>NC_142063.1:227461631-228921631 GCF_059756535.1 Pantherophis guttatus | reverse complement strand
AGTTAGGAATGTTCTGTAGCTCTGGAAGGAAGGTGTTCTGATTAACAGGCCTTTGCGGTCATCCAAAGCTGTTCTGGGTCCCATGAGGCCTTTGTTTTGGAAACAACTTTGGAAAATGCTCTTCCATGGCCTCTCTGCAGGCTCCCCAAAACTGCAAGAAAGCACAGTTCTTCCATGATTTTTGGAGTCTCTGGAGGCCATGTAAAAGCTCCATTCTCCATAAAAGCTTCATTTAGGAGCCCTAAATTGCATGGAAACAGGGCTGTGCTTTTGAGAATACTGTCAGGAAATTACACCTTAGTTCTAGATTGGATCTCTCTTTAACAAACTTCCACCCATTGGTAATTGTCCTGCCCTCAGGTGCTTTAAAAAATAAATTAATCCCTTCTTCTCTGAATGCTGACATGTGAATGTTGGCATGTCACCTAAAACATTCTTGCATGCCATTTTTGACACATGTATCATAGGTTCACCATCACTGCTTCCAATCCCCACCTTCACAGATCGTTCAGAAGGGTATTATGGTCAATATTTATGAGAGGAGCACCGTACCACAAAGACATGCAGTAGCAACAACAGCAACTACAGCAGACTGCAAATGAACTGATTGTTTGCATAGGATGCTGCTATGGACATGACAATGCTCATGGGGTTCAGACTGTAGAGCCATTAGGGCTGAAATGGAAAAGAATATATCTGTCAGTAGCTCCTTTGGTTGAAAGCTTCACTTCAGAAAAAAAAATGGAAGCATGAAAATGTTCTCAATATTTCAAACAAAGAATTAGTGGAGATCTTTCAAATTGACTGTGAAATCATCATTGCTTTCTATCCATCCAACCATCATTGGGCCCATTCTGTCTTCTTGTAAGCTTTGGATAGTGGAGTTCTTGTCTAGCCTCTTTACTTTGGGTAAAGAAAACAGATTTTTTTCTCTTGAAAATAAATGTTGAAACAATCCAGAATAAAGTACAAAAATGTACAGATAGGATCTGGACAGTGTGGCAATAACTGTGAATCTTGCATTTTAAAATGTGAAGTTGTACTTTTAAGCACAGATTAATCAAGCAAGAAAATTGCTTTGTCACATTCAACATCTGTCTCAAAGATAATTAAAACTGCTTGAAATTCTTTGCTAACTCAACCAATTGGAGAGATGAAAACAATATATTCTGTTCCCAGTTAAAAATGTTGATGTTTGTTTTTCCATTCTGAATATATCTACAGTTGGTTTGAGTTGAAAACTCAACATATAAAAATAATAATTAGAAAACTTTGTTTTTTCTATTTTAGGGAAAGGGAATTCGCGGACCTCCTGTGAGTACGGGTTTTTGTTGTTGTTTTTTGTTTTGCACTTTGAAACAGTTTGCACATACCAGTGGTGGGATTCAAACAATTTAACAACCGGTTCTCTGTCCTAATGATTCTTCCAACAACCAGTTCACCAAATTGCTCAGAAAGTTAATAACCGGTTCTCCCGAAGTGGTGTGAACTGGCTGAATCCCACCACTGGCACATATCCAGTAAACATCTCAACAAGCCCCCACAGTTTTCTTGGCAACATTTTCAGAAGTGGTTTGCCATTGCTTCCTTTTTAGGGTTGAGAAAAAGTGACAGGATCAAAGTCATCCAGTTGGCTTCATGCTTAAAGTAGGACTAAAATCATGGTCTTTCAGTTTCTAATCTGGTGCCTTTAACCACTCCTGCATACCCAAACCAAGTCTCAAACAGAACATAATCAACCATACACAATTAACTGCCTATTAAACACTTCTGTTTCAGAAAAACCCATTCATTCCTTGGACTGGGCTAGCTTTCAAAGCAGGAGTGGTTAGCCCTTGGATACCTCCAGCACTGTTTTTATGGTCCAAGTTTTTTGCATGTTTGAGGAGGGTACTTTTAAAGAGATGATATAGGGCTTAACTCTTGCCAAAATTTAAGACACCGATTTCACACGTTAAAAATGCAATACTCCCAAATGTTGGATGGGATTTTATTTTCCTATTTTGGGCATTTGGAGTGCAAATCAGGAAGCTTGAACTAAGACATAAGTCAGATATTTTGTCTCTTTAAGACTCTTACTATGCACACCCTTCCAAGGTGATATCCTTTGCTGCTCTAGAGAGATTAAAATAATAGTAACAATAATACAGCAGCACAGGCCCTGGTTACAAGAAAGTTACCAATCCCTGTTATGAGAAGTTTAATTGGTTTCTATCTTTTTTTCAATACAGGGTCCTCCTGGTATAGGAGGACTTCCAGGAGAAGTGGGAAGAGTTGGGCCACCTGTGAGTATTTTGTTCCATATTCCATTAAATAATTGATTAATATTTGCCTGCTTGTTAAAGCTTGTACCATGCTTTTAGGAAAGATATCCCTCAGGAATGACTGACACATTGATTACACTTGAATACACTAAAATGAATCTACCCTTTAGGTCTATCTTTGAAGGATTGTTCCAATTGTAAATATATATATGGTTTCCCCCCAAAATAAGCCTGGGTCTTATATATTAATTTTTGCTTTAAAAGACAAATTGGGCTTATTTTCCAATTGGGTCTTATTTTCAGGGGAACACACATCCATCTGGCTGATGATCTTAACTGGGGCTTATTTTTGGGGTAGGGCTTAGATTATGAGCATCCTGAAAAATCATGCTAGGGCTTATTTTCCAGTTGGGTCTTATTTTTGGGGAAGCACAGTACTAGCCATTCCAAACTTGATAATTTTTAGATGTTTAGTTGTAGCCTGAATGTCCAACCAGCACAGAGGGCACAGATTGTGGAAATCTGTTATTGATATGGATCTCTGCAATAGAATGCCACCAATATTATTACTATGTCTAAGGGAAGATTCACACTTCATCTTTAGTCCATTGCCTGTTGCCCACTGTAGAATAAATAGACCTTTGTTTTAAGCCTACACAGCTCTTATTATGTTTGCTATATTCTACTTAATTACATAAAAAGCTCTTCTTAATTCCTCTAAGTAGCATTTATTGGAACTCAGTTGAGCACAGATTAGATTAGATTGGTTAACATTCTCTCATGTGGTGAAGTCTCATCTGGGAATATTACTTTACAATTACTGTACAAGTAGTCATTCCTATGACTGCTTATATGAATAATAAAGGTTTTACAGCTCATTCCAGCTGATGCAGATTAAACAGTGAATCCAATTAAGTTCAGCTTTTCCTCCCAAATAACTGCATGTGAAAATGATGTCTGATATTTATTTGTTGGGTATTGTAATAAACGAAGTCTTTCAAAACTCCATAAATTAATCTGCCCATTCTGAAACACCCATTTATTTGGAATTATTGATTCTCCTATCTTTATCTATGCACTCCCATAATTAAAGGTGTATATTTAAGAGATTTCACATAGGAATCATTTGTATGTAATCAGCTTCCTACATCAGTTGAGAGATAAAAGTAATGAAAAGTATGAATGGTTTTAATTGGTTTTCATTATCCTTTCTTCTAAGAGACTTGGATATACAATTTATTTTTATGCTGTTGTGACACTGTTTAGGGTGATCCTGGAAGGAGAGGCCCCACAGGAGTGCCGGGACCTCCAGGGCCGAGGGTAAGTTTTCAGGATTAATACTGAAAATAAGAAGTGTTTCAAAATAAGTCCTCCTTCTCCAATTCATTTACAGAACCTTTTTAAACAATTTGTATGATAGATAGATAGATGGATAGATAGATAGATAGATAGATAGATAGATAGATAGATAGATAGATAGATAATTTTATTTCTATATCGCAACTCTCCTGAAGGACTCGGGGTGGTGCACAGCCAAGTAAAAAACACAATACAAATCCCAATTAATTTTAAAAATTATTAAAATTATTACATTTACGGCCAAGATTCATTAAAAACCCAAAAATTTGAAACTCCAAATTTAAAACTCCTTTACAAAGATAGCCCTGCCTGTCGGAAGAGCAGGGTCTTGAGGGCACAGCGAAAAACTCGGAGGTCGGAGATCTTGCGTATTTCCGGCGGCAGTTCGTTCCAAAGGGCAGGAGCTCCCACAGAGAAGGCTCTCCCCCTGGGTGTCGCCAGCCGACATAGTTTGGCCAACGGCACCCTGAAGAGTCCCTCTCTGTGGGAGCAAACTGGTCGGTGGGAGGCTATCAGTGGCAGAAGGCGGTCTCGTAAATACCCAGGCCCTGAGCCTTGGAGCGCTTTAAAGGTGGTAGCCAACACCTTGAATTGCACCCGGAAGATCACTGGGAGCCAGTGCAGCTTGCGCAGGAGAGGTGTTACATGAACACAACGGGTTGCACCCATAATCACCCGCACGGCTGCATTCTGGATGCAGAATAATATTGTATGGATGCAATATGATATTGTAGGGAAAGGAGTAGCAGAACCTGGAGCCAGAGATAGGAGAGGCATGAGCCTAGAATTTCTATGTAGCCACAAGTGAACTAAATCCAACCCCCTTTGACTTCTGTTACCCTTATCTAGCACCAAAATTGTGCTACCCATTAGTTGAGGATATTCCTGTGCATAGGCATAAGCAGCCATAAATCATTTTAATTGCACCTTCATATGTGGAACTGATCTTTTGCATCTGACAGATATTCTCAAAGAGGAAATTTGAAATATTTTAGGCTGCAGAATCTCTTAGTTAAAAATACAATTCCAGGAACTCTTAAGAGGCAAAGCATTGAGTTGTCATGACCACAAAGACCCTTGGAAGGGGGGTGACTTTTGAATGGCAGTTAACAAGCCCCACTTTTTCTTCCATTCTTTAATTGCTATAGTCACCCTGGCTATGCTATTTTCCCTCTCATGGAATGCCATTAAATTTTTGCAGAACTGCAGAGCCTGACAGCTAGAGAAATCCTACTCTAGTCAGCATGAGCGATGTACCAAGTTTTGTATAGCATGTCAAGTGGGCCCTTTGCACCCTATTTTAGATACATGTTGCTCTGGCTTATTTTCAAAGGGTGCCAGTTGATCCAATTCAGTACTGAGTAAAAGGGCAAATGAATGAAGGCTGCCCATATTCATAGTTGATCCCATTTATTAAATGAAGACAAAAAGCCAGAAATTTTCAGAAACCCAGTATGAATGGAGAATGCAATCCTGAACTAAACAGATTCCAAAGGCAACGTTCGATTATATAGGGAAAGAGGTCATACGTTTTCCAATATTGGTTCTAATTGTGAGTTTAAATAAGTTCTCTGTTGGTGGTGGAAGATAACCCTTGACCTTGTAAAAAGCTCCTTTACTGCATATGTGGATCTGTACCACCAGCCTTATTAATTCAAGTTCAGCTCGATGCTTGACAATATTCATGGCTATCCTAATTTTAAACTTTGCTAATCTACTTCAGGGAACAGTTGGCCACCATGGTGGAGATCCACTGGTAAGATATTTATCTTCCTTTTTATGGATGAGGACACCTTCCTGGGCTTCCGGAAAGCCCTAAATACCTGGCTGTATTTCCAGGTCTGGGGTTAATGTGATTGTAGATTGTAGTAGTTAGATTGTAGGTGGGGGCTGTCATATTTATTCCACTGTTTATGCCATAGGGCATTTAATTGTTTTATGCAGAAAGTATGTTTATATGGATCTTAATTGTTTTACTGGAGGTAGGGGAATTGTCTCTATGAGACTTTTGTAAATTGCCCAGGGTCTTCTAGAGTGGACAGTCATAATAATTAAATTATAGTAAATTAGTAAACAGATTTTCTCTAATCAAAATTTCTCCTTATTAACTTAATTCATTGTTTCATTTTTAGTGTCCACATGCCTGCACATCTGGCCATCCCGGATTTGCTGGAATGATGGGGATGAAGGTAGGAGAAGGGACGGAGGTAATACATTCTGGGTATGACTAGATATTGGTTGGATGTTGATAAGTTTCAAAAAATGTTACAGCAGTACCATAACAATCTAGAGCTAAGGTTAAATGTCACTGGAACATGAAACAAACATTTATTATATGAAAACCATTTAACAATTTAATAAGTGCTACTTACGGCAATAGTACTATGATTAAACTGCTGCAAGAAGATCGCACAGACTGACTACAAACACAGCATGACAAAGTAGCAATCATGCTGCAATGGAATATCCGCAAGAAATACTATTTGTCTGCAAGCCAGAACTGGTGGAATCATAAAATAGACAAACTCAGAGAAAATGAAAAAGCTAAAATGCTTCAAACAAAATACCTACTACATAATATAGACTTAACAAATGTCAATAAGAAAGACAAAAAAACCCTGGATGTGGCAATACCTGGAGACAGCAAAATTGAAGAGAAAGAACTGGAGAAAAATCACAAAATCCAAAGGCCAGCAAATAGAAATAGAATGACTGTGGCAAAAGAAAGCAAAGATAGTACTAATAGTAATAGACACCTTGGATACAACACCAAAACAACCGGAGCCACACTTGAACACTATTGGCATTGACAAAATCACCATCGGTCAATTGCAACGGCAGCTTTTACTTGGAACAGCTTATATCCTGCAACAATACCTTTAACACCATCAAACAACATCTGCCTTGGGAAGGACTCAATAGGTAGATAAAAATGCCAAATCCAGTCTAAACATCTGGCTGACTGTGTGACCAACCATAATAACAACAATGGATGATCCTATTAACTCTTGGGGGTTCATACTGAACACTTTGGAGAACTCTGATTTAAATGTTTTAATTTCAACTTCTCCAACCTGATATTCTCCAGCTATATTAGGTCACACCACACATAATTACTAGCTGATATGATCACGGCTTAACGGATTCTAAGAGTTGAGGTCCAAGACATCTGGAGGGCATCAGACTAGGAAAATAACTGGTTTCACATAGCTAAAATATCATTTTTTAATAGGCAATGTTTCCGGTGGCATATTTAGCATCAGTGAAAATATATTTGCTTTATATTTTAGGGTCACAAAGGAGCAAAAGGTGAGAGTGGGGAACCAGGAAAGCAAGGCTTTAAGGTAAGAGGAAGTAGTACGTGATTACATGCAAATCAGCTGGAATAAAGATGCTTCATGGAGGAAGAATGTTTAACGTTGCTGTGTTTTTAAGAACGGAATAACAACAATCTTCTTAGAATTAATCTTAGCATTTCTTCATTATTTTCCTAGCAGTTAGTTACAGCAGCTAATAATGGCCCTCTGAATCACTAAAAATAATGTGCTTTGTTTTGTTCTGCTTTTTATGACATGTGAACAAATCTTGTGATTTGTAAACCACAGTTTATGCTTTAGCATATACTTTGTTCAATCAACCATGGCTGAAAGCAGTAATGATTCAGTGTGATATTGTGTACCATCAGCTTTTCATCCCCTTTATTGCCTGGTTGCACGCTTTCTCAAATAAGTCAGCCCTGTTTTAATGTGCGCTGCCTCCACACGTACATATATGAGAAATACATAAATAATACAATAGATAATATCGAGGGAAACAGAATAAATTATGTATGCTAATTTTTATAATGTGTTATTAACTAACTTGTGCCTTGTATATATTTTTAGGGAGAAGAAGGCGAACAAGGACGAATTGGTGACATCGGAGATCAGGGCCCTCCGGTAAAGTATTTCCTTTTATTTAACTTTTTAGTTGCATTTCATCATATTGAGATGTAAGAAACTAAGAAAACCCAATAGCCATCTACCTCTTATCATTATAAATTCCTAATCTGACTATGTTGTTATCAGGGGTAGTATTCACTTACCTTCGCTCCCGTTTCGCAAATGTGAGTGTGCACACGCTTCGCTTGCATGTGCCACCTCTGCACATGCACAGGGCCTTCTGCACATCTACAGAGCGTCAAAAATGGGATGTGATGACATCTGGGTGGATAGGCGGAGCCTCCTGCAGCCACCGCTACCGGTTTGCCTGAACGAGATAGAACCGGTTGAATACCACCACTGACCGTTCTCATGATCAAACTAATGGGAATCATTTTCCTCCTGGGTTTAGTACTAATTGAAACCAGAGGTACCTGGATTTTTCTTTAGCACATTTAGTGTTGAAGCCAATTGCTTAGTTTGTTACCTGTCTTGAACCAGACTGAAAGGATAACAATAAATAGGAATGCCATTCACAGTAGGAATAAGGAAACTGATAACTAGGTGATGTGAGAAGCAGGAATGCCTGAGCCCAGTGGTGAAATGTAAAATTTGTTACTACCGGTTCTGTGGGCGTGGCTTGGTGGTGGGGGGTAATATGACTGAGTGGGCATGGCCAACTTTTTTTTTTTTTACTTTTAAAAGCATTTTTTCTACAACCTCTTTGGCTGAAGAGGTTGTAAAAAAAAATGCTTTTAAAGCCTCTGACGATCCCAGCTGACTTGCCTAATTGGCAGAGGCTTTTTTCCTTTTACAAACAATTTTTCTATAACCTCTTCAGCCAAATAGGTTATAGAAAAAATGCTTTTAAAAGCCTCTGATGATGCCAGCTGAGCCGCGTGATCATCAGAGGCTTTTTTTTTTTTTTTACTTTTAAAAGCATTTATTCGGCCAAAGAGGTTGTAGAAAAAATGCTTTTAAAAATAAAAAAAAGCCTCTGATGATTGCGTGGCTCAGCTGGGCAATGGGGGGGGGGCAGGGATTTTTGCTACTGGTTCTCTGAACCACCCGCCTCCATCGCTACCAGATTGGGCGATCCGGTCCAAACCGGGAGCATTTCACCCATGCCTGAGCCCCAGTCTTCTTCCCATACAGGTAGTCCTCAATTTACAACCACAACTGAGCTCAAAATTTCCAATGCTAAGCAAGAGAGATATTAAGTGAGTTTTGCCCCGTCTTACAGTCTTTCTTGGCACATTTGTAAAGTGAATCACAGCCGTTGTTAAATTAGCAACATGGTTTTTAAGGGAAGCTGGCTTCCTGATTGACTTTGCTTGTCAGAAGGTCACAAATGGGGATCACATGACCTCAGGACACTGCAACCATCATAAATACATGCCAGGTGCCAAGCACCTGGATTTTGATCACGTGACCACGAGGATGTTGCAACGGTCATAAGTGTGAAAAACTGTCATAAATCACTTTTTCCAGTGCTGTTGTAACTGTGAATGGTCACTAAATGGATGGTTGAAGTGGAGGACTACTTGTAGTGCCAAAGTATGTGTGTCGATGGCTGTTTCTTTAGACTTAACAGCAAGCACTTTCACACCACATCAATCAAAAGCAAATCTAGGCAGTCCTCACAATTGAGAAACAATAAATTCTACAGTACATCTAATAATAATACATGACGTGAAATTAGTTGCATCTCCAACTAATGTCATTAGTTGCATCTCCATAGGATTCTAAGTATAACAAACATTTCATAATCTTCTGAATAGTAACAAAAAGGAAGGTGATTTTATTTCTGGGAGCTGATTTCACAAAAGATGACTCACAGTACATCATTTTGGAAGTTCTGAGTTCATACAGATGGAGACAGAAAAACATATGCAATGTTTAAGGCTTTGTTGTTCAGTCGCTAGGTCATGTCTAACTCTTTATGGTCCCATGGACCAAAGCAAACCAGACTGCCCTGTCCACCACTGTCTCCTGAAATTTGCCCAAATTCATGTTCATTGCATCGATGACACTATCTAGCCATCTCGTCCTCTGCTGTCCCCTTCTCCTTTTGCCTTCAATTTTTCCCAACATCAGGGTCTTTTTCAATGAGACCTCTCTTCTCATTGGGTGACCAAAGAATTTGAGCTTCAGCTTCAGTATCTGTCCTTCCAAAGAACAGGCAGAGTTAATTTCCTCAAGACTTTGGGATTTTTTTTTTAAAAAAATGAATCAGTAGAAAAGCTTTAAAGACACAAGAATGAACATAGAAGAGGTTTAAAAACTGTTTTATCCAAAGAAAGTGAGCATATATTTGTATGTGATCAATTGTGTACATGGGCCTCATGTTTTCATGAATCTTTTGCATTTCAGGGACCTCAAGGGTTAAGAGGTTTCATTGGCATTATGGGTCCTAAAGGAGATAAAGTAAGTAGCATCAACTATACATTTGTGATTTCAAATTGTTTGGCAAAGTTGATTAATTGAGTGGTTTCTTGGTTTACATAAGAATTGATATGTGAGGACATTCATAAGGACATGGTGGATATTACTTGAAATGTACATGGTGAATCTTGCATTTCTGCTTCTTCACCTTGCCTTGAATGGACATTAGGGAGTGCAAGCCTTGATCTGATCCTCAAAAGCATGGTCATTAGTTCCCAAAGGATGGCCTATCCAAGTGATAGCTAACTTTTTCCAGACCAAGTGCCCAAAGCATGTGCGTGTGAACCCCCAAAATGCAATGCACATACGGCCCTCCACATGCGCCCTGCCCCCGTGCATGCGCGTGTGGCCCCCCGCCCCTGCACATGTGCGGCAGAGACCCAAAGACCAGTTGGCCAGTGGGAGGCATGCACACATGTGCAGCGGAGCTGAACTGGAGCAATGGCTTGCGTGCCATCAGAGAGGGTGCTGCGTGTTCACCATCACGGGCCTATCCTATTGTTTAGTATCTATGATCCTATTATATATGGATGCAACTAAAACAGTCACTGGAATATTTAGTTATTAAAAATGTGGTAAAAACGTTTAACATAAATGTTAGAACTATTGCTTTTTTAAAACTTATGCGTGTTTTACTACTAGCGCATGTGTAGATACCCTTGTGTAATAATCTATAAATCTGAATGTACATTCCCATTTATCTGAAAGATAAAGGTTCTTCAATTCTACGGTTTTATGGTTTGCAGTTTAAGAATGAAACTAAAACAGTCACTGGAATATTTACTTACTAAAAATGTAATGAAAACTTTTAATATTAATATTAGAACTGTTTTTTTTTAAAAAAATCGTGCTTGTTTTCCCATTAGGGCAGGGGTGTCACATCAGGATGGCATGGGCCGGACTGAAGTGACATAGGCCAGACCCTTACAATTTCTAGGATGGCCACATGGGCCGGATTCAGCCTCATCACGGGCCGAATTCGGCCCTCAGGCCTTGAGTTTGACACCCCTGCACTAGGGCATATGTAGATAAACTTGCATAATAATCTATAAATCAGAATATATATTCCCATTTTTCTGAAAGATAAAGGTTCTCTAATTCTACATTTTTAGGGTTTGCGGTCTAGATATCCAACTGCTATAATCGTGCAGTGTTCTGAGCAACCTCCCTTTAGATCAGGGGTGTCCAACTTTGGCAACTTTACTTGTGGACTTCAAATCCCAGAAATCCCCACCCAGAATGCCTGGCTGGGGAATTCTGGGAGTTGAAGTCCACAAGTCTTAACGTTGCCAAGGTTGGATACCCTTGTTTGAGATGATATGGGATTAAAATATACATGTGTATTTTGTTTTCTTAAACATTAAAATTATTCACATAATTCAGTGTTGTATTGATTATCAATATTATCTCAATATTTCATCAAATAAGAATAACACACTATTGCTATAAGCAGCACATTCTCTATTCAACTTCTATTTGTGATTGGCCATACAGTCCTATTCGATTCAATGTTTATAGGCTTTCTCTAAAATGGAGTTTCTTGATTATGTTAGCTTTCTCTTTGCTTGTAATTAAAAAAATTCTGAGGTAATTCTACAGTGAAGAGTATATTCTGATTCATCACATAGTTTAACACTTGTTTTATGGTTTCCAGAACAAACCCAGTTTGTACTGTCAAAATTTGGTGGTAAACCAGTGATCTTTAACTATGCAATTTAATATCCCTTTCTGTTTAATATATGTGAACCAGATAAATTAACTCTATACAAATAAGAGCTCTCTCAGTTGTGAATGAGGTATGTTCTACCAGAAGGCGTAGATGCCCATTTTGGGTGTGCTTCTGGTTTAGTATCACTCTCTAGTTTGTCAGATTGAGGTAATAGCAAGGAACACCTTTTTGGCAACTTCAGCTAATGTACTAACTATGGCTTATCTCTTGACCCGATTACTGCAAGGTGCTCTACATGCAGCTGCTTTTGTATCTAATTTGGAAATTACAGTACAGAGTTCATCACCCAAGAATAGCCTTGAGAATGCCAAAAAAGATTTTAAAAAATCCAAAACCTAGATTACTTCTATGTAGAAAAACATCACACGGATTCCCAATATTTATCTTGATGATATACAGAAGTGTTAGTTATGATGTTTCAAATGTGACCGCATGTGACTGACTGATGTGAAAGCCAGAGTGAGATTATTATTTAACTGAATCTCATCCAGGAAGGTTTACTTAAGAGACACTATTGGCTTCTCCGACAGCAATCTAGGTCTTCTCTATAATTGGATTGCATTCCCTGTTGAATTGAGAAAAAAGACATTCTCCTTATTATTCAGACATTTCCTCCCCCTAAATGGGCCTTTAATTGTTGGCTTGTATTTTTAAGAGTTTTCTTAATCATTTTAATACTTTACTTCAGAGGTCTTCAAACTTGGCAGCTTTAAGACTTGTGGACTTCAACTCCCAGAATTCTCCAGCCAGCATAGCATTGAAGACCTCTGCTTTACTTCATTCTAATTATACCTTTTTTATATGGAGACAACTCACCATGGTTTATTCCAGGTCGCACTGGCCATGTCTGAAATTCAAGAATCCCAGAATTATCCAGATTTTCATGGCTTTTTATAGATATGCAGTCCACCTTGGCGGAGCAGGACTGGTGATAGAATAATATCAAATTTATGAATCATGATAAGGATACCTTGTGATATTTCAGCATAGAACAAAATTGGGTAGTTTCATAGGGCTGGTCACATTGTAAATAATTGATTTTCATTTTCATGCTTTCTTTTATGCCATTCATTCACAACAGCTGTAAGTAGGTTCCGTGTTTCCCCCAAAATAAGACCTGTCTTATATTTTTTTGAACCCTGAAATAAGTGCTTGGCCTTATTGCCATGCGCTCAAAAGCCCAATTGGGCTTATTAGCAGGGGATGTCTTATTTTGGGGAAAACAGGGTAATAGCAGGGTGGATAAAAATCAATGATTTTTTTTAAAAAAAATAAAAAAAATGGATTTTTTTGATTTAAATCGGATTTTTTTATTTAAATCAGATTTTTTTGATTTTTATTGGATTTATTTTAATAAAAAACTTTTGGGGTAAAAATCTATCGTAAGATAGTTTTCTATTTAAGATACATAAATAATTTAGTTTATTCAGCATGAAATGTAGCTTAGTTATGTAGCATGAGGCTGTATATTCTGCAACACTGGGACTATCGGTGAGTCAACAGCAGGTCAAAGGAGTAGCAGAGATGACAGTTGCTCTTTAAAAATTATGATTTAAATCAAGTTGATTTATATCAAGTCTTTTTACTTGATCGACTTGATTTAAATCAAATCCACCCTGGGTAATAGTGAACAATTTAAAAAAAAACCCAGAAATTAAATCCAAATGCAATCTCCTCCCACACACATTCATATACACATATGCCATGCCTGTCACTAATTCAACCTGCTTATTAACTATCCTCTACTACCAGTTGGAAGAGGAAGATTTTTACAAGTTTCCTGAAGCACCAGGGATATGAAGCAGACCGAAATCCCGCTAGTAGGGAGCTTCAGAGCATGAGAATGATGAAAAAAGGCAACTTTTGAGGCCCTGAGGAATGGAAGCCTTGAAAGGATGAGGCCTGTAATAGCTGGTTGTATGAGGTATAGTTGGAGATATATGAATGTCAGAAGTAGTCTCTTGGATAACCAGGTTTAGAACCATGTAAGGACTCAAAGATGATAGCCGGCATTTTGACTCATATCCAGTAGTTTAGTGGCAACCATTGGAGCAGCCAAAGCAGAAAATCACTTGATTTTATTGGGGGAAATACCCATCACTGCTTGGGCTGCTGCATTCTTTGCTAGTTGTAGCTTTTAGATTTTCTTCAAAGGCAGCTTCTTGTAGAACACAGAAATCCAACTAGGAAGTAATTAGGGCATCAGTGCAGAGGTGGTATTCAGCCTGTTCGTACCAGTTTGGGCGAACTGGTAGTGGAGATTACAGATGGGCCCAGCCACCCGCCCTGCCTCTATGCTGTCCTATTTAGGCACATTTTTGAGGCTGGGCACATGCACGAGTGAGCAAAGCGCATGACTGGAAGGCTGGGCGCATGTGCGGAAGGTGCACACACGGGGCGAACCAGTGGTAAGAATATTGCAAACCCACCGCTGCATCAATGGCCATAATTAGGGCATCTTGAACCAAAAATGGTCCCAACTGATACACCAGAAGTACCTGCAAAAGCCTTCCTAGGCACAGCCGCCACTGCTCTTCAAACAAGAGGCATACATCTAAGACAATTCCTAAATTGTAGACCGTTTCTGAATATGTGAGTACAACCAAACCACTCACAAAAAATTCCCTGAAATAATATTAGACCATAAATCAAGAGCTACTCCATCTTAGATTCAGTCTTTTTTCCTCCCCACCCAAACCCTAACAACCTTCAACCTTCAGGGCATATTGATAATATACCAAACACCATGCTGATGAATGACTTCCCCAAGAAGTTTCATGTAGATGTTGAAAAGAAATAAGGAAAAGTGGGATCCCTGAACGTATCACAATGTAGAGGTTTCTGGGCAGATCTCTTCTCTCTTACCACCATTCACTGGAAGTGTTCCTTCAAGAGGGAAGAGAATCTGTAAAAAAAACAATTCCCCCACTTCAAACACATATAGAATAGAATAGAATAGAATAGAATAGAATAGAATAGAATAGAATAGAACAGAACAGAACAGAACAGAACAGAACAGAACAGAACAGAATAGAATAGAATAGAATAGAATAGAATAGAGTTGGAAGGGACCTTGGAGGTCTTCTAGTCTAACCCCCTGCCCAGGCAGGAAACCCTACACCACTTCAGACAAATGGCTATCCAACATCTTAAAAATTTCCAGTGTTGGAGCATTCACAACTTCTGCAGGCAAGTTGTTCCACTTATTAATTGTTCTAACTGTCAGGAATATATCTAACTGTCAGGAGTATTTCTGCTACTCACTTCAAAGGGAATGGAATGGGGTATAGGAACCAAGTCTTGACAAATGTAAAACTGAGTTTGTCCTTATTGGAATTGCTAAGAAAGTGGAATATTTCGAGACCTTGAATCGTAATAATTGTTCTTCTTGGTCTTTATAATATAGGGTGTTCGTGGTTTTGATGGAGAGCCTGGTCCTCAAGGTCTTCCTGGGGCAACTGTGAGTTAATCTGCTTAATCCTAAAGTCCTTTAGCCTGCTGATGGCCTCAGGATAGAATTAAACTGACTGTCTTCACTCTCACATTAACAAAATCCCTCATCTCAATTTTCATTCAAAACAAACAATCAAGCGCTAATTTTCAAGACACCATGGTAAGTGCCTTAACACAGGGGTCCCTAACTCCTGGTCTGTGGACTGGTACTGGTCAGTGGCCCGTTGAGAACTGGTTCGTGCAAGTGTGTAAAATTGCATTTGCACAAGTGGCAGGTGTGCATGCAAAACCCCCGCTCCTCCTCTGCAGAGCCAGAAAAGTTGGGGACCGCTGCCTTAACACTTCAGTGCAGCAACATACAGTATAAATTGGGGTGACTGTATTTTTGGGATTTGGAAAAGGAAGAGCCACTCTTCTGTCCTGGGGACATGGTCTCTTGGGAACCTCAGAACTGGCACCCCACAGATCTGCTTTTCCTTCGCTTCTCCCTCCTGGGTTCTTAAGAGAATGGGAAAGGTGACTTTTTGGTTTCAGAATAATTTAAAGAAGACTGACTGTTGGGCATGCCTTGTACTGAAGTGGAAAAATATCGCTTTTGATGCAAAACCAGGAAACATGGGTAGTGCTTATCTTTCTGGACAAACTGACTATGGTGTCATATGTCCAAAGTCTGGAAAAATAATTAGAGGAGCATATTTGCTCCAGGGCAAGCTAGACACACAGAAGATTCCTAAAATGAGAAGCTACAATCAATGTGCATTTCCTGTAATTGGTAATCACTCTGATGAGTTGATTTGGTTGTTTCAAGGAATTGCTCAGAGACTGCTAATCACTATTTATGTTCCTTTCCAGGGTGATCGGGGACCACGAGGTTCACTGGGACAAACAGGCCCCGAAGGAGAGAGGGTAAGTTTTTAATAGCCTTGTAATAACTGAGAAAAATAAGAATATCTCCAGCTAAAACTAGGGACATTGGTTGGAATGCAAGTCAAAATATGACCCATGGAGTTTGTGCAGTTTATTTCATATAACTACCCAGATTCCACATATCTAAGTGTAAGTAAGTTTTATTGCCTTTAGCATGACTTACTCTGTGATGAAATTTTAGCTTAAGCTGTCTATCGTGGACCTTTCATGTTTCTTAAGAGGTCCCTAAGGGGGCGTGCATAAGTGCACCAGTCCTGTCCTACTATCCGTCCCTGTCCTACTATCCCCATTTACATGTAATCATTCTATGTGTTTAT
The DNA here is from genome assembly GCF_059756535.1 of Pantherophis guttatus. NCBI lineage: Eukaryota > Metazoa > Chordata > Lepidosauria > Squamata > Colubridae > Pantherophis > Pantherophis guttatus. The sequence goes on along the minus strand of NC_142063.1, from coordinate 228,905,217 downwards.
GGCTATGTTTTGCCTATTTATATCCTTTTATTTGTGCCAATCTTTTTTGTCATGTGCCCATGTCTATCTCTATACTGTTACTTGTTTCCTTATACTTGTTGACAAATAAATAAAATAAAATAATTAATTAAGCCAGTACATATTGAAAGCTACATGAAAAAGAACTTAGAAAGCAAAAATAGATGGGAGGTAATGCTGATACCCAATCTTAAAAATATCTGAAATTGTCATTTCCTTTGCTTTGTTCATATCTACTGACATGCGTGTCATACTTTCAACATGCTTTTGTTTTTTTAAAAATACTTCTTATTTTTAGGGTCCACAAGGCGTTAGAGGAATTACTGGATTTCCTGGGCCAAAAGGAGAAACAGTATGTATGCCATGATTCTTAGGTATAATGGAATTTATTATTGATATTTCCAACAAGTTTATGTTGCCTTACAAGGCCAGGCAAAAGTGTGTGAGACTTAAGTATACTAGTGTGACTTATACTGTATGATACCAGTATATAAATTATAGTGCTATTTCTTCTTCCAGGGCTTACCTGGAGTTGATGGACGTGAAGGTATACCTGCCATGCCAGGAGCCAAGGTACTTAAAGTGAAGTTAATATATCTGTTCTAATTTAATACAGCCAAGTGGGGACCAGGAAAATATTATGGAGAAGTAGATCAGCTAGATGAATAGGATTCTCAGCTGTTGTTAGTAAAATAGAATCACCAAACTGAAAGGCAGTAACAGTGTTTGGTATCTTCAGACAAGCAAAGTTGGTAGAGGAAGTCAGATTTGCTTAATGATTGCAAGACTCACTTAACAACTGTCTTGCTTAGGAACAGAAATTCTGGTTCCCATTGTTATCGTAAATCAAAGACTACTATAATAATATGCAGCAGGGAAAAACTCTGAAATAGCATGGGTTAGCACAGCTTGGCTGTCTCAGGAATTCTGGGAGTTGAAGTCCACAGGTTGTAAAAGGGCCACATTTGCCCACCGCTGGGTTAGCATACACACACACAAACACAGGATAATGAAAACAAACAACAGGTAGAAATGGTTGCTCTTGTGTAACAACCATTTAGCTGAAAACGGTCTAGATAGAATACTAAATAAGGTAAAGACAGAATGGAGAGGACTCTGGCTCATAAATTCCACAACAAGCAACCTCTTCTTCTAAATATGTGAGGAATTTTCTCAGATGGCATTTCTACTCCCCATGTTTACAGAGATGAAATAAGGAAGGGAATGCAACGATCTCTGATGGCAAATATGATTTCATCACATAATGCTTATTAAGCAGCAGAGCCTGCTTTCAGTTTTCATATTTAAACTTGCAATGTTTAAGCCAAGGTGGGTTGAATACTATATGAAAAAAAAGAAACGGAAATCAAAAGAAATTATTGAGGGTTTTTTGAATTTGGTAACTAGTTTTCACATTAGTTTTATTTATTTTTTAAAAAAACTAATCTGTATTTGATTGATCTATCTTATTCTGTTATCTGTCTGCCTGTTGCTTGTCTGCCTATCATGTATTCTCAGGGGTGAAATGTAAAATTTGTTACTACTGGTTTTGTGGGCGTGGCTTGTTGGGGGGTAATGTGACTGGGTGGGCGTGGCCAACTCTTTTTTTTTTAACTTTTCAAAGCATTTTTTCCAAAGCCTCTGCCGATCAGGCAACTCAGCTGGGATCGTCAGAGAGGCTTTTTAAAAAATACCTCTCTGCCGATCAGGCAACTCAGGTGGGATCGTCAGAAACTTTTCAAAGCATTTTTTTACCACCTCTTCAACCAAGAAGTTGCAGAAAAAAATGCTTTGAAAAGCCTCTGACGATCGTAGCTGAGCCGCGCGATCATCATAGCCTTTTTTAAAAAAACTTTTAAAAGCATTTTTTCATCAGAAGAGGTTGTAGAAAAAATGCTTTTAAAAGTAAAAAAAAAAAAGCCTCTGATGATCGTGAGGCTCAGCTGGGCATGGGGGGAGGGGGCCGCAGGGTTTTTTGCTACCGGTTCTCCGAACCACCCACCGCTATCGCTACTGGATCAGGCAATCCGGTCTGAACCGGGAGCATTTCACCCCTGTGTATACTGCTGAATTGCATAGTGGGCAAATAACGAAGCATAAACCAAAATGTTCATGGTAAACCAAAATCAATTTATTTAACATTGAAATATCCCTAGTAATCCCTAATAACTAGTAAAAGTTATTAATTTCAGCAATTCATAAATTAATCAGGCCATCCTATCATAATCAAGTAGAATACATCATCCAATTAACTGCTGAAAGGTGTCCAGAAGAGCTCTATTTTCGGATTAGTCTCCTTGAACAGTCAAATGAGAAGATAGAATATAAATCAAATACATGCATAGCAGAATATGTGCTGATGGTAACAAATATAGATGGCTTTCAGAGAAGATTTGCCAATTCAAGGAAGATAGAACTACAGATGCCCACCAGCCCTTATGGCTAATTTGCTCTGTGCAGAAGTGGATATATTTCCAAATGAGAAATGATTCTGTGTACTAAATGCAAGGAAACCCTCTATCTGTACCTGACCCAGTTGCTCAAAGCCAGAACTAAGGGAAGACAAATATTGAAACGGATGTCACTTTGGTGTGACTAATGAGATCTTCATGTACACAACACAACAACTCAAAGAAGATCAGTATCACTGGAGTCTGACATATATAAATGGTGTTTCCAGCACAAGTTCACCTCCCTCCATTTATATCTTTGTAATTATTTCCCTGCAAACATTTACTGCCTGAGACAGGGAAATGCCTATTTCTCTGGCTTGGTCAGTCATGGTAGCTCTCCAGTGGTGGGTTTTAGCAGGTTCTGACCAGTTCTGAAGAACCGGTAGCGGAAATTTTGAGTAGTTCAGAGAACCGGTAAATACCTCTGACTGGCCCCACCCCCATCTAGTCTCTTCCTCCCGAGTCCCAACTGATTGGGAGGAAATGGGGATTTTGCAGTAACTTTTCCCTGGAGTGGGGAGGGAATGGATATTTTACAGTATCTTTCCCCTGCCACGCCCACCAAGCCACACCCACCAAGCCATGCCCACAGAACCAGTAGTAAAAATTTTTGAATCCCACTACTCGCTTGATTCCCCTCAAAGATTTCTTCAGAGTCACCGGAAATACAGATTTTTTTTTTTTCAGGGTGAACCAGGAAAACCAGGACCTCCAGGTGACACAGGCATTCAGGGAATCCCTGTAAGTGTTTTCTATATTTTTTTCCATATTTAAAATATAAACAAAGTTACATTTCCAAGCTATCTGAAACTGAGTGTTTATTGAGTCAGGCTATATTTTCAGTAAGAGCAGCTTTGAACCAAAGAATAAGATGATGGTGAAAAGTAGAAACTTTAAAATTTGGATAAAGTATATTGTAATGCTATTAGGAAGAAATCTTGTTGCTGACTTGGTTGTATTTTGGGGGGGGTGGCTTAACTGTAAAAATAAACAATCAAAATGGTGTAATTTTACCATGCTTTGGAGATTTTTAAAATTTTTATTTTAGGAACCAAATTGTGTGCTTATAGTACATGTATACAGTGCAAAAGGGAAAGGCACTCGTTCTTAAAAAGTTAACCAGTCTTGCAAATTGCTTAATACAATTCAAATAATGAATAAATAGGAACATTTCTGGCTGATTACCTCCTTGAGTATAGCAAATTATACCCTAGGTACTACCCTGGAAAAGAGTTGACTGGTTGATAAGGGACAGAAGGCTTTAGAGAAGATCAATCAACCCTTGCAGAAAGATATATCCACTGTTCTTGGATATGTTTTACATTGCATTCATCCATTCATCAAGGCAGCTTTTAATTCAATCCCCAAAGACAGTCTGTGAGAGAAATTGGTGGCATCCTTCATCCATTACCAGTTTTTCTTGTTGAGCATGACAGTAATTTAGTACAAGTCCAAAATGACATTTTTACTTAAAAAAAAAAAAAGGAATGAACTAAGGTAGTATCTTGGCACTTTTTAATTTTTGTAGTAATTCTTTGATGCAAAACCAATAGATCAGTGTCACTCTTTTTTGCGTGTTGACCATGCAATTCTTTTCTGTAAAATCATAAGAGGCTGAAGGCAAATATTCAAATTCAGGCCTGTTATTGTGGAAGGAAAAGACTGGCTATTACCGTGTTTCCCTGAAAATAAGCCCTCCCCGAAAATAAGCCCTCCCCCGAAAATAAGCCCTCCCCGAAAATATTTAAACACATGTGCAGCTGATCCCCGCCATTTCCTATGGTTAGGGTTAGGGAGACAGAGCTATAAATCAGGTAAGACGGCAAGAGGAGCCCCGTCTTGCCCCAAGCGCCCCAAAATAATAAGACCTCCCCGAAAATAAAGCCAAGCACTTATTTCAGGGTTCAAAAAAATATAAGATAGGGTCTTATTTTCAGGGAAACACGATAATTATAGTAATGAAAAACTGTTTTCTCTGGAAACCTTGTCATCTGTTGCTACATTCAGAAAATCAACAGTTTGGTTATTGATCAAATTAAGCTATTCAAACAACTTGAGTGCATAATTATTCCCATTGTGTTTGCTAGTTTATGGATCCAGGCAATGCGCTTTGTTGCAGTGATGTAGGATATGAGGCAGATCCTGGGGATGGAGTCAAGCAAGTAATTAGTCTAGAGTCATTACATTCCCACTAGTGATTCAAGTTCATCTCCCCCCCTTGAATTCCATTAACTCTTTTCTAACACCAAGTTAATGCCAAAAGTTAGTTGTAAAGGTAAAAGGCAAATAAATAATCTTAACTGGAACTTAATGTGTGGCCCTGATTCTTTACCCCTGACATGTTCCCAGATTGATGAGGCTTGAAATCTGTGACACTGTGATTACTAGTCCCACCTTAGACATAAAAGCTGGCTGGGTGATTTTGGGCCAGTCCCTTTTTCTCAGTCTAACTGACCTCACAGGGTTGTTGTTGTGGGGAAAATAGGAGGAGAAAGGATTATTTGGTATATTCATCCCCTTGAGCTACTTATAAAGTAATAAAGACGGGATAAATAAATAAATTAAAAAATAAATAGATCTATATTTTGCAAAACTGAGGACCTCCCCTCTTCCCAAAACTCATTAACAGCTCTTCTGTGTTCTTTGAAATATCTACCTATGTGTTGTGGCCTGCCAGCAGCCTGCGTGGATTGTTGCTGATCCCGACAACGAGGAGGCTGGTGTGGTGTCGCGCCAGCAGCCGGTGCAGCCGGCGCTCGAGTCGGACAGCGAGGAGGCTGAAGAAGATGTGGTGCCAGAGGCAGGGAATCAGCCAGGGCCTTCAGAACCTCGAGACGCTCCTTTAAGTGCAGAGGATGAAGTGGAGGAGCCTCTTCTCAATGCATGAGCATGCAGAGCTAGGTGGAGGTCTTGGGGTTAATTGGCCACTCCCTTAGCCTATTTAAGTTTGCACACAGCTTGTAAAAAACTGCAGGAAACAACGTGTTCGTTCGCTGATCATTGAGTTTGGATTTTCTCTGCAAACCTGGCTTCTGGGCTTTCTGCCAACTCTTGTAAGACTCTATCTTATCTGTGGAATTTCTGGCAGGTTGTTAAGAACGTTTTATTAACAGCCTGCATTTGCAAAAGACTGTGTTTTGAAGTAAACTGAGTTTTGTTCGGAGTTTGTGTGTGCTACATTCTTTGGGATCCGTAGGTGGGGCAGAACACTATGCTGGGTTACTTTGCATTGATGCATATCTGAATGGACAGCTTTTTAATAAGTGTATGTCATTAGGATTGGACATACCGTATGTAGGAAAAATCCATCATTATAATAGAACACATCAATTTCCGTGTGCCTGTTTATTCTGAGTTGAAGCATTCATTTTTCTTATGTTCCTTGGTGAATTTGAGGATGTAAAGCTTCATTAAATTATTTTTTCACAGCATTAATTTGCAGTGTTTCAAGAAAACTGGTTACAAAGTAAAGCAACCTTTTGACATTTCCATTAAGAAATTTCTCTACAACATTTCAAATATTTTCAATATCTGTTTATTTTTAGGGCTTATCTGGCTCTGCTGGAGCAAAAGGTGTTGCTGGACCAAAGGTAAAGTATCCTGGGAAATTTGGAAATAGCCCATCCTCTTTACAGATGGAACTGTTACTTATTCCTTGTTTTGGGAGCCTAAATGCGACAATCCCATTTACGGTGTCTTCTGTAGAGTGCTGAGCAGTAGTTGAAGGAGAGAAAGTTTATTTAGTCAGGAAGCTTCATGGCTGAGCAGAGATTTAGATCAAAGTTCCCACAGCCCAAATTCTAAACACCAGCTTCTTTTCAACCTTGATTTTATTAATGGGTCTACTGGGATTACCATTTTTACAAGTTACTAGTTTCAAAAAGCCTGAAACAGTTATTGACTCTAAATTTTTATTTCTTTTTGGTACCAGTGTTAGAGCAAGTCAAAACTGAAGTGAAAAAATTTTTTTTGTGTGTGTGTGGGGTGTTCCTACAGCATGCTTAAAGCTGATTAATGAAAGAACCATTTACTTTGAATTTGTGTAAAAGGCTAATTTGCGGTATAAATCAGTTAAATAGGTTGGTTGATATAACATGCTAAGCCTTCCCATGAGAAACTGGGACTGTTGTGGAGGGCCAAACAAATGTAACCTCCTCAAACTCCCATCCCCTCAACTCTTCAGGCTGCTCCAGGTGAGGGTGAGTACTGTGCAGGTGCTTTTTATCCTTGCCCTCCTACAGCCACCAGCCAACTGAAAGAGCCAACTTGGCTTCTTCTCCTGCCTCTTATGGTGCGTTTATTTACATTTGATTTCTAATTTCCAATTGACCTCACATGGACAGTGACAGCCAAAGGGCCAGATGTGGTCTGGGGGGCATAAAATGTGCTAAGCCATAAAAGAAAGTCTAACTAAACTGCACATTCCACAGCTGGGCTGCCGAAGAAGTCCCCCCCCCCCCCCCGCCCCTGGTAATGGAGAACTTAAAATTTCACACAATGGGAACTGGATTGAGAAGTGCTCAGGATTCACAGCAACCTAGGGTTTATCCCAGTAATCTCATGGGTAAACTCATTTTGACTTGGTAGCAGTTGCCTTGGGATCCGGCTCTGGAGAGCAGTATCATCACCCTTTTGTCATGGTTGGATCATTTCTTAGTCTGGCTATAACTTATTGGCTGCCCATATATCAAAGATGGGCCCCCTTTGATGGGTCTGCTTCAAGCACCTTATGAATCCAGCTACTTTCTGGTGGGTGCTTGGAGATGTTCCCGACAGTCTGTTGGGCAAAATCATTGAGTCCTTGGTTTGCTACTGGCAACAGATGACTTGGCCCTGATATCATTCCTTGGTGCCCTCTCTTGGTTGAGGAAGCACTATCCTTGAGGGAGCAGGTCTGGAACTTGGAGGTCCTCCTGAACCTGTAGCCCACACTTAAAGAGTAGGTGGAGGCTGTGGTCAGGAGAGCCTCACCTAGCTTTGGTTAGTCTACCTGGAGTGTGAGAAGTTGTTTCAGTAAATCATGCCTTTATGAATACTTGGTCAAACTACTGCAACATCCTGTACATGGGGCTGCCTTTAAAGACTGCTTCAAAATTTCAGTTGATTACGTTAATGCAGCAACCCTTATAGTAGCTTGTATTCCCTGGTCAGACAACATTAATTTTGCTAATGTTCTGCATTCCTATAAGCTTCCAGGTGCTTATTTTTAAGATGTTGGTGTTGACCTATAAAGCTTTTACCAAGCTACTTTCGGGACTGTGTTTGCTTGCATGAGTCAGCCTGACCTATTTATTCTTGTCATAAGGCCCAGCTGGTGGTTCTCCATTTGGAAGTGTTGCTTATCGAGTGCTTTGGAATCATCTCCCATTGGAAGTTAGACTTCATTTGCCATCTGGAAAGGGTGTAGGCAGAGCATGTTCAGAAGGCATTTAGGACCCAACACTTCCTTTTTAGATTTTGCTCTCTGCATCGTATTTTGGATATTTGCTTTCTATAAGTTTATCTTTCTGGGTTTTATTGGATTCTGAATATTTTAATATGTGTCTTCTAGTGAAATTACAGAGACGCCTCAAGGGTGCAGTGGGGTACAAATGCAATCAATAAATTCACCTGGGAAATTCCGGGTGACTAATTAATAATGTTTTAATTACATTTCAGATAGAATATTCATACAGGGTTAATAGCTACATATTGAGGCTTGGAATAAGCCATTTATTAAAAATTCCTTGTTTGGAAAGAGAGACAAATATTATTGTACCAGGCAACCCATGACCTCTTGGGTCATTATTTCAGAGATAAGTCCTTACCAGATTCCTCAAAGGCTACAACAGTGACAGAACTTTTAATATACTGCCTTCACTGGATAAATTAGGATACATTTATGTCACAGTCAAACATTGGTACAGGAAATGTTTTATGGCATTTTGTATTATATGGTAAACTTTTTTGACTATTGTTATGTCAGAGCATGGTGGCTTGCATAGTTTGGACACTGGGATGGAGGTTCAAGACCCGAGCGCCACCAGAGGTGGGTTGAGGTCCCATCCTTCACTCCAGCTCATGCTGGGGATATGAAAGGTGCCCCCCAACTGGGAATTCTCCAGGCAATGGTGATGTCACCGGCTAATCCTTTCAACCTAGAAGCGCCTCAGTGCTTTTGCCATGAACGCTGTGCTATTTTTATGTCATTAAATATTTTTTAAAATTTGCCAAATTTCAGTTCCATGGGAGCCACGGGTCCTGGGTTTTGGATGCATTCCTTAAATTACTTTTGTAACTTAAGGGTACTTTTGTTCAAAAATTATTGCCGTGTGATATACAGTTTTGCCCAGTTAAAGGTTACAGGAAGGAGAGTTTTAGTAGTATATTTATATATCATTGATTGTATTTAACATTTGAAAAAGAATGGAAGGTAATTATATTCGGACTGTGTAGCCTTTTGGATTTGATATAAAAAAAGCACTTTGGAGCACCATTGTGCCTTTCTGAAGCCTTAAAGCAACTGGAACTTTTCCCAGGAAATGAGTGGCTGTCTTCTGCAGTGAATAAAGCACCTGCTGGAGTTTGAATCCAGGGCCTGCACAGTCCTTACTTACAGTGCATTCAGAAAGTATTCAGACCTCCTTCACTTTTGCCAATTTTGTTGTGCTGCAGCCTGATTCTACAGTTGTTGAAATTCATTTTTTTCTCTCATTAATCTACACTCAGTATTCCATAATGAGAAAGTGAAAATAGAAGTTTAGAAATATCTGTAAATTTATTAAAAAGAAAAAAAATGAAATATCATATTGGCATAAGTATTCAGACCCTTAGCTGACAACTTTGTTGAAGCACCTTTGGCAACAATTACAGCCTCGAGTCTTTTTGCATATGACACAACAAGCTTTGCACATTTGGATTGGGGGATTTCCTGCCATTCTTCCTTTCAAATTCTGTCAAGCTCAGTCAGGTTGGATGGCGACCATCAGTGGACAGCCGTTTTCAGGTCCCCCCAGAGATGCTCAATAGGGTTCAGTTTGACCAGGCGTCCAACTCTTGGAAAAGTCCTGGTTGTGCCAAACTTCTTCCATTTGAGAATTATGGAGGGCACTGTGCTCTTAGGAACCTTCAGTGCAGCAGAAATTTTATTGTAGTCTTCTCCATATCCATATCTTGCAAGAATCCTGTCTCTGAGCTCTGCAGGCAGTTCCTTTGACCTCATGGCTTTTGCTCTGCCTTTCCAAATCATGTCCAATCAATTTAATTTACCACATCAAGGTGTGTCAGCAACGATCAAAAGAAATTGGGGGCACCTGAGCTACATTGAAAGTGTTGTTGCAAAGGGCCTGAATATTTATGCCAATATAATATTTCAGGTTTTTTCTTGTTAATAAATTTATAAACTTTTCTAGACTTCTATTTTCACTTTGTCATTATGGGGTGTTGCATGTAGATTAATGAGAAAAAAATGAATTTCAACAACTGCAGAATCAGGCTTCAGCATAACAAAATGGACAGAAGTGAAGGGGGTCTGAATACTTTCTGAATGCACTTGTATATAAAATAAAAGGAAGGCACACAATCTGTTCATTGAAAAGCAGAATGAATGCATTATTGAACTGGATTAAAAAGCAAGTTTACCCATTGTTAGTTACAAAAGAAGAATGACTATTCTGAAAAATGGAAGATGGCCCATAAAAGCCAAATGATCCAATTATAGAAAAATAAGTTGCTCAGTTTGCTCTCAATCTCATTGTAGATGAGGTGGGAATGGGACAGAAAATGATTCTGTTACCTGAACATATCTCATGGGGTTGGATAAGGAAAAAGAGGTGGAAAAATGAAGACTAGTGAAAAAGATTTTTAAATAAAGTTGTCTGGTTAAGTGCCTTATCCTGCCACTGAAATGGCCTGAAAATGGCTGCTATACTTTAAAGGTGCTAAAATCTTTTCTCTCCAACAGGGAGGTGTTGGTCCTCCTGGGAAACCTGGCTTGATGGGAAATTCGGGCAAACCTGTAAGATTCTTTCTTTCTCAAGTTTTACCTTTTTTTTTTTTTGAACCAGAGGATTTGCATTTTTTGAAGTATCGATCTTTAAATATATACAGTGTGTTGTTCTTGCAATCCCACCAACAGGGAGAACCAGGACTACAAGGAGAACCAGGATCACTGGGTCCCAAAGGCCCATCAGTAAGTTTATTTGCTTGGTTTTTGGTTTAGATTGAGCCTCTGGATTTTCTGATCCAGATTGTTAAAAAAAAATCACTTTCTGATGAGAAGTAATTTATAAACTGGGAGCATTGTAGAAGTGGTGGATTTACATTCACTCTCTATTCTTAGGATAGTATCTTTATTTTAATGTCCCTTTATTTTCTCTGTCTTTCTCTGTTTTTCTCATCCTCGCTCTCGTCAAAATGCAGTAAAACATATATTTATATTTAACAAACTGAAGTTCAGAATTTGACTCCCACATTCTAGGACAGTTCCGAGAAGCTGTGAGTTCTCTAAAAGTTTTAAATTTAAGAAAAGGAGGGAATTATAAAATATATCTTTAGATAGTATTAATTATGTTTAAATTTAATTAAACCCAAATGGAATCCAATCAATTATAGTTTTTATTCTGGCCCTGTTTTTTTTACTTTTTGGTGCATAGCTTCCAGTTTGCAGTTCAAAAGCTGAGCATGATCATTTGACAGGAAATATTTACACACTGCTGCATTAGGCATAGATAAATCTAATCCCTTTCGTTTATACTCGTAATATATACGAAAAGCCAGTGAAATTGCAAATAATCATTGTAGGAGGGCAGCCATGTTAGTTTATTGTAACCTCAAATCAAAATGACTTTGATAACCTTTTCAGATTAACATGTTACATTAAAAGGCATAAGCTTTTGTGAGCTACAGCTCATGTCATTGCTGGATCTAATGAAGTGACCATTGAAAGTTTACAGTATGCCTTTTAATAATATTTGATAGAAGGAAAGGGTGCTATCAGACTCTTTCTGATTTTTGCATAATAGTGGCTCTCCAAAAGAAGTTTGGAAAAAAATTCAAATGCTGTGATGTATATATATCCAACAAAGATCAGAATCATGCAAGCCATGGTATTATCTGGGATAATCCATGAAAGTGAAAGTTGGACTTGAAAGAAGCAGGATAGGAAGAGTATCTATGCCTTTGAACTTTGGTGTTGGAGAAGACTCCTGACAATAGTGTGGACAACCAAGAATATAGAGCAGAGCTGTCAAACTTGCGGCCTGCGGGCTGGATGTGTCACATGCTGGCCACGCCAATGCCCGGTTTAACAAAGGGGAAAAAAGTCCCGCTATGTCATGTGACACCGCTGTGACGCCACAAGTTTGACATCCCTGATATAGAGCAATGTATCATTGAACAGATCAACCCAGAATTCTCCTTCGAAGCATAAATAACCAGGCTCAAATTATTTGACCATGGATACATTATGAAATCTAGCTCTCTGGAGAAGGCTCTAATACTGGGAAAGTGGAAGGAAAGAGAAGAAGAGGGTGACCAGCCACAAGATGGATGGACTCAGTTACTGACAATGAGTGTACCAGGGAACCATGATGGAAGACCTGAAGACCCACGTTAGGGATAGATCTTCTTGGAGAAAGCCTACCTGTATTGTCACTTGGAGTGACAATACTTGGTTGACTTGGTTTTTCACATGAACAATTAACCAACCAATCAAAAGTAGCTACCTTGCAAAACATTTTCCTATATAGTGCATCATGACTCTTGCAGGGACAGATTCTCTGGGCCTCTACAAGAAACTGCCAAATACTGTAGGCAGTTATGGAATTTTATTTTATTTTTTTGCAAATGGCATTCCTCAAGCAGAGGATCACTTCAGACGTGATAGCAGCATCCTGCGCTACTTTCTCCAAATTGCATGCTTTTTCAGCAATTAGTCATGTACTACACTTTCAAGAGACCAGTGTGACTTTATATATATATATATAAATATAAATATAAATATAAATATAAATATAAATATAAATATAAATATAAATATAAATATAAATAAATATATATATATATATATATATATATATATATATATATATATATATATATATATATATATATATATATATATATCCCTGTGCATTGCTATGAAATGATTTCTTGAAAGAGTTACCATATGAGTTTTTTTTTTTAAAAAATCATGCATGCATTTATTAGCTATCTCTGTTATTTTATTGTCTTATTTTATTGGCTATCACTCTTATTTAACTATATTATTTTTATCTTACAATTCAATAGTAGGAGGTTTTTTTTGCAATAACTTTCTTTTTTACTATTATGTTTCTGTGCTATTATTTGAATTGCTTGATTTTAGTAAAATATCACTATTAATCTTCAAAAGTGGACAATTTCACATTAAGAAATGTAGCTGTTTCTACTTCAACAATATATTTTTTGTTTCCTAAAAGGGTAGCAGAGGTGAGCCAGGTCCTGTTGGTCCTCCAGGGTCCCCAGGTAAAACGGTAAGCGGGCAGTCTTGACTTCCATCACATTAGTTTGCTTGGTCAAGGGTTTGCGGTAAGCAGGTCATTTATTCAGGAAATGAAAAAGATGAAATGTGAATAGGGACCATTGTCAGTTCATTCATTTTTCAGCTCGTGACTCAATTGCGTCATTATTTGAACTTCCTAAAAATCTACTTTTTTTAACTAACATTTTTATGTGTTGGTATCGGAAGCTGCTTAATATTAAAATTCAATTTTAATATTCTTATACCTTTACAAGGAACAAAAATGCCGGAAGGCCACCCTCTTTTTTTTTTTTTTGCTAGTAGTTATGAATACCTTCTTTGAAACTGTTCATATTTCATTTGTGCGGTTTCTGCTGGAAGGCCAGTTTCAATATTCAGGCTCTGAAAGAATTCTCTGTGAGAAGGGAATGCACCAGAGGCTCGGTGGGTTGCAGCGTTTCCCGCAACTCATAAAGCCCCCATTGTTTTAGCAGATTGATAAAATCAAGAAGGTGCTGCTGTTTCCCGAAACAGCAAATCATATCAAAGCAATTTATTCATTTATTTATAACATTTATATAGCCGCCCATCTTCTAACCAACTCTGGGTGGCTCCAGAGTTTAACATACTCTCCTGTTTTGAATGAGATGCACAGCCAGCTGTGAGAAAGGTCTAACCCAGAGACTGGCCATCTATCCCAACTCTCCCTTTCTTCAGTGCAAAAGTGCTCTAAAGCCCTCCCATCTCTGATTGCTTTCACAGGGTGCAGAAGGAGACATTGGACTGCCAGGTTTACCTGGGCCCCCGGGACTGCCTGGTGCTAAAGGCAATAGGGTAAGCAGATGCAGGTCAGAAGATGCTGCTTACTTGACTTTGGTCAACCATTTGTTTTCACAAAACAGAAGCTTTTTGCCTTGTGCCAAATTTAAATCCACCGAAAAGAGAAATATGGAAATCAGCATGTCAAGTTTCCTTTCCAGTGTTCTTTGAGAGTGATCGTACTGTACAATTAAAAGATTTTTTCCCCTTTAATTTTTCCCCTCTGTTTCTCCTTTGCTAAATATTGACAGAACAATTCATCTTGCTGTTACAGCAAGAATCCTTAATGTAATCCTTTCAATAAGAGAAATAAGCCAAAATGTAGCATTTGTTTGTTCTCACTCTGTGTCCTTCATAAAGTACTGGCTGCCCGGTTTGGCACCTGAACCAAATTTTGTTGAAGTCCATCCCATCCTCTTCTGTAATAATTTCAAACCACAGTTAATCCTTTGTCCCACCTTGCAATTCTTTGTTTCCTGTACTCTGTATGACTAGAACCTCTATTGCTGCTAAAGTTATTCAGATAATTTTTTGTGGAATTTATCTTCTTTCCCCCCCCATGTTTCTAGTGGTGAGCTTTCTGATTCTGAAGCCTCTTACCCAGTAGCATCTGCAGAGGGGGTGTGGGGGAGTCAGAGTAATCTAAGTAATGTTGCAGCACCATGGGGGATGCCCCACCCATTTTCTATGTGTGCATGACTTTACACAAATGTCCCCAAAGATGGTGCTGTTTTATACTACAATGCTACTTCCACCATTCTGAGGAAAGCAGTGCCATTGATAGGTGCTGATATCAGAGCTTAGAACAGGGGTGTCAAACTCAAGGCCTGCAGGCCGGATCCAGCCCATGGGGTATTTAGATCTGGCCTGTGGGGCCACTCAGGAAACAGTGAAGGACTGATCCGTGGGGCATCTGTAAGCAAAAATGGGCTCCCGAGCTCCGTTTTTGCTGGCAGAGGGTTACAGGAGGCCATCCCAGCTGAAAACGGAGTTCAGGAACCTGTTTTTGCTGGTAGAGCACTCGGGCTACCACAGGCCCACCTGACATGACTGACGTCAAACTGGCCATGGCCACACTGGCCATACCCACCCTGGCCCCCCCTGAGGTCAAACACAACCCTGATGCGGCCCTCAATGAAATCTAGTTTGACACCCCTGGCTTAGAAGAATAGAGTCATGTCCTTCAATTTGTAATCCATCATAATTTCAGGTGCGAAGCTACCTATTTACCTTTGTCAGAAATACCCATACATGTTCTCTAAAATATGTTATGAAACCAGGTTGAATGCATGGGAAATCGGAAATCAGCTATTGGCTATGTCAGGTCCAAATCAATTGAGACTAACCAACAGTCTGTGAAAACAGAAACATCCACAACAGATTCCTGTATAGGTCCCACAATCCAGTATCTCTAATGTTTTGGTTTAGTAGTGTCAGCATAGTCTATACTGAGTGGTGGCGCAGTAGTTAGAGTGCAGTGGTGCAGACTACTTCTGTTGACTGCCATCTGCCTGCAATTTGGCAGATCGAATCTCACTAGGCTCAAAGTTGATTCAGCCTTCCTTCCGAGGTGGGTAAAATGAGGACCCAGATTGTTGGGGGCAATATGCTGACTCTGTAAACCGCTTAGAGAGGGCTGTAAAGCACTGTGAAACGGTATATAAGTCTAAGTGCTATTGCTATTGCTATAATGTTTACACTCATTTTCTTGCAATGTGCTGGTTCTTTCAGCTTTAACAATACATTATATAAAAACACTGCCACTATTTCTTTTTTCTTAAATAAACAGCAAAGTACACAATCTCTTGGAAACCTTAGCTAATAGTAAGCACTGAATATTTTTATTTTTGGTTGCTTTCCTTATTCATTAGTGCCTTTTATTTAGGCCTTACTGTTGCTCTGCAGGTATTGCTATCTATTAAAGTTAAGAGAGAGAACAGGTATACATGAAAGCATTATTATACTTTCATATGCCTCTAATATAAAAGACTCCATATTAATTTGTCAAAACAAAAACTAATGGGGAGATGGCAAAAAGCAGAGCAAGAGCATCCATTCTTTCCATAAGTCTCTTCGTTTCAAAGCTAAGCAAATTTAAAAGAATAGTTTTAATCAAAATTCTACTTTAAATTTCATTTTGTTGTTTGGTTTAGTGTTAGGTTCTAAGTGTTATTAGTATGAAAGTTTCTTCCTTTCTTGTTTTTAACAAACAAAATAAAAAACAATCTTGGAAACTCTCCCATATCTGTTTTGTAGAACTAATTCTTCCACGGTTGCCAAGCTTGTCTAGGAAAAGGAAAACAAAATGTTCTCTTCAATATATTCTGCAAACTGATTTTTTAAAACTCTCTGGTAATTTAAGTAAGTGAGCCAGTCAACACAGTGAAGATCAATGGGATAGGCCTAGACACAAAGAAATGTAGGTTACAAGGTACCTAATAAAGATGGAGAAAAGATCAGTTTTGATACGGAATTAAAAGAGGGAATGATGAGTGAGAAGGGAACTGCTTAATTGAAAATATAGAGAAACATTTATACAGGATTATTTAAAAAAAAACCTTTAAATGTGCCCTATATAGAAAACAAAAATTAGCTGCAGCACAACTGATTACAGTGTTGCTATCATAATTATCACCCTAGAGTCTAGATCAGGTGTCTCTAACCTTGGCAACTTTAAGCCTGGAGGACTTCAACTCAGGGGTGAAATCCAGCAGGCTCTGACAGGTTCTGGAGAACCAGTAGCGGAAATTTTGAGTAGTTCGGAGAAACGTCAAATACCATCTCTGACTAGCCCCAGATTGGGGTGGGAATGGAGATTTTGCAATATCCTTTCCACAGGAGTGGGGAGGGAATGGGGATTTTGCAGTATCCTTTCCCTGGAGTGGGGTGGCAATAGAGATTTTGCAGTATCATTCCCCTGCCACGCCCACCAAGCCACGCCCACCAAGCCACACCACGCCCACCAAGCCACACCCACAGAACTGGTAGTAAAAAAAATTGGATTTCACCACTGCTTCAACTCCCAGAATTCCCCAACCAGCTGGCTGAAGAATTCTAGTAGTTGAAGTCCTCCAGGCTTAAAGTTGTCAAGGTTGGAGACCCCTGCCCTAGACCATTGATTCTCTGCAAATGCAGTCATTTCAAACTGCCTGACATTCCTGGAGAGAATTTCCCCTCTACACCGGTTGAAGTGGGCAGTTCCAGATGCCCGAAGGAACCCACCTTTGGAACTGCCTCAACCTTTGAACTGAATGGGGACCTTGCTTTCACAAGAGTTTTCATTCCAGTGGGCATGAGAGTGTAAACACGTGGATGTGGATCAAGATGATAAAATGCTAAGTATTCATAGAGCATGCTTTTATGTTTTAATGTTTAATTAATATTCCATTCATATTTTAAGATGTGGTAGCAGGGCACCCGAACAGTCAAATCATACATTTTCACTTTCTAAATACAGATCTGACTCGCTGTTTAATTATTAGGCCATATTTAAATGACTTTGCATTTTTCATTTTTCATTTGTATTTAGGGTTCAGCTGGTGGGCCAGGGCCAAAAGGAGAACAAGTGAGTATATAAACTTGAACAATCCATTTATTTTCAAACCTTGCCAAAAAATCTGGAAAGTGTATGGTGCCTATTTACAATCTAGGCTTGTCTGTCTTTTTATATCCCAGGGACCCGCTGGGGGAGAAGGAGAATCTGGACAAAGAGGCGACCTTGTAAGACTCAATGTTCACTCCTTTCAAAAGGAAATATTCAGATTTAAAATACAAAAAAAAAACAAAAAACCAAAAACCTATTGTGTCTTTTAGTGTGACTAAATAGTTCAAGGAAATTGTTCTTGCAGACACTGCAGATTTCATGAAGGAAGCCTTTAGTAATGTGGCAAAATGTTAGGAAGGGATTTGCAATTCATAGAACACACTGGATGCAGTAGAGTCACAAAGCTGCCCGTTTCCACATTTATTATTTATTCAATTTATATGATTGTGTAATCGCAAACGACCAGATACAGCTTCCAAAAAGGATTGAAGACACGTCATGGTGATAACGGACGCAAATGCCGTCTGACTAGATTATGGTAATCTTCCCCCCCAAAAAACAAGGCCAATAACCCTCTCCCAATCAAGAAACGTGAGCTGGGTTCTTGATTGACAAGAACAAAGTCTTTGACAGTCTTTGCTGAACTTGATGACAGTCTGAAAACTGCCATCATTAACACATCTCTTCCAGGAGTGGGTTCTACTTACCTTTACTACCGGTTTGCATAGTGCCCGCGCGTGCGCGCTTCGCTCACCCGCGCACGCTCTCTTCTGCGCATATGCAGATCGCTTCTGATGATGCCCGGGTCAGTGGGCGGAGCCTTCTGCCGGTTTTACTACCGGTTCTATAGAAACGGTCTGAACCGGGGGCAACCCACCACTGATTTCTTCCCTACCCAGCAGTGCATGGCTGATTTGGTCCACAGACCAGCACCTCATTTACTTACGTGAGTTGTTTAGCTGGAGCTTCTCCCCAAGTGGGAGCTTTGAAAAGAAATTTCCCTCTTCATGTAAAAATAAATGCATGAATCAGGTTAGCAGCCCTCAAGGACAAGGTAATCTTCATTGCTTTATTCTCAGGTGCTAGTTCCACAATTCTTGTATAAGATCTCCCACTGAATATGATCATTCCTGAACCTTCACTCATCAATGGCTGTCCTGCTTGAGGATTCTGCTTGACAAAACCCATAGTCCTAGAAAGGGCTAAGATTGGGGAAGACATGTACTAACTGCACTACGGTAGCTGTTTCTGATACAAAAACTTATTAGGTTTCATATTTTTGATTGTTGCAAAGATAACCTCGAGGCCAAGAATGCTCCAAATAAAAATACCTTGAATTTGACATATAAACGTTTTTGTATAGGCGGAAACTCATCCAAGGCCCAACTCAACACTTCAAGTTTAAAATGTGTATTCTGTTGCGGAATTTGTGGTTATTGCTTTTCATCCTTTTGAAGCATCCCTCTAAGAATCCTCCTTTCCTGTAATTATAGTAATACCTGTATACACTGTATACGTAGAAAGAATAATATGAAATTGATTATATGTAAAACTGCACATATCTATGCCAACCTGACATCATTCATCTTGCTTTGTTAGGGTGACGCAGGTTTGCCAGGCCCTAAAGGATCTGTAAGTATGATGAACTGCAGGGTTACTGAAAATCCAAAACATAATAAATCAGCAGAATGTGACAAAAAAAGAAAAAGAAAAAAGAGGGTAGTTGTTTGCTTTCACAAATATGTTAAAATATTCAGTTCCCCAAGGAAAGAAGCTAAGATGGAATGATCCATCCATTTTCTACCTTTTAAAACTGTGGATTATTCCCTAGAGACTTTTTTTCAAAAGTGAGAAATGTAGCTTTTCCTAATTTGTAGAATGGAGGAGCATTCCTCCATGGGCGAGCATGTAAAAATGAGATTGGTAAACAATAAAAGTAAATAAAAATCCTGGGGAAGAAAGGAAGGATTTAGAACTAAGTATTGGCAAAGCAGTACCTGTGAAGTCAATTTCTATATAGGGTGTATCCAGATCTACACACCTTCTAGAGCACAGAGCATCACTGCTATAAGGCTTAAATCCTTGGCATCCTTACCTGCGGTTCAAATTTCTACCTAGCCATGTGTCCAATTGCATTTCAAATCAGGATGCAACATCTGATCTACTTTAAAAGTTATTTTAAAATTGTGGCTACTAGCATGCAAAAATAAGCAAAGGGAAATGTATTGCTTGGAACCCTGTATTTTTTTGAGATAGTGAGATATATATTTTTCTCAAGTTGGTTCCTGTTACTTACATTGCCTTCCACTTTTGCAAATTATCAGTTCATTTCAACCTGTGGAAGGTGCAAAATTAAACTCCCTCTTACCTTCACGGTAACATTCTGCTATAGAGCTTGTTATTTTGCATGTTGAATTAAACATGAAAAGATGCTGAAGGTCTTTTTGAGATAAACTCAAGGGGTTCCACAGTTCTCGTGATGTGGGGCAACATGTGTCAGTGGTGTCTGGAGTGGGAGCAGCATTTGTTGACTTGGTGGTGTTTGGACTGGAATATTATAGTTAACGATGTTTAAACAAACTGGAATATGAAAAGTTAGTTTAATCATCCAGCTCCTCTGAAAGCCATTAGACCTGGTTTCCTGATGAGGACTAATGGAGAAATATTGTTACATATTATAAAGTGTTACGTGTTATTACTTACATGAAGGGAAGAAAATTAGTGAAAGCGGCAAGAGAATGCCATTTGTTCATATATGATTAAGCAGATATGATGATCTGAATGGGGAAAACGTGCCCTGGATGGTTTAGAAAGGGAAAAGAGGCTTTGCAATTTATTTCTGCGAATGGCAGAGGACTACAGTAACCATTCAAGCTTAATAGAGTTTGAGTACCAGAGGACTATATTGAATTTCCGAAATACACAATGTAATGTTTTAGTGGAATTGAGTTACATTTTGAAAAACAACATTCTCCTACCTGCTGCAATGACTGCTCTCACTGAATATTTTCATCATATCAGTTCTCCATATAATCATTCCAAGGGGCTTTCTTTTCATCTGTGCATATGACTCAACGAGCCAATTCTTCTGTGTTGGTTGCAACCATTTATTACATCTTTCCTTTCTTTTCCTTTCCTTTCCTTTCCTTTCCTTTCCTTTCCTTTCCTTTCCTTTCCTTTCCTTCTTTCCTTTCCTTTCTTTTCCGTCCCATCCCGTCCCGTCCCACCCCACCCCACCCCACCCCACCCATCCCATCCCATCCCATCCCATCCTATCCTATCCTATCCTATCCTATCCTATCCTATCCTATCCTATCCTATCCTATCCTATCCTATCCTATCCTATCCCATCCTTCCATCCTTCCTCTGTACCTTGTAACAATACCATCCTAATTTTCTGTTTCCCCAAGAAGAGAAATAGCTCGCCACCATCCCAAATGCTTGTACGACCAAATTCTAATATTTCTTTCCTCGACAGTGATATTTATAGGACACAAAAGTGACGAGCTTAAACGCCCTTGTAGTTTATAGCCTTCTGGTGGTTAAGCTGTTTTTAAATATTTAATATATTCATAGGATTTGTGCAAAGACAGGAGTTTGAAATTGCTTCGGGGATTCATATTGCTTAAATAATGTTTTGCTATACAGGTGCCTGTGGGGACAAGGGAAATCAAATGCTACTTGCTATGCAGAAGCTTCTTTTCTGGTTTAAGAGAAGAACCAGGCCTCTATCAAAATAATATTAATTTTAAAAAACGCCACTGAAACGTAAAGTGCCATATCAGATTTCCACGTTATTTCTCCCTCCTAGGACTACTTTCTAGAATTTCAGATCAAAAGTAATGTGAAATGTTATGGTGTCATAATAGCATCTTAGAAAAGGGTACATAATCACTGATAGTGGAAATCCACATGTCTGGGAATTAAACCTATGGATTCACTGGAACTTATTGTGCCTTGGAGGAGATAAAAGAAGACAGCATTTGTTGTCTGTTTATTGAACAACCTTCTCATTTAGCAAGCTCACATTATCATTTAACAAGGTGTCAAGAAAGTTAACATAAATGCCATGAAGAAGGAACCAGGGTTCTGGTGTGATAAACTTTTTTTTTTTTTTTTTTTTTTTTTTTTTTATTGAAAAGGTTTTCAAATACAAATTTTTCCCCCTTTTTCCCCCCCCTCCCCCCCCTCCCTAACCCCCCCTCCCCACCCTTCCCCCCCTGTGACTTCTTCGTAACAAAAAAAAAACCCTAATTCATAACAGATTACTTACTCCCTCCTCAAAATACTGACCTTTACTTACTAAAAGTATTATAAATCCCCCTTTATCCATACATTTCAGAAAAGAAGAAGAGGAAAAAAAACAAAACAAAAAAAAACAAACACATTATACTATAACTATTATAAAATAACTCTAATTTAGCATAATAGTGTTTTATATCTATGCATTATTGCAACAATTCAAAACCACCTTCCACTTTAAAACTATACAATAAGTCCTACTTTAATAACATTTCAAAGCGGGCTCCCCATAAAATCTAATTTAACATTTATTCCACTCTATCCATTTCCTCCACTCCCCTAAATGTATCACTTAAAAATCCCTTTTCTTAAACTAATCAGTCTGTAGCTAGCTTATTCACCCACTGTCTTACAAATTTACCATACACAACAATTCTTGATATCTTTAATTCACTGCCCACACTACTTAAAAATATATATATATATATATTCCATTATATCTAAATAAAAAAAAGAAAAGACAATAACTTTAAATTTATAGTCCATATAATATCTTCTTGAAGTCTTTCCACTGGATTGTTAAAACCAACATCCATAATAGGGTGACATAGCTTGCGGATGCAACAGTTTATTCAAGATCTCCAATCATATCTGCCCCCATCAGTAGTAAACATCTTCATATATATATAAAAGTAAAAACAACCACCCGAGTGACATTATAATTGTATTCCATATAATAATAATTGTGGGTTTCATCAGGATTATTAATTTCCATCATCGTATTGGGTAACAACCCGATCTTCTGCATGTCCCAATGTGATTCTCTTGCCTTATAATTCAAGATAATTATAATATATTTATCAACACAAAAAGAAGTTTCAAAATAGATAATTCAAAACCATCAATTTGAGGCTCTTTCCATGTCCCAAAATTACGGCAATGCAGAGATCTGCCACTATCCTCAGGATGATATTGACCAATATGTCGCCTCCTCTATGTTTTCACATAATCATTCATATTTTAAAATCACTGGCTTCACTGTTGCTTGGGTTAGAAATTTCTATTTTTGTACAACCTATTTCTTTTTTTGTTTTCTTTTTGTGGGTTTGACCTCCATCCTAATTTTTTGTGTCTCGCATTTCTTTTTTATCCCTTGTATATCCTCTAATTGGTTTCCATGCTTGTCCTTGCCTTGATAAGTCATCACATTAAAATCAGATGGCACTTCTCTCAAATTTGTAGATAATCCAGCTGGGGTATCCGATAAATCCAAAGGCAATTTATCTGGTACAGTCTCTGTCTTTAGTTCCAGCTCCTTCTGCTTATCCTGTATTATATCTGAAGACGTTAAATTCATTTTCAACCTATTTTGATAAAATTCTTCCGCCCTTTCAACAGTATTTAACTGGTATCTTTCTCCTTGATATCTCAATATAATACCAACTGGGACGTCCCACCGGAATTGAATATTTCTCCTTTTTAACTCAGACACCAGAAAGCCAAATTTCTTCCTTTCCATTAATATCTTAGGTGGGAGTTCCTTGTAAATCCAAATCTTTCTTCCATACAATTGCAAATTAGAATTGAAGGAATTTTGCACAATTTTATTCCTAATTTCTTTATCTGAAAAATAGATTACCACATCTCTAGGCAATTGCCTTTGCTTGGCAGTCCAAGAGTTTATTCGATAAGCTCTGTCAATCCTACAAAACACTTCCTCAGGTTGAATCTTTAAAATCCCAGCTAGAAATTCAGAAGATATTTTCCTTAAGTCATCTCTGTTATTTTCCTGCAAACCTCTAAGTCTTATTGCATATTCTGTGAAATTATATTGTATCTTTAGAACCTCTTTTTGAATCCTCTGTTCCAGATATTCTACATTACCAGACTTTTGGTCAGCATCCATTTTAAATTTTTCTTCTGAACTATAATCCTGAATATTTAACAAATCATTTTCAATTTTTTGAATTCTATTGTCCAATTTATCTTGAATTTCATCCATTTTTGACTCTAGTAAATTAGTATTTGTATCCAACCGAATCATGAATTCTGGCAATTTTAAAATTTTTTGCTGCAAAAAGTCAAACTTGGATTTCACCAATTCCTTAGTTTCCTGCTTAAATTTTTCAAGTTGCTGATTCACAATCTCATCCCTTCTTTCAATCTCCTCTAAGAGAAATTCTATTATATTAAAATCAGGTTTCTGGGACTGAAGAGTTAAAACATATTGCTTTAAATTCTTGGTGGGGGAATCCCCCCCACCTATTTGTTTGTCTGACTTCACAAGCCTCAGTGCCATGTTTCCGCCTAAGCAGGCTTTGTTAGAAGAAGAAAAAAAAAAAAAACAAGACAAAAGACTTCCAGCCAGCAACACTCAAGCCTCCAGGGAAAAAAGAGAAAAACAAAAACAGGAGCGGAGTTTTGTCTACAAATGTAGCCAGTGGTATTTATTCCGCTACATTGTAATAATAAAAAACGGAAGAACTTTCCCTCTCAAACTCTTCTCCAGCCGCGGCAGACGCCATTTTAAAAAGAAACTTTTTTCCTCTTTCTCTTCCTCTATTCTCTTAAGTAATTTTTAAAAGATAAGTAAAATACTTGCGCTTCAGTATTACAGGTCCAGCTCACATTTTCTTTGAGTAATCTGTCAAATTCGCAAGCTTGCTTTTGACGCCTGGCTCTGCATTAGCAGAGGTCTCCCAAAGCCCGGAGCAACGGCTGGGGATATGGGGCATCTCATCCGCTCCATCCCAAAAGTAAAAGAAAAACTTTTGGGACTCTGCAGAGAGTTCTACCCACCCCTGCCGGCTCTATCTCCGTTTCCTCATGGGAACGGAGTTTTTTCGAGCCGCCGTTCCGTTGTGAAGGCGGCTCTAACAGGCAGTGGAAGCTGACGATCCCTAAGGAACGTCTGGCGGCGGCCAGCAGCAAACAGGAAGTCAGGTGTGATAAACTTTTAATTACGTAGAAAGTTGTTTCCACAAAAAATGAGTCTGCCGTTTACTTCTTGCCCCCTTCTTTGTTAGGTTGGGAATCTTGGTGAACCTGGTTCACGTGGGCCAGAGGGAAACCGTGGCATGCCTGGCATAGAAGGATTTCGTGGGCCTCCCGGCCCTCGTGGTTTGCAAGGGGAACAAGGGTCTCAGGGGCTGCCTGGCAGTCAGGGACCAGCGGTGAGTAACAATTTCTTTTTATAATATGAGTGTTGGCCTGGCAAGTGCAATTCTAGTCTTAGAAGAATAGATGCGGGAAGAAGAATGTATTTCGTACTGCTTGGCTTGCTAGCATGGCTATCCGGCTATGAATTCAGATGATCTTTTCTGTCACGACACTTGATTGGCTTTGCGTGGAGTGGTTTGAATGGAACACTAGTGCTGTCCTAGCTGAAGCAGCACATTACAAAATGCAAGAGGGACGAAGATCTCCTTTTTTTGCCCAAAACCTTAACAGAGCATAGAGATTATTACTTCCAGAGGCCTTCTGCATTCTGGGCAAGGGGTTCTAACAGGCCCTTACACTGCCGATACATTTCAAAACTTTGAAGAAAAAGTCTGAAAGGGAAGCAATTGTCTGGGTCTATAAGAGTCTCCAGATCAATGGTGGGTTGCTACTGGTTCACCCCGGTTTGGGTGAACCGGTAGCGGCGGCAGCGGGAGGCTCCGCCCACCTGCCCAGATGTCATCAAAAACATTCTGTGCATGCACAGAACCTTCTACGTATGCACAGAAGTGCCGCACGCAAAGCACACATGCGCTCCTGCGCACTCCCGGTAGCGAACCCGTAACACCAGGAATTGAAACCCACTACTGCTCCAGATGGATCTCAAGGCTCATAAATGATTTGTGTTTTCCACCGATCTTGAAGGTGACTCTCCCCACCTCTCCAGGGAAACTTGACCTGCCCCAGTTGCAGTCCCAATTGAGGGCCTATATTTCTAATAGGTTCATTGTGAATCTTTAGGGTTCTGGATCCTCTACAATTGAAAGTATCTAAGATGCCAGCCTTAACACTATTCTTTCAGCTGAGTTTGCACACAGAAGCATAGGGTTTTGGAAAACAATTGGAACTCCTAATGAAATACATATTCAATAACTTTGTGTAGGCAGCAGCAAAGAGCAGGTAGAACTAAACCATACAGTGAACAGGGCAGGCAATTCCACCTTTGAGAATTAATCCTAGGCTGGGAGTAATACAATTCCTATTGAAAAGGGTCCTACTTCACAGTCTAAGAAGTGCAGAGTCATTGCACTTATTTTCATTGGAAAAAATAACCGTTCTTCGACCCCTATGCACTTCAGTTTTCAAATTGTCCCTTGCTGATATTTATCCTTGAAGGTGCTTTTTTGGTAAACTGGTAAACTGCACTTGGATTTGTGTGATAATGAACTTGAGCCTGCAACTCTAAGGCAAGAGGCTGAGAAGCAGAGTTTTCTATTCAGGTGATGTGTCAGGGTCTATGGGTTATTCCTTCTTGCCTCTCATGCTCCACATGCTCAGTTTCCAACTTCTTCCGATTGTCTCATTTTTGAAGTAAGGTGCCAGGAAGCAGCATAAAGGACTCACCAGCCTCCTATAGTTGAGACCTTAATGCATGTTGTGGCCTATATTCTTATTCTTGGATTTCTGCTCCTTATATTATTGGAATTGCTTCAATCTGCAGGCTTGAAAATATGCTTGCAGCTGCAGAATTGTTCTCTTTGCTGCTCATATTCCCATCTACTCTATCCACACACAATCACTATGTTATTTTAATGTTGTATTTCTTTCAGGGCAGAGAGCCAACTGATTTGCATATTAAACAGGTTTGCATGAGAGTAATACAAGGTAAATAAAAACACTCTACTTACCTTATATTCTTAAGGTTTGCTCATGAGTATATTATTTTCCTAGTTAACTCTACAATATCATGTGCGTATGTTTTGTTTTGTCAGCTCTTGCATTCATTTCACCCAGCATTGTCTTGTGCCAGTTTTTGAAATCCAGTGGGAGTTACTAACTATAACAGCTGAAGTGCAGATCTGGGTTTGCAAACTCAGATTCAAGGTCTCTTCCTCTATCATGATTCAAGTCCAATCAACTCTCACACAACCCAAGATATTTCACAGGGCTATTGTGTAGATAAAACAGCAAGGTATGTTTTACCCCACCAGGTACTATACAGATCTCAAGAATAAGGCAGGAAATAAATATCGTAATAAACGGAATTAATTCCAAACGCAACTAATCTACAGAGGAAGGCACTGATTTATTAGGCATTTTGACATTTTGTAATAACCGTGAACTTTTGATTTTTCCAGAATGCCTTTTTAGGTATGTTCTTCCATGTTCATGGAAAATCAGGACTAAGGGAAAGGACTATTTTTTTAAAAAAAATAAGTGTGACTGATTTATAACAATGCCAATGCAAAGTTTCAATTTTAGATGGAGTTTTTTGGATGTCATGAGGTCTAGTACATGGTACCAGCACATACAGCATATGCTTTTCTAAATTTGCTGAGAAGATTAAAAAAATGAGAATCTCTTTAAAAAGATAACCCTAAATGCAGCCTTATCTATGTACATCTCTTGTAACACACTGAACCTTACTTGGTGAGGGAGCAGAAAGAAAGTGATCAAGGCACTAAACTATTTACACTATTGAACACAATTTTGGCATCAGAATTGGGATTTTTGGAAAGATGTAGTTTTAAAAAAGGAGTCAATCATAGCAATTCATTTCTTAAGAGAAAATTAAACTCTTCTTCAAGAAACTCATATCTAAACTTCTAGATATCTCTCTCTCTCTCTCTCTCTCTCTCTCTCTCTCTCTCTCTCTCTCTCTCTCTCTCTCTCTCTCACACACACACACACACACACACACACACACACTCCCACACATAGATATTCACCATGGAAATTTTCTTCATGGAAAATAGGTTTTGTAATTGGTTTTTTTTTTTAACTAATAGGATTATATTTTGAACTGCTAAATAATCATTTGTTCTTTCTTGCTACGGTGGGTGTCAGATCACTGAAAAAAGGACATAACATATACATTGCATCCAAATATTTGCAAATCCAACCCCAAAATCTCTAGGGAGGCTAAGAAAAACTCTAATCTGAAACTAGCAGTCAAACCTAGATAAATTAGTGACCTGTTTCTCAGGATGTTTTCTGGGTTTGCAAGAGAAATTGATTGGTTCAACCTTAGGACCTTAGCATAGGGTATACAGTAAGGTTATTCCAGTAAACAGGAATATGGGTTAAATAAAAGATCTTCTTTTTTTAAGTTCTACTGATATTACTCATCTATTAATCATAAATAATGTTAGCTCATTGCTTTTACCTAGTGCTGCATTTTATGGAGTTCCTTTTGCAAAAACATAGGTAAAGATTTCAAATGTTTGTGTCAAGTACAACAGTTCATAAAAATTGGAAGTCCAGAACAAGCAATTTTTCTCTGATTGTATATATAATGAGCAGATAATAAGAACTCTGCTCCTTCAGTTATTAATATACATAAACATGTTACCAGCATCGATTTGATTCTTGCTTTGTGCGTTATTATACTTGTGGTTTGGGATTTATTATTGTGGAAAAATAGCTTGCCAGGGGCTGCTACTGAGATCTGCTGGGATGTTACAATGTTGTATTTCTGAAGTTTAAGAGGCTTTATTGCTCTTTGTGATTTAATTTGTAGCCTTCTCAGTGCAACTATTTTTTAAATTGCCCAACAGAGGACCACATTCATTTCCTGTTTCAATATGCCTTTGCTACCAAGATAAATGTTTCCTTCTCCCTTGTCAGTATCAATTATTCTAAAATGTAAAGGCTGCAGCTTGGGGCCAGAGCACCTATTTCCATGCAGAAGATCCTGGATTTTCAATCTCTGCCATTGCCAAATAGCAATGCCAGAATGCTTTCTCTCTTGCAGATGGAAGCATTATCTCTCTCTCATTCTCCCACTCTCTCAGAGTAGTGAAGTAAGTTTTATTATTATGACTGAAAGGAGATCTATTTACCAGAAATAGATCATAGGGATAGCAAAGCCTAGCACCTAGCAAGCTATGTCTTACCAGGAGGTGCTCCATGCCTGGGAAGAAAGGCCAAAAGAAGTGACCTCAGATTAGCAATCCGTCAATCAGAATGACAGACAAAAAAGGAATACAGAGCAAATATTTACTTACTGCCTAGTGCTCCCTTGTGGTCAGAAAGTCCTGAGATCATGTAGGGTCAGTGTCACAGGATTGACCTCACAACAGTCTCAGAACTGGAAGGCAAAAATCTACTAGATGGAACTTGATTTTTCATGGGGAAGGGGCACATCAATTGCTAGATGGGAGACTTGCCTTAATAGTTACCTTACCTCTTCCTACTTTACCTCTACTTTACCAGACTGACCTCTTCCCTCCCTGCTGAGGGAGAAGGGACCATGAAACTTTGCCCTTCTAGGATCCCAGATTCTGAAGTGGGGATTCAGCTGTTTTAAATAAGGCCCTCTCTGAAGGGAAGTGATCTGTCCCCGTCCACACACACACACAAACACAGCCAGCCGAGGGTTAAGGAAGCACTTGGAACACACCCAGGTCTTTATCTCCAACTTGGCAGCGATATACACACCGTCTGCCAAGTGCTTTTATTTCCACAGAAAACAGAAAACTATGGTCCAGTGACTCAGTTCTAATCCCTAGCACGCCTCCTGAGCTGCTGCAATCGTTTATCACGCCTTCGGAGGCGTGCGTCCAGGAATGATGTCTCTCCTTCACTCTCATCCGAGACACCTGTCTCCCTGCTAATCTCCTCTCCCTCGGCCGGCACCTGAGACAGTGCCAGAGGGGAGGGGCCTGGAGAGGGAGGCCTGGCTGACTCCTCTTCCTCATGCTCGGAGCTTTCTTCCTCCGATGGGACAGGCTCAGAGGGCGGGGCCACAACAGGAAGCCTTAATTTCACTCTCACAGCAAATCTCTTCAAACTTGACTTCTTGCTACATGAACAACCAGCAATAATTTGTATACCATCAACCAGTTTATAACAATAGCAAATTTCATAGTAATAGATTATCATGAATTTAGGAAACTTATATACCAATGGTTTCCACCATTTTGAAATCAGATGTGGAGTTTTGCAATTCCAAAAATGCCAGGAACCATGATGGTGTAATGATCAGAATGCAGAATTGCAAGCTAACTCTGCCCATAGCCAGGAGTTCGATCCTGACTGGCTCAAGATTGATTTAGCCTTCCATCCTTCCAGTGGTTGGTAAAATCAGGATCTAAATTGTTGGGGGTAATATGCTGACATTGTAAACAGCTCAGAGAGTGGTGGTATATAAGTCTAAAGTGTTACTGCTATTGCTATTAGAAAACTGAGCTAATTTATCTCTAGTTCAGCTTTCTGCTGTAACATCCATATTTTCTTTTGCAGAGAAACAGTCCATGTAGCTCTTCTCACCCCTCAGCTCAAGAGGACTGACACGTATATCCCCTTCCCCCCTTTTTAAGCAGGAGAGGAGCCTTATGCCAAATACTAGACTATTTGGTTTTCTTCATTTTCTTTTTCCTCCCTTTTTGTGAGGAGAGGGAGGACTTTAGTTTTTATTTTGCCATAACATTTGCAGCGATTCACATTAAATGAATGATATAGTTTGCTTCATGAATCACAAAATGAAGATAAGTTTGTAGCTTGTTTGCAAACTGCTTAAGAGAGAAGGCAGAGGGGAGAAGGTGATGGCGTGGAAGTGGTCTGCATGAACATCAACAGTTCATTCTTTTCATTGAGCAGAACAATTGGTGCAGATGGCTGCTAGTCTTCGGAGGCCTGAATTTGGGGCTCCTGGCATCCCAGGCCCACCTGGCCCACCTGGCTCCCCTGGACTTCCAGGAGACAGTGGCTTCCCAGGACAGGCTGGATCCCGTGGATTGCCTGGTCTTAAAGGCCCTCCTGGTGACATTGGGCCGAAAGGTCCCAAAGGTGAGAAATTCAGAATATTGCTTTGTGCATCAGATATATTGTTGTTGTTGTTGTTGTTGTTGATGTTGTTGTTGTTACTTGTTTATTATATTTTATGGAATCCAGTTATTTGATTCTCCATTAAATGCACGGACCTAGATTCAACTTTATTCATTTTTCTGGGTTTAGCTGCAGGGAAGAGGTTGAAGAAGGCATCATGGTAAACATTGTGTTGTGCTGCAAACTCCTTTTGTATGGACATGCAATCCTAATGCATTTCCAAAGGGCAAAGTTTGCATCATAATGCAGTATCTGCCATCTTGGTTGTTTTCACACCCTCCTCCCTACAAATGTATGCTACTACTGGGATTGCATGAAATATGAAAAATATTTCTTTTTACATTTGACTCGAGGAAGGAATATGAGGTAATTTTAAAAAGCTATGTTTACTTCAGTATCAATAGTTCCCGACTCATGACTGTTCCAATAAAAAAGAATACTTGTTCCAATAAAAAAGGGCTCAGGTTTGAAATGAGAGGTCCTTGGTGCACTCTGAGCTTGGTGGTTTTCTTGCAGATGTTTCATTGCCTAAGTTAGGTAACATCATCAGTGCTAGTCTTCAGTGCTAATATTATCTAGTTTGGGTAATAAAACGTCTGCAAGAAAACAACCAAGTTCAGAGTGCACCAAGGACCCTTTATGACTGTGCGTTGAACGATGATGATTGAAAGTTATGATGGCTTTGGAGAAAGTGCTTTACAATCTGTATTCACCAGTGGTGGGTTCCTCCCGGTTCCGCCCGGTTCCGCCGAGTCGGTAGCGGTGACGATATGATGTCACCGAACCAGTTCTGCCCCCCTGCCCCCCCGCCCCCCCACCCCCACCCCCGTGTTATTCTTACCTTTTATTTGGCCCCACCCCCAATCTATTGCTGCCTCCTGAGTCCCAGCTGATGGCTAGAGGGGAAAAAACTGTTTAAACTCTTGCTGCAGGGCTTCAAAGGGCCGCCCTACAACTGATCAGTGTTAAAAGAAAGCAAATGAGTAGACCGGTGCCTGCAAAAATACATGAGTAGATCAGTGCCTGCAAAAATAAATGGGTAGATCGGTACAGCTCTGCAAGCAGTTAAAAGCCTGGTAGACCAGTACCTCTGCTAAATCCTAAATAATTGTCACATGACCACCAAGCCACGCCCACCAAATAAGCCACGCCCACAGGTAGTAAAAAAATTTAGAACCCACCCCTGGTATTCACACTTATGACTGTCGCACTACCCCCATGGTCACATGATTGCAATTTAAGCACTTGGCAACTGGATTGGATTTATAATCATTTGCTGCAATCATGATTCGTGATCTTTTTTGTCACTATCCAACAGAAAACAGGAAAAACTATCCATTGTGGATGCTAGGTTTGGTTCACGGCTATGGTAAAAATAGTTGTAAAATCAGGTCTGGTCACATGATGACTCATTTTAACAGAATAACAGAGTTGGAAGAGACTTTGGAGATCTTCTAGTCAAACCCCCTGCTCAGGTAGGAAACCCTTTTACAACTGCCTCAACAGTTGGTCCCCAACTATGGTTGTAAATTCAGGACTATCTGCACCAGGGGTGGGTTCTAATTTTTTTTACTACTGGTTCTGTGGGCGTGGCTTATTTCGTGGGTGTGGCTTGGAGGTCATGTGACTAGGTGGGCGTGGCTAGCTGGTCAGAGTCATTTCTGGAAGGTCCTCGCACTTATGACCAAGTCCTCGCACTTACAACCTGACTCATTTGTTTGCTTTTAACACTGATCAGCTGTAGGACGGCCCTTTGAAGCCCTGCGGCAAGAGTTTAAACAGTTTTTTTCCCCTCTAGTCATCAGCTGGGACTCAGGAGGCAGCAATAGATTGGGGGTGGGACCAAATAAAAGGTAAGAATAACGTGGGGGGGTGGGGGGGTGGGGGGGAGGACGGGGGGGGAGAACCGGTTTGGTGACATCATATCGTCACCGCTACCGGCTTGGCCGAACCGGGAGGAACCCACCACTGATCTGCACTCCAGTTCATTCA
Organism: Pantherophis guttatus; assembly: GCF_059756535.1. Classification (NCBI taxonomy): domain Eukaryota; kingdom Metazoa; phylum Chordata; class Lepidosauria; order Squamata; family Colubridae; genus Pantherophis; species Pantherophis guttatus. The sequence continues at coordinate 228,872,681 of NC_142063.1, read as the reverse complement.
GAGTTCTTTAAACGATTTGCATTTCTAAAGTGCCCCTGAGGTGGATTTCTTTCATCAAGTAAAACCTGTGCTAACCTTACGACTTCCATTCTTTTTCATTAGCCTGTCTGTTCTAGAACAAACAAAAATTCCGCAGCTTTACAAATATGAAGCATCAGTCATTGGAATAGGCAGAAGAGGTAGCATCTAATCCAGATCATTGCAGATGGGGCATCTTGATAATATTTTTAGCTCTAATCAGAACAATGGGAAAGGAAAGATTTGGGCAAGATAGGTTATTTTTGATCCTGAGCAAATTGGGATTTGGGGGAGTGGGTGGGTGGGTGGGAGTGTAATTTGCTTTACCCTGCATTTCAATATGTGTTATTTTCCAAAATCCGAGGTGAGTGTTCTGATCCTTAGTCAGCTGTTGAGTGAGCTCATCTGGCAGATAAAGAGCAATGTCATTATTATGCATATAATACTCTATTTCCCTAATGTAATCTGAAGGATGTTTGGCTGCAAGGGTACAAAACTGATGCCTGCAATGGATGCAATTAATTCCTGATGATCTACTCAGGGTAGATGTTCATCAGGTCTGGTGATTCTCAACCAGGTTTGCATATACTGGTTCGTAGCTTAGGGTGCAACTTCGTATTTTATCCACTCAGTAAAATTTGTCATGCTGCTATAAACATTTCCGAAGGTACCATGCAGTGGCATGACAAATAGCATATGGTTTTCGAGTAAACCACAGTCCAGGTTTAATATGAACATACGTCTGCTGGAGAAAACTAATTCTGTGAAATAGTTTTCTTGCTCAAAGATCAGAGGTGGCTAAAAAGGAGAGAGAGGAAGTGAAAATTAGCAAAGCTTTAGACCAAAATAGCTTGCTGTCTGACAACCCTACAAGATAATTACACTGGCACACAGTAATCAGCACCTAAAAAGCATGTTATACCTAAAAGAAGAAGAATGGGAATGAATGTGCAAAATAAAGCATGATAACAGCAGCTAATTAACCTGCACAAAAGAAGAATGCAAAGTCTGCATTTTATATCTCACAGTTAACAAAAAAAAAAAAAAAAAACAGGAATAGGTGAGAAATGTAAAGCTTCTGGGAGAATGTGGCCTGCCAAGAGTGGTCCATAGATTATATAATAAAATCTATAATGTTTTAGCAGCATTCCTTCTAATGACAGTTCAGTCTGTATCTAGGCAATTCTCCAATGCAAGCCAGGAGGAAGGAAATTCTAAATCAGGCAAAGTCGCAGCCTCAGGAAGGATGCCGAGATCCCATCAGGACAGCCTCCATGCTGAATACTAGAAAAAGAAAGGAAAAAAAAACGTGCTTCTCTGTAATGTCTCCCACAGCTAAACAAAACTATTCTGATTTAATGAACCAAATGGCCTTTTCTGGTTGTCAGCATTGCAGGGAACTGAAGATCTGCAGGATCAGCTGTTTCAAAGTGAACTTACATTCCTCTGGTATTGCTTAACTATTCCGGATAAAAATCAAAGCATCCTTTACGCTTAATAGGATGTAAGGCATAGAAACCTCACATTTACTAATTGCAATGGAACGTAGGCACTCTTAGAAATCATGAGATAGAAAAAAGGGGCTTGGTTTAATGGAAAGTAAAACTGACTGGAAAAAAATAATCAAAGTCTTGGAATTAGAAAATAGGTCTATTTCAGTTTGCAGTATTCTTAAAACTCTCTGGTATTATTAACATGACTAGAGGCCTGCATTTGACCATATAGATTAGCCAGTTTATTCACTTCTAAGCTAAATTCAAGGTACTAGGACTTATTTTTAAATAATTTAAATAATTATTTTTAAAGCTGTAAATACAGTAGCTAGAAGTGGATATATCTGAAAGTGCACCAAGCTTTAAGGTCTCAGTGCCTTCCGCCGTGCCCTTAAAACCCACTTTTTCCAGCAAGCCGGGCTGGTTTAAGAAGAAATTTTTAAAAGTTTTAAATTGGTTTGTGATTTTTAATTTTTGGGCCAAATTTATATATATTTTAACTGTTTTTTAATATTTGTATTTCATGTTCTTAATTCTGGCTGTACACCGCCCTGAGTCCTCAGGGAGAAGGGCGGTATATAAATTGGAAATAAAAAAAAAAAGGTCTGTTCTCAAGGCCTTTTCCAGGTGCCTTGATAAAAGCATCCATCGTAAACATTTCAAAGCATCGACAGAACCCCACATTTCTTTGGACGTAGGTGCCTTAATCTCTGGCCCAGTTACCTCCTTAATCAAAGCCATACCAGAACAGAGGAGACTTTATCAACAATGACACTTTCTCCACAGGCATTTTCTAGCCAAGCAAATCTGTTTAATTCGTTCTTAATAGTTTTAAGGATGTGCTACAATTGATTGTACCCCCAACTGGAAATTTTAAACAAGATGGCAGGTAGCATGAAAAATGTTTTAAAGAAGCAAGGGGGTAGGAAATATATATAAAATAAAATAAAATAAAATGTGGTTTTTTTAAAAAATTATTTTAGGTGACACAGGTGAGAAGGGGGACAGCGGACTTCCAGGTCAAGGGCCCAAAGGCTTGCCAGGAACAACAGGACTCCCTGGTAAGTATCGAAAATGGTATCTGGGTCATCCAAGAAATGAGCAAACTATTTCACATTAGAAACCCCATTTACCCCACATTAGAAACCTCTGTTGTAAAAGGTGACTTGATTGATATGTAATATCAAGTCACATTGGGGTTGTTTTGGATTAGCATGAGTTAACCGACACATTATGATTTAGGAATCAGTGCTAGGTAGGCCATAATTTTTTAACAAACCTGGTGTCCGCCTTGGAGGATCTGTTTCTTTGGATCTTCAGGGCTGCCACACCTGACACCTTGGTTAAAACACCTTGGCTTAAATATTATGTGTCAACTCTGCCAATGTGTACCTCTTTTAAAATAGCCAGTTAGAGCTAGGTTATGGTTCCTGCAACATAACTGTTATCATTTTTCTCATGCTGCTTTTTACACCTTTATCATAGTGGGCTAAAACTGGGGATTTACAGTACAATAAAAAATCAGCTTGAAAACCAGGAAGCCATAGAAGAAAAGTATTAAAATCAATTTCAGTTGTGTCATAACTGCACAGTATGCAAAATTGCATGAGACAAGGACCAAGCACGTATTGAAGAAATTAAAAATACAACATAAGTTTCCACTTAAAATGAATTGTGTGAGGATTTGCAAATCCTTTAAATTGATTTTGGTGGCGCAGCATTTTGAAGTTCAGCTTTTGAATACTGCATTGGGGATATAGTGAGAATGAGGGGGGAGGCAAAAGTCTTCATTGGTCAAAACTGAAGCAAAAGTGCCCTCTAGCGGCCAGTAGAATACAAATAAATACAAATAATTTGGCACAATAAAAATAACTTTATGGTAACTTTTAAAATACTGGATCACAAATAATTCTGCAAATACTATAACCCCTTTATGTTTCTCTGCATCAAAAGTAAAATGTGTTCAATTGCTTTAATTTCCTAGCAGACATTCTTCCCCTTCTTTTCCCAGGTTACAGCGTATTTTCTATGTCACTTTTCAACTTCTTGTCTGCCTTTGTCAGACTGATCATTCCAGGCACAATAGATCATTATGAAGATAGATTATGAAAAGCCATTTATGGTGTCTTTGTGTGCCTTCATGGAAAGAAGGATCTGAATGTTATATTTGCATATCGGGATGAACTATTATTTGCTGTTTTTGACTGAATAAACTACAATTGGCTCTGTTCCCTGAGCATACTAAGCCATAGATCATGGCTTACAAATTAGGATGATTGGGTGTGCATTTTATCTAGTGCAATAAATCCAGATAGTGAAAGTGTTTTCTCATTAAAGAAACCTATTGCCTATTGGTTTAGCAAAGGAGGGAAATTAGAACCCAACCCTCCCTTTTCATACAGAAGATGACTGTCTATAGCAAATTTGAAAGTTTTGAGATGCACAGACTTCAATTCCCAGAATTTCCTAACTAGCATGTTAGCTGAAGAATTTTTGAAGTTGAAGCCCACACGCCTTAAAGTTGCCAAGTTTGAAAAAAATTGGTCTATAGCAGGGGTATCAAACTCGCAGTGTCACGGCGGCATCACGTAACGTATTGGGACTTTTTTCCTCTTCGCTAAACCAGGTGTGGGTGTGACCAGTGTGTGACGCATCCAGCCTGTGGGCCATGAGTTTGACAACCTTGGTCTATAGCAACAAGTATCCTGTGTTAAGATTTTGGAGATTCAGTTTTCCAGAAGACCCAGTTGTGTAGAAAGCCTCCGCTAATACTTTGGATCTTCTACATGGGGTTAGATTAACAGGAGAGACCGAGGCTGATGCAACCATCCATGCAAATAAGACTTTCAAAACTACAACAAAATGATATTAGATGCTTTTTATAAACTTATGGCCTGGTTTTTGTCTTTGCAGGAGAACCCGGCAAGCCCAGTTATGGCACTGATGGGCGAGATGGTGAGAGAGGCCCACCTGGAACCGCTGGTTCCCCTGGTGTTCCTGGTCCTCCTGGCCCTCCAGGTCCTCCTGGTTATTGTGAACAGTCAGCCTGTACCATGGAAGCTGGATTACAAGGAGGGCAGAATGTTAAAGGCCCATGAAAAATATAGCATTGAACAAAATGACATGAAGCCATCTTTGATTTGCAGATATCAACCGACCGCCAAGAGAAACAGTCTAGAAAAATCAGACTGTAAAAAATACAGCAAATCTTATCAAGGCCTTGACAGATCTAAATGTTCTGATTGTTCCCTCCATCTGTTTCCTAAAACAGTACAAGACAGTTAAACGTTTCAAAATGGTGCTTTACAAAGTGATGCCAAGTGGCTTTTCTTTTCTTTCTTGAATTATGATGAAAGGCAGTAGATGTTTTTTCAGCTGTTAGTTCTTTGAGGTTCCTAAAGTACTTACTTCTAGAGTACATAACAACCATCTCTTGTACAGTCTAATGCATTGGAATAGTAAGTTATCCCAATTTCTTTCCTTTCTCCCTAGGGCCCATTTTAGTGATATAAGTAGCCTGAGATCTAGATGTAGTCACACTGTTTTTAAAAGTGCTAATTTCTGAGGAGTTTATATATATTTATAGTGTTTCAGTGCCAGGTTTACCAGGAATATGTCAGGTGAAATAAACTTAGTTTTCTGCTCTGTTTGAAACATCTAAAAGTTAAACCACTGAGAAAGGATTTTTAATCTTTTGAGAACAGTTAAAATTTATAGCTGAGTTTATTTATTTATAAATATCTTATCTCTGATTGTATACAAATGAAATAAATAACCTTACTTAATCCTTTGCATTTTTATAGAAGGTAAATGAAAGTAAAACGAAGAGCATTTTTTATTTCCCTTTTGGAAAAGAATTGGAAGTAGTAAAAAACAAAACAAGTATATAACATCCTCCAAAATTGTAATGCATTTTGAGCATAGCTTTATTTTTTCATAAAACAGACATCCCTTATAATTATCCCTATTTTATGAAACACATGCTGTCATTTGCAATTCAAAAATAAAAGTACTCTTTTAAAATAATAAACACCACTTTTCCTGTTTCTTTTTGTTTAGTTTCTGCGTGTTGAGAATGAATTATGTGGTTATTTTCACCTGTGCCTTCTTGATAATTTATTCCAATGAATCCCTCAAGTTCGTATTGTCCAGGTTGTTCAGACTAATTTATTTGCTAAACTACTGCAAATTGCTTTTTTTTTTAACAAGTAGCATACAAAATACACCAATGATCAAAATGCAGTCATAGTAATTGGGCTATTTCTTATAAATTCAGAAAGGTCTGTACAAATATTTGTTTGTGGCGAGTGCCAGCTACTGTGATTGATGACAGATAGAAAAATAACCGAAACCCAACGTAGAAGAAAGCTTTGATTTTGCCTGGCAGATTTTGCTTGGCAGATATGGGGAAAACATTATAGATATATATACACATGTATATGTAGTTTCCACACCAATTTTCATGTGCTGGAAAACCAAAGTCAGGTGAAAGTGGGCTGACTAATACCTACTTATAACATAGAACTCACTCAGCTTAGATGAGCTCTTACGTTCCTCAATTATTTTTCCTTCCACTTCCTATGAAAATTATGCTTCCAGAATAAATGAATTTTATTTGTTTGTTTGTTTATTTAAATTCATTGACTGGCCAATTCTACTGGAATCTAGTGGCTTAGAAAAGTAGGAAAACATAGAAATAGCTAAAAACATTGACTCACGTAGGCAGCCCAGCCTAAAATAATCTAATAGATGGCAAAATAGGGGTCATTGAACAAATAGTAAATATCAGTCCCAGGTCTGGGACCAAAGCCAGGTTTCCCAAGGTTTCTGGAATCCTAGGCGGGAGGAGGCTTTTCTTTTCTCTGGGGAAATGCTATTCCTGAGGCTGGGGACAACACTAGAGAAAGCATGCTTCCAATGTCCCACACGAGGGCAGTGTTTAATGGAGGGGACCTTGAGTACCTCCACCAATGTGATAACCAGCGCGGGCAGCCCCATTGCGAACCGGTAGTAAAGGTAAGTAGAACCACCCCTGGTGTACATGTTTACATGAGTCTATATGTATATATAATGCCTTTGTCCTCCAGCATCAAAATACCTTAGACCTGCCAACAGTCTGTAGAGAAAATGGTCTCTTGAAAACTACTTCTGCCCTTCTTTACCATTTTAAAATATCAATTTCCTATGTATTAAAGTGTATGAATTATAAATTGGTGCTGCAATTCAATACTCACATACTTACCTAGGAGTAAATCTGTGGAATTCAATGAATGTTCCTTCTGAGTCAAGATGTTTAAGATTGTGTTATAAATTTGTTAGTAATATTTATGGAGCGAAATACTCTGATTGCACTGCTATATACACTATTACTCACAAATGCTAATCTATTAAATAATTTGCATAGGATCTGGACAGCATGTAAGAAGAAACACAATCTTAAACCTGTGGTTCCATCAGTAAATTTTTATTTTAAATATAGCAGTAACTTAAATAAACAACAGAAGAAACTGAAAAGAGAAATTGTTGAATGAAATTTAACAATATAAACCAAGTGGAAATACAAATTCTATCAAAACTTTGAAATTGAATTTTATAAAATTCTGAACCAACTACAAATTAAATGTGGCTGATTTAAAAAATAAATAAATAACCACAAGTTCACTATGATAAATGCATACACACACACACACACACAAATCTTTCAGGTTCAATTCAATGCCATTCAAAATTAAGACTAAAGCAGATAAGATACCATATGCAAACAAGTGAAGTTTTCACTTGTGGATTTGAAGAAAACAAAAATAGAGATGTAAGGACAATAATAAGGCAATATTATTCAGTAATGAAAAGGCAACAATAAAATATGCCTTCATCAATTGTTGTGAACACATGAGATAAATAAATATTTACATAGAAAAGTTCAGAAAATAATTTAAAAGCATCTGTATTTTATAAAAGAAAACAGCAACAATGAACCAAGATCATAATCTAACAGTAAAGTAAGCCTGCTTAAACTCAAAAGATCAGAGAACTAAGCACCTTTAATTGTTAGACTGTGACATTCATTTTGGTTCCTGTAAAGTTTGTACATCCATTTGGTCTATTATATTTATCATCTTTCCTTACAGTTTTAAAATTCACTCAAAAACATTTGCAGTTGAAAGCTTACAACCATCATCATAATGACCTGTGTTTTCTTAATGGTTATCAGAGGTATGAAAAACCTGTGCTGTGTATATATATCAAACACATTTGCATGGGGTAATAAGGTAAAGGTAAAGGTTCCCCTCACACATATATGCTTCCCGACTCTAGGGGGTGGTGCTCATCTCCGTTTCAAAGCCGAAGAGCCAGTGCTGTCCTAAAACATCTCCGTGGTCATGTGGCCGGCATGAGTAAATGCCAAAGGTGCACAGAACGCTGTTACCTTCCCACCAAAGGTGGTCCCTATTTTTCTACTTGCATTTTTTGTGTGCTTTCGAACTGCTAGGTTAGCAGAAGCTGGGACAAGTAACGGGAGCTCACCCGGTTACATGGCACTAAGGATTCGAACTGCTGAACTTCTGACCTTTCGATCAACAAGCTCAGCATCTTAGCCACTGAGCCACTGCATCCCCTATGGGATAATAAAGTGTAAACTAAATTAAAGACAAGAAAAGGCAACACTCAGGTTTATATTAGCTAAAACCAAATCGACTTTTTATATAAAAATATTGATATTAAAATTTAACATCTGAGATAGATAGCATAAAGCTTCCACATTGGTACCAAGGCATTTTCATTTATGTAAAGATTGAAATACATACTACTCCCATAAAGAAATGTGGAACAAAATGGGGATTGCCAGAAACCCAGTAAGGATTCTGCCCCATTTACACACACAGATGTGGAAGGGGCAAGATTGTGTCCAAGCCTTTGTTACCCTATTATGTACAAGCTATATTAAATAAATGGTGATTATATTCAAAGTATTCTGGAGGGAAAAAAATACAGAATGAGGATTATCCAGCCAAAGATAAGCATTATCAAATCCCTTTGATTCAAAGGGGAGATATAAGCATCTGCTTAAGTTATCTCCTGCTGAAAACAATGAGACTTAAAGAAAAAAAAACAAATATAACCTTGCCTGAATTGTTCCCTTATTTATACATTAATTCTAAGACCAAAAAAAGAAAAGAAAAACAATGATAAATATATTATCGTGTAAAGACAAAAAAAAAAAAAAGGAAACTTGAACAAGTTTATTTATTATTTAGTGCACAGTTTCCTATTATATATGCTCCATGCTACAAAATTTTAGTAATTGGCTAAGAGACAGAAAAAGTGTTGGAGGACAAAGAAGAAAAGCAGCTTTTGTGTATCCCGACAGATATCAGTACAAGATACCATAGGGTAAACTGAGGCATTTTCAATAAAATTTGCCCTCATTATTCCAGATTCAAGGACATACTGTGTACCAGTGTAATAGTAATCCTTTCTTTCTGGAAATAGGCGAGGGGAGAGAGAGGGAGAGGGGGGAGGGAGGGAGGGAGGGAGGGAGGGAGGGAGAGAGAGAGAGAGAGAGAGAGAGAGTGTTGCAATATTTTCAGGATCAGACTCAATAAAGATAATAGGAGTTAGAGCTTTAAATATATTTCTTTTTAATTATGATAGGCATTCTATATTCACTGAATATTCAAGGTAGAAGCAGCGAGAATGGTGAGGGTGGCTCCTTATATATACAAGGGGTGGAGCTAGGAATGGGAGTGGTAAGTTATGAATACATTAAAGTCCAAAGAATAAGTTAACCTCTGATGTTCCATATATACATTATTTACACATTGGAGAATAAGGCATTTACATCTGACAAATCCCCCTCTAAATGCCGGTTCGTTACACAACACCAATTACATTCTGATTCAGGACAATATAATACATATAATTTAGAAGTTAAATATTTGTGTTGCTTAGAAGGTAAGGGTTTTGTTAATATGTCAGCTAATTGTTCAGAAGTATCGCAATGTATTGCTTTAATGAATCCGTCTTGGGACAGTTGTCTCACATGCTTAAACTTTATATCAATATGCCTGGACCTTTGTCCAATTGCATCGGATCTGGATATTTCAATGGCCGCTTTATTGTCTTCATGCATAATAAATGGTAAAGTGGGTTTCTTCCAAACATCAGTGATCAGATCATTGAACCATACAAGGTTATTTGCAGCCTTGGACAAACAAACATATTCCGCTTCTGTAGTAGAAGTGGCTACTAGTTCTTGTTTACCAGTATACCAGTAAACTGGACAATCATTCAATAGAAAAACATAACCAGAAGTACTCTTTCTGCATGATGTATCACCAGCCCAATCTGCATCAGCATAACAAGTAATTTTTGGTTCTCTGTCATTATTGGGTTCCAACATTAAACAAAAATCTAACGTACCCTTCAGATATCTTAGAATTCTTTTGACAGCTTCCCAATGATACAAGGTTGGTTTACTAACATATCTTGACAGTAGATTGAGAGGTAATGCAATATCTGGCCTAGTCCAATTAGATATATAAAGGAGTGAACCTATAACTGATCTGTAAAATGTGTTGTCTTTAAACTCAGGGGAAGATTCATCAGTGTTTCTAAGAAAATCAGTTTGCATAGGGGTGTCACAGGTTTTGGCATTATTTAAGTTACATTTGTTTAGGAGTTCGATGATTTTATCTTTCTGTGTAAGTTTGAATCCCCTTTTAGTTTTGTTAATTTGCACACCAAGGTATTTATTCACTTTACCCAGAGATTTCAGTGAGAAGTGTTCATTTAACTTATTTACAAAGATTTCCCTGCTCTCTTTATGCTTTCCAATGTATAAAATATCGTCCACGTAAATTAATACAAATTCAATATGATCATTACTCTTTTTTACAAAGAAACAGTTATCAGCAGTGGTGGCGTTGAAATCCATGGTCTTAAGTACTTTTACCAAGCAATCGTACCATCTTTTGCCGGATTGCTTTAATCCGTACAGACTCTTATTTAATAACCAAATTTCGTTCTTATTAGTGTATTGACTGTGTGGTGCTCTTACATATATTTCCTTATCTAATTTTGCATGTAAGTATGCGGTCTGTATGTCATATTGGAATACGTCCAGATTGAGTGCAGATGCTACTACAAGGGCTGTTTTGACACTCTCTGTTCTCACTGTGGGTGAATATGTATCAGTATAGTCTTCTGGATATTTTTGTGCATAGCCTTGTGCAACTAGTCTAGCCTTGTATAAGGTATTGCCTCCTTCTAAGTTCTTAATTTTATAAATCCACCTGGTACCTATAATTGTTTTATCCTTAGGTGCGATCGCAGGTGTGAATACATTTAATCCTTGTAAACTTTCCATCTCTTTTTCCATAGCTAGTTCCCATTTTTCTCTTTCTTCATGTGGAAGTTTCAATACTTCTTCATATGTATTAGGTGTTATTTGTTCTCCATTCATATGCATTATGTAATCTTTGTATTTATTTGGTATTTGGTTTCTATTGTTTCTAATAGTTCTTTCAGGCTTGCTATGGTTATCATGCAAATATCTAGCTTCCTTTTTTGTTAATGTGTCTGTCTTTATTTTATGCTGACTATTAGTCCAAGTTTTGGTTTTGTTCTTACTTTTGTTAATATTTTGATTTTCTGTTGTTCCTTCCTCGCAAGATATCGTATCTTTACATTTATTAGGAAATATTTCATTAAGGTGCAATTTTGACCAATTGGCCTGTTCATGGAACACAGCTGTTCTGGATACTATAAATTTGTTATTACTATCAATAAATCTGTACCCTTTGGTTCCAGTTTCGTATCCCATGAATCTTAATCTCCTGGATACGTTTTCTCCCTTTCTCCTCAATTGTTTAGGTATGTGTACGTCTGCAGTGACTCCAAATATGTGCATGTGTGATAATTTGGGTTTTCTATTGTACATCACCTCATATGGTGTCTTATTCACAATACTGGACCAGGTTCTATTTTGAGTGTAATTCGAATAATGTAATGCCTCTGACCAAAATTGTTTGCCTAAACCAGCATCCTCTAATGTGCACCTAATCATGGTTTGTAGTGTGGAATTTTTCCTCTCTGCAACTCCATTTTGAAATGCAGAAAAAGGATTGGACGTGAAATGTAACATTCCTCTATCCTTTAACCATTGGGAGAATTCTTTAGACATGAACTCACATCCCCTATCTGTCATAATTTGCTTTATTCTGATATTATGTTGTGTTTCTATACGTTTGTAGAATTCCTTAAATTTCTGAAATGTTTCATCCTTGTGCTTTAATGTGTAAACAAAACCATATCGGCTGTAGTCATCCACTATTGTTAGGAAGTAACGTTTTCTATAGGTAATTGAGGGACTTAATGGACCAACTAAGTCCATATGTACCAAATCAAAAATATTGTTAGTTGATCTGTTAGATTTTTTTGGTCTGGGACTGGTTTTTAGTTTGGTGGACTTACATACTGAGCATTCCAAATAATTTTCACAATTTTTTATTTTGACACCTTCTGCGTGTTCAGTCATTTTTTGTACTACAGGAAAGCTTGCATGTCCTAACTTCCTGTGTAAGATGTGAGCACACTCATCATGAATTGGTTTACCTATTTTTGGTTTCTTTTCCTTGTATGTATTTTTGTGATCATGAGTTATTCTACACTCATCATTGTCACTGTTACTGACATTTTCATCATCTGCTTCAATACAATCTTCCATATTTGAATCAATGTTATGTAAACATCTTTCTTTAGTTATCAGATAGGGTAGACCTCCTTTTATCATTACAGTACCTACATTTGTTTTGTTCTTTTCTATAGTTGCTTTCCCCTTTGAGAAAACTATATTGATATCAGATTCTCTGCTTAATTTTATGGCACTTAGTATGTTGTGAGGTATTTCTGGGATTAATAATACCCCCTCTATTTTCCCTAGACCAGGCAAGGTCACATTTCCTTTGCCTAGTACTTGAACCTTTTCTTGATTAGCTACCTTTATCACAAACTTATCTTCTATAAATGAAGATAATATACTTTTGTTGTTGGTGGTGTGATTTGTTGCACCAGAATCAATAAGCCAATTGTTATTCTCATCCTGCTGTGTTCTGGTGCTGTCTTGTTTATTTAGCCCATTCAGTGACCCAGATTTCCTCTCTTTTGAATTTTCTCTACCCCCTCTACCTTCTTTGTAATTTGGTGGGCTTCTATATTTGTGTCTATCTGTGGAAGATTGTCTGTAATTATATTTGCTCCTATATTCTGGTCTATGTCTCTCTCTTGAGACTTTGGGGCAGTCTCTTCTACTATGTTCCCTGGATCCACAATTGTAGCATCTAAAGGCCTCATTATGTTTATCTTGAAAGACTACTTTCCTAAAAGGTTTGTGGTCTGTTTGGTTACTGGATCGATTTTTTCTTGAATTGTCTTCTGCTATCAATTTGTTAGATAGACTTTCTATGGATAAATATCCCAAATTAATGGTATCTAAGTGTGACATAAAGCTATCCCATGATGGATCAAGTGAATTGATAATAACACTTTTCATTGTTTGATCTGAAATCACTTCCCCCCTCAATTGTAGCTCAGCTCTTATTTTGTTTAGATTTATCAAATGCTCACTTATAGAAACCCCTGGTTTTACTCTAGAGGAAAAGAAATCCTTAGACATTCTTGTGGTTGTAGCTACGCTATCGCTGTGAAATAGATTAAACATGCATTGAATTATTTCTGATACAGTTAGGTTTGGTTTGATGCTATGATACATTGCAGGAGACACGCTAGATATTATTATGAAAAATGCTCTATGATGTAAACAATCTATTTTTAAAGTCCAAGGTCTTCTTGGAGGGCTAGTTATAAAGAATAGTAAATTTTCTTTCATGAAAATAACCTGAAGCTGTTGATACCACTCTTGTAAATTAATGCCATCAATTCTAAGTTTTGGGAAGTCACTGGGTAAGTTACCTACGTTATTCTGTCCATTACTTACAACCTGGGGCAGTCCGTGATCTCTCAAATGCAGGAAATTACAGAACGACATTGGGATGCTTGCAATGAGTCTGCGCGGTTCTCTGGCCAGTTCAAGTCCTTCTGGGTCGTCTACGTAGTTTCGCACATGCGCGTTGTTCATTTCTTCTTTGGTGGCGTCGTGGAAGGTTCTCTCCCTTTCAGCTCTCTCGATCCGCTCCTCCTCAGATGAGTCGGTCTCTGGCTCGGTTTTTGGGGTTCTGGTGGTGGCGACGGTTCTTTTCTTCTTTTTGTGTGCGTTGGCATTCGATCTTGTCTGTGGTGTAGGGCGAAATCGGCATGGCTCTCTGGGCTCGGGCGTCGTCGCTTTCGAAGTCAGGATGGGAGCGTGCAGGTCTTGAGTCGCCGGTTTGATTTCTTGCTTCTTCGTAGATGTCTTGGTAATTTTCAGTCTTGGCCCAAAAGCAGCAAAAAGCGTTTTCATTGCTGATTTTACTTGAGATTTTGTTAAATCGTCTTCACTTTCTGATTTTGGATCATCTGAAGAGTTTGAGACTTCTTTCTCACTTTCTTCGTCTGATAGTGTTTTTCGCGCCAGAAATTTTGAACTGAGCGTTTTGATTGGCTCTGCTCCATTCTCTTTTGAAGTTCGTTGAAACCAAGATGGCTGCCATTCAAAATTTCGCGCGGGATCACATCTTTTCTTTTTAACAACTATTTTCTCAGTAGTCATCTCACTTACGGTTTTTTGATCTTTGGGTTTTTCTTTAATGACGTTTTTCTCTCTCGCTGCTCCGCTGTTCTTCAGCATCTCCTGGAGGTCCGCGATGAGACTTTCATCATTCTTTTGGCTTTTTAGTATCTTTAATATCTCTGACCTGAGTTCGTTATTTTCTATTTCGATTTCTTTCTGGTCATTATTTTCACTCATTAGTTCTTCTTCTTCAGTGGTGTATTCTTCGGATTCTCTCGAAATCGCATTGGTGGATTCGTTGATCATCTCTTGATCAGTTTCTATTTCTTTGCTGTAGGCCCTGGTGTTGGGCCTATCTTTCTTTGACATTTTTAATTACTTATTGAGTCAATTAACCATCCTCTGCTACCAGCTTGTTGCAATATTTTCAGGATCAGACTCAATAAAGATAATAGGAGTTAGAGCTTTAAATATATTTCTTTTTAATTATGATAGGCATTCTATATTCACTGAATATTCAAGGTAGAAGCAGCGAGAATGGTGAGGGTGGCTCCTTATATATACAAGGGGTGGAGCTAGGAATGGGAGTGGTAAGTTATGAATACATTAAAGTCCAAAGAATAAGTTAACCTCTGATGTTCCATATATACATTATTTACACATTGGAGAATAAGGCATTTACATCTGACAGAGAGAGAGAGAGAATTTGAAAACAGACTCCTAAACTGAGTGTAGTTTTGCTGGAGTCCATTCTTAAATTGAATGTCCCAATTTCCATGCTTACAATTTACTAAGTGGTTGTGTGCTTTGATTCTATCTGCAGAAATAGATTAGCTGTGGATGCTCCAATGCAAGATCTCTTATCACTCAGTCACTTAGTCTTATTCACAGACCTTAGATCCAAAGACATCCACTAGTTTTCCAATGGTTCTTGCAGTCTGTTTAAAAGGGTGCATAAATACGAAAATATACTTTTTTTTCCCTCCACAGAGGTTTGATTTGTAGCATTCTATTTGAATACATCCTCTGTATTTCAATTTATGGTTTCAGTATCACTTAACAGTTTCAGAAATGATTGACTCTATTGATAGAGAAAAAAAATATTTTACTTAAAAAGTAGTTATTAAAGCTGCCTGTTGTGTGGCACACAAAGAATAAAAATATGCACGCCTCAAAATATCATGAACCACAGTTAAAATAGGCTGCTCAGACTAATACCTAAATTATTTTTTAAAATATTAGAATAAACTTTACTATTTAAAAACCACGTGAAAGGCACTAGAAAAACAAAATAGGTTATTTGGGTTTAAAGAGCAATACACTCTTCAAAATGTTAAAACGAACTAAAATTTGACATATATACACACACAAATGTAGATTTTAAGGATAAGAATAGAAATCTTGGTGTGCTGCAATTCATGAACGTTTTTAAGCAATCTTTGAGTTTGGCCTGTTTCTTGCACAAAGTTACATAATAGCTTTAAGAGTTGATGATGGAAAGTCATATTGCCAAAATTTCTCAGGAAGGAAACCAAGAGAAAAAACTTACATTTATCTCAATCACCTAATAAAACTCTGAACAAATGATTTTTCTAATAAATATAATTACCAAACACAGGCAAATAAAAATAAAAGCAATATGAATTGAACATATTTCCCCCAAAATATATAAATGTTTTGTTTTTCTGATCAATTCAAGTATTATACTTTTACTTTTATGTAAAATGCTAAATAATTTATCATTTATATTTCACTCAGTGAAAAGTCAAAATATACACAAAGCATCATATTATATATAATCTCGGCTACTCTATATATTTCCAAAATGTGACATTTTACAGAATCTTGCCAAAATATAGCACTTATAGTTATTCTCATAGCAAAGTCTAAATAAAATAAATTTTAAATTAAAAAAAATTGAAAATCTGAATTAAATTGGGGATCACTAGAAAAGTTTAAATAAAACAAGATTAAAATCTCAAAACAAAATCCTGCCAGACATCGTAGCTATCCGGCAGTCCATCTTGCAATACTGAAACATAGATGTCCTTTTGCGTCATCAAAACAGGACAATGATGCAACTTCAGAACAAATTTAGAACAAATTATATCACTATCTACTCTACTACAGCTGCAGCTGCCAACAAATTGCCCAGTATGGTTCTCAGCTACTATAAGTTGTTTACATGAGATATAAAAGATTTCTCACCAACAAGGAACTACACTTCGACTAATCCTTACTATTTCTACCTAGGCACTTTCCTTTTTTCAAAAAAATAGCTTTCATATAGATAAATCTATTCGTGAAAGAGCTAAAAAGTCCAGTTAATTTGTTAAAATAGGAATTAAGCCAGGAGACAGTCGTCGGTTTCATTAGTCCTAGATGCCAATGCTATTCATTATCTAATGCTACTAAATATCTCTGCCAAACAGTTTTATTTCACTTTATACAATCATTTTCTCCTCAAGATAAATGAAATGGGAATCTGCTTCAATCCCTGAATTTTTCAGGTAAAGGTTGTGTGTACCTTTAGGTACCTTTTCAGGTAAAGGTTGTGTGTGCCAACTAGCCTATCTTATATCAATATATATAAGATAAGTGGGATTGCTGATGTTTGACTGCTCTTCTCCTTCCCCGTACAACAAAAACAAGGAGTCCAACAAATATCGCTGATCAAGATGTAAGATGATAGATACTTCTTTCCAAACTATAGCTACTTGCAGAAATTCTCTGTCGAGTCTGTCAGAATTTTACCCGAGCTAAAGCCCTGATTGTCTTACAATAAACCTTGAAAATTCATTACATTTGTACAATCTTCTATAATCTTGTGTTCTCTAGGTGTATAGTACTGAACAATACTCTATTGTCTACAAAAAGCAGGACACTTGCATGTTGGCTAGAGGCCACAAAACATCCTGAGGAAGAATTTGTAGATGATAAGAAAAATGGTCTTGGTAGAAATATGCAAGAACCATAACTTAAGGAAAGGGGGCTGAAACATTTTTTTAAAAAAGTTCTGGAAAACAAGATATTTAACAGTGGATTAAGCAGACACCTCCCTGATTTGGTGGGGGTGGGGGGGAAGGGAAAATAGAGCTGAACCAGACCCAAAGATTCTGTTGCTGTAACTAACTTCAACAAAAACTGCTTCTATTTTTTTAAATCCCTTTTAAAAAAATTTATAAAGTTATATAAAAAACAAAGTGAGATTACTTCCAGTCTTCTTGTGCCACTGATTTCCTGGTCTAGTCTACCAAATGGGGCTGACAGGACTATAGACTATAGATACTGTGATTGGATTTGCACAGTATTATAATTGTTATAATCATCCTGTAGTAGAGCTGACTTGCAAATGTATATTTTAACTAGGACAAGTTATTACCAGCAATCCTGCTGAAAACTAAATTAGCTTCTAATAATCAAACTCTTTTTCACATATGCAAGGAAAACCCTACAAGCAGTTCCTTATAGGAAGGAAAATCCCAAAAAAAACATGCTTACAACTTGCTTCTATAATGTGAGTATATAACTTAAGCCATAGTTTACTTAGGTGCTGTCTGCATTTACAACATTTTCCCCTGAGTAACAACTAATGGGAGAGAGACTCAGAAGTTAAGAATGCTAGATCTTCTCTGCAATACCTAGACTAGAGCATTGCTAGACTTACGAGTTTTCTGTATCACTTTGCTACTGCCTTTTAGTTGTTCCAAATTTGCAGCCCGAATAGGGTAATATTACTCAAAAGTCTTTTAGGTCATTCAGAAATGTAGACACCATTAAAAAAAGCCTTGCAGATCTTACCATATTGCATTATGGTGACAGAAGCAAGGAAAATGCCAGTCACTACTTAGATTTTTTAACCAAACTTTAAGAAAAACTTCAAAATTCCACCATATTATAAACTATATTTGTCATTGAATAGATGGAACTGCAAAATCCAGCAAAAGAAAACTAAATATGGCTTCTGTGTTAAAGGTAAAAGTAAGAAACTCATTAAAAAAACAACTCATAAATTAAAAAACCATTAAGAAGTCAACAGGCCATCATGATACACATTTTGCTAAAGAAAAATACAGTAAAAGTATAAACATATGGAATGAACTCAAGAAAACAACATCTCAGTTGTTTAATCTGGACATGGTTCCACTGAGATGCTCTGTAAAATATACATAGACAGAAATTCACCAATAGTTTAAAACTTAAATTTCAAAATTTGATAGGGGGATGGGGGGAAGAAGTGAGGAAAAGATAACTGAGGAATTTAAATGTATCCAAAATATGTGTTCATTTCCCAGTTGTTCGGGATTGACTTTGAGAAACTTTGTAATAGCAATCTTCTGGATTGCATCTTCCTGCAGGGCCAGGTAGTCCCTGTACACCTGGTTCTCCTGGAGCTCCATGTGGGCCTTGTATACCAATAACTAAACAAACAAACAAGAAACTGCAATTAGCCTTGCTAATTTTAGTCAGGGATCCAGCAGTATTATCAAGAATAGGAGGAATTGTATTTACCTGAAGGACCAGGTGGGCCCGGATCACCTGGCAGGCCAATTCCAGGCTCACCTCTTTCACCTTTTTGTCCTCTGTAGCCTAGAGAAGATAAATACAAACGGAATAAGAGTGCCCTGAAATGACACTGTTAAAGTTTTGTTAGACTCTTTCCTCAAAGAACATTTTAATTTATTTTCCTATGCAGGAAATTTAAGCAATATTGTACATACTTCCTATACATAGAAAATTCCCAATGGAGAAGAGCAGAGGTTGATATAAAAGGTGCTGGCTAGGTATATTTAACCATTTACTGGCATTAATTTTGCCTAATTTGGACTAAAGTGGATTTGAAGACAGGAAGGTGTAGTGAAAGGGAAAACAATGGATTCTTTTTGTTAGTACTTGAAAATAAGTTTAATGGGGAATTGGCAGAGAAGTGAACAACTTTGTGGTAAGTTTAGGATATCATTAAAAGTGCTGAGCACAGGGCGTATTACGATATGACTTGCAACCTGAGATTTCAGCAGCAATGAACTGCCAAAACAAGTACAGGGTAAAATATAGCTTTTGTTTAAACACAGGAAATTTAGGTTCAAGTATCTGTGCTTGGTTTACCAAGGAACGGATAATTACAGAATGATGTAACCATTGCATGCTTTATATGTGAAGGTTGCTGAAAAATTCAAGGTTATTCGGGTATTGTATTGAGTTTGTTCACATACTGCATTAAGTTCACAATATACCATAAAAACATGATGGCTTAGCACAATATAAGAACCTAACCACAGCATGGGCATGGGGATCTGAATTTAAGTTTGCACTAGTATAGAGACTACCTATATCAGCTTTCCTTGATCAGCCACCTTTCTGACATAATTTATGTCCACACTGGGTGAAAATTCTGGGAGTGACAATCCCAGCACATCTGGACTGTGCTAAATTGGAAAAGGCTGCTCTACATGATCAGTGGACTATATGGAAAATAGTGATACATGTGGAAATTATTAAAAATAAGAACAGGCGGGGAAGCCACTTCTTTGAGATATAAATAGCATTTTTTTTCCTTGGGAATATTAGAATTCCATTTTGATAGACATGGAGAACGTTCATAAAGATCCAGTAGGCCTGGGTGGATCTGTGGCCTTCAAAATAGTTGTTTCTGAGGAAAACAAAAAGGCCCTCCTGCTGGTTCCCTAAGACTGAAGTCCAGTTTTGAAGTTATATGAATAGATTTCCCCTTATGAAGTTGTATAAGCAATTCTGGAAAAAAAAAGTTTCAGATGTCTTCAGTGAAATCAAGAGAAAGCTTATAGACAATTGTGCATCTTTATATTCATCCATGTTATAAAACTCTAATCAGATATTTGAAAGAGCTATAATTTGAGACACAAAGTGGTTTTGTGAAAAAGCAGGACGTTAAAACAAATTCCATCTTCTACTGCCAGAAAATGGGAAGGCTAATCAATGGTTCTGAAAAACTGTCAGGCATCAAAGGCATCCTCTTCTTGATGGGCAAAAGGTTTAAGGGACATTAAGGGAATTAAAGGATGAAGATAGATACAGCAGATAGCTGAGAGAAACCAATTTTGAATTGCTTATTTCCAAATGCAGGGTCAGTTCACATTGTTCAGTCACACAATTTTAGATTGTCACAACAATACTAAAAAGGAAATATATTGAAATAAATGATAACATGGGTCAGAAATACATATTTGAATGCATAAGCTGTGGATTTGAAAATGCTGAGGTCTGTTTTTACTACTTCTGATTCCTGATTCTGTTTCTGACACTGAAAAAGGTTCAAACTGAAAATTACTTTGAATATAAAGTGTGTGTGTGTGTGTGTGTGTGTGTGTACCCCAAAGGGCTTAATTTAGGAGTGATTTAACTCTTTCTTCACTGTTGTTCAAAGTGATGATCCTGATCAAACAGCATGACCACAATTTGAAAGGAGACAAAGATGTAAGTCTCCTTCCAACACATTTCTCTGCTTGCTTCTGAATAAGGAAAACAAATGTCTTTAGCAATACATTCAGAAAACACAGTTTGACTCTAATCGGGAAGCAGCATCCATGTAGGTACAATAGCATGCTGGATACTGACCAATAGAAGCCAGCTGACCCACTTACTCTTCGGCAGAACAGCCATGGTTTACTTTATCAGTTGATTGAGTAAACAACATATATTTGAATTCATAATCATGCAAAGACATAAATCATGATTCACAAAAGATATAGTTCACATATTTGCTAAACCAAAACTAAAGAAGCCATATCATGGCTTAGAGGTGCTAGGTGAATCCAGCCTGTGGCTCAAGAAAATGAAGAATTGCATCAAAAACCCGTAGCTGAATGTTTTCTCAGCAAAGTGAATGCATGCATGCATGCCAGTGCTAACATGGGATTAATATTCTAGTGTTGTCAGATGAAGGAAATTAGAACAATACAATTATGGTTAAATGTGATTTCAGTTACTGTTACCTCAACAGAACAAACATGTCAGCAAGCATGCACACTGTTTAGAAAATGACATATATTAAAAAACAAACGGACAGTGAAATGTAATATCTTCATAAATTAAAAAGTAATAAGAATCGTTATCTTCATTTATTATCTGGGAAACTAGTTTCCTGTTGAATAGAACTCCTAATGTCCTCCAATTACCATGATTAATTTAATAAACACTTTAATCGGAAAGGTACACAATTTATTTTAATCACTACACTTTCTAGCAAGAGCATCTGTTACGTTTGTTGTTTGTTATATTACCTTCCTTTATTTTACAATAAAAAACATTGCTTCAAACTAACCCTACTGAGCTGTAAGAGGCATCTTCAGGGAGGATGAAAAAAAGTCTAGATTTTGGCTATGGTCTTGTGATTGAAATTCTGCTTTGCTTTTTTTACAAAGGTGAGGTTTTGATTGTGCAGCCATATCTGCCATCTTGATTATTTGGCCACTCTTCTGCCCATGGGCACACCTGGTGCTATACATTTAAAAAGTTTTTTTTCCCCTTAGATATCCTCATAGGTATCCATTACTTGGATATCTACCTTATATGTGTCATGGCTAAATAAAACAAATAAATAAAACAATAATGTGGAACCATAGGTAAACAAGAAATAAGGCAACCCAAAACATCTCCTGACATGACTATAAAAGTCAATTCACAATTTATGACTATGAACTCTAAAAAACAATGATCAGTCACATCCAAATTACATAAAATAGTTTTACATTGTTGAGCAATAACAAAACATTTATGAAACATTTCATCAACAATTTTTAAATTTTAGCTTTATTTTACAGTGTCAAAACAGTAAGAAAAACACTTAAATATTGTAAAAGAATCCAAATATTCAAGAGCAATCCAAAACAAATATCTGTCATTAACACAGCAGTTTTAAATATGAGGTATATTTTAGTAATTATTAAACTTTCAGAGTTTAACTTCATAGTCTACCTGAGTGACATTTCAAATTTACTGTGAAAACTATGGTGTTATTATAAGGTTTTATTACTTATTATAAGGTGAAAAAGGTATAACTCTAAAATTCTCACAATTAATCTATGATGAAACATAGATAAGTTATTTCGGCATATATTTGGCTTGTTAATTATGATTTATTATAAAGATACAGTGGTAATACTGCAGTAATCAACCACATTGTTAGCCCTGGTAGCATTTGGGAAGTTTAGAGGATAATGTAAAACCTGTTTAGATGAGCAGTACTTCTTTGGATGAGTAGAAGTCCAAGAAGAGACAAACATAGGCAGGAATACTTGAAAAAAAGGAATGTTGACAACAAGACATTGTATCTTTCTCCAATCAATGAATTTTAGGCTGCACATCTGAGGCTTCAGTCCTACTGATAACAAAAGTCCTGCTTCTTTGTAAGATCAGAATCTAGGCTTTCCATTTAGAAGACTTAAAAGGTGCAGAGTTCCTTATTCACCTATAGGTGGGTCAGCAATCTTTCCAGATGCCAGCACTGTGGCACAACTTTGAGTGATGTTGGAGATAAAAGATTTTCCAAGCTTTGTCTATCTTTGCAAGATTCTGGACATTAAAATATTATATTTTGGGATGAGTTAGTACATCTAGGGCTGCAGAGGTTATGGTGCCTATATACTGTACTATGAACCTCTTAACTAGATAAGAAACATTAAAATTTCTAGAAATTTCTAGAAGACCTTCTAATGCTAGGTGTAGGAATTAAAAAGGTCATTAAAAAGACACTTCTCTCTTTGATGTATGCCTGTCCTTTCCTTCTAAATAGAAAAGTTGGCATGTTTTGTCTTTCACTCAAAATCTGCCTTAGCATATATAACATTTTTTTGTGTATATTTTTATTGAATTGGAAACCTGTAGTACATTATAGTTCTCCACACTTGAGAAAATATTCCTCTTGCCCTCCAGTCTGATGACAGGACAATAGATTAAAACTATGAAATCATTTCTGGGTTATTTATCACTGAACAGGCTATGCTTCTACAGTCCATTGCTCTGCCTTCTACTTAACTTAATAATCGGACAAGATCAAGGTACTTTCTACTGAGAAAATTTCATGTTTGTGATTCAGGTTTCAGAATATCTTTTGAAGAATTTTTCTTTATCTTACAAATGTGGAGATCTTTGAGGAATATTATATATCATATCAATGCATGAAACTAGTTAAGAACAAGGTTGTTAAAAAAAAAAGTCAGCCACTGAGACATGTTTTAGAAATCCATTCAGTTATCTTCTGCATTGAAAAAAACTTCTGTAGTAATTTTACCCATTATTTTCATTTCAACAAAAGCACATATAAAGTGTCTATGGGTAATCCTCTGTGACAAATGCAATTGGCTATGGAATTTCCATTGCTAAGGAGTGCAGTAAAGTGTGATGCCACATGATAGTGTTGCCTAGCAATAGCAATTCTGGTATTCCTGGTTGACACCAATAAGCAAATTACTGTGAGTTGTTAAGCGAGGATCTGGTCGCCATTTGCGACCTTCCCCATTCACTTTGCTTGCCAGAAGCCAGCAAAGAAGGTTGCAAATGGCTGACTTTGGGATACTTTGATGGATGGAACTTCAAGGACTGGCTGTAAGTACCACACATTCAGCATTGTTGGAAGTCTGAATGGTCACTGAATGAGTGGCTGTTAAATAAGGACCACTTGGACTTGTGAGGAAAATTCTTTATATTTTCTCTACTTGCTCAGTTATATAAAAAACAGGGTCGATGCAATTACAGACTGCCACATGGTTATTATTTTTTTCCAAACAATTCAGGAATTTCAGCTTTAAAATTTATACTTCTTAACTAGACTATTATTTAGTTTTGCAAAACACTTTTTATTCAATGTCTCACTTAATAACTGAAGTTGTTCCTTTAATGTATCTTAGTGGTTGGTGGCTTGTGTATTGTGGGATAGAGATATCCTGCTTGAATACTGAAGCTAATAAGCAAGAAAATGTTGGGCATACTACAATTTCTGTTTTGGGAAATTAATATTTCCCAATTCTTTCTAGCCTTACCTTCCATACTGACTCCATTGCTCAAATGGTATAACTGAAAATAAGCAATACAACTATAATCCCAAGTGATTTAATCTATTATTCTCATCACATGAGGGAATTCATTCATTCATTTCATTCATTCTTTCTTTCTTTCTTTCTCTTTCTTTCTTTTTTTCTTTCTTTCTTTCATTCATTCATTCATTCATTCATTCATTCATTCATTCATTCAGTTTCTATACCTCTCGTCTTACCTAAAAGACTCTTATTAAGAGATGCCCTGAAACATTCTATTGCTCAGCAAATTAGTGACCAAAACTGTTTTATTACTAATTTTAACCTTAAACCAATTGAGGCTTAAGACTTTCCTGTACAATTCAGTGACACTGATCACTGAGACTGATCACTCCCATCCCTGAGACAGAAACAAAGTCATTCTAATGTGAAATTTACCCCATTTGCAGATCCAGTTTCTGCCTCTATTTTGCATACTCTGAGTCACCACCAAATGGTGCTGTTTCAATTGTACGAAATTAGCAACCAGTCACTTCCTTGGCTTTCCTGCCCTCCATCTTAAGCACATCACTAGCTGGTGGGAAAAGCATCCATCAATCATGCCACTGTTGCAGGAACAGGAAGGGTGACTTCAGGATTCTTTCTATCTTCTCTAGCTTCTTCCTGAGATTTTTCTCCAACTCCCCATTGTACTCTAACAAACCAAAAAGTCATGCATGCTGAGCTGCAAATACCACTTAGACTCAAGATTTCTCCCCCTTCCTTTTCCTTACACAGATAGTTCTCAACTTATAACCGTTTGTTTATCCCAAAGGATAAACAAAGGAAGGCGTTTAGTTTTACATCCAAGAAGCTTCTTCAATTCTGAGTTAGAACTGAAGAAGCTTCTTGGATGACAAGCGAAACGTCTTCAAGAAAAAACAAAGTCCAGTTGCCTTTTGAAAAAAGCACCTTTTGGACAACTATGACCAGGATGACTGAGAATCCCCATCAACATTTAACTATTTGGTTAGGGACTGTTCAAAGTTACAGTGGCATTGAAAAAAGTGAGTTATGACTGATTCTCATGCTCAAGACCATTGTAGAATTCTCATGGTCATGTGATCAAAATTTGGATGCTTGGCAACCAGCATATATTTATAAAGGTTGCCTTGTCCTGAGGTCATGTGATCACCATTTGCCAACTTTCCAGCCAGCCTCTGAAAAGCAAAGTCAATGGAGGAAGCGGGATTCTCTTAACGACAGTGATCTACTTAACAACTTCAGTGATTTGCTTAACAGCCATGGCAAAAAAAGGTCATAAAATCAGGCACAACTCACTTAATAATCACCTTGCTTATCAAGAGAAATTCTGATCCCAATTGTGGTTGTTAAGTTGCAGACTACCTGTATAGACAATATATGTGCAAAAAATGTTCCATATTCTGTTGAGAGGCTATTGGAAAACACTATTATACTCATTCAGCCTTGTGAAAAGAGTTGAAGCAATTTCAAAATTGCCAGCCTACTGCTACTGCAAATTTCTGATTGGCCAGAATTGGAATTTACTGGCTTCCAATCACTTTCAATATTATGTGGAAAATCTAAAAAATGACAACCTCATCTCCCATGTTATGAACTACGGGAAGATGTGTCGAACTCTTTGTAACCATCTGGAATTTGGCAGCTCAAATTGGGTAGTCCTACAGTCGTAACCTTGAGTATCCAAAATGGGAGAGGTGAGCGGAGAAAAATTAGTTGGAAGCTACAGAACATCTCATGAGGTAGTGGAGGATGGATAGCGGGATTAGCGAGTAATAATCTGGTAAATTGGTGCTTTGTAAGAGGTTGTGTGACCTGCAACTACCATCCGGTGAATGGGAATGCCCCTCAGCAGCCATTTTGGAATAGTGTCCATTTAAATGCTCAATATTCCCAATATGCCATTTAGCCCCAAAGGCTGAGGACCCTTGTAGAAGAGTGAATGCAGTATTATGCATTTAAAGAAAGGAACATTGATGGTAGATGTATTTCTCTGAGAAGCAGATCTTACAAGCCAGATCTTTTTGGAAGTAAACGAGCCTGACTTAACTGAATTTTCAACTGCAGCATTAGCTCTGAATTACTGAAATGTTTACTGTGTGGGGGTACCTGGATATAATTCAAAGTACACATTTTGTTCAACATTTTAAAGCATGGCTGATTTAGGGTTGGTGCATTGGGGTAATAAGCTATACTCAGCGATATTCTGCGATAATCTCTTTATAACTATAACACTGTAAGCAGCTTTTATTATTTCTGTTACTAGAAACATTGTTTCTAGTCCTTCACATGCCAGTGGGAAATCATTCACATTATATCTTGGCTTGCTGGTTTTCGTTTTTTTTTTCTTCAAACATCTTTAGCTATTCACTCTGTGCATACTAGTTAAACAATCTCAGCAATAGAGATATTCAAGTCGATTATTTACAAGAATTTGCATATTTCGTTGAGGAGCAAGCCATATTCTGAAAAAGCTCTAGTTCTCTGTAACAATGCTTGATCTTTTCATTCTGGTTCTTCTCATTCTGAGCTCTTTCTCAGTTTCTAAGCCATTATTCTTCTCCTTACAGCTTTGTGTTCCGCCCTTCTTCAGCTTTGCTTTCATATTCTTCATTCCAGTCTGACTTGCTCTGACTCCAGAGCAGACCAAACTAACAAAAAATAATAATTAAAAACTACCTATACTTATAGAGGATTTATATCTACTATCCCAAACATAGTTTTACAATGTGAACTCTAAATATCTTGTTTGTACATCTAAAATGGCAATATAGTCTGTTTTCACTGATTCACTGAAACTAATGAAACATAATACCGAATAACTATAAACATTCCTTTCCCCTCAGTTAATCAATATGCCGCTTTACAGAATTTCTTGCTAAGTTTTCTTTAGATACTGCACAAATGTAATTACAAGAATATATGTATGTAGTTAAATTTACTGGAAAAGTAATAAATTGTAACATTTACAGTTTTTCATTTTGGCCCACTTTAATTTGTATATATTTTATAACACATTGGATCCCTAAGATCAGAAACTCAAATAGCTGATTTTGGGAAAATCCTCATATTATTAATATTCAGGTACTAATTATCCTGTTAAAATAATTGTAGATTGATAAAAAGAGTATATCAGTAGCCTGATGTGATCAGTTATTAAGATTATGCGCTAATTAGAAGTGTTTAATATGCAACAAAACAGACTCCTAAACAAATGTTAATATATTGATCTAGTCTAGAAAATGCTAGTATAGATTTAAAAGTTAATTGTTAGAAAGCTACTACCTGTATAGTTTTACTCAGCTCTGAAGATGTTTGAATACTTTAAAAACAAAATATGCATATAGGAATGAGATTGGAAGCCCTACCTGGTGGTCCAGGTTCCCCAGGTGGCCCAGGTAATCCATCTTTTCCTGGAAGACCTGGCTTCCCATGAGTTTGGGAAGCTAGCATAGCAGCAGGCAACTTCAGCTGAGACACAAACTGAGTCATCCTCTCTTCATTTATTAAAAAAGCAACAAGGATAATAAAATAGCATTAAATGTCTTTTCAATACTTGGAAAAATATTTTTATCTATAACTACAATATTACAGTTTATAATTTTTCAAATTATAAGTGGTCATTAAAGTGATCATTTCTTTTTTTCACTTCTCCCTTTCTTCCTAGCCTGCTTTCTGATTTTTCCTGACCTGTGTATTTGAGTTTGGCAATATGTTACCTTTTTAATGTGTTTAATTGCCATGGGTGAAGGACCAACGAGAGAAGCTTTATTATTTATAATTTTTAGCCTTTTAAGTAGGCTATTGTTGGGTGGTGATGAAGTCTCCTTGGTCTGAAACTAACTTCATGAAGTTAGGCATGAAAGGAAATAGATAAAACTATGTAATTCCAAGGGAGTCTTGTGCACTTCTCCCATATCCCCATTCAGCTTTCTACCTCATCACTTATTTGACCTCTAAGCTTGTGTGCTTTAATAAAATGATGGGGGAAGTTGGCTAGGATATGAGAAGTGCACACAGTCTCTTTCTGCAATTAGCCTAGTCTGAACTGAAACCTATTCCTGTGTCAGATATAGATGGAACAAAACTGGGCCCTGTTATCTTTCAAAATCTTTGGTATGTGGGAATCGTGTGTGCAATAGATATGATTGCATTTTTTAATCATAACATTTGATACAAAATGATGCATGGAAGATACGTATGTTAACTAGCATCAACTCTTCCTAGAAAACAATCATGTATCTTAGTATTCTTTAATTCAAATAACAAAATTTTGTTTCATTTTGTTTATTCTGTTATTTTTTTTTTGTCTCAGTCAGCAAAGAGAAAAAAAATGCTGAGAAAAGTTACAGATTGCACAGGCTAGTTACCCCCTGCATGATATTGATTGAAGAGCAGACTGGTATCAAAGACTTGGTGAGAAAGCTGGCAATATATGTTACTTTTCCTCCACCTTATTATGTTTGTGTAGTCCAGAAACTGACACTGAATATCCCCTCTATTTCTATGTAGTTTGAACTGCCTCTGGTTTGCATAATTTCACTTTAGAAGAGGAAAGAGAAGAAAGTCATAAGTGGGCCTTCTTTTATTTGATTTTATTGCTTCACTTGACCCTGAGGATTTTGCACATCAAGAACACTCTAATGTGTTGCATTGTGCAGAGTTGCACAATATTTGGAAAACCAAGATTAAAACAGACCACCATGAGCTTAAAAATCTCAATTTTTACTGTTCGTCCAGCACTGCAAGAAAATGTTTTTCAATTAACTTTTCCCTAGATACAATTCATCATATTTTGGAGGATGTAGGATGGATATATAAAGGTGCTATAGGTTTCATTGCTATCTGCCTTCTAACAGGTGAGTATCCTTTGTGATTCCAGTACACATTCAACAAGTAGATTGTTAGTTAAAGATATTTTGAATGTCAAACCGTTATTTGTGATAGGTGACTTGGAAGGAACCTGCCTGTCTTAAGCATTTTAAATGTATTTGTATAAATGATGAAATTGTTCAGTGAAATTGTTTCAAATGTTACATATCCAATAGATCTATAATGCACGATTGGAAGCAAGTATTTACAATGAAGATGTGAATACATTTGCCATTTCCTTACCTTCAAAAACTCTAAGAACCTCCTGTCTGACATATTTTTTCATTTCCTCAAATGAAATTGAATCAGCCTGAAGAAATAAAAAAATGAAAGAGATTAAGAATAGACGGCTTGGGCTACAAAATCATCAAAACAAATAAAATTGTCTTCCTGTTTCTATTAAGAGCTCTGCAACGATAAAAGTTATAAATAGAATTCATGTAATGAAAACCTGCTAGCATCATAACCATAACCACCCATCACCATATAAGCAATACTACTGCCTAGAAATACTTGTTTCTCAATGATTCTTTCAGAGTTTTATTTCGAATTTAAAAAAAAAGAAAAGATAGCCAAATCCAAACCAATAGACTGCATGCAGACTTGAAGGCCCAGAACTCCTTCCAACTGCAATTTCTGAATATAAAAATTGGATTTTCTTCTGGTGTAGAAAACATATACAAGCTGTTGTTTAATCTTTAAAATAGGCTTAGAATAGAAACCCATTTCATTATATTTCCTCCTGTTGTGTCCTTCCCATTAAATAATGCAAATTTGCCCACTGTAGCTTTACCCTCTCCAAAATGTTAGGTGTAGCACATAGCCAATGAAAGTTGACCACTCCCTGCCCTTCACCTTACCGGTATTCCTGGAATTCCTGGAACACCTGGAGGGCCCTTTTGACCTGGAGGTCCTGAATTGCCTTTTTGCCCTGCAGATCCAGTAGGTCCTAGGGGCCCTTGGTCTCCTGGTAAGCCAGGCTTCCCCCTTTCACCTTGTGGGCCCCTGTCTCCCGGTATACCTTGATCACCCTGTTGAAACAAAAAAAAAGAATGCCATGTCAAATATTTTGCTTGAGCTTTCATTTATCTTAAATCTCTTGAAAATGAAAATATTAAAGACAATTAGAGGGGAGCAGTCCTTTGTATTTCCAGCCAAAAACATGCCTTAGAGCTTTGCAAGGTGCTTACATAGCACCTTCTGCATCTTCCTAAACATACTTTTTTCCCCTTATGATTGCACAGCCACACTATTTTGGGAAAAGAAGAGTAACCAGCTGTGTGGGCATCCCTGCATGTTTTGAGGCATATTTTTTTTTTTTGCCTTCAAATTCAAAGCACTTTACAGTCCTTCTAAATAATATTTCTTTACACTACAGAATAACATTCTGTTAAAGAACCACATAGAGAAGACCAAGGAAACTGGAACCCATGAACAAAACAACCAGAAAATCCCATAAAGTTCTACTTCCTTATGAGCTGAAATATTTTAGCACTGCAAAAGAAATAAAATATAAGAATATAGAAGGCTGAAGGACATGATGCAAAGAAAGGAAAATCCATAGGAATTTCTATTCTTCTAACTACAGATTTTTTTAAATACACCAAATGTTTAAAAGAGATCTTTCTTATTTAGTTTATCTTCTGAATTTTAGATAAAATAGGATGGGGAATAAGCAAAAAAACCCCCACAAAACTGCTTTCCTCTTTTATGCAAAGAAGTTTCTCTTGACAACGCCCCTGATGTCTTTATCATAAGGGCTGTAAAGACAGTGTTGTCTACAATCCAAAATAAAATGAAATAAGTCTTAGGTGTAATATTAATTATATAAAGTGATCCATTACTCAAATAACTATATAAACCAGCCTTCTCCAAGCCCAAATATACTAGAATTACAAAAATATCAAAAAATATCAAAAATATCCTGTAAACCAGGATATGCTTGCTGCAAATTTTGGGAGCTGAATTCCCAATCCATTTGGAGGACAATGCTTTGTTTACAGTAGTATTACTGCCTGCTTATCTGAGTGTTGGCTGTTGG
Organism: Pantherophis guttatus; assembly: GCF_059756535.1. Classification (NCBI taxonomy): domain Eukaryota; kingdom Metazoa; phylum Chordata; class Lepidosauria; order Squamata; family Colubridae; genus Pantherophis; species Pantherophis guttatus. Next base: position 228,841,559 of record NC_142063.1, on the reverse strand, counting down.
AGAGAGAGACTTTTGACTTTTAGACTTTTTGTTTCCTTCTTAGCTTTTTAAACTGCCTTTTTGAATGGTGTATAAGCAGTAAGCTGAAATGAACAGGATGACACTTAATAGGAACAAATATGGGAGCAAATATATGTTGGGGAAGATCTGGTTTGGCAGTAATAAATGTGAAAAGGGTAGATCACCAGTTGTATTGCAGCTGCTAAAAATCTAATACTATTTGGGGATGCCTTAATAAGAGTATGGTGTTCAGAGCATGGGAAGTAATCGTCCCACTCTAAGTCAGACCCCACTTAAAATACTGCATTTAGTTCAGGTCACTTTGGTCACAAACTTGGAATGAATTCATTAAGACTTCTAAATAATCTGCCATTTTAATATGTTTGATTTCCACTGTATTAATATTCATTGCAAGCTATAATACTTGAGTTTATATGCATTTATATTTTACAAGTATGCATGTAAATTGCAAATAATAAATTGGATAAATAGTATGACAATTGGCAAAGTAACTTACGCGTTCTCCTTTGGGGCCTCTATCACCAGGTTTACCCATTAAACCCTACAAAAATGGAAAGTATTGCTAAAATATATATTCTTGCTGACAAAGGCCAAAAGCACAATTATATTCTGCATACATAAATAGTTTTCTTACCTGAGGACCAGGCAATCCATCTTTCCCACTTAAGCCCTAAGGAAAAAAAACCATAATGATCCTCATATTACCAAATGTATGAATTTTGCTATCTATATCTTAAGACAGAACAGAATATAAGCATAAAGCCCTCAGGATGCAAAATCTCAACTGATAAAGTGATTGAAGACAGTTGGCAGCTGCGCCAAGTCCTACTCATTCAGGTTCCAAAGGGCTCAAGGCATTCTTCAATCAAATAACCACAAAGTGGGTGTTGGACTTAGAATAGCATTTAATGCCTACAAATTATCAGTAAAACTAACTTCTAAAATAATATAAAATTACTCATTACTATATAGCTAGCTAGGTCAGAGTATGCACTTTTATTATTGCGAGATCAGTTTCCTTTACAGGTATGTTTAATTTATTTAGGAGGGTTTTCCCTCCTAAATAAATGGAAAATCCCAGCAAATTTTAGCGGTTTCATTTTGGGGACTTGCAGAGGAGGAGGAAACAATAATTTTGGTGGAGTAGCTTTGCAGGGACTTCATAATAATAATTAATTATAATTAATTAATCAGATTATGGCATAAATTGTTTATTGTGGTCCCAGGGGTTATCGACACACTGGGTCAGTGGTGGGTTTCAATTTTTTTTACTACCGGTTCTGTGGGCGTGGCTTGGTGGGTGTGGCATGGCTTGGTAGGCGTGGCTTGGTAGGCATGGCAGGGGAAGGATACTGTAAAATCTCCATTCCTTCCCCAATCCAGGGGAAGGTTACCATAAAATCCCCAATTCCTCCTGATCAGCTGGGAATTGGGAGGCAGAGAATAGATGGGGGTGGGGTCAGTCAGAATTTTTACTACCGGTTCTCCGAACTATTCAACATTTTCGCTACCGGTTCTCCAGAACTGGTCAGAACCTGTTGAAACCCACCTCTGCACTGGGTGCCATAGCAAAATATCTTGGATGGCACCTAGAAAAACTGTGCATTAACAGAATTTCCATTTGTCTGATAATGCTGATACATTATAACATCCTAGATTCTTGGGAAGAACTTGATGCATCTAAAGACCAGCACTAGTTAAAGAACTGGCAGCTGTGACTTCACATGATTGTGAACAGATAACAATAACAATCCAATAATTGGCCATTAATTAATTAGTTGGATGAAGAAAAAACGAATCACTGTCTTAGGTCATACCAGAATCCCTTTTTAATTACTCACGGGTATTCCCGATGGCCCTTCTGGCCCTGGGAAGCCAACATCTCCAACAGGCCCTCTTTCACCCTAAAGGAAAAATAAAGAGTCTTTTATATTAACTGAAAGCAATCAGAATACTAATACTATTATGGGAGTGCTGAAACCTAAGTGCTCTTACAGGTTCTCCAGGGATTCCTGGTGGCCCTGGAGTGCCATGCCTTCCCTGTGAAAATAAATACATAGAAAATCATTTAAAAAAAAATCAATTATTTAGTCTGCTCTGTAATTATAGCTGTTTTAAAGTATATTAGGTTACACTATATTACACTGATATTTCCTGAGCAATGAATTCTTCCTTAATTATAAAAGCTTTTGGTTCCATTCTTATATATACTAAAACTATACTAATTTAGGCTATTCACACTAAATTCAATGACACTTACTTCTGAACAGTAAAGCATCTTTTTCTAAAAATTATTAGAAATATCTTGAGATTGTTAAATCCTTAGGATACAAACTGACCCTCAAACACTTTTCAGATGGCATAAATTAAATGAAGCTTTAGTTATAAAAATATATCATAAAAAGAAGAGTCATGACTTAGGGGTTGCATGTTCTTCAACCCCAACATCCCAAAAGACAGACAAATCCTGAAGCAAAACTGTCACATTTCTGTTTTCTATTCCTCCACACTTAAATCAAAGCAGAGAATCAGAGCAGAAAACCCCCGGAAAGTGAATTCTTCCTATTCTTATCCTTACATGTGTATAAACTGGATGAAAATGTATAAAGACTTTGTTATCACTCTTTCAAATGATAACATCACATTAATAGATGCCCCCCCCAGCCTCTCAACAAACCAGGAGGTTGATCTATAGCCCAACCCATCTGAATGTACCCATTGCAGTAATACTATAAAATGGATTACAGATAGAACAAAGAAAAAAATAGAGATCAGATATCCATTCATTCATTCATTCATTCATTCATTCAAATCTGTTTTTTCAGATTTGTTAATTCTGAATATAGGTGTGGACTTGTTTTTTCATTGTCTTGTTATTTGTTTTAATTTCTAACATAAAATAAATAAGGAATGATTTTCCTTAAAATGTTGATTTGCTAACTACAGAAAATTTCCTCCAAAATTGAATGCTCAACACATTCTAAATATGAATGGAGATCATTTGTAAGAAGAAAAAGTTAAGGTTAGCTATCAGCAGTGCAAATTGTTTGGGTATAGTCTACTTCCAGATTCTTTTGAAGATTCATAGTAAGAAGGCAAGTAATGTAGGAGGTATTTTATAGTAAGAAATGAGCATATAAGAAAAGATTAATGATTAGGTATGACAATATTGATTCTGAACATCCAGAAGAGTATTTGGCTACAATTTCCCACAGTTTGTACACATTATTATGTAATGCGTGTCTAGCAGACTACCCTTATTCCAGTTATTGTGATTACTATTCACTTCCACAAAATGGAAACATCGTTAAGAGTATACTTACAGGTATTCCTGGAACTCCTGGAGGTCCCACTGATCCCTGGTCACCCTAAAAAAGACATACTACATTGCAGTATTTCCAAAGTATATCTCTTGAGAAAATCCAATGTCTGCTAAGAAGGCTTAATGAATTCACTCAGCATTTGAGGAAACAATTCTTCTCATACATTGCATGATCTCTTATTTATATGGGAAGCACTATCTGAAACAGCCTTCATCCTATTAAAATAAAAAAAAATCTATTTGGATTTTTCCTTTGCTTGTGTCTCCTGAAATGATCATAAACAATCACAGACATCCAGTTACTTCTGTTGAGCATTAATGATTGTCATCAGTTCTTGTTTCTGGCATAAATTCTAGAGAACAGTTTAGAGAAGGAGGCAAATTCCATATATTACTCAGGAAATGACACTTTACCTTAAATTATCAAAAAAATCTTCAAGACAATGAACTTTTTACATGCAACCTTATGTAAACTGTATGTACCCTGTTTTTCCCAAAATAAGACATCCCCTGATAATAAGCCCAATCGGGTTTTTGAGCGCATGGCAATAAGGCCAAGCGCTTATTTCAGGGATCAAAAAAATATAAGACAGGGTTTTATTTTCGGGGAAACACGGTATGTATGTCACAATTATTTTGCCATATTCAATAGGAAAACAAAGAAATGAAGTTTTCTGAGTGGTGGACTAACAGTATTGGAGGACTGGGAAAACAGGGTAGCTTATAGCCAGGGATAATGACTGTGATTGTGATAACAGTAACAACATGAGAATATTCAAAATCTTTTATCATAGGGGGACTTCCGGCGGTGACGTCATCACGAACGGGTGAGGAAATGGAGGCTCCGTCTCTGAAACCCAAATTTCCTCATTAATTGCTCTTTAGGGGTATTCCCGAACTTGAAGGGATCGGGAAACGAAAGAGGAATTCGCGAAGCCCCCTGGTGTTGCGCTGTCATCAGGGAGGTCGAGCGATCAACCTCTTAAATTGGTGGAGAAGAAGTCGGCCTTATCGGCGGACAGGAGTGATCGCGCCCGCCTAGATTGAAGCAAAAAGTGGAAGCAAATCCGAGTGACTGTCAGATAGATCACCTACAATAGAGACGGCAAACGGGACACGCGATCGAATCAGAGAAAGACAAGTGAGTTATAACAGCGGCGATACAAGAGGAGAAGGAAAAAAGGGGGAATAATTACAGCGCGGAAGAGAGAAACCCATAGAATGACTAAGCAAATATAAGAAAAGGAGAAATAGCGCTCGAAGCGGTCTGACTGCGGACCTTTACAGCTGATCAAAGGGAGCAGCCTGTGGACTTTGTGGATATAGAGACAAGCTGTTTGATCTTGGGAATTATAACTGATTCAAACCCCAAACATCAGAAACCAAATACAGAGACTGAAATACCGGACTAAGTGGTGAATTTCACAGATACAGAAGATCTGTCGGGATTTCGAACTCTGGATTTACAAATAACTTTAGATAATAAGAACTCAAGTTTAAAAAAAAAGATTTGAAAATTGAATGCAGAGATCCGATGACTGGGAGAAGAAATTAAAAAAAAAAGACTGAGACGACACAGATTGCGTTTTTCATGATTGTGAAAGAACAGACTGAGAGAGGTAAAACAAGAAGACAATAAGGACTAAAGAAAATAAAAATTAAGTGAATTATTAATTTTGAACTGTTTAATTAGTTAATAAGTTTAATATTTGAAAGAAATATGTAAGTTGACAATATTTTTATAGCTATAAATTGTATTGTGGAATTGTAGTTAGACAAGGAATTATTGTTAAAGCGAAAGACTGATTTTTATATAAAATAACAGATGAGTTGACTGTATCTCTGAGATAGACTGATTGAAAAAGGGGGTAATTGAAAAGATTGCTAATTAGAAAACTAAGAAAATTAAGGTTGACTCAGCCTTCCATCCTTTCTAAGGTAGGTGAAATGAGGACCCAGTTTGTGGGGGCAATAAGCTGACTTTGTATAAAATATACAAAAGAATGAAGGCTATTGCTTAACGCATTGTAAGCCGCCCTGAGTCTCCGGAGAAGGGCGGCATATAAATCAAATTAAAAAAAAAAAATTAAAATCTTGATTGATAAGTAAATAGATTTATACTGTGAACAAGAATTAATTGCTTAATCGGGATAACTGGCAATATAATATAATATAACTATATATAAGTTGTGTGGTGTATAAGTAGTATTTGGAGGGGAAAAGAGATATTAAGGAATAACTTAATAATTGATGTTAAGGTTGGAAAGCTTTACACGAATATTAAAAATGTCTACAACATCCACCATAACAAAGACAGGGAAAAAACCTACAACTAGTACGTTAGTAATGACTCCTTCCCCTCACAACAAAAAACAATAGATAGCATGATGGGGAAAGAAAAAGAAAAACTGGAAATGGCACCTAATGTAATACAAGATATGTTTCAAAATATCCAGGAAACACTGCTTCAAGCACAAGAAAAAATAGCTGAAAATCAGGAAGAAATGAGAACGTTCCATGCAGAGATCAGAAATGAATTAGGAGAAGTTAAGGAAGATATTAAGACCATGAAAGATAAAATTGGGGGCGTTCAAAATTCTATAGCAGAAAATGAACAGAGAATTAGGAAAACGGAAACAAAAATAGATCACGTGGAATTAAAAGTAGAAGCAATGGAACAAAAAACCCAACTAAACAAAGAAATGTCAGATTCCTTGGCCATGCTCGAAATGGAAAAGGCCTCATACTTCTTGCGTTTTCAAAATGTTCCAGAAGAAAAAAATGAGGACTTAGAAGAAAAGATGGTGGAGATTATTGCAGGAATGATACAAAAAGAGCCAGAAGAAATAAAAGGACAATTGGAAGAAACTTATCGTGTACAAACAAATTATATAAGAAGACACAGATTGGTGAGAGAAGTCCATGTTAAATTTTTTAAAAAATCAATCCGAGATGAAGCCTATAAGAAATCTAGAGAAGAAACGGTGATCTATAATGGAAAAGAAATTATAATTTTAAAACAGATACCCCGAAGAGTAAGAAATCTACAACAACAATATCAGTTTTTAACACAACTATTGATCAAATACAAGATAATGTATAGATGGCTGCCAATAGAGGGGATCTTAATTACGTGGGAAGACAAAAGATATAAAATAGATACTCTAGAAAAGGCAAGAGAATTTCATAACACACATTTTAGACTAGAAGTAGAACAGGAAAGTAAGGAGGAAACAGATAGTAAAAGTCAAGAAGAAGAACCAATAGAAACAAAGGAAGAAAAAGAAATAAGACAGAGGCAAGATTACAATTAAGGCAATCTCAATTTCTTGCCAACTTGGTGTTTAGAGAACATAATAGAGGAGCCTATTGAAATGAAGTCAGTTGAATGTAAATTATTCCTGGAATATACCCATTAAGTGTCCACTACAATAGTAATAGAACTTCTACTGTCCTGGCCACTCCTGCCAAATGCACTATAATTATATAATGTAGAGTATATAATACTCTAATAAACCAATTATCTGATTTGTTTCTCACATTCATCTCATATAGATATAGGCTTGTAGCTACAGGCAAAGTGACAATTTATGTGAATATGAGTGTCCTTTATAATACTTATCAGCTTTTCCTAATCTGATATACTGGTTTCTGAAAAGAATGCTCTGGAAGAGCAAATACCCCCATGTATAATTCAAATAGACCACAATGAAGAATCTACCAATTACAATCTCAAGATAGTCAGAGGACAGCAAGGTAGAACATGGTCACTAATGTTAGGAGAAGACACAATAGCAGCTTTCATTCTTTTCTTTTTTTCTTTTCTTTTCTTTTCTTTTCTTTTCTTTTCTTTTCTTTTCTTTTCTTTTTTTCTTTTCTTTTCTGTTTTCTTTTTTGCCAGGTAAGGAACCATTCTAAATCAAAGCTATTTAATAGCAGGTAGAAAAGAATCTAACAAGTTGCTCAATAACAATCGCAGACAATATGGAAAGATAATTTGGAAAGATTAGGAAAGCAAAGTTTATACAGGTTGAATCTTCATCTTGTAATAGATGGATAAGCGATCATATGCTTTGTCTTGGTGTGTTGTACTGTATGATCTTAGCTATGGTGGTTTAGAAACCAAGGTTTATGTTTAGTGCTTTATGAATCCAGCTCCAGCTGGTCCAGAACGCAGCAGCGCGGGTAGTGATGGGAGCAGCTTGGCGCTCCCATGTAACACCGCTCCTGCGCAAGCTGCACTGGCTCCCGGTGGTCTTCCGGGTGCGCTTCAAGGTGTTGGTTATCACCTTTAAAGCGCTCCATGGCATAGGGCCTAGCTATCTTCGAGACCGCCTGCTGCTACCGACAACCTCCCAGCGACCCGTGCGCTCCCACAGAGAGGGCCTCCTCAGGGTGCCATCAGCCAAACAATGTAGGCTGGTGACCCCCAGGGGGAGAGCCTTCTCTGTGGGGGCACCTACCCTCTGGAATCAGCTGCCCTCAGAGATAAGGAGAATCCAAGACCTCAGTGCCTTCCGCCGTGCCCTTAAAACCCACTTTTTCCAGCAAGCCGGGCTGGCTTAGGAAGAATTTTTTAAAAAATTTTAAATGTTTAATTGGTTTGTGGTTTTTTAAATTTTGGGCCAAATTTATATAGATTTTAATTGTTTTTAATATTTGTATTTCATGTTTTTAATTCTGGCTGTGCACTGCCCTGAGTCCTCAGGGAGAAGGGCGGTATATAAATTGAAAAATAAATAAATAAATAAATAAATAAAATCCAGCCAATATTTTTCATTAAAAATGGATAACTAAGCCATGACTTAATGCTATATGTAAAATCAAGTATAGTCTTTTCTTCCCCCACTCTAAATTTTATCTGAATTTACAGTACATTCCATTTGGATTCACAGGCCATAGTTGCCAGCCTGGTGCAAAGCAGGTTGCCCCAAAATAATAGCAGTTATTGTCCAAGAATCATCAGCCAATATTTTTGTTGTTGCATAGCAAGTTTTTCTTCTACCTTCAATTTATTCTGTGAAAATGCCCTAGCTAGCACAAACAGCAACATCCAATGTGCTTGGTGCTGTCATAACACTAAGGTGATATCTATTTGCTTAAAATACTCAGTTTTGCTGTAAATTTGTAATTATTTTGTTCTAAATGGAGGATTTCCTATACGATTTAAATATGTAAAGGACAATTGGAAAAGAATGATTATTGTCAGTAGGTAAATGCAATCAATTTTCCACATGTAATTTTGTGATTAAAATGCTACCTTTTCTCCTGGTAGTCCTTCTAAACCTGGTAGTCCCATTGGGCCCGCTTCACCCTTGGAAAAAAACAAAAAGACAATCATTTCTGATTTCAACACTCTAAGTAAATAAAGCAAGATGTATTTCACAAGCTGCTACTTGGCAATGACCATTTTTGCCCTGCTGAGCATTTTAATGACTTGAAACTAAAAAGTGTTTTCAGATTCAAGATTGTTTTCTGTGTGATGTCTGGCTATACAGTATTTAGGTTACACAGGGGCATAACACTTGTGTTTACATTCTCTTGCACAAGTAATGACTAATGGCCATTTTAGCGTATTTTAAAAGGATCTGAGCCTAGTACTAAATTGGTTTCCATCATCACATCTGATAAGACTTCATTCCGTTAAATTGAATTGATTTTAATTAGGTTGTTTTAAATTGTGGCCAAAAATATTTAATTATTTTTTAAACTGTTTTTAAATTTTGTATGTTCTGTTTTATTCTGGCTGTTCATCGCCCTGAGTCCTGCTGGAGAAGGGCGGTATACAAATTAAAACAAACAAATAAATAAATGAATTCCATAGTTCAACTATATGTGCATAAAGTGGTTCCTTTTATAAGTAAACCAAATGGTCAATGTTGGCTTCTAGTTCTGAAACTGGACAAAATGAATTCCACAAGTCTCCTCTCCATCTTGACATTATATTCTCCAGGGCCATTTGCTTTCTTTCCCCTACTGAGATTAACTATCCAGAGGGTTAGAAGAAGGTAAATGGAAACTGGAAATGGAAACTAATGACCAAACACATCAGGACACATTTTACAAATAAGGACTCATTTTACCCATTACATACCATGGCTCCAGTCTCCCCCTTTGGGCCCTGTAAGACAATAGGACACAGTACATCATTTATTTATGAGACTGATACCATGAGATTGATCCAATGATTTTATGGTCTTTTATCAGAATCAAGAATCTTCCACTATTGAATGAATTAGCCCATGAAATGTGATTATTTGCTTTTTCTTAGGAACCATCATTCTGAAAATGTTCTGAGTCTCGGGAAAAAATGGTATTTGAAAAATAATCTGGAGAATGCCTTTATTTTCCATTTGCTATGATACTTTTATTCCTCAATATTTGCCATGGATTATTTTGCAAGAAATAGATCATTACAGTAGATTAGTTATTCATTTTTTTATCATGTTTCTTAACCTCCCACCTCCCTCAAAGATAATTTATCATTTATCCAGAAATAATAAATGAATTCATGTTGATTCTGCTCTATAAATAAAACTCATGCATCCACTGATTGATGGATTGAGCAAGAAACCTGTATATATATCTACTATTTTTAATAATGACACTTTAACGTAACTATCATATAAAACAAAAATAGATCTTTTGCATCTTTATAAAATAAAATGTTTTCTTTGGAAATAAACAATAACCAATTTTAAAAGCTCATTTTAAAATGGAAAGAATGAGGTTGTAGAAATTTGGGCAAACAGGTTCTTCAAATGGAATCAAGATTCCAAACTTTTGATATAAATTTCTGTAGTCATTTTGCACATTGATCTAAAATTCAGGGAGGGAATCTGACAGTAATCTTGTTTTAAAAGAATTATCAGAAAAAATATCTATGAATTACTCCTCCTGGGTACTAACAAGTCTGTTTAGCAATGAACAGGCTCCATCTCCAGATAAAAATTTGTATATCATAGCTACATCTGAGAAATCATTTTTAAAATATAATTTCAGAGAAAAATTAAAATACAATTCTTTATATGTTATTGCTCTCAATAAATTATTTTAAAAGGGAAACATGTTAGGGTTAGGGTTAGTAGATATTAGTTAAATAGCCTAGCTGCACTTTGACATCACTGATAATAAACTTATATGCCTTTCCTTAGTTAAATATTGATAAAAGCCATTTTTCACTTCAAAAGCATGAGTCAAAATATTTCCCAAAGCAGTCACTCATAGTAAACAATAAGAAAACCAACTCTTGAGAATAATATTTTCTTGACAGGCCTGGCTTTTATAAAGATCCTAATATTTTTTATTCTTTGTAGAAACATCTCCACTGCTGTACTCAACTATTCTTATCAAATGCTTGCTTATGAAACATTTATTTATTTTACTGTCATCAAAAAATCTAAACTATTTTACTAAAAACGCATCTTTATTGCTATTCATCATCTGATCTATCTAAATGAAAAATTATGTGTTTATCTTTTCAATTAATTGATCTCATATATATGTAATTGGTTGGAAAACAACGTCATTAAAGAAATACTTGGAAACTGTTTGCAATCATCTCAGTATGTATCAGAAATTACATTTTCTCCTATAATTGTGTCAATTTTTTACAGGTTGATAAGAAATAAGAGGTGATTTTAGAGGGATATTTTAAAACCAGATTCTAATTTGATTTTTCATTTCATTCCTTTTTTTTTTTTTAGTGATAAAAGTCTGGAGATTTGTTAGTTAAGTTATCACAACTTCTTTTCAGAAGTCATTTTAATTTGTTACAGTTTTTATTTTTAATTGACAGCTTTTTCTGACAAAATAATACACTAAAGACTTTCTTCTCTAGAAACTCTTGGGAAATCAAAAGATGCTTAACTTCCATTATACTTTTTGATCTAGACTTATTTTTGTCAGCATTTTAGCATTTTGTTTACCACAAACACACCCTTCTCCATTTTTAGTCAAAACTCTAAAACCACTCTTTAGCTGAGGATAGACCAGAACCTGGCTCTCCCAGTGTGAATTCAACATCTTGAACACAAAACCGCACTGGACTTATACAGGCCTGCACATGCAATACCAGAATGCTGTCATGGAATCAGGACAACTGCCATCCAGTGAGGTTCATTGTGTAGGACTGCACTATTTAATAATATGCTATTTTAATGTTTAAACTCTTTTGATTTTTTTAAAAAGAAACTGAACATGAATTTTATTTCTAATTGTAAACTGCATAGACCAAGATTATGATACTCATTGGACTTGACAGGCTTACCATCTCTAACTATGCTGGTTATAATTTTATATTTTTAAACCTTTTTTTTCTTCCATGGAAAAAAGCCAAAAATCACAATGTTTTTTTAGAAATTTATAATGTCACATTGAAAAATACATCGAAAGACACCAACATGAAGTGGACTCTAGGTACTAGTGAATATTAGTATTATGCAAAATGCTATTCTTCTTCTTATCAGTCCTGTTTCTGGATATAAACAAGAAAGTGTTGTAACTTCTACAAAATTGGATGTATATTCATATATAATAAATATCAAACTATAATAATGCCATACTTACAGGAGGCCCAGGGGGACCAGCATAACTAGAACTTCCCTGCAAAGGAAAAAAGATTTCACATTAAATTAAAATTTAAGTCTTATAAAGTGACTTATAGTTAGCTTAGTGCCATTGGTCTTATTTTTTAAAATTGATCTTTTGTGGATTAAGAGACTTCTGTTTTATGTTATGGAATACTATATGTTTCAGATGTAAAAGGTGTAGATAGTTCTTAGAAGATCTGCATTGATTTTTTAAAAAATGTAAATTATTAAAACTGATTGTTTCCCCATTTTGCTATTTTTAATCAATAAAAACAGGATATACATTCAACAAACAAAAAATGTTTTCCATGCTACAAAATACCTGTAGTTTATATAAGCTGCTCATGCCACTACTTTCACTATATGACATACCCTAAAGAAAAAATAAAAATAATATATTAATTAGAAACCTTAAAACTCAGAATAAGTCCCGATGCCTTCTAAGATATCAGCACGACATATACTTTATCTGAGGCAACAATATGAAAACAGAAATTCTCCTAAACCAAAAAGCAGACTTGGGGAAATTCTGGATCTGCAAGATCAACCTGTAGGTTCCCCCTGTTCCTAGGCCACCTTCCTCCAATTGTCTGTTTTCTCCAGGGCAGAGTATGAGGGATGATAGGAGGTAGAATGACTCTGCCTTGCACTTAGATGGCCTTCCACTTGACCATGCAAAAAGCAAAGTCTTGAAGCAGTGTAAGATTGACATCTCCCCCGCCAAAGCCTTTTTTCTATGTAGTATCAGATTGGAAAATATAATCCAAATATTATCACTGAATAATATTTCTCCATTTGTTGCTGCATAGAAAAAAGGTCTCCATGAAGAATGAGAGGGGAGAACTTCCCTGCTTTGACTCCATGGATTATCTTTCTCCAGGAAAATATTGTTTCCTCTTACAGAAACAGACCATGTTAAGGCCAGGCACTTTTCTAGGAATAAAGGGACTGACAACATTTGACCTACTGAAGCTGTTAGGAAATTAATTCTAATCCCGGATTATGTTCAGTTCTTCCCTGATACAGACCTTTCCTGATGATATATTGCCCTAATTTTGGGAATCTATTCCATCAAAATCATACTATGAAATATTTTAGGACTTCAGCCACTTTTAAGAGAATTCAAATTACTTACAGGTGGTCCAGGCTTCCCAGGAGCACCCTCATTTCCCTAAACCAAAAAAAAGAATAACACTCTGAAAAGACCTGTTCCACAGAGAACAGTAAGAGCTTACAGAATATATATAGATAATATTTGCATTTAAAATGTGTAGTACAAAGTAAATAATATTTAGAATTGCTAGAGCTTTTTCACATTAAAATGTTTTTAAATGCTACCTCTTATCTCAGTGGTAATTCCAAAAGTTCTCTGCACTTCAGCTTAATGACTAAGTAATATTCTAATCTAACCATGGGGACAATTACCATGCAATTTAAAAACTGAATTCTATTCTTTTACTTGCAGTTTTTAAAATCTATTCAGAAGAAAATGACCAAATCAACATTCTTGATGTGTGTGCTGTAACTACTTCACTGTGGGACACAGAATTTGGCAGATAGATTATTAAAGTTAATAAAGTTGAGAAAAATGGAGATATTTTATTGAAGATAAAAATATTTTTCTAAATAACTGCCACCAGTTCCCTGTGACAAATTGTCTCCACAATGTAAAAAACCTTATGACAAATTGTCTCTGCAATATATAAATTCAGAATATAAAAAGAAAGTGCATTGCTCTATCTTAAAAGATGGCATTGATGGTGATTAATCTGTACTATCAAACAAATTGTTGTAGCAGAAGGCACTCATTCTCAAATAAAGAACATTAAACCACAGATGGGTTATGAGAGTGTCGAGAATACTGTTGACATTGAAGCTCTCAGAACACTTCAAAAAAGTTTTTTTTTAATGAACTCATCTATTCTTAGTACACTTAAAAGAAATTATTTAAACATGTTTAAGAAGTCGGTTTTGGGGTTTACATATTGATAAATGACCATATTTAGAGTCATAAACTTTCAGCAAAAAGATGAGATCAGAAGTGCTACAATTTCTGCTCTCAGGAACAATCAATGTTTGGGCCCATATTTATTGAGGGTCAAGTACAAAGAACTTTTGGAATTACCACTGAGATAAGAGATAGCATTTTAAAATATTTCTATGTGAAAGAAAATCTAGTTATTACTTTCTTTGTATTGTTATACAAACTATGCAAACCACAAATCTTTGAATTTCTATAAAATGAAAGATTCAATCTCAATAATGTTAAAGAGTGCACCTGGAATTCTTTATTTAACTAAGAAGAAATTAAGTAGAAACAATAAAAATGCTTTTAGAGGGGTATGTGTGTACTGTGAAGAGTAGCAGACCTTCTCGCCTTTTGTTCCTGGTGAACCAGGATGTCCAGGTCTTCCTATGGCGCCCTTTAAAATAAAAAAGTTACATAAAACAAAAGAATTTAATGTCATCACATTCAGAGTTTGAAAGCTGTGCTTTTGGAAAGTAGTCTTAAAACAAATGATTTTTGTGCAATTATTTATTTAAACATGTATTTTATTTCATCTGACATGTCAGATATAAACCAAAAACAACATTGTAGAAAAACTCATTTTTCAAGTAAACCTTTTATCTGAAGGAAAGCAAATCCTAACATTATATTAACATCATCAGCACCCGATCTAGGAGTTACAGGGCAGGGGTGAAATCCAGCAGGTTCTGACAGGTTCTGGAGAACCAGTAGCAGAAATTTTGAGTAATTTGGAGAACCAACAAATGTCACCTCTGGCTGGCCCCAGATTGAGGTCGGAATGGAAATTTTGCAATATCCTTCCCCCAGGAGAGGGGAGGGAATGGAGATTTTGCAGTATCCTTCCCCTGCCATGCCCACCAAGCCATGCCTACCAAGCCACACCACACCACGCCCACCAAGCCACGCCCACAGAACAAGTAGTAAAAATAAATGGATTTCACCACTGTCACAGGGCAACATGTTCCTCAGTATTGGTGTTATTTTTGAGAAGGTCCTATTCAGTCTATGCTATACTGTTACATTATGGGTAGAACACACACAAAAAATCCTCTCCACCTGATCTGGGGATATGTCTGATAAGCAGAAAATAGCCCTTCAAGTAATTTTTCCTAAACAAATGTGCAAATAAGTGCAAGTGTTACAGAATAAGCGAAATGTCACCCAAGGATCAGCATGTGCAAACATCCTTGCTACTACTCAGAACTTCCTGAAGTTTCCAAAGTTTCTTCAAGATGATCCTTACTGCACTTCTTAATATAACTAAAGCACACTTTATCCTTATACTTGAGGCAAAGTACTGTACTGCATCTTATTGATGCTTTATATCTTTGACATATTTTTAAAATAGAATGGCTGAAAATTGTTTTTCTGATGTCATTCCTTTTCTTTTTCCCAGCTTTGACAAATTATTTGCAATGATTCTATTTTAAAATAATGCATTTTTTAAAAAATATAACAATGCATCGATGGCATTTAGCACCAGAGAGATAGTCAAAAATAGTGGGACTTCTAATCTATGTTGGAAGTATAAACACAAAGAAGGGTGTTTATTATTTTACCAGGTATCTAAGTTAGCTTGAGGCTTTAAAAGAGGACTTTCATACTCCTTCCTTAATCAATTAACTCTTCTCAGATACAATATCCCAAAGTGACTGGGGTACTCAACGAGTTTTATATGTACAAACAACTAGTGGGTAGAGAATAATATAGAGTATTACATATACCTTTTGTAGATAATGCATTACATATATCTTAGTGTAAGATTGACAATTCTACTAAAAGAGAATTAGGGATATGACCACCATTTTATTGCAGTTACTGCAAAGCTTTCCCACATTATTTTCTCCAAAGTTATTGTATTATTTGTTTAAATTTCAATACTGTTAACATGTTTAGGAATTATTAGATGTTCTTTTTATATTACAAAATAACATGGAAATCCTTTGCCCATATCTTCTTTTGAGATGTTATTAAAATTGTTACAGCCACTCTACACTCTTAGGACTTCCTACTGATCTCCACTGAAGTACTAATCAGATCTGACCCTGCTTAGCAGGGAATCAACTAAGATATTTCCTTTTGCTGTAACCTATCAAGTACCATTATTTGCACTCAATTTAGCAAATCATCTTTTCAAGTCATATTAAGAAGAACATTGAGCGGCAGCTGTCAAGTTATTAGGCTACAATATTGCATTGGCAAATATAAAAGTAAATACTTACAGAAGATCCTGGTGGTCCTACCACACCAGGTACCCCTGGAATTCCTTGAAGGCCCTGAAATAAATCAAAATATGTGAATGGGAATATGTGAACTATGCTTGTGTGTATTTGATATTTGTTTAAATCATTGCCAAGAATCTTTACCTAAATTTATAGAAAATGCAGTTATATAGCAGTAAACATTTTCTATACACAATTAGTTCAGATAAGTCAAACGTTATGCTAATTGGTAAGAAGGTTCCTAAATACATAGGGAAAAAAAGCAAGTACTGATTCAAGTATACAATAAAACTGAATATACAATAGAAGTTAGAGAATATTGAAGTAACATTTAAAAAAAACTGGAAACAGAACATGTTTCTTGATACCATACTTTAATTCTACCTTTCTGCCTGGGAAAAGAACCCATTTCTAGTACATGTATACTCTCTCAAAATTCTCCTGTGAACCAGAAACATTTTCAGACAGGCTTAAAGTACAACCCTGCTTTGCTGATTTTGAAACTATTTCGTTCAGATACAATCTGCTGTCCTGGATGCAGGATTAATTTAGCCACTTGCCGTGCAATAGAATGTGAGAACCACTCAAGAGTGCTAGATTGCCTAAGAAGCTTATCAACTGTGCAGCAGTTTGACTCTTGCTCAGTAACCAAATAAGTCTGAGTGGCACCCTACCGATCTAATAAAAAGATTTGCACTCACTCTGGAGCCTCTTAAAAATCTAATTGCCAATTATAAACCAGCCCTTTTATTTGGATTTGCCTTCTGCTCATGGGTTCTGAAGAGTGAATTATTGTTAAGAAGTGCTTGACGTCAGGTATCTGGATTTTCTGCTATTGCTGCTTCTTTTGCTGCATTGTAAAGGAATCTTTAAAGATATTGCAAGTCACCCAAATAAATAAATAAATATAATTGCTTGCTTGTGGTGAATTTGGAATAATTCTGCCTATTTTATTGAACAGGTTTCTGATTTAGGCTTCTGCTATATTATTGGTGCTATATTATACAATGCCATATTGCTATATTATTTTTTTATTTTAATCTTTGCTAATAGACATGAGAACATAAGGCATTCATAGTTGTATACAGATGGAGCTGTATTTAAGCCTCTGCCTATTTTTTTTTAAAAAAATCAATAAATACAATGTTTCCCCAAATCAAATGTATTCTGATAAGCTATATGTCAAGGTATACATGATTAGCCCTTGTATGCAGACCCAGATTGTTGGGGGCAATATGTTGACTCTGTAAACTGCTTAGGGAGGGCTGTAAAAGAACTGTGAAGCGGTATATAAATCTAAGTGCTATTGCTATTGCTATTCAGCTACTAAGTGGAGACATGGCCAATTACACAATGTTGCAACATCCACTATCTATGGTATGTTTTCTCTTTTATAGACAGAGGAGAAACAGGTGGCAAACAGGTAGGGAAAAAAAGAGGAAGAAAAGGAAAGAAAGAAAGGGAGAGAATGAAATGAAGAGAAAGACAGGTTGATGAAATAAAGGCAGAAAAAAATGGAAAGAGATTTATGGAGAAGAAAAAAAGTAAGGGATGTTTTATTCAACTGAAAGCAAGAAATAACCTTTCATTTAAATTTCCTAATTTAAAAATATTTCTGGGGGGAAAAACTCCCTCTCATTAAAAATCCCTTTATCCCAAAGATCCTTGGCCATGTGGGAATCCATGAACCTGCAGTCATATTTTTTTAGGCAGAGGAGACTTTTTGCCTTCAGTAATATGAATAAGGAAAATCATTTTTTTGCAGGAGGTGGGGGAAGCATGAAGTAAATTCACTTAGTGAGGAATGGATGGTGGAGAAATGCTTTCTCTATCCCAAAAATATCCTGCTTTCTAGGGCTATAGTGAGAGGGTTAATAGATGTGGCAGTGACAGCAGCGAGGCTTGTTAAATCAAATGCCTGAAAGCCTAGAATGAAGACTTGGAAGATGACAAGGGTAACGCTAATAGGAAAACTTTTCTTGTTACAGCAGGAGTAGATCTTCATACCTCATCGCCTTTCTCTCCCAGAAGACCAGGAAATCCACGTTCACCTTTGCTCCCCTTGGGACAAAGAAAATAGACATTGCCTCGTTAATAAAACACATTTATTAGTTTCAAGTAATGGATGCCAAAATAGCATAGCAGAGAAGGTAACATGCTCCTTGTTCCTTAACTCTAACAACTGCATCATCAGTGATGGCTTAAACGCATATAAACATTTACATTTTGTAATCCAATGCACACTTGGAGTTGAATCCTACTAAATTCAAGAGAACTGTTTAATTTTCATTGAACTGCAGTATTGATGCCGAATGACAGAGTAAGGAGAGATCACTCTGTATATATGAATCAGCTCGTAAAAAATGTTCAAGATAATTTTGTACAGGAATTCTCCTTGGTACTTCATTGTTTCCACATTTTATGTAAAGTGCAACATTAATTAGGAAGTAAATTCAAAAAAATCATTTGTCCATGATAAATCAAGGGACCAGGCTGAGGAATCTAATCATATGAAAATGAGTCCAACAGTAAGCTAGTAGGACTACCACTAATGCAATTCAGAGGACTCGTGTAGCTCAGACATTATTTTGAAATCAGATCAAAGTGTAAAATCTGTGAACTAGCAAAGGCTATTGTCTTGCCCAGATTCCTTTTCTTATAATGTTTCCTTTATAAATTCTGCTCCTGTGCAGCCATCTCTTTAATTAAAAGTTTCTATGCCATTTCCAGAAGACCTGACCAACTAGGACTGGTCACTTATTCTGAGGGGGACAGTGCAGGAATGCACATGGTCCTTTAATCTGCCAAAATGTTGATTATTTCTGGTGATAACAATGTATTTACAACTTAAAAAAGCAACAACCTTGCATGTATAATTAAATAAAACCCACAAATTATCAACTTCATTTTAAAAAGCTCACATGAGGAACTCACCTTTGACCCTTCTCTTCCTGGGATTCCTGGGGGACCTCTTGGACCAGGATCTCCCTTAATGGCACAAAGACAATAGTAGAGGGATTTTTTTTAAAAAAAAAAGTAGCCTTGGGGAATGTATTCACACAGGACATAATACTGGATATACTTCCTGACTTCAATATCTTGCCTATGATAAGTCTGCAATATTGCATTTTCTC
This sequence comes from Pantherophis guttatus, assembly GCF_059756535.1. NCBI lineage: Eukaryota > Metazoa > Chordata > Lepidosauria > Squamata > Colubridae > Pantherophis > Pantherophis guttatus. The sequence goes on along the minus strand of NC_142063.1, from coordinate 228,822,240 downwards.
CTCTGAGAAAAATATTCTGATCAAAATATCAAAAGCCTTGGTGACTACCTTCTAATATAAATCTTGATAATGTGAAACAGAGCTTAAGGGAGTGTTGCCTTATTTTGGATTTTTGTTTATGAAGTGATAAATAGAAGAATATTTCAGGGTATGTAGATTTAATAGCTGTTAAACTGATGAAAGGTTGTAAGCGGAGGCAACTGTAAGCTGATGCAATGGGAATGAGGCAACAGTGTTACTGCCACTTTAAGAAGCTGGGTAAAAAGCTGTATATATAAGGGAAGCCATTAGAAGGCGTCTCTCTTCTCCTCATGTTCTCTCTTGTTGTGTAACTCATTGCTCTCCTTGTGTCAGTAGCTGTATAAGGTATTTACCACGTATAAGTCTGTATATATTTAGCTGTAGATAAAACCACTGTTAATTATCTAAAGGCTCTGTGTGCTGTGTTTTGCTCTTGGGTTTATCTCATAATATTAGTCATGCTACCTAAACTCTGACAGGTTATGGGCCCAGTCCAGAGAGAAGGCCATAGTAACTAGTGAGCCTAGAGAGAAGAGAATCCCAGTGTGAGCTTGCACCAGAGTAGGTGGTTTAAATCGTGGTTAGCAGGCAGCATGGCCTCCGTCGGTCTAATGGGAAGAGGTTTCCTGGTTTCTTGGCTGAATGAGACTAATTACCTCTCCTGGAATGTGAAGATGGAATAGCATTAAATTTTAAATTTAAGAACTATTTGTAAACAGGGCCTTCATTACTCAGGGAGCTTCTGTAAAAGTTGCTAAAACAAAACTTTAAATAACAAGACTTTGAAAATGCATGGATGTTATACATGCAGAAAAAAGCATTAGTCATTTTATATTTATGTAAAAGAAATATGATGTTTCAGTTTGGGGTAGTGGTTAAGGCATCAGGCTAGAAACTGAGAGAATATTAGGCACAAAGACAGCTAGGTGACTTTGGGCCAGTCACTTTCTCTCAGCCCTAGGAAGGAGGCAATTGCAAAACGCTTCTGAAAAACCTTGCCAAGAAAACTGCAGGGTCAATAAGAATTGGCCATGATTGAATGAAAGGGGAAAAAAAAGAAACAAAGTCATCCTCCAAACAGAAGAGGCACTAAAAACCACAGGTGTTAGATCGTGGGCACAAGAAAGGACAGGACACGCAGTAAACCCCAACACTTTTATTAGCTCTGTAAATCGCAATGGCAATCCTAGCCGTGGCAGCTCCTTTTATAGCTAGGAGCTGTCCGCGGCTTCAGCCACTGACGGTCCTATGAATTTCCCGCTCTAGTCCCTGATTGGTCCGTTCAAATCTGCCATTCAATACTCAACACCCCTCCCCTCTAGTTAGCATAACCAATCCTGGAGTCCCTAGGCAACGTAGGTAGGTGGATCGTTTCGATTCGCGACTTGACCTGCGCAGTTCAGTCGTTTCGGAGTTCTTGGAGTGAGAGGTCGAGTTCCGTGGCTCTGCTGGCTCCGCCTCTGGAACTCTCTGGAACTCGCCTGCTGGAGTGGAATTATTTTCTTGGGTGTTACTCCCTTCCTGCCCCGGACGACATGGTGGATTATCGCTGACAGTCTGCTACTTCTCCTGGACTTCAGGTAAGTGTCCGCTGCCTCTGCTCAGGTTTGAGTCTCTTCTCATGGTGTTTGGTGCTTGTTCCTGTGGTAGGGAGTAGTCTCTGTATGGTGGGCTGAGTTCGTTCCTTGTCATTCTGCCCCTGAGCTGATCGATGTGGCGTTTCCACTGTCGGCCGTCCTCAGTCTGCAATCTGTACAACAATGGTCCTGTTATTTGTGTTATTTCTCCCGGTATCCAGAGGGGGTTGCTGCTGAAATTTTTTGCGTAGACTTTGTCCCCCACTTGGAATTTGCGGATCTTGCTCGTGGAGTCCATGGGTTTCTCAGAGCTGCATTGAGGGTGCAATCTGTCTAATGGGGATCACAGCTTTCTTCCCATCAGCAATTCTGCCGGGCTTCGGTGGGTGGATGCGCTCGGCATGATGTGCTGGATCGTGAGCAGCTTGTCTATCTTAGCTTGCATGTCCCCTGGCCCCAGCCGTGCCAATGTTTCTTTGGTCGTCCTCACCATTCGTTTGACAAGCCTGTTAGTCGACGGCTTCCCTGGTGCTGATAATGCGTGTTGGACTCCCTGGTTTGCTAGGAACATCTCAAATGCGTTGGCGGTAAATTGGGGCCCATTATCCAATACCAACAAGTCCGGCAACCTGTGTGTTGCAAATAGCCTTCTCAATGTTCGGATGACGGCTTCCGTGGTTGTTGAAGGCATCAGGAATACTTCTAACCATTTTGAAAATGCGTCCACTACAATAAGGAACATGTTGCCCTAGCATGGCCCTGCAAAGTCTATGTGTATCCTTGCCCAGGGTGTTCCTGGGTTCTCCCAATCGTGTGTGGGTGCAGTGTGTGGTGCCGGTCGTGATTCTTGGCAGGGTGTGCATGTTGCTACCCAGGCCTCTATTTCTTTATCCATCCCGGGCCACCATACATAACTTCTCGCCAACGCCTTCATCTTCACTATTCCCGGGTGCCCCTCATGTAATAAGTTCAGAATGTCCTGCCTCAGCACTTCGGGAATTATGACTTTGTCCCCCCACAAAATGCACCCCTTTAGTCCCGACAGTTCGGTTTGTCTGGATTTGAATGGTTGAAATTCTGTGTCCACGTTCGCTTCTGGCCAGCCGTTCCAGACCCAATTCAAAATGCGCGCCAGGATTTTGTCTTTCGTGGTGGGTCTCGCGATGTCTGCAGCGGAGACTTGAGCACTTTCCATAGTTTCATAATTGCAGGGTCTCCCCTCGATGAGTACGGTAGCCGCCATTTTGTTGGACTTTCCCGCGCTCGCATGACCCACTAATAATGTTTGGTGGGTCTTGCCTCGTTCTGATCCGGAGTCCTCACTTCTGCGACTTCTTCCAAATGGTTGCTTTTTTCCGTTTGGCTTGAATGACCAGTTGGTTGGCGGTGAGCTTGGCAGGCGGTTCGGGCGGCTTCTTCGGGCTGCTGGTTGAGATGCCCTGCAGGCTTTCGCTATATGCCCTTTCCGGTCGCACCATTGGCATATGGCATCCCAGAATCTGCACTCTGCCCTGGGATGATTTCCCTCACAGCCTGCGCACCAGAATTCTATCTTCCCCTTTCCTTGCGGCTTGCCTCTCCGGTCCATTTTTAGGTGGTGGACCTCATCCTCCTCTTCTTCCTCTGATTCTCTTTCCATGTCCTCATAGTGGACCCCAGATTCCTCTTTCCCTTGTTTTCTTTGTTCACTTTTTTCATGGCTGCCACGGGTTTCTGGGATGCCTCTGATGCTGTGGCTTCTTCCAGTGCCTCCTTGAAGGTTATTTGGGGTTTGGCTAGCAGTCTGCTTTGCAATGTAATGTCTTTTAGTCCCAATACTAGCCAGTCTCTCATAGCCTCTTCTAAGTTTAAGAAATCGCAGGCTGCGGCTATCTCCCTCAAGGTTGCGACAAATTCACTTATTGACTCGCCGTCCCTCTGGTCCCTCCGGTAAAACTCATGTCTCCTTACCAGGGAAGAAGCTTGGGGAGCGTAGTGCGCCTTGAGGATGTTTTGTAGATCCGTCCAGGACATCATTCTCAATTCTGTGGGGGCTGCGAGTGCTTTTGCCATTTTAAACACTGCGGCCCCATAGTGTGTAAGGAATATGGCTCTCTTCCTCTTCTCTGACAGGCTTCAGAGGTCATTCCCTTCCATGTACATATGGAATCTTTCCATGTAAGATTCCCAGTCTTCTCCAGCCGGGTTGAATGGTGCGGGTGGGCTGATTGAAGGCATAGTGGTAGCCGATGATCTGACCGATTCTCGTGGCCATTGATTGGGGTGGCTGGTGATTGCTGTGGAGGTTCAGTGCTTTGTTCTCTGTCCTAGAATCCCACCTTCGTCACCAGTGTTAGATCATGAGCGCCAGAAAGGACAGGACACGCAGTAAACTCCAACACTTTTATTAGCTCCGTAAATCACCTAGCCGCGGCAGCTCCTTTTATAGCTAGGAGCTGTCTGCGGCTTCAGCCACTGATGGTCCTATGAATTTCCCACTCTAGTCCCTCATTGGTCTGTTCAAATCTGCCATTCAATACGCAACACCAGGCACATGAAACTCTTTACCCTAAATAATAAACTCTGGGTGCACTTATCATTCATGGTTAATAAAAATTGTGGATGGTGAATTATGAATAATGAGGGCCATTGCTGTAGATCTTCCATTGCCTTTAATCATCGTGCCATCTACTGTATATGACTAGGAGACCAGTGCATGCCAAAGACTGATAAGACTAAAAAGGATCCAAAACACCAAGACTACGAAAATGTTTTTTTTAAAAATGGTATGGAGTGGCTACAAAAAGGCAATTACCTTTAATAAAGTACTTATATCACCAAGGAGAGGAAGAGCAACCTGTAATTAAACATACCGTTAGATTGGTGCTTACATGAACCCAAAACACATTATTTTTTTCTTTACTGCATTTGTTTATTCCATCTGTTCAGATAAACAGTGTATGATACTTCCAAGGACAGTTTACTTGTATTAAAATGTAGCACTGCTTTTAAAGTTAATAAGGTATGCAGTTTGTCCCTATTTTTGACATTGGGAGAGATGATCAAAAATTGCATAATGCAATCTGAATTTAACCTGGTGTTATATACATTGTTGTAAGATTTTATTGTTATTTAAATGTATTATTTTCTTTTAATGCTGCTTTTCAGAACTCTATTGTTGATTTTATGGGCCAAACTGAATAACTTAGAAGTATCTAGGAAAGTAATTCAGTTGCTAGATAATGCTCTTCATAATTAGCTAGAACCATTACATTAGAGATGGAGTGGTAAAACAGCAGTGTCTCCAAGGAGGCTGGCTTTCAATCATCCACTAAATTCTTATAAAACCTAAAAAATTGTTCCCAAGGGGAAAAAGGAGAAAGAAAAAGAGAAATGAAGGCTAGTTGCTAAGCTCTAGTCTTTGCAATTTGACCTGGATGATTGAGAATCTTTGTAGACTGAAGCCTTATGAATGATGGGATACATAATTCAGTAGGGATGCCTATATTTATTTGTTTTGAAATTTGAGGGATTGTTGGCCATTCTTGTTTTTCCTTATATTCTCCTTTTCAATTTTTATATCTAAAGGTTTGGCTTTTTTAGTCTAATAAGTGAGCCTCTTATTAAAACTATTCCCATGGGCAAGACCACACGGTTACACAGCTTCCCTTTATGCTTCCAACTTGTGAAGCCCAGCATTGCTACTTTTCTTTCTGTTTTATCAGGATTGAGCCTGTGGGACAAATCCTTGGTGGAAGGAAATAACCTTGCAATTGGACTATTTTAGCAGGAGGCAGTTTATGATAATTAATTTTTTAATAGAGGAAACCTTAGAAGAGATACCTGCAAGGGAGACTTTACATTAGATAACATCCTCAAAAAACTAGGGGTTGCAGAGAGGGTGAGGAAGAAATTTGGTCTGAAATTCTTCAGTTTTTCCAATTTCTCTTTCTAACCCAAACCTGAATTATTCCAAACCCCGCATAATTCTTTGGGAGGGTTTGAGACAAGGAATTTGACATTCTGCATAGCACTAATTCTTGCAGTTGTTCATATAATATATCCAGGAGACCTTTAAAAGTCAAGTTAGATATACCTCAGTTTATATCTTTTCTAGCAATGTAGGGATCATTTAAGGAATTGATTCTAAAATAATTTCAACTCTTCAAATGTAAATAATTGACTTTAATATATATATATATATATATATATATATATATATATATATATATATATATATATATACACACACACACAATATAATATAATATAATATATATATATAATATATATATATATATATATATATATATATATACACAATATAATATAATATAATATAATATATATATAATATATATATATATATATATTATATATATATATATATATATATATATATATATATATATATATATATATATATATATATATATATATATGTATGTATGTATATTTACAACCACAATTGAGCCCAACTTTCTGCTGCTAAGTGAGACAGTTATTAAGTTAATTTTGCCCCATTTTATGTTCTTTTTTGCCAGTTGTTAAGTGAATCACTGTAGTTATTAAGTTAGTAATGCAGTTGTTAAGTCAATCTGGCTTCCCCATTGACTTTTCTTATCAGAAAGTTACAAAAAGTGAACACAGTTTTGGGACATGGGACATTGCAACTGCAACGGTCATAAAATGAGTCAGTTGCCAAGCAGCTGAATTTTGATCACGTGACCATGGGGTTGCTGCAATGGTTGTAAATGTGAAAAATGGTTATAGGTCATTTTTTTTCAGTGCCATTTTAACTTTGAACAGTCACTAAATGAACTGCTGCAACTAAAGGGCTATCTATATTCAAATTTTAGTGATTTTAGATAAATTTGCCTTCAGTGTAAGAGAGTTGAATTAGTTTATATACATACTGGGTCACCTGGAGGGCCTGGGATTCCTGGCTTTCCATCTCGACCTGGAATACCCTAAATGTACATAAAAACAGGCAGCGGTTGTTGTTGTTGTATTGCTTTTGTTCAAGAAGATATTACTACCATATATTTATTAGTACTTACATCAAGGCCAGGAGTTCCAGGAGTTCCAGGTAATCCAGGAGGTCCTCTTGGTCCCTGTGGAAGGAACATTTGGAGCATCAGGTATCAAGGAAGACTTACACAATAAGCACAATAAAAGTATTGACCCAGATTTCTTATGAAATAACTTACTTGGAATCCTGGTGTCCCAGGAGGCCCTTTAAGACCCTGAAAAACAAAGCAATGAGTGAATACAATCATCATCATCATCATCATCTTCATTGTCAAAAAAAAGGGGGTTATTATTACTATTGAAAACTCGCTCAAGTAAAAAACCCACCCAGGATATCAAAGAGATAGAGCTGGACCTCATGTCTGGTTATTCATCAGCACAAATGTATCACTTGAGGCTAAGATTCTTCTTAGCTAGATCTGTTGATTTCAGCAGAATACAATATTGGAAATCATGATAGGAAGCTGCTTTCACCAGTCAGATCATTGTTGAGCCTAGTTTAGTACCATCCATCCAGATTGATAATTGCCCTCGGGGATCTTAGTATGGAGTTTTTCTTGCTCTGCTTAGGGATTCTGCAAATCTTTGCATGAGGCACTCTACTCTGAAGACATGGCTCTTTGTAAGTGGGGGAGGAGTAAATTTTTTAAACATCCATCCATCCACATCCATCCATCTATACATTCCTTTCATATGTCATTCCTATTAATATTTTACTGTTGAGTAAAGCTTCTCAAGATATTGGTCAAAGCCCTCTGTGGGGTTATTAGCAATTTAGAGGATGAATGATTAAATTCCACAGGCAAAGCAGGAGAGCTATCAAAATACCTATAGCTCAGGCCATCTGTCAAAACCCTCTGCTAGCAGTTTTTAAAATTATTATTTACTTAGCTATTATTTATTTATGAGGGAAGGTTACAGAAATTCATCTTTTCTTTTAGGTGGTTCTGGAATTTAAGAACCTTTGCTGAAGAGAGCAGTTTACTATCTGATTTAAGACTTAAATGCAAATGTAAAATATACAAAACATGGCATTCATAACTGTATAAAATAACAGAGAATTTCCCTCCCAAAACTACTCCTTTTCAAATGACATGCTTAGGAGAATAATATGACCCAAAGGCATCTTTATCCCTAAGTAGATATGTGCAGACCTGTGCTTCTGGCTTAGTTGCACCCTGGGAAGAGACAGGAACAATTGCCTTGCTAGGCAGCAATACATAATTCCTTTCTCTCCATTCCCTTGACAGTCACAAAACCCAAACAGCAACAATTTTATTTAGCCATTCTATTCAGACATGCTAGCAAGTGTAGACCCATTTTATCATTTCTTTACAGAGGAAAAGAAAACTATACACATGAAATCATATATTACAGGTAGAGTTGCCATCCGTGTTGCATCTATCAAGCAATTACAGAACAACATCCATGTTAATAATAGGGTGAAAGGAGCACAAAACAAAACGTATACTTACAGGTAGTCCTGGGGTTCCATTCCCTGCTGACCCTATCTCTCCTGGAGGACCTTGCACTCCAGGGAGCCCTCTTTCTCCCTGATAAAAGAACAAGCCTTTGTTTTTTAAAAAATCTTTGAATCAAAGCATGACTCCAAACAATTAAAATACAGGATCAGAATAGGCTTTCCCTACCTTAGGCCCTCGTGGACCTATTGTCCCAGGAATGCCAGCTAATCCCTAAAATAGGGGAGAAAAAGATGAAGAGAGAAAGCTTTGCATATTAGGGCAGAATGAGACCACACAAGCAATTCTGGATGCCCCAAGAAGGGTGAATGAAAATTTTTTGCTTCATGAATTGTATTGGGTGCCAGTTTACTTTTGGGTCCATTTTAAGGAGTTGGTTGTGACCTATAAATCCCTACATGACATAGGGCCAGGCTACTTATGGGAATCGTATTTTTTCCAATACACCAACCCATCCATCTGGCAGAGAAGGTATGTTACAGATGCTGTCAGTTAAATAACTTCAATTGGTGGGGTGTAGGAAGAGAGCTTTCTCTGCCCTTGCCCCTACCATATGGAATATTCACCCCCCGGAACTGAGACATGTCCCCAACTCTTGTGGCCTTCCAGAAAGGAGTTAAAACATGGCTCTGCAGCCTCATTTGGGGAGCTTAGGGGAACACATAGCTGTGGGGTTGGTTGGTGCCCTGAGAGCCCTCCTTCACCTTTTGAACTAGTTTGTAACAGATCTTAATCATCCTTGCCTTTTAAATTCTGAATTTTCTAATTTAAGTTTTATATGCTGTTTTTATATTTTAACACTTATTGTACACTGCTCACAGACCCTCCCCGAGGAAGATGGGCAGTTCAAAAATGTGAAACAAACAAATAAAATATATGTTTGTGTAATTAGGAAATAAAAAGAATTCTTAAATTGACAGGAAAAAAATCAATTTAAGACCCAGATGTCCTATTGTGCAAAACCAAATAAGATATCTTATAATGATAATTATTCACTTCTGTTTTAGTTTCACAATAATTGATGAGATAATTATTTATGAGAAGTAACAAAGGGAATTATGGTGGGGGAAGACTAGAAATGTGTAGAACTGAATAACTTACAAAATGGAGTTATCTGCAGCTGTTTGCCCCAGAGAGATCTTTTCAAAAAGCTCATTACTTATGGCTCTGAGTTACACAAGTATATCTTTGAAAATACTCAGTGCTAGGTAAAAGAACAATGGATATTGTGTTTATGGAAATTCTCAATCATCCAGGTCGAGGTTATCCCAAAGGTGCTTTGGGACATCAAAAGGCAATGCATGAAATGTTGTATGGACATGATGGAAGAAAGGATGATTTGCAAGAATAGAAAGGTAAGGAGAGATATAATAAATAGTGTTGGTGAAAACTAGTTTTAGCTAGGTTTTCTTTTTCTTATGTCATACTTTTGAATTTTTTGACATATTATTTCTTTTTCCTTTCTGTACTCTACATAACATTGCTTGCCCTGAATGAAATAGTATATGCAATGCTGGTAATTCCACTTGTGGTTGGAATTTTTCTTCTGTTGACCTCATAGTCTTTTCTGCAATAGAATACTTAATGGTACTTACTGGTTTTCCTGGAAGACTTAATCCTGGAGGCCCTGTGTCACCTTTAGAACCTGGAGGCCCAGGTGGGCCTATGATTCCACCAGAGTCTCCCTATGTAATATAGATGAAAACAATTTGATAGGAAGTTACAAGAGCCAGATTAATGTATCATATTTAAATTAACTGAATTATTTTATCTCCACATTCTTCCTGTGTTGTCAAACCACTTGCCAATATAGGTAGCCACTTTTTTTAGCTATATTCTCAAGTAGCCTTAGTCAAATGATTTTTATATCATCCTTGTTGTTGGACCTAAACTAGTGGGATTGCTTGTATTAGCAATATTTTTTTTAAAAAAAAATCCATTCCAACCAGAAACTCTCCAAAAACAAAAGAACAAATCTTTGCTGGAGACTCCTAATGTTGCAATTGTTTTCTGGCTGTTTTTTGGCAAAGGGGGAGGGGAGATGACCATCAGAGGTGGTATTCAGCAGGTTCTGACCAGTTTTGGAGAACTGGTAGCGGACATTTTGATTAGTTTGGAGAACCAGTAAATACCACTTCTATTCTCTGCCTCCCAAGTCCCAGCTGATCGGTAGGAAATGGGGATTTTGCAGTAACCTTCCCCTGCAGTGGGGAGGGAATGGAGATTTTACAGTAAACTTCCCCTGGAGTGGGGTGGGAATGGAGATTTTACAGTATCCTTCCTCTGCCACGCCCACCAAACCACGCCCACAGAACTGGTAGTAAAAAACATATGGAGAACTGAATGAAGTCAGATATTACTTTTGCTCTCTTCAGTTGATAGGTATTAACTAACCCAAAATTTATCATTCAATTTGAAACATTGCCTCAGTTTAAAAATATTCATTGCAGTCATTTTTTTTTTCAACAAATAAGATAGCAAAATATAGAATATTGAACCTATCTGAGGTGGACAAGATAAAACCCATACAGTAACTGGAACAGATATATTGAAAATACATGTAATTATTTGATATTGGTTTAAAAATTACCTTTTCTCCTTTAATCCCTGGTTTTCCAGGTATTCCATGTTCTCCTGGTAAGCCCTAGTAAATTAAAAAGAAAAGTATATTTTCTTGGACTTTATAGGTAATTATCTATTAAAAGAGGAGTAATTCTGGAAAAAATACTTCTAATATATAGTGGACTTGACTAAAATTTTCCTTTCGTGGAATGACAGGCACAATTCAAAGAATACAAATTCTATTTAAAACATTTATGCTCTATAAAACAATGGAATAAGAAGAATTATGTTTATTTGTGGCTTAGGAAAATGGAAGATTAACAAGACTGGTTTCTCTACATTTATATATTATGCAGCAAGGCCCTGAGTCCTGTTGGAGAAGGGCAGTATACAAATTAAAACAAATAAATAAATAAATATATTTGTCTAGAGTACAGTATTTAAAGGGAAAAAGAATTGACTAAAAGATTGAAACCTGAGACAAGTAAACCATTAACTAATATTTAAGGTGTTTTCAGTAATTTTATCTTCTTTTTTCTTTATTTTTTGTATTTTTAAACAACAAATAGTGGAAATTTTGGCACTAAGCTCAAAAATTTAAATTCTTACTTATATTGTTAAAATAATATAATATACTTAAATGTAATTTCTAATCAAAAATATACTGAGTGCTAACTTTACAATCTTGGTAATTCCTTTGCCCACTTATTATCGTACTATAGAAAATTAATATTTTTCTTATTGTTTTCTTTTTGTTTGTTCACTCTTTCTTTTAAAAATGATTAGTACATTTAAAACAGATATAGGGTAAAACATAAGCACTAAATTATCTTTCCTTTTTTGTAGATGGTGCTAGATATTACTAAGGCAAATGAATTGTTTAAGAAATTGTAATCTGATCTTGGTCTTATTAAACATGATCATAAAATCAGATTTTGTTTATCTGACATAAATTTGTTTTTTAATTTGCTTTCAAAGCATGAGACAATTTTTTAAACCTTATGTATTTAAAGGCTTTAATGAAGGAAGCAGACATAATTGCATGGTAAAAATTTTTCCAAGACAACTTTGCCTCAACCACATTGACTTTATTACCTATCCTTATTTTCTTTTTATCTCTGTCCTTAAATAAAGGAACATAACATGAAATAAATTAGAATATATCTGAACAAATAGTCCATTTTTTAGAGTTCTATTTAGATTTATATTATGTGTGTAAACACTCTAAAATAAATTCTAAAGAAGACAAGCAGAAAACTAAATAGCTTTGACGCTTTACAATTAATTTGATTAAAAGAAAGTAAAGTGTGTCATCTTTATACATTGTCTGTCTGTCTGTCTGTCTGTCTATCTTTTATCTGTCTAATCACTGGAAATAGCAAAATGTGTCGTATGAATTTACCAGAGAAAAAGGAATTATTTCCACTGTAGCAAAAACACTTTTATTTCATTTCTGTGTAAGGTGAAACTCACAGACTTTGATTTTTTGTTGATCAAGGAAGTCATTTATAAATGCATAGGAATGTTAAAGAAACTAGTTTTGAATTACTATGTTCTGCTCATCATATAGATGAGAAAAAAAATCTATGTTTCATCCTCTTACATTTAACTATGTGTACCTCACTGTTTTTAAAATTTGTAATAAGTAAACTAGTGTGGTAACATTTCACTTGCCTAAAATTTCTGAGTGAATTTCATGAGTATCTGAATTCAACTTTTCTTGGCAGCTACAACCTCATAATCCATTTCTACTGATGGTGAATTAGGAAGTCTAAAAACAAAATCTCTTCCTGAGGTTGAATGCTCTTGGAACTGTAGCTAACATAAATAATGGTGAGACAATTGAGAAGACAGTTATGGCCTTTGGACCCAATTCAAAGGTTGTAACACCTGAGAAGTACCTTAATTAAACGAGTAATGCTTAATTATTCTGAGGCTGAGCTGTGACCGATGTGAATCTTAAATGCGAACTTCATGTAAATATACATGGAAGCACAAATGTATATAAGGAAATAGGGTAGGAATGTGATTCAAGAAAATGAAAGAAAGTCTTTGGGCTTGGAAATGAATGCAACAAAATGGAGCAGGAAAAGGGCTAGATAAAGTCATGAGAACAGGTCTAAAGCCAGATGAACCCAAGATTGAATTTGGCATGTCCATGCTGAATCCAATATCAAAAGAAAGATGCAGGTACATGAATTCAAGGATAGTTATACAATTCAAATAAATAAGACAGAGAGATCAAAAGCTTGAGTGTGGGAAGTGAAAAATCTGGGGGGGAAAGTGAAAAAACATCTTAACAATGTGACTGCACAGAAAGAACTGAATATTTCAAAGTTATGTATTTAAGAAGCACTATTTCATTTAGCAGATAATGTGTAAAGGGAAAAAATCGTGATAAGCGATATCAGAAATATAGAAGTAGGACATTTCAGAATTTGTCTACTGTTCCTGCCAGAAGTAAGAATTGGCATCATGGCTTATATTACTGGAGTAGTGAATAGGTAGTAGATGAAAGGAAGTTGACCTGAAAACCAGATAAGTGTTTGCATATACTTGGAGTTATATAAAATTAGTTTTAATTAATCACTAATAGATAGGCATATTGGTTTCCCCATCTGCCAGGCAACAAACTGGGGATCTTAGCAACATTCAAGCCTCTAGCTGCATTCTTCTGAAAAAAATGTTTTTTGAACCAAAGTGCTAATAAAAATATGCCAATCTATATTTATACTGTAAACTGTTAAAATAATGATTAAGGCTGACCTTCTTAGTAACAGTACAAAGACGCAGAAATAGAATGGCATATTCGTAACTACCCAAAGGTATAGCTATAAAGCTACTGAGGCCTTCTACGGTAGCAATTTTACAGGATCACCTAGCCATTGTTGTGGTGATATAAATACTGTCTGCCTTAGTGATTTATTACCACACTTGATGGGATGAGTGAAAGTGTGAAAGCATAAATTGTTATCATGGAGCACCTCAGTATGCCTGGTTCTAAATCTTTGCACATTGATTACTTCTTTCATATACCTTGTAAAAGGAGATCACCAACAGTTTAATATTATTATTTCATTGGTTAATATTTTACTTGAATAATTCTTATGAGCAGTATGATACTTGCCATTTCTCCTGAAGATCCTCTGGGGCCAGGTGGTCCTGGAAATCCCTAAAACATTATGATAAGTATGAAATTTTTAGAAAAGGGAGAGAAAGATAAATAACCCTCCATATATTTATACTATTCTTTTTAATAAAGGGTTATATCTGAAGAAAATACATGAAAATGCTAGCCTCTGAGTAACAGATATAAAATTCTTTACTGTTTAAAGATACAAAAATCAATACACTGAAATTGGCACAAAAATAGTCTAATATTTTGATTTTGCTAATGTCTACATGCAAAAGGGAAAAACACTGTTCTAATTAGAAGACTACCTGATTTCCAGAAGCCACACCACTGCATGCAACAGAAAATGTAATACAGGTAAGTCCTCATTTAGTGAGTGCCTTGTTTAGCAATGATTCAGTTACTATAGTAATTAAAAAGTAACTTCGTAATCAATCCTTGCATTATGATTTTCACAAATCTGTTAAAGAAAGGAACACTGAAGTGAAATCGTAGAATCATGACGTTTCACTTAGCAATGGCTTTGCTTAATGAGTTGCTGGTCACTAAACAAGAACTATCTAGAGCAGAAGTGTCAAACTCGCATTGTCACGGTGTCATCATGGGAAGTATTGTGACTCCCCCCCCTTTGCTAAACCAGGCATGGGCGTGGCCAGCGCGTGATACAACCAGCCTGCGGGCTGCAAGTTTGACAGCCCTGTTCTAGACTTAGGTGTTCCTCTATGTCTGAATTCAAGGATCCTTTTGTCAATTGCTGAGTCAAAAAAGGAAACTAAATCTCCAGACTGCTCTTGGATTAATTGAGAGATTTCTTTTCAATTTTTAAGAAACATGGGAAATAGGAAGTGATGCTATTTATCCAGTACAGGTAGTCTGCGACATATGACCACAATTGAGCCCAGAATCTATATTGCTAAGTGAGAAATGTGTTTTGCCTTATTTTATGACTTTCCTTACCACATTACTGCAGTTGTTAAATTAATAACCCAGTTGTTAAGTGAATCTGCCTTCCCCATTGATTTTGCTTGTCAGAAGGTCCCAAAAGGTAATCACATGACTCTGGGACACTGTAACCATCATAATTATGAGTCAGTTGCCAAGCTTCTGAATTTTGATCACATGACCATGGGGATGCTATAACAGTCATAACTGTGAAAAATCGTCATAGGTCACTTTTTTCAGGGCTGCTATAACTCCAAATGGTCATTAAATGAACTGTTGTAAATAGAGGACTACCTGTATTAATTTTCAGAAGCTGTCCTCACACTTCTCCACTTCATGAGAAAAAATGGGTATTAAACAAAAAAGGCTTTTCAGCTGTAGTGTCATTCTTATAAAATGTCCATGGCATGGAGCCATTCCTTCCTCTGAAATTGATGCCTCCCTTCATGTAATCTAGTCATCTCTAATAATATTGCTGACATTGATTTTATTATTTCAACCTGATGTCTTATTTTTCGTGCATCTTTATAAACCTATTTCAGTTTTATTTTAATTGGTGGGTTTTCTGTTGACTACCTGTTACTACGTATGCAAACTGAAGGTTAAAATACACATTATTCTATAAATAGAATGAAATAAAATGCATGTTCTTTGTTTTGGGAAGAAGTAGCATTCTAAACTTTAGTTTGGGGGGGAAAATCTGTGGGCCTCCAGATGTTGCTGAAATACATGGCATTATTGGATGGGGTATTTGGTTACTGTAGTTTAGCAGAGCACTTCTCTTGATAAACTTTGAGGACTTCTGGAGGAGTTACGACAATTTAAAAGATTGTAGGAGAATAAAGTTGTCACTATCTTTAAAATGAGGAAAGCTTGGAAAATATAGGTATCTATATTGAACAACGATCTCAAAGATATTTCCAACTGTACAATTGTATAAACATATGTTCAATTACAATCAGGTTGGATTTTAAAACTGTTATGGAAGATCATTATGAAATTTTATACATTTTCTATATTATTTCAACTATTATCAGATTTAACTTTCAAAATGCTAGTAGGAATACTATGAACATTTATATATTTTAAATATATTTTGGCATTTCATACAGGTGTAGTTAGGAAACATACAGAGACAGAAACATACAAGAGTTTAATTCATTCAGAGGACAACAGAACTGGCTATCAATGGTGTTCCCATTACTGGATTGTAAGAGAAATTCGTACACTGTTCATTAAATATAATTTACATACCGGTGGTCCTGGATTTCCAATAGACCCTGGAAGACCAGGCTCCCCTACTTCGCCCTAAAACAACATTTTAAGAAAGATAAGTTATATATCTTTAGAGATGAAACTGTAGAGTTGGTAAGTATATATACTAATGACACACTACATTATGTTTCTAATGTCTATAGATCAAGTGAAATCCCTTGCAAGCCAAGTAGTTTAACTCCAGAACCTGTTGGTATAATTTCTTTGCAAAATGTTCCCAATGGTGATATACTAGTAGATGACTTCTATTTATATACAGCATTTATCCACTTATTGTAAAGGTGGCCCTTGTGATCCATGGCTTTGCATAAATGTAGATGACAAATCAAGATCAAGACAAACTTATTATCTACGGTAAAGATTTTTGTATATCTCTAGTTTTTGGTTTGTAGTTCTGATTATAAGACAACTTTTGAAGTGTTTTCTTTGCGGATGTGCAAATGTTACATGTGTACTTTTGTCATGTGAACTTGCTATCTAAAAGTGGTATCATCACTTAGTCATTATAGTTTCCATATGGCTAAAATTTAACCTTAGCATTTGAGAACTGCTAGAAGCATAGGGAACATGCCCCAGAATAAGGATAAAACTGACTTTGTATAAAAAAGAACACGGCTTAGGGGGGGCTAAAAGCCCTACTAAGTAGGTATATACAAAAGTATGAAGGCTATTACTTAACGCATTGTAAGCCTCCCTGAGAAGGGCGGCATATAAATTGAACCAATAAATAAATAAATAAATAATATTGGATATAATTCATCACTTTCACCGGAAGTAACCATGATCAATGAGTATCATCAGTTCATCAATAATGAAGAAGAGAATCCTTGAGCATTTGCTCAGATCAGTAATTAAGGTACTGTCATCCCTTCACAAATACTTCTGGAGCAAATAAATGCTTTGATCTGTAAATCTGGCAAGATGAAATTAATTTATATTACATGATAATTGAATTACATATAGTAGTGGCAACAAATTCAACTGCCAAATCTGTCAGATGTTCACAACTGGATGTAGCTTTTCCATAAGGCCTATACATTTAAAATCCAAGGCACAGAGTTCCAAAGATGAAAACAATATAATTTCAGAAATATTTGCATAATGGGAATCTAAGCATAGATCCTTATGCAAATGTTTCATCTGAAAAAAAAAAGATATGAAAGAATGCAAGTGCAAACATAGGTAGGTCATGAACTGATTTCTCCAAGTTATGGATCTCTTCCAGAGATAATTGTCCAAACTAGATTACCTTCTATCTTCCTATAACTGCAATTACTTGGGTATGACGATAACACACAAACTTCATATTTTATCTACAAAGAAATTCTAAATGTATTGTTAAGTATTAGAAATACTCACAGGTTCCTGTAAACATAAAGGGAATTTTGAGCTGTACTTACTGAATCCCCCTTTTCTCCTTTTTCAGAATATTCTCCCTGTGACAGAGTACAAGTTAAACTCAATATTTATTAGGACGCTTTCACTCAAATCCAGATTTGCTCTCTGTTTCTAAAGGTTTTGGCAAGAATGAAACCCACTTTTAATTTCCAGAAATCCCATATAAAAAATAAACTAAACAATCATAACTATCAATAGCAATTGATTACTTACTTTTTCTCCTTTTGCACCTTTTAATCCCTTTTCATCTCGAGGACTCTTTCCCAAAAAAGAAAATAAAGATCAATTCTTTCCAATTTGTTAACAAATTAGAGATCAATTTCCCAAAATCTTCCTCTTCATAATGGTTATCCAATATTCCCTTCATGAGCAATTTACACTATATAATTGCAATATAAATACCGAGGAATCATATTTAGAATAGCAATATATGCATCTCTGCATTTCCGAATGAATGTAGCTGGCATATTTCAAATTCCTTCAAATTGAAAAAGTGTTTTAAAAGTCAAGGGTAACATGCCAACAGAGTTCAGTATTGCTTAGTCTCGAAATAAAAATGTATATATGTAAGTAAGTTGTGTAGGAAGGGAAGGGTTGTATGAATGATATATTGGTTCAAAATGTGGTGCCCTGGATTGTGTAACCTACTTTGGCAGAATAACTTCTATATTGATTGCTGATTATCTTTCTTTGTTCAATTCAAACTGGTAATGTTTTTCTCTAAGGTACTACAACTATAACTCACTCCTACTTACTTTGGGACTGTCTTGTTTGACTAGAAGCCACCTATCCTGTGTGATCATTCGATAGGGGTTTTTTCAGGATCCTCACCCTATGGGAAATCAAGGATATCAGGGACCAGAGGCAAACCATCTTTGTGGTGTCACTGACACTATGGAAGAGCTTAGCTTCTCATTCATTTTTGGCATTTGGAAAAATGAACAATCTTATCCTGATTAATAGGTATTTATGAGTTAATGATGATGATAATGGTGCCTTTTGTCTGAATTTAAATACTGTTCAGTGTTGTAGCTGTGACAGTTGTATGAGAGATTAAAAGAGGTTGGGGTTTTTGTGTTGTTATATAGTCTATATACTCCTTGCAACTGGGTAGCATACAAATTCATGTAATAAAAATTATGAATATATATATGTGTGTGTGTATGTATATGTGTGTATAAATAACATAACATAATAACATAACATAACATATTGGCAATTGATTTTAAAGTATGACCTTCATTTAATCTTTCTTCCTGGCATTTTTGCTTTGAGAAGTCTGATTCTGTATGTATCTGTGTTTTGTGCATATGTGCACTCTCTCCCCCATGTACACAATATATACATGGTTTTCATGCACATATTTGTTAGATTTTTTAAAAAAATCTCCCGAATTGATTTCAGTTAAAACTGATACCTTTAATTGACATGCTAGGTAAACCAGATTACAGTATAAACTATTTTTAAGAATATTAATAACAGTTTTCCTATCTGATCTTCCTATGAATAATAATCATGTGGGTGTAACAGTTTTAAAATTCAAATTTTAAAATAAAATTATTTGTTTCAATGATTTGTTACCATAAACAAATTTATGGATATTAACAGAGCAAATTGTTCTCAATTAATACTATACTGTTTTTAGCTTAATTTATTCATCTCCGGTCTTGAAAATTTGGGTGACTGTTGCAACCTGAAACCCTGGTTCCAGCAAGTCTAAGTACTTAAAACTGAAGTTTAGACTGGTAAATCATCTTCCTAAATACTAAACTTAGCGCTTCTTTTCTGGAAAGCTGTTTGCTTGAGAATAAATCATTAAATATTTTGCATTGGACAGCTGAAGGAAGGAGTGTATTTGTACACTACATGAGGGTTAAAAGATGATTAATTTCTTGAAGGTGAAACAGCTGGCTCCCATGTTTTGCCAGAAGCTATTAACTGGGAAACATGATAAGGCATAGGAATTTGAAAGGTCTTACAATTCATGTAAGAAACATGAATCTGGCAGACAGATGCATATCATATCCTGAGGACCTCAACTTGGGTTCATGTCACCTGCCACAAACTTAATCTTAAATAGGAATTAAGAGGCTACTAAAATATGCAAAATATACCAAGAATGATTGCAAGAAGTAAGTTATACATAATGAAGAAAAAAATGCTTGGATATAATTAATTTTCTAGGCATAAAAGATTAAGAAATATAAAGCAGCTCTTCAAAAAACTGAAACATGGCAGTTCAATCTATTGCGCAGTTGGTATAAAATACAGCAAAAACTATTGACTTGTATCTACCTACCAACCCAGAAATATAGTGATCTTTGGCAAATTTGTTTGCACACAGCTGATCATAAACTGTTTTTCCACAGACTGAGGAAATGAGCTCATTCATACAAACGTATGATAAAATAACTCAATTTTATTTAATACATTTTAAAAAAAATCTAAGGTCAGTATATTGGTATAATTAGTAAAGCACCATTACTAACAGTGGTGAAAATAGAAAGAGGCAGAAAATTAGAATTTGCCAAAAAGGAATGATGAAAGTACTAGAAAAATAATGAAACAGAGATTGGAAAATTATAGCTATCAAAGTTTATTGCAGTTTTGATGGTACTGAATGGATCAGAGGAGCAGAATGGTTAAAATTGCAGTGATTTTAAGAGAAAGATGGAAAAATGCAAAGGGAATAGATAGCTTATTTTGGAATACCCCCTGTCCATATCAAAGGAAGTATCATTCTGCTTGTTACCCATCCTTAGATATTCATGCAGGATATAGTTTATTATTTAGAAACAAGACTTTTGGTCACAAATTTAAGATAGAATAGTCACCTTAGTTTAATAAAATTTTAAGTAACGAGTTACCAAGAACTGTTCTGAGTCAATGATATAAAATCCAAACTGGCAAGCTATTGTTATGGATTTTGTTGCCAAACATTGATAACAAAACTGAATTTGTAATAAGTAAAAATAAAAAGCTTTAGAACTCCAATTAATTTGAGATAATAATACAAAGATGAGTTAGAGGAAAAAGATATGAGAGTGAAACTGCCAAAGTGTGTAGAGCAGGGGTGTCAAACTAGTGGCCCGCGGGCTGAATGTGTCACGTGTTGGCCATGCCCACCCCTGTTTTAGCGAAGGGGAAAAAAGTCACAAAACGTCATGTGACAATAATGTGATGCTGTGAGTTTCACACCCCTGGTGTAGAGTATTTAATTTTGTCTAAAATGTTCCCGAAAAATTTTAGCACAATGCTCTGGGGTCTCAAATTTACGAGTGAGTGAGTGAGTGAGTGAGTGAGTGAGTGAGTGAGTGAGCAAGCGAGCAAGCAAGCAAATTAGCAGGCTAGCTGCTAGATTTAATCTGCAATACTTAACAACATAAACAACTGAGCCTCATACAATTCTAGGATTCTGAGAAAAGGTCAACAACTTTAATATAATCTTTGAATATACTCACTCCTTATTGAATGACCAACTCTAGTTCAACAACCAGGATGTTAAGCAAAATGGTTGCTAAGTGAACATATGGGCGAGAGAGAGGGACAGAGACTGGGAAGATCATTGGTTGGTGCCATCTCATTTAAAGTTTTTACATGCAGCTGCCAGCATTACTCCCACTCCAACATGCATTTTTGTCAGGTGCCTGAAATATGGTCATAAATGCACACAGTGGTTGAAATTTATTTTTAATTACTAACACATTTGTGAATGGTCACTAATTGAAATTGTCACTAAATGAGGAATGGGTATATTCACAGCTTTGGAGAACTGAGTTCACAGTATAGCTGAGAAGTTTAACGCATTTGTATGACTTTTACTACAGAATGAAAGATGTTATAAAGCTTCCATGGAAGAGCTTTATTAAGGTGCCAAAGAAAGAATACAGAGGCAGAACGGATTTTTTTTCATAGAAATATGAAAAGATCATATGATCTTTTTTCATTAAAAGCAAGAGAGGTGGTTAAACATGGTGAAAGACAATCCTTTGGTTCTGGAACATGAGAAACAGACTCAGAATCAAGCAAACCCAAGACAATGATTGAAGATGTGTCACATAGTTTATTTAGGTAGGCAAATGAATAGTAAAAGTTTGAATTCACTGTGGCAGTAACACATGTTAACCCAAGAGATGACAAGACAGCTTGTTTTTAAGAAAATCAAAAGGCTGCCAGCTGTTTCAATGAATTAAAGCTAGGTGATTAAACATTACAAAAGCCCTATTTCTGAAAGTCTAATTTAGCTATGCAGATTAAAAGTCATATCCAAACTATGTAACCTGTTCACTTATTTTGTGTTAAAAATACAAAATAATAATTAGATCATGTTTTCCATCAATATTCTAATTTGGCCATTTAAAAGGAAATCTTGTGAATTGTCAGGATGAAATGAAAGAAATGAATATTTCATCTGTAATTCCCAATTTTCTCATACTGCAGCAGAACATCTAATTTAATTATCAAAGATGAGCAAATTTCTGACTTGTATAATCTACTGTATAATTATATCTGCTAATATTCCCCCTATTTCTTATTTCTACCTGTATTCTAGCTTCTAGTCAGGCCACCATTACTAATCCTAGTGTTAATACATGTGTTTATATTAAGACATAGTCCTTCATTATTTGGTTATTCAAAGTCTCAGTATGCAATTCTAGTACCAATCATCCTATTATTTAACCATACCTAATAGTACAATCTTTCAACCTCCAATCTTTCCATCTAACTATATAAAGTTTATATAAAGGTGTGTATTCTTATTTCTACCTCTATTCTAGTTTTTAATCAGGCCATCATTATATTAGAAAAAAAGAAAAAATAACCATTCCTTTCTATCCATCATCTCGTGCCCATTTTAATACTTCAATTCTTATTTGTTTTATAGCTTGCCTCCCATACTTCTCTCTTGGATCTTTATCAGCATCTGTGACTTCACCATTCAGTCTGAATATTTCTCCCATCTCTATCCTCCTAAACTGCCAGGTCTCCGGAGTGTCCACCCAAGCCCCTATCTCCCTTTCAAAAATGTCTTCCAGGTTATCCAATTCCATTTTTAAATCTCTTAAGATACTTTCCCCTTGGTTATTTCATCATTCATAATTATCTTTATCATCTTCTCCTTCTCATCTTCTTGCTTTATTTGCTGGTTTGTCTGTTCTATCTTTTCCTCCATTCTTTCTGCTGTCTCCTCTCTTTCCTGGACTCTTTGATCTTCATTCATTATTAGTTGTAGGATTATTTTCTATTATCCCATTTATGCTTTGCAATAGGTTCTTTATCTCTCTGTGATTCTTTGTCATAGTATCCCTAATGCTTTGAAACATCAACACCATTTCTTTTGAAATCTCACTTATTTCCCCCTGATGGAGCATCTTGTCTTATTTTAGTAAATCCCACTCTTACTCAATAGTCCAAAAACAATATATTCAAGTCCAATGTTGCTCCTCAGAAAGTTCAATAATCATAGCTCTTTACATATCAGGATTATTAATCAGTTCCATTTAAGTAGTCTAGGCAGCTTTCCACAAATCAAAAATCACTTTACTTTACTTAAGAGCCTTCCTTATTCTCACAATAGAGTCTCCAATAATCATAAAGTAGATACAGTAGTTATAGAACAGTAAGTATCACCACAGACCTCCAGATGAATGTTGTTTATTTTTCTTATCAGGAATTTCCCAGGCTTGCGTGGGTATGGTATATTTTCCATTCACCAGTAGATGGCAGCCTCAGCTTAGGTTTCAGCATTGTTTCAAGTCTGATAAATTGATTAATCCAATTTTAATTCAATTTATGGAAACAAAGTTGGCTATTCAAGTAGATAGTTCCAGCATTTTATAATGCCTTTCCAAAACAACGCCTATCCAGTTTAAAAATCCAATTTTCTATGTTTTAAAAGGTCTTTAGCTTTTCTCCCCTTAGTTCCTTTCTTTCAGGTTCTACGATTTTTCTCTCTATGGTTGTTTGCCACTTTAAGAAATAGTTCTAAAAGTCTCTTTTCCTGGATTTTCCTCTTTTTTTTCTTTTAAAGTTAGGGTCTAAATAAAAAAGAAATCTTCTCATCCTGCTCCACTCACTGTTGCCCCAGTTTCATGGCAACCATAATGGCTGCCTCTTTTCCTCATCGTGGATGAGAGGGAAGAAGCCCTGAGTCGAATGGAAGAGTTGTTGCTCTCCATGACCTGCAGGGCACCCCTCTTTTCTTCACCACCCATACAGGGTGGCTTTAGCTCCTTTCAGAACCCTCCAATGGGGACAACTCAGTGCGGGAGTGCGGAGACCTGCTCCTCATGTCCGATCTTGCTGCGACATCAGCTGGAAGTCCCCAAAGATCTATCTTAATAGACCCAAATATATATTCTGTCCACCCTTGGTTTCAGTCACAAAGAAAGACACAAAATAGATGTTCTTTGAAATGCAGGAATGCAATTAATATATCCATGTTAAAGCCTGTTCCTTCTAGCTTCTGCAAAACTTTCATCACACGGATGTTTTCAAATCCATGTTAATCACACTGTGGACTTGGATAAGGTCACTAAAGTGCCAGAATATAAACTGTGTGTATGCAAAAGTATTGTAGTTATATTCTCAAACATGACTTATTATTTAGAGACAAAACCACTTAACTCATTGGACCTTCCTTCTAACCGACTATTAAAAAATCTAAAGAGAGTGAATTAGACTAAATGCATTTTGTAGCTTCTCTGAATTGATTCAGAGCAGCAGGTTTACTTAATTTTCTATGTTCCTTTTGCCAATGAACTGTTACAGTTGAATATATTCAAACATATTACTACATTAGTTCACCTTCATCTCTATATGCAAGCTAAAAGTCAAAATAATTATCACAAACAACAACAAATAAATTAAGATAGATCTGATTTCAGAAAATAGGATAAAACCTACTTAAAACCTATCTAGCTAAACAAAACCTTGTCAGGGAAGGTGGGTGGTATAAAAAATTAATTAATAAATAAATAACTTAATAAATAAAAGGTGTCAATTCAGTCAATTTTAATTAAAAGGGTTAGTATTGATATGAAAACATTAATAAAACAGATTAATTTGCATTTGTATTAAATATGTGAGAGTCAGTAATGATCTTCCAAAGAATTAAATCAGCTAACACTCCCTCTGATAAAACAGGAAAGGAAACCACATATATTTGTACAAATATCTAAATATCTAAATGGAGGAATCATTATTTTTAACCAATGAATAGAACTAAAGGTTTGATGAAACAAGACGATTATTAACAATGTTATGAAATGTGTTAAGAGAAGATGACATTTAGGCTGCTGGAAGAACTTTTTCATAATATGGGCCCACCATGGAGAAGGCCTACTAACTTGTCCAAAGTCCAAAAATAGCCCAGAAGAAATGACTCTCAGTAGACCTTCCTGAAACAACCAGACTAAAAAATGAATATTACTCTAGAATAGTTTCTTAAGTAATTGTTTCTATCAATCTTCTTAACCAGTTTTTTTTACTTCAATTTCTTTTTGAAATGCAAATCATTAAGCCCAAAACTAAGTATAATATTGCACAATTAGGAAGATGTTACACTATGTGATATCTTTGACTTCAGGGCAAGTATCTATTTTTAGTGAGAGCTCCATTATATTTGCATTAAAGGTTGCATAGAACATTTACAACATCTTGAGTTGGAAATACAGTTTTGACTCTTATTGACATGATTTTTTTTTTCTGGGAGGAAGGGAGGAATGGACTATTAGTTATTTTCAAGCACTCTGAAAGAATTAGAATCTCTCACATCAATTAATCAATGGCTAAAAAACTTAAAGAATGTTTCTTATGAACTTAAATTAAAACAAATTCAACAAAATATTTTTGTTCATATTCCAACGAATATTTTAAAAAAGCTGGCTGTAAATGTTATTAAACTTATTCATACAATATAGGTTTGGTGTCCTGTTGTCCTATTTTAATTAGTTAATACCTTTTAGAAAGACCACTGTGGTTTAAAAATGTGAATGTGCATGTGAATTATATATTGAAAACTCAACACTTATCTTGTGATTTATGGTATCTCAAACAGAAAGGCAGGAAAAAAAAAGATAATTCTTCAATATTGGAAAGACAGGCATAAACCTAGATTTACAAACTTGATTACTGATATATGTTTGCTTTTTATTTATAAATCATATACATCTATGAATGTAATGAAAAGAGAGATCAATATTATTTTGTGTGGTTAAGATTTAAATGATCTGCATAAAAGATACCTGAATTATTTCTTATAAGCAACATAATTTATCTTCATTCTTTTTGCTGGTTTTTTTGAGTGTTTTTCTTTTTTCCTACTTTTTGTACATTAAGATAACAGCATCTAAAAGAGCTCAATAATTACTCTGATATATGTATTTTGATTTAGTACCACTAACTACATTTAAAAAATTACTAGATATTATTAATTTATTATAACATCTGAAAATACACTAGCACTGCTGGAATAAATGGGTTTTGCGCCTGTTTATGAAAAATCGGATCTACATGATGTACGTGTCTATTAAAAAAATCAGATCCATATTTCTAGAGGTAGAAGACACCAGGAAATACTTTCTTGCATACAGCAATAAAATACAAATAGTATTATATCTCTCAAAATAATTTATGTCAGAATCAATAGACAAAATATTTATTAAAAATTAAAACCTTCAACATGCAGAATATTATTTTGGGAAAAAAGGGAGAATAACATCTATTAAGTTGAACTATATTTTCAAACTTGTTGATAAAAAACATTTATATATATTAGCACAACTTAGTGCTCCACACTCTCAAAGTAAATTGGTCCATCTACTTTAAACTGTTTTCACTAGCAGTCACTCAAATGATGGGTTGAAGCTAGGCCATTATATATTGCAAGATTCTCTGTTATTCAGGAGTGGTCTACACCTTCAAGTGCTAATATGGCTAATACAGCTCATGAAATGTACTTAATGACACCAATTGGGACCTGAAATTCCATTGACATAGTTCTAAGTCAGAAAAAAAACCCCATATGGTCATGCCATTTAGTGATAGCAATTGTTGCAGTCCCAGTTGCTGTCATTAAGTGAGGACTAGGCAGGTTGTTAAGCAAGGTCCTCATGTACAATGGTGGGTTGCCCCCGGTTTGGACCGGTTCATAAGAACCGGTAGTAAAACTGGCAGGAGGCTCTGCCCATTGACCTGGACATCATCATAGGTGATCTATGCATGCGCAGAAGAGCATGGGCACAGGCGCAATGCAAACCAGTAGTAAAGGTAAGTAGAACCCGCCCCTGCTCATGTAGCTGTGACTTGCAACTCCCTGCCAGTTTCCCCACTGACTTTGCTTGTTAGAAGCCCACTAGGAAGGTTACAAATGGCAACTATGGGACCTTAGGGACTCTGCGCCAGCCTTAAGTATGAGAACTGGTTGATCACTCGTTGTACAATTAAAGGGTATTATAATAATGCTTCCTTTGAGTGGAACTCAGTATTTAATGACTTCAATTTTATTTCCATGTCCAGATTAGCTCTTGTGTTTTTAATACCTTTGAAACCATATTAATTCTATAACGATATAGAAAAGATTTGCTATTCTTTTTTTCCAGAATGTTTTTGACTTCCCGGTCCAATGTATAACTCTGATACTTTCTAATGGACTCTATTCAAGGGCTGTAATTTCTGGTCTAGAAAAAGAATCCTGCATTTTTGTTTTGTTTTGTGGAATTATCCAGTAGCCTCCCAGCCTTACTCAACTTTTTGAAATCAGCCACCTAGTTTGATTTAAATAGTATATATTTAATATATATTTATGCCCAATTAATCAGAATTAGAGGCACCCAGATCAAGAATTCTACATAGCGGCTTTCCCAATAAATATTATCTATATACATTAGATTGTGTTCAAGTGAGTGATTATATGAATAACACCAGCACATCATTTTTTTTTTATTTCTATGGAATGGAGATGAAAGAATTGTTAATTCAAAATTAGTTAAAAATAAGGATTAGTTAAAATTAGTTAAAAACATCCAGTTTTTCGTCAGCTAGCTAATCAGAGGCAATGCTATCGTGATATACTTTGCTACAAATTGCAGATCTCAAAATCTAGATATTTTATTGCTATAGTATTTGAATAGTAGCATGTGGTATGTCTGAAAAAAATATTGAATAAAGCCAAATTTGGTTTAATATGTACTGCAGAGGCTTTAGAATGAAAATGCCAAAGATATTGAAATATAATTTTGAGCCTCAATCTTTCTGATTCTTGTTTAGCACTGTAGCCATGTACTAGTTTATTGTATAAATATATAGAAAAACATAGTTACATTATAAAGTGATTTTCAATCATTATCTAAATCATTATTTTAAAAAGAGATACCAAACCAAAATTGAATTGTCTCTCTTTTACTGAGAATTTTTACAGTGAAAAAAATCCCCCCCTTGATAAAAACTTGGCAAATTTGTTAAAATAATTAATTACTATAATAACATTTATTCTTTCTTATTTGTGAGATGACTGATGAAGTTCTAAGATAACTTGATAGTCTGTTAATGTTAATTTAGCCTTTTAAATTGTCAATGGTTTTTAGTTTGAATGTTTTAAATTTTGGGCCAAAGTCATATAATTCTTTTAAAAATTTTAAATTTTGTATTGGTATGTGTTTTAGTTCTGGCTGTGCACCGCCCTGAGTCCACTAGGAGAAGGGCGGGATACAAATTGAGTAAAATAAAATAAAAATAATAATAATAATGAAGAATTTTCAGCACTACATAAGAGTTTGAAGGAGTAAAAATCACTAGAGGGAGCTGCTGTTCCATTCAAAATGAGCTTCTTCAATAGTTTTCAGCTTAAATGACCCACACATTGAATAGAATAAATTCACAGCAATATAATAAAGGGACTAGCTCTAAAACAATATAAGTGACACTAAAATAGATTCCCAAAATGTTGTGCTAGAAAGAAAATAACAAATTATGGTCATAATTTCTCATTCTTACAGGCATTTGAAGAAAAGCATAAAAGTAAACCGGGGAAGTAGTATGGTTTTGAACAAAAACAATTATATTGTTTATTCCTTCTGTGGAACCTAAACTTAGTCCAGTGAGAATTAGAGAACTCTTACAGAATGGTGGATTAAGCAAAGTCACCGGGTCTGCTTATTAAATTATCAGTTTGCTCTCAGCTTGTTAAGAGGGCTAGAAATTAAGTACTTTCCCCCCCCAAAATGATGAAATGGTTATAAAACAACTCAGCATTTGTCAGAGCCAGAGTTCTGGGCTCTGAATTTCAATGGGAACAGAATAAGAGTAAACGATGCCCTGGCTTTACTACAAAACATGTCAGACAAACTTCAACATCAGATAGCTTTCTGATAGCAATAGCAATACCACTTAGACTTATATACACTTCACACTGCTTTACAGCCCTCTCTAAGCAGTTTACAGAGTCAGCATATTGCCCCCAACAATCTGGGCCCTCATTTTACCGACCTTGGAAGGATGAAAGGCTGAATCAACCTTGAGCCTGGTGAGATTTGAACTGCCAAACTGCAGGCAGTCAGCAGTCAACAGAAGTAGCCTGCAGTAATGTACTCTAACCACTGCGCCACCGTGATGCTGTGAAATTGATGTTTGTTCTGCTATCTATTGTTCTACACAGTCACATCTGAAACCATGAATTAATTTAGTGCTTGATGAAAATTTCCCATCCTAGTTGGATAATTATGAGGAATAATTACTCCCATAGCCCTAGATACATCAACCTGTACCGAGCTCAGTAAAATGTATTTTTTACTTCCCTTGTAACAATTTACCACCCACCTCTAGCAGACCTATTCACTGAAGCCTGTGATTGCAGATGGATCTTCCTACTCTGTCAGGATCCAGAAAAGTCTGTTTTTGAAGTGGGAGATAAACATAATGGCAGCTGGGGCAGAGAAACCTTATATGAAATATATTTGTTCATCTTACTTAAAGCTATATCTATCATAATACATCTTCCATCAAAACAACTATTTATTTAAAACATGTATACTGTATGACATTATTAATCAGGTTGATGGTACTCAGCTTTTTCAAGATCAGCTCAATTGGGCTAGGTGTTACCAATTCTTATTCTAGTTCCATCCTGCCTGTGAAATGCTTTATTACCATGATATAAATGAATACTCTATATTGGCCATACAATCACTGTCACATTGGGTAGGGACACACAATAGGGCAAACAAGAAGCCTATTAGCATCTTCTTTTTCTGCTTTCCTTGTATTTTAATAAAGCCATGTATCAGGATGGAATAGCTCTATTCTTGGAGTGAGAAAACTGTCTCCAATTATTTTCCTGCTTTAATATAAACATATTCACAATCCAATGTTTAAAAAAAGAATCAGAAGACAAAGGCAGCATCCATTGTATGGCTTGATACTTAGCTCTGTAAAACCTACTCATGACAGTTTCAACCAAAACCCCATTTAATGCTAAATGCAAATGCCATGTTTACAATGTTCTTAACACACAAAGAAGTCTGATTACTTCATATATTCCAGTTGTAAAAATTACAGTACAATAAGATAGGCTGCTAGTTAGTTCAAGTTCAAAACACTCCAGAAAGTTTAAGAGGGGTATCTTGTATAAGAAACCTCAGTGGAAGACTATTCTTGTATTTTTAGCTTGAATTTCTATAGATCTAACATTACCATAATTCAACAAAAATATGTTGTGTTCTATTGGACACTTCTGTGACGTTAGAATAGGTGACACCTGGCTCAATTGTAGTAACCACGAGAGGGATCTTGGAGTCCTAGTGAACTATTACTTAAATATGAGCCATACAGATACAGATTAACAGAGTTGGAAGGGACCTTGTAGGTCATCTAGTCCAACCCTCTACCCAGTAGACCCTACACCATTTGTGATAGATGGCAGTCCAGTCTCTTCTTGAAAGCTTCCAGTGATGAAGCTTCCACAACTCCTGAAGGCAAGCTGTTCCATTGGTTGATTGTTCTCACTGTCAGAAAATTTCTTCTTATTTCCAGGTTGAATCTCTCCTTGTTCAGTTTCCATCCATTATTCCTTGTCTGGCCTTTGGCTTGACCCCCTCCTCTCTGTGGCAGCCCTTCAAATATTGGAACACTGCTATCATGTCTCCCCTAGTCCTTCTCTTCACTAGACTAGCTATGCCCAGTTCCTGCAACTGTTCATCGTATGTTTTAGCCTCCAGTCCCTAATCATATTGGTTGCTCTTCTCTGCACTCTTTCTAGAGTCTCAACATCTTTTTATAGTGTGGTGACCAAAACTGGATGCAATACCCTAGGTGTGGTCCTACTAAGGCTTTATAGACTGCTATTGATCTTGATTGTATCCCTCTGTTAATGAAACTTAGGATTGCTTTGGCTTTTTTTGCCAGCAGTGTACTGCAGCTGCTAAAAAAGCCAACACAATCCTAGGCTGCATTAACAGAGGGATAGAATCAAGGTCATGTGAAGTGTTAATAACACTTTATAATGCTTTGGTAAGACCATACTTGGAATACTACATCCAGTTTTGGTCATCTTGGTCAAAAGATGTTGGGATTCTAGAAAGAGTCCAAAGAAGAGCAACAAAGATGGTAAGGGTACTGGAGGCTAAAGCATATGAAGAATGGTTGCAGGAATTGGGTATGTCTAGTTTAATGAAAAGAAGGACTAGGGGTGACATGATAGTAGTGTTCCAATATTTGAGAAGCTGCAGCAAAGAAGAGGGAGTCAAGCTATTCTCCAAAGCACCTGAAGGCAGAACAAAAAGCAATGGAGAGAAACTAATCAAGGAGAGAAGCAACTAAAACTAAAGAGAAATTTCCTGACAGGTAGAACCATTGATCAGTGGAATGACTTGCCCGAAAAAGTTGTCGGTGCTCCAGCACTGGAAGTTTTTAAGAAGAGATTGGACAACCATTTGTCTGAAATGGTTTTGGGTTTCCTGCTTGAGCAGGTTGGACTAGAGCAGGGCCCCCAACCTCAGGCCACAAAATGGACCATCCCATGGCCTGCCAGGAATCAGGCTGCGCAAGTGAGCGAAGCCCCATCCGTGCATATGCAGGATTCAGTCTGCAAAAAACCCATTTCTATGGAACCAGTACCTGGCACCCAAAAGCATGGGGGATTGCTGCACTAGAAGACCTCCAAAGTCCCTTCCAATTCTGTTATTCTGTTTTAAGAAGAAATGAGTAGGTTCGGTTAATTTCCTGGAGATGAGGCATTCATAATCCAGCATTGATTCATATGATAAATTCATGTGCTGTAAGAAATCTGTTTTGGACAGAAGCATCATTTGCTTGACCATTTTTGAAATCGGGATTGCAAGTACTGTACCTGTTTATTACTATGTAGGAGACACACACTATCATGAACTATTTTTTCTTAAGAACAACAATAAGAATGATGTTCAGAACACTCCTCTATCACAATTTCATTTCATTAATGAATAATATGCCCCAATCTGATAAGGATTCTTCATTCTGAAGGTTTTTCATTTTCAATACAACTATGTCAAACACAACTGTTACATTCTTATCCTATTTTTTCCTATCACACTTATATCCCACACCTCTCTATATGCCTTATCTTTGTTTCTCTGTAGAGAAAGAAAAAGAATTGTTCACACAACCTCCTCAGGGTATCTGGTATAGATTGTGGCCTAAGCTGAATTTGATGCTATCCTTGTGGATACTCACAGGTGGCCCTGGTGGTCCTGCTTTTCCAGGGAGTCCTGGTTTGCCTCGTCGTCCCTGGATAAACAAAGACATATAAGAGCAAGAATTATTGGGACAAAGAATTATTTATTTGTTTAAAGAACATGGTTTTGAAAAATATAAAGTCTTTAAGGCAGAACTATCAAGGAAATTTTCCAGAACAACCATTCTAAGAATATTACTAGAAATGTATGGCTTCCCTGCATCCTACACTACACTTTTCTTCTGTAGAAGCAGATTTGAACAAACTGGCTTAGTGCCTTGCACAAATTATTCTGGATAGAATGTTTCAATTTATATGAAAAAAATCATTTTAAAAAATTGATGTTAAAAACATCATTTTAAAAAATTGTTCCAAATAAAGTTGAGCTTTCAAGCTTTCAGAATTGATCAAAGTCAATATTGAATTCTGGGGAAAAAAATCAGAAAGCTTTACTTTTAATCCTTTCAATGGAAATTCCTAGCAAGGACCTATTTATAGTTTTCCCAGTCTATATCAAAACTCTTTGAAGGCACAATTGTGTACTATATATTTAAAAACTGATACAGCAGTAACAGTGACAGTTGAAAAATTTTCCTGAACCAAAGCTGGAAGCCCCAAAGAATTGGCTGTAAAGCAAAAATGATAAATGTCATGAACAATGAAGTAGCTTTAATCATTTTAAGATTTTTTCCCCAAAACAAAAAAGGTTTGCTTCATCAAAATTTTTAATTAGTATTTGTTTTGCAAGTTATGGATCATAGATAAAAGCATTTTCACGTGATATCTATTAAAATACAGCAAACTCAGATGAATTACCATAAAGGAACAGACAGGATTGGCAGTGGAAGAATTACAGTACACTTACCATCCTAAATCTTAAAAATAGGCTGTGCATTACAGATTTACAGATATCTTGCCTCCATTTTCTCGGCTGATTTTCAATTCTGCTGTAACTGAACTGAATTATGCACTTCTTAGTTATTGATCTCCATTATTCAAATCATCTGTCACTGTCAGAGATTCCCTGTCAACTAATCTGGACTTCATAAATTGAGCAGTTCTATGGGTCCAAGATCAGGAAACAGTGGATGACAATGTTTCAGAAGCCATGTGTCTCCTAACATTTTTCATGTGTTTCACATATAGCATCCATATTTAGGTCAATGTGCTTTTTGTTAACCTAACTTTAGCTATAGCTTTTGATGATTTTGGTTTGATGGCTTCCACATGCACATTTGTATTTTAGGAGTAAAAATATGTGAGATATGTAAACATTTTTCATCCAGATGTTTATTGCATCCCTTAATTCTAAACACACTGAGTACAACTTCTTATAAAATAGGGTTGTATTATCAATATTAATGTAGTCCTTTGGGGTATTCAAGGTGCACAGAATGTCACAACACATATTTGTAAAAAGTATCTGGCTGAAAAGTATTTACTGTGGGTTTTTTTTTTATTTACATTGCTTAATATTTCTCTATAATGTAAAAAGCTTCATGTGTCGCAGTGTACATGCAATATTAAGTTCAGGTGAGTCTTTCAGAGAAAAATGCTTTGCTATATCACTAAAGTGAAGGGATATGCTCTTGTAGGCGGTAGAGTTCCATAGATACTGAGAAAGGTAACCTTTATTACCATCATCATTAAAGGGAACAGAAAAGCTCTTGCAGGCAATGGAATCTATTGGTATGCATGATCAGCGCTTCTAAATCAGAAGTTTTATTATATGAACCTTGGTTTCCCATCAAAGTTATTAACTAAATGCACCATTTAAAGTACAGAATGAAATGTGAGATTTCCATTCAAAGCAATTTGGATTTGTTAAAAATTTAGATTTTTTTTTTTATTGAAAAATTTAGATATTGATGAAAAATCAGATTCTGTTGATTACCTTTCCAGTTCCTGACTGCTTAACATTTTAAGTAAGTACAAAATAAAGAAATATTAAGCACATAGTAGGATTTGACCTGGCATGGACAAATGTGATTCAGGTACAGAATGAAGAACTGAATTCTCTGTAACTTATATTTGTAAAAAAGTTTGCTAATATAATTTACGGAGCATAACATTTTTTTCAGATTGTTTCTATACCAATTACTGTCAGTGCCATTGTCCATTATAGATCCATTGTGGACTTCAATTCCCAGAATTCCTCAGCCAGCCATGCTGGTTGGGGAATTCTGGGACTTCAAATTCATATGTCTTAAAGTTGCCAAATTTGGAGACCCTGATTTATATGAGTACAGCCTGTTCATCACATTTGTCTAACTTTTTATGACTTGTAGAATATAAAAGTAAATCCATTAGTAGTTGATCATACATAGTACATTCACTAGACATTTTGTGAGAACTATCATCAAAAGAATTTGGTATGCATGTCTTGTTCCTTATTAAATAATGAATGGTTGGAAAAATACAAAACCAAATGTAAGGTTTCTCACAAGCCTTGTTCCCTGCATATCAAATACCCTAGCATTATGTTCAGATCACCACTCTAAGTAGAATGCTTAGTCTTCCATTCTTATAAGATTTGTGCTACAGGAAAAATCAATCCACTGAGTTCTATTAATAACAAGAAATGTGAAGGTATTTCTTATTTAGGAGCAACAGGAAGTGCTAGCAGTCCAAGATATTCTCGTGAAGTGATTGCATCTCTTTCTACTTACAGATTATTTGTAACAAAGAAAACAGTGAGGAAAAATAAGGGAGGGTTGTAAGCCGCAGGTTACTCCTGCAATAATCAGTAAATAAAGGATGATTGAATAATGATAGTATTATCTAGAAATTCCCCAGGTGAAAAACGTATGGATGGGAAGGCAAAGGCATCAGAGCAGGGCTGTCAAACTCCTGGTCCACTGGCCAGATGTGTCACACACTGGCCATGTCCATGCCCAGTTTAGCAAAGGGGATAAAAGTTACATGATGCTACCGTGACAACGTGAGTTTGACACCCCTGTACTAGAGCATCAAAAACCTCATGCTAGATGAATATTTCTTCTTTGCTATTTTGCCATGTTGAGGATTTGAAAATGGACTGAAACGCTAGTTAATTGGGATAATGAATCATAGGGTCCACGGTAGTTGGGTGGCAAATAATAAAATAAAATTATATTGTTGTTGTTCAGTCACTAAGCTGTGTCTGACTCTTTGCGATCCATGAAATATAGCACACGAGGCCCTCCTGTCCTCCACTGTTTTCCAGAGTTTGGCCAAATTCATGTTCATTATGTCAATTACGTCCCCTTCTCCTTTTGCCTTCAATCTTTCCCAACATCAGGGTTCAGTGAGTCCTCTCTTCACCAGCAGTCTGCTGGTGGCTCAGCAGACTAAAAAGCATTGTGATTAACACCAGCTGTCTGCAATTACTGTAAGTTCGAATCTCACCAGGCTCAAGGTTGACTCAGCCTTCCATCCTTTCTAAGGTAGGTAAAATGAGGACCCAGATTGTGGGGGCAATAAGCTGACTTTGTATAAATATACAAAAGTATAAAGGCTATTGCTTAACGCATTGTAAGCCGCCCTGAGTCTCCAGAGAAGGGCAGCATATAAATCAATTTTTTTAAAAAAAAAAAATTAGGTGGCCAAAATATTTGACCTTCAATTTCATTATCTGTCCTTTCAAAGAACAGATAAGTTTTATTTCCTTTCAGATAGACTGATTTGATTTCCTTGTAATCCAAGGGACTCTCAAGAGTCTTCTCCAACACCACAGTTCAAAAGCATAAGGTGATATTAACATTTTTCAATATCTGTCATAACATTCAATGTTTGCATCAAGATGGTATGTGTGCCTTCCTGAATTCAATTTCTTTTCCATTTATTTCTGCTGTTTTTTAATAGTAAAATGTTTACATATCGGCAATCTGAAGCTCCACGTGATTTCAGTATGTGCAGTTTCTATATTGAAGGGGAAAATACTCTGTTCTGATTTCTTAGGGTTCTTGTTCCTCTAGATATGTGTACTGGGTGTTTTTTTTAACCCATGAAAATCAAGCCAAAGCTTCTCTTTAAAACCATTAAATTTGTGAGATGTGTCTAGTTTGGCTCTTTGAGAAGGAGGAGGAGGAGGAGATCCTAAAGGTAATCAAAACTTTTCCTTTTGGAATTGAGAATGCTCTTGGAAAGCTGTGCTTTATTCACAGAGCCTTGGGACCATGAGTTTTTGTTTTTTTGCTTTCACCATGAAGCCAGCCAGCTCTAACGCTCCAGGTCTACCCGGGAGCATGGGAAAAGGGGAATTTTAAGATGCCACTACTGAGCAGCTGCCTTTAGCATTTTTCTTCATCTTTGTAAAGGGACAGGCTGGGTGGCCTTGTGGAAGCTAGAAAATGATGAAGATCAGCAGGTGTGGTAGAGTGCAGGGCAGCAAGGGCAACTGGGATGGAGGTTGCTAGGCATTCAGTACTTTATGGGATGGGGGTGCTTTGTGCTGTGGTGGGCTCTTGGATCTCCCAGGAATTTGGAACTTCCTGTGGGGCAGCTCCTTTGTACTCTGCTGTGGAGGCTTCCCAGGTATTCAGCCCTTTGTGTGAGAAGGTGCAGCTGCTTTGTCTTGTGGTATTGAAACTTCCACTGCATTTATGGTGGTTTAAGGGCATAATGGTGGGGTACATAAGCAAGTGGGGGACAGTCATAAGTGCAGGTGGTTGCCAAGCTCCCAGACTTGGATGACATGACTGCAGCAGGGCTGTGACAACCATAACTTCAGGCACAATTTAAAAGTCCCTTTGTACAGTATCATTGTAACTTTCAATGTTCGCTAAACATATCTTCCCAAATATGACTGGCTTATCATAGGTATCATTGCATCACAATATATACTCAAGCAGTCTAATAAACATTGTGGTGGTGGTCATGTGGTAGCGCTAAGCAACCATTAGATTCATTTAATAATTGATTCTAGGAGGGATTTGGGGACAGGAGGATTTTTTTTTTTTACAAGGAGAGTCCTTTTCATTAACAAAGACCTATTAAATGGATCCAGAAAAGTTCCTCATTTTTCATCAGTACATGTACTAACATCTCTGCTTGATTTCGTCTAGGGTATTGCAAGCTTCATTTCAGCTGTGTCTAAATGAATCTGAATGGAGATAATGCGATTTGAAAGTTCACTGCAATGAAAGTTTCACATACTTGGTTCAGATAAAAGAAATGCTCTTTCATGTGGTTTCCACTAAAACTGCAATTGTTCCATTACTTCTCTAAATCGGTTTCCATGTCCATTTTACTTAGAGTAATTTTAAATGGGGAGAGGGGGGGATTCATGGAAATGGCCAAGCAAAATGAAGAATGCTTCAAATAACATCCTGGCTCCACCCTGAAATCCCTGAAAGCTAATTAGGCTTGAAACTACTAACATGTGTATTAATAATCCACATGCAACAATAGAAAGGAGAATATAAGCTATTTCAAAATATCTTGCCAAAAGGTATTATTACTCAGTGTTGCCTCACTTCTGTGCACTGGTTTGCTATTGTTCGCCTACACAAGACTCTCTGAAAAGGCAAAAAATTATGTAGAATTAAATTGTAGCTTCTTGGTATATTCCACATTCTTAGGCAAGGACTGTTACTCTGGCTGGGGATGTAAGAACACTGTGGTTATAAAGCTGGTTTAATTATATATGACCAAGGATAAGACATCTACCTCATGCCAAGGCCTAGCATAAGACCGTGGGGAAATTGGAGAGCCATTTGACTGGGACTTTACTCTTAAGTATGCTAATTTATTTTACTTAAAAATACTCAAGTTGCATCTTTATTTTCATCTGTCATAATTTCTAAAATTTTTATTGTGAATAAGGGCCTCCAAAGTCTGAATCATTCTACCTTTTCAAATGTAATATTTAAACATATGCCCACTCTTCAAGTAAAAAGCAAATACTAAAACTGTAAACAGCAAGACAGTGTTATTTCTTCTTCCCTTCAGGAGTTTTAATTAGAAGTTGCAGTATTATTTGAACAGAATCTAATCTCTTTATGAATCTGGTGCAGAATGGAAGATGATTACTTTCTTTAACACTATTTTTTTCTCTTCCAAAGTGATAATAATAGTGAAACTGACTTTGGTAAATTCAATTCCCAGGGAAATATTGCTGCTAATATTCATATATGCAAAGTAGTAAGAACAGCAAGCTGAATACTTTTTCAAATCAAATCAAAGACTAAGCATTTAAATGCCTCCTAAGAAAAGATTCCTTATTTTAAACTTCTTGCTAAACTTTAACACATTGTTAGGAAAAACATTTCAGAAAATAATGTTTGTTTGACTATTTTTCCTGTTGGCACTGCATTGACCTTTAAATTTGCTTTCATTAAAAATAAATCTTCCCCTTAGCTAGAAACACCAAATTATGTAAACTTTAAACAATGCTTCAGGTGTTTCACATGACAATTATAATATATTTAAAAGGTCCAATCCAAACATATTTTTCATGTTACCCGTTTCATATGTTTCAGTTACCAGCAATTATTGCATACTTTTGCAATATTTTCCTAGGCCACTTTAGCATTACATAGTTTGAACAGCTACTTGCTGATTTATGTTTTTTAAAAAAATACAACCCATTGACTGAGAGAAGTCAATGGGTTATGCGTGCTTTGAAGGTTACCTGGAAAAAATGCTTTGGGGCCCGTGTAAGTCTGAGGAAAAAGGTGCTATTACTTTAAAAGTTGTATTAATGTTGATAAGTGGATTCATTAAAGCAACATCATCGCTTTTTCAGGCTTGCCCAGAAGCCTCAACCATGTTGAGCCACTTTGAAGAAGAGGGATTCAACCTATTCTCCAAAGCACCTGAAGGCAAGTCAAGAAGCAATGGTTGGAAACTAATCAAGGAGGGAAGCAACCCAGAACTAAGTCGAAATTTCCTGACAGTTAGACAATTTCCTGACAGGTGAAATTTCCTGACAGCTAGACAATTAATCAGTGAAACGGCTTTCTTTACAGTTGCGGGTGCTCCGTCACTGTAAGTTTTTAAGAAGAGATTGTCTGAAATGGTATAGGGTCTCTTACTTGAGCATGGGCTTGAACTAAGAGGTCCCTTCCAACTTTGTTATTTTGTTATTCTGCAGAGTGCTGTATGTGTTTGTGTTTGAGGTCCAAAGGTTTTTCTAATAAATCAGTTTTGAAGCACAGACAGGATGATAAATTAGTATCTGCCAGTTGCTGCCATATTTACTTACCCGCTGACCTTCTTTTCCAGGTGGGCCTTGAGGACCTTCTATTCCTGGCATACTCTGTAAATATAGACAGTTTTCAAATGTTACTTCCCTCATTAATATAGCTTAAAGTAGCTCTCATATTCCTAAAATAGTAAGCAAACTTTCAAAATTAAAGTTTAATTTCAAGAAGTATTCATACAGGTTCTTATGACTCTGGCAAGCAAATGCTAAAGAACATAGAAAGATCACACTTTAATTTGAAAGATGGTTCACAGCTGTAGATTTGAGCAGTTCTTGCTTGTTATTTTTTAAATAAATGCTACAGGTTAAGTTTTGAACTGGATAGACTTGATGAAAGAATGTGTGTCTGTTTTATGAATAAATGGTGGCCTCAATATCGGAGGGTTATTTTGTATATTAATTTTTGCACATGGACATTTCTATATACTCTCCACTATGCTGAATGATGAGAGGGCAGTCTTGACTATCCTGATGCCTCAACATGATTGTAACTTTCATCATCTTCAGTCAGCATGACCACTGATCCAGAAACTAGCATGCTTGCTGAGATACACAAAAGCAGAGTACAGATAAAAATGATGAAGAAATTGTCTGGAAAGCAGGTTACCTTTATACTTGGAAAAGCATTTGAAAAGATTTCAGGCTTTGTTAACAGGTATTTCAATCCTAAAAAGGAAACTGCAGTCACAGAAAAAGGGAAGGAATGCTATAGCAAACCAAATTCAAATTCAGATTTATTTATTGCAACCCCAGGGCCATATACAAACAAGATATTCAATAAAGTAAATATTGAATAAAATATAATATTCATACACACACACACACATATACATAAATGTATGTTAAGAGACAGATGTGTGTAAAAGGAAACCAATAAGTATAATAATGGAATCTAAAAATAATGAATATCACTATTAAAATAAAATAGAATAAAATACTATTTTAAGAAGTTCCAATCCTAAATAATGGTACAGCATATCTTAGAAATGATAGCACAGAACTGAGCAATTTAAGAGATTATTTTCGAGTCATTGTCTCAGAGTAGTAGCATTAAATAGAAATCACACTCCCCATTTAAAAATTTCTTTCAGACAGGATATATATAAACAGAAGAATGGGGATCTGTAAGGTAGGGTGAATTCCCTCCAAATTTCTGGGATAAAATAAACGTTAGGACAAGTCTATATAATAGGGAAATGCAGAAGAGATATTAAATCAAAAACTGTAATTATAGGAAGAACTGGAAATCAAGACTTCTATAGACAAGGACACAAGAACTATAGAAACCTATACTCTCAATTAGGAGAGCAAAAGCATCATTGTGCGCCTATCTGCCTGTGTAGAAATAAAAGTGTGTGTGTAATTTAGACATGATCTTTGTAAGATGGTTCACCTATAGCAGTGATGGCGAACCTTTTCAGCACTGAGTGGCCAAACTGGAATACATGAGCGTATGCGTACACGCGCACCAGAGCGCCAAAAACCCAAAGACCAGCTAGCTGGTGCACATGCGCATGCTGGAAACCAGAAGAGCAGCTGGTGATGGCACACGTGCCCACAGAGAGGGCTCTGCGTGCCACCTCTGGCACCCGTACCATAGGTTCGCCATCACGGACCTATAATTTGGCTTCAGTCATTTTCAGTTTTTACCTCGCAATATTTATGAGAGAATATGATCTTTGGGATGAAGAGGTATCTTGGTCTCATAGCACTACATGTTGCCGTGGATAATTTCAAACCAGTAACTTGAGAAATCTCTAGCTGATTTTAATTAAATTCTATTACTTTGGATGACATGGCTTTGAGTTCATGTCTTTATTTGACTTTGTTTTCAAACTTTAGATCGATACAAAAAAATGCATGACCCAATTTTTCCTTTCTTAAATCAACTTAGTAAGCTACGTGACATATATTTATGAAGCCAATAAAAACGTGACAAGGGAATCTTTTTATTCATAACTACAGAGCTGTTTTCTGTCTTATTCATAGATACATAATCAAACCATTTTTTTTAAAAAAATATTTCTCTACAGCCAAGTAAGTTTTGCATATTTTAAAGTAAAAAAAAATTGAGGTCAACTTCAGATGATTTATCACTCATACCAAACAAGGCCAGTTTATCCCTTGGCCTTTATCCCTAGAACAACATTTCTCTTTTATCCAAAAGAGAGGTGTGAATTAGTCCCTAAAAAAGTAGATTCTGGTGGAGATAATAGAATGGAGCATTTAAATAAAATGCATAGGTCATACATGATAACTTTCTTACATTAGTATATCTCAAATTCTCAGCTTGACTAACTTGATCTCTTAATTTCAGCTTGGCTTGATTTCAAACTGTACTCATACACTCAGTAATGAAAGTGATAGAAAATTGAAATGAGCTTAAAAGATGCTACAAAAATAAAACTGCCAGATGACCTGTCTTAGCTGTATAGTATAGCTGGATTCAATTAATATTGTAAATATTTTAATAAAGATTATTTACTTCATAGAGTTCCTTCTCTCAATTTTATATTTTTCCCTCCCTGACTTACATGCTTAAGAACATTCTTTATGCTTAGTTCATTAACCATAAACTAGCTACATTATGAAGACATGTAATATGAAATCACAGAATTTAAACTGTCCTCTGGGGTCACACACTTCCTACCTTCCTATCTCAGATTTGGCTAAGGGGAAACTGACAGTGTCTGTTTCTTTTTTATATCACTAGAAGTTTAGCCTATTGCCCAAACTGTATGGCACAAAAACTGCAATTCACAATGTCCATTCTTTCCATGTGCTGTTTCTCTAGCTATTGTCTACTTATCTACTCACCCACCATCTCCTTCTTTCCTTCTACACATTCCACCATCTCTCCCCCTGCCAAATTTCCAGATTTCCACATTCATCCCTGCTGAATTCAATATAGCTGGCCTCATTCGCAAATTCCTACTCCATCTTCAGATTCTCTGAATAGCTGCCCCACATTTTTTTTCTCACAATCATAACAATCCTTCACAATCTAGCCACTGGACTCCCAGAATATTACTGGGCATTTTGGAGCTGCTATTGGGATTCTCTCTCCCTATTTGTTGTTTTCTGGCTTATGAATGCCAAATATTCCCAAACATGCTAATATTTTGTGTAAATATATTAGATTGTTGAGAGCTCTAAAGAGATTATGGCCAATCTCCACTTCTTAAATTCTCTGGTCATGATAAAACATTAAGCTATTCAATCATTTCAAATTGTGAAATGGGTGGCAAATAAATTTTATAATAATAATTTAAAATGTTAAAAATGACCCAGGACAACAAAATGTTAAGGCTGAAGACTCTATGAATTTAAGACAAGTTTGAAGACTTTACTACTGAGTCTGACTCCTACTGCAACCAGCCAGAAACAGAAGCAACAACTATTTTGAAAGGCAATCATCTGCTGCTTGTGAATTTTGGGAATCAGCTTCAAAGGGGTGAGGGAACTGAATATTTACCAGATTACAACACCCTTCTGAAGATATGCAAAGCAATTTCCATCTGAGATAGCAGTGAATTTGCTATCTGTAATGGTATATTAGAATGAGCTTGGGAGACAGGAGGAAGACATTTATCTAGACAATAGTCCAATAAATGATTGAGTGTGAAGGAAGAGAGGTGGAGAAAGCATCTCAGAAGGGACACTCCCTAGTTTTCAGCAGAGCAAAAGTACGAGGTGAGAAGTACTTTTAAATTTGCCAGATTCTCTTAATGTAACCTTACAAATACGATAGCATTAGTACTCAGGGGTAAAGTATCTTATTTAATAAAATAATTATGTTATAATTTGGTAATAAAAGCAACAGACAAACTTTTCTAGATTTCAGTGAATCAATTACTTTATCTTTTAAGCCATGTTCTACTCTTAAAACCCACATTCATATTAGTGGTGCCCTCCCTTATTTACAAAATTTTGTACTCTATCCAGGTGATGTATATCTTAGCAAATAGGAACATGTTATCTGGGCTTGAAGTTAAGCAGGGTCAGGTCTAGTTAGTATTTGAATGGCAGACCTCAAGGGAATAGCATTGGCTAGACTTGTGGTAAAAGAAGAGTCTGGAAAAGGTACTACTAAACCAGTTACTGTTACCAAGAAAATTCCATGAATCAGTCCATAAAGTCACCGGTAACTGAGTCTGATTAGATTAAGAATTTATTTGTAAATGATCCATTTTCCTTTGCTTCTTTGATCTTTTTCTTCTTTCCAAAAAATCCTTTCAGAAAGGAAAGTCAAGAAAACTGCATAATATGTTTTAATTACTAAATTAGGAAGCACTTGTCTGGAAACACATTACTTTATGTATAATGTGAAGTAATTCTATTTTTTTTTTAAAAATTGTAAATATACTTAAGAAAAAGAAGGGAGGGAGGGAAGGTGGGTGGAAATTAGATAAGTTTTATAAAACAGAAAAAATGGGGAAAGTCTACTCTTATGCTATAAATTAAATTATAAATTAGAACAAAATATAATCATAAATTAAATAACCACATATCTCTATGGCCCTTTAAAAACTATTAATAGAGTTAAGTCAGAGATTACAAAAAACAGGAATAAAAATTATTAGTCAAAATACTGAAGAAATAACAAGAATGTCTAACTAATCTGAAAAAAATTCCATCATTTTAATTTTATGAAAACCAGACAGAATCTGGTGTTTTAAGGCCTTATTATAAGAGAAAGGCAAACCTGAGATGTGGTAAAAGTATATGTACAGAATTACAGTCCATAATCCGATATAGCACCTTGTTAAAAATGTAAGAAGATTTATGGCCTACTTTTAAAATTTTAACAAGATTTGATGTAAAGCATTACTTGAATTAACTATAAGCCATTTCATCTGTGAAAATTTAGGGAGTTTACTTAAATTAATATTCAAATAAATGTGATTACATCATAACCATTTTTGAAGCCTGATAAGTGAATAAACCATTCAGACTTTTTTCTTAGAGAAAAAAAATGTTTAAATTTAATATTATGCAAGATACGTTCAGTGAGATTAGGTATTATGAGATAAGGTATTATTATTATTATTATGTGCACTAAGGATATAGTATCTTTGCCACAACTATCATCTGTGAATCCAGTAACCACTATGGATCAAGAAATCTGCTCTATATGAAGGAACTCAAACCCATGCCAAATAGGTTTTTCTTCAGTCCCAAAGGTCAGCTTTCTCTAGATTAGACTTTGATTCTTTTCAATCTTTCTAAGCTTTTGGTGCACTGCTTTGCATTAGATCCAATCCTTCCTTTTGGGATGCATCTAGAAATGATGCTGGGAAACTACCATCCAACCCTACTTTGTTAAGCTATGGTGTTTCATGGGACTTTATCTTGTTTCTATGTTGGTTTACATTTACAAAGCTGACCTTTGGGACTGAAGAAAAACCTATTTGGCATGGGTTTGAGTTCCTTCATATAGAG
Source organism: Pantherophis guttatus (assembly GCF_059756535.1). Lineage (NCBI taxonomy): Eukaryota > Metazoa > Chordata > Lepidosauria > Squamata > Colubridae > Pantherophis > Pantherophis guttatus. The sequence goes on along the minus strand of NC_142063.1, from coordinate 228,777,506 downwards.
CAGATTTCTTGATCCATAGTGGTTACTGGATTCACAGATGATAGTTGTGGCAAAGAGTGTCTTTGTACAACTATGTCTAGTGAGACAATTGGACCCCTTCATGAGCTGGTGAGATATATCAGTTGTTATCTATCGCTTGATCATATTCCATCTAAACCATCGTAAATGCTTTACATGTGTCTGACTCTAAAAAATGTCTAGAAATTGCAGTTGGGGCAAAATGAAGAGGCTAAATTGCTGATGGATAATATAATGCCTGTAGTGAAAGACCTCTACTAGTTGCCAGTTGTCTACCAGACATAATTTAAGACAAGGTATGGCCTTTCATTCTAAGAACCTGCCCTACTCAGATCAGTAGAAGCAGCACTTTAGAAGAGGCCCTTTTTGCCAGAAACTCATCTATCTGGACCGTCTCTCTCTGATTGCAGATATGGAATATAAAAGATCAACAAATTGCCATTGATCCATGTTATTGTACTATCAGTGATAGGAAGAGGTGTTTGTGATATTCTAGGGTCACATGTGTTAAAATAATTAGGATGCATGTAGATAATCTGCACTTGGCTAGAAGGGTAGGACTAGAGAGTATCATATACTGCTTGATATCAGGCAACAAAAGTATCTTGGGCTAGTTGTGTCTTGAAACTGCATAATGCCACTTGTTAATTGTATTTATATGTAGCAGTAACCACAGGGCATGTCTTGGTCTGAATGACTAACTTCTTCATTCTGTTTGCTTTGTACCAAATGTGTTATCTGATGCTTCATTTAACCAGGTCTCAAGGAATATGGAACCAGTATTTCAAGTATCTGTTTAGTAAGCACATTTAGGTGCTTTTGCTTGTGACAGACTTAACCCTTGGCTTCTGCTTAAGAATTTGGTGCCATCTGGATGAGTATTTTATAACTCCCCAAAGGGATAGGCCTACAGGAACGTAAAAATGGATGCTCATTTTCCTGGAGAACTAAAAGCTGTGGATCAAATGTCAAGAGGAATAGTTTTCATATACTTTATGAGAGAGATCACCATACCACCTTCCTTCACCTGTCACTCTTGTGACATGACATCCACAGGCTTAAGCTCTGGATACCAGAAAGGAGAGAGAAGCTTAGCCAACTGTGTCATTTCAGAGAAAAGCCCCTTACTCCTTCTGCCAATTCAGCACCTTGACAAAACTGTGAAGATAAAGCTGTCATCCCTGAAGTTCAGTCATTGCATTGCTCTTGCAGGATGTGAAAACAACATCAACTATTTTAGTCCATTATGTTATTTTATTAGTATTATGTTATTTTAATATTAGAGAAACAATCTGCGTTATGTGGGAAATTAATGTTTAAAGTCAAGATGTTATGCATATTAAGTAAGGAATTACACAATCTTACAGCCATGTTCATGTGTCTCTATGATTTTTTTTAGGGCAATTCCAAATACTTTTCTTAGAAAAAAAATGTCCATTGAAACCTTTTTCAATATTTCTCCATGCCCAAATAAAGAATAGACAAAGCCAACTCTTATCACATTTCCAGGACCATTAGTTGAAGTTTAATTGACTTATTAGGATTGCTAAGTGACAATAAAAACAAAGTTTTCTCCCTAACTGCCCAAAATGTAATAGTCACTTCTTATTGGACCTCAGTTTTCAAAACTATGACTTAATGGAGGCAGGTTTCAAGCCCAGTGTTTAAGAAGCAATTTGGGAGGGAATGTAGGTTCCAATAACTAAAATGAAACTTAAATAAGGATATTGCCAGACATCTGATAGCCCTTTGCAATTAGGCTACGATTGAGTAAGGACTGCTAGACTCCAATGTCAGTTTTCAAACTCATATTACATCTGTCATACCCCCAATAATTTTTCTTACTCCAAAAGCACTGAGAGATACATTTGGCTGCTTAGGGGAAATGCAGCATAGAGGATTGATTTTCTAGATCTTTGCAGGAGTGTCCATTCTCCATGTGACGAATTTTAATGCCATCGGGAAAATGATCATCTACTTCCACTAAACAAAAGGCAATTCAGTGTCCTTTTGAACACATTACTGCATATGAAAAATGATAAACAGAGTGACATATTCTTTTTACCTTGTTTTGCAAGGCTTTGCATGAACCTATGTCACACAGTGAGATAGTCAGAATATTTTTGAAGAGAATGAAAGTAGACTGTGTTCAGCTGAAAAAAAAATCTAATATTCCTCTCACAAATTGTATAGGTTGCTAAATGTACATTTTGTGCAACTGAGGAAGTATGAATTTACCTAATTTAGATAGGTAAATTATCAATGGAAAAAAATCACCATCATATATACAAGCCAACATTTGGAAGATTCCTTCATTGTTTTCAAATTAAGTACTTACTGCAAGGGCAGCAGGTCCTGGAGGTCCCATATCACCCTATAATATTAGGAGGGAAGCAAAAAGTAACAATTGTATTAGTGCAATTTTTCAAAATGCCACTTCACTTAAAATACTTAACATCTATGGTCCACTCAGCTTCATTTGAACTACTTAATTCAATACATACAGTCCCTATTCAATTTATTTTAGAGAAATATGATGAGAAAATTAAATTGCTGAACAACTCAAGGTCAGCAACCATCGTCTGAGGGAGATTCAGGCTTATCCCTGGGTAGCTCATTTTTCATGATATTTTGGTTAAAAATTCAAGGGTTGGCTTATCTGCAGATAGGTTTATACATGAGTATATGTGATAAGTCTGTTCAGTCCCTTTTCTGCATTAATTTCTGTAACTGTTTCTAAAATGTCTGTCATGAAACTTGGTTTGCATGTCTTCTACAATATTTTTGTACACTTTTTCATCACATCCTTCTATCTGAAGGTATTTCCCGCTAATTTGTACATTTTTTTGCAAGTAAATTTCATAATGCTTTATTGAACCCACTTGGTAAACTGTATGTTTTATACATTGTGTGTGTGTTTGTGTCAGACTACATTTGTAAATTCAGAGAAGTGAGTCTGTCATCAAGGAACAATGCCTCTGCTCAAGGGTACTGCTGGGATACCCCCAAACAAACAAACAAACAAACACTCCAGATGGAGATGAGGGGAGGGGAAGAAGTAGTTGCAGAAGAGCAAAAGAGACAGTTATCCTGCTTAGGTTAAACTCAGCAAGTAACATTTTCCAAAGAGTTGCTAATATTCAGAGTCATATGCAATGGCATCTACACTAGAGCACTGGATGCAGCCCCTTAGTATTTCTTCTTTGTTCTTTTATTGTCAGCAATTTCTCCTCTTCTTTTCATTACTCATTAATTTTCAGCTATCAATTCAATATATGTGTTCGCATGTGGACACATCTGCATACCTTTTCTCCTTTTGCACCAGTTATTCCACAATCACCAACATCACCTTTTAAGCCCTATGGAAGAAGGAAAAAAAGATAAGAAACCATGTTTAATATGTATTAAATTTTGTAAGTAAAAAGTATAGTGGTTAAGCTCCTAGACTAGAAATTGGGAGACCATGAGTTCTAGTTTTGCCTTAGGCATGAAGTCAACTAAGTTATCTTTGGACAATCCCTCTCTCAGCCCAAAGGAGAAGCAAGGACAAGCCATTTCCAAAAAGTTTAGTTCAGGCAGTTGCCAGGAGTCAACAGTGACTTGAAGGTGCATACGCTTGTCTGTGTGCACATGTGCACACATGCGCGCGCGTACACACACACACACACACACACACACACACACACACACACACACACACACACACAGCCTTTTTCAAATCAATCTCAACTCTTTTTGGCATCATGGATATGTTTTCTTGGCAACGAAGAGTGGTTTGCTGAAACAAACATTCAGTTCTTAAAAGTAGACTCATTAAATTTGTCATCCATCTAAATTTAATTTAATTGAGAAAAAAAAATGATGTTAAGATGATAAGCAACATCTCTCCCACTGCAGGCCAGGAACTTTGAATCAGAAAGTGTTCAAAATACTCATAATTGGACAACTTCACTTTTTACAAAAATTAATTAATTCACTATTTAGAAGAAATAGTTACAGTACATTAGCATTTAAGTAGCCATTTCAAATTAAATGATGGATTTTGATAAACTTGATTTCACATTTATAAGCAATCAAAAAGTTAAATCTAAAGCAATATTTGTTCTGTCTGAAGAAGACAGACCAGGCAAAGAGAAATGAGTAGGGGAAAAAAATCTGCCTTAATGCCCATGCTTGAATAGCATAAATACAAATTACTCTATTCAGATTTCTGAATGGATTCAGATTTCTGACTTTTTTGTGGACTATAAACAAAAATGGTTATGAGATTTCAGAAAGCAAATGAAATATGTATATAAACATACATATTTATCATGTTATTCCCTTTCAGGATGTGCAGTGTTATGCAGTGTGAAAGAAGTAAAGAAATAAAAGAAAGTAGTTGAAACTATTTAATACCAGCACCATTCATATAGTTCTCCATACTTTTCTATCTTTGCAAAACATCCTTGCTTTCTCCACATCCTTATGCTTCTTTGTTTTTTACATAGATCATTTCTCTCATTCTGAGGTTCACATCAATTTCATTCCATCACTATTCTTGGACTGCTTCTTTCTCTCAACCCATTCATACTTTCTTCATAGATTTGTTAAGCAATTCATTTGGTATGATTAATTCAATGTTTGTACCCAATCCACATTTGCTCCATGCTCATTCCTTCTTGACATGATTTCTTCTTCTTTTACTATACTTCTTTAAAAATATTCCCACCCCATTCATTTTATTTTTATGTTTCTTTTGTGTTTCTCCTTACATAAAATCGACTCTCACTTCTATATACACAAATAGACAAAAGTATGCCATTATGCACAGCCAGTTTTACTTCTCTGAACATATTCCTTCTTTGCAAGAAACTATCTACTACCTTTCTACCTACATTTCCTCATCTCAAAATTTCTCCATTCATTGAGAGTATATGACAAACAGTGCTAAATAATCATGGGAGGCAGTCAGCATTGCTTTCGAAGTGCTTTGTATTGTATTGTATTGTATTGTATTGTATTGTATTGTATTTTTTTACTTCACTTTACTTCACTTCACTTCACTTCACATATGTATTTATATCCTGCCTTTATTATTTTTACAAATAACTCAAGGCAGTGATCTTATCCAATACATCTTCCTCCTATTTTTTCCACAATAAGAACCCTGTGAGTTGAGTTGAGAGAGTGTGACTAGCCCAAAATTATCCAACTGGCTTTCATGGCTAAAGTGGGATTAGAATTCACAATCTCCCACTTTCTAGCCTGGTGCTTTAACCACTAGACCAAGCATTTTATGTAGTTTTTTCTGGGATTACATTTTTTTGGTCTGTGGACATAACAACTTAATGAAAATTCTTTATCTTTAGAACTAGAAAGCAGTTATTTCTTCATTAGGATTTTATGTACAATCATCCTTTACCTTGTGATTATTCACAAAGAAATTAAATAAAACATACATATCAATTTACATCCCTTCCAGCTATGCCATCTATTCCCTTTCCCCCTTTTTCACCCTAAAAGGAAAGCAAGCAAACAAACAAACACCAATTAACATATGTGCTTAGAGAAAATATCTTCCTGTGTAATTCCAGTTTCCCCCCTTTGTCAACATTTTATACAACCCACTAAGTACCAGGTTTATGAAAAGGGCAAATTTATAAAACACCAATAGTAGTGGTTTCTAAATATTTCAGATGTACCACAAATGTGGAATCCTAGCTTTCATTTTGAACCACCCGATGACTTGTATGTGAGAAAAATCAAAGGAAAATGAGAACAATATAGTAGGGAAAGAAAGAGAATAATTGGGGGGAAAAAAATCAGAGAACAATGAAAGAAGAACCGTTAGAAGCTCTATGTGTCCAATAAATATTGTGCATTTTCCTTCCTTTGTTTCATTAATTCTTCAAATAAATCCAGCCTCTCCTTTACTTTTTCTATATATAATTCATAGTTTAAAGATCAAAGTGAAACATCTTTCCATAATTTATTATTGAATTCCTATATTGTTGTGTAGTAAGAAATAACATAAACAATACAGCTTTCTCACAAAAGATTTCTTTTTCCTTCCTATTTCCTATGCTGTACAAGTCACCCCATTTATTAATCGCACCAAGAATATGCACTTTTACATTCAATTCTCATATTTCATATCACTTGTAATGCTGGTCTAAGCCACTGAGTCTTCCCAAAGTCTACAAACAGGGAGAAAAAAACACCCGCTGACAACCTGATTATGACTAACAGATGGACTACTTGTCACTTCCAGGACTAAATTCTATTATAAAATTAGCATTTTCAAGATTATCAATTTACAGGTCTGTATTAATTGGAACCACATTACTGTAATACTCAGTATTTCCCTCCAGATGTTTAAATTACTGAGCCGAAGACACAAGCCTTTCAGCTTTTGTTCTGGTTTATAGACAGAACTCCAATATGTAGGCATTCCAGCTTGGAGGATTCTTTGGATGGAATTCATGCAATTTGGAAACATGTTCTCCCATTAATAAAATAGAAGTAAACCTTGAAAATAAAATATTAAGATGGACAGTGTTTTCTTTCCGCTTTATATAAGCAAAATACCAGGGAACGGGCAGACATACAGGTCTTTGAAAGTGGATGATACAATCAGTCTCTAGAGAAAACAAGTTGAAGATGTTCTTATAGGTTCACACCGTAGGGTCAATATTTAATCTTATCTATACTTTGATTTTTTATTTGATTTTTCTCTAGCTGGAAAAGATTGAGACAGAAGAGAAGTAGCTCATTCCCTTTTCTTTTTATAGGTAGTGAACAGCCAATTTTTTTTCTGTCAGCAGATGACAAATGGAATTACTTTCGTAGAATGCATTTTTAAGACATCTATACTTTCTGGTGCTTTAGTAGAGTGATGCTATTTTTTTTTCTTAAAAGAGGCCAGCATGTACCACGCAGTCAAGGATTACAACCATGTCAACTAGGTGGTAGACTAGAAAGTGCATTCAGTTCAGTTCTAACTTCATAGCTTCAATTTTATTTCATAACAGATTTACTACTACTCTGCCTCTCAGTTCATATTCTTCACTTGAATATTTGTTACATTTTTATCTCAAGCTTGGTCAGGGTGGGGTTGGGGAGCAGTTTTCTGAAAAGCACATCTTCAGGAATGTGTGGGTGAGTTCTTAGATGTGTAACAACATCTAAGTCCAGTGGTTAGAGAGATAATAAAATACACTGAGGAAATGGCCTTATAGGCAGGTAAATAGTGTTATTCCAAACATTTCTTGAAAGTGCCATAAAGACTGCTGTAAGCATAATTTATTCATCTTTTATTGTCATTTTCCCCCAAAGAAGTAAATTCTTGCAGTTATTTAGCTAATGTACTGGACTTTTTAAACATTAAAGTCCTATGTTGACACAACTAATAACATTAGGGTTTGTTTCCAAATAAACATGAAATAAGCTTAGCCTATGCTTTTTTCAAACAGAAGTAAAATCTTTTTAATCATTCCTTTTGATTTAAACTGAAACCCCCATAGGCATTTCTGAGAGCAAAGGAGTTTACTATATGCTAGTTTTCTTTCTCTATTTTCTTTCAATTTTTATTTTCTCAAAATTTATGGATCCTGTTATTCAGGAGTGGAAAATCAATAACTCTGCTTTAAGAGTATTGTGCAGGAAGTCATGTTCTTTGCTAGAAGTACAATCATGAATTTCATATAGATTGAATTATTTCTCCAGAATATTTAAACCTGGATGTTCACTTTTCCACATCACTCTTATATTCTAGCATTTTAAAATCCATTTTCAGTTCCACAACATCTTTTTCCATATCACTTTATAATCTAACATTTTAAAAACTCCAAATCCACAATCGGATCAGTCTTTATTTTATCCAATAAAATCTATTGTTCTTCTATATCCTTTGCTATTGTATCACACAAACTTGTAAGTAACTTCTGAGTAAAATTGTTCCCAAGCAGCCTTAATTTCTTTTATAGTTAAATAGTATTGCTCCATTGTATTAATGGTTCTGCTCTCCTTTAAAAATAATCCTTTGTTCTCTCTGGTTCCCTGTAATCAGACTTCAAAGTTTCTTCTTATCATCTGCTTATTTTCCAATCAAAAGGACTTTCCCACAGGAGGATTTTTTTTCAGTATCAAATATTTTATATATTGTTTTAGAAATTTTAAACACCCCATAGGAAATATTTTTTTCAAATCCATCCATCCCCTTAATTTTCCTAAATCAACATTCCAGATCCAATTTTGCTGTTTTCCAAACTTTAATATTTTTCTTGTTAAATTTACTTAGAGATTCTAATGGTGGAAGAAAACTCTCCCAATGTAATGCAGCTTATCTTTCAGAAGGTTCTTAACCCCAAAAAAATCAATAATAAGCAACTTCCTAAAGTAACTAAATGTCAGAAGAGGTTTGGGGCAGTTTGGGAACTTAGTCATGAAGGTGATTCAGACCACAGTCAGACATTATTCTTCAACATAACTAACCTGGTAGGCATTTTCTGAAAGTGAAATGGGGTGGGGATAGGGCAAGGACAGATATAACATCATGAAAGACAGAAAAATGTTAAAATTGTTTTTCAGGGATAGTCTCAAAATAAAGTTAAGAATTGGGTCTCAAAACCCTGGAGCAATGTTTCTCAACTCAGCAACTTGAAAAGTGTGGACTCCAACCCCCAGAATTCCTCAATCAACATGAGGCATGATTTGTATGCATGAGAATATACAATGAACAAGAGAATTAAGCATATGAACAAATAAATGGAATGGAAGAAAAAGCAGACAAAAGCCTAAATAAATAATTTTCTATCTCGTTAATTTTTTTAAAAAAAATTCTCGAAGCTGGCCTGAAAGTGAAAAACAATCCATAATTGTTTGAAAAGAGTTACTTGGCTAGTTGCTATATATCCAATTACTATTAGCAAACTCATAACATATGTCTTTTTTGGTAAATCTTAAAATAAAATATGATTGGCTCCCACAACCCAATGAAAATATCAATTATTACATTTTTAAGCAGTCTTATTATTAGTCACCATATGCCTTGTAATTAAAGTATGTGTCATTCACTCACTCAGGGCTGGAATTTGTATACAAAATAACAAGAGATGGATATCAAATAAAGTTGAAAATTATTACACAACATCAAGCAAAATCAATTTGCAAAAGTCAATATAATTTACCTTTTCTCCCACTTCACCTTTGTTTCCTTTCAAGCCATGTTCACCCTACATTTGAGAGAAATATAAAAAGTCATTATTGTTTTTAAGTTGCTATACAGTATTTAACTGAAAATTCTGCTTAAATATTGTTTTTAAACAATGACCAAATATACTTTTAATTCACAACAAAAGAGATAGACTTCTTTCTATCTCTTATTTTTTATCATCCTCATCTGGAAAAATGCTACAATTATACACTTTTTGCATCATTAAAACAGAACATTTCAAAACATAATCACTTTGAACAGAAAAAAAAAATCAATTTCACAGAAAATTCCCACTATATTTTGACAACAGAAAGTTTTCCCTTAGTAGATTGATTTGTACTTAGCATTTTTCAACATGCAACAAAAATTGTATTATATCTTCAGAACTTCCTACAACATTATATTTTGAGAGAGTCCTTACCAACATATATTTTACTGAAGTACCTGTTGGTGCTAATAATCTTTAGGAGTTCACCACTGCACTGAACATATTATTTTTGTTTTATCAAAATAATTTCATACAAATGGAAAGTATAAAAACATGATTGAACATGATTGATCACTGTTGTGATATTCATACTGACAACACTATTGCAATAGATAAACATTAAATGCCATTTCTATCAGCATATATTTTATAAGTAACAGAATAGCTGAGTTTTTGGATTTCTACTTTATGCTTGAAATTTGGTAAAGTGTGCATCCAAGTTCTGTTTTCTATAAAAAGCATTCATTATTCCAGATAAAAGAACTGCTTTTCTAAGAACTAATGGCTTACAAAATGAAAGCTGCAGCTAACTGATAAAAGTTAAATAATTATTTAAAAAATTAGTAAGCATTCAATAAAAATGCGTACATGTTGTGTAAAGTTTCTTTGAACAACCATTGGTAAAATTATTAATTCTATGAAAACACACACGTTACTTTTAGATCAGCTTTCTACAATTGTTGGGTTATAAATTCTCAACTTTCTAGTAAGAATGTTGGCAATATTGGAATTCTGGAAGTCAAGGTTCAATGTACTGGAAAGCAGCAGACTTGCAAAGAGAATAGCAAAGACTACTAGCAAAAACTGAGCCTTGGTAGTACAGTTGTTTAATGCACCCTGTTATTAACACAGCTGCCTGCAATTTCTGCAGGTTCGAATCTTACCAGGCTCAAGGTTGACTCAGCCTTCCATCCTTTCTAAGGTAGGTTAAATGAGGACCCAGTTTGTGGGGGCAATAAGCTGACTTTGTATAAATATACAAAAGTATGAAGGCTATTGCTTAACGCATTGTAAGCCGCCCTAAGTCTCCGGAGAAGGGCGGCATATAAATCAAATTTTTTAAAAAAGTTATTTTTATACTATTCCTGAAACACAGGGACTTTAGTAAGACAACTGAACAGATTTAATGGCCAATTTCTACTCTGCTTACTCATTTTCTATGTGCTACATAAAAATGTGAAGGAAATGGAAGGAAGAAATAAGAATGGAATCTCTAAAGGCTATAAATTGTCTCCACAGGAAGAGTACCTTTCCTGATAGCTACATCAATGAGAAGTATTAACATAGCTTGCTCCTATATTATAGCAGATGATGCTATTTAAATAAATTTTTTCCAAATCTTTTTAATAAAACTGTGGTATTGAAGATGGTAAAGATTTTGTTCATTGTGGATAAATCAGGTATTGCCTGATTTATTAAACTTTAATGCTAAAATTTGGCCAGTAATCTTGGCATGGAATTACAGATTATTGATCCTGTAAAAACTACTTTCATATAGGCAGTGCCAGGCTTGGATAGTATTAGATTACCAAAAGTCATCTGAGATATACATTCATATAAACTAGAATTGGCAGAGGTGGCTGGAGTTAGAAGAGGCTTTCAGTTTGATGCCATGCAAATTGCTATAAAACATTTTGGCCAAATATGGATTTCCTCCTTTTTTTAATTGGATTAGAATGTGATATTCTAATTGGATTAGAATTTGATATTCTAAACCTTCAGCCAAAGTTGGTAGAAATTAAACGATTGGAACTCATCCAGGATACAATTTATCTTATGTTATATTTAATTTGAATTTGGACCTTTGGTTTATCTTAGCAGGCAATCAGAATAGATTTTGAGCAAAAAACTAGTGGGAATTGAATCACACTTTTTATTACATAGTAACAATGTTACACCATCAAAAATCTGTCTCTCTTTCACATCCAAATAAATCAAGAGATGAGGGTAGATTGTGCACCATCACTTGCATGTTTATTGGAGAGAAGCCTTATCCAGAATATTGATTTCGAAAAGCATTTATGGAACAGGTCACCAATAAATTTTATTCTCTGTTCATAGATAAATGTGTAGCAGTTGAATCTGGCTAGCTACATTTCTGGCATTTAACCAGCAAAAATATAACTATAAAAATCTCCCTGCTATCTGCTTGAAATACACCCCACATTTGTGCACTTGAAACTATTTTACACCCCATTGCTGGATATAGGTTTCAGTGCTCTCCCCAAAATATAGCATCAGAGCAAAATTGAGGACAAAAGCTGCTCTTTTGCCCTGCAGCCTAAAGTGAAAGAAGGGAAGTTCTGGATATTAGAGAACATTTGTTATGTTAAATGTTTGTTCTTCCTTAAGTCCTGTCATGCTGCCTCACTGCAGTGGAGATAGGTGTTCCTGGAAAGGATTATGAAGAACACTGAGCATGGCAACTCCCAGCACTGTTACTCAATATGTGAAGTTCATCCCAGTTGCTCAGTTAAACCAAGCATGCACCTGTATCAGAGGGCAGTGATGGTGAATGAGGATGATCACTTTAGTGACAAAGAAACCCCGATGCCAAAGCATTATTTCATAATGCACGGGAGAAGAGATTAGTAAAACACTCCTGAATTTAACCAAGAAAAGCACATGGGTGGACAGGTATTGGTTCATGATATAGTACTGAATGATGGGCCCTCTAGCTACAGAGTTGGAATCATGCAGGCAGAGGCTTTTTCTATGATAGTTTATGGAAACAAAATCTGGATTTGGCAGAGTGGAATGGAAGTGATGAGGCTTTTGAACTTTGGTATTGGAAAATATTCCTGAGAATATGATAGACAACCAAGAAAAGAAATAAATCAACTTACAGTTCTCACTTGAGGCACAAATGTTTTTCCCCAGCAATTTTGATTTTCCTTTTTTTAATGATTGTGACATTGTTTTAATTACTGACTGTATGCTGCCCAGAGGCATATTCAATGAAATGGGTAGCCACATAAGTTTGTTGAATGAATGAATGAATGAGCTCATCTTATCATATTTTGTGAAGAACTTATCTTCATTATGTGAAGAACTCTTGAGGACTGATAATGCTGGGGGAAATAGATGGAAAGGAAAAAAGAGAACAACCAAAAGAAAGGTGAATGGACTTGATTACGTTGTGATGGATGCACTGTTGGACAATCTAAAGGGCCAAGTCAGGAATAGATCATTCTAAAGAAGATTTATCTGTGGAGTTGACACCAACCTGGTGGTACATAATTATAAAAATCATGAATGTATTTGTATTTTCTTCTTAGTATTTGATAATGTTAAATAGTATATATTTCCTATATAAAAACTTGTGGTAAAAAGGAAAGATGTCTGCTATTCTGACAGCCAAACGCAAACTATGGACCCAAAGGTTATATATGTACCTTTTCACCAGAAGTACCAGGAACACCAGGAACACCAATTAAACCATTTTCTCCCTAAAACAAATTGTAAACTGCATCAACTCTTATTTGTTGGTCATTAAAAGAAGTATTACATTATGAATAAATACAATAACTGTCACAATAACAAAATGTTACAATTTCTTATTATTATGGACTATTAATATTTTTAACTAAGAAAACTGTCATGCTAAGTAAGGTTAATTATCTTCATATTTGCCAAATATATAAAATATTTTATCTATTTATGACAGAATTTGGCCTGTTTTTCAAGACAAGCAATTCTGAATAAGAATTTGATAACTAATACATAATGTAGCATCTGTAACATTCAGTATTTGAATTACTCAGCTTTCAGGACATTTAACAATGTTTGTCCACTAAGTGAATCACATGTAGAAATGTTGAAAATACAGTGCAGGGCTTGTCATGTGACTTTACAGGTGTTCTGATGAGGATGCCTTCCATTTTTAATTCTCTGGTGTTTTTCCACTGCTTATACTGTCATTTTTCTTACTACAGTAAATCTCTTATGGAAGATAAAACAGAATACTTCACAATAACTAGCACTAGCTGCTATTCATAACCCCCTCCTATCTTAACAACTGAGATTTATTTATTTCTATACTCTTCTTTAGGAAACAAAGCCATATGGTGAGGATTAGGAGTTAAAGTTCTTCCTGCAGCCTTCCCTGTCCTTTACTTTCCAGCAGAATATCAAAGACACAACAAGGTACATGGTACCTCCAGGACAGAGAAGAAACATGAACTTCTATCACTATTGGAAGCTTGGAGAATAGTGTAAACATCATAAACCAAATATCATAAATATTGAAACATCAAATAAATGACTTAAATCTTTTGCACACTGTGATGTTTGAAACTGTTTAGAACCACTATCTGTCTAACTTGGGAATAATTTCATATAAAAGAATGATTTACTTCTTGAAGATGAGATGAAGATGCACTCACTGAATTCTAAACAACTTTCATAGGCTTCCATTATTAGGCCAACTGACATCTCATCTAGGATGAAAAAAATCCTCAATTCTGTAGCAATGCATAGAGCAGACTTTTGTAACCTGGATATTCTCCTGAAATCTAGGACTTCAACTCCTAGATTTTTTAACTCCAGCTGCTTGGAGAATTCTAGGAATTGATGTCTACATATCAGACAGTTGGAAAGGCTGATATGAACTGCTAATATTGATTCTGAAAGGGAAAATGTTTATCAATTTAAAATTAAAACAGTGACCAGGTCTAACAGAAATCATAAATAAATTGATTTTTCCATCCATAATATTTTTATTCATTGCACCACTACTGTTTTTCTTGAAAATGAAATTATAGAAATGACTAGAATGCAATTTTGCAATATAACCAAGACGTGGTTATATGAATTTTTTTAGAACTGGCTTGTAGCATTGCGGCAACTGCAGTTACTATTCACACATGAATGTGCTTGTTTGCTGATGATCATACTTGGAAGATTTAAAACTGCCTACTTAAAAATCACTCCAAAACTCTTTCTACTAGACATTTTTCCTGATACCATCAGACCTTTCTAAAAGTAGTGAGGAAAAAAAAGGAGACATATGGCTGGAGAGTGTGTTGCTTGTTATTGATTGATTTAGATTTGTAGGCCACCTAATCAGAAAATTCTAGGCAGCATACATAAATACTTTTCAAAAACATATAAAACATACAGAGAAGTGCAGGATATTGGGTAGGGGTGGGGGATAGGTAATACACTCAAATACCAATCATCCATCCTCTACCAGTCAGGATCACAAATCACTTGGCTTCTGGTCTGCTTGAAAAGCCAGTTTTTAAGAACTTTTCTAAAGGATGGCAAGATTGGAGCCCAACAAACTTTTGGGAGGATAGTATTCCAAAAGGCAGGAGCAATAACAGAGTAGTAATGACTCTGCATTCTTCAAGGCAGCATTAATTAATTAATGGGAAGTGGAAAATACCCATTCTGTCAGATTTGATTGGCTGGGCAGATCATTTCATAAACAACCTGGCTCTGAACCCTATAGACATAATAGCTGACAATCACCATCTTGAATTGCAGTAGGACATCCATTGACAATCAGTGCAACACAGAGAACAAGAGGTCTTAGATCAAAACATCAAGATGCACCATAACTGCTTGTGAAGCCAAGTTCTGGGGTAGTTTCTGAGTGGTCTTCCAGGGCATTGCATAACAAGAATCCAGATAAAAGGTGACTATGAACGGGATTTTCCAGCCCCGCAAAATTATTTTCCAATAATGGAAATATTATATAATTAATACTATTCAAATATTAAACGTAAGCTACATTAACATCTGCCCTGCATTCCCTGTCCAGCCTATTTTTTAAAATATTCAAAATTGTAGAGCCCGGTTGTTTACAGATTGATTGTTCCAAAACTGTACAAATATTCCTTACATTTAAATAAAATCTAAGTAGCTGTAACTTATGTTCATTGCTTTTGGTCCTAGTGGTTTTGAAAATGGTCCAAGAGCTCCTTTAAGGTAGGAATCCTACCTTTGTTCCAGGTAAACCAGGAATGCCATTTTCTCCTTTAGCTCCTTCTTCACCCTATATAAATTAAATGTATTTAGGTAAGTCCCATTGCTCCAGTTGTAAAATATTTAATAAACAATTTAGCCCTCCAAATGTGGTTCTTCTCCTTGATCCTGGACTGTTATTGATAATAACAATATTACAAGGACAAGAACACAATGAATAATCTGTAATTTTGTATAGTGACTTGAAAAGTGTTATAACTCTGAGAATGTAGATATGCCTTTTCTACTAAATGATGTTTTCTAAAGTCATATTTTGTGGAATGTTTTGCAAATTCATAAAACTTAGATTCTGCTCAGTGGAAAAGCTGAGAATTCAATGCACTAACATCTGTTTAGGTAGGTGTCAATTGCTGTAAGACATTTCAGGCAGAGGTTGACCGCCTGATTAACCTTATTCCTTACAATGTCCGGTGACCTCCAATAGAGAAGTCAGAACTGCCTCCTGAGTAAGAAATTTGGAGAATTGATAATCCAATAAGGATGTGTTTCTCTCTTGGTTGTCAGCTAGCAATCAAGAAATGAAGGTGAAATATTAAGAAGGGAAGGTCTTCAGATTTTTCCAGGACTCTTCAGTCTGTCCTGACTGGTTCTTCAATTTTCCATGAAAGGTAGGGGTTCATCAGGAGATGTGTTCAGCTGAGATCTTTTGGACCAGGAGAGCCTCAAAGTCAAAGACTCTATGGTGCTATGTTATACTATTCTTTCTATACTATAGCCATATTTTTCTAACTATGATTTACTTCTTTTCAAAATTTCAAAATTCTGGTTCTAATTCCAATTGGGTCATACTGCAACTTTTATAAAAAAAAAATTGTGTCAAAAATGGAAAATAACAGGAAATGTGGGCCAGTTATTTATTTTGGTACTGGAATCAAGATGACTGTATGATCATCCAAGTCTGCTCTTGATTTGCTGTGTAGTAAATTACCAGATAAGTACCTTACCTGTTGTTTGTTCTGGACATGGCTCAACATTTTATACAAATACATTAACTAATTTGTTTCCATTAACAATATGATTAATTGCAGTTTGTCCAGATTCGACAAACGGAGCAAGTGCTGTTAATCATAAATGAAAGCAAACATTTCCTACCTCAATACTGAAATGGAGGAAAAAAGAAGGACATAAGCACAATAGTAAGGATGGTCTGTTTTTTTATCATGCTAAACTTTAATTTAGGTTTACATCCAAACCAGTGAAATGATTCAAGCATTTCCACAGGAACTTCAGAAAAGACCATTTTTCCTTAATAAATACATCTTTTCATAAATATATTTAAAAGGTAAAGGTTCCCCTGCACTTGTGTGCTAGTCATTTCCGGCTCTAGGGGCAGTGCTCATCTCTGTTTCTAAACCAAAGAGCCAGTGCTGTCCAAAGAAGTCTCCATGGTCATGACTAAACACCGAAGGTCACAGAGCTTCCCACCAAAGTGCTTCCCACCAAAGTGGTCCCTATTTTTCTACTTGCATTTTTTACGAGCTTTCGAACTGCTAGGTTGGCAGAAGCTGGGACACATGATGGAAGCTCACTCCATTATGGGGCGCTAGGGATTTGAACCACTGAACTGCCGACCTTCTGATCGACAAGCTCAGTGTCTTAACCACTGAGCCACTGCGTCCTCTATACATTTAGGGAATTATTACATTTAGGCCAAATCTAATCTTAACATTTTATAATTCATTAGAAACCAATGTAGCACTTAACTTTTCAGTTAATATTTCTTATTCTGCCATATGCTTCTGTAAGAAAAGTTATTCTTTTAGCATCTGCACTAATAAAGGGATATTTAAAACATTAGCTGTAATACTTTTTTCTACCAGCACTAGCAGTAACAAATTAAATGAGCAAAATCCACAGTCCATGAAAATAAAGACAGAATCTGCAACAAAATCTGAGATAAGCATTTTTTTTTAATTTTTTTTTTTTTTTTGCAAATTTGGAGATTGGGGCATATTTCCAATCCTTACTATTCCTAAAAGTATGAGCAGGCTATAATTAGTAGAAAGCAATTAGCCAAAGGACAAAGTTCATATTATTTTTAAAAAGGCATTTCTGCAAGTCACTATGTCTTTTATGTACAGTAAATTGCTTCCATAGACAATATCCTGCAGCTTTTATACCTGCCTTCTTAAATCACACTTTTCATTCACAGAAATTCAAAGACCTGCACCTGTAAAATCCAGCTGGCAGCCCTTACTTCTTGGCATGTGAGCAGGGGGTTGAGCAAATCAAGTCACACATGCTGCACTCGCTCCAGAAATTCAAATCCAGTGAATCAAAGTAATGATGTTTAGTGCTTTCCATTGAATGGTTTAAATGTAAGCATGTTCAGTTCACTCAGGCTCATCAGCAGGAAAACATTTAAATGACTGTATGCTATTAGCAAGCACTACAGTATTTAAGAAAAAGAGTAACATGGGCAGAAATGACTTGTGTCAGCTTTTTTGCTACCCACAGAATCCGTCTTACATTATGTTCTACTTCCTGTATTGTTTCCAGATATTTTAGCCAGGCTACAAGCCTGTTTGATATCAGTATTGGTACATTCTGGCATCTTCTGAATTTATGCACAACTTTCTGTCTGATACTCATATTTAAAAAATTAGGTTGATTATTGTAATAACCAAAATGATATTAAATATGCACTCAGTTGTTTCATAACTATAATAAATAAATAAACTTTGGCCATTAAATGGCTAGTAAATAAAGGAAAAACCAAAAACCAAAAATGAAGTAATTCATTCTATCTTGCAACTGTGATACTTAAAAGATCAAATTTAACCAGGCATTCAGCTCACCAGTACCTGATCTACGGTAGGATATTAACATTGCCAAAAGGTAGTTTTGTGCCATATTGGTTATTTTATTATTTCATTTTATTACTTCCACCTCATCCTTTTTTGACAGTTATTAATATTGTAGCTTTCATAAATCACAATACAAAGTACAGTAGTTTCCTAAACTTTAAAAATGGTAAAGTACAGCTCTGAATAAAGTGATAGGCTTTATGCTGTATAGTATACCAGCATAGCCTGCAGCCCATTCAGACTTTAAATTAAAAAGTACAAAGTATTTAGAAATGATAAAGCTTGAGTAATGCAATAAAATATGTGCTATTTTTTATTTTCTTGAAAACAAGATCATTGGCATTTTTCAGTCTGCAAATGAATGAAGCTATCAAATTATTTTAAATGAACCAAAGTTAAAAGGGAATATTAAAGTAATAAGCTGGCTTGAGTCAAATTTTAAACGGATTTTAAATTGGAATGTTTTAATTACGGCCAAAATTATTTAATTATTTTAAACAGATTTTAGATTTTGTATGTTTTGTATGTATGTCTTGTTTTTACTTTGGCTGTTCACCGCCCTGAGTCCTACATTGGAGAAGGGCGGTATAGAAATTTAAACAAATAAATAAATAATAAATAAATAATGGCATCTTAATTGAGTGAAATGTATGCAAGAGTAAAGTGAGGCCCATTGGGTTATGGGATACACACATATCATTTCATGTATATGTTGATTCAATCTGAGTGGGCCGTGAGTAACAGGAATCTTGAGCTAATGGTAGGTAACTTAATGAAAAGACTGAAATGATATGCAAACATTATGAAAAAGGCAAATGGTACATTCAAGGTCAATAAATCGTCTTTAAACAAATCTGCCTACTACACTTGGAATGTTATTTATTTATTTCAATGTATATGACTGTCTATCTCAAATTCATAATGCTGGGCAGTTAATACCTGCTTCAATACTTTAATCGCTATGCTTTTTTTTGACTTGCCTCCCATATTCCTCTCTTGGATCTTTATCTCTATCTGCATCTACTTCTTGGCTGTTCAATCTAGATATTTCTCCCACCTCTATCCTCTTCCATTGCCTAGCTTCCAAAATTTCTACCGAGGCCCCTATCTCCCTTTCAAGAGTATCTTCCTGTATCTCCAATTCTCTTTTCAACTCTCTTAATATGTTTTATCCCTCATTTAATTCACCAGTTACTGTTATTTTCATTGTTATCTCCTTCTTGTCTTCTTCTTTTATTCTCTGGTTCTCCAGCTCAATCTTTTTCTCCATTTCTTCTGTTGGCTCGTCCCTTTCCTGGGCGTCTTGGTCTTTACTCATCATCCCACATATAATGTTTTCCATTTTTTCCGTAATCTCTTTAAATTCTTTCTTCATGATGTCCTTTGTGTTTTGAAAAAGTAATGCCATCTCCTTCTTCCTTATAAGTTCCACTCATTTCTTCCTTATAAAGCATCTTATTTTGTTTTAAACAATTCAAATTTTGTCCAGCAGTCCAATAACAATTTATTCAGACCTTAAATTACCCTTCAAGGAGTGCACTAATCACAGCTTTTTATATCTCATAGATATACAATCAGTTCCATTTAAATAGTCCCAGAGTTTATCAAAAGCCTCTTTGTGTCCCCTTTACAGGTTCAATCTTCTAGCATAACATTCAGGGGTCCTTTTAATTAAATAGCTTCCTTATTTTCATATTTTAGTCTCCAGTAGTCATGGGGTAATTAGGAATAATCCAATAAATATTTTCACAGTCCTTCATATAGGTATTCCCAGACTTATAATTTTTCCTTTCGTCAGTAGATGGCACTCTCAACTTAAATTTCAGTATTGCCAATAGTCAATCATCATTTTAATTATAAATCCATTATAAAAGCAGAATAAGTTTTGTAAGTAAATGATTCCAGCATTTTAATATGCCTTCCCAGTACCACATCTTCCTAGTTTAAGATTCCAATTTCCTGTATATTTCAAAATTTATTATTTTTCTCTCTTGCACCTTTCACTTCCGGTCTGGTATTTTCTCAGAATGCTTAAATGCTGCTTAACAAATAATTCTGAACAAATAGTTCTAAATTATTCCTTGGCATTAAGTTTAAGGCAAAAAAGAATCCTCTCCCCCAGTTCCAGTCACTGTTCATCTACTTCACTCCAGCATCAGTCTTAATTGTTCCTCAGTTGTCCCAGCTTTGTGGCAGCCATCTTTAGGCTTCCTAGTCTCCTGTCTGTGGCTGAGAGGGAAAAGAAACCCTGGGTCAGATAGGAGAGCTGCAACTCTCCACAACCTCACAGGGCGCCCCTCTTTGCTTCACTGCCCCTACAAGGCAGCTTTGGCTCCTCTCTGAACCCACAAACAGGGAGATATCAGCACTGGGAACTCGGAGACCAGTTCCCTGTGTCTGATATCGCCGAGACGTCAACCAGAAGTCTATAAGGTCTATTTTTGTAACTTCTTGCAACATATAACAAAGGAGTGACTTTAGAGTTGTTTCTAAACAGTTTAAATCAGTGGGTCTCAACCTTCCTAACGCCGCGACCCTTTAATACAGTTCCTCATGTTGTGGTGACCCCCAACCATAAAATTATTCCTAAAACAATTGAAAATATGTGTTTTTGGATGGTTTTAGGCGACACCTGTGAAAGGGTCATTCAACCCCCCAAAGGGGTCCCAACCCACAGGTTGAGAACCACTGGTTTAAATGTTAAGCCTATGTGAAACTGATTTAAATAAACCTTTTGAAACTATTTGAAAATTCCTCTTTTATAGGAAAAAAAACCCGTTTTGTTTACATTTCAATGCAAAATAAGATTTTGAAGGTTGATAGCACTTGATTGCTACTTTAAAGGGAATCTTTGATCTCTGGGCTTGTGAAATAACTGGAAGTTTTTTTATTGGAAAAAAATTGTCACCAAAGATGAATATACTCCTTTGAAGACCCACAAAACAGACTTTAACGTGGAGTTGAATTATTATTTAAAAATAAAAAAGATATACAAATAATGTACCTAAAGAGCAATGTGGTCTATTCTTTTAAACTGTCATATGGGAGTTTTATTGGAGTTACTTTATGGAAAGTACAAATGCACCTGGATAAAGTTGATAAGAATGTCAAGAGAAGAAGCAAGGACACTAGATGAAAACAGGAAAGAAAATTTTAACCATGGGATTTAAGAAGGGGTGAAATGCTCCCGGTTCGGACCGGATCACCCGATCTGGTAGCGATGGCAGTGGGTGGTTCAGAGAACCGGTAGCAAAAATCACTGCGCCCCCCCCATGCCCAGCTGAGCCGCGCGATCATCAGAGGCTGTTTTTTTTACTTTTAAAAGCATTTTTTCTACAACCTCTTCAGCCGAAAAAATGCTTTTAAAAGTAAAAAAAAAAAGCCTCTGTTGATCGTGTGGCTCAGCTGGGATCGTCAGAGGCTTTTCAAAGCATTTTTTTCTGTAACCTCTTCAGCCAAAGAGGCCGTAGAAAAAAAAATGCCTATAAAAGCCTCTGGCGACCCCAGCTGAGTTGCCTGATCGTCAGAAGCTTCTAAAAGCATTTTTTTTCTGCAACCTCTTAAGGTTGTAGAAAAAATGCTTTTAAAAGTAAAAAAAAAAAAGTTGGTCATGCCCACCTAGTCAGATACCCCCCCCCCAAGCCATGCCCACAGAACCGGTAGTAACAAATTTTAGATTTCACCCCCTGGATTTAAGGATGCCTGGGAGATAGAAGGGAAAAATAAATATGGCATTGGTTTATTTGACCATGGTTAAATAATGAGTTGCTTAATTCATTATATAAACTCACCTTGAAATGTAAAAGATTATGAAAGCTAAGTTTAGTCCTTGACATTTAACAGAATTATTACTAAACATTTTTTTAAAAATCCTTTATAGAGTTCCTTTCTAGCTTTCCTTTTCCAGAACGGTGATTGTGATTTCCATAGCTTTGTTCTCTGTAGAGCAGAGAGAAAAAATATAGGACCTTAAACTCATTTTTAGTTTTTCCTCCCATGCAGTTCTAGACACAAACAACTTTTTTTTGCTGAATTCCAGACAACCTCAAGTTAGGGATTAAATATGTTGCATGGATCATTGGGCACAGTTTATTATTCTTGATCAGTCAAAGGTCATTTTAGGCAGTGTGATCCCCAATGGCATAATTGAAAAAGGAGAAAGGAAGGTGTTACTGAAATTTGATACATAGAAAATGCTGATGATATTGTGGTATTATAACAGTATTTTGAATACCTACTAAAGCACCTCCTTACTTCGATTTATATTTAGCACAATCAAGGCAGATTTGTTTTGAATATATTTCTCACAATTTCTACTTTCCCTAGAAGGTTACCTTTGCAACAAAAATTGGATTTAAATTGATCACAGCATTACAAATGGAATGTTGAGAAAGGAAATATCTTGGGTTTTTATGGTATCTTACTATAAGCCTACAAAAATTGAGCTGAAAGTGAGAATAGAATAGAATAACAGAGTTGGAAGGGACTTTTTTTTTTTTTTTTTTAATTTGATTTATATGCCGCCCTTCTCCGAAGACTCAGGGCGGCTTACAATGTGCTCAGCAATAGAGGTCTCAGCAATAGACTTTAGAGGTCTTCTAATCTGCTTAGGCAGGAAACTCTACACCACTTCAGACAAATGGTTATCTAATATCTTCTTTAAAACTTCCAGTATTGTCATCCTTAGTTCTTCTTTTCATAAGATTAGACATACCTAGTTCCAGCAACCGTTCTTCATATGTTTTATCCTCGAGTCCCCTAATCATCTTTGTTGCTCTTCTCTGCACACTTTCTAGAGTCTCAACATCTTTTTTACATCGTGGTGACCAAAATTGGATGCAGTATTCCAAGTGTGGCTTTACCAAGGCATTATAAAGTAGTATTAACACTTCACGTGATTTTGATTCTATCCCTCTGTTTATGCAGCCAAGAACTGTGTTGGCTTTTTTGTCAGCTGCTGCACACTGCTGGATCATATTTAAATGGTTGTCCACAAGGACTCCAAGATCCCTCTCACAGTTATTACTATTTGGCAAGGTACCATATATACTGTACCTGTGCATTTTGTTTTCTTGCCTAAATGTAGAACCTTACTTTTTTCACTGTTGAATTTCATTTTGTTAGATAGTGCATAATTTTCAAGTCTGTCAAGATTCTTCTGTATCTTAAGCCTATTTCCAGAGTGTTGGCTATTTCTGCTAGCTTGGTGTCATCTGCAAATTTCCCCATCTATCTCCTCATCCAAATCATTGATGAATATGTCGAAGAGTACTGAGCATAAAATGAGCCCTGGGGTATCCCACTGCATACCTCCCCCCACGTAGCTGCAGTTCCATTGAGGACTACATGTTGAGTGTGGTTGGTCAGCCAGTTATGAATTCATCTGGTGGTGATGCTGTCTAACCCACATTTTTCTACTTTATCTAGTAGTAGGTTATGGTCTACTTTATCAAATGCCTTACTGAAGTCCAAGTAAATTATACTGACAGCATTCCTCCGGTCCACTAGTTTTGTCACTTCGTCAAAGAATGCAATAAGATTAGTCTGGCATGATCTGTTTTTGACAAACCCATGTTGGCTTTTGGTTATTACTTTGTTTTCTTCTTGGTGTTCACTGATTTGTTCTGTGGTAGGTTTCAAAATTTTTTACTACCGGTTCTGTGGGTGTGGCTTGGTGGGCATGGCATGGCTTGGTAGGTGTGGCTTGGTGGGCGTGACAGGGGAAGGATACTGCAAGATCCCCATTCCCTCCCCACCCCACTAACCTGCTCTGGGAAGGAATCAAACTCCCCCCTCTTCATTTTCCCAAATAAAATATTACTCATAAGAAAAGGCTCCCAGAAAAGCAAGGAAAAATCAAGCTACTAACAAAGGAACCTGCCTGAGGCTCATTCCATATTCTTGCCAGCTACATAAAGGAAACTTTGTAAGAAGAAAACAGCTACCGGTGCTTAGAGATAATAGAAAGTGGAGGCCGGAAGTTCCACTTTACAAGCAGGCAGAAAGCTCATTCAAGACAGGATATTTCACAATGGAAATTGCCCAAACCTTTTTAGAAACACAAAGCCCATGTTGCCCAAACCACAAAACTTCAAAAACATAGAACCATATAAAAATCCCTCCTCTTATCTAGTTTGTTGTTCAGCTGACCCAGAAATGAACTGCTGAATGTGACTTCACTTCTGCAAGTAAAAACCTCCTTCCAGCAGCTGCTTCTTGTCAATTTAAAGCGATGGTATCTTGTTTTTTCCCCTCTTCTTTATCAAGTGATCTACCTATTGAAAAGCGAACCCTGATTTTTTCCTTCTAGCCGACCAGCTGAGAGACTGGGAGGCAGCGAATAGATTGGGGGCAGGGCCAAGCAGAGGTGGTATTTACCGGTTCTCCAAACTACTCAAAATTTCCACTACCGGTTCGCAAGAACCAGTCAGAACCAGCTGAAACCCACCCCTGGATTCGTTGCTTCATTATCTTTTCCAGAATCTTCCCTGGTATTGAAGTTGCATATAATTGTGTCAATAGTTCAATATTTTTTTTAAATGAAAGCCACAAAAATATGTTCATATTTAATGGAGTGATGGGGGGGAAGAACCCAATATTTTTTAGTTGTATTGGCAGCCTAAGCATTGGTTTATCAGATATCAAACAAGCAACAAGGCAGACATTGATACCAGTAGGAAATAAAAATAAGAATGAAAAGGTTTTGAAAACACGTGTTTTCCTACTGATAGACTGTAATTCATGACCACCAATTGTTTTGATTGTCAAAGTATTCTTTGTGAGGAAGATGGGTGGTTTGTGAGGGAGATGGGTGGTTCTTAAGTTTGATATGTAAATAAATAAAAACAAATAAAATGTTAATTTAAACTCCAACTATTATTACTCATTTTGTAGATTTTTTTCTTATTTATTTTATTGGTTTTTTAAAAATTAATTCATTTTAATTGAATTACAGTTAAAGAATTTTCATAGCATTGACCGACTCCACGGCTTAATTGCCATACAGTACTTAAAGGTTGTTCTAGGTGATATTATAGAAAAATGTTTGGTTATTTAAATATGATTTCAAACTTTAAAAAATTGAAATACTATTTGTACTGCAACATCCTTAACAGATATGTTGTTGGCCAATTAAAAAGTGTTAAAATAATACTACCAAGAAGTAAAAAGGCCAAGGCTTATGCAGAAATAGGGCGACTTGTTTTGTACCTGAGAAGGGAATGCCAAATATTTGAAAGCTTTCAGAAATAGCAAAACGTTAATCAAAGTCAATGAGGATTGGAAATTGCCTGTTGACAGTCCTCCATGAGGTATGTTAGGGAACTCTTTTTTTTTGGAGGGTTGTTCTGTCCAAACACTTTGGCAGTTTCAAACTAGGAATTGTAAGAATGGAGAGTAGGGCTTTTGAAGTGGTCTTCAATAAGGCGCATTGGGATAACATCTAAACATGATACTGTGGCTTTTGTTATGAGGAGAGGTATTGCCTTTTTTCTTAACTCATGTATAGTTCTGCTTGAGTGTGGAGACAGCGAGCAAGCGAGCAAGAGCTATACTAATAGACTATGCAAATATATGTAGACTTTATGCAAATATATTAAAATAAATATATTTTTGCAGGGTGGGAGATATACTGTATAAGTAATTACCACAGATTAATGTATCTGAGCTCAACTGGCACTACATGCAAATAACATACTTCCATTCAACTGATTTTTTAAAATTGTGGTTTTAGAATCAGTGGTTGTTTTGTTTTTAGCCAAATAGTACTTAGCAATTTTTAAAAACTTTATAGAACATGAACCTGACAATTATTTAGAATTAAATTCAAACATGAGATAACAGATTCTGAATTATGATGGCATAGCCAAAATGGAACAATATAAAGTAAGAGTCAACTAGAAGTAGCCCTTGACTTACAACAGTTTGTTTAATGACCATTTGAAGTTACAACAAAACTTATGACTTATGACTGTTTTTCACATTTATGACTGTTGCAGCATCCCCACAGTCACATGATCAAAATTCAGACTCTTGACAACTGATTCATATTTATAACAGTTGCAGTTTCCCAGAATCATGTTTTTGCAACTTGTTGACAAGCAAAACCAATGGAGAAGTCAGATACATTTAACAATCATGTTACTAAGTTAACAACCGCAATGATTCATTAAACAACTGTGGAAATGGGGCAAAATTAACTTAACAACAAAAATTTGAGCTCAGTTGTGGTCATAAGTAGAGGGCTACCTGTATTAGCATTCTCAGAAAAATATCACAAAGATACTTAAAATATATTCAGGGAGTGAAAGTAAATATATTCCAGAGAG
Organism: Pantherophis guttatus; assembly: GCF_059756535.1. Taxonomy (NCBI): domain Eukaryota; kingdom Metazoa; phylum Chordata; class Lepidosauria; order Squamata; family Colubridae; genus Pantherophis; species Pantherophis guttatus. The sequence continues at coordinate 228,750,899 of NC_142063.1, read as the reverse complement.
CTTGTATGGTTTAGTAGTTAAAGTGTTGCATTAGGAACCTAAGTTCTAGTCCTCCCTTTGGCATGAAAGTCAGCTGGCTGAGTTTAGGTAATCACTTCTTTTCATCCTTTAATTAACAAACTCTGAAACAAACCAACTGAAGTATCTATTAAAAATTACAGGTGGTCCTTATTCAGTGACTGTTTGAAGTTACAGCAGCATTGAACCAGGGTCCTTGTAATTATAGCTGTTGCAGCATCCCACAGTCACGTGATTGTCATTTGCTATTTCACTGCTGGCTTCCTACAAGCAAAGTCAATGGGGAAACCATCAGGAACTAACAAATGACGCTCACATGCCCAATGACCATATGGGATAACAAAAGCAACTGGAATTGCTTGAACTGCTGTCATCAGTGGTCATGTGACATTTTTCAACCGTATAGTTTAGCAACAGAGTTTCCAGTCCCACTGACCACTATTAAATGAACGCTATCGGTTAATATCATTTATTGATAACTTTAATTCAAGAACTTAATAACCAGAATCCAAAAGAATCAGTCTGTAACAAATTATAGGAACATCATATACTAAGGGTGGGAAATGAACACTCTAAAGAAAGCTGAGTGGGCACAGAGAATTTTGAATTTTGGAATAGAGAAAATGGGAAAAAAATATGAAGGTCTGATTGAATAGAGAGGATTTGGCAGGGAAAGTTGCTGTTGAAAAATTCTACCTTCTGTTGTTGTTTCACTTGCTATTATTTATTTCCCAACTGTTAATAACAAATTAAAATATGCCTAAGATTCTAACAGAATGGACATCTGCTTACTACAAACTGAAAAAATTATACTTGCCAGTCAGTTAAATAACACTGCATTGAAAGTTAAATTAGAATGTTTTTATTTAAATACACATACACGCTACATTCCTATGTATCTCATTTTGAAGGCATAAAAAAAAAAATCAAAGCCAGAAACCATGTGGTTAAAAAAGAAAAATCACACCCAGCTTCAAACCAAACAACATTCTTAGAGGATTCTTGCCTGTAAACTGAAATTGCTAAAAACAAAGACAAACAAACAAAAAACCTAATTAAAAAAACTCGTTTTGCTTAAAAAGAGTTACTTAAATAATATTAAGGTCAGTGGCAAGCAAATCTGTCTGGACAGAATTTATCTCCATTGGGACATTATACCAAAAAAAGTTCTCTTCTTAACAAACATGGACATGTAATATTTTTCCAGTTTCTGAAAAACCAACTGCCCAAACAAAAAGACAGTAGAAATGTTGCCGGTAAAATCTTACCTTTTCTCCCTTCTGGCCTGGCAAACCAGCTACGCCTGGCAATCCTGCTTCTCCCTGTTGAGAATAAAGCTAGGGTATTTATTCTAGAATCCTATGTTTGGGGTGGGGGGGGGGGAAGTAAACAATGCCCTATAAGTAATGACCTTACAGAGTAAGCATAAAGTGTAATTGTATAATATGCCAGAGCTCCATCTAATGGTAGTATTACTGATAGAAAAGGGAAGTACTTTGAGTGATACCTACAACTGCTACAACAAACCCTATTCTGACTTTGCACTTGTTGCTCAAAGTGTTCAAGAGTTCTAAGCTGATGTTTCTGATTGGAATAATATTGGATGATATTAGAAAAACCATTTTCCCTAATGCAGGGAGAAACAGTCTTATACCTTTATCTCCCTGGAGTCAGGAATAAGTGGCTCTGCAAATGCTGCTGAATTACAATTGCGCTATCCTTCATTTGTAGCTACAATTGTGTGGACTGATAGAGATTATACTTCAGCAAACTGAGCTGATTATTGTCATCCTTGGTGCACACAACCATACATATGTACAAATATACCCAATGTTATGAATTCAACTTTTCCACTATTTTTTTTTATTTTAAAATTGCCAGGCTAACAGATATATATTCTGACATAAGAATACTTTAATGAGACAGAAAGAATGAAAATAAGATATATTCTAGTGCAAAATATCTACTGCAGCTTTATGTCTTCTATATTTGTGAAAATTATTTGTAAATATCATTATTTTAATTGACAATGCTTTATGAAAATTGCATGGTTCAAGAGCTTAAATGATACTCTTCTAGTAAGGACAGATGCGATTTCTGTGCAATGCATTTGTTATTGATTCGCAAGTGACTGCTATCACACTGATATACAGACCTGTCCTTGCTCCCTGCTTCTAATGTACTTGAAATGTTTATGGGAAATGCTGCTGTCCAGTGTCCTCATATTGTTTTGTTCATTATTTTAATGTAGAGGTTGCAACAATTGACCTGGGCTATTAAATGACCCATATTCTTCCATGTTGGTCAGGATACTTAGCCACTAGCTCAAGTTACGGATGGCCCTGCTAATGTTTTGAAGAATGGGTTCATAAATTAACATTTCTATAAACAATCATTCATGCTGTTTGGATATTTCATCATTGCAACATAACTTGCAGAAATATTTTTCCAATCAATTTGAAATGACTGTTATCATCCTTTATTATAGTAGATTTGTAAACTGTTAACTTCCTAGTTGGTGTCATCCTTGTCAAAAGTAAAATCTATGAGTTTTTGTAATAAAAAAATTCACAGAAAATACAGACTTCAGATAACCTTGTACTATTTTAACTCACACTTTCATTCTCTTTGCAATATTATGCCTCTATAACAGAATAACAGAGTTGGAAGGGATCTTGGAGGTCTTCTAGTCAAACCCTCTGTTCAAGCAGGAGACCCTAGATCATTTCGGACTAATGGCTATCCAATTTTTTCTTAAATTGTTGTTGGAGCACCCACATCTTCTGAAGGTAAGCCTTCACTGATTAATTGTTCTCCCTGCCAGGAAATTTCTTCTTAGTTCTAGGTTGAATCTCTCCTTGATAAGTTTTCATCTGTTGCTTCTTGCCCTGCCCTCAGGTACTCTGAAGAATAGGTTGTCCCCCTCTTCTTTGTGACAGCCCCTCAAGATTGCTATCATATTACCCCTCGTTCTCCTCTTGCCTCTCATATGCAGAAATCAATTTCTAGAAAAGCTTTTCTCTAACCATATCAAATTATAATTATAATTTCTAGACAACATGGCCATTGATCATGAAGACTTCAGATTATAAGAATTGTGGCCTGACACATCTACTGTAGATGATATAAGGCTGTAATAAAACAAAATGCTGTGCAGCTTTCTTTAATATTCGTAGCGTATAAAAAAGAACAACAGTACAAAAGTCCAAATAAAAGGTTAAATCTGCTCAAAGAACTATACATTTAAGAATATAGATTCTTATATCTTTATATATAAAGATTATAATAAAAGAGGATTATACCTTGTTCTGAGAGCAAAAACATTTTTCTTCAGGATTTTTTTCCATTATTGGAAGAGCTTGTATTTTACCAATGTTACCAACTGATGGTGATGCTGCTGTAGTTTTCAAGCTTTTATCCAAAGGATGCTGAAAGTATGAATACATATTGGACTGAAGTTTAATTCATTAAGATTAAATTATACTATCTATAGCATCTTCTGCATCTTCAGAGACTACATTTCCATGGTTAATTTTTTTTTAAAAAAAACTTGTGTTGACAAGTTCAGCAATCTGAATTGAAAATCTGGCAATCATAATGTAATGGAATTACAGTAAATGCTGTTATTATTATTTTAAATAGGTGTTAGTTTATATTTACTTAATCCATAGGTAGAGTGCACTATGCTACAAGCAAAATGCTTAGAACATATACTGTACTGATAAAGCCTCTGAAACAACAGCAGCTCCAGTGACACTGATGTTCTTCTGTTACAGTGATTTGAACCTGTTATTCTTATTATTTGAATGGTAGATAAATTTCAAGATTTTTTTACTAAAGTTTAGGAAGAAGTGCCATTATTATTCCTCAAGATTTTTAAAATACATTTCTTTTTGCTTGTATTTTTATGTCTAATGTATTTATTTTTTAAATAGATGTTTCACTGTGCACAAGTTCCCAGAACATTAAAGGTCTGGGTAGAACATAGATTTTTTTTTTTAATGAATAAAGATTGCCTCATCAAAATAAAGAAAAAAAAATCCTTCAAATGATATTTTCCCCCTCTCTTGTTCAATCATCCCCGTTTTTCAGAAACTACCCTGAGAAGTCCCTGCAGTCTTTTTGGCAAGATTTTTCAGACGTGATTTGCCGTTGCTCCTTCCTAGGGCTGAGAGAAAGTAATTAAACCAAGGTCACTAGCTGAAAACGGGATTAGGTTTTCCAGTTTCTATCATGATGCCTTAAATTCACCAAACTTGCTTTCTTCAAATGATAGGCCATACTAATAATGCCATGCAATTTTGTTACATTTTGTTACAAAAAAATAATACATTTTTATTTTCCAAACTTACCACATGCTCAGATAATTCACAACAGTTCTCCTGAGAAGCAAGGCTTGGATCGCAGTGTAAGATCATGCGGCCAAGTTCAATCTATTTAATAAACATGATGATACTTATCAGTTGAGATGTAACAACACTGAAGCCTCTGTAGCGGAAATCCATCACATTGTTAAATAATTTGACCCCACTGAAATGATGCATTTAAATATATCTAGCAGAGTTTGGGATTTTGGCCATGAACTTTGAAAAAACAAAGACATTTTAAAATACTCTATTTGCATTTATTATGTTAGTTATCTGAGCAACACACAGATTCTAATCAAATCATACCAACTCTAATTTGAACCCAACATAGCACTTCTGTATATCTCTTTATAAAAGGAGCTGGATTTATGACAACAGTTACTGCAGTTTGATGCATTCCTTTGGTCAGCTCTCTGGTCATTTGAAGGCTTTATTTTTACAGATGGAAATTACCTCTCTCCAAACTACTCTACTTAAAGTCAATAAAACTAGAGTTTTATACAAATTCTACTAGCTATGTTATTAATTTATCACTATAAATAATCCTAGGAATAATAAATTAAAACTTGAGTCACAACCCTGCTTTTGGTGGTTGAGGCAATGTCACTGAAGCCAAATAGTGTGGCCTCATGAGATAGCACTATTGCTTATTGCTTTCTTGCCGTGAATAGTCCCACCTAGGAAATACAGCAACTGGTCTTGCAGCTTTTGACAGAAGACCAGTTGAAATCATTGAGCTACAACTATAGAAGCACTGCAGGAAGCAGGACAATAGCAAGGGACAATATTCTTGGAACTTTCGTAAAACTCTATTTGTTAAATTGGGGACTTAGACAAATCTCAGGCCCTTTCTCCCTCTCTCTTTCCACTACATGAATAGTGCCACAGAGTTACCAGTTTATTTTAAAATATCTATTTTCTTTGAAACCTAAAAAATCTTTGAAAAAAACACTCTCTGTTAAGCTCTCTTTACACCCCTTCTTCCAATTGGTTTTGTTTGTAATTTAGCAATGCAAGTCTGGTTTACTATATAGATTTGTAGAATCCTCCCATTCACTCCATGACTCTGGTTGGCTGAATTGATTTAATTTTCCTTTCAATGATGCCATCTCATAGACCACCACAATGGGCTACATAGCACTGTTATTGTTTTTTTTAAAAAATATACTTTATTGGTTTTTTAAAAAAGGTTTTTTTTAAAAAGAAAATATCAAATCTCAGGTAACATCTGAGGTATCGTGTAATTACATATATACAGTATATACACAACAAGTATCTTCAAATCTATCATTATTAGAAATAAGCATATCCTTATAGTCTTGTTCTATTATTCCACCATTTATACCACCTTTCCCATACTGCTAGGCGGGTGTCCCCTTCCTCCCTCACCGCTCCATGTGCGTCCCTCCCGAAGCTGCGCGCTCGGTGGAAGAGGACGACCACCCCAGATAGAAGGAGTGTACCGATCTTTGGTCAAGGGTATACGATAGCTGCGCTCCCCTGCTAGAACCTCCAAACATAGTGCACTATTATTCTAACTAGAATAGAACACCACTATTCTAACTATGGTCTTACCATAAGGAAATTTCTCTCAATATTTAGACTGATATTCCTCCTTTAATTTCATCTATCTGGTCCTTGTTCTGCCTTTGGTTTCACTATTTAAATAAGGCTGCTTTCTTTTGTATGAGTCAGCCCTTTGGATAAGTGTAAATTGGTGTTACATCTTTACCCTTAGTCCTCTCTTTTGAAAGCAAACATACTCATCTCTTTCAATGTACCTTTCAAAGACCCTTTATTATTGTTGTGGTTTTCTTCTATTTGTCTATGGAGATTCTCAGTCATCCAGGTCATAGTTGTCCCAAAGGTGCTTTCTCAAGAGGCAACTGGGCTTTCTTGTTTTTCTTTGAAGACGTTTCGCTTCTCATCCAAGAGCTGAAGAAGTTTCTTGGATGAGAACCGAAACATCTTGAAAGAAAAACAAGAAAATCCAGTTGCCTCTTGAAAAAGAACCTTTGGGTTCTCCTCTATTTCTCTTCTGGCCTCTCCATGTTCCTTTCAAAGTGCAGTGACCAGTACTGGACACAATATGCCAGGTGTGGATAAGCCACCACAGAACACAATGAAATCCTGTGATCTAGATGTACAGTCTTGTTTTTATTAAAGAAGCCTAAGATTTTTTAGTTACTTTCCTGTGTTCGTCTACTAATCCACTAGTCTCCTAGATTTTTTTTTTACATGTCACTAAACCAGGCTGCTCTATTTGTCTTTTCCTACCTACAGTTTGTAATCTGTCTGTCTGTCTGTCTGTCTGTCCATCCATCCATTCATCCATCTATCTACCCATTTAATAGAAGCACTGTTTTAAATCGGAAAACTGAAAAAAGAAAATACCTAACATGCTCTTAATAATATATTAATTTGAATATATTTTAGTCTAGGCCTGTGATGGTGAACCTATGGCACATGTGCCAGAGGTGGCACACAGCCCCCTCTCTGAAGGCATGCAAGCCGTTGCCCCATTCAGTTCTGCTGCACATGCATGCGCACCTCCTGCCAGCCAGCTGGCCTTCAGGTTTCTGACGCACATATGGGGGCGCATAGGGATGTGCGTGCATGCGCAGGGAGGCAGGGTGTATGCAGGATGTATGCAGGGGGTCACACGTGCATGCGTGGGAATGTGGGGTGCGTGTGGGGGGTATGGGCAGGGGTGGGGGCATGAACGGGGGTGCATTGCATTTTGGGGGTGCACACGTGTATGTGTACACTTTGGGCACTCAGTCTGGAAAAGGTTAGCCATCACTAGTCTAGGCTTTATACAGAACTATCTGCACAATACAAGAAAGCTTGAACATTCTATACCTAAAACTGACCTGGGGGATGCGGGGGAAAGATAATATTTTTAAATTGCTTTCCTTCTAAGAAATAAAGTACTTTTTCCAAGAGAGGTTTTTTCCATACATACTATACCCTATATACTATGTGCATGCTGTAGCAGACTCTTTGTACGCTAACTGTTCTGTGAGACATTTATTTAATCTCTGGAAAAAAGAAACCAGATGGAAGAGTCTATGATGACCTTTGGAAAAAAAGAAAAGGATTAAGAAATGAAGGAAATGTGACAAAAACCAGAGGCAATGGGCAAGAAGGGTACAATGATAAAAAATGAGGAAAGGATAAATAAATAGGAACATGCTATATTTTTCTTCTTTGTACTCCTACTGTGAAAATTAACTGAATGGACAATATTGGAAAGGTTCATAAGTTGGTTATCAAGTTATAAAAAGAAAAATATTAAATCACTTATCATACATGAAACAATTGAAGTGCTGTAGCTATTTGCTCATATCTATTTTCTTGTGAAGAAAACACAATTTCCTTAAACATAACTAACAATTTATATGGAAAGCACTTTTATCTATCTTACAGTCACGTTAAAAACTTCAGACCACATCAATTAAATCTTTCCCAGCTTTCTCGTAACATTTTTCTTTATATGTCATATATATTATGTTGTAAAACTATCAGTAGGATTATTTCACATTTATTTTGGACAGTTTTGGTTTGATAACATTGCTTTATAAATTAACTGAAATAATAATATATATAATGGAATAGAGGTTCCATTATATATGATGTTTTAATATTAGATGCCATTTTGTTCAAAGTTTATGAATTCAATATTACCCTTGTTGAACAAGGTTCTAGTCATCATAAATTGATTAAAAAGGTGCCATATTCTTCCAAAGGCCACATCCTTCTGGGAAAAAATATTCAGGCTTTGATGCTGAATTAAACCAAAGGGGTTTACCCATGTAACTGCTTAACATTGCTCCAGCAGTAGAATACTCTGGAGGAAAGCTGTTGATTCTTTTGGAGTGATCACAGATTGGAAAAAGGCACAGCTGTTTGGTTAGATTGCAGCAGATGATCCATCTGGAGAAGTGCTGAATAGAAAACCATGGCCTTTAGAATGACCTTGGAAAAAACAAAGTCTCAGAAGAATGCCATATGGTCCAGATAAAAAGCAAGAACATGATGGATAACCAATAAAAGCAGAGATGTTTCAATGCAGCTGAGGAATTAGGACAAAAAGTAAGAAATATTATATCCTAATTCAAGTAAAAAAAGAAAATTAGGAAGTTGGACAATAAAAACATTTTGTCTCTAAAAAAATGGATAGTCTTTTCATAAGACACATGGTTGTTCAGCCTGATTAATTGAAGTCATGGCCACTAAAAGCTACTTTTTAAGATAAAAAAAGATAAGTAGGGGAATAGCCATAGGTCCAAAGGGTTTTGATCTTAATTCAGGGAGAATACAGTAGAATATCTTCCTTATTCTAGAAATGGAAGGGAAGCTGGAAGACAGAGCTATGTAAGTTCTTTTTTTTTTCAGTAGGCTGAAAAAAAGAGAAACATCTTTCCTATAAGAAAAATAAAGTAGAGATGGCAATATGATAATCTCTTTTAAATTGAGGAGACAGACAAAATGTCATATATATTACTTTAAGGGATTGAACTGTTACCTGTGAGGAAAGTCCAGAAAATATGTTTTATTTGATTGCATTGGAAGCCCTAATAGTATAGCCTTTATTGTCATTGTATATCATGTATACAACAAAATTGGTTATGAAAAATTAGGAGCTAATGACAAGTTTATAATTCAATATACTTCATTCCAGAGAAATTGCAGAACTAAACTAAACTCTCCAAATTGGAAAGCAGAGGGAATTGGGCTATGTGGAAACCTGACCCTGATAAATGGAGAGTAGATTGAGGTGTTCCAAAGGTGGAGATTCTCATGATGTGTGAGGCAAGCCACAATTGTCAAGGTTATCAAAGTGTAACAAAAAAACAGTTGGTCAAGTTCTTTTTGATCTTTTCTAAAACATAAGATGTAACATAAAAATAAACAAACATAAAAATAAGGTCTCTAAGTAAAAAAAAAAAGAAGAAGAAGAAGAAGAAGAAGGTATCACAAAAGATTGGAAAAAATTAATGGTTTTCTGCTGACATCAGGATTGTTTTATGTATTTGCTTATAAACAAGATATGGAATAAAAAGTTATCTGTTTAACCTTATGGTAGTGGTGATGAAAATGTATTAAATGTGTTTATACTTGTGATGAAGGTTGAAAGCCACTTCTTTATATATTTCCTTTTTTCCTTTTTCCTTTTTCCTGTGTTTTTTATTCTTCCTTCTCTTTCTCTAAGTTTAGATTGCATTAGTTTTTACCGTAAATAAAATTCTTAATAAAATTATATTAAAAAGAAAATTTCTAAAATTATTTTACTTTTAGTACATTATAGAATGTGTATTAAAACAGATGTGTTTCCTTAAATGTGCCACTGTATCCTCTTTACTGTAACTTAATTCCTACTATATAAGTAGTTTTCAGAATACTTTAAGTTAAACCTGAGGTTGCATTTGATATCTGCAACACAGAAGAGATAACACTCTAGAAATATTTGCTGCTTTTAGGATTTCTAAGGATCTCAGGGCATCAAAATTGCAAAATGTCTGCTTTCTAAACATATATAAAATAGATATGTCTGGATTCAGATATGATATTCTATAGATGCAAGGCTCCTTTCATTCAATGATGTACCGGTAATTATTTTTTCTGGAGAAGCTTCTACTTGAAGAAGAGATGAGGCAATTTTGGTTTATTCTCACTTCTCTCCTTCAGTCTCAATGTCTCCAATTATTTTTGAAGGGTTCCAAGCTTTAGAAAAATGTTTTAGGGAGCAGGAAATTATAAGAAATTTATATTTTTTTAATAATAAAATTATTTTTTTAATATATTATATTAAATTATATATTTAATATAAATAAATTTTATTTTTTTAATATAAATTTATATTATTTATAAAAAATAAGAGATAATTATTTTCCCTTCCTTTTCCAGCAATGTGTCTCATCAACAAAACTGATTTAATTCATAAGCAGAAATAATTCAAGTTTTTCCAGCTCACCAATTTGATGTCATTCATTCGTTCATTCATTCATTCATTCATTCTCTATCTATCTGTCTGTCTGTCTGTCTGTCTATCTATCTATCTATCTATCTATCTATCTATCTATCTATCTATCTATCTATCTATCTATCTTCTACCTACCTACCTATCATTTACCAATTTAAAAATTCAGAACAATAAACAAAAATAACATAACAATAAAACCCACAACTTCCTTTTCCATTAAAGCAGCGTAAAACCACTTAATTCCTTAAAACATGGACATGAACACTTACATCTACAGGTTTACCGTCTAAATAATGAGTAGCAATGAGAATCTTTCCTTGAATGTCAGGACTAGCTTTTTCTTCAGTCATCCTTTGTTCAACTAAGCTGCAGTCCACATAAAGAGAAATCTTCCTTGATTGTACACTGATGCCAAGCTTATGCCATTGACGATCAAAGATAGGATAGATTTTGCGGCTTTTAAAGACATAGTGCAGGGAGTTCCGCTGGGTGGATTGCATGACATACTCTATAGCTTTTTTTAAACCATCAACTGAGATGTAAACCTAAACAAAAATATATACACACACAAATTTCAGTGCTTTCAAAATGAAATAAACTGAAAGACAGTGAAGAAGAGAATAAAATCATAGAAGTCAATACATGCTTGTAATGTTTGAAATCACAGGTCACATTCTCTCAGATAGTGAAGCTTTCTCACCTCCTCCTCCTTCCTGATGCAGCCGCTCAGCCCTCTAAAAGCTCCCCAGAAGAGCAGGGGACTTTACAGTAGCCATAGCAATAGCACTTAGATTTATATAATGCCCCATAGTCCTTTACAGCACTCTCTGTGTGATTTACAATATCAGCATATTGCCCCCAACAATCTGGGTCCTCATTTTAACAAATTCAGAAGAATGGAAGACTGAGTCAATTTTGAGCCCTGTCAGGATTGAACTCCAGGCTGTTGGTAGAGTTTGCCTACAATACTGCATTCTAACCATTGTACCACCAGGGCTCCAGTAAGAAATGGGGTGGAATGGGATGTACTAAACTATTAAAAACTTTAAAAAAAAATCAATTGGTGAAAGTCCAAACTTTCCCTGACACATCTGGATGCATCTTTTACTTGTTTAAGCTTTCTGAATCTGTCTCTTGCATATTTATCCATGCAACCTTGTTATTAAGCATCAAACCCCAACCTTTCATTTTTATTGTGTTTTTTTTTAATTTGTTATATTCTACAGGTTTCAATATTCTTCAAACTAAAAGACAAAATGTTAACATAGAATAGAATAGAATAACAGAGTTGGAAGGGACCTTGCGAGGTGTTTTAGTCCAATTCCCTGCTCAGGCAGGAAACCCTATACCATTTCAGACAAATGCTTGTCTAATCTCTTCTTAAAAGCCTCCAGTGTTGGAGCATCCACAACTTTTGGAAGCACGTTGTTCCACTTCCCAATACATACCATCCCACGACTCCATTACTCATATGTAAATCATCCTCTAATTGCTATTTGAAAAATGACTACTGTTGTATCCAAGCCACATCAATAGTTGCACAATCTGGGGGGGACTATCTAGCAATTCATAAAGTTGTAGGTATCATTTTATTGGAGATGGGAATAGGAAACAAGTGAACAAACACAAATAAAGAAATAACAATACCAAATAACTCAATTTGTTCTAACCTGTGGCAAATTATGCTGATCTAAAATCTGCAGTAAATACCAGCGCTCTCTTTTGCTGTTTCTTCTGACACGGAATGTGGCTGTTAAGAAGTATTCCTCTGGGAACCCATTTGGAAACAATTGCCTAAAAGTTGGGGTGGAGGTGGAAGAAATTATCTTATTAGACCAACTCTGATAATTTTTATAAAACATGGGAGCAAACAGATGTTGAAGTATACAGAAACTAATTTGGGGTTCATAGGTACTTAAGTAACTCTATTGTATTCAAAAGGCTGTTCCATCTCTTGAGGTTACTATCGTCATAATTGTTCAGGTCTAATGCTACCCACAAAACCACACCCTGTTGGAAATCTATTTTTCATCATCTTTATTACTTTTCATACATATGTTGCTATTAAAATTACAATTAAAAATGAACTCATTCCCATCTTTTTGCCAGAAAAAAACTTCCATCATGAAAGTCAACCTTTTCTTAATCAGGAAAACCACTGTCACAGGAAAAAGTAACCCTTCTAAAGCTAACTGAAAATTTACTGCACACTATGTACTATACACATCCCCCATTTGCACTGTTGCACTGTTGCTACAGAATCTTATAGAAAGTATGTGAAAAAAATACCACTATATTTCAGGCTTCATTATTTAAGTTTTAAATCAGACAACATGTTTTAAGCTACATTTTGGTCAACATGACTTGTTGGCTAACCCAAAACTGGATAGTTTCACAGAACTCACTAAATCTCAACAAACCAATCATATTTTGGTCTAGTATTCAATGGTTAACACGGAAACAAAACATTTCATTTTGATAATTATAGCACACACATTTATTTTTTTACAAACAAGTTATTTTTAAAACATGCTATTGTGTTTCTCACCAATGAAAGGCAACCTGGCAATGGCACAAATTCAGATCAAGCTTTTATATGTTAAACCTCTACATAGAATAGAATAACAGACTTGGAAGGGACCTTGGAGGTGTTCTAGTCCAACCCCCTGCTTAGGCAGGAAACCCTACACCACTTCAGACAAATGGTTATCCAACATCATCTTAAAAACTTCCAGTGTTGGGGCATTCACAACTTCTGGAGGCAAGTTGTTCCATTGATTGATTGTTCTAACTGTCAGGAAATTTCTCCTTAGTTCTAAGTTGCTTCTCTCCCTGATTAATTTCCACCCTTGCTTCTTGTCCTACCCTCAGGTGCTTTGGAGAATAGCTTGACTCTCTCTTCTTTGTGACAGCCTTTGAGATATTGGAACATTGCTATCATATCTCCCCTAGTCCTTCTTTTCATTAAACTAGACATACCCAGTTCCTGCAACCATTCTTCATATGTTTTAGCCTCCAGTCCCCTAATCATCTTTGTTGCTATTCTCTGCACTCTTTCTAAAGTCTCAACATCTTTTTTATATTGTGGCGACCAAAACTGAATGCAGTATTCCAAGTATGGCCTTATGAAGGCATTATAAAGTGGTATTAACACTTCATGTGATCTTGATTCTATCCCTCGTGTTTATGTAGCCTAAAACTGTTTTGGCTTTTTTGGCAGCTGCTGCACACTGCTGGATCATATTTAAATGGTTGTCCACTAGGACTCCAAGATCCCTCTCACAGTTACTACTATTGGGCAAGGTATCAATATACTGTTCCTGTGCATTTTGTTTTTCTTGCCTAAATGTAGAACCTTACTTTTTTCACCATTTATTTTCATTTTGTTAGATAGCGCCCAATGTTCAAGTCTGTCAAGATCCTTCTGTATCTTAAGCCTATCTTCTGGAGTGTTGGCTATTCTTGCCAGTTTGGTGTCATCTGCAAATTTGATAAGTTCCCCATCTATCCCCTCGTCCAAGTCATTGATGAAGATGTTGAAGAGCACTGGGCCTAAAACAAGCCCTGGAGTACCCCACTGCATACCTCCCTACATGTTGAGTGCGGTTGGTCAGCCAGTTACGAATCCATCTGGTGGTGATGCTGTCTAACCTACTTTATCTAGTAGTAGGTTATGGTCTACTTTATAAAATACCTTACTGAAGTCCAAGTAAATTATATCGACAGTATTCCTCAGGTCCACTAATTTTGTCACTTTGTCAAAGAATGCAGTCTGGCATTCTTTCTAGTCTGGCATGATCTGTTTTAATAACCAAAAGCTATGTTGGCTTTTGGTTATTACTTTGTTTTCTTCTAGGTGTTCACTGATTCGTTGCTTGATTATCTTTTCCAGAATCTTCCCTGGTACTGAGGTCAGGTTGATAGGTCTGCAGTTTCCTGGATCTATTTTTTTCCCTTTTTTGAAGATGGGAACTACATCTTTTTTCAGTCAGCTCTTTTTCAGTCCTCTGGCAGTTCCCTGGTGCTCCAGGATCTTTGAAAGATATAATTCAGTGGTTCTGAGATCTCGTCTGCCAGTTTCTTCAGAAACTTGCTCTGTAATCCATCTAGTCCTGGTGATTTGAACTCATCTAGGATAGACAGGTGTTCACTTACCATTTTCTTCCCTGTTTGGACTGTTTTTTCCCTTTGTGTAAAGACAAATGCAAAAAACTAGTTAAGTAGTTCTGCTTTCTCCCTGTTTATCACTTTCTTGCCACTTTCTCCCAGCAATGGACCAATTGTTTCCTTGACTTTTTTCTTGTTTTTTTTTTTATTGAAAAAGTTTTAAAACAAACACAATTTCCCCACAACCCTCCCACCCAACCCCCTCCCCCTCCCCGACTTCCCAGAGCAGAACACAAGGTATTTCTATTGACTTTTAACAATAAACTAAATTGCTTAACCAATCATTAAACTAACACCCTCTAAAAAAAAAATTCTTAACCCCCCATGTATAAAATCCTGCTTCTTAGACATAAAACTTCTAATATCAGTTATATAGCGCTAATACAGATAAAAGAAATCATTCATAAGCTATTTGATATTTTTTGGTCTGATACTTATTTTGTATATAATCAATCCATCTTCTCTAGTCCTGTATATACCTTTCTTGTGTGTGATCCTTCAAATATGCTGAAATTTTAGCCATTTCAGCTAAATTAGTTACTTTCAATATCCAGTCATCAATAGTAGGCAAAAAGTCCTTCTTCCAATGTTGTGCTACCAACAATCTTGCTGTTGTCAAGTTCAAAATCAGTTTAGTCTCTTTCTTGTTTTTAACATACAGGTGAAACTCGAAAAATTAGAATATTGTGCAAAAGTTCATTTATTTCAGTAATGCAACTTAAAAGGTGAAACTAATATATGAGATAGACTCATTACATGCAAAGCGAGATAGTTCAAGCCTTGATTTGTCATAATTTTGATGATTATGGCTTACATATATACTTACTTATATATATATATGAGTCTATCTCATATATTAGTTTCACCTTTTAAGTTGTATTACTGAAATAAATGAACTTTTGCACGATATTCTAATTTTTCGAGTTTCACCTGTATTGGAAGAAGCTTTTTTTTTTTTGTTATTTTTTACTTTTGTCACAAGCCTTTGTTTGTTGTGAGCCTTAGCTTTCCTCATTTCATCTTTGCAGGCTCAGGCTATTTGCTGATATTCTGCCTTAGTTATATGCCCCTCTTTCAGGGGTGAAATCCTACCAGTTCGGACCACTTCGGGCGAACTGCTAGGGATTATGAGCATCAGTTCACCGAACCGGTAGTAATTAGCTCTCCTTGGCCCCACCCACACCCAGCTGGTCACTGCTCACCTCTTCCGGCTGCTTGATGTTCCACAGAATTCAATGTTAAATGCAGCAGAGAGAATGCTAACTTTTCTCTCTCCATTCAGAATGGAGCTGCTGCAGCCTGTCCCTTTTAAGGTAGTCCCTAGGAGGGAGAGGGATGGGGGGGGGAGCAGCTGGAATAGAGCCGTTTTTGTGAAAGGCAGGAAAATGGGGAAGCGGATTTCCTGCCTGTCATCCATTCCTCAATCTCAGCACAGACTAAGGGAAGGATGGTAGGCAGGAATATTCCCCTCCTCATTTTCCTGCCAATCATGACAAAGAATGGCTGGGAGGGGAGGGGCCAGTGAGGAGCCCCTCGATGTGAGTGATGTCGAGTTGGCCATGCCCACCCAGTCACATGACTTCCCCCCAAGAAGCCATGCCCACAGAACCGGTAGGGGAATTTTTAAAATTTCAACCCTATCCTCTTTCCACTTTTTATACTTGTCCTTTTTGCCATTCAATTTGTCAGAGTTCTTTATGGAGTCATGCTGGTTTCTTTTGAGAGCTGTTATTTTTCTTCTTCATTGGTATTGTGTTAGACTGGGTTTTTATAATCTCACTTTTCAAAATTTCCCAAGCTTCTTGAATTGTTTTCTCCTTGAGGATTCTCATCCATGGAATCCTTCCCAAGCTCTATCTAAGTTTATTGAAATTAGCTCTCTTAAAGTCCAAGACACTAGTTTGATTTTGTTCTACTACTTGTGCTTGCATAATGTTGAATTCCAATATTGCATGATTACTTGCCCCCAAGATTCCTGTAGCTTCAACACCTTCTATCATTTCATGTTGACTCTATTCAGACATACATTTGGGTACAAGACATGAACTTCCTTTCATATAATCAGGAATTTTAGATGCCCAGAGAGATTAAAAGCAGATCCCTATACTTTTAGGCACTGATCTATAAATACTGATCTTATACCTATAAACTGATCTGAAATGGAGAAATGGAGAATCATGCATAGGGCCAAATTGCTAGTGTTTGAGTAGACATATATATGTATATTGGGAAAATGGGAAAACACCACCAGATAAAAGGGGGAGAAATTCTTCCATGTCTGTAGTTTTATGAAAGTTCTGCGTAAGTAAGACATCCATTTTATGACTTTTCCATTAGGATTTTCAATGTACTGTTTGCATTAAGATGGCTAGTCCAGAAGTGCTGAAATTATGCCTGATCTCTGTGTTTAGAGGATTGCTCATGAAATGGTTACTGAAAGCCAAAAACAGGAAGCTCAAATACTCAGTCATGTTTGCTGGCAGCAGTTCCTGTCTGTTGCTTCTTCACCACACCCTACACTGAGAGGTTCTTGTCTTTCATGGGATAAATAATTGGGCAAGGTGCCCATTCATGCAGCACATTTTCCAGAAGATATTCCTGATCAACCTGGTGCCTGGGCACAAGACTTACATACGACTCTCAAATGCAATCTGATAGGCAGTTTTTCATTGGCTTTCTGCCTAAACATGAATTTCACCCCAGGTGATCTCTGAATACAAACCAAAAAGCCTCTTATAGCCTCTAATTCAAGTTAAGAAATACATTAGCGGCTAGTCAGATCAATAAGTTACACATACAAGTTAATCATAATTTCTGAGAAAGGCCACACTTTTTTTATGTCATGGCACCTAACTACTATTTAGAAATAAATGCAGATGAACAGAGGGGAACAACATTAATAGACAAGTCTTTAAACACTTCCTTCTCACACTGCTCAAATATGTATCACCATACTTGTATTCATATAAGGAACAACAACAAAAGTTAGTATCTGAAGTAATAAATTCAGGTTGATCATGTGAACAAACCAACTGGACAAACAGAGCTGGATTCAAATATGTAAACAGAATAACAAAATAACAAAATAATAGCGTTGGAAGGAACCTTGGAGGTCTTCTAGTCCAACCCCCTTGCTCAAGAAGGAGACCCTATACAATTTGAGACAAGTGGCTGTCCAGTCTCTTCTTAAAAGCCTCCAGTGATGGCGTATCCACAACTTCTGAACGCAAGCTGTTCCACTAGTCAATTGTTCATTGTTAGGAAAAATCTCCTTAGTTCTAGGTTGCTCCTCTCCTTGATTAGTTTCCATCCACTGTTTCTTGTCCTGCCCTCAGGTACTTTGGAAAATAGCTTGACTCCCTCTTTTTTGTGGCAGCTCCTCAAATATTGGAACACTGATATAATGTCATCCCTAGTCCTTCTTTTCACTAGATTAGACAAACTCAATTCCTGCAACCATTCTTCATATGTTTTAGCCTCCATCCCCTAATCATTTTTATTGCTCTTTTCTACACTCTTTCCAGAGTCTCAACATCTTTTTTATAATATGGTGACCAAATCTGGATACAGTATACTAAACGTGGACTTACTAAGGCTTTATAAAGCAGTACTAATACCATGTGAATATGCCTCCCCCAACTCAAAGAGTTTTTCTTCAGTCCACAAAAAGATCACTAATCTTGTAGAGATCCAGCTAGAAAAACAAGAGGTTATCCCCACAGATCCCTCTTTACTTGCAGCAACCAGAATTTATTTTATTTATTTATTTGCACGTATTTATATGCCGCCCTTCTCCCAAAGGACTCAGGGCAGCAAACACAAGCAAAAACATACAATAAAAATCCGAATTAAAACCAGTTAAAATCAAATAATAATAAATAATAAAACCCAAGAATTTGAATCAGCCCATTTGTTGAAATAGCCAAGTCTTCAGGCCCCGACGGAAGCAACGAAGATCATGCACCATCCGGAGCTCGGTGGGTAACTCATTCCAGAGGGTAGGGGCGCCAACAGAGAACGCCCTACCCCTGGATGTCGCCAGACGACATTGTCTGGTCGATGGTATCCTGAGGAGAGCTGCCCTGTGAGAGCGGACAGGACGGTGGGAGGCAGGCAGGAGATGGTCCTGCAGGTACCCTGGACCTAAGCCATGCAGGGTTTTATAGGTAAGTACCAGCACCTTGAAGCGGATCTGGAGGACCACTGGTAACCAATGCAGCTCACGCAGGAGAGGTGTTACACGGGAGTAACGAGGAGCTTCCGTAACAACCCGCGCGGCTGCATTCTGGACCAGCTGGAGCCTCCAGGTGCAACTCAAGGGCAGCCCCATGTAGAGGGAATTGCAGCAATCCAAGCGGGAAGAATGCCTTCATGGATGTTCTGGAGAACTTCTTAACCTTCAGAAGGAGAATGTCAAGGGATGTAGAAGAAAGATGGGTGACAATTTTCCGTCCCTATCAGTTCTGCCAATGAAAATGTCCTGGAGCAGAATTCTACACAAGAAAAATCCAATGTGCCCTTTGTAATCCTTGACAGGGCATTCGGATTTCGATGTAATTTTAATAAACAGTTTAAAATCAATTTGATTTTAATAGAGCGAACCTAATTTTAGCCAATATAATTGTAAAGACAAAATACAGTTACTGTATGACTGCAAAAATTGGGGGAAAACAAAGCTTATCATGACAAGGGGCTGAGAAAAACTGGCCTAACACTTAATGATGATGAACTTGTATTAAATGTTATGAGAGAATAGTCTGTTGTGCTTATTCTAGTTACCAGGGAATAAAACATTTCAAAAAGTTCAAAACAAAAATTTGAAGTGGTTTTACATTTCCTCATTTTAATTTTCTGGCACTAGAAATAATTATACCCCACCTTTTACCCAAGGCAGGATACATAATGTTCCTGTCTTCTATTTTCCCCACAACAGCCTTGTGAGGCGGATTGAGCAAAGTGTCTGGGCCAGTCACCCAGCTGGCTTTCCTGACTAAGGGAGGATTCAAATCCTCAGTCAGTTGATTTCTAATCCAGCACCTCTCCACCATGCAAAATTGGCTCTTTTTATATTCTGGAACTTTCCTCAAGAAGTTTAATCTTCTGTGGTGGCCATGAAGCTGAAGAAGGGTAGTATATTTATACCATACTCAATTGTTACTCCCAGGCTTAATGAGGTAAGCCTGAACCCTATGTACTGGGTTTTTTTGTTTTTTGTTTTTTTTATAATGATTTTTTTAAATGTATTGTGAGCCGCCCTGAGTCTTCGGAGAGGAGCAGCATATAAATTGAATTAATTAAATTAAATTAAATATATTCTCTTAATTGAAAAAAAAATTCCTATTTACCTCAGCTGCAGGAAACTCTCTTTCTACTTTCTGCAAATACTTATATAATCTCCCTGTTCAGAACACTCATTGCTCTACTAATGTTTTTATTTTTTTTACAATTTGTTTTTGTCTTGAATTTGGCAAGCTTTTATCAAATATTGACAGAATGATCTTCAGGGCCATATCACTGGAATCAGCCTGACCATTTTGATCCTTCCTTCCTTCCTTCCTTCCTTCCTTCCTTCCTTCCTTCCTTCCTTCCTTCCTCCCTCCCCTCCCCTCCCCTCCCCTCCCCTCCCCTCCATCACACCAGTGGTGGGTTTCAAACATTTTTACTACCAGTTCTGTGGGCATGGCTTGGTGGGCGTGGTGTGGCTTGGTGGGCATGACTTGGTGGGCATGGCAGGGGAAGGATACTGTAAAATCTCCATTCCCTCTCCAATCCAGGGGAAAGTTACTGCAAAATCCCCATTTCCTCCCGATCAGCTGGGACTTGGGAGGCAGAGAATAGATGGGGGCGGGGCCAGTCAGAATTTTTACTACTGGTTCTCCAAACTATTCAAAATTTCCACTACCGGTTCTCCAGAACTGGTCAGAACCTGCTGAAACCCACTTCTGCATCACACCTACAAGGTGACTCTGGGCAGCTTGCCAGGAAAAGCAGTTAGCTGGGTTCCATTTTGGGGAGGTGGCAAAGCCAAGGCCTGAAGATATATTTCTGTCAGTGGTCTGAGCCTCTAAAATGGCCGCCTGCATTTGGCCCCAATGCTGATCGCCTTCCAGAAACTTCTTAAAATTCAGCTTTTCCAGAGAGCGTTGAGGGCCGATACCAGTGCCTCCCGGAGTTTAGGTTTGTCTATTTTGGTTGTCAATTTTTTATGATTTACATTTTCACTGCTAGTGTTGTTTTTCTTTTATGTTATGCGACACTGAGAGAATCTATGTACAGTGGTAATGGGGCCTAAATGTGTCAGCCCTTCAAAGTAGACCAGAGGAAAAATAGAATAGTTTTACTTCAAATTTCTGAACCGCCCATCTCCCTCAAAAAGGGACTTTACAGGTAGTCCTCGCCTTACAACAGTTTGTTTAGTGACCGTTCATAGTTACATCACTGAAGAACGTGACTTATGGCCATTTTCACACTTATGACCATTGCAGCATTCCCATAGTCACGTGATCAAAAATCAGACAATTGACAGCTGACTCACATTTATGATGATTGCAGTGTCCCGGGATCATGTGATCCCCTTTTGTGATTTTCTGACAAGCAAAGCAAAGTCAATAATGAGTAAACCAGATTCACATAACAACCGTGTGACTAATTTAACAACTGCAAGGATTCACTTAACAATTGTGTCAAAAAAAAGTCATAAAATGGGGCAAAACTCACTTAGCAACATACATTTTGGGCTCAGTTGTGGTCATAAATCAAGGACTACCTGTATTTTCTAATCATTACTTTCTAGATAGGCTGCAGTGACAGATTGCAGGTCTCTGCCTTTTATACCCCAGGGAGTTGGAATATCTGAATCTCTCTGGTCTCACTAGAATTAACATCTGATTTTTCTTCCCCTTGCAAAAGTTGTAAATCATACTGAAATCTCAACAAGGAATGCTCCAAAGCCCTTTTCCCTGCTAGCAGGGGCGATCTTCCTTTGTTAGGACTGTAACCTTGCTAAATGTACATATTTATGGCCATAACCCTCAGAGCAAATGAAAAGCTACAGTCAGAATATATCCTAACAGCACAAATATCTGCCTGTTTCAATCTCAATTATGCAGGATAGTATCTGAAGTGTTCCACAAACCAGAAGCTTATTTTCTGGAAGACTGCAGATTTTTCTATTTGTCTTGTTTTTGAGAGCATGAGGCAGATAAAATCAGTGCTCACCTAGCTGATTGTAATTTTATTGAAGCAATTCACAACAATAATAGAAAATCAAGCTGCAGTTCTGTCTTGAGGATGCTTTGATATACCTTGCTTTGGTTATTCTGACATATCCTTAGAAAATAACGGTTTATATATCAAAAGTTGCTATGACCAATAATCCTTTTTATGCAGTAATTTTCTCTGAGTTGGTCATGGTAAAAATGCCAGTTTTGCAATTAATTATTCCCTACCTGCTGCAGTTAAGCATTCACTTTTTGTTTTAGAAGATCAAATATGAAGCATGTCCTCTGAGACAATCGTAAATGACTTATGTAACTTGACACCAATCAATTGGCTGGAAACTTACTTTTCCTTTGACATATACGCTTTCTTTAGAGACCAAACCGATAATCTACACTATTTGAATCTTTGGCACACAGCAGCTATGCTACAAATTACACACACACACACACACACACACACACACACACACACACACACACACAGAGAGAGAGAGAGAGAGAGAGAGAGAGAGAGAGAGAGAGAGAGAGAGAGAGAGAGAGAGAGAGAGAGAGAGAGGGTAGTTGTTTTGGGAAAAATGTGATAAATCAAAAAATTGATTTTTGGTCCTAGGCAATCACTTGTTTTAGAACAACTATGCATTAAACTTTAAAACAGAACAGCAGATGCTGAGTAAGCACCGCAATGTCATTGGTACTTAAAAAAAAGCAGATTCCAGGTTGTTTTATAGACGTATTTTAATTTTGTCTCAAAATTTATTGATTTCTTAAGATAGATTTATAAGTCCTCACAGATTACTCATGGACATACTTTTTGTACTAGTCTAAAATTTTAATAAGCTGACTGTGACTGAATCCAGTATATTTCTCTTAGGTGTAGTATCAGATCTGTCATCTGTGTACAGGTACCAATAAGAGACAGCACATTCTTTGCTTTAAGCTGAAACAATTTCAGTTTTCATTATTGAAGCTGCCTGGGATAGCCTCAGAGCTGCTGGGATATGAATATTACATAGAGATAAATGATGCTAATTGTTTTTTTTAAATGCAATACCAACATTGTAGACTGGTTTTAATGCCACCAGAGAAACAATTCTTTAGAATTAAAATCGGTGGCCTAAGTCCATGCACATTAAAACAGTGCACTGAATGTTTCATTTTTATAGATTTAATATGTTTTGTACATTGTTTTAACTTCTGATTGAAGCCACCCAGAGTTGGTTATAAGATAGGTAGTTATAGAGATGTTTTAAATAAATAGATAATAAACAGAGAATATGGCTGGAAGAGGGAAGAACTAGTAGCTCAATGAAGACATGTTCACGGAAATATGGCAAACAGTAGATTACTCTGGCCAGCTTCTGTATCGGGGGTACAGAAAGCACTACACTTTATAGCCAAAGTTACTTGAGTTAATAGGTAAGTGAAGTAGGTCCCACGTGAAGGCATGGTACAAATTAAAACAGGCTTCCAATGCTAATTATCTTCCTTTTAGCTTTCCCTAAGTGTTCCAGGCTTTCATGCCTGGCTCTCAATCAACCCAGCAGAGTCATAATTGAAATATAGGCAGACTGAGTGGCAGGACTATTTTTGAGAAGTGGTAGGAAGAAGTACCCCTATCAAATTTAGTAAGGCAATCTTTATTTACCTTTCAGATTTTGCTTTATAAAGCACTGGTGGAAAAAAGCTGCTATTTTTAAATGTTATGAACACTAATTCACCCATGCTGAATGAGACCAAATTAGAGGTTGTGATTAACTTCCGTATTTACATGTATCAATGAGGCCTCTAGGTTGCTGAATGTCTTCCAGGAAAAGAAAGCTGATCCAAGTTACATTTCCTGAGAGTGAAGTGAGAGATGTTTGGCGTTAATGGAAAGACATTTTGTCTTCCAGCTGACACCTACCATCACCTGTCATCTTGCAAATAATTTAACGATCAGTGATTATGAAGCTGCTAGTGTGAAAAATCTTTGTTCTAGGATGTGAGATGGTGCATTTAATGCCACCTTAACTCAGAATTTCAGAGGGTTTTTCTTGTTGTATAATCTCTAGCCTCCAACCAAGAAAGGTTACTCAAGGAATGCCAGAGCTCTAAAGTCTCCCAATAATCATTCTTTTGCTAATTTTGTCAGTAGCTTTTATAATAGAAATTTTATAATAGAATAAAAATTTGCAAACAAATTGTAAGGTTTAAGGGTTTAAAAAAACAGTTAAAAGGGTTAAAAAAAAAAGAGCAGTGAGCAATCAGCAAGCTGCAGCTGCAACTCTTTATCACCACAGAACACTTCAATGCTTATTCAGTAAGAATCAGGATTAGCGGTTACTCAGAATAAAGTTAGAATCTGGAGAAATCATCATGCAGCTGGTTTAAACACCACTTGATTCATTTTTGTATACTTTAATATTATAATTAACAACTTGATGATCCTTTTATATTGTGTTTTATCAGAGTTATCAAGCCACATAATGATTGTATATTTAATAGGAAGCTGGTGGACAGAATTAGATGAATGATGATATTTCTCCAGATTCAAATTGGTAACAAATGAAAAAAAAAGTATTGGAAATTAACTTATAAGGAGTCACATTATACTGTATATAAAAGAAATGTACTGCTATCCAGTATTGTTCAAAGTTTTTATTTAAGAATTTATGTTTAAAAGTGAAAGGAATTTTAGGAGCACTTGCATATGGAAAAAAAATGATTCTGTATTTCTGTGATTGTGTTCTGATTTTGTAATAGTGATTTCAAACTCTAGCAGCTATACTGGATGTTTTAAAATTCAGTGAAGCTCAAATGCTGTTTTCTGATTATTTTCAACATTCCATCTTGCTGGTCAAGAAGGCTTTTTTGAATCCTAAATACTAACATACTAAAAATTAAAATAAGGTATGAACTACACTAGTTTAGTCTTTTGAATCTGAAATTGCTTTTTATGTTTCTCTAGTATCTATAAGCTTCAGTCCATAGCTTCTGAATTTCAGTCCAGTTATAGATCCTTCTGCAATGGTTCTAATGGATTTAACTTGCAAGCATAAATCCAGATTTAAACAATTTTAAGAGTTCAAATGTGTGAAACTTCTACCCTCCCTTCCAATGAAACACAGTGAGGGAATCAGATTCCATGCATGCTACTATCCTCCAGAGAGAATGAATTAAATACTTCCTGTCTGATCTAAGAAGCTGATTTGGAAGCCTTTGCACCCACATCTAAAGTTAGGAAACATAAGACAAGGCAAATGAGGAGCAAAAAGACAATACTATTGCTGCTTCCAGTTGCTAGTGTCAAATTTCTTGGAATATATTGTTGATCTGACACCATAAAATAAATATATTTAGTCAATTGCATTCAGATAGGAAGCATGCCAATACATTAAACATCCAGTATCTTTTAGCCTTGGAAATAATATTGAATGTAACATTTTAATGAAAAGAAAATTATATTTAAATTAACAGATTAACTCGTGAGTAAAGTGAAACATTGTAAAAGATTAATTGGGGAGAGGGAATGATCATTATACATGAATACCAATATACATATATGAACATACATGATTGCAGTGATTTACATCATTTATGTTGTAAATTATATTTATTTGTGTGAAAATCTATAAAGTTACCTGTAAAGGATTATATTTGAAACGGTATGTGGGAGTGACCTTGAGAGATAAGGCAAAGAAATGCAACCAAGGAAACCATCAGATAAAAGGCAGCTCAGCCCACAGCAGAGATGTGGATGGGGGAATGATAAGTATTTAGTTTCGTGCTGAAAATATTGCAAATTCATAAAGACCTTAGATACAAGGTGAGTATTTATCATGGCTACAGTAATTACTAATGTATTGTAATGTGTTGCATTAAACAAAAGGGTTGAATCCATCTCCAGTTAGCACAGTCTGAGAATGGAAAACAAAAAGCAAGCAGGATGGTATTTGTACTTCATGAATATTATTATACAATCATTGCTCTAATTTCAAGAGATCCAAGAATTAAAATTGTAATGATGTATATATTAAAATTGTTAAAAATAATACATTTTATTAATAAATAAACATTTATTTATTTATTAACATAATTAATTATATGTTTTATATATGATTAATCATGACCTTACAAGCCTCAGACTGTATGATAAACAGCTAAATGCAAATGCTGCCAATGAGAATGATTTCCAAACCCTTACAAAAAGCTTTGAATGATGTTTGAGAATGGGAAGCCAAAAGGTAACATGAACAAAGGATCCATCTTCTCTCTATATAACTAGTTAGTAGAACTATTAAAGAAGAGATAGTGTTTACTGCCAGCTGTCCAATAATTAGCATATGAATCCTGATTTGACTTAGGACAGCTGTTTCTGTGTCTTTGCCTAATATGATTCAGATAGAAAAAATATGTTGGAAACATGAATAATGTGTAAATGGCTATTAATAGGCTTTTAGTTGAATCAGTGTTTTTAATTTTGGTTTATTTTTCAAATATGTAAAGTTATATTGAGTCATGACTTATTTTCTCAAAAATTAACAGCCTGAATCACAAGATATTTTTGTTAACTGCTCATAATCAGACTGCATAATACCAGTTAAGGAATAAAAAAAGTCATTTATAGGGGATCCATTTAGTAAGATAATAATTTAGTCCAGTTATCAAAAACACATTGTTGAATTAGATTTGTACTATGTCATGAAAGATGAGATTGAGAGCCATGTTGAGCTGATTTAGTGGAATTTTAGTGAACAAGGCAGCTGAGGTGGCTGCATTCCTAACAGAGTGAGCCCTGATGACTCCCAAGGTAGTAGTAGAATGGAATGGGACAATTCGCCAGGGCTAAATCGTCACGGCTAACTTGCCATGGGTAACTCACCACAGCCAATTCAACACAGACAACTCACTGCAGGACAACTCGCCACAGGCCAATTTAATAATTCAATATAATTATTTAAAATAATTTAAAAATATTTTAACTTTTTTCATTCATATTTTATTTTGTCCCTCTTCTGGCATCCTTTCTTTAATTTATTCCACCATTTCTTTGATATTACTATAACTATTGTCCTTTGGCAAGTTGTCCCACAGTGAGTTGGCCATGGCAAGTTGTCCTGCAGCGAGTTGGCTATGATGAGTTGTCCTAGTCCCGTAGTAGAATGGGTTTTGTAGCAGTGGGCCATGTAAGACACCATGATCTAGAAAAGATTTCCTGGAAAGAAGCAAAAATTATCCCAGTCTTGTTGGTGGTCTTCAAGTAAAGTTTCATGTTTGGGGGGGATAGCCACTTTGTGATATCTCATAAATTGAGAGGAAACTTCATGTAGACAAAATGTTGTTAGACCTAGAGTTTGTGCATTTGTGAATTAATTTTGGATATGAATGTAGAGCCTGTAGCTAAATTACAGTTTGAGAAGATCACATAATTTCTTCCTGGCCAATATGACTGCCAATTTTGACCCCATATCTGGTTATAGCAACAAAAATCCCAAAGATGCTTTTTCAAGAGGCAACTGGACTTTCTGAGCTGAAGAAGCTTCTTGGATGAGAAGCAAAACAACTTCAAAGAAAAATCAGAAAGTCCAGTTGCCTCTTGAAAAAGTACCTCTGGAACAAACATGACCTGAATGACTGAGAATCTCCATAGTCATATAGCAAGAGTTCTTCCCAGATAAAAATGTCTGCTAAAAATACAGGTGACACACCATGTCTTTGGGATCAATAGAGGTCCCAAAATGGAATTCTATGAATAGGAGATGGCTTCAAGAAAGTAATTTCAAGCAGGAATCTCCATGGAGGATTCATGGACAGCTGCCTTTGTTTAGAGTACCAGGGCTTTGGGGCCAGTTGGAAGCCATCTTCAAGAGTCTGATCAGGAAATTCCTACAACAGTCCAAACAGACTGAGAGAAATCCAAACATTGTCCTTTAAGAAGTGACCTCTGTTGTTTTATAAGCAGCTATTGAAGCAGGGGTGGGTTCTACTTACCTTTACTACCGGTTCACAACGGGGCTTGCTCGCACGCTCTTCTGCGCATGTGCAGAAGCTTCTGCGTATGCGCAGAAGCATTTTGATGATGTCAGGTCAGTGGGCGGAGCCTCCTGCCGGTTTTACTACCGGTTCTATAGAACCAGTGCGAACCGGGGGCAACCCACCACTGTATTGAAGACAGTCCTTAGGGGAAATGATATGGAAAACTGTTTGGGCAGCCCTCATGCTTCCTGCTAAAGCCATTCCTTAGAACTGTGCTCCAACAGTAGTGTTTGAAAACTCTCTTATATGGCCAAGGAGAGTGAAGGACTTGAACCATCTGAGGCCATGGTAGTTCACCAGGGGAAAATAGGTACAAGAAAGACAAAAAAAATAGAGAAGAATGGAGAAACAAAAGTAATGGATAAGGTTTAGCTTAGTGGTCCTATAGTCAGCTGCTCTCTAGAGCAGTGGTCACCAACTGGTGGTCCATGGACCACTGATGGTCTGCGAGAAAATTTTGGTGGTCCGCAGAAAAATTATTTGCATTTTTTATATTGCACTAAATCAGGGGTCCTCAAATGACGGCCCCTAGGCCAGATACGTGCAATGAACATTTGTGTTGCTGCAGAGAGTCTTCCCCTTTGGGGTCTTCTTGTGTGGGTCAGAGGGGGCCAGAAATTCTGACTTGGGGTCTGCCTCAGCCTCCTGGTGCGGGGCTTTGGGTGAAGGCTGGAGGGAAGTGCCGCTGGTGGCAAAGAGCTGGAGGACCTCGTTCCAGTGGGACTGCATCAAGGCCTGGAACTGGTTGACCATCTCAACCCATTGAGCCTCCAGGCACCTGCCTTGCACTCCCGCAGGTCTTCTCTCTGTTTGGAAAGCCTATGCTCGTAGTCCTCAGTGAGGTGCTTCTGCTAAGCCTGCTTCTCAGTCAGATCCAATTTGAACTGAGCCAGCTGTTTTGCCAACTCTTTCTCATGGTGGCTGCTTAGCTCCAACAACTGCTTCTTGTTGGGGCCCTAAGGAGCCTGGGCGGGCAGGCGAAGAGTGGCTGGGAGGGGAGGGGCGAGTAGAGGCCAGCGAGGCACCCCTTGACATGAGTGACATCGAGTTGGCCATGCCCACCCAGTCACATGACCACCTAGCCATGCCCACCCAGCTGGTCATTAGGCAGATCATATTAGTGGTCCACGGGATTTTAAATTATGAATTTAGTGGTACCTGATGTCCGAAAGGTTGGGGACCTCTGCTCTAGAGTGAGTAGAGCTGAAGCAGTTGCTGGGAAGATGTAGCCTTGAGATTATAGCAGGACATTGTTTGGTCCTGATTGCCAGAGTTGTGAAAGGAACTACCCAACCAAGGATACAGAAAAAAATCTTACTCAGAGTTCCATGTAGGGATCCCAGCCCATGTTGCTTGATGAACAGTTTACATATGTTCAATAGAAAAACAGCTTTAATCCTGTCTTTTAGGGAGAGAAACACTTAAAACATATATTTTAAGCAAAGACCATGTGTGAGAGAGAGTAACCAGGTTGACTATAAAAAAAATAATCACATGTCTGTCAATTAGTTGAAAAAATAGTAAGAAGGGAATTTGCTTTCCTTTAAAGTACAGTAAATGTGAGAGGCAGAATTAGACTTGGGGGAATTGCTGCTTGAGGTAAGAAGGTATTATCACAGTGGGAGGCAGCACTTGATTCCCTACAAGCCAACTTAATCTTTTGAAAATATAAAGAGCTTATGTTTTCTAGCCAACCTTTATCTATGTTGAATCATTTGCCTCATAGCAAATATGTGAAGTGCTGGCTAATAGCAACAACTCAATTACACAATGTAGAATGCAGAAGATTACCAACCAACTAATCTTTTCAGCATCATGTATATACATCAATTTGTTTAGTTATATTTGGAAGTTTAATATTACAGGTACGAATCAACTACTGCAGTAGCTAAGCAGACTTGGAGCTGTCTCAGCCACACCATCCATTGAGGTTGGATGGTCATCTGGAAACTACAACTAGTACAAAATGCTAGATTGTTGAATGTGATAATTTACCCCCAACATATTATATCTGTTCTGAGGGCACTGAATTCGCTACCAGTTTGCAACCAAGTGAAATTCAAGGTAACCTTTCTGATTTAGGATCTTGATTTCTTAATTTTTATTTATTTATTATTTATTATTTATTTGATTTGATTTGATTTCTATACCGCCCTACTCCCGAAGGACTCAGGGCGGTGCACAGCCAAACAATAAAATACATACATACAAAATTTTAAAAGTGGAATTAAAATCAAATTAAATAGTTTTGGCCCAGACAAATTAAAACCCCAATCAATTTAAAACCAATTTTAAAATTTGAATATATAAAATACTAAAAAATATTAAAAATTAAAAATCGTTTATAAAAGAGGGAGAAAATTAGGCCAGGCCCGCCTGGTGAAATAAAAAGGTCTTTAGAGTGCGGCGGAAGGTGCGCAGATCCGGGATCCTCTGTATCTCCGGGGGGAGCTCGTTCCAGATAGTAGGTGTCCCCACAGAGAAGGGTCTCCCCCTGGGGGCTGCCAGTCGGCATTGTTTGGCCGACGGCACCCGGAGGAGCCCCTCTCTATGGGAGCGTACCAGCCGGTGGGAGGCTATTGGTGGTAGTAGGTGGTCCCACAAGTACCCAGGTCCTGAGCCATGGAGCGCTTTAAAGGTGGTAACCAAAACCTTGAAGCGCACCCGGAAGACCACCGGGAGCCAGTGCAGCTCGCGCAGGAGGGGTGTTACATGGGAACGCCATGTTGCTCCCATTACCACCCACGCGGCCGCACTCTGCACCAGTTGGAGCCCCCGGATGCTCCTCAAGGGGAGCCCCATGTAGAGAGTGTTACAATAGTCCAGGCGGGAGGTGACGAGGGCATGAGCGACCGTGCGTAAAGAGTCCCGATCCAGAAAGGGACACAACTGGCGAATCAGTCGAACCTGATGAAAAATCCTCCTGGTCACGGCCGTCAAGTGCTCTTCTAAAGACAGCTGTGAATCCAGAAGGACGCCCAAGTTGCACGCCCTCTCCATGAGGGCCAATGATTCGCCCACAATAGTCAGTGATGGCACCAACTGACTATATCGGGACGTCGGAAACCACAGCCACTCGGTCTTGGATGGGTTGAGCCTGAGCCTATTCCTCCCCATCCAGATCCGCACGGCCTCCAGGCACCGGGACATCACTTCAAGGGCATGGTTGGGGTGGAGATGTACAGCTGGTGTCATCAGCGTACTGGTGGTACTTCACCCCAAAACCACGGATGATCTCGCCCAGCGGCTTCACATAAATGTTGAACAGGAGGGGTGAGAGGACCGACCCTTGCGGCACCCCGCATATGAGGGGCCTCAGGGTTGACCTCTGCCCCCCTGTCAACACAGACTGTGACTGGTCAGAGAGAAAGGAGGAGAACCACTGCAACACAGTGCCTCCCACCCCTAACTCTTCCAACCGGGGCAGCATGATACCATGGTCGATGGTATCAAAAGCCGCTGAGAGATCTAACAGGACCAGGACAGAGGAACACCCCCTGTCCCGAGCCCTCCAGAGATCATCTACCAACGCGACCAATGCCGTTTCCATGCTGTACCCGGGCCTGAAGCCCGACTGGAATGGATCCAGATACGTCGTTTCATCCAGGTGCTGGGGGAGCTGTTGCGCAACCACACTCTCAACAACCTTCGCCACAAAGCGAAGGTTGGAGACCGGACGATAGTTTACCAACATTGCCAGGTCCAGGGAAGACTTCTTGAGGAGAGGCCTCACCACCGCCTCTTTCAAGGCAGCGGGAAAATCACCCTCACCCAAGGAAGCATTTATAATCCCCTGGAGCCAGCCTCGTGCCACTTCCTGGGAAGCCAGCACTAACCAGGAAGGACATGGGTCCAATAAACAAGTGGTCACGTTCAGTCTGCCCAGAATCCTGTCCACGTCCTCAGGGGTCACAGGATCAAACTCATCCCAGATAACATTCTCAATACCTGCCCCAGTCTCTCCCCCTGAGACTACCCAGTCAGAGTCCAAATCTTCCCGAATCTGAGTGATTTTGTCATACAGATACTGAACAAAATCCTCGGCTCTACCCTCCAAGGGGTCCTCCCGCGCTTCCTGGTGGAGCAGGGAGCCGGTCACCCTAAAGAGGGCGGCCGGGCGATTATATAATGATGCAATAAGAGCAGCAAAATAGCTACATTTCGCTGCTTTTATCGCCACTAGGTAATTCCTAATATGGGATCTTACTAGTGTCCGGTCAGATTCAGAAAGACTGGCCCTCCAACTACTCTCTAGGCGTCTTTTCCGGCGCTTCAATTCCCTCAGCTCCTCGGTAAACCAAGGAGCCAATTGAGATCAGCGCCGGGTTAGAGGCCGCAAAGGCATGACCCGATCCAGAGCTCCAGCGGCCGCCCTATCCCAGGCGGCTACTAGGTCTCCAGTTGAGGCATGTGCCAGAGCCTCAGGAAACGGTCCAAGCTCCATCTGGAATCTGTCAGGTTCCATCAGGCGCCTGGGGCGGAACCATCTTAACGGCTCCACCTCCCTTCAGCGGGGTGCAGTGGTTCGAAGGTCGAGACGAAGGAGAGAGTGATCTGACCATGACAAGGGTTCGGTAACTATATCCCCTATCTCAAGATCCCTCAACCACTGTCCAGAGACAAAAACCAGATCCAGCGTGTTTCTCCCCGTGTGGGTAGGGCCATGAATTAACTGGGTCAGGTCCATAGCTGTCATGGAAGCCATGAACTCCCGAGCCACTTCAGACGTCTCACCCATGGATGGCAGGTTGAAATCCCCCATGACCATAAGCCTGGGGGTATCAACCGCCACCACGGCGATAACGTTGAGTAGCTCGGGCAGGGCTGTTGCCACGTGGCAGGGAGCCAGGTACGTGATCAGCAAACCCATCTGAACCCCATGACCCCATTTCACAAAAAGGGGTTCACAGCCGGCTGTCTGAGGAACGGTGGCCTCCCTCGGTCTCAGACCTTCTTTAATAATAACCGCTTCCCCCCACCCCTCCCCTGTGACCTCGGCTGATGGAATGCTTGGAAACCTGATGGGCACATTTCAACGAGTTTTGCCCCAAAACTTTGTGCTATCAGCTAAATAACAGCCATGCCCTCTTGAAAGTACCACATCTGCCAAGGTTCATTAACAGTTAATCTGAGGAAAAGCATTCTTCATACAAGTGACCCACCTGTGCAGTTCCCTCCTTACTTATGGTTGTTGCAAAGGTGGTTTCAGCAAGTTCTGATCAGTTCTGGAGAACTGGTAGCAGAAATTTTGAGTAGTTCGGAGAACTGGTAGTAAAAATTCTGACTGGCCCCACCCCCATCTATTCTCTGCCTCCCAAGTCCCAGCTGATTGGGAGGAAATGGGGATTTTGCAGTAAGCTTCCCCTAGAGTGGGGTGGGAATGGAAATTTTACAGTATCCTTCCCTGGAGTGGGGTGAGAATGGAGATTTTACAGTATCCTTCCTCTGCCACGCCTACCAAGCCATGCCCACCAAGCCATGCCATGCCCACCAAGCCACACCCACAGAACCGGTAGTAAAAAAAATTGAAACCCATCAAAATTTTGTTAAGCTACTACGTGCCTTTCTAGTCATGTTAGCTACTGTTCTTTTCAATTAATTTAATGTAAATTGTCATTTGAGGATCAAGCTTTTCTTTGACGATATGTGATAAAATGTGTAAATATATTTCAATTGCCTACTCTCTCATTTCTTTTTTCTTCATTGCTTTGATTCTTCCCTTTTTAAAACTTAGAGGCAAAAAATAGGTTCCATTGAACACTGTTCAGAGTTGAATCTACAATAGCAGAATCCATTTACTTTTGTTCCATTTTTTTTAAACGTAAGATTTAAAAAAAAATCCTATTGTTTTTTGTCTTCTAAAAAAAATATTGCCATTATTTAAGCAAGAGCAGATTAAACTTTCATCCAACATTATACCAATGGAGGCAGAGATACTATTCATCACTCTGCTAAACAAATAATTCCCTCAACACTGTCAAACTAGTTACTAAGTCTGCATTATTATTACTCTTCTCATTGTTCCCATCACCCATCTCCTCCCACTTATGACTGTAACCTTGTTGCTGGTATCCTTAAGATTTCTTTTGACGGTTTCTCTATGATTATCATTAAGTGTTGTACCTTATGATTCTTGATGAATGTATCTTTTCTTTTATGTACACCAAGAGCGTATGCACTAAGACAAATTCTTTGTGTGTCCAATTTGGCCAATAAAGAATTCTATTCTATTGGTATTAAGAAATATATGCTAAATTTCATTGCCTATAGACTAAGAAAACATCAGTGTCTATGATCAGAAATTTGACCTTTGAATGGCATGCCAAGAGCTACTCTAAAAAGGAAACAAACAAGCCACAACCCCCCCTTAATTCATATTTAAATTTAATGATTGAACACCCCACATTATGTACCTGCATTCTGGATGTTAGGGTAAGAAAACACCAACCTTTCTGCTTATTATGGGTTAAATTTATTAAGCTAGCAATAGTCTGTCTGCTATTGTAGCTATTGAAGCAAGCAAATTTGTTTGTGATGACTCAGTTTCTGTTGCCTGTATGTGCACATGTGAATAATAATTTAATTTGCAGGTTTGCACAGAGATCCATGATGTAATTTAATTGACATATACACTCACCAGACTAAAGATGCATTATGTGCAGATTTAATTTGTTATGGAAAACGGAGGGAGAAAATTGAAATCTGAAAAATAGGAAGCAATCCGTATAAGTACTTAAAATCATTTTGAAATGTCTTTCCCAAAAGCAAAATGAAAGCAAAAATTTAGTACAGACAGATAGATGAAATTGGAAATCTCTGATAAACAAGTACCTGTAACCCATGAATTTGCAAAGTATTTGTAATTCCTTAATGCTGGTGTTATGAAATATGCCTAGGTATCAAGATTTTTAACAAAATGCATCAGATTGTGCAATGAGTACTTTAAAAACCTAATCAAATGAGACTGTAAGATTCCAAGTCCATAAAAGATTCAGGAGGTATTTAAGAGTGCAACATGTGACTAATAGGTATAAAAACAGAAATCTCTCACCAATTGCATAGCATTCTAAATTTTCCTATTAGAATACTTCACTGCTTCCAATTATTTATTTTAAAAGTTAACAAACAGTAATATTTTTAAATGCTGAGTCTGATAGCCACTTTAATGTTTAATTTAATGAAAATAAACAAGATGGCACAAATATTTCCATACATATTCACAACTCATTGCTCTTCTAGCCTTAGGCCTTAATCTATTCATGACATTAGCAATGTGATTAGCAATCAAATTATTTTAAAATAAAGTGGCTAAGAACATTAGGGAAAGAACTTAAGCCTTTGTTCCCAGCAAAATCACTGCCCCACATCTGAGATTAGCTGTAGGGGAAATCAATTTCAATCTTTTTTCACTAAATGCTAAGTATCATAAAGTAGGGGGTTTTCTTTCAGCTTGCTGATAGGAAAGGAAGCCCCAAAATCTCTTTTGCTAATTAATTGCTAATTATATCACTACATTAATATTATGTATAGTTTAACTGTAAATCTTCACTTGGGAGAGTAGATCAGACATTCTTAATTTAACTGCGGAAGAGAGATGGGAACTTAACTGATCACCTTTCAAGTGTGACAAACACTTGATGACAGAATGAAAACAATTTCAAGCAGCAAATCACAGGCCAAAAGCTTTACTAAATGGCCAGATTTTAATGAATTATTTAAGTGTAGGAGTACTTTTGCTAGTACAAGTTCCATGATGATGTTGATGTCGCCCACATTTCTGTCAACTCTTAGCAAGTACATAAATAGTTTTAGAAAAGAATAACAGAGTTGAAAGGGACCTTGGAGGTCTTCTAGTCCAACCCCCTGTTCAGGCAGGAAACCCTATACCATTTCAGAAAAATGGTTGTCCAATCTCTTCTTAAAAACTTCCAGTGTTGGAGAATTCACAACTTCTGGAGGCAAGCTGTTCCACTGGTTAATTGTTCTGTCAGGAAATTTCTTCTTAGTTCTAAATTGCTTCTCTCCTTAATTAGTTTCAATCCATTGCTTCTAGTCCTGCCCTCAGGTGCTTTGGAGAATAGCTTGACTCCCTCTTCTTTGTGGCAACCCCTGAGATATTGGAACACTGCTATCATGTCACCCCAGTCCTTCTTTTCATTAAATTAGACATACCCAATTCCAGCAACCATTCTTTGTATGCTTTAGCCTCCAGTCCCCTAATCATCTTTGTTGCTCTTCTCTGCACTCTTTCTAAAGCAGGGCTCAGTGGTGGGTTGCCCCCGGTTTGGACTGGTTCACAAGAACCGGTAGTAAAACCAGCAGGAGGCTCCGCCCAATGACCCAGACGTCATCAAAGTTGATCTGCGGGCGCAATGCGAACCAGTAGTAAAGGTAAGTAGAACCCACCCCTGGCAGATCTGTCACATTCATCACAGCATCGTCACGTGATGTATCGGAAATTTTTCCCCCTTTTGTCCCCTTTGCTAAACCGGACAGGGGCGTGGCTAGCATGTAATGCATACAGCCTGTGGGCCGCAAGTTTGACACCCCTGTTCTAGAGTCGCAACATCTTTTTTACATCATGGTAACCAAAACTGGATGTAGTATTCCAAGTGTGGCCTTACTAAGGCATTGTA
The DNA here is from genome assembly GCF_059756535.1 of Pantherophis guttatus. Classification (NCBI taxonomy): domain Eukaryota; kingdom Metazoa; phylum Chordata; class Lepidosauria; order Squamata; family Colubridae; genus Pantherophis; species Pantherophis guttatus. Next base: position 228,714,490 of record NC_142063.1, on the reverse strand, counting down.
AAGTGGTATTAACACTTCACATGATCTTTACCCCAGGATGATCTATCCTCAAATACAGTGGTGTATTTATAGCCACTATAATCACTACAGCTGGTTGTCTTCCTTTTCCTTCCACATTTGCCAATATACGTTTTTTATTTAAGAGAGTTTCCCAAAGGTTTCCAAAATATGATAATTTGAGTCTGATCATTTCTGTCTTGATTGAGAACTGTCTTAATTTGCTCCATGATCCATTATGTTTGTTTTCTTGGCTATGCATGGTATTGTCAGAAGTGTTGCCAAAAGGAAAACCATGGCCTGCATAATTCTTCTTTTTATACACATAAACATATTGTATATCAGTGATGGCTAACCTTTTTGCCATCACATGCCAAAGGCGTGGGGAGCGTGGGGGGTTGTGGGCACATGTGCCCACACCCATAATTCTATGCGCCTCACCCCCGCACATACATGTGCAACCCCCCCACGCTTCCCTCGCTTTTGGCACGTGATGGCATGGTGGGCCCACATGCCCATTTTTTGCCCTCCCCAGGCTCCAGAGGCTTTCTAGGAGCCTGGGGAGGGTGAAAATGGTCTTCCACATGCCCCTGGAGGCCCTCTGGAGGCAAACGGGCCATTTCCAGCCTCCAGAGGGCCTCCGGGGGGGGGAGAGGCCATTTTTGCCCTCCCCAGGCTCCTAGAAAGGCTCTGGAGCATGGGGAGAGCAGAAAATGGGCCTTCTAGTCCCACCAGAAGTTGGCAAACAGGCCATTTCTGGCTTCTGGAGGGCCTCCGGGGGGGTGGGGAAGGCCGTTTTCACTCTCCCCAGGCTCCTAGAAAGACTCTGGAGCCTGGGGAGAGCAAGAAACGGGCCTTCCCCACTCCCCCGAGGCCCTCCGGAGGCAGGAAACAGCCTGTTTCCCTACTTCTGGTGGGCCCAGAAGGCCCAAAAATCAGCTGGCCGGCACGCGCATGCGCGGCAGAGCTGAGCTCGAATGCCCACCAATATGGCTCCACATGCCACCTGTGGCACATGTGCCATAGGTTCGCTATCACGGTTGTATATCATAAAACCTGTATATAGTTTCTAACCCTTTACTGCTATTTTACCAAATGCTAGTCTATATACAGATTTCTTGATTGCTAGTTCCTTTATTGTTGATAGTAAAACCTACAAGGTAGACACTATCTACTGCTTCACTGTATCTTCACTGTAAATTTTTGAAACTTTACAGAAAAATCTGATTTTTCCCATTTAAGTTGGTGATACTATGCTTCATAATCTAGAAGGCTAAATAAATCCCATCAATTAAAAAAGGTACTTTTTTTTTGTCAACACCACAACTAGAGTTGAAAAGACACTGCAGATATAGAGCTGGGACTCAAGATAGGTCCCTTTGAAATGGACTAATTGAAGGGCATCTCTGGACATCCTAAATTAATTTACTCTGGGTATGAGGTCATTCAGATTGTCTTATATTGCTAAATCAATGGAAAAATAATGCAGGGACCAAGGAAATGCAGAATAGTGATTTAAGTTCCCAATTATATGCGATGGGACTCAGGAAAAGTGCTTCTGCTCAATTCTGAAGTTATTTCTCCTTCCCCTCAGTTTTTCCAGTAATAGTCTATTGTAAGTAGTATAGTAGCCTGCCTACTTAGTACAGTTTTTTATTGTTTGTGTAGAATTGGGAGTGGGTTTATAGGGGCATCATCCTCTATTTCTATCAATTGCATTGTACATCTAAATCTGAATCCATTGTATTGTTTAAGGAAGAGGTTTTACATATCTATGTATTTTAGTTTCCAGGTAGAAATAAATCCCAATGTCCTGGGGCCTCATAAATGAGTTTAAAATTAAAGCCATACATGAATTCCTATCGAATTCACTTACAGAACAATATACAATTGTTCTGTTAAAATTCAATAGTTATTTGCATTCTAGCATCTCAGAAGAAAATGATGTACTGTATATATATAAAAATGTAGGTCCTCTTTTTTTATTCATATTTACTGGTTTTATGCAGAGTAACTGCAAATTGAAGACCGCTTATGGATTTTAATTTCAGTGTAATGAACATAGTTTAAATTGCTATTAATCTGTACAATGTGGGAATGGGAAATCATAGTGCTGACAGAAGAAATGGTGAAAATTCCTTCTCAACACCACTTGACAGAAAGCATCCAAATTATTATATAAATGCAAACGTTAACATTAAAGAGAGTCACGTCTGTTAGAATATGTGTTAAAACTCTTCTATGCAAATGATCCTCCTCCTGAAAAATATGTACTTTCAGAAATATTTTAAATGGAGTACATAATAAAATAATATGTTAATACAATATTTTATGTCAGAATATGTGTCTTCCACAAGTCTTTAGTTTCTTATTATTTTGAATTTGGACTGCCAAATTTATACCAGTAGTATCTACATGCTAGATACTATAATTATGCTACTTGTAATTATACAACTATTTGTATAATTAGTAGTAGTATAGTATTGAAAGTAGTATTAATAAAATATTACTTATTAAACCCAAAACATATATCAATGCTAGAATCGTTACTGCCTTCCCTATAGTGACTATTATTTGTAAAAGTTAAAGAATGAGAGATAACAAAGTGGTTCATCCAAGTATGAGACTAGGGTACTGACAAAGCAATTTTCTGTGTTGGATGCTCAAATTATATCTATTTCTTCCTCTCCTAAAATACGCTGCAAAGCTTTCTTCAGTCTGGATGATTCTCATTTGAAACACACTGAGGGGAAACACAACCCAGTGAAGAGTAGAAATTCCAACAGACAATCTAATTTATCTGAATATTATTAGCAATAGAAACAATAGGATATATCCCAAATCATGTATCTCTGCAAATGCAAAGATATATTCCTCTAAATAGATTAATCTGAGGCATTGAATAGATTCATATATCAAATTAAACCATAAGGTATTAGTTATTAGGTTTTGGCTTAGTGCGTTCCACGTATCCAGCAAGCTATAATTTATTCAAAAGCCATGGTTAAACAAGACAATGTGCAAACATGACAGTATGAGACTTTTCTACTCATAGAGGAGGAAAACAAATCTTTACTATTTATATCATGCTGCGATTTCATTCTCTGTGTCATTCTGGAGAAATTGCGTAAGTCTTGGGAGAAGAGACCAATGTGCCTAGACACTATCTGTACCCAGACATACAAAAAGAGACTCTCCTTACAAGAAAGAAGAAGAAGAAGAAGAAGAAGAAGAAGAAGAAGAAGAAGAAGAAGAAGAAGAAGAAGAAGAAGAAGAAGAAGAAGAAGAAGAAGAAGAAGAAGAAGAAGAAGAAGAAGAAGAAGCAGAAGCAGCAGCAGCAACTGGAAAAGCACTGAACTGTTTCATTCTAGCTCAGAATTTTTTTTGATAATCTCATTATTGTATCAGAAATAGCCTAAATCGACCTTTAGTGTTGGAAGGCACATCAAAAGCTACAAATCACGGCATTACTTATGTAACTCCCAGTTTTCTCAGCCAGCTGTAGGCTCTGATTCTCCATCTTACATTAATACAGAGGGACTGTCAGCCATCAGAAAAAAAAATTGGGGGGCTATAATTCACCTTGTTTGACTGTAAGCTACCTAGAGTTGCCTTGGCAAGATGGGCGGCATAATAATTTAATAATAAATAATTTTTTTAAAAAAGTAATTTGGAGATGGAGAAATCTTTAAACCATCATACAAGTGGAGTTCTACTTAGTGTTCTCTAGAACTAGTTCTTTGCTTATGCCATCAATCACAGTAACACACAATGAAGGTATCAGAAATAGCATTGCCTTTGTTTCCATATAAATCATACATATGTTTTTAAAAAATCCACAATCCATCACTTCCTGCCTTATTGTGGGAAAGAATAACTTTTTACAGAAACATCAATAGTTGTAAGTCCCCACTGAAAAATAAAATGGCATCACACAACAGAATAAGCCTAGCATAGTTTACAGTCACTCATACTATAGCTGAATGAGTGAAATGTAAGGGGATATTTGCCAAGCTACTTGACACTTTCAAGTCAGCTTAATCAGATATCCTTTCATTTCCTGTAGTAGAGAGACCAGTATTATGCTACTCACTATATACCAGAATCTTTTTACATATTCTAAGAGAAGAGATGAACTCTCAAAGTGTGTCATTAGGTTGCACTTCTGTGTCTTTTAAAATCAAATAATTTGTGAAGGAAAAGGAGCACCCCCAAAAAGCAATATGCTGTAATTCAGCAAGCAAGATAATATTCTCATTGCAGAACTATAAATTCCTAAATGTTTCTTTATAAGCTCACCTTATTAACTGTGTGGTAGAAGTTTATAAGTGTACAGAAACATACAAATTTGAGGCTTTCTTCTTCAAAAGCACTGTACACAGATGATGGATTTAAAAATGGTTTAGGGATATAAGTTAATGCACTGTGTGCAGACTGATGTCAATTTCCTTTTAAATTGTCCTTTCATCAAAAGCCACAAATCATATTTTTTGCTTAGGAACATTTATAGAGTAATCAGATCTTTGAGGAGGAAAGAGAACAAATAAACAATAAAAGCTGCAGAGCAGTTGGTGTTGGGTATGCACACATGCTAAACTGTTGGCTTTATCATGTTCATTTATTCATTTGTGAAGTTGTTCATAAAGAATGGAGAAAAATCAGGCAGCTTTACACATTTTTTTCTTTTTGTAAATGTTCTTTTTTCCAATTTATATTGAGTGAGTGTTGAGGAACAATATATACAAACTACAATTTCACTAGCAGCAGAGGAGAAAAGATAAAATAAGCTGATAGCCACCATGGAAAGTTCTATTCATATGAAATAATAATCTGTTCAGCTATATGATCTTCTCTCTAGTTTTTTTAAATAAACATATTAAAGTTTTCCAAGACCTATATTAAAATTGAAATTGAATTAAACTATTTCACACAGCATATAAAAGCTTTTTATTTCACTATTTGTGAACAAAACTGAAAGAACTGTCACACATGACTATCCATAGTTTACAAACAAATAGCTATTTTGGAATTTGCCTGGCTGAAATTCCAACTAAAAACTGCAGAAAAAGCAATTAATCATTGCAGGCGAATGGAAATTCAAGTTGCAGAAAGCATGGAATAAAGAAACTCAAGGAAAAGTAACAATGAATATGAAAAAGAGAATTATGGAAGAATATAAAAGAACATTTCAGGATCATAGTTATCAATGGCATACCTAGAATGTTTGAAGCAGATCATATTTTAATACCCCCCCACCCTTTCCGTTGCTTCTGTGCCATGCCACCCACAGCCAAACATCTGATTGGAATGCTGGCAGCAGTGATTTGGCTGCACACCACCAACTCTCCAAATACCTCCTTATTATCCACATCACCAGGCACTGCACCGCCTTATTGTCAGCACCTGTGGCAGACGGTTTCTACTAACCCATCCTTTATTTATATACTTTATTTATTTAAGCCGCCTATCTTCTAACCAACTCTGGATAGCTTTCAATCACCCTTGATATTGCCACTGGTAGTTATCCAAGAATAGGGTATTTGATTACTTACTGAGAATCTTTGATAAGAGGTGCATTCCCCAGTTTAAAACATGGTTTTTCAACTCCACATGAAGTCTGCCTCAAAGAGAAGCTTTCTGCTAAATCAAAACCTGAAAGATGTAATCAAGCTGTATCATCAACTGCCCGCTTAATATAATTTATCAAAACAGAGAAAATGGTTGATATAGGCTATCTGAAATCTTGACCACAACAATATCCAAATCTCAGTTTTCATTGTTAATAGTATACTCGTAGGAAATTCTCCTAGTAGTTGACTTGGCAACCTCTGGGGAATGTACTTGTCATTTCCTTTTGCATATGAATGAGCTTGAAATGCTAAGCTTTCATTCTTTCATAGTAATTAAAGCGAAGATGAATTAAAAATAAGAAAGTTGATTCTAAACTTATTTGCAACACTCCAGATAAAATGTTCTCCTTTCATTAAAACACATTTCCAAAGATTAAAGGCAAAATTTATTATTAAAATCAAGATATGCATTGTAATAATGTTGGATAGTATCTTATTTAATATAAAGAAAACTCACCTGGAACCCTTAAGTTTTCTTTGCATAGTTGGGTGAAGTGATGTCCTTCTGCTTTCAATATTGGACACTCAGTAGCTAAGAAAAAAGAATATATAATATTCTAAACTTTAAGAGAAAACTGAAACAGTAGATTCCACTGTCTGCTGCAATATGTCTAACTTTAATATAAGAAATTATCAGTAGTGTGCAAACTGAAGATACTTGGACTTCCAACCAGCTTCAACAGCTTCTCCAACAATCCTTGTAATTTCTTTGCAGTTGGTATGGTGTATAGAAAAATTTCAAAATAAGCATTAAATGTCCAACTAAATAGCAGCATTGAGCCAATTGTGGCTGATCTTGAAAAAGCTGAATCAGATCTACAAGTAGTCCTCAGCTCTGACTACAATGGAACCTAGATTTTTGGTCATAAATCATTGTGATTTTAAATTGAGGCACCAAGTGACCAGACTCAATTTTACAACCATTTTTATGATGTGATAAAGTCAATTACCACAGTCATTAAGCAAACTACATGGTCATTAAATGAACCCAGCATATACAATGGGCACTTTTTTCCATTTTCTGCCAGAAAATGGCAAAAAACTCACAAAATTGTGGATACATGCCTGTGGGTTGCTGCAACCAATTGTAATTGTGATCTGGTTCCCAAGCACCCAAAATATAATCACACGTCCCCAGATGTATGTGTTTGTGTCTGAGGCAACATTTCTGCCATCCAAATCTGTAATCTGTACTCACTGCAGCCCACTAAAACAAAAATAAGTGAAGCTCTGATTGCCCATTCCAAAACATTATTAAAGTGCAAGCTTGCTATTTTTTTTTAAATACTAGTAATATCAACATAGAATATGTGGCACTTTACACTGCCCTGAAGTGTTTATTCTACAGCATTTGAAGCTGAAGAGCATGATGATGAAAGAAGTAAATGAGATTCAATTTATATAATTCATTTTAATATACACTTGAAAAAAGCCTGATTTAGGGGAAAGATGGGAAGGGATTTGAAGGAAGAATAATGGTATCCTTGTTCTTAAACAGAAGTCAGTAGCTAAAGGGTAGAAGAAAGAAAAGCTGAAATTCTCTTAAGAGGAAAAAAAATAAAGAGATGTGGGTAGTTAAACTGGAGATCTTAGATAAGGCTAGATTAGAAACTGACAACAGCAAGATATAAAGAGAAAGGTATTTCAGAACTTTGAACATGAAGGATCCAATAGGAATTTTGTCTAGTCATTTATGTTGGAAGGAAGGAAAGGAAGGAAGGAAGGAAGGAAGGAAGGAAGGAAGGAAGGAAGGAAGGAAGGAAGGAAGGAAGGAAGGAAGGGAGATAGATAGGTGTAGGATCCAAAAACAAATAAAAGCTGCTTGCAAATGTCAATGATACAGAAGAAAACTGCTTGCAGATTTATTGGAACTCCTAAGTAGGTATTTAAGGTTGCCTTCTCTAAATGCCTGCAAGTGAAAATTTTCTTCTATGGCTCTCCAGTTTGTTTTGGCTTGCTAAATGATTTAATTAGACTTGTTTCCATCTACAGAAGAAAATTTACATACAAATATCTACATTTATTTATTGATTTGATTTCTGTAGCTGCCCATCTCAACAAATGTCTCTGGGCAGCATACATTTATATGTGCTTTCTTCAATATACATATCTTTGCCTGCAATTTTTCCAAAATGAACTGCAGCTGGATGTTGCTTTTTGCTAAAATGCATAGGATTGTGGTTATTGTCCTATAACACACACATTTCTGTGTGCATATTTTATTTTTTCTCATGAATTTCAGGTTCTCTTAAGAAGTCCTAAATCACTATTCTTCTAACAATTCTCATGAAACAAATTTCTGATCCAACTCTGCTTTTATATCCTCTTTCCTTAATTGTCTAAACAACTTTATAGGTGAATTTTCTCCAGTTCCATTGCTTGCTTAGTCATCATTTTAAAATAAATCTGCATTCTAAAAAATGTAAATGAAAATATTGTATGCCTTTAAAATCTCATATAAATTGGGCAGTAGGGGAAAGAATCTGAAAACTGATCTAGCAGAATTTTTTTCTTCTTATACTATTTGAGTCTTGTGAAATGTGATTCATATAGGGAGAGGTTTTTTTTTTTTTTTAATTTTACAAAATGTCCCATTGGTTTATCCTTTCAGAAATACTTCCTTACATAAACAGAGAAATACAATGATCATAGCTGCAATTAGGATTTCTTGGAAGGTGCAATGTCTCTGAAGCAGCCACAACATTCCCAAATTCCCTATTCAAAGGTAGTCATGAGAGCTGGCATTCTGTAAGTTAGCTCATTTGGCTTACATTGATTCAATAACTGCTACAATATACATACTTCCAATTTCACCCAGCTGAAAGATATAAACAGATATGTGAGGTTTAGTAGTATATTGATACTCTCCACTTCTTGATATACTGAATGTTCCTATGAGCTATTTTAAAATAACAATTCCTGTAATGCTCATTATTCCTTTTCATTCTTGTTGAAAGAAATTATGTAAAGGACTTAGGACTCTTTATGTCCATCAGCATAATTCTCCAAACATAAAACAGAAGAGGGCCAAATTTAGGAGGGCTAGAGAAGCCAACAAAAGTTTGAAAAGGGGCTGGATGCAATTGAGGGCTGCTAACAAAAAAATTCCTCCTGCAGTTAATAGTGATTTGGAATATTGACAACTGTTTCATTCTAAACCCCTATCTCCAAAGTAGAGCACTGTCAGCCTGCCTTGTGCCTTCCACCCATACCAAACATAGAGACAGTAACTTACCACGATTATACCTTCACACACACAAACACACACAGAGGCAACACATATCTATTTCAGTGGTGGGTTTCTACCAGTTTGCCCCAGTTCGGGTGAGCTGGTAGCTCCGATGGTGAGCTGAGAGCGAACTGGTTCGCTCCGACTGTCAGCTGGGGCCTCCCGCCTTCCCCTGCGTTATATCAACCTATATTTGTTCGTTTTTAGCCTAGCTGATAGGCGCGGCAGAGCAGATTGCTGTGCCTCAGCTGTTCTGAAATGCGAAGCATGCGCACAAAGAAAACCAGTTGTTACACCGGTTGAAACCCGCCACTGATCTATTCTCCACATCGGAAGGAAACGACAGTCAGGCATGGGTTAACTCCGTCTGTACTGCATAGGACCAAGTCTGCTAATTTAATTAGCTCCGCCCTCTTGGCCTTCTCCAGTGTTTCAACTCGGTCTATGCTGGACAGACGTGTCTCCCAGCCTAGCCTTTTCTGCACAGTTACAGCAAGTGGATTGATCTTGTATTCTCCGAATTTTTCCTATTTGTTTCTCATATTTACCACCGTGAAGGGCAATTTGCCTGATACCGCCGAGGGCCGTGGAGCGGTGTGGACTTGCCGGCCGGCAGGGTCCTCTCAAGGCAGCTTAATTGCTTTGTTTTGCTGCTCTAACTCTCCCTGTGTCATCGGGTGAGGCTCTGATTGTTTTTGCTGCGTTTTAACGGCATTTACCTAGCAGCACTGACAGCGCAGAACGGAAGCTTGCTTTCGGTGCTCCCTGACCGCTTTTATTGCTGGACGGCTAGCGGTCTAAACTTGCTGGTGTGCGAGTGTGAGAGAGAGACAGAGCCTGCCTCCACACTGCCAGCACTTCGCCCTCTTTGAAGCCGGGGGGAGCCCTCTAATTTCCTCCAAAGCTGCCGAAGGACTCCCTCTCACTTTGGACAGTGTACCTTGAGATAAATGCTTGCGAAGCGGTTTCCTTTCTTCGGTTTTTTGCCACATATTGATTTCGGACCGGTCTCAAAATGGCGGACGCCATTTCTACAGTTTTATTATCTCGGAGGGCATTATCAGTACTCAGCCTTACCATTTGGCCTTTCTTCCGCCCCTAGGGTCTTTACCAAAATTATGGCGGCTCTTGTCGCCTACATCTGATCTTTCCCCATTAGAATTCAATTTTATTTAGATGATATTCTTATCCAATCCTTCTCCATCCATGAGGCATGCCGAGATTTGTCTACCACTATCCATGTGCTACAGAGTCACGTTTTTTCCATAAATTGGGGCAAAAGTCACCTATCTCCCTCCACCAGCCTCCAACACTTGGGAGCGGTCATTGATACTGTAGCCTCTACAGTTTTGCTCAAGCTGGACCGCCAATCTAGTCTGTGCTCCCTTGCTCAACGATGCATCACGGACCATTCTTCCTCAGTCCTAGAGCTTTCCCGCCTCCTAGGCAAGATGGTCTCAACCTTTGGCATTGTCCCTTCGTCTCGCCTCCACAGCAGGGACTTGCAATGGTTCCTCCTACCCCATCAGAAGGCTCATTGCAGCAGGGACCTGCTCAGGGTGGCCCTACCCCCTGAGGTGATCGCCTCCCTCCAGTGATCTGGACCTCTTCAGCGATCTCAATGGCCAGCCCCTTCCAAGACCCAATGTAACTGCTGCTCACCATGGACACCAGCCTCTTGGGCTGGGGGGGGGCTCATTTAGAACATCATCTAGCGCAAGGTCAGTGGTCGCCCGCGGAGCAACAGCTCAATATCAACTCTTGGAGTTGAGGGCCATTTGCCTAGCTCTACTCCATTTCCAAGATAGAGTAGAGGCCCACGACGTTCTTGTCCTCACGGACAACGTGACGGCTAAAGCCCACATCAACAAGATGGGGGGCACCCATTCGAGGGACCTCGTGCGGGAAGCTTTACTCCTCGGTTTCTGGGCCAAAGCTCATCTCAGATCTTCATGCAGACCATATTTCGGGAGTGGAGAACTCACAGGCGGATGCTCTCAGTCGCCATCAGTTGGACCACGCAGAATGGAGCCTTCCTGCCCATCTTTTCCTAGAAATAACATCATGCTTCGGCCGTCCCTCAGTAGACCTCTTTGCATCAGCCACCAACCATCAGGTGCCGAGGTATTTTTCCAGATCCCGGGATCCCGGGGCGGAGGCCATCGACACTCTCCGCAGTCCTTGGCTTTTGGGACTCCTATATGCTTTCCCTCCCTTTCCCTTAATTTCCAGGGTCCTCAGGAAGCGCCTAGAGGAGAAGGCCAAACTCATTCTCTTGGTTCCTCGTGGCCCAGGAGGCACTGGTACGTGGACTTGGTGTCCCTATCTGTGGCGAGGCCCTGGAACATACCCAACAATCTGATCATCCCCCCTCACGCAGGGGGTTCTGAGTCACCTGGATCCCACTTGGTACCATTTGACCGCCTGGAGATTGACCAGCGCCTCCTAATGGCGGCTCATGTTGGAACATGAGCCGCCATTAGCCGCTCAGGTCATTTCAACCATCCAAGCTTCTCGTCGAGCGTCCACTAATCGTATCTACAATGCTACCTGGGTCTCTTTTGTGTCCTGGTGCCAAAGGTCAGCCCCTGTCAGCTTCTATCATGCGCATCTTGCGATTTCTCCAGGATGGTTTCAATTCAAGATTGGCTTCCAACACCCTTCGCCGCCAAGTGGCCACCATTTCCTCGGTCTTGAATTGTGGCTCTTCCACGATGATCTCCAAGCATTCCATCATCTGCCACTTCCTGCATGGCGCCTCTACGGCCTTCTACTGTTCACTGTTTCCCAACATGGGATCTCAACAAGGTTCTTTCAGCCCTGATGTCCTCTCCCTTTGAACCTCTTCGCCTTGTGTCATTTTGTTTCCTTTCCTTTAAAGTGGCCTTCCTAATCGCCATCACCTCGGCTTGCCACATTTCGGAGCTGGCTGCCCTGTCGACACGCCACAACCTGTGCATTTTCCATTCAGACAGGGTCTTTCTCCGGTTGGACCCTACCTTCGTCCCAAAGGTTAATTCTCTCTTCCACCACGCTCAGGAGCTGGTCCTCCCCAACTTTTGTCTCAATCCGGTTCACTGTTTGGAACGCTCCTGGCATACTCTAGACGTACGATGAGCCCTCAAAATCTACATCAACCCCATCTCCTCCTTCCGTAAGACGGAAGCCTTTCATTCCAACCAACATCTATCAGCGTTAAGGCCACGGGGCCTATGCTGGGCAGATGGATCAGGGCCACTATCACCATGGTTTATCAATGACAGTCGTTGTCGGTTCCCCACAACATTACTGCGCACTCCACCAGAAGTGCGGCTACTTCGGCTGCCTGGTCTACCCAGGCCTCGTTAGAGGAAGTTTGTAGGGCTGCCACCTGGACCAGCCTAACGCCATTTATCCATCACTACAAGATGAACTCCTTTGCCTCGGCAGATGCGGCCTTTGGACGTCGAGTTCTCCAGGCCGTCCACACTGTCTAGGGAAGCAGGGCCTGGTTTTCTTCCCTCCCTGTGGACATTCAGCTTTGGTATGTCCCATGCCTGACTGCCATTTCCTTCCGAGGTGGAGAATGGACATTGGTCTTACCTGATACATCCTTTCTCTATAAGGAGGAAACGGCAGTCAGCCCCACCCTTCTCAGGAGGCCCTGCCTATTGGAGGGGTGGGTGGATTTTTAATTATCTCTCATTGCAGGAAGACACGTCAGTCTGCATCAGCGCCCTTGCCGAAACACTGAAGAAGGCCAAGAAGGCAGAGCTATTAAATTAGCAGACTCAGTTCTATGCAGTACAGATGGAGTTAACCCATGCCTGACTGCCGTTTCCTCCTCATAGAGAAAGAACGTATCAGGTAAGACCAATGTCCATTTGCTTTGAACATACCCTCACAGATACACATGGCTTAATAAAAAGATAGATAAAATACCATACTTTGTTACACAGGAGAAAAGTAAGATGATTCTTACACTGGCAAAGGGATTGAGAAAAATTCCAGAAGCCCTGCTCTGGATGCTTTGCCTACCTTGTTTCTTCTACCAGCCAACAACTAAATTGTGTACCTCCTAATGTCACAATATTCAACAAACATTGGGAGATTTTTGGCTCCTGTTGACTGTGTTTTTGATTGCTATTTTTTATAAATTTACAAAAATCCTTTTCTGCATAATTTTAAATTGCCTAAGCACACAGAAACCAACAGCAATAATAATGTAATGTGATTCAATTATCTCTAATTAAAGGAAGCATGCAGAATGCTTTGTAACCCCAAATAATTAAGGGTTGAATTACAGTTGTACAAATAACTTCAGTGGATAGAAATGACTGTATTTATCTGAAAAGAAGACAACTTTGAATTAAAGTGTCATCCTTGGAAAATTAGGGGGAAAACCCTAATCTTTTATTTTAGGATAATAATTGATTCCTCCCATTTTAAATATAAATCATTTAGAACCAAAACTTTGGTTTTTTTCAGGTAAATGCAGTAAATAATATTATAACTTCTATGTTGAAATCACAAGAACTAAAACCTATTGAATTTGGAGTGGATTGTAATCAATATTTAAAGTAATATTCAATTTACTTTATTATGCTTTTACTAAAATAAGATAAACTACATATTTTAAAAAAATGATACATGCTACATTTATGTAAGAGGAATAAATCTTATAATTGCATTATCAAGGCCAGGACCAACTATTATTTATCAGGAAGAGTACAAGGTTTGTCATAATGCTGAATTAATACTACAGTGGTATTTTGGTATTCAACTGCTTTGAAACTCATTGAATTTGGTACTCAATACCTTTTGACACAGTACATTTTGTTTCGGTACTCATCATTTGTTTGGTACTCAACATGCAAGTTAGAACTTGGCTGCCTTGTCATTCACTACATTATTCCTTATGGGAAAAATTTGTGTGATACTCATTGCACCTCCCAGAACTGATTAATGATGAGTATTGAGGTATCACTGTATAATAAAACAGCAAGACAGTTTTATTATTATAGGGATTGATGTAAACATAATTCCAATATAATCAACACTTGGAATTTTCAAACACAATTTATTTAATAATTAAGTGCAATATAATATACAACTTGATTTCCAAAATCATACTGTAATAAAAATGTCATTGCCCATGGTCCAATATTATTAACAACCATGCGCTCCAAACTTAGGCAACAGCACCTGGACAACTGTCCTAATTTTTTAAGGACTTAGATTTTAATCTTGCACTTATTTAAGAGAAAAAGTACCATTAAACAGTCTGATTTGTTCAAATATGCACAAATATATACAATCTTTTACTTTCAATTTCCCTGTTAAGTTTCATGTCACAGTTCATCACTAAACCTAATTTCTCTGCCCCAGCCTTTCTCATCTGGGGATCCATAAGAGATCATAATTGAAAAAAAACACCACCTTTATTTTTTAATTCTACCTGCCACACACTGGCTGCCATCCTGTCAGATTCCAACCTGACTTTCCCCATTAATTTCTCAGAATTTTTTCTCTATGATAATTTTTTAAAATACTGAGATGTTATTAAATGTGGGGGCTCAAGTCAATTTAAAGCAAGATGCAGAATGTCACTATTTGTCATTATCAAACCTATATATATACAGAATTTGAAAAATAAAGGAATTGCTAAATAAATATAGCACGTTCACATAAAATGGTTTACAGAAACATGTACAGAGGGATGTTGCAGAAAAAATAAGAAATTAGCTAGTGTACTATTTGCCATTTCTATTCTATTGCTGTTGTGTTCACAGAAGGGTTATGGATGCAATAACCAAAAGCCATTACCTCTGCAACTATCCATGTTCATTATTCACCAAACAGTTTCCAATGGCTCTGTAAAGTTCTGCCTTTTTGATAAAGACAGGGCTATAATTAAATTCGTGTCTGTTCATATCCTTTGCTCTCTGCTTTTGCCTGCCTTGCATTCAGTTTGTCAGTTAACAGTTTTTAATATTTGATGTTTAATAAATCAACAAAGCAATGTTTTTGCCAGCTATACTGAGTGACATGTGTGCTTGCTCTGATCTGGGCACAGGAACTGACTGGGAGGGTACTGAGAACAAACTGGAATAACTAAACTGATAGTTTTCCAACACAAATGGCATAGACCAGAAATGTTCTACTACTGCAATACTAATTAAAGCAGTGACCATGTGTTAATTATTAGAGTTCAGCTCTAGCCTTCTCATGTAGTGGTGACTAAATCTGTGCTGAATTTAAAATGGGAAGTTCCTAACAGCAAGGGATTTCCAAACAAGCATTGGGTTAAAAAGAAAAGACAAACTGGTGGTCTGGGAATGCTTTTAAGAAATACAAAATACTCAGAATTACAAATTGCATGGACTATTTACATGGAGCATTACATTTACATGTAATTTAAAATTACATGAGCTATTTTAAATGCTCCAGTTCATTATTTATTGTTGCATTTATATGAACTGAATATTTTCTCTCTGTAGTGCAGGTAATTCTATTCACTTTATTTAAATATATACAAGAGCATTTTATAACAATAATATCACACTAGATCTGAAATCTACATTGGTGAGGAGAGGAGACCTCTAGGTGGTACCTTACTTCATTCTCTTCTAATAATATTGCCTAGCAGCGTCCTCCCCATTTAGGATCTAACCATATTGGTCACAGATACCATCTTGCCTGCAGCAGGAGACAAAACAAAGCACACCTGAATTCACCTGTCTCACCCAGAGAGAACAAGAAGTGGCATATGAGATTGTTGGCATTCCATTCATTAAGTTCAGTCTTACAAGCAAATTATTTAAACTTAGAATTGACAGGCTATTCAGTTATATTTATGTAGGCAATCAATACTGACTGTGAACCATAAATAGGGTATGAGTTGCAACTGAAAGTCCTGAGAGCATTAACTTTTCAACGACATTCAGTGTGTAGTATAAGTCAATGTCTTCCCAAACCCCCTGAGTAATTCCAAATGTAAATGGTAGCAGAGTCATGAATAATCCTAATGAATTAACTTGAGGAATGGTTCATTGGTGCTATTTTAAGAATGCCAATAGTTTTCAATAATTCAGGGAAATTAAAATAATATAGTATTGTGCCATTTTATCTATATATTGCAAAAAATATTATAATGCATCAAAATATTACAGTATGGGATATTTTTAAATAAGCAACATTCCTTTTTGCCTGTTGTCTATATTAACAGTCCATTTATTTCTTCATGTCTGTCTTCTTTTTTTTTTTGTCCAGGATGGTCAGGTTTTAAATTTCGCATGTATGAGAGGGAGTTTTGACAGTTGCAGCTTGCCATTTAAAGTAAGTAGCTGTATCTGCTATACTTCTATCATTTTATTTTTATCTTGCAAACTTCTATGCTGTTTCAATCTTAAGACTCTGGATGGTTTACAAATAAAAATAGAACCATAAAACTCTAAAACACAGAAGCAATAATCAAAATTAAAAAAATATATACAATAAGTAGACAGAACCACTGATGGATCTTCAGGACAAGGGATCAAAATCTACAGAATCTACAGATTTGTGGATTTTCACAAATCATGCAGATTTTGAACCCACTGAGAACTCCAATGCAGAACTAGTAGAACATAGCAGTAGAGCCTCCAGCTCCATCATAAATTACCCAAAAGCCCAGTGAAAGGATTGTTTTCACTTTCCATCCAGAATGCTAGCAGGAAGGAAGCCATCATTACTTTGGAAAGCACACTTGCTATCAAGTGAAAAGAGTGTTTTCTGGTCCCTACTCTTTTAGTTTCATGGAAACTTGATTAGAAATACTCAGCATGCATTCACAAATAACAGGTTCTACAAGTTGTAGAACATGTAGCTCAAAAGGCAATCAGGGCTCCCACAAAATACTTTATAGATAATAATCAATATTCTGAACAGTAGGAATCTACAAGCAAACAGGACAGTAACATCAAAAGAAGTGTTACTCTGCTTAAACAATTAATAGATTTTACACATAAGCTGCTACATTTTATAATAAACAGGTTTTGGAATAACCTTTCAAAGCAGCTCAAGTAGAGCATGTTGCAGTCCTAACATGCATTAAAATTCACACCTATACAATTTTCATCTACATCTCATATATTACTTATATGAGCAATACCATGTAGCAGAAACCCAGGACATACTTCCTTCGATATTGTCAACTTTTAATTTGTAAAACCTGAATCAAATTAATCATTGCAGAATGAAATGTATTGATGTGAGAAAAATTGTTGTACATATATTGATTCAGAGAAAGTGTATCATAAAGAGAATAATATGCAATGTTTTGAATGAACGTGGAGAAGGTTGGTTGCTGCATGCAATAAAAGTGGTATATCTTGGAATACATGTGTATAAATGTGTGAGGACAAATGAAATGCTTAACCAATGGAACAACATGGAGCAGAGAACAAAATGGGAATGTATGATGTTCCCTTGATTTTTTAACATATTTATGATAAATACATAAGGAATGCTGATTGTAATATATGTTTATTGGAATGTGACTGTACATATTTTTTGATAGTTGATTCCATGTTTTTGGCTGAGATGTTAAATGATTTTCAGTGACTGTAAGATTCAACAAGGAATATAGGTCTACATCAAATGCCAAGGTGGATGAGTTTAATGGAAAATGGAGTAAACAACTTGCTGCTCATCATATAATTGGAGAAAACCTAGATCAAGAAAATGGGTTAGTAAACATGAGAATGTTTACTAAAGGTGAGGCAATGCAGACATTTTAAGATGTGCAAATGCTGGTGGACCGATAGTGATTAGAATGTGCTGTAGTGTGTGAGGAATGCTGCAATAAGTGAAAATGGCTGAGCATTTGTTCCTGCCTGTTTCATGGAATGAGAGGTGAATATGCTAGGAGAAAAATAAAAGGAAGTTGAATACAGTGGGAATGTGATATTTAAATGTGTATGTTAAAGGGTAAAAACAATGGTAAATAAATGTGAATTGGATACAAATGTGATTCATCAATACATAAAAGTGGTTTGTATTAGAGAATGAATAAAGTTTGAACTACAAAATAAATATATGAAGGACGAATGAATGGAAAGAAAGAAAGAGAAAGGAAGCCAAGAAATCTGTAGTTGAGTGGAGTCAATGAGATCTTAAAAAGAAGAGAGCTGAAAAGTTTAAAGAATAAAAGGCAACATAAGAATCTATGTATGGAGATTATGGAAGTAAGGAGGGTTTGCCAAAGAAAGAAATATGGAAGTGTAAGTAATAGTGCTGATATAAACAAGATGCACCCAAATATAAACCAGGTTATATTTTCCTATGCTGACTCTGTAAACCACTTAGAGAGGGTTGTAAAGCACTGTGAAGCCATATATAAGTCTAAGTGCTATTGCTATTGCTATTATGCCTTTAATTTCTTTCTTTCATTGTTTTTTTTTTACTTCTTTTCTGCAGTTTGTGTAAGGTGACTTATCCTGAAAGGAAATAATTTGTATCTTTATATGCATGTAACCAATTATAGTTAACCAAGGCTAATAACACCATTTGCAAATGGTTACTTAGATGTAGATCTGTTATTTTCAGTGAGAATTATTCCTGTGTGAATATGCATTTGACTCTTTGTATATGTGCCATAATAAATACTAAGTTTGATTTATGATACTGTTTTGAGGGCATATATAAACCAATTTTTTTAAGTCTTAGACTTTTAATATGACTTATGATAATTACTAAGCAGCTATGCAATCTTTTTAACAAGCTAAGTAACCTCCAATCCATTGGGTCATCATTTGAGACAAACTGTACTTCCTTACCTAAACAGGTAGGTTAAGAATGAGCACGGGCAGGCAAAAAAGCAATGGGACCAGGAGTGTCTTCTGACTTCCCCATTGACTTTCCTAGTAGAAAGCTGGCAGGGAGCTTTGGAAAGAACAATCACATGTGGCAGCCTGGTGGCACTAAATGGGTCACAACTTTGCCAAATTTCAATCCCATAGAAGTCATAGATCCCAAATTTTGGACATATTCCATAAATTAGCACATTTGAAGTACTTCAGTTCAAAAATTCTTGCCCTATGAGACACTATCCAACTGAAGGTTGCAAACAATGAGACATGGGAGTGTCAATAGTATATAGATTATAAGAAAGTTGGGATATATGATAATCTTTGTGAATTCAAAATAAATGATTAAATCTAAATGTTTAAACACAGGGATTAAAATAATTGCAAGAAGCATGTAAACTGTTGATAACATGAACCTCAATACAGTAGGTCAATCCTTTCTTTTAGTTTTGTTATACTTTATTTTTAGCAGTAATCACTTTCCCCAAATAAGTAGTTGCTATACCAGTGGTTCTGCATCGGTGAAAATAAAGGGAAAATTGCTGTGAGCCAAAAAGCTATTAGCATACCCTAAAAGAAGCTACTGCAAGCCTCATCTGCTATTTCACAATAGCTTCCTTTTTTCCTGCCATGCCGTTTCCTTAATTAATACAATATTAGCTAATTAAATGAAACCATTGCCCAGACTCATCCAGGATACTAAGTAGGAGAGGAACCTTCCTCTTTTATTCATAATAGTACACACATGTTATCTCTCCCATTTTTTTACACAAGTAATTGCCACCATATTCAAAATCCCATTTTAATAATCAAGGTTAATTGGGATCTGTCTCTGAAGGTCCATGTGTTCTTAGAGTCATTTCAACATGCTTTAGCCACCGTAAGCTATTTGTAAGTATCTCAATCCAAAACCAATCTTAGACCCCTAACATACAAAACTTTGCTAAAACAGATCATCTAAGCTTGGAGGGAGCAGTGGGGAAGGGTTAACAGTAGTAAGAAGAAAACAAATCCAAGGCTGAGCATGGCTTAGAAAGTTGAGGCATAAAACTTGGTTAGAAATTTCACTGTCCTTTGAGATGCACACCTCAGCCTTTTCTTTTTATATTCATGACTTTGACTTTGCTCACTGTTTTATGCTGAACTAAGGAAAATGCTTTTCCATGCAGCATCCCCTGATGTCTGTCTCTAAAATGTTCAGAAGTAAGACATATGTTACAAAGAATTGTAGAAACTCAAGGATGGCAGTTTTATTTTTATTTTTTAATATACTTTATTAAGCTTTTATTACATTAAAAACATAAAAAATTATTTCACTCAACAACAGCTATTTGTGGTGTTTTTCTTGTGACGATAATTCATGCATTATTTAGAAAAATTAAATTGTGCATATTTACATTCTTATTTTATCTATTACTTATACTTAATAACTATCTATCTTTAATCTATCTCTGTTCTATCCAGTTATGCCACTGTTCCCAAGCATTGTAAAATATCGATGCCTCTTTATCTTTTAGACTTAGCATTAATTTGTCCATTTTTGTGCAATTCATGACCTTTTGTATGACCAGTTTCTCTGCGGGTGTGCATGGCTGTTTCCAACATTGAGCGTAGGCAATCCTGGCAGCGGTTGCTAAAAATTAAAGATTGGCTACAGGAAATTACTAATGAACAGTCAGTTTTATTTTAATTGTAAGACTTTTTTTTCCTGGTAAATGGTGACTTTTACCAATGGCAAAATCTCATTTTCTAATGCATGTTTTTGGGGTGGTATTTTCAATTGTATATTCAGCTTTTCAATTAAAGATAAAGTTTGTAATCTCACACCTTCAGCAGGCAAGAAAAGGATAAGGGATATCCAATAGTTTACCTTTCCTTTTTTCAGGAACTGACATCAGCAAGTCTTAGGAAGTCTTTGCTGTCTTAATAGTTTGAGAAAGAATCTGAACTGCAAGATTTGCTAATCCAGAGTTCTTACTGTGCTTCAGCACATTATTGATCATCTAATACTGATTGATATTCCACAACTCCCTGATGAACAATCCTCAGGTGGGCTCTTGGTGATCTTAAATTAGTATTTTGATATTTTAGATTTGTATTTTGAATAGGTATAGTATACCATATTTTTCAGAGTATAAGACACACCTTCCCCCCCCCCAAAAAGAGGGTGAAAATCTGGGTGTGTTTTATACTCTGAATGTAGCCCCGCCCAGCCTCCCAAATGGAGATTTCAGAGGCTGACAGAAGCCTCTGAAAGAAGCTTCAGAAAAAAAGCCTCAGGAAGGCTTTTATCTAAAATAATATGGCAAGCAACAAAAGAAGAATGAGTAAACGTTCTAACCAAACTATGCCAACAAATCTGGGGAATGACACAATAACCAAGAGATTGGAAGAGGTTAATCTACATACCAATACTAAAGAAAGGGGATTGAATAGAGTACAGATAGTCTTTCAGAAGAAAAGCCTCTGAAAGAAGCTGAAAAAAAAAAAAGCCTCCAAACAGGGCTTCAGAAAAAAAGCCTTTTTTTCTGAAGCTCTGTTTCGGAGGCTTTCAGAGGCAGAAAAAAAGTTTTTTCTGAAACAGAGTTTCAGAAGTTTGAGGCAGAAAAAAAAAGCAAGGCACAGAGCTCACAACTAACAAACCTGTTGCTAAAATTCACCACTGGGAACAGCTGATTGGGGGTATTCCAGGAGGCCGATCTACCCACCAATCAGCTTTTTTCTTATTTTCCTCCCCAAAAACTAAGGTGCGTCTTATATTCCGGTGTGTTTTATATTCCCAAAAATACAGTATATAATATAAAGTCAGTAGCATTTAATTTCTATTCTCAAAAACTCATAATAAGTAAGTTCATGATAACCTTTCCATTAACTTCTATTTATTTATTTATTTATTTATTTTTCATATTTGTATACCGCCCTACTCCCGAAGGACTCAGGGCGGTGAACAGCCATAATAAATACAAATACATATAGAAGTTAAAAACTATTAAGAAACAGATTAAGTAATTTAGGATCAAAGATTAAAAACATCCAGATTTATCTAAAGAGGTTTAAAACCCAATTTAAAAGCCAGTTTAAAAGCCAATTAAAAAGGGAGAGTTAGGCCAGACCAGCTTGTTGGAATAGAAATGTTTTCAGGGCACGGCGGAATATGCGTAAGTCTTGGATGTTTCGTAACTCCGGGGGAAGCCCGTTCCAGATGGTAGGTGCCCCCACAGAAAAGGCTCTCCCCCTGGGGGCCATCAGTCGACATTGTTTGGCCGACGGCACCCTGAGGAGTCCCTCTCTATGGGAGCGAACTGGTTGGTGAGAGGCTATTGGTGGCAGGAGGCGGTCTCGTAAGTCTCTATTAAACCAATCAATATTGTATAACCTGT
Source organism: Pantherophis guttatus (assembly GCF_059756535.1). NCBI lineage: Eukaryota > Metazoa > Chordata > Lepidosauria > Squamata > Colubridae > Pantherophis > Pantherophis guttatus. Next base: position 228,692,427 of record NC_142063.1, on the reverse strand, counting down.
TATAGTAATAGCAATAGCACTTACACTTATATACTACTCCACATTGCTTTTACAACACTCTCTGGGCAGTTTACAATATCAGCATATTGTGCCCAACAATCTGGGCCCTCCTCATTTTATTGATTTTGGAAGGATAGAAGGCTGAGTCAACTTTGAGCCAGTCAGGATCAAACTGCTGACAATGAGCAGAGTTAGCCTGCAGTACTGCATTCTAACCATTGTGCCACCACACATAAGTGATATTCCACAGCATATTCCACCTTACACTATAATGATCCCTAGAAACTCTAAAGGGTTTTTTTAAAGAGGCCAATACCTTTTTTATTTACATAGTTTATTTCTTTACTGGTACTTTTAGGCAACCCAGTAACAGAACCTGTGGTCAGACGAACGGTAAGTGGCTCAAAATACTGTATGGAGGAGGAGAGATGAAGGAGAGATGTATAAAGGCAGTCCTTTTAGAATAAATATCAAATCTTTATTACCATTATAGACCAGTATAAGGAGGGTGAGATACAAAAAAATTAAAAAGCATAAAAGTATATTAAAGTCTAATTTTTTTAAAAGCTAAAATATTGAAAGCATATAAAAACAAAAGACAAAAAAGAACATAAAGGGAGGGTAGGAATATAAAATGGATATAGGGGAACACGAAAGTTAGTACAGTACATGGCAAACTAAATTTATCACAGTACAGAGCACTTTCAAATAATGAACTATAAGTTAAAAGGGAATAAAAAAAAAAGAAATAGCAAAGTGTGGAATGAATTCTACTTGTCTTGCATTTTTAAACATTCGAATATTTTCTTTTTCATTTTAGATAGCTTATAATTTCCAGGGCATTATTTATCCCAATTGTGAGACACATAGGAGCATTCTGCTTCTGGGGAAAATTTTAAGAATTGCACAATTGCTTCTTTCAAGGTCAGCCTTCACTTCAGCTGAATTTACTTTCATGTAAGTGAATTATCACAGCTAAAAGATATATTGGTCCTATTAAAACCAATTGGTTTGATAGTATGTAGTAAATGCTGTTCTGATTGTGGCACAGAGTATGTACAACTAATGGAAGAAGACTGCACTTATGAGTCTGCTCGGTTTCCAAGCCCAGGATTGGGTTCTTTTTGGAATTGTAACTTAAGAAAATGAGGAAGTATCAATAACAGCACAACATAACTGTAAATGAGGATATGCACGTTCTAAATGTAGGCTCCTGTGAGTGATGGAAATATTGCTGGTGGATATCTTAGGTGAAAATATATTTCAATGTAATTACATATTCCCTAGATCAGAAATACTGTTTAGCTCACAAAACTCCACCTAACTCTTAAACATATTTGTCACAGTTTAAGTAAACTATAATTCTCCACATAGTATAGCTACATTAGGACTTGAGGGTTTACATAAACATACTCTGTATTTTCCATATAATTGTAACTATCCAACAGGATAAATATCCCAACAAACTTTCTGAATTCCATTAAAAGAAGGAAAATAAGGAAATACCTGGCTTGTCAGTGACTATGGTAGAATGAGACATAGGAAGGAGGAGAACTGCAAACCAAAGCCATCCTATGCAAGATCCAATAGCCTTCATCTCCTCTTGGACACATGTGAACAAATGACCAGAAATCTGAAAAGAAAACCAAACATGATTACAGACTCTCTAACCATGCATATCTGGACATCTGTTATGGATACATAGCTGAATCATATACAACATCAACGGTATAATTATGAATAGCCAAAGGGTTAGGAGTTTCCCTACTTTTTGAGTTATTATCTCATAGCTACTGGTTTTAGGAAGAGAGAAGAGATGATTGGGCTAAAATGGGGAACAAATAAGAAGTGTGGATTTTTCAGCTATCTTTTCTGCTGCATGGCCTGCCCAAATGAAATTAATGAGGCAGACAGTGCTGACCATGATTTCAGCTTGATAGTCTATTATTAAATGGAGCATGGTAAAAAGAATAGCTTACTTGGTAACATCCATTCAACCAAACAAGTAAAATTAGTGCCGAATGTTTTCTTCTTTCTTTTCTTTTTTCTTTTTATAAATTAGGTGTTATTAAATTTTTCTAAAGCTAAAGATGTTTTTCTAAAAAAACATCTCAATCAAGGAACTTCTTCCTGTACCCACCCATCCTCATAATTTAAGATATACTGTAGTGAGTGATATAAAACCAGAATAATTATGAACAATCGGAATAAGCTTTTCACACGCACATTTATACAGGCTTTACTCATAAACACATCCAGCAACATATCCTAGAGAAAGAAAAGGTGTGTGTGAGCAATTACAAGATAGAATTCCCTGCTATGTACTAATTATCATAAAGATCTAAAAATGGAGATGAAATGTTTGTATATTAGCCAAGAACATCTTGATGATCAAAAATGTATCTTTTTTCTTAATTGCTAGAGCTAATCCTCAATCATTTTTCTGTGTGTGGAGGAATGGACAATCTCCAGTTTTTGAAAATTATGTTTTTGACTGTAACAGCTGTTCAGAAATCATTTGTTCTCAGCTTTGTAATTACATTATTTAGTTTTTGTTCATAAGGCTACTTTATTTTATTTTCTGGGAGAATTTTTTAAAATTTAGGTATGGAGTTATCAAATGAATATTATCAATGTTTTACATTTTTGTTACATTTTATCTGTTATAATTATAGAGTATTTTGTTAAGTTTGCTTATTGAAGTAACTCATGTCTGATAGCAGTACAGCTGAAATTAGCTTGCACTTTTTTACAGCATTATAAAATATTGTTAAGTGGAAACAAAGAAGAATCTATTTTAAACAATCTCTATCATCAGGGTGACAGTAACACTACAGAAAAAGCAATAATATAGTCATTGAATTTTACAGAGGGAATGATCTTTCTCGACTACTTTTAAAAGACTGATGAGTAATAAGTTTCAGACAGCTGCACAAAGATTACATATTTTGGTCAATAAGCCATTAAATTATTAGTAACAGCAGATTTACATTTTTATTTCAGAGTTTTTGCCTTTGTTATTTAAATTTAAGCAAAATACACTCACTATAGTAGAATGCTGAGCTAGTCATCATATTAGACTGGAATGTAGCTCTCCTATATTTAGATTTAAAGGGGTAAAAGAGGAGTAGGACAAACTTTTATTTTTCAAATTCAACAAAATTTAAGATTTGAAAATATTTTTTATATATATATATATATATATATATATATATATATATATATATATATTTGTTTTTCTTTCTTTTTCGTAGGTTTTATGTGTATGTCTCTTTAGCCAGGTTCTACCTACGTAAACCTATATATATATATATATATATATATATATATATATATATATATATATATATATATATATATATATATTCATTCATTCATTAATTTTATCTTTATGAAGGCAGGATTAATCTGATAATGAAAAACAATTAGCAACAGTAATTCAGAACAGAATACATTTGCTTTAATTTTGGAAACCACATAAACAAAAATTAAAAGCAGTGAAATCCAGAAAAATATCTTTTGTTTAATTTCCAGAGGAATAAACAGAGTTCTATCTATCTTTTTCAATTTATGGGTGCACAACTCACAACAAAATCAGACTCATCTATGTTTGAGAGGCTTGCACACCCCTTAATTTAAGGTGGCCCAGGCCTTGTTTTAAAATCTTTTACTTGAATGGCTGCCAAAAGATGGTCTAGACTAGTGCTGATAATATTACTTAGTTTGGAATGAAATGTCTGTAAGAAAACAACCAAGGTTAGAGAGCACCATTTCAACCTTAAACTACAAATATTCTCCTTTATTGTCTTTTGTGTTGGGCGTCCTGTTTTGGAGGTGACAAACCATTTTCTCCCTCTCTGGCAATGAAACACATTCATATCTGCCCAGACATCTGTGTATATCATATGCAGACTGGTGTTTCTACTAATCTGAAACTGACTCTCTCTCTTCATTCCTACCACAATTCATCTGCTTACAAGGTTTGCACAGGGATTCATCTGGAGGAAGCTAGCAAAATTATACTTCCCCAAGCTCCTGAAGGGTCTGATTGGAAGTTCTCATCCTCCAAAAAATACCATCCTTCTCCATGCCACAGCACAGTTAATTTATTCATTGCATTCTGATTCTTTATGCCCCAGTAAACTTCATTGCTTCTTTGAGTTTGTGTAAGCTTCTGCTCATGTTATCAGTGAAAGTATCTAGACCCTCAGTGTTTTGTCAGCCTCTTTTTCCATTGCCTACAAGTTTTCTATGGAACAGGATCTTTCCCAATGATTCTTATTATTGTATTATGAGTCCAGAGTATGTTAGCTTTTGCTTCATTATTTGAGTATGTATTCAGTTTTATTTCATCTAATACTGAATTATATGTTGTTCTTGGAACCCATAGCATTATCAATATTCTTTTCCAACACCGCATGTCAAAAGAATCAGTGTTTCTTCAACTTTCTGATGGTCCATTTATGGGAAAAACCATAGTGATCAGGGCTGTCAAACTCCTGGCCCATGGGCCAGATGCGTCATGTGCTGCCACGCCCATGCCCGGTTTAGCAAAGGGGGGAAAGTCCCGATATATCATGTGTGGCTGCCATGACGACATGAGTTTGCACCTCTGATAGTGATGATGGCTACCTCTTGCTTAATAAACAGATTTAGAAGCTTAATACACATCTATGAGAAACAGATGTTCTTTGATGTGTAGCTACAGAATCCAATTAATCCAGCCTTTTTTCTGCAGATAATTCTTGGTTGTTTTAAATTTAGGGGAAGAATTCATACAGAAAGAAAGAAAGAAAGAAAGTTAGAAAAAGGAAAAGCATTCTTCCATTCCAAATGAAACAGAAACTCTTTGCTTCCAGGGGAAAAAAAATTACTTCTGTAGAAATAGATAAATATGTTCTAGCTAGCATTTGCCTTAGACTCTTTCTTTCTGCCAAGTCTCATAGTCCAATGTGTTTATCAGCCTTTTATTCATACTCCACATTCTGCATGAAGATATAGTAACATTTTCAGAATCTTCTTGGAGTCTGTATATTAACCTGGAATACCTTCCTGGAGTTTACTACAGAAATTCTTGATGTGTAGCAAACCACTAACTTCTTGTAGTCTGCTGTGAGCATTTATGTTTTTTTAAGCAGGTAGCATTTATTTCTTCCAAGACTGAAATCAGTGCTATATGAATCTCCAGATTTTAATTTCCTGTACTATTTTGCATCATATCCACCACTTTAGGTGTGAGACAAGATGTTTTAAGTCTTCCCTCAATCTGGATCTATGCATGAGAATATTAATATTTATTAATTAGGTGTATGTATGTTGTATTTCCTCTAGAAGTTCAAGATGATGTTCATGGCATGTCCTTCTTCAATTTTCTTCTATACAATCCTGTGAGGTAGGCTGGATTGGCCCAAAGCCATCCAAGGAGTGCCCATGACTAAGAGAGGGGTTTTGTTTTGTTTTTTGGTTTACTGATACTGGCAGGTCTGAAAAGAATGTTAAATGCATTGAGAAGGCGGAGTTCTATACAAACACCTGCCCTTAGATGTTCCAATGTTCTTTGCAGAACTGAAGGAGAAGAAAACAGGAGATTGGTTTCCACTTAATTCATAAGAAGCATCTCAACCACAATTATGATAAATGTCTCATAGTTTTCTGGGAAAAATTGTCTGCCAAGAGGTTCTTGTTTTAACTGTTTAAAAACAATGAGAATCGTGTTTAATGCATTTTGGTTACACTTTTTTCATTGTGCGCCGCTTTATTACTTTTTCTAGCCCAAAACACTTTTACATGTAATAATACAATATTTATACCACAACACAATGAAATTCAGGAATAACTGAGTGAGAAAAAGTGTAGGCTTAAATTCTTCACTGACCCTAGGGCAAAAGAATCTTGTACAGAACTCCACAAATCTATTAGCCTATGGCCATTTTGACACTTAAACTTCTAAGTGAAAGACATTAGATGAGTCAATACAGGTAGTCCTCAATGTATGACCACAATTGAGCCCAAAATTTCTGTTGCTAAGTGAAACATTTGTTAAGTCAATTTTACCCCATTTTATGAACTTTCTTGCCACAGTTGTTAAGTGAATCACTGCAGTTGTTAAGTTAGTAACATGGTTGGTAAATGAATCTGGTTCCCTCATTGACGTCGCTTGACAGAAGGTTACAAAAGGTGATTACATGACTCCAGGACACTGCAACTGTCATAAATATGAGTCAGTTGCCAAGTGGATGAGTTTTGATCACATGACCATGGGGATGTTGCAATGATTGTTAAGTGTGAAAATGGCCAGTACTGTTGTAACTTTGAATGGTCACTAAATGAAGTGTAACTCGAGGACTACCTGCATGGTGGAGAGCCTAGAACAGGTATCACTTAATCTGTGCAAGTGCAAAATGTATTTGCTGGTGACTCTCAAATGAGAGGAGAGCAACTCGATGTAGGCAAAGAGCTCTCCTTTAGCAAAGTTGTCACAATCATTTTTAAGCATAATAACTGCATATTCAGCAACAACAACAACAAAAAAAAAGGCAGCAGAAAAGCAATCACCATGTCTGCAACCTGTTGAATTTCTACTTTAGATGGTGTTGATCTGTTAAAAACAGGGAAACTTTCACAGAGGAAAAAAGAGTTGGTGATATTAGTTAGTCAATATAACTACTTGCCATGTGTCAGGGTGAAGATCAAGCACAAAAGACAGAATATAGTGCTATTTGAATGAACTCCTATTTTACATCCGTTCCCTTACCTGAGCAAGAATGTTCCGGTACATTCCCTTGACATGGGAATATGTTCCCTTTCCCTTGACATGGATCCCCTTACCAAGCTCCAGTAGTCAAGCTAGTGTTTCGTCTTCTGCCTTTTGCCTTCCTCTCTGAAAGCTCAGGCACCCATGACCAAAGTTGGATTGGAAAAATGGTCCATCCTCTTGCTCTAGGATTGGCACCTCTCTTGCAGCTGTGTAGAGGGGGGGGAGGGTGCTGCCTATGTGCCTGACTACTTCCCCAAAGTCCCCAGGGAGGTCACACTCAGAAGACTAATAAGGAGATATAAGCAAGCTAGCAGCAGCCAATCCCAGATTGAATCATTTTAGATTGCTTGTGCAAGTGCTTATTTCCCTCGCGCCCTCAACTCATTTCTTGCAATTTAGTTGATCTGTGGAGTTTGGCTGGTCCATCTTCCCATTTAGGCCTGGCTGATACAGGTAGCAGATTAATATAGTAAGGAGGTTGCACAATATTGTGGGGACGGGACACGATGCTATATGGCCCTGATTCAAATGGCAAGGGGAAAGTCATGCATTTTAAAGGTCTTCCACGATTAAAATATTTATTTACAAACCATCAAGAGGATTCCAAAAAGGCAAGTTTCAACTCGCATGTATCACCTTACCACAGCTTTTACTATCTCATTTCATCAGAGGTATTCTGATCAGGCCTTAAACCTTGAAGTAACTCAATAAAAGTCTGCCACTGACGCTTTAGTAGCTGGTACAGTTATCATGCCTTCTTATTCTGATCTTTTAAAAACAGGCAGGTATAGAAACTTTTGGGGGAGGGGTTGATACCAGTGGTCATCAAGACAGGAATGTTTTTACCTCTTTAATAAGTACAATATATCTTGTCTTTAGTATTCTTAGAGTCACAAAGTACAGACGCTAAAAAGAAGCCAGTGTGTCTTCTTGTGACTACTTCCTTACTACCAAAGATGTTTCTATTTTAAGCCATTCACATCCTGATTAACACCACCCAACATCTTTTCTATTGGGAAACTGCATGCTTTCATCACAGTTCTCGTAAATCCACAATGTGAACATGTGGCCCAAACTGAGGACAATTTCAGTTACGCTCATATGTCAGAAAAGTGTGAACTCTGGGCTAATTTCAGCCACAGGCTAAGACAGTGGAGCAATTTTACAAGGAACCGATACAAATATGTAGGATAATTCACAGGTTTCTTTCTAGGCATCATGGGAAGCAGACAAAGCACAGCTTCAGGTCTTCATAAACATATGCTATTCTTAGGTAAACTCAGAAGAACTCATCCTTGAAAGAATTCTTTAATATTGAGGCAAAAAGCAACTTGCTATAGCTTCTGCCTCAGGAGGCCCTCTCCAAAGCTATGATTAAAATAGTAAGGGTGACTCTATGACTGCAGAAAAGAGCTAGGAGAAAAGAGAAAACTGCTTTCATGGACTTTGTACATTTTTAAAAATAGGTTTGTCCTCTATGAGTGGTAAACTAAGCATGCTGTGGAATAGCTGAAGTAGGACTCTTATACCTGACCAAGAAGAAATACACATCAAACCTACACTTATTGTGGTGTGAGGTATAGGATGAGAATGGCTGGATTATCTTTTCAGCATAGCAAAGTGAAATGAACAGTGGAAGTATAGTAAGGTTGTACTCTGAAATCTGCAAACGTCTTTACATTTTGTTCTTTACTAATAACAAAGAGAAAAGAAGCACAATCCAAATAAAGGGTAGCCTACTCAGAGCCTTCAGATTAGAATGGGTCATTTAAAATTCTTCCCCTTCATAGGAATGGTACTCTCTAACCTTTGCTGAAAGCAATGCCCTAGATACATTTGTGATTATGCATAACAGCAACACAATACAGCAGAATAGTAAAGACTTCAGAAATAGCATCAGTAGGGAAAGATACAATTTCGACTCAGAATAAAATCACAAGAGAAATGGAATGACTCCTTTAACTGAATACTAGAAATTCATTTACAAATAATGATGCACTTTACCCTCTTTGCTTAGCCTCAGAGAGATCGCTTTTCTTGATCCCAAATCTTCAAAATAGCACAGGAGACTGAGAGAGTTTGACCCAGTAAAAATGCAGAAACATTGTAGTTTCTCATGGGAAACACAACCCGTCAAAATTCCAGCATTCCTTTAAGCTATATCTTTATTCCACTAAGTGTCCTACCTACACAATACACATTTCAATATTGTGGTCCAGCTATGAAAAAGAGCAACAGCCACCTCAACACATATATACACACTTAAGAGCTGTTTACTTTAACATTCTAGAAAGTGAACGAAAACTCTCCATAGAATCCATTCTCGCTCTACCAGTTTGTATACATTAAGCCTTAGTTTTCAACTGTGTCCTGTGCTCTCAGAAAAGGCAACGCATTTTCAATCAAGGTTCTTGTGCAAACAAACGCCTGTTCTGCCATCGCAAAACTCGGCAAGCTGCATGACATAATCAGCATCAAAGAAGCAATCTATCTATCAGCAGGCAATCTATCACAAAATTCACCGAGAGCTCACTTAAATGCTGACAAAACTCAACAGCAGAGCAGACAGTACTGTGGGCTAGGCTTGGCATAAATCAGCTGGTCATAAAGAAGAGGCTCTTACCTTCAATTTTTATTTATTAAGTTTCCCCCAGAAGCAGAGCCAAGGCCAGTACAGAGCTGCTGAGGAGTTGCTGGAGTCTCTAAAGAAAGGGAGAAGGGGGATGCATCTCTGTCCTTATTAGTCTCACACAGTGTGACCCTCCCACTCAGCGGAGACTGAGAATCTAACTGTATGACAGGGCAGCCCTGAACTCCGGCACCAGTTTCTACAAAAGCCTATGCTAATAGCTTGCAAATCTGGTAATAATATTAAAAGAGTTAGGTTTGTGTCACAAACAGCCCTGCCTGGGTATGACTCCTGCCTGAAAGAAAGGGTGTCTGGTTTCACCACGCTGCCTCTGATGTCCCACACTTGATCCGGGCACAACAGCAGGGGAGTCTTCCCCCTCATGTTAAATGTAGCCACATCTTATCAGTTTGTCAGACTTGGTCATACCTTGCACATCAACTGACCAGAGGCAAGCTGCCCTTACTTACGGCACTGATGCGGCAGAGAAGCGGGGATGGCTGCTATCTGATTTGCTTTTGGGGAAGCTCATCATTGCAAGGCAGAGAGTTCGTACCCTGCAACATCGCTGACAGGAAGAAAACGGTGTGCTCCCTGTTAATTCCCCCTTGCATGTAGTATGCTAAAGTGTGCTTCCAGAGAATTCTCCTGACAATTTCTATAGTTGCCTTTTCTCATTTAAGTAAAAAGATAAAAGGAGAGTGAGAAAAATGAATTGATTGTAACACATACCTAAGGAGAAGGACAGGGTCTCAGCAGATATAATATATAACCATATATGGAATATTTCCCTTAAAAATTCTCCACTTCACTTTTACAATCTTGGCTATTTTATTTCCTGCTGCCCACAAACATCAGTTATCCTGAGTTACTGATTTTTGTGTGTATGTTTCATTCAGGGCAGAATTACATAATGTAAGTTGCACTACATGTCTACCTATGTAATTCGGAACAATTATCTTCTGTTTTCCTAATATTTATTTGTTTTTGAGTGCTCAGAGACTTTTGCCTACATTAGTTTGTATTCCTTACAATGGCCTCTAGGGCAATGAGGCTGAGAGAGAGGGACTTAGGGATTCATAGCGGAAGGAGTACTTCACAGCTCAGTTGCTTAACCATGACACTCTCTGAATTCTTATGGGCATAATATCTTACTCACAGCTAAAAGAAGGAATAAGACCAAACTAGACATGCTGCAAGAACACCATGTGCAAAGAGTTTATATACAGGTAGTCCTCGACTTACGACCACAACTGAGCCCAAAGACAGTTGTTAACTGAGTTTTGCCCTATTTTATGACCTTGTTAAGTGAATCACTGCAGTTATTAAGTTAGTAACATGGTTGTTAAATGAATCTGACTTCCCCGTTGACTTTGCTTGTCAGATGGTTTTTTTAAAAAATCACATGACCCTGCGAAACTGCAATTGTCATAAATATGAGTCAGTTGCCAAGAATCTGAATTTTGATCACATGACCATGGGGATGCAGCAATGGTCATTAAGTGTGAAAAAGTCGTAAGTCACTTTTTTCAGTGCTATTGTAACTTTGAACTGTCACTAAACGAATCATTGTAAGTCAAAGTCTATCTATCTGTGTATGTGTATGTACTCCTGACATATATGAAATGGTTTGACTAGGAAGCGGATTCTATTTACATAAACTGTAAATAGAATGCAAAGAAAAGAATCGGCTAAGTAGAATGGGAGAACTTCACCCGGAACAGGACCAGAGGATGTCATGGCCATATATTCTTGTATCTCTGGTTTCTTTCTTTTGTTTTGTTTTCAAGAACTGGCTAGCGGGGTATACAAAAATACCCTTTTTTGCTTGAGATTCTAGCTTTCCCAATCTGATGCTTGTTTGCTAATGTAAAATACAGACTAACTTGGTGGAACTTTGATAAAATCAAAATTAAGCTGAGTTCATTAGGACTGTGATCACGACAGAAATGGTCTGCCACGAGCACTTCCTGAGATGTTTTTACAATTTCCCAGTGTAATCTACAAACTGGAATTCTTGAATGTCTTCCCACTCTTATTAACCAGGGTCAATCTGGTTTAGTTTCTGAGATCTGCTCAGATGGACTATATGTTGCCACCTGAAGAGGTGTTAGCATATATGACCCAGAGGTGGGTTTCAGCAGGTTCTGACCAGTTCTGGAGAACTGGTAGCAGAAATTTTGAGTAGTTCGGAGAACCGGTAGTAAAAATTCTGACTGGCCCCACCCCCATCTATTCTCTGCCTCCCAATTCCCAGTTGATCAGGAGGAAATGTGGATTTTGCAGTAACTTTCCCCTGAAGTGGGGTGGGAATGGAGATTTTACAGTATCCTTCCCCTGCCACACCCACCAAGCCACGCCTACCAAGCCATGCCACACCCACCAAGCCACACCCACAGAACCGGTAGTAAAAAAATTTGAAACCCACCACTGATATGACCCCCTTATTATTTTTAGTTTGCTCAGAAAGACAGAGAGTACTTTGGATGAAAATTTACTGCCAAAATAATAGAACATTCAAACTTACAGGAACATGAGATGGTCTCTTAGCCTTTTCTTTAAAAATGATTTCAACCTAATGGCTGTTATGGCACACTTTAGAATGGGATTGAAATTGTCCCTAAAAATAGTAACAAAGTATTATTTCCAGCCTGTAAAGACAAAAAAAAAGTTTAAAATATAAATTGCTTAATCGTGTCTCTCTCTAAATCTTGTATGTTCCCTACCAAAAAGAACAGTGAAAACCTCTCACATGCAAGATAAGTAAAGCAATTAAAACAAGAGAATGTAATAACCATGATTATGTGATTTCAAAAATACTAAAATGAAATAGGTACAGATAAATGAACGGAATGAGTTCATGTAACACTAAATTATAAAACATATCAAATCAATCTTTCAATCTTGACCACCACAGACATATCTAGTTTGACAATAACACCGTAACATTCAGAATATGTGCAAGTAAGATGTTATCCAGTAAATTTGGAGATACAAGAGTAAAGGTTTTTTTTAAATGTCAAGCCAATTTAAAAAGTGTGACCAAAAAGCCGTGAAGATTTATTGAAACTACTTTTACAGGTTAGCAATTAGAGGTACTGAATCTAGATTTATAAATGAAGAGTCATAATTTGTAGCTTGCATAAGAGTTATTTTGGCACGTAAACCATGGTTTAAGGCAGAGTGAGCAACTTTCTGGTAGCAGGAGACTGATCTTAACATTTGGGGGGCAGGGACAAGGGAGAAAGCTGATGTTCCATATGAACAGGTTTTTCTGATTTAGAAGAGAGATTTGTGTTGCAGGGGTATTCTTTGATCCTCCCCCAACTATATCAAATCTACTTTAAGACTTCTACTACACAATTTTCATGACCTGGCCTATTCTTAGTTAAATGTATTTAAGAGATGAGAGGGAATCTCCTCACCTTCCTCTCCAAAATGTAGTTTAGGTAGAAGTGAGAAGATTTAATCTCATGCATTTTTTAATAAATCTACTTTTTACTTCATAGACACTTCTGGAGGCCCCTAGGATGGCATATGTAACATCACTGTTATGTCAGCTGCATTGGTTGCCGGTTTGCTTCCAGCTCCAATTCAAGGTGTTAGTTTTTGCATTTAAAGCACTTCATGGCTTAAGCCAGTTGTCTGAGGCACCATCTTGCTCCAATGGGATTGGCTTGGCCCATCCTATTTGCACTGGCAGAAGAGGTGTTCCTCAAACTCCATCAGCTAACAAATTTTGCATAGCAAGGTTAATGAGAAGAGCCTTCTCTGTGAATGCCCCACCTGTGGAACAACTTGTCTTCTGAGGTGACATCTGCTTCCACCCTTCTGGTTGTCCCAAAGGTGCTTTTTCCAAAAGACAACTGGACTTCCTTGGTTTTTTTCCTTTGAGAATGTTTTGCTTCTCATCCAAGAAGCTTCTTCAGTTCAATTGTCAGAACTGTAGAAGCTTCTTGAATGAAAATCAAAATGTTTTCAAAGAAAAAACTAAGAAAGTCCAGATACCTTTTGGAAAAAGCACCTTTTTTTTTATTTTATTTGATTTATATGCCGCCCTTCTCCGGAGACTCAGGGCGGCTTACAATGCGTTAAGCAATAGCCTTCATTCTTTTGTATGTTTTATACAAAGTCAGCTTATTGCCCCCACAAACTGGGTCCTCATTTCACCTACCTTAGAAAGGATGGAAGGCTGAGTCAACCTTGAGCCTTGGAGAGATTCGAACCAGCAGAAATTGCAGGCAGCTGTGTTAATTACAGGGTGCACTAAACCCCTGTACTATCAAGACCTTTGGGACAACCATGATCTGGATGATTGAGAATCTCCATAAACATCCACCCTTCTGGCCTTAAAACATGGCTCTGTTGATTAGCATTGGAGTTAGCAATGGGACTGTGCTATGCTGGAGCTGGAATACAAAGACTTTTGAGATACAAAAGTCCACCACCAATACTGTCTGTTCTCTTGGTTTTAAACTTTTGTTATTAATCTTATTTTTACTGCTTTTAATGTGTTTACGCCTATTATTTTATACTACTGTAAATTGCCCAGTCATTCACGACAGTGAAATGGGCAGCATATAAATTTAATAAACAAATATCACCAATAGCTGAGCTAAGCTCATGCTCTGCCTCCAAGATGACTCTTAAGTATTTTATTCTTATTTTTAATGAGATATTCAGCAGCTAAATTGCTCAGTATTCTTTCAGCAACCTGAATACATCCTCTGACAAGAATTACTGCTGAATTCAAATCAACAGCAGTTGGCTGCTGGTAAACATGGATCAGAGAGGATGTTACATTTTCAGCTATTTGCTTCTCAAATGTCTTTGTAGCATGTTAAATTGTAAATAAAGATTTTCACTTAAGAAGCAGGTAGTAATAGCACTTAGACTTAAATATCCATAGTGCTTTACAGGACTCTGAGCTGTGTACAAAGTCAGCAAATTGCCCCCAACATAACTGAAAACATTTTAAAAAGAAAGAAAAAAGATATTATATCTCAGATGGAGGAAATGACAGAAGGGCTAAAAATATCACCTAGCTGAAATATCATAACAGGATCAAATGGACATCAACATTTAGAGCAAAAGCCCAAGAAGACAAATATAGGGAGAGATTTATCCCCAATTTTTCATCATGAGAACCAGCTGTGCATGGGTCTGATTGGCTAGCATTTCTGAGGTTGCCAATACATTGTTACCCCCAGTCATCAAAGCAGAATTTTAATCAAAAGAACATTTAGATCACAATAACAAAAAGGGTAGCTTAATGGTTTTAAAAATGCAAGCATTGGAAAAACAAAAACAATGGTTGAGCAAAGCCTGAATTTGTTTCAGTTAGGAGACAAGAAGAAGTCCTCAAATTACTGTTTTGTTTTGTTTTTTACTTTATGACTGACTTAAACCCTTATTCTTTGCAAAAATTAAACCAAAAATATTGGAACAGTAATCATACATTGTTCAGGCAGTGGTTCTGAACTTCAGAGCAGAAGTATTTTTTAGTCTGATGACTGTATACAGTGATGGTAATATACCCACCCATACCTTGCCTTGCATTCTCAATGTAGCTAGCTTTGCTGAAAAAGAAAAATTAACACAGCTGGGCCCCTCCCAGTCTACCTATCTTACAACTATTCCTAATTTTCTAGAAGAATCTGTTTCTGCTAGTCCCAGGGATTGTGCAGCCTTTCAGTGGAGAAATCATAGCACTTAATGCAACTCAGTCATTACTAGTTGATATATTTTCAAGTAATTAAAACCAGCCCAAAGGTGATGATCAGTAAGCTGGTTCAGAACGGGTAGTGTGTTGTGAGACACCTTTCACACTTTTCCTTTATTGGCTTTCATAGCCTTAGTTATCAGAAATTTTTCATAAACCAGCTAGGGCTGCCCAGGTAGGAGTGATCATCTCCACACTGCCCTAATCCCTCCCTCCTTTTTCTTTCTCATCTCAGTTATGATTCTGTTAGAGGGGAGAAGTTTACATTCAATGAAGAAAGAAATAGGGATAGAAAAAGGGAAGACTATACTAAGATTGACTAGTCAAGGGAAAAGGAAGACAACTGATGAAATATCTGAGTACCATACCATTCCTGCAGCAGCAATGGTGACGTGAGCGCAAGAAAGAACCCACTGTCCACTGCCAGGAGACAAAGGTGTTAATGCTTAGGCATCCCATTCCCCTCTGTTAACAATCCAAAGACTGATGGTCAGGAACAAAAAAATCCTGGCATTTGCTGAAAATGAGCATGTGATGCCAATGGTGATCTAGGCACACCAGCAAATCATCCCTACTGTCAAATTGGATATGCTGTGGCCCAAAGGAAGCATGATATGGTAGCACTTCAAGTTCACACATCACTATCCATTCAATGCTGTCTGAAATCATGGCAAGATAAGGATTAAGGAAGAGAAACACTCCAGAGGGAATGCTAAAGGTAGCATCAAAGGTTTGTGCAGCACATGCATATATTTACATACAGACGTAATTGCAGGCAGAAGTCTGATCTGCTGCTTAGATGTGCATGTATAATCTATACATGCTTTGGTTTCTTTTGAAGTTAGTGTTCAAGATGACTTTATATATGCAATGTTGTCTTCAAAAGTGCTCCAAAGGCTTTATAGTCAACAGGATAAAACAACAGAGTGCATAAGCACAGCTAAACTCAGCAAGCTATCACTGATATAAATTAGATATCACTTCCCCCCAGCAGTATTATGCTGATTGCTTGTTTTGATTTGGTTGCTTCTTGGAGTTTTTGACTTGGGTGTTATTATTCATGTTCATTCTCTTATATTCTGTGTAATTCATTCCCTTGTGTCTTCTGCTTCATAAACTTTAGATTATACCGTATTTTAAAAATGCAAAAGAACCCCCTAGCCTTAGGAAGGTATAATCTGCACACACCTTTGATTTTTCTTGCTCTTGAGATTCAGGATATTTATTTATTGAATTTGTATCCCACCTTTATTATTTTTACAAATATCTCAAGATGGTGAACATATCTGACACACTTTTCGCCTATTTTCCCCACAACAACTCTGTGAGATGTATTGGGCTGAGAGAGAGTGACTTACTTATGTGTGAGCGCGGCATATCAAAATGAATTCTGAAATTCTGCAGTCCACAGGACAAAGAGCTTACACAATTACACTCTAATTTCAGCAATCTATTATCAGCAGTGTTGTTTTTTTTCCCTCTAAACTTCTCTGCTGATGGTTTATATTGGCTTGGAGTCTTTCATTCGATTGTTCCCTTTATTTGTGGAAGAGAGTATTTTTAAAAATGTGTTGTCTTTGCTGATGGGGGGTGGTACTTGCATGCTATTACTGTTGGTTTTATTTTTACGCCATACATATGGAAAGATTTGGTCTTTCTAAATAGATGATGGAGTGCAATTCAGCAGCATATACACCCTTTGGACCCAGAGCAGTTTTGGTTTTCAAGGGATCAATTTTAAATTTATGAAACTGTACAAGCACAAAGATCTGTGTTATATATAGATGAAGCCCATGCCACTTTATGCAATCTTTTGTTTGCTCCTTGTCCCCTTTATTTTTAGTTGCTGAAATCAACCAAAGAATATATACTTCACTCCTGAACCAGCTTTTCTTGGGAATACTGACCAGCTTATGTATTTTATTGTTTATTAGTCTTCATTCTCTTGAAAGCTCCCAGGAGTGGCCAAGGATGGTTGATTAGTCTGTTTCCTGTTGAGACTGAGCTGTCAATTTCTTTTGGGCCATGCCCCCGTCCTCCTCCTCTCTGCTCCAGTTTCGGCTTGGTCTTAACCTGAAGAGATGTTTCAAGTGATTCCTGCCATTCCTAGGAATTTCAGACAGCGAGATCGTGAGGGGGACAAATTGAGCAGCGGAGCCAAGGAAAGTGTGCATGGCCCCACCTTGCCTTGCCGGAGTGAGAAGGAGTCCCTGCCTAGTCTTGGCTAGGTACACTCAGTGGCTGAAGACCTCAGGAGAGGTAGAATCCCTGCCCAGTGGTAACTGGGCATATTAAAAAGCCACAGCCTCACTGGAGGCTTGTTTACTTGGAGTCCCTGCCTTGTTGCAGCTAGGCACACTCATATTTGCCCTGCTAGCCTGGTAAGGCTTCAACTCCCTGCCTAGTCTCAGCTAGGCTTCCTATTTGCATTGGGCTTGCAGGAGATTGCAAGTGGTTGCAGTAAGGGTTGCATTATTCAAATTGCAAAATGGAGGGAAGAGCTCATAGAGCCAAGAAACAACCCTCCTGTAGTGCTTCACTGGATAAAGAAACAGCCCCCATTAAGGAGGCCTCTTCCCAATCTGGGGCCCAGGGGAAGCAGAAGCATTCTAAGGCTTCTGAAAAAAATGCCAGCAGAAGGCATAAAGCTCTGGAGAGATAAATTTGCAGAACTGAGAAGGAACAGTCTCAGCAGGCCATTAATAGGGCCGCAGGAGAAAGTTCCGGCCCTTTCTCTTCTGAGCTGTTGATGACTCAACAGCCTGTAATTACCCAGGCTTGGTCACCAGAGGGAGCAAGCGAACATTCTTTTAACTTGTCTCACCATACTGATAATGTCATGGTCTCAGATTCTACTTTCTGCTCAGCAACAGCTGCTGCAGCGCAGCCTTCCTCTTCCAGAAAGGAGGTTTCTGCAACATTTACACCAACTGCTGCAGGTTTGCGGTAAGGTGAGCACTGCATTTCGGAATTACCTGCTGAGCTTAAACTATTAATAGTACAGACAGTCTCTCAGGCCATAGAGGATAAATTGCAAAATATCCCCAGGCCTGTAGCCCCTCCAGTGGAACCTTCTACCAGTCTACCCCAGGGTGTGCACTTAACAAGGGACCAGTCCTATTGGCAGGAGTCCCAATCACCCGATGAATCTTCTGATGGAGAGGATGCAAGAAAGGAGTCAAGGAGAGGCAGAATTATTGGAGGATGAGGGGTTAACCCCCGATGTGCCAGCCTTCTCCGGCCTTTTCCCTCCTGCAATCTTCAAATCAATTCTTCATAAGGCAGGAGTGACTGCAGGGATAAGATTTGATCCCACTCTAGTCTCAAAGGGTCCCAAGAGCCCCAGTGACCATCTCTTTTCTCAGCCAGCTATTGTACAGGAAGATGTTCCTGTCCCAGAATTATTTATAGATGTGGTGCAGCAACAATGGGAACAGCCAGGGTTGCTCCTGACTCCAAGCGGCCTTGACCATTGCTTTTACAATCTGGCATCAGAATTGGAGAACCAACTACAATTGCCCAAGGTAGATGCTCCAGTGGCATCACTTGTCTCACCCGCACTAGTCTCCAGCGACATAGCGGAAGGGCTTAAGCCAGACGATAAAAAAGTAGAATTGACATTGCTCAAGGTGCACCAATCTTCAGCCTAGGTGATAAAGGCCACATCAGCAGCCTCATTTTTTAATTGCACATCGCTGCTGTGGTTACAGCAGATGAAGCAGAGGGTTCCACACAACGAGACCAGGCTCCACCAGGACCTGAATAAGCTGATTGTTGCCATGCAATTCTCCATGGATGCAACCTTATCCACAGCTAAGTATGCTTTTAGATCCCTAGCCTCCTCCATAACATCGAGGAGGATGCTTTGGTTCTGCAATTGGCAAGTTTGGATGCCAAGTTCAAATGGCGACTGACCTCATCACACAACTGCAGATGGGAGGGGGCAGACATCGAAACTTTGAATCCAGGCTGCAATTGAAATTATGACAGACCCTCTCCTTAACTTCAAACAATTGCTAAGCGAATCATCGTAAATCAAGGATTACCTGTATGTACTTTTTACAAGGCATGCCCACATGGTGATGTTCTCTCTCAAGCTACCCAACAGAATGGCTGTTGTAGATCACTACAGAATGATGAGTCTCATGAATGAGTGCTAATAGAATAAACCTGCCCCACTTCCCCCAAGTGCAGGTCCATCTTGATTTTTGTCAACCCTATTCTTTAGGCCCACTGAAGAAGGAGGCTGAAGGTCTTAAACTTGAATAGCAAGAGAAGGGAGCTCTTCTTACAAACAGATTGTAAGTTTATTTAAAGCCACTTATATCCCACTAATTCTCCAATGTATTCCAATCAGGTTGTAGCACATAAATATTTAACTTTTAAAATACCTCTTATAAGGAGATAAGTAGGTTATAAGCAGGTTAAAAGATGATAAACAGGGCTAAACAATAGTACCTGAAGCTATAAATGCGTTTGGAGACACCTTCTTTGCTGCCTGCCAAGCTTACTATGTAGTTTCATTTTAGAGTCTCTTAATTAAAAATAAATTAAATGGAAAGATAGCATACTGAAATGCAAAGTGCACACCTCAACATTATTTTGAATAATGCTGCTATGGTCCCATAGGCTTCTTAGGAAATAAATGAGACTAGTAGCTGCAACCCAGTATTTTGTTCAGAAGTGTTTCTACCCCTTTTATTCCTCATGGGGAATAAAAGATTAAGAAAATTGAGATAGTATTCACATTGCTACAACTAGGAGGGTGGTAAATTTGCCTTAAATAATTTTTTTAATTGACTACACCACTATTTTATAGGTAGGTAGATTGGTTCCATAGTAGCTATTATCTGAAAAACCAAAAATTCGAGAATTGTAAAAAATGATTTCCAGAGTTTGCCATAGCCACCCATATAGCCATTTCTATATAAGAAAACATTCTTGCATGCTAAAGTTGACCTTAAGTGCATAGTGTCCATTAAATATGAATGGAATGTACCATATGCATATTTAGTATATTTTATGCAAATGATTGTATGGGTCTCACAACACAGTAAGATATGCTGTTTTGCTGTCCTTGCTGTGATATACCATTGCTTTCTTCCTAGGGCTCAGAGAGACTGACTGGTCTAAAGTCATCTAGCAGACTTCATGTCTAATAGAACGAATAGAATTCACAGTGTCATGGTTTCTAGCCTGGTGCATTTAACCACTACTCATTTAACCACTACTTTACCCAAACTGTTTCTCACCATATCCATAGCAGAATAGTATTAGAAAGAAAATGCTAATCATGGTAATGGCCAAGGCTCAATTTTTGTATCTCCAAAGCTACAATTTTGCCAAACATTATAAGGGAAACATTGTACTCGAAGTGGTGGCTGAGAAAATGGCCTTGAGGGACAGGAGGAAGCGCCACTACAAAGACAATAGTTAGATAAAAGAAACTTGAATGCAGAACAGAACTAACCTGAAAAAGCATCTCAGATAAAATCCTCCCGAGTTCTTACAAAGATAAGTGGGAGAGTGCATTTAGACTTGCAAGATGTCATTAAGAGTTGAGGTAGACTCAAAGGAGCCTTGACTTTATAAATGATATTTTTAGAAACTCCAGATATCTACTATTTGGGTTACAGCAAATCATAAATTGGTGTTGGTTACCACCTTTAAAGCGCTCCATGGCATAGGACCCGGGTACCTTCGAGACCGTCTTCTGCCACCAATAGCCTCCCACCGACCAGTCCGCTCCCACAGAGAGGGTCTCCTCAGGGTGCCATCGGCCAAGTTATGTCAGCTGGCGACACCCAGGGGGAGGGCCTTCTCTGTGGGAGCCCCAGCCCTGTGGAATGAACTGCCCCCAGAAATACGTAAGATCTCCGACCTCCGGGTGTTTCGCTGTGCACTGAAGACCCTGTTGTTCCGCCAGGCCGGGCTATCAACATAATAGTTTTAAATTGGGGTATTTTAAATTTCTGGGGTTTTAATTGAGCCAAATTTATTTAATTATTTTAAATTTTAATTGCTGTTTTGTCTTGTGTTTTTAAATAGGCTGTACACCGCCCTGAGTCCTTCGGGAGAAGGGCGGTATAGAAATAAAATTATTATTATTATTATTATTATTATTATTATTATTATTATTATTAATAATAATAATAATCTTATATAATAAATAACAATTGAGGAGCACAGAAGAAGAGAAATGGTGCCATGCATATTTGTTAATCAAGCCATTGAACTGTGAATTGAAACAACTGCCCCAAACCAGGAATCTGGGTTCTCCTGGACAAGAAGAATGTTTTTCTGTTTAGGTTAGACCTTACTTAAGGGGTAGTCAACTGCTGTAACATCAAACCACATATACTTGGCTTAGTTTATAGTTCATTGTGACATGGGAACCCAGAAAAATCAAGTTAACTTAGAAAACCATGGTTCAATTAAATATGGGTACACTTGTTATGCAAATATAATCATAGCCTTTCATGTGCATTCTTGTGTGTATGTTTTTGCTTATTCATCAGGCATGACTTGTATCTTTATCCTTTGGTCTTGACAGCTGCTTTGTTCTTGGCTCTAACATCTGGCATCTAGCTTGGTTTTGACTCCTGTTTGCTTCCTGGCTCAACTCCCCACTTTTAATTCCCAGCATCTGATTCACATTTGATGACTGCTTACAGCCAACTCGATTGAAAGGGGAAAAATGAATTAAACACCAATTTCCAGTCTATATTCCAGAACATCTCCACAACTTATAGTGGTGACATTTACTGTTTTCTGTGTAATGTAAAATAACACTGTCTTTTAAGGCCTAAATTAGGTAAAACTCATCATGACATGTGATTACTTCTGATTCAGAGAGAGAGAGGGAGGGAGGGAGGGAGGGAGGGAGGGAAAGAAAGAAATCTCTGCAGGAAATTACAATGAAAAGGAACTATATAAAGTAAACTTATTACTTAAAATCTCTTTTTATTTCTTACACACCTATAACATGAAAATATAAATACTATATAAGTAATCCTCAATTTACAATCAAAACTGGACCCAGAATCTCAGTCATTGAGCAAAGAGATTAAGCAAGATGTAACATAACCAGTTGAGGTTGTTGTGGTTGTTAAACAACTACATGGGTCATTAAATGGATGACTGGAAGAAGGGCCTCTCAGCCTTAGTCCTCATCTATATGTTTTAAGAAAAAGAACTACAACAGTTTATCTAACATGGTTTGAGAACCAATTTGGTTAATAGGTAATCTCCTTTAGCAACTGACTCAGACAAACAACCATATGCTGTTAAACAGTGATGGAAAAATATCTTTGTGACTAATATCTGCATCTACAATGTTCACAGAGTCTCTCTCAGTCATGTGTTCACTATTATATCCAGTTAGTATGTGTTGTCCAGTGCCTGACTCTTTTTCTCACACCACAGAATGGAGAGATTGCCTAAACAAGCTATCTGTCAACTTCCCAGTGTAGAGGCTCAAGACTGATGGTGAATTTTACCCATCCCACCCCCAAGCTCACCCTGGCCATCTGCTACAGTTATTCTACAATGTCATGAAAAAGGGGATATGTGTTTTACTTAAGACAGGCAAAATATTAGCATATAATAATATAAAAAAAGAGCCGTGGTGGCACAGTGATTAGAGTGCAGTACTGCAGGCTACTTCTGCTAATCACAGGCTGCCAGCAGTTTGGCAGATTGAATCTCACCAGGCTCAAGGTTGACTCAGCCTTCCATCCTTCCGAGTTGGGTAAAATGAGGATCCAGATTGTTGGGGGCAATATGCTGACTCTGTAAAACAGCTTAGAGAGGGATGTAAAGCTCTGTGAAGCGATATATAAGTCTAAGTGCTATTGCTATTGCGAAATGTAATAATAATATGTTTTACTAATGGAGGTTGATTACACATGGCTTAAAAATGGATATTTTCATAATCAATAAAATAATTTTAAACAAAAACTAAAAAAATACAACACCAAATAAAAATAATAAAATTCACACTTTTACTGTTGAGTACAAGTGTTAATTATAGCATTATTACTTATTAACTATGGTAATCACCTTGGAATAATTCTGCTGGTAGGAATGCAGAAACTAATTATCTTTTTGCAAGGATTATTCATCCATCGATGGTGTAGCAATTGAAAGGCACAAGGGAAAACAGTTGCTCAAAAAAAGTTCTAAAGGATGTTCCAACAAGTTTGTCAATTCTATATCATGTTTTCAGAAGTAAAAGAAAGACAATTCAAATATTTACAAAAGTTTTTCTGAGAATCTGTTAAAATGTGAACAGAGAAAGAAAAGGGGAAGGGAGAAAATCACTTTGTATCTCTGCATTTCACATCAGCAAGACTGCAAAGTATAATCACAGAGATACATCCATATAATCTAAATCTAAGATTCTGACTGATGTCCTCCAATCAAAATCCTAACCAGCAAAACAAACTTGCTTTGCTTTTTAAAATCAGACAAGGTTGATTAGATGCTGTTGCCTGGTAATTCACTTTTGAAATGGATCCATTAATTGGATAAAATATAACACGTAAGTTGCAAATAAATTCATTTTTATGAACAGGCAATCAAGATAGATCAGTATTAAATATAATAGCTTAATTTTAAATTAAAATGCACAGGACTGGACCATAAAGATGCTATGCTGAATAATCACTATATTTTCATTTTAAAGGTTTGTAACTTTAATAGTCTTCCATCAACGAAATTAGGGAGCATGGACTTCCTCTATTTTGTGCTAACAACTACTCAGTGAAGCAGATGAGGCTGAGAAAGAGACATTCTTCAGGTTATGGCCAAATGATTTTGACGACCAGAAATGGATTTGAACTCACTGACGATGGAGTTGATGATAATATTTACTGATTTGGCTTGTTTAAAAATGATTTATTAATATATCTGGATAGGATATTTTTGAAAGGTAGCCCTTCAGAATACAGTCATGATTATTGCAGCGTGCAAATTTAGATTCTTTTGTCCCAAACCATAAAGGGATAGATTGCATGGAAACGACATTAGTAGTTAAGTCTGAAGTGTTTGTCACTGGAAGCAGTCCTTTATATATGGTATCTTTCTGGAATGGCTCTGTGGCTAGGGATTTTGTTGTCCTGGTCCACTTCCTTTCCCTGAGACCATTATCAATCAGTATCAATTGGGAACAATAGATTCAACCCTTGCCTCTGCTTTATGGGGACTTCAAGGGTCAGTACTATCTCCACACCTGTTTGACCTGTTTTACATGATGGCACTGGGGAAGATCATCCGTCACCAAGGGGTGATATATCATCAGTATACTGATGATAGCCAGTTGTACATTTCTGCCCATAATGATTTAAGCGAATGCCACAACCACCCTCTCTTGGTGCCTGGAAACAGTTGAGGTCTGGATAGGGAGCAATAGGCTGAAACTGAACCCAAGCAAGATGGAGTGGCTTTGGGCTCAGAGTCCCTTGGTTCTTGGAAAATTATTGGTATCTCTGGTAGTGGATGGTATTGAACTGCCCCAAACAGATCTCATGTGTAATCTAGGATTCTTCTGGACTTGTGACTCCTGCTCAAGAAGGATGGCAATTGTGGCCAGAAGAGTCTTTGCACAATTTTGAATTGTGTGCCAGTTACAACTATTCCAAGATGAACATGCTCTTCTCACAGTTACCTATGTCCTGGTCACCTCCCATTTGGACTACTGTGATGTGCAATACATTGTGCTGCCCTATAAGAGTATCTGGAAACTTCAGTTGGTTCAAAATACAGCAACACAAACAGTTTTATGCAAGCCTAGATTTGTGAATGTGTTATCTCTTTTGTGAGAGCTGCATTAGTTCCCGATCTGTTTTCAGGTGCAATTCAACGTGCTGGTTATCACATTTAAAGCCCTAAATTATTTGGGACCAAGTTATTTGAAGCACACCTCCCCAATTACATCTACCAAGCCCACCTAGATGGGAAGGCAGTGCATGTTGCAGGTCCCATCCATTAGGGAGATACACCTGATGGGAGCAAGAAAAAGGGTTTTGTCAGTGATGACTCACTCCTTATGGAATATCATTCCCTGGAGATAAAATTGGTCCACATATTTGTTATGTAATTGTTACTTTTCTGGAAGGTCCTGAAAATGTGATTCTGTCACAGGGTCTGGTTGCCCCATGTTGATACAGAGTTGAACAAGTGGCTAGTGTGATTGTATCTCTTGCCATCATGAAGATGGGGTGAAATGGGGTATGGGTTTTATGCAGTGGTGAAATTCAAATTTTTTTACTACTGGTTCTGTGGCCGTGGCTTGGTGGGCGTGGTGTGGCTTGGCGGGCGTGGCTTGGTGGGCGAAGGATACTGCAAAATCTCCATTTCCACCCCACTCCAGGGGAAAGATACTGTAAAATCTCCATTCCCACTCCACTCCAGGGGAAGTATACTGCAAAATCCCATTCCCACCCCATTCTGGGACCAGCCAGAGGTGGTATTTGCTGGTTCTCCGAACTACTCAAAATTTCTGCTACCGGTTCTCCAGAACCTGTCAGAACCTGCTGGATTTCACTCCTGGTTTTATGCTGTGGATTTTTAATATTGTAAGCTGCCCAGAGTCACCATGTATGAGTTGGGCAGCCATATAAATTTGTTTAATAAATAATTTATGCCTAGATCAAGAAATACATCTAATAAGACAGAGATAAGTTGGGCTGAATTGGGGGAAGCAATGGCTGAGGGAAGGGTCTTCCAATAGTAAATGCATTTTTAAAAGTAAGAAAGAACTGAGAGGTTATTTAATCTATGCTTTGAAAACTTTCTTTTTCTGATTTCTGCAAAAAATAGTTTTTTCCCTTTCCTGCTGGTTCTTTTATTGTTTGATCAATTAGCAATTCTAACTGAATATAATTAATGGTTGTCTTCATACAATGTGCTAAACTAAGCAAATCTATTTTGTAAAGCATGCTTTGTGGCTGAAAACCAGACAACATTGATTTATTCAGAGAACTGTGATTATATAAATCTTGACTTAGTATGACGTGTTAAGCCAGCCATTGTATAACATCAGGATGCTTTTGAGTGTCAATTATGGTCAGAGATAAAAAATATTATTTTAAACCCTAGGATAGTTTACTTATTTTTTAATTGTATCTGTTCCTTAGAATATCTTATGTGTTTATCTGCCAGTTTCAATCAGTATCTTTCTATTTTTCTATGTTCAGTAGAAAGACAACAACAAAAAAAAAGCTCATAGAAAACAATTCCCATCTTTTTTCCCAATAACTTTTGAACATCAGTTGAAATTCATATAAAGTACTGAACTTTAATCCACATGTAAGTTGACAAAAAAACTCAAAAAGGTCTCTTTCATACAACATTTTAAACCGGTATTTGGTTTTTTTGCTTACAAGTTAGAAGTAGCTAGTCATTGTTGACTGGAAACTGTAATATATTGTTAAGGTAATGATTTAATAGCTGAACAGCTGCTGTAAGGCTGTAATACTGAAATGATGCAATGAGAATGAGTCAGCAGGCTTATTTAACTGTTATCACTTTAAATATATAAATATAAATAAATAAATAACTTTATTGTCATTGTACGTGTATACACAGTATACCCATAGAACGAAATTCACTTAACACCCAAAGACCAGGTCCAACACACATAACAATCCCCAAACATACTCCACCCACAATTCCCCACCCCTAAACCACCCAAACATCCACATAACAGACCAAGTAATACTGTCTAACAGTTCACTGATGGTGGCCTTTTAGTTCATTATCGAGTGCAATTATAGCTCTGAGATAAAAACTATTCAGAAAACATGTGATCTGAGTTTTAATTGTTCTGTATCTTCTGCCAGAAGACAACAGCCCAAAAAGATTGTAAAAAGGATAGGAAGAGTCTCTGAGAATGTTATGCAACTTTTAAGAGGCTGTATATATAAGAGATGCCCTGTGAGGGTGTCCTCTCTCTCCGTGTGTGCTTCCGTGCTGTAGTTGATGATTGATTGCCTGACTTTGCCTAGTACGTGTATGTATATATTCCTTGTAGATAAACTACTATTTGAAAGACAAACCTCTGTTTACTGTATTTTGCTCCTGGGTTGTCTCAAAATAGTCACACTGTGGGCACTCTGACATATATAGTTTAGCATACTGTGTTAATCAGTTCAGTAATTATGCTTAAGCTAATCATAGCTTAATGTGATATGTGAACCCATCTCATTCTGGTCACTTTTCCATGAAGTTGCTGGGAGGAAAAAGACCTATCAAGATGATTTTTTAAAAAAAATAAATTTTATTAAGCTTTCCAAGTTAAAATCAACATAAGACAAAAACATTGATTATACATAAAAACAAAAACCATACATTCCCCTCCCTCCCTCCCTCCCCCATTCATAACACTAAACATACAGACATGTCTATCCCTGCAGATAATATTCCTGCCCTCATTAATAAATAATTATGCCCACAACACAGAATAAAGTAAATAATCCTCAAATATGGTTTTCATACAATTATCTTTCAATCTAGATAAGTATATCTCTCTTCATATTGATTTAGGCCCTCACTTCATCTCAATCCTTTTATTTAACCACTGATACCAATTGTCCCAACTTTGAAAAAATTCAGAATCCTCTTTTTCTTTCAACCTATACATCATTCTGTCCGCTTCTGCACACTCTAATACTTTATTTATAATTTGGGCACTAGCCGGTATCTCTTTTTCTTTCCACTGTTGGGTGAACACTATTCTAGCTGCGACTAAAATATATAGAGTGAGATACCATTTTTTTCTTACTCAGCCCCTCTGGGCGAATACCTAGTAAATATATCTCAGGTTTCCATTGGAGGTCCACATTAGTAATTTCCTTAATCCATTTCCTAATCCTTTTCCAATACCTCTTTGCCATTATGCAAGTCCACCATTGATGGAAATACGTACCTCTGGTTTTCCCACATTTCCAACGTAACTCTGATGCACCCGGAAACATTTTAGCAATTCTTGCTGGTGGGAGATGCCACCTATAGAACATTTTATATGCATTTTCCTTGAAAGATGTTGCCGTAGTCATTTTAATATATTCCCCCCATATTTGTTGCCATTTTTCTAAAGGAATCAAGAACCCAAAATTCCTCTCCAGGCAATCATAGTGTCTTTTACAACCTCCTCTCCTATCATTCGCTCAAGCAATTGTGCATACATTTTGGTTATGTATTTATGGTCCTCTCCCATTAATATTTTATCAAAACTCTGTTCCATCATATGTATCCCATAATTATCTCTATCCTTCCTGTAACGAGATTGAACTGTAGCATAGGTCCACCAATCTAGCCTAATTCCTTTATCAGCCAAATCTTCCCTAGATCTTAATATCCCTTGGGCATCCACAGGCTCTTTATATCTATAAATATTATCCTGTTTAAGAGTTGTTGGATATATCGTCGCTTCTGTTGCTGAGAACCAGGTTGGGATCTTGGTATAAAATTTTCCTCTAATTATGTCCCAGGTTTCCAGCAATATTCGCCTTAAATAATGTCTCTTAAAATACTTAATACTGTTGAGCTTTCTCTCTCCATAACAGTGCGTGCCAACCGTGTTGTAGGTCGTGTTCTTCTAAATCTAATAAAGACCTCCTCTATCAGGATGAATTTATTCATATAATGCCATTTTTGGAAGTCATTATAGCTCCTGATTTCCAATATGAGTTGAACTGTAACTCATCACTTAAAAGTCACATCTCTTAAGTTTCCAACTTCAGAAGTTCAGTTGAACTTCAGTATTTCCAATGGGAGCCACTATGAAATAGTACCATATAAGACACTCCGGACTATAAGACACACCTATCTTTTTTGGGGAGGAAAACAAGAAAAAAAATCTGTCTCTGTCTCCCAGCAATTTGCCTCCTTGCATCAAACAGCAAACAGCCTGCTTTAGTTTCGTTTTCAGCACAGCCTGATTAGCACAAGAAAAAAAAAAAATCTGCCTCCCAGCAATTTGCCTCCTTGCAGCAAGCAGGCAATGGCAATCCCTGCAGCCTGAAACCGCTGAGGGTCAGGAGGCCGATCCAACCGACTTGGATCCAATCAGCTGCTTGTGCTAATCAGGCTGTGGTGAAGCTGAAACAGGCTGTTTGCTGCTTGCTGCAAGGAGGCAGAGGCCAAAGGGTGGGGGCTGGCGGGTGGGCAGAGATACATTCGGTGTATAAGACGTACCCAAATTTTCACCTTGTTTTAGGGGGGAAAGTGCATCTTATATTCTGAAAAATATGGTAATTACATTCTGCATAAACTTGCAACTTACCTTTCATCCTTTATAAGAGAAAAATTAGTCTAATTAACAAATTGTATATTATTCATGACATGTAATATTATACATCTCACTTATACATGCGTAATATATATACATAAAGTATTTAAAACATGCATCTTAGAACAGATAATAATTGTAAAACTGGATATATAATACAATTGTTTGGGTCATTTGGAGAAAGGAAGAATCATTTCCAGTGGTATTCTTGGCCTTTATTACATAGGAGTTAAAATTTCTACAGGCAAGAAAATCTGAGTTCACTTACTGTAAATTGACCTACTGGCCTACACCCACAGCAGATCAATGCCACAAGTAAGGTTGTTTATATAGCTATTTTGAGGAGCTCAGGAACTAGTATATTAATATACTGTAACATACGCATGTATCATATGTCAACATTGAGATGAATCTGCTTATTTTCCATATATTACACAGTAACTTTCTTCAAGTCTGGCTTTATATGAAGATATTTGATCTAGTTTATATGTGACTTTAATTCAAAGTCACATATAAATTAAATGCAATTCAGCTTTGAATCATTCCCTGTAAAATAAATTCAGTATTATTTGGTGACTTGAAACCGAAATAATTCATTTATTAGGCTCTTCCTTTGCTTGAATTTAGGTAGTCTTCTCACCCATATCCAAAATAATTGTACAACAGCAGACTTCAAGTCTCTGTGAGTAAGATGGGTGGCATCCAAATTTGACAAATAAATAAAGGAATAAACCTTGAGGTTTGCAGAATGGGAAAAAATTAACATAAACACACACACGCAAAAAAACAACAACAAAACAAACAAACAAACAAAAAAAACAACCTCTTCCCCACCAAAATATTTTGGGAAATGAAAAATGTAACAGATCCCTTTTTTTTTTTCCCTCTGGCAACTCTGACATTTGCAAAAATGAAATCCCAAGACAGTTTGTTATCCCTGATGGTGTTTTGCTGATGTGCAATAATGAGTCTCAGAGTGGCTGAAGAGATGGCTGTATCATTTGTGTCATGGGAATAGGAGCAGTGTTATGGTTGAAATTACCTATGGATGGAGAGGATGTTTTCACATTGTCTTGTCATACTGTGATTTTTTAAAAATCAGATTAGTGCATTGTGTGAATCCAGCCAAATGTGATTTCTTCAAATACAGCAGAACATGCTGTAAAAGCCTATTATATGAACACTATAGTCTGTGTAGCAATAACCCTACACTGTTGATCATTATTAAATCTAAAACTTTGATCAAGAGAGCTAACTAGGAATTAGTTGCAGTAATGTCAATAGTTTTTTTTTTTATGTAGTTTTCCTAGGATCTACTTATAAAGTCCTCAATATGTTGTTGCATCACATTCTCACATTGTTTTATGTTTGTGTGAATGGTCAAAACACTAGAAAAAACAGCAAATAGATGAGCCCTCTACTGGGCAAAATATAAAATACTTCTGCACACACTGTCAGTTTTATAATAAAGTATAATCCATATTTCAGGAAGCAGCTTCTCTGTTACTATTACTTTTAAGGTTAATTTGCATTTTCCTGAGCACTGCTCCCATCATCCATAGCTGGGTTTATTCCTCAGATCTTGACAACAACTGAGTGAGAGCTGAATTCCATTCTGTGGCTTAGCCACGCCCCCAATCCCATGAGGCCCCAGTCTTCACTCAGTTGCTGACAAGAACTGTAGTGCTTTTCTGAGCTCTGAGATATTTTCTAGGTTTTCCTCTCCTTTTTTCTTTAAATTCGTTTAGGCTTTGTGTTATTTTTGATAACTTTTTTCTTCGGTGGAGTCAGGAAGATCTCTGTTACGGCGCGAAGGGCGTGCTAGAGGCTCCTGGCCGCCCGCGCGTCAGCTCTCTGCTCCTTCAGCTACCGCTGGTCTCCTTTCCCTTCGGAGCTGGGTCTTTCTATTTCTGGCAGCCACCCGTTGAAGGACCCTCGGGCCTTCATTAGGGGATTTTCTTACATCGCCTATTTCATCTGATCGGCTAGTTGAAGTTCCGCATTCATGGCGGACTCTCCCCTCTCCTCCGATTTGGAGCTTGAGCCGAGCCTGCCTCGCAAGCATGTCAGCAGCTCCAAAAAGGCTTCCAGGCAGCGGTCGGATCACTCCAGCCGCAAGTCCCATAAAGCGAAGATGACACCGGCCCTAGACAAAGATGCATTAAGGCAACATGAGGCCCTGGAGCGTCAATGCGCCAAAGCACAGAAGGCAGCAGCATCTACCCTGGGCTTGGACACCGCTCCTGCACAGTCCGTCTGCCCTAAATCAGAGGCTGCCGACTGTAGACCTCTTCCTGTGGTTCTGCCGGTCAAAGAACCTGCTACCTCCAGACACCCATTGTTTCTATCTAAGGGTGTGTCAGTTTCATTGCCCGATGTGTTGGAGGTTGGCTCCCTCACCTCGCAACGCTGCTTGCCGACTGCCACTTTCACCCCAACGGCTGCGGGCCTCCGCGCTCCAGAGGGGTCACTGCCTGTCCCTCAACTGGATCTACAGGCTGTGTTTTCTTCGTCCTTCTCTTCTCTGCTTGCAGCTGGGTTACAGCAGGCTGCACAGATTCCTCTTCAAGCCCTGGCCGGACAAGAGTCGCATGTGCAGTCATCTCATCTGCCAGCTTCCCACGGGCAAGTGGATTCGTCTGAGGATTTGGATCACGCTGAGGACCGCCAGGAGGATCTGGAATTCTTGGAGGACGAGGGCCTCTTACCTGACTCCCCGTCCTTTATGGGGTTGTTCCGCCCTGCCTTATTCAAATCACTCCTTCATAAAGCTCATTTGGCGACCAATATGGGGGTACCAGGTGAAGCATCGCAGGCGTCGGTGGGGCCCCACGATGCCCTTTTCAAAGTATCAAAGCCAGATAAGGACTTCATTCCCTGCCCTCAGCTTTTCTCTGATGTGATACAGACTCCCTAGAGCCAGCCTGGCTCCTTGACTACACCCAGCAGCCAGGATAAGAAGCTCTACTGTTCTGCCCCCGAACTAGAGAACCTTCTGGTGCTCCCTTCGGTGGATCAACCTGTTGCTGCTCTGGCTTCCACATCGGTGATCTCCACGGATTCGTTGGATGGCCTCAAGGCAGAGGACAAACGGGCAGAATTAGCCTTACGTAAATCGCACCAAGCGGTTGCTTGGGCGATTAGAACAGCAACAGCCACGTCCTTTTTCAATTGGGCGTCCCTCATCTGGCTGAGACAACTGCAAGAGAGGCTTCCTCCTGATGATACCAGGCTGCATCAGGACATAAACAAAATCATGGCAGCCACTGAATACTCTGCAGATGCCTCTTTGAACTCTGTCGAATTCGCCTCTAGGGCGCTTGCGTCCACTGTCACATCCAGGAAGCTGTTCTGGCTTCGCAATTGGAGGGCGGACCTCAAGGCGAAATGGAAGTTGGCTGCGGCACCGTATATGGCGCCTTCCCTGTTTGATGCAGCTTTAGATCCAGTCCTCATTGAGGATAAGAGGAAGGTGCTTCCATCTTCGTACCGTCGCCCGGACCGCCGATACACTCCATAATCGCAACGGCAGCCCTTTCAACCCAGCTCAGGACCCAGCGGGTCCTCTTCGCAGCGATCCATGTTTCAGGGAGGTGACCGTTATCACGACAGGCGCCAGTTCCAGGACCGTGGCAGAAACCAACAGGCTGCCAAGAGGCATTTCCGGGGCTCCGGATACAAGCCAGCCCGGAGGGGCAAGTGACTCTTGGACTCCGGGTCCCATCGGGGGGAGACTCCGTCTTTTCCACCAGCAGTGGGCCCGGTCGACTTCGGACTCGTGGGTGCAGCGCACTATCTCATTGGGTCTCTCCCTTGAGTTCACTGGACCACCTCCCAGTCGTTTTCTTAGCTGCCTGGTCCCTGCTTCCCCAGAACTCAATTGCCTCATGGAGGCGGAGATTTCCCATCTGTTAGAAATCAGGGCCATTGCATGGGTTCCTCCGAACCAGCACCGGACCAGTTTCTATTCGGTACTCTTTCTCGTGCCCAAGACCTCGGGGGGCTGGAGGGGCATCCTGAACTTGAAACACCTGAATCTGTCGGTTCGTTACCGCAGATTCAAGATGCACTCCCTTCATTCGATACTAGCAGGTGTGCGGCGAGGAGATCTACTTCAGTCGGTCGACCTTTGGGAGGCTTACTTACATGTCCCGATTCATCCCGATCACTGGAGGTTCCTGCGGTTCGAGTTTGCGAGTCAGCACTTTCAGTATTGTGTGATGCCCTTCGGGCTCTCGTCAGCGCCCCGCACCTTTACCAAACTGGTGGCGATGGTCACAGCGACACTTCGGCCCCTTGCAGTCCGAGTTCTATCTTACCTCGACGACATCTTGGTTCTCTCGTCATCTCCGCACCAAGCGACCAGGGACATGGACCTCGTTCTGCAAGCCTTCCAGGCTCACAGCTTCACGATCAACTTCGAGAAAAGCCACCTGATTCCATCCGCCCACCTCCTTCACTTGGGGGCAGTTATAGACTCGGTCAGGGGCCAGGTGTTTTTGTCTCCGGACAGGGTACAGAGCATTGTCAAGTTGATTCATCTGGTCCTGGCACGGGAGAGGGTCCCCCTGTCGCATCTCTCGTGTCTACTCAGGAAGATAGTGTCGTGCTACAACATTGTTCCGTGGGCACGCAGACACTCCCGCTCTCTTCAGTGATTCTTGCTCCCCTTCCAACGTGCGGGCAGATCCAACTCGACCCAAGAGGTATTCCTACTTCCCCAAGTCCACATTTCTCTTCGTTGGTGGACTTCTCCGTCTCTCCTCAAGGGGTGCGATTTAATGGAACTGGACAGGCTTGTCCTCACGTTGGATGCCAGTCTCCACGGATGGGGGGGCGCATCTCCTCAACCTGGTGGCGTAGGGCCGGTGGTCGGAGGTAGAACATCGCAACAGTATCAATCTTCTAGAACTTTGAGTGATCAGGCTTGCTCTTCTTCAGTTCCAGTCGGCGGTGGAGGGTCATCACATCCTTGTCCTCATGGAAAATATCTCTGCCAAAGCTCACGTGAACCGGGAAGGGGGGCACACGGTCACGGGCCTTGATGTTCAAAGCAGAAGTGTTGTTCAGTTGGGCGGAGCGGCATCTCCGTTCGATAAAAGCGGATCACATCTCGGGAACAGCCAATGTACAAGCAGACTGGCTCAGTCGCGAGACGATAGATCCAGCAGAATGGCAGCTCCATCCCCTTCTGTTTCAGGAGATCATCTCTCATTTCGGGACTCCGGTGATAGATCTGTTCGCGACCCAAGCCAATGCTCAGCTTCCACGCTTTGTTTCCCGTTACCCGACTCCTTTGGCGGAGGATCACGATGCCCTTCGATGCCGTTGGCCCAGTGGCCTTCTGTATGCGTTCCCTCTGATACCGCTCCTGCCCCATCTCGTTCGGAAGTTGCTGGCCAAGAAGGCAGACCTGCTTCTAGTTGTGCCCAACTGGTCTCGACAGCCATGGTATGCCGATCTCGTCGCATTGTCCGTATCTGACCCGTGGGTTATTCCACCTCACCGAGTATCCCTTTGCCAAGGGGCCGTTTGTCATCCAGAGCCTCAGTAGCTCCAGTTGGCCGTCTGGCATTTGAACGGGTCATCCTGAAGAAGGACAATTTGTCCGAGGGCGTCATCAGTACCATCCAGGCAGCTAGACACCCTTCTACTTCGTGGAAAGCTTTCTGCCTCTGGTGCTCTGGTCACCATGTTGACCCCACTTCCGTGACAGTTCACGATATCCTTGAATTTCTCCAGGCTGGTCTTGTCTAAAGTCTAGCCCCTGCAACGTTGCGGCGTTAGACGGCGGGCCTGTCTAGTCTACGGTGATTATGTGTGCACCTTACCGCTCCCTCTCTCAACATCCGTGCATCCGGGACTTTCTGCATGGCGCCAAAAATCTGCGCCCAACCGTGGTGCACCATTATCCATAGTGGGATCTGCCCCTGGTTTTGCGAGCCCTGACATCCTCCCCCTTCAAACCGATGGGGTTTATTGCACTCAAGTACCTCTCCTTGAAGGCCTCCTTCAAGGCCTTCCTCCTGGCTGTCACCTCTGCCAGGAGGGTTTCGGAACTTGCTGCTCTGTCGGTTCGGGAGGACCTTTGCATCTTCAGGGATAGCATGGTGGTTTTGCGCATGGACCCGTCCTTCACCCCTAAGGTGAATTCCCTCTTTCACCGGGCCCAGGAGATCATTCTTCTGGACTTTTGCCCGTCACCAAAAGACCACCGGGAGAAACGCTGGCACACTCTTGATCTGCGTCACGCCCTCCGTCACTACATCAAACGGACTGCTAGCTTTCGCAAGACTGAGGCTCTCCTCGTCTCTTTCAATCCGGTTTCGATGGGCCTGAAGATATCGTCTTCCACGGTGGGTAGGTGGATCAAGGCCTGTATTGCCTTAGCATATGATTTGAACTCCAGGCCACTCCCTGGCAGAATTTTGCCGCACTCCACACATAGTGCAGCCACCACTGCGGCCTGGGCGACTCAGGCGTCAGTTGAGGACATTTGCCGGGCGGCGACCTAGTCATCATTGACGCCGTTCATTCAGCACTACAAGATAGACTCGTACACCTCGGCGGAGGCCTCGTTTAGCTGACGAGTTCTACAGAGTGTTCTTATAGACAGGGATGCTGGGGGCAGTCAGCCTCCCACCCTTGGGTTTTAAGCTTGGGTATATCCCAGCTATGGATGGTGGGAGCAGCGCTCAGGAAAACGGATGTTGGCTTACCTGAACGTCCATTTTCTGGGCGCTGCGACCACCATCCATCCCCTCCCCTTTTGGATCTGGCTTCCTGCCCTGTTTTTCCATTTGGAGGCTGTGTTGTTGTTAATGACTTTACCGTTGATGTTTCCATTGAATTGCAGGCTTGCCACGCCTTCGTGTCAGATTGGGGCCTCATGGGATTGGGGGCGAGGCTAAGACACAGAGAGGAATTCAGCTCTCACTCAGTTGTTGTCAAGATCTGAGGAACAAACCCAGCTATGGATGGTGGTTGCAGCGCCCAGAAAATGGACGTTCAGGTAAGCCAACGTCCGTTCTAGTGCAACCAACAAATCTACACAGCTGTTACAAGCAAAGAGACCGAACTCAAGAAAAATGAAAACTTTATAAATTGGCAGTGTAGAAGAGCACAGTGAGACAGGATTCATTTTTCAGACTGAGAAATAGAGCTAATATGGAAATCTTATTTTTACTTCTGGCTTACACTGGCCCTTTGCATTCACCTGGCTTCTCAGTGTTATGAATATGTGCTCTGTTGGGTTTCAGATGGTACGACCTGCAGTTCTCTATATTTCAGTGGTTGCTATTGCCGAGCCACTGCTCTTATGTTCTGACACTGATTTCTGTTAAAAGCAATTTAACTGCAAGATTGTTTTCATTATATCAGTATTTGTATTATCACTGCATTTCTCAGGGATGTTCAAATATATCTTCCCTCAGAGTTCATAAAAATCTAAAGTTCAGTATGCAGGTCAGATTGTTCCCATGGATATAATAAACTGAAAGATAACACAATAATTTCTCCCAAGAAATCACCTTCAGGTCTGTAACCAGTTATTTTCTGTGAATGAGGATTAGGTCCAAGATGGCAGATTCCCTTGTTCTTTCTTCCACTTCTAACAATGAAATTATCAACAAGACAGGACAAGACAAGTTGGATGTCGGATTCTTGGTAGAGTTAAATTCCCAGCAGCTGTGAAGACAATTGTAATCCATTATCCCTTTGTGTGTCTCTTTGAAACATTAATATATACATATGCATATACAAACAGATTCCTTGTAGATACTTTTTGCTTGCACTCTCCAAGCTAAGAAGAATCTCCACCAAAGTACAGGTAACTTTTTTGGCAGATGTTTTGCCTTATGCTCCAATAAGACTTCCTCAGTGTGTTGGTTGAGAGGTGAAGACATTAATGCAGGAAGACCAGAGGGTGGACAGTGTGGCATGGTCCAAGTGCAAGAAGGCTAGGGAAACGTATCAGAGTGACCTGCAGCTGTCCCTGCCAGCTTCCTCATTGACTTTGCTTGTAGGAAGCCAGCAGGGAAGATCACAAAAGGTAATCATATTATAAATGCAAGCCAGTTGCCAAGCACCTGTGAACACATGACTAAGGGAGCACTGCAATAGTTGGAACTTCAAGGACTGGTTGTAAGTGCCACGCATTCAGCATCATCACAAGTTTGAACAGTCATTAAGTGAGTGATGAGTAAATGAGGACTATCTGCAGTTAACTCCTGTAATCCCAAGAAGAATTAGAACTGCATGCTAGACTTCAGAAGAGCATATTTTGATGAATTCCAAGGGAATGAGAAGAGTCCATGAAGAGTGTAAAACCCACTGAAAGATATCAAACTGCATTGCACCAAATTCCTGTAAAAAGGAAAAAAATTGAAGAACTTTAAAAACACAAGTATGAATACCTGCAGAACTTTACTACTATAAATAAAAGAGGATTATGCATAAGAAATAGAAAGTGGGACATATAATCAAATAATACAAAATGTTTTCCAAAAACTAGGAATTGTGTCACAAAAGCTAAAGCTCAAAATAACTCGAGGCTTGTAAAACACTCAAAAACAGCAAAAAAAAAAAATCCCTCTGTTTGAAATAAAAGGAAAACCAACAGGAATGTATGTTTATTGTGAGAAAACAAATCAGTAATGAATTATTGGGAGGAGGCAGGACTTCTTATCTCCTATTTGCATGTCTTTTTTCAAAACAGAAATGGTCATCATTATGTCAGTGTAGCTAAGGTTAGGCAAGAAGAATATCCACAATTAATTGGGTTACATCCTAAGAAATTGAAAGAACTAGTGCAAATTTATCCAAGAACAACTTTGTGTAAGTTTTGAGAATTCTTGCAAGTCCCAGAAAATTGGAAGAGTGTATCTGTTATCCCCCTTTTCAAAAAGGAGAAGGGTAGGAAATTATAGACATATATCTTAAAATCTAAATTGGACAAGATTTTGAAACAGATTCTCAAACAGCAAGTCTGTGATCACACTGCATTTAACAGGGATAGGTAGGTAGGTAGGTAGGTAGATGATAGGTAGATAGGTAGATAAATAAATCATAACAGACTAATTTTACCTTATTCTTCAAGTCACTTATCATTATTTGATAGAGTTTAGTAGATCAAAAGAACGCTGTACATATAGTGTGACTGGATCTCATAACGCCTTCAACAAAAAACTTCATAACATTCTTAACATGGGCTTGATGATACAATTGTTAGTAGGGCAATTGCACCCAAAGAGTGTTCATTCCCTTCAATTCATTGGAGCCTTAGAGGGAATCATTGAGTGGCATGCTACATTGGTCTTCCCTAAGCCAAATGGCATTTAATGTTTTTAATCAATGACTTAGATAAGGGAGTTAAGGAAATACATGTAGCTTGCAGATGACATAAAACTGGGAGAAATGGCTATTATTTTAGATGAAAGAAAAAGGATTCAAAGAAGTTTGAACAGTGGGCTGAAATTAATACGATGGTGTTTAACAAGGAAATATTTAAAGTTCTAGCTGGGTAAGAGAAATTTAAGGAGCAACTACAGGACAGAGGAAACCTAGCTTGGCAGCAGAATATATCAGAAATGTATCTGTATTCTTGTCAGTCACAAATTAAACATGAGCCAGCAATGGAATGCAGCTGCTGAAAAAAAAAAAAAAAGCAAATGCTACCTTGGGATACATTAGCAGGAACACAAAATTCAGATCATGAGAAGTAATTTGTTCCATTTTCCTCTGCCTTGCTCAGACCTCATTTAGAATACTGCAACCAATTTGTGACACAATTTTGAAAAGAAAGAATTCAGAGGATGGTTTTCAAGATGAAGAGAGGCCTTGAAACTAAGAGATGTCTGTGGGGAGATGGTAGTACCTTTTTAAATATCTAAAAGGTTGTCACTTAGAACAGGAACTGCAAATATTCTTATGAAAGACCAACAGAGGTGGGGCCATTCTGATCTCCGAGGGAAGAATATTCCAAAGAGCAAGGACTCCTGCAGAAAAGACCTGTCTTTTAGTCCCTCTCAACTACTACTTTTTGGGTGATGGCATCTATAGCATGTCCAATCTGGTAGATTGAATTGGATGGATAGAGACTCTGGTAACTTAGTGCCAAGTCATGCAGGGCTTTAAAAGTAACAACATGGTAAAACTACTGTTGCTTTATAATTTTCCTCACATAACTCTGAAATTTAGTAACATAAAGATTTACTTTAATGGGAGATAGAGGAATCATCTATTTTTAAAGTATACTTTACAGATATCATTTAGTACAACCAAAAGTACGGGTATTTTATTGGTGTTGTTTTATTTTTATTCTTAAAGCTGCAATCTTCCAAAAGGTTGACAGTCAGGTCTAAGGTGACTAATAAACCCAGTATTTTCTTTGTCAAGATTAGAAAAACTAGACAAATTCTTGGTTACAGAAATTCTTGGTGCATGGCAGGAAAAAATTAAACACAGAGGTTAGATATAGTATTAAAGTTTTAATCCTTCAATGAATCAATACATAATTTATTTTAATTGGGATAACCTTTTAAAACTAAATTAATAAGCAAAACATTTAATCACAAAAATGTTTCTGAATATGTTCTTAGAAGCACAAAGGTCTATAAATATGCTTGATATAAACAAACAGTAGAGCTATTCCATTAGCTGATAACGGGTTTGCTATTAGAGTCTGAATTCCCCAAAGAATAGAAAGAACATAGGAAGAAATAATTACAAATGTTCATGGATAATTATGTCTTTTGTGTTTATAGTTTTATTAAACCAGTTTCATTCATTAACATTTAAAAAATGAAAATATACATTATTTTTATTTATTGGAAAAATAGGGTCTGTTGGGAAGTTTTGAGGAAGCTGTGTAAATTTTTCAGTTCTTTGTGGTATGTGGTAACGTTTGGTTTCAGAAAATGCATAATTAATTAGCACAAATGACATCAAGGGGACTATTTTCTCCTGGCCATTTAATCATTATAAATTAATGATGAGAAACGCAAAGTTGCCACAATGATTGTGCATAAAAATAACTATAGTTACTTATTTTTTAATAGAAAGAATACATAGAGATATATGCATTATGCAGAATATCAATTTGCTTTTAAAGGAAGGTTTACTACTGAATCCCAAATTTCTATTTTTTAAAGAAACTCGTTCCTTTCCATTGCAGATATGACCTACTAATTTTCTCTTATAACATGCCATTCAATATCAACTCCAAATATATATTTCTTAATCTAGGCAAAACCCATTTGGAAAAAAATATGCACATTCAAACCACATGCCTTTTTGCAGTGAAAGCAGAATAAGTGTACAACCCATTATACAAGTGTACAATCCTGTATCTCTCCACTATACCTATATAATACATCTGCTAAGTGAACCACAATAATTACCATTTGGCTTCCAGCAATTCAACCAGCAATTGAAGGTGCTGATAAAGCTTTACAGGGCAGAGGTCAGGGTTACCAATCTTCCATAATACTTTCATTCTCACAGGACTGGCTTTGTTCAGGCCCCAGCAATTAAGCAATGTCATTTTCTGGAAACCAGGAAGTAGAACCTCTCCATTTCCGCATTTGCCCTTTGGAAATAAATGGTCCTGGAGACACGCACAATCCCCACTCTGCTCATCTTTAAGCATCCCATAAAGTTCAGGCTTTCTCCCCTTATTTTGAGTTAAAATAAATGAGTGGGGCCCCGCGAGTTGAGGAATATGGATAGTTCCTTTTGTTCCCTTGAATGGTCACTGTTTTATGGATGTCTGTTGTAGGAACTGTTGCTTTTAAATTTGGGGTATTGGCAGGTTGGGAATGTAGAGATCTGAAGAGCTATCAAGCATGCTGAAAGAGGGGAACACTAACTAAGAGAAGTGGAGCAAGTTCAGTGGTCACCGAAAGCTTATTCTTTAATAAATAAATAATTGTTCATTGTGCAAGAACAGAGGTTTCCAAAAAAAAGCTAGTAGTAATCGGCCTTGAATTCTGAAGAGGAGCATTCCAATGCTGCCTTTTTTTCCTACAAGTTTTTCTTTTTCTTCCTGTTACGGGTTTTTATTTTCTATTTCATCTTTAGCTCTCCCATGTCATGGGTTACACTCATTTACTTGAGAATAAAATGTTGCTTTAAAGTACATCTTTAAAGCTGTGGTGGTGCAGTGGTTAGAATGCAGAACTGCAGGCTCAACCTTGACTCAGCCTTCCATCCTTCCGAGGTTAGTAAAAGGAGGACACGGATTGTTGGGGGCAATATGCTGACTCTGTAAACCCTTAGAGAGGGTTGTAAAGCAGTGAGAAGCAATATATAAGTCTAAATGCTATTGCTATTGCTATTTTATTTCCAAATAAGATTGCAGACCAAGTGAGGAAAATAAGGGAACAAGTTCTTGTTTTACTATTATTTGGATTGTTATAGATAATTTCTATGATATCTGCACATCATTATAAGAAGATATTGGCAAATTCTAAATTCTGGGATATATATATATAAACTTCAGGCTTGTCTTGACTGACAGTGAAAACTGTATCTACTAGATACCTGGTAAGGCAGTCCTCCATTAGACCAGCAAAAAATCTGTGCAATCTGTTTTCAATCCCCTATATTTCATTTCTCTTTACCTATCAGATGGTTGTCCTTGCTGTTCTGTTACAACTCCATGTTTTGTTCTGAATACAGAAAGTTGCATTCAATTCCTACCTATAATTAAATAGACTAAGAAACATGGTTTGAACTTTAGACTTCCTAATGCATATCCAAGTATCTCTGGACCTATTGTAGTGTCTTCAATCCATAGACTATTATTTTTTCCTGCTTAGACAGATACAGATGATGGCACTGAATTTGAAATGTATTTGAAATTGTTTTTGTAGTTATTTGGAATAAATAGCTTCACGTCAGTCACACAGGAATTTCCTGTTGGGGTTTTTTATTTAATTAGCAAAGCAAAGTATTCCCATTACTCGGGCAGCTGTTTTTGAATTTCATGAAAGAGTAGGAAACTTGCATATTTCTTATTATTGTATTGTTTTTGTTTTTGCTTTTGCAGGAGAAGTGAACATTGGTAGGATTTTATGCCTCTGGTGACAAAATAATTGGATACAGCTTGCAAACTATATACATTGACATAGGGTAAAGGGAACATGTCTCATCTTTCATCTTTTGGCTCCCTCTTGGACCTGACAATTTCTCCCCCTGTTGAATTGTAAAATGGATGGAGAGGAAGAAGAAGAGGAGGCCTCACAGTTTACCATTTTTCTCTATTATTTTCACTAAAGGACAAGTGGCAGGATGCTGTTCTTTCTCTTGGTTAGGCAATCAGGGCAAAGTGGTAGAACTTTTGTAAAGCCAACTAGTTTTTAAAAAAAATCAGAACTAGAGAGATAAAGAGAACTGCTTATATGTGAATTTGTTAAAAACCCTTGCACTATTCCTCTGGTGAATATGTAAAGAGAATGGCCCTGTAGGGTAGTATGATCCATGGTGGGAATGGAGGGGAAGTTCCTGCCACAGTGCATGGGAGTTGATCGGAATGGGAGAGTTTGCCTGCAGTAAAATGAAACA
Source organism: Pantherophis guttatus (assembly GCF_059756535.1). Taxonomy (NCBI): domain Eukaryota; kingdom Metazoa; phylum Chordata; class Lepidosauria; order Squamata; family Colubridae; genus Pantherophis; species Pantherophis guttatus. The sequence goes on along the minus strand of NC_142063.1, from coordinate 228,649,463 downwards.
AAACAGGCACACTAGACAGCTCCACTTGAACTAGTACAAGTCAGAAAAGATTATTTTTGATGCATAGCAGGAAAAGACAAGGAGAGTTTTCCTTTCTAGTGGGCTGTTCAGGCCATCTTAATCCAGCCATAGCAAGATAGAAACAACATGATCAACTGAAAAGGAGAATGCAAATGAGTAAGGTATTATTAGAATATGGAAATGCATCTTCAAAACAAGAATTTTAAAAAGGATAATAAATAACTATGGAAGATAAATGCAGTGATATTTTGGCTCTCAAAAAAAAAAAAAAAAAACCAACCAACACTTAGCCCTTCAGGTTTCATCATTGGTCACAAGATGCAAAGGAAATGATATCTTCTTCCCATAACTCAGATACTTTGCTGGAAAGAAAAGTACTAGTCAGTTGCAAAAGAGAGAACATAATTTAGCTCCACTTGAAAAGTATCAAAATAAATAAATAACAAACAAAAGGACAAAAGTAGATAAAATTATTTTTAAAAATTCCAGGTACATAAGTATCATATTGATTGTTTTGTATTTATGGAGTCTACATTAAACAAATATATTGGGAGATAACTTCCTGCAGCCTTCAGATATGTATCACGGGGAAAGAAATTCCAGCAGTGCTTTAAAATTATTATAGTGCTTTGTCATTTCTATTAGAATGTTTAAGTAGAAACTATTCTTAAACACCTAAAATAGAAACTACAGGTTAAAAATACTCTAAAATGTAAGTATAATCCTCTGAACACTACAATTAATTCAGGGAAGTTTGTATTCAAGTAATCCATGCATGGAATCAAGTTAGCAATTTTTTATATAGGTTCTAATATTTTATCATATCTTCCCCTTTCTACTTTTTGCTATGTGTCAGTCTGGTATTACTCTTCTTCTATTTCTTTGAGTCTGCCAGAGGCAAGCACAAAAACTCACAAGGAAGTTAAAAGAAATAAAAGAACAGATGTGTGGGTGGGTGCCTATTGTGCTCTGCAAGCAGAGTTTCTCACTATAGACTGAATGTGCCAGATTGGTTGGATTTTGTGTTCCAACTGAAAAAGAGAAATTCCCACACATTAATTCCGTCTTTCTGTTAAAAAAAGTAATTTTATAAACTGTGATAAAGTACAGATTGTTACATTTATGTCATAATTGAATATAGTATTATTACGTTTATGTCATAATTGAACATAGTATTATGAGCCATGCTGGCGCAGTGGTTAGAATGCAGTACTATAGGCTGACTGCCAGCTGACTGCAATCTGGCAGTTCAAATATCACCAGGCTCAAGATTGTCTCAGCCTTCCATCCTTCCAAGGTGGGTACCTGTTTTGTCCCCCGTCCTCACACAGACAAATGCAATATCAAACACGCCTGCCAATAATTTATTGTATAAACAGATCAGAATTCCTGGCAGAAGAGAGTTCTGGCAGCTAACTGTAAAACACCTGCCCAGTCCAATTAGTACTCCCAAAAAGCAGGCGAGGCCTTATCTGCAGTCTGTTTCCAGAGCGACAAATTATCCACAAGTGTTTAGTCCAAAATATATCTGAGCCGAAGTGCAGGATTCATGATGTAACTCTTTAGAGTTTAAAAGTTTGTCCGTCACAAAGCCTGCCGAGCAATCACGCCCCCTTTTATCCCTTGTGGGGTGTGGCTCAGTGACTCAGCTCGATCCCTGGCCCTACCATGCCTCTTCCTTTGCTGCACACACTTCTCCCTCCGATGCTGCCTGGGATCAAGCCAGGATTCATCATTATCACTATCAATGGGTGCTCCGAAATGCCTTCCTTCTGGCCCATATCAGGCTGTTCCTCCTGGCCTTCGGATGGAACCTGAGGCATTGCCAGAGAGGAGGGTCCTGGAGAGGGAGGCCTTGTCAGTTCCTCCCCCTCACCTTCTGAGTCCTCTTCCTCCATGAGGACAGGCTCGGGAGTCGGAGTCACAACAGTCGGTAGAATGAGGACCCAGATTATTGAGAGCAATATGCTGACTCTATAAACCACTTAGAGAGAGCTGTAAAGCACTATAAAGCCATATATAAGTCTATATGCTATTGCTAGTATTGTCACAGAAAAGTGGAGGTTTGCAAAGGAAACAAGTTTGGGTTTAGGACAACATGGTATTGCACGATGCTATTGTGTGTATCTGCCTATCTACTTAGCTAATCACCTATCACATGCAACTTCCATTTTTTACCTAAATTCTATATGCTGCTGAGTAAATCTTAACTTTTAGAAGATTGGTATCTTAGCACTCTCCCACCAGCTCAGAAGAGCAAAGTAGGCAATTGTTCTCCACGGACAACTAAATCCTCAGTATTTCTTTGAAATAAATTATGTCATTAACTTCAACACAATTTATTTCACATTATTGTCTAATTTGTGTTAAGCAATACATAGAGTATATTATGAAATGGTGGGAGAAGAGGCTGGAAAAGAATTTGAACATAGTGGCAGATTTTGATGCTCCTCCTCCTCCTTCTCCTTCCATCAAACTGCAGTAGAGATATACCTTGCATCAGGAGGCCAGTGCAGTCAGGCTGCCTGGAGTAGGGGCAATGGCCCAATACTAGGAATCATCTTGGTCCTCCCCAAGAAGAGTCACACTTGAAAGAGAAGGGAGACTAGACAAGAGCACCTCAGTCCTGGTCAGGTCATCTTGGACATTGCTCAAAATCAGTCTAGGACAATTACAGGATCCACTGCAGGAAGTGCAATGGGCACTGAAGGAAAACTTCAGCCCCAAGAGTGAATTCTGGTAGTAAGCCAGCTTTGGAAGCATATGCCTACTTTACAACTGCACATCTGGATCCCACCAGAACACACACTCTTTCTGCTTGGACAAGCTGACAAGAGATTTGTCCAGGCACAGTGGGAGCCCTGTTTGACCAAGAAACAGTTTTATGAATGGAACTGTAATTCACACAAATTCATTTACACAGACCCTATCCTGAGAAATAAATACATAACCTTCCTTAGCAGACCCTCCATTTACCGTACATCTTAAATATAAAGGGCATAAAGTACATAAAGCTTTAACAGGGCAAAAGAATAATCATGAGTCACACATGCAGTCTTACTTAGCAAAGCAACTGTTCACACTTGAAGTGCTAAAGGAACAGACTGAAGCACTGCGGTGAACAGCTCTCAATCTAACAAAATGCAGATGTGCTACTGCAGCAAAATGCATCATGAACACAGTTCAAAGCAAACTCAGGAAACAGAATCACCTATGCTTATCAGATCAAGCAGCATAGTCTTCCTGCATATTACACTCTAAGGTCCACACATGAGAATGAGATGCACAAGTATAATCAACAATACAAAACCCAAAAATCCAGAAAAGCAATCAAATCAAAGGAAATTGTCAACATGAAAATTCTAGGGAAATAAAGATAACTAAACTGCACTGATGAAGGCCTGCTGAATTTTTGGTAGATATGTGTCCTCTGTGCAAGTTTTTTTATATGTGCATTTGTTGAGGATACAATGGTTTGGGAGATCCATTGTATTAAGAGAAAATGTATTTTTTCAAATAACTTGATACCAAGATACTGTATATAGGTTACTGTTAAAAAAATATAAATTTCGATCTGCAGCAAATCAGCATCAAGTGCAATTCTTTCAACAATAGTTACTCTGGTACCCTATACTGTGTCTGCTGCTAGACTGTGCATTAGCCCCATCTAGAGTGCTTAACAGTAATAAAATTATGAGTTATGATGTATGGATCACAGTAGCTAAATTATTCTTGGCAGTATTGGAGATAAATCAGCTTTGGAAACAACTGCCATGAAAATGAAAAAGATAAGTCACGCAATAATTTCCACAGAAATCCTTCATTCCTTTCTCAATAAACACATGAGATTAGCCTAGACTGTTTAAATCTCAAAACCAGTTCTAAACCCAGTGTGAGATGAATGTAGAAAACCAGTTTCTTCAAAGATTGCTTGGAATTCCATTCTCACAAATATCTTTTCTTAGAAGGCTACAGCTGAAAAGTACAATTAGATTATAATTATTCATCTTTTTAGTCCAGTAGAGATTTTTTTTTTCAGGAGAGGCCACTCAACTGTATCTTTAAGGATGACCAACACTGTTCTCTCAGACAGCGACATGTTCGTTATAGTCTGGACTGAACCAATCCATCAGCCATGATGCATATGATTTAAGACAAGAAGTTCACAGCATTAAAGCTATAAACTCATTGTCTGTATTCCCAGGCCACAATAGAAGGCTACAAAACTGAGAGGGATGGCTAATTGAATGCTCCACTCGAACGCACATGAAATCTGGTAACCAACTCAGCATGAAGGCAAGTGATTTAACCTCCAAAATGCTTAGGAAATTTATCATATAATACTGTAAGTTCCTGTAACTCAGCCTCCAAAGTTGAATTATACCATACAGTTCTATTGAGGATACAATGGAGAAAGTAATTTATTGCAAGCTGCATTGCTGTGTAATATCTATAGGTAAAAGCTGCAGAGTATATTTGGTCATTTTCAGGGCAATTGTCTACTATAAGTACTGTTGTCATTGTCCAGCCTGTTTTGTCATTATTCTGAACTGGAGCCTGCCACAGAATCAATTCTGTTGGTATTCTTAGGGTGTGGGTTATTAAACAGCCTTATATGTTCCAGAAATTCTAAATGAATAACCAAACAGTGCATTAGCTATTATTTGAGAATAATGGTATCAAGGCAACCAAATAATAAAGTCAACAAATTATGAGAAATGTAAATAAAAAGAATATTAAAACTCAGTCAGAGAAGAAGCAGTGATAATCTATGCAAAAATAGTATTTTATTCACTTCAGAGGGTAGCACAGTGATTTTGAAGAGAAAGGCAAGGGAGAATAACATACTGGACTCAATTAAATAAAGAAAATTCAGAAAATGGCAGGGGAAATTGGGGAAGATTAAAGAGGTTTTCATTGTATAGTGTTCAGATATAGAAGAAAGCAGAATGAGAAGCATAGAGACTTTTCCTGTAACAAGAAAACCAGAAATTGGGAAGCTTCCTGCCACAACAAAGAGGGAAAGATGCTTATAAGATATATCTAGTTGCCTCAAGAAAAAGCACCTCCATAGAATCTAGAATCATAGAAGAGGTTTTGCTTCTCATCTAAGAAGCTTCTTCAGCTCTAGCTGGATGATGGGGAATGGAAGGATTTACTGTATACTCCTTGCAGACAGTTGGTCATTTGTATTCTTTTTAGAGAGTCATTGAGGCCACCTGGAGGTTTATCTGTGTCATCAGGGTCACCCGAGTAGTGGAAATATTGAGCCTTCTTGGAACTGTTGAAAGGACCGTGTTGTAGACTGGAGATAGATGATGTTGTATCCTTCCCCCTCTGTTGAGAGAGAGCTATTCAATTTTGACATAGCTTCTTGGATGATGAGAAGTGAAATGTCTTCAAAGAAAAACCAGAAAGTCCAGTTGCCTTTTGAAAAAAGCACCTTTGGGACAACCATGACCTGGATGACTGAGAATCTCCATAGATATAATCTATCCTAGGAAAATGGGGAGAAACAAAGGTGAACACCACTAACAAAAAAGGATCAGAAAGAGACAAAACTGTGAAACTGGAATTTAATTAATTCTCCTCCTCATCCAGCAAAAGATGCCTAAAAGTTGATGACCCTAAAAATATTTTTTTAAAAAACTCCTTCGCTTCTCAAAGAAGCTTAAAGCAAGAACTAGCGAGTCTATTTGATTCTATTGTTGCGATTAACAATATGAGTTAATGGACCTGCTATGGTTTTACCAAGAACTAGCAATCAACCATGCAAATAAGGAGTTAAAGAGGGATGTTTGTTCAATCTTAGTTTGGAAAGGCCATGCTTGGATACCTTTAATAATATTTTTATTTTTTCTATCAGCACTGCTATGTCAATTATGGATTGCAACTACTAAAAGTACCCCATTTTTCTTCAAACTGGTATGCCTGACTCCTTGGGCATAATGATACCAGTTTTGACTGAAAGATGGAGTTGAGTTGATGCTTGAGATCAATGTGGATTGAATGCAGCATCTAGCTTGCAGAAATCTGAACTGAATTGCCGTGTGCAACTTAGAAGGGGAGAAGCAAATAACTCTACTGTGTACTAAAGTGCCAGGTTGGAGAAAGATCACTAAGAAGTGATCTTGTCAGTAGTTCATCTCATCTCTCCAACCAATGCCAGAACAGGATTTCCACAAAGGAGTCCCCAAGAATTTCCACAAAATTTGCTGGAAATCACCAGATTTCAGAAGTCTCCAAGGCAGTTAATATTAACTGATTCATGATCCCATTAGAGAAGAATCTCACAAAGAAATGACCTGACCATGACAATTCAGCCACTTAACACCTCCTATCTTCAGATTATCTTTCTTTGTCCAGGTACGAATCTAAATTGAGGGTATGTTTCCTCACAGTAAGCAGTTTACAGTAGTTATGTTTTTTCCCCCACTAAATCATTCTGACTGCTGCATTGTAGAAGGACTGAGGAGACTGGTAAAAGTGGAGACAAAAGCAGAAAGGATATAAAGTACTACGGAAGTATTTTTACACAAAACGTTAAAAATACGACAAGTCTTCAGCTCCTCCTCCCCCCAAAAAACCCATGAATAACTAGAAATATGATAGAGGCATATGAAATCATAAAAGCTTTTGAAAACATTAGCAGAGAACAGCTGCTCACTATTCTACACAAATATAGAAGAGAGCATCTGATGGAATTAATAAGCAAACAAAATTAATGATAGTATGTATGTGAGTGAAATACATGCAAAAACATGTCAATCTGATACAAAAGAAACTATACATCTGAACATGGCAATGATTAACAATATAGAAATATAAATATGAAAAGCTCACTATAAATTGTCTCTGGCAATAAAAATAAAACCTCAAATAGACAGTATATGATGTCAGAAATCCATTCCCTGAAAACACAAGAGAACATCTGGTGTTCTTTCTTATCAAGAGTTCTATAACAACCATATACTGATTTTGTTTAGTAAGAATGGCTGGAATATGGAGGCCATCAAATATATCTTTTGATCTTTTGAGTCCTGAGGTCCAGAATTCCTGATTTTACTTAGTTGTACCTTTCCAAAATATGAAAATCAATAATAAAAAATATGATAATGATGGGTTGTGGGTGAAGATGCCACAAGAAAGAAAAAAAATATTCTCGGCTTCTCCTCCAGCCTTTTTCTTCCAATGTGGACGACGTGCTGCAATTCGGGGCTTACTTCTTTGTCCACCACCCCTTTTTATTGACTTGCACCACAAAACAAGGTAGAAGAGCACAGCCAATCTAATCTTCCCATTGTATTCAGGGGCAGGTTCCAAATTCCATCGCTACCGGTTTGCTCGTGCATGCTCGCACGCTTCTGTGCATGAGCAGAAGCGTCCGGGCGGGTGGAGCCTCCTGCCGCTACCGGTTCACCTGATCCGGTGCGAACCGGTAGCAACCCACCACTGATTGTATTATAGAGAGGCCCTTCTCAAATCAATGGGCAATGCCTTTTAATGCAGACCAAAAATAACCCTGTTAAAGGTAGAAGAGAGCAGAGGCAGCATTTTTTCTTTCAATACAATAGAGAACCTGGAAACAATCTCTCTTATGGGTTGTATCCCAAAATTTGAGGAAAAGCAGACTGATACCTTGTACTCTGAAAATCAGAGAATTATGAGATGACTTTTATGAAGTAAAAAACCAAACCAAAACCAATAAATCCCACTTACCTTACTGTTGATAATATGTTGCAAACTTAATTGCTATGTTATATTTGGCACTGTCACATATTTTTGTAGCCCTGAATTGGTCTGGAAGTAGATGTGAGAGAGTTGCTTCTAGAATACTCTTTTTTTTTTAATTTTAAAATTCCCCTTTGTTTTGCTTTTTAATTTTTTAAGAAATTCTTTAGATACGTGCTGTATAGTTCTTTATTTTTGCTTTACTTGCATGTCTTAATCAATAACGTATTTTTTTTTAATTTAACAGTTTGAATTTTTTAGATTATAGCCTTTTCAATAACAAATAATGTTTTGAAATTATTTTATTTGTTATTGGAGGCATAGTGAAATTAACACTTTATTTTTTACTTTTGGACAAAGAAAATGGATTTAGAATCTAAAGACTTAGTGTTCAGAAAGACAAACCTATGATTCCAAAAAAATTGATGATTATAGGTCAGCGATGGATGTGTGCAATGAATTATGAAATCAATTTATGCATCTTGTATGTTTGTTTCTTCTCTTTAAACCTTTTTTTTCCCTTTTATAATTTTGTATATTTTTCTTTGTTTTTTGCATACAGTTAATAATATTTTTTTTAAAAAAAACAGTTCAGGCTATCATTGGTCATCCAGACTTCCCTAATTTAGTGTGAATTGGTCAGCATTTTTATTATGAGGTCTCACCACAATGAACAGGTATTACATTCTGCCCCACAAACTTGTTATTAACACAAGACTAGGTTTTTGCATAAACCTACCCTTGTAATTAAGGTTCAATGTGTTGTGTGAATTAAATAATGACATCATTGTTTAGTGCTCAATACACACATGCTCCCTAAATGTAATAGATCTTCTGTCATTCTGATAATCAAAAAGTCTCTGCTGCACAGAAAAATAGTAAGAAAATAATCACAATATTAATGGTCATGCAACAAATTGTAGTATGTATACCAACAGCTCAAGCAGAAAGTAAAGGGCTATTGCTGAATTCAATTAAAATACTGTGTTTGTCTTGAAATATTTTTTCAAGAGAAACTAGGCAAGTACAATATGGTGGAACAAGAGCAAGAATCTCTTCAATTCTGCTCACTCACCTTTACTCCACTTTTTCAGTTTAAATTGTGGATATTTCTCCAGACATCTCCCTGCTTTCTTCAGTGGCACTAATTTTTCTACGGTATTTTTCTTGTTAGAAAGATCTTCCGATTCCACCAAACGCATCAACAGGATTTTCCACTTACATTTTTCCAGTGGTGAAATTCAATTTTTTTTACTACCGGTTCTGTGGGTGTGGCTTGGTGGACGTGGCTTGGTGGGCATGGCAGGGGAAGGATACTGCAAAATCTCCATTCTGTCCCCACTCCAGGGGAAGGATACTGCAAAATCTCCATTCCCTCCCCACTCCAGGGGAAGGATATTGCAAAATCCCCATTGCCTCCACACTCCTGGGAGAAGGATATTGCAAAAATCTCCATTCCTGCCTCACTCTGGGGCCAACCAGAGGTGGTATTTGCTGATTCTCCAAACTACTCAAAATTTCCGCTACTGGTTGCCCAGAACCTGTCAGAACCTGCTGAATTTCACCCCTGCATTTTTCCCAATATTGAAAAACAGATACAACTTTGAGTAACATTCATTCAGCCAATCAGTTTGCTTTGCTTTTCCTTTGTGAGATTGTGCTTCATAATAGTGCTGACAGGTAGATGAGCTCACAAAGGAGTAGTAAATAAAACTTTTTGGTGGGCTGAATGAAAGCTATTCACTCAGAGATTTGTCTGTGTCTGCGTGTGCTGAGTGTACTGCTCTTTACTCATTGAGGATTGGTAGCTTAGATGTGGTTTGTTTTTATTTAATTGCATTTACATAATTAGGTTTAGTTTACAGTATTTGTTTATTTATTTATATTATTTAATATAAATATTATTATTTTATTTATATTATTTAATATCACACTTGTTTGTTTAGTTTATTAACACTTTATCATATTTAAGATATGATAGTAGAGCCTTGATAGTACAGTGGTTTAGTGCACCCTGTTATTAACACAGCTGCCTGCAATTTCTGCTGGTTCGAATCTCTCCAAGGCTCAAGGTTGACTCAGCCTTCCATCCTTTCTAAGGTAGGTGAAATGAGGACCCAGTTTGTGGGGGCAATAAGCTGACTTTGTATAAAATATACAAAAGAATGAAGGCTATTGCTTAACGCATTGTAAGCCGCCCTGAGTCTCCAGAGAAGGGCGGCATATAAATCAATTTTTTTTTTTAAAAGATATTTAGTTTACATTATCTTAGCTTAGTTTAGCTTAGTTTAGCTAAATTTAGGACATTGAATTAATGATGGAGACGTTCCTATACTATGCTGTTCCTAATATACTTTGTTTGAGGTAAGTTTTATTTATTTATTTACTTGTCAACTTGCATGTGTAACTCTAGGTTTAGTTTAGCATTCAAAGTGGTAACATGACATAAATATTAATAATGAAATAAAACAGGAATCAAAGGAGTGTAGGGACAAGCAAAAATTGCTTTAGAAAAATTTTTAGAATAACTTTTGAACCTGAATATTTTAAAACTATCTGTACATTTTCTTTCAGGCCCTTTCTTGGTGAATTGTGTTAATATCTTCAATTTAAACATATCTACAGAACAGCCTTCCAGAAAGGCTGGGAAACAAGTCTGCGGCCTTGCTTGGGGCACACAGAGAGGTACGTACTACATAGTTGTGGGACTGGTTGGAGCTCTCAAATCCCTTTTCCTAATTAATTTATAACATTGCATGCCTCTTTTAAATTTTCTATATGGCGCTCATGTTTTTAATATTGCATTTGTACAATACCTAAAGTCCCTCTGTGAGGGAGATGGGCAGTTCTTAAATATGATAAATAAACAAATGTGTGTTCTAGTTTCCCGGTTTGCTAAACTGCATTGGCCATTACTCCTGGTTAAGCACCCAGAAGACACTAATTAGTGAATATTGTTATTCCATATATCCTGTGTCCCTTTTTAGCATTGGAGAAGATTCAGCGTGACATTATCCCTATTTCAATTCATCAGGTGGATAGCCAAAGTAGTGGGGGAGGGGAGAGGGCCACCCCCATCCCTTCTTATTGTTTTTGGCTGTGACAGATGGAGACAACTACTGCAATGTATGGATGCTGCCCCACCCACCATATACCTGCTCCCATGACAATTAACCCATTTATTTACATTATTGAATGCTCTCTCGGCACAAACAAAGCACCTGAAAAGAAAAAGCAACTTTCAGAAAGGCAGAATCTTAGTCCCTAACAGTTGACTATGGACCTCCAAAACTACTCCCACCAACACGGACAGGACAAGACATTAGAATATATGCCCCACTCCTTACTAGCACTAATGATGTTACCTAATCTGGGTAATGCAAGAAAACAACCAAGTTCATAGAGCACTAAGGACCACTCATTTCAACCCTGAGCTACAAATTTTCTCCTCTATTGTCCAAATTATTGTCTTTTCTGCTTAAGCTTGCTTCTAATGTGACTTCAGCAGCAGTGAGGATGTACATGAACAAATAGGATTGGAAGTGATTGTAAGGCCACGTTTCTCATGATGCATCTTTTGTAAACTGGGCTGCTTGTGCAAAATTCATATTTCCTCAGAAATACAGGACAGAAGCAGGATGTGTGCTAGTTCTCCTTGTTTGGTTATACAGGTATAGTCTGTTATGTTCAAATCTGAGACATTTTGTTCAATATAAATGAGGTGTCATGTTGATTTTTAGTCAATTTGATCTATAAATATAGCAAAGCAAGAAAGCAAAGATGACCAAGTCTTTGAAAACCTAATCCCAGGACATTGATCCCTTAACATGTGGACCCCACCATTTTCATTTGATGCAGCAGTGAAAATCGAAAATATATTCTAAGTTTACTTCTTGCAGTACCATTTTTAATCTATTATGTAGAGATTTAGAAACAATATTCTTAAAAAAATATGGACTCAATCTGACACATTGTGTAGCCAATAGAAATCTGCTACCCTGTTTTCCCCAAAATAAGACATCCCCTGATAATAAACCCAATTGGGCTTTTGAGCGCATGGCAATAAGACCAAGTGCTTATTTCAGGGCTCATAAAAATATAAGACAGGGTCTTATTTTCGGGAAAACACAGTATTTTTCTCTCAGGCTGACTTCAATAGAGATATGTCCCCCCATAAATGAAAAAAGAAATAAAGTCCCAAGCAATTTTTAGTTCCTATCGTATCAGTCCGATTTAACTTTACAGAAAACAATCTAGTATGTTCTGTTAGCTGCAGAGGCAGAGCAGGTAAAAACGAACCCTTTTTACTAATGTATATCCAAGCGGGGTTTTTGTTGACCTGTGCTATGATTATTTCCAAGCAGCAACATTTCCAGAAATTTATATAAATATTTAGAATCCAAATAAAATTTTAATACAGTTCCTTCCAGATCACAGTTTTGAGGTATCATAGAAGAATTATATGGATTATATCAGAGGTGGGTTTCAGCAGGTTCTGACCAGTTCTGGAGAACCAGTAGCAGAAATTTTGAGTAGTTCAGAAAACCGGTAGTAAAAATTCTAACTGGCCTCGCCCCCATCTATCCTCTGCCTCTCTAGTCCCAGCTGATCGGGAGGAAATGGGGATTTTGCAGTATCCTTCCCTGGAGTGGGGTGGGAATGGAGATTTTACAATATCCTTCCCCTGCCACACCTACCAAAACATGCCCACCAAGCCATGCCATACCCACCAAGCCACACCCACAGAACTGGTAGTAAAAAAAAATTGAAAACTACCACTGGATTATATGCAAGGCTAATATTGTTTTTAAAGGTTTATTTAGAGCTATAGATTCCTTACAGATATTTAGAAGTAGAGGAAGGACAGCAAAATAATTATTCTCAGCAGCTTCATCTGTAATCAGCCTGTTTAAGGATTGCAGCTATTCACCATACTTTGTCTCACCTACAAGTATTAACATTTTGCTTAGAGGAGGCATATATAAATTCCATTGAAAACTAGTAAATAAAGATGCTACAATGTAAGATTGATAATCGATTGATGTAGTTACCTTCCTTTCAAAATGTGGCTTATGGTCCAAGCATTTTGCCAGAAGTACTGCAAATGGTCAGAATGTAGCCAAATATGATATGATTCAGCCAGTATAGATTGTATCCACACTATGATTTATAATACTTAGTAAATTCGCCTCTCCAGTTGGTTTGTCCTCAGGTGTTCAAAATGTTTCTTTTGGCAGATCTGTCTCCAGAAATACAGACATCAACAAAGAGACCAAAACAACTATTGTGTTTGTCTGAGAACCTGTAGCAGGATACAAAGGCAATCCTCCCTCGGCACCACACCTGACCCTTCCTATTTAATGACCAGTCTTAAATTTCAGGGTTGTTGGTGGGTTAATATGTAAAGTTTTTTGTGAATATTGTTTAATAGCACAAGTGTTTTTCCATGGAAATACGGGAAAAATGTGGATGGAAGAAGTAAGAAATGAGGCAAGAAAAGAAGCTGGCAGAAAAAGATGCCACCATAAGAGTTTAAGTAATTCGTTTCCTTACAATCCTGTTTTAAGCTCCTCTTTTTGCCTGCTTATTTACATATATTCTATGACTGATGTATGCATCATGTAATTTCGGCATCTTAATTGGAAGAGGAAAATTACCTCAGCCAGTGAAAATTGCATGCTTTAATAAAGAAAACAAGGAACTGAGGAACAAACTGAAAGAATATCCCGAAGCAAAGGTACTGTATAAATAAGGAGGTGTGATTAAATTCGTGATTAAGTTAATGGATCGAGGAAATGATGTGGATTTACAGTAGTATACTTAGAGTTCAATAAGGTATTTGGCAAAGTAGACCACAGCCTGTATCTGTGATATTCATGATATTATGAAGATAAGATAGAACAATGTTGGATAAACAGTACCACCACCAGATGGATTTGCAATAGGTTGATCAATCACAGTCAGCATGCAGCCCTCAATGAAACTACATGTACCTGGAGAGAAGCATGCACTCTTGGGCCCAGTTCTCTTCAACATCTTCATCAATGAGCTACATCAGGGGTGTCAAATTCACATCGTCACGGCAGTGTCAGGTGATATATCAGGACTTTTTTCCCCTCGGCTAAACCGAGAATGAATACTATAAGTATCTTACATGATAGTAAGAAATTAGAACAACCTCTGTAAGGTTCTACATTTAGACAAGAAAAACAAAATGCAAATGTACAGTATATGTGGTACCTTGCCCAATAGTAGTAACTGTAAGAGGGATCTTGGAGTCCTAGTGGACAACCATTTAAATATGATCCAGCAGTATGCAGCAGCTGCCAAAAAAGCCAACACAATTCTAGACTGCATAAACAAAGGGATATAATCAAGATCACATGATCTTTATAATGCCTTGGTAAGGGCACACTTGGAATACTGCATTCAGTTTTGGTCGCCACAATGTAAAAAATATGTGGAGACTTTAGAAAGAGTGCAGAGAATAGAAACAAAGATGATTAGGGGACTGGAGACTAAAACATATGAAGAATGGTGCAGGAACTGGGTATGTCTAGTTTAAGGAAAAGAAGGACCAGGGGTGACATGATAGCAGTGTTCCAATATCTCAGAGGCTGCCACAAAGAAGAGGAAGTCAAGCTATTCTCCAAAGCACCTGAGGGCAGGACAAGAAGCAATGGGCTTCAATGGATTAAAGTATGAGGGTTTTTTTAAATTTCTTTGCCATTTTAAAATAGTGATTTATTTCGGCATAAGTAGGCCTCATCAGTCATGAGATCAGATTTGCATGTACATGCAAAGATTTTTCCTTGCCGTTTGGGGGACTGGAGGAAAATCCACTGGACTGATTTATTTTGGCATAAGTAGGCCTCATTAGTCATGAGATCAGATTTGCATGTACATGCAAAGATTTTTCCTTGCCGTTTGGGGGACTGGAGGAAAATCCACTGGACTGATAGCCGTATTGTATGTTAATGGAAATCTAGTTTCAGAAAGCTTTAAAAATCAAATCAAAGTGTACCACTAAAATTCATATTTAAAGTCCAATATGATATCTACTGAATTAAATGGGAAAACTTTCAAAACTGTTGCTAAATTACAACTTCATGTTTGAGTGTTTCATGGTTAACTTACTTTTTTGTTGGATGTCTGCATTTCTGCTACAACAGCGAAATCTTCCGTGTTCCAGAGGAGAGACAAAGACAAGATCAATTAGATACTATGGATGTTCTCACGGTTTCCAGGTATAGCTATTCAAAAATGTTTAGCCAAATATAATATAGACAAAGATGAGATGCCATATTTATTGAACAAATGTGAAATCATACAGATTTATACAGGAATCATGTAAAAAAAATAAGAAAAAAATTCTCTCTGAATTTTTCCATGAGTTTTCCTGAGATTTTCAAATTCTGCAGAATTCTATGCCAGAGACGCAGAGCTAATGACATCCCATAATTGGGCAATATTATTCAGCCATAAAATAAGAGTTTTTAGACAGAATGCACTCTCTTGCAGCATTAGAAATAGAATTTAGATGGCTTGAGTGGTGGGATTCAGCTGATTCAGGCCGGTTCGGGTGAACTGGTAAATTGCTGGCTGGCTCCACCCCTACCTGCCCCACCCCTTCCAGGAGTCCCCATGCTCCCCATTTTGGCTCCCAGGTAAGTGCAGGGAGGCCTCCTAGGCCCAAAATGGGGAGCAGGGGTGTGTGGCGCGTCCCCCCGCAGCCCGTTTTTGCTCCCAGGAGGCTTCAGGGAGGCCTCCTAGGCCCAATACTGGGTGCGGGGAGGGGTGCGTGCAACCCCACACGGCCTGTTTTCGCTCCCAGGAGGCTTCAGGGAGGCCTCCTTGGCCCAACACACCCATGACCCATTTTTGCTCCCAGGAGGGTGCAGGTAGATGAGTGCTGCCTGTCACACCCCATGGCCATGGCCACGCCTACCCAGCCGGTCACTGCAGCAGAGAACCGGTTTTTAAATTATTTGAATCCCACCACTGGATGCCTTGTCTTGATATGCTAGGCTAAATTGTTCCAAAG
Organism: Pantherophis guttatus; assembly: GCF_059756535.1. Lineage (NCBI taxonomy): Eukaryota > Metazoa > Chordata > Lepidosauria > Squamata > Colubridae > Pantherophis > Pantherophis guttatus. The sequence goes on along the minus strand of NC_142063.1, from coordinate 228,633,667 downwards.
ATAAATGTGATGAAAAATCTTGCTAATTTCTGCCAAGAAGTTACTCATCATCTTAAATTATTGTCTCTTTCAAATTGGCTAGTTTTGACAAAAATGCTGTTTGATATATAATTTATACATGGTTTCTCTTCAAATACAGGATTGTAGTAACGTGTTTCTATTCTAACTTACTTGCTTTTAATCTATTTCAAGGAATTATATCTCAACTTCAAAGACACCTGTACTCATTTTGGGGACTTTTTAACAATATACTGCAAGGAGATGAAATTGAAGAGTGATTAACATCTGGCAAAACCAGGAAAGTATATCAGGAAGGCCTACTGAGATACACTAAGCTAGTATAATATGAAAGTGTACTGATGCATACAAAGTCAGTAAGTTTACCCTAATAAAAACATTATCTTGACTTAAAATGTATTTTGGTATATATTCCTGCCTTCTATTTTCCCCATAACAGGTCAGTGGATTGGGGTGAGAAAGTGATCCTGTCATGACCATGACCAAAGTCACTCTGCCATAAATTACATGATAACAAAAAGGAGACAAAGCTTTTGCAACTAGGATCTTGACATTTTTTGTTACCTTAGGCTGCAAAATTCCATTGGAGCAGATCTTTATTTTGGATCAAAGCCTTCTTCCTTGATACCTCTCCTAGAAAAAGTATACCCCCCATCCCTTTTGCTGAAAACACAATGCTCACATCTTAAAGGATAAAACTGACATAAACCTGTTGTCAGGTCAGACAGAATTAACGTTATGCCAATTTTGAACATCTGCTTCCCAATCTCAAGGCTGTAAAAAAAACAAATATTCATTGATTTGCAAAAACAGCAGGAAATGTATTAAATTGAAATCCTAGAAAATCTGCCCATCTCTCTGGCCTCTTTAATTTTTGTGAACTGCAGTAGGCAGAAATTTTGTTTGCACGTGTACAGGTTTGCATATGTGTACCTCGTTTAGTGACTGACTCGTTTAGCAATCTTTCATGGTTATGACACTGATGGAAATATAGCTTTGTGGCCAATCCTTACATTTTCGACCTTTATAGATCTGTAAAACAAGGAAAGCTAAAGTAAGATCATAAGCCCAGTGGAAATTTCATTTAGTGACTGCTTTGTTTAACAACTGAGTTGCCGGTCACAATTGTAGTTGATAAACAAGGTCACCTGTATATAGCTTTATCCTTGTCTGCAATAGAGAAACTAATTCAGAAAAGTTGTGTCAGCCAGCCTTCTTCCAGGTTTGCTTCTGCCACAATGTGGATTTAGTGTCTGGAAAGCTGAGATTTACAGCTGTTCTTCGTGAGGCCTGCCAACTGCCATCTTTTTCTCACTCATGAGTAGTAGTTAACATTCCATATTTGAAACTCTAAAAAACTATTTATTAATATAGGAATATGGATGAGGCAGAATTTTAAAAGATTATAAATAGCATTAGTAAGAAGTGGAAAAATTCATACCTTGTAATTTTCTCAAGATCCTGGCTTGCTTGGCATGGTGTAGTATGGTATGGCTTTGTTTGTCCCCTACTAACTGCTTCCTATTAACTTTTGCATGTCAATAATACTTTCGGTTCTATTTCTCCCTGTCTCTGTTCACCTTTCCTAGCAGTCTCCTACTGGTTTACGAGTTTCCCTCAGCTTTGGGCTTTCTTATATTTGATTTTCCTGGGTAGATGACATAATTTTGAATTCAGAAATCTTTGAATTCAGAGATTCTATTTTATCTGATCCACCCATCCAGCATTCTGCTTGCACTGTGCTAAAGACAACCTTATCCATTCCTCTAATTCTCACAATAATCACATAAAAGAGACATGCCTAGAAAAATCATTGAACTCACATAGCATAAGATATAGGAAACAAAAGTTTGTCACATACTGTGTGCTAACTAATAAACCATAGTTTGGAAACCAGAGTGGCTAGATACTCTAAATAATAATGGAGAGGATTTTTTATTTCAATTTACCATGCTGCGTAAAGGCAATTTTGATTGGTCGATGCATGCGATTTTCATATTTTCATATAAAATGAATGATGAATGTGTCACTTGCAATCAAGTGCATGTCAGGCTGTAAAGATGACAGATGATAGACAGATATAGAACTTAAGTATATGTGAGAACAATTGGTATTCAGCTGCAAAATTAATGTGATTGATAAAAATCATTTCTAAAATTAAAAATGTACTATAAGTAGTTAACTGCATTTCAGTTCTCTGTTCCAGACAAGTGAAACCCTTGGTTTCCAAACTCAACTGCAATTTTCTCATAGATGACAATGTTTCCTGTTTCTAAGGTCAAGGCAGAACTCCTCTTGTACCTCCTGCTTCTCCCAAAGATCTACGTGGCCCCCAGCCACATTTTTGTCTGTATTATGTTGATGAAGACTCTCAATCATCCAGGAAAAGGTGTTTTAATGCTTTAATCTGAACTAATTTTTTTATTGTTAATTTGAGATGTTTGCTGCCCATCCAAGCAGTTTCATCAGTCAGAATAAGCTAGTTAGGCAGTTGGAATGTACTAACTCTTGTTACACCAACTTCAGGTCCCAAAATACGTTGCAATGCGTTGATAGATTTTGTCTGAATTATTAGCTTTTAAGCTAATTAACAATGAATCAATTCTTTAAAGAAAACTCTGGGGGTAGTTTCCACCAGAGAGGGAACAGAAAGGAATACTGGCCATGAGAGAAATCCTTGAGCATCAACTTGAGAGGTTGACCGAACAATGAAGTACAAGAACAAGGGGAAAGACAAGAGAAGGAAAAAAAAAAGCAAAATAGTGGGAAGATGGGCAGCACTATACTGAGTGGCAGCCATCCTGCTTTTGAATGGTTGAATAGCTTCTGCAATTGGCCAAAATAGCTGACTACAGAAAAAAAAAATTGGCCCAGAAAAAAAGTTATTAATGCAGATAAGTGTTCTCGGCCATAGGTATGTAGGAACAAAATAGGACGGAACAAAATTATCAGGCTTGGGATCTAGGACACATAACACCATATGCTTCATTGTCCACCCAGTGTGTCCTGAGTACCCTGTCACAGAACACACCATCTCCAGCATGGGCACCTCAATCTCCTCAGTGTGACGGAGCTGAACCAAGAAGCAATTTACATAAAGTGGCACAGACAAGTGCCTCTGGAAACAGGATGACAAGGCTTTAACAGATTTGCCCACAGAGGATAGCAGTGTTAGAAGACAGTCCTTAGAAGCCAAGATGCTGGATTTAATAGCAGGTTGGTGCATCTTTTAATACTGCTGTGCTGTCAGGTGATTTAGTTTCTTTCTGATTCACTCTACCAGGAATGGCATGCTACCTACCCATCTTTCAACTCTGTACTTGTAATACTGTGCATATTTACGTGAAGGTGCATATACACACATACGATAACTGAGGCCAGAGTGATCAGTATTTCAGGAATTGCATTTGAAAGATATCCTGTGGGCATCCTTTCCCAGGAGGATCTGTACAGGTAGTCCTTGACTTACAACTGTTCATTTAGTGACCATTCAAAATTATAATGGGAACTGAACAAAATGATTTATGACTGTTTTTTTAATACTTATGACCCTTGTAGCATTCTCCAGTCACATGATCAAAATTCAGATGCTTAGCAACTGACTCATATTTATGGCGGTTGCAGTGTCTTGGAGTCATGTGATGCCCTTTTGCAACCTTCTGACAAGCAAAGTCAATGGGGGAGCCAGATTCACTTAACAACTGTTACTAACTTAACAGCTGCAGTGATTCACTTAACAACTGTGGTCAAAAAGATGGTAAAATGGGGCAAAGCTCACTTAAACAAAGGTTTCACTTAGCAACAGAACTTGGGCTCAATTGTGGTCGTAAATCGAGGAATACCTATACTCCGACCTTAAATCACGAGCCGTTTGCAACGCCACCTCCCCCTCCACGAGACTAAATCACGCACATTTTCCACATCCGAAAGCCTTAGCGCAGCTGACGTGTAGGAACCTCGCGGAGCTCGCTTTCCCTCATTGGCTGCTGCTTTATGACATCAGCCAATTGAAACATTCCAAATGCCGTCGGGGCGGTCCGGCGAAAGCGTGGCTTGGAGGTTCCTACAGCAACGGCCTCACCCCCCCCCCCCCACCCACCATCCCGCCCGCTCAATTAGCTCCTCCCCTCTCGGCGACGTCTCGGTCGTTGCTGCTCTTCGCGTTTGTGCTGTTGCCGGAAGTGAAGATGGTGGCCTTCACCGCCGAGGCGGATCTGGTGACGGGATGGTGTCTCTTCGGCCTTGCTTTACTGGTAGGAGGAATAAACCAGGACTTCGGCTTTCCGTTTATTTCCCTCCCGGTCTCGTTTCTCTCCTCGCCGCTGACGAAGCTTCTTCCCGCTCTCGGCGCCTCTGGGGAGAAATAATTTCCGGGGAGGCGGTTGAGTTCACGTTCGGCACCGGTCTCTGGGAGCGAGGCTGCTCTTTGCCCAGTCAGGTTTCCTCCTCGGGTAAACTTAGCTGAGACTGAAGCCGTAGCGGTCAAGGTTGTATTGGAAAGTGCGCGTGTTGCGGCAGGAGTTCAACCAGTGCAGCGGTCAGAAGCCTTTGTCGTGGGTGAGCGGGGCGAGCTGCGCAGACCCGAAGCCGACTCGTGTTTCTCCCTCCCCCCCCCACTTAGAAAAACGTAATATAAAGTACACAACTTGAGTCAGGCTTCTCTAGCCCTGAACACCTCATTAAATCAGTTAGGGTTATTTTGGTTATGCCCTCCAGAAGTGACCAAGCCTGGAGCAGTCTTGAAAAATCAAAAGCCTCTACTGCTTCTAAAGCAACGTGCATTGTATGAAATTGCAAATCAGTGACACTAGGCCAGTATTTGAGGTATGAAATCATATCATATCAAAAAAACTTATTTTTTCAGTTAGCCGGTCTGTCTTGATTTTAGGGTTAGTTTTAATTTTTTTTATTTTTTTTTTATTGCAAAAGTTTTACAATTACATTTTCACCCCATTTCCCCCCCCCTCCTCAACCCACCCAAATCTCCCAACCTCATCCTCCCTAACCCTCCCTAGCCCTCCCCTCCCCCCCCCCCGGACTTCCATACAATATACTCAGATCAAGAGAAAAAAAACCCCTTTATGTAAAACTTGAACCCCTCCCTCCCCCTTATAATTTTTAACCTTCATTAAAATTTTAATATTGATTTTAATTGACAAGTTTTAAATTATGGGCCAAATTTATAAATTATTTTAACTTTATTTTTAACTGTGATGTTTGTATAGATGTTTTTATCTTGGCTGTTCACCGCCCTGAGTCCGAAAGGAGAAGGGGGTATAGAAATTTGAATAATAAATAAATAAATAAAAATATGTTTCTGTAATATCCCAAGTTTGTGTAGGCTAAGCCAGTATTAATACATTTTGTTTTACCAAAATGATTAATCATCTGAACCTCAGGTCAGTAATAGATACAGTCAGGATATTTTTAAAGAAAACGCAGCTAGGAAGTGCTGCTTCTCTTTCTCCTGATTTAATACCTGTAATTCCATTACCTCCATCGTGGACGTTTTGGGACAGTTTTCCTGGTCAAACAGTAGAGGATCATACATGCCTGGGAAAAATCTGGACATAACCATGGTTTGTTAAATATAATTACCAGAAACTACGTAATTTCTTAATATGTTGCATGAAACGGTTTATTTAGTAAACTAATATGCTGCAGCAAACAGTTTAGTGAAAGTTTCCTCTGATGTACTAATTAATAACATTGAACTTTTTATTTTCTTTGTATTTGATTACATTCTCATCCATAGTTAATTGAAAAAAGTAACATTTACTTCATTTGGAATTTGTCTCCTGCTAGCTTCATTGGCACATCTGTGCACTTTTTGTAACAAAATTACAGAATTGACCATTGCTGCCTTCCTCTTTTAGTTTTTTAATCTTCCTAGTCTACAGCCCTGGGCTTTTGAGCATCTTCCCTTCAAATACTATTCTCAACCAATCTCATTGTATATATGTTGTGCACTGACAAGATTTGAAAAAAGAAAAAAAAAACTATTCAGGCCTTAACTTTTTAAGATCAGGTCAAGAATTCCTTTGTACTACAAGAGTAGATTCTCTATCATATTGTTGTTATATCAGACATATATCAACATTTTAGAAAAGGAAATATGATGGTACATGTAAAGCAATAATGTATTATGTTACACTAATGATAATTGACTAAACAGAAGTCAAGTGCGTGAAGAGATGAGGATGCAATCTGCTTCAGAGATGTGACTATTGATAGGTTGAAACTGCACTTCAGTAATATTTATGTAATTTTTCTAACATGTAAAGTTAAAATAAATAAGAGAATAAATTTCTCCAAATAAGCATATTTTGAAAGATAGCAAAGTTATTTCAGTATGTATATAAAGAATAAAATTAATGCTGAAATTATTATTTTGTTATAATTGTTTGTCTTTTTTTTTTTTAGGTCATTTTGGTGTTTTGCTGGGTTTATGTCCGCAAGTACCAGAGTAGGCGTGAAAGTGAAGTAATTTCCACCATAACATCTATTTTTGCTTTGGCAATTGCACTTATTACATCAGCTCTCCTTCCTGTGGATATTTTTCTAGTTTCTTATGTGAAGAACCAGAATGGAACTTTTAAGGTATTTATTCATCCCCCACTTTCAATAATTTTTATAACAAATCTTGTTCCTCTGGTTTTTTTGTTGTTTCTGTTTTGTTTGGGAAAGTAAAAAAGTATTTGAATTGTTTTAAAAACTAGAAAGCAAATGCAGAAAGACTGATTTAATTATGAATGATATTGACATGTTTATATTGTAATAATTAGATTGCTGCGTGTTTCTTTTTTAAAAAAAAACCTGAAACATTTGTTCTATTTTAAATCTGATTTTTGTTAAAGCTTTTGATCTGAATGTTTGCCTAGAGTTAAAAGGCAGGATAGAAGCTGGATGAGTGAAGTACATAAGTCTACTAAACAAACACTTAGAAAGCCTGGTTTCATTCTGGCAAAGTTGCACTTCATTTATTTGAGAGATATAAATTAATTTGATACACTTTATATTAAAAGAAGACTAATCAGAATAGACAGTTCCTGATACCAGGTGCATAATGTTGGCTATAACCTAGTTTTCTAGAAAAATATTTTCAAACATGCTGGTTCCATCTTTTTGTTTTATTCCTGCCATTAAGATTGTAATATTGATTTTTAAATTAAGTGATCAATACTGGTAGCAGAAAAGAGAGATATTTTTAGTGTTAACTCTAGTGGAAGGCATCTGATACCAGATTAAAACCTGGTTTTCTAGAACAATATTTTGAAAAATATTGGTTCTGCATATAATCGCAGGAATAAAACAAAACTTACATTATAATACAGTGATATAAAACCAAAAAGAATACATGAAAGAATACAACTAATTCTTATGGGTGAAAGTTTCCTGATTTCTTACAGGGACAACACACACATAATTATTTTTAAACATGTTTTGGAAAATATAATAATTACTGAACAAGTTTTTCTGATGAATTAACTTCATCCCCAAGGACTTAAAGATTCTTAAAATTTGGACCCATTGATTTCCCGAGATTTCCAATATATTATTTTATACATGATATATATAACCATTATTAACCTTCATACACACTTCAGTAGATTAATGGGAAATCTTAAACCTGAGTACTTGGGTGAATAGCTATAACTGAGGATTCTAAATTTTGAGTGGCCTAATGGCTAGCTAGGGAATTTTAAGAACAGTAAATCTTTGATTTAACAGACCTCAAATTACTGGGCTTCAGATGCCACAAACTATACATGTTATGCATGCTTCTGCATATCCATAACATCCTGTTCAGATGATTAAGGATGTGTAAAATAGGCATGCATATTCAGATACAGTATAATGGACATTCTAGTTTAACCATCACCATTTCCCTTTATTAGTTTGTTAAAGCTTTACTTATGTTTTCAAAATACAATACAGTACTGCCCTCCCAATGAGAGGAAAGGGGTGGGTTTCAAGGGGAAAAAAAGTTGGATTTTTTTTGTTCTTGTGAGTTTGGGCTGGGAATTAGATAAATAACTAGCTGAAAAACAATATACTAGACTCACTGGTTATGAAGATATTGACCTAGAAAACCCTAAGGAACAGGAGTAGTAAAATTAAATTGGCAGGAAAAAAGGTTTAGTCAAATGAGGTTTGAGCTGTTGTTGTTTACCCCTGTTGGTGCTGTGTGCTGGACTTTGTGCAGTTCTCTATCTGAATGACTCCTCTGCTTGCTCAGATAGTTTATTGATTACTGAATGCTGATTTTGAAATGGAGTTCTCAGCATCTTACAGATTCTTATAGATAAATATGAACAAATGTAATTTATTTTATTTTATTTTATTTGTATACCGCCCTACTCCCGAAGGACTCAGGGCGGTGAACAGCCATAGAATAAAACATATAAATACAAAATTTAAAATAGAGTAAAACGAATTAAATAATTTGGCTGAAAATTTAAAACCCCAGTAATTTAAAACCAAATTTAAAATTTCCATTTAAAAAGGGGAAAAACTTAATGAGTAATGTTTTTACTCATTTGTTTAATTGGATTCTTTGTATTGAGTTTTAGGACTTGTATGGAGAACTGATCAATTTTAGGTCACATGTACGTAACATTGAAAAATAAGTGTTCACAAACTTTTAAGCACTACTGTAAGGGGGAAATTGGATTCTTGCAATTAAAATCTTCTGAGGAAAGAGATTGGATGAACTGCTCCAGTTAGATTCTGGAGTAGGATGGACCATCTCCCCTTTCAAGAACAGGTGGTTGCCTGTAATTATTTTTCTCTTGGTACTCTTTCATTTGGGGAATAGGCACAGATACTGTCAGGGAATTGTGCAGCAGGTGTCCAAACGAAGTCAGAGACACTGACTTGTAGTTTTATATAAATAGCAATAGCATTTAGACTTATATACTGCTTCACAGTGCTTTACAGCCGTCTTTAAGCGGTTTACAGAGTCAGCGTATTGCCCCCAATGATCTGGGTCCTCATTTTATCAACCTCAGAAGGATGGAAGGCTGAGTCAACCTTGAGCCTGGTGAGATTCGAACTGCCAAATTGCAGGCAGCTGGCAGTCAGCAGAAGTAGCCTGTAGTACTGCATTCTAATCACTGTGCCACCACGGCTCTTAATATAAAATAAATAAAATAAATATATTTTACATACACCGAACAAGCTAGTCAGGCAAACAGTATCATCAGGTAAATCATAGAGCACACAGGACACAGAAGAAAAAGGTGGGGAAAAAAGGAAAACTTCCCCGCCACATCCACAGCAACCAATCACAGCACAGATTGCCTCATGCAGGAGCCAGAACTCTTCAACCAATCAGCTATAACTGTGTTCTGGCTCACTGTACAACTCCCACTTCTCCAACTACTAAATATAAATATCTTAATAGATACCCTGGAATTCAAGAAAAGGGAGTATGAAAGTAGATGGTTCAAATTCTGGCAGCTGTGTATGTATTGCAGTAAGAATTATGCAACATGCTTCTACTTGGGCATAAAGCATCCTTTGCTTTATTAGTCCTCAAACACCCCTAAATCTCCTTATGAGTGTTTATTTTATATCTGGAGGAGATTTGGGAGAAGTGTGGAAGAAGAATTTGATTGGCTAGCAGTCTTTAGTGAAATAGCCTTCACAATCGCTACCAAATGAAAATTTTAGATGGTCTTGAAAGGCAGTTTCATGCATAATACATTGCAGTAATGCAGTTAGGATGTTATGTGGTTGTTAATAATTGTGGCTAAATTATCCCTGTTCTGGAAAGGCTGTAGCCGGTAATCAGCAATGTCAGCAAAAGGTCTCTCTGCCACTGGAACTACTTGGACTTGAGTGACAAAGCAAAAGCTAAGGTCCCGAAATTATCAGAGGAAGTGCAGTCTCTTCCTAAATAGATTGAATGCTATTTTTCAAAACTGTATTTGACCCAGGTTCAGTCTATTTTACTATTTTCTTTATAGCTTTTCTCTTTCAGATCTTTAATTCTATTTTTTTCTCCAGTTTAATTACTTTTTTATATTCTTCTAAATCTACATCATTCCCATACTAGATTTTGTACGTCCTCTTTCTATATTGTGCAATTCACTATAATTGAAGTTGGGGTTTAGCCTCACAATATAGATTGGTATGACTGGCCCTAATAGATCAATGGTGGACATATGAGTTCCTTTTTAAAACAAATCTGTGTTCGCCCACCAGGGGTGGGTTTTACTTACCTTTACTACCGGTTCGCAATGGGAGTGCGCGCGCTTCTGCGCATGCACAGATTGTCAATTATGATGTCCGGGTGGGTGGGCAGAGCCTCCCGCCGCTTTTACTATCGGTTCTAAAGAACTGGACAGAACCAGGAGCAACCCACCACTGTCTCCCACCCTCTTCCAAACTAAACATAAATGTTTACCAGATATACTATGAAAAAGTGGGGTGGTGGGAAAGAAGGTTATTTGCTGTTCAGAGAGTGTTCAATTTAACTTTTGTGCTTTATAGCAGCAATTCTTGGTACAACCTTTTGTACAACCTTTTTGTATCCTAGACTCCTTTGACGGTCTGGTGAAATATAAGGGCATCTTTGCAGAAAAATATATTAAGCACATAAGATACATAGAGTTGAACTATATTACAAAAGAAAGCAGTTGTGCTTAAGCAGGCCATTAAAATATTTTTAAAATCACAAATGTTTGTTATATCAATTTTTCTTTATTCTTTAAATCAATAACAATTCACTTTTAGGGCATTATAACTTTAGATGCTTTGGGAAGATTTATTGAAAGTTTTTTAAAATATTTTTTTAAAAAAATATTAAATTACTTTAGGGAGAGAAATGTCATCTAGAGTTTCATACAAGCGAGATCTTGTAGTCTTTTCCTAAGTGTGCGTAGCTTGAGAAAAGAAGTATTGAGATGCTGCTGTCTGTATTCTGCAATGCAAATTCTTGCTTTTGCTCATCAAGTTGATATGATTTGCATTGGTTGTTAATAAGGGCAACCTGAGTACAATATATTGTTTTTGGTGACATTGTTATTAATAACAGTTAGGAAAGTAACTTTTAGCATTAAAAATCATAAAATGTACTCAACATCTTAGTATCTGAATGCTAACCATATCCAGTACTATTTACCTAACAGCCAAGTGCTACAGAGTTATAAGAATAAGAATAAGAATAATTTTATTTCTATACCGCCCTTCTCCCGAAGGACTCAGGGCGGTGTACAGCCTATTAAAAACACAAGACAATATCAGTTAAAATAGTTTAAAATTATTAAATGAATTCGGCTCAATTTAAAACCCCAGAAATTTAAAACCCAATTTAAAATTGTTATGTTGATAGACCAGCCTGGCGGAACAACAGGGTCTTGAGTGCACAACGAAACACCCGGAGGTCGGAGATCTTACGTATTTCCGGGGGCAGTTCGTTCCACAGGGCTGGGGCTCCCACAAAGAAGGCCCTCCCCCTGGGTGTCGCCAGCCGACATAACTTGGCCGATGGCACCCTAAGGAGACCCTCTCTGTGGGAGCGAACTGGCCGGTGGGAGGCTATTGGTGGCAGAAGTCGGTCTCGAAGGTACCCGGGTCCTGTGCCATGGAGCGCTTTAAAGGTGGTGACCAACACCTTGAATCGCACCCGGAAGACCACTGGGAGCCAGTGCAGCTCACGCAGGAGGGGTGTCACGTGGGCAAAACGAGTTGCGCCCATAACCACCCGCGCGACCGCATTCTGGACCAGCTGGAGCCTCCAAGTGCTCTTCAAGGGGAGCCCCATGTAGAGAGCATTACAATAGTCCAGCCGGGAGGTGACAAGGGCGTGAGTGACCGTGCGCATAGAATAGAAAAGATGTTTACCATGTCTTGCAGGTGATCATAGAAAACAATTTGGGATAGTTCAATACATTATTTAGTTATATTTGGGGTTTAGAATCAGAACTATGACAGCTGACAAGTGACTTAGAGATCTGTTGCCAATGCTTGGTGAAGGCAGTACAGAATTTCCTTCAGAATGATACTGTATTGCAGGAAATTCTTATCTAGATTTTTAACCCCCACACAAGTGAAAAGGCTGTCCGTTTTCCTGAATATTTCACAGAGCCTTGTGGATGTATTCAAGTCACTTGGGACCTCTATTTGCTGCAATAGAAAGTGTCATTCTCAGAATTTGTACTCTTAACATTGTAAGTGTAAATGAAAGTAACATTTGAACTTTTTTCCAAATGTGATCTGCTCTTGAGATTTAGGGCTATATGTCAGAACCTGCTGTCTGCAGGCTTTCTAAAATATAAGAAAATACAAGACATTCTGTGATTCCATAGTAATTAATCACAATAACATAAGGATGGGGCAGATTTTTTATATAGAAGCATAATTCTATAAATTCATATGTCAAGTTTCGGGGTCGTCTCGAATAAAATGCATTTCAAACAAAATCTTTGAAGAAAAAACTCCTATTTATTGAGCACGACATCCTAACCTGACTCCAAACGAAGCCAACACTGACTTCCAGCCCTAAAACCCTCCCTTTCCATTACCCACTCCCCTGCACTCATTGGCCATCTTCCAAGTCATTCTACCCCTAATCTACTCCAGCTCAAAGGAATTCCCCCACCCCCATCTCATCTCCTCGGAAACATTATCTCCAGGGAAAATAAGTAGGTGAAAAGTCCGCCGTCCCTTTCCAGACGCCTTCGCTTCTCCTTCTTATGTCAGCACTAGAGTAAATGCAGGTTGAAGTTCTGACATCATGGTTGTTACAGAAAGATCTTTTATTCAATCTAGATTATTTTTTATTTTAGGTATTTGTATTCTATAACTTTATGCATCTGTATCCTATTTATTTTTGTGTATCTGTTTTGATTGATGAAGCTGTCAGTGTTCTGACTGAGTGTCTTGAAGGTTTTCAGATCTGGATGAGAAGTTACAGGTTCAGGTTCTGTCAACGAGTAACTGGGGTATTTGTCTCACTAGAGCTGGGGGCTTTTCATCTTTAGTTTTGGATAGGGTTCAAGAGATTGGAGTTCTCCCAAGGCTTGGTACAAGGGTGAGGGTTGAGTCTCTGTCAGTTTTTTTGTTATGTTGTATAGTTTCCAGACGTGCATGGTTCCTTTTTGCTCTGTTTTAAAGGGTGTTATTTTTCTTACTTTTAATTGTAAACTGCCCAGAGTTGTTCGGAACTAGGGGGCATCTAAATTTAATAAAATAAAGAAAGCACCCTACAACATTAAAATATATCACCTACCTATTTTGTAAATTTTAATTAAGATATATTAATAGTGGCTACAAATAGTCAAATAGAATAAATATTACCCTGTTTTCCCCAAAATAATCCCCTGATAATAAGCCCAATTGGGCTTTTGAGCGCATGGCAATAAAGCCAAACACTTATTTCAGGGTTCAAAAAAATATAAGACGGGGTCTTATTTTCAGGAAAACGTGTTATAGATTTCTTTATATGAAGAATTCTTGAATATTACTTTTAAATGGGCTTCAATATTATTTGTAAAGGTAATTAATTATATATAATTAGACTATATGTTTGCACAGTTGCAGAGATTGATCTTTTTAAAAAATTAACTGGACATTAAAATAGCTGCTTACGTACTCTGACAGTATTTTCTTCTTCTGTGAACATTTGTAGGACTGGGCTGATGCCAATGTTACAAGACAAATTGAAGACACTGTATTATATGCATATTACAGTAAGTATTGCAAATATTCCTCTATAGTGAATTTTTTCATAAACTTAGAGTAAGGATGAAAAGCTTAGCAATTTCCAGAATCTAGTTAGATTTATTACATAATATTTCTGTGGTGCCATAGTCCAAAGTATTTCTTAACTGATCTCATGGTTATTTCTTTCATCTGATTTATACAATTTCAAAAGTTTTATGCTAGTTTTAACATTTAGGATGATGTCCCAAGATTCTGTGACAGTCACTGTATCACATTCCCTGTCCTTTTTTTCATATGTTCTTAGAGAAACATTGTTAATCTTTCAACTATTTTTTTAAAAAAAATCTGCATGCCTACGAAGTTATTTATATAGGAAGGCATGTCTGTTTGACAAAGTGTTCAGTTTTCCATGACAACAAATCATATGTACTTGTAAAAGCATATTTTACCTTTTATTTTTCATTAAATTTATATGCCGCCCACTTGGTGTCAAGCAACTGTGCCACTTATATCATCATAAAAGCAAAAGTACAAAATATTTTAAATATGATAACATTAAATATTAAAAAGAACAAAGATTTAAAAAGTTAGAAACCTGAATACAGCAGGGTGGAGAAGAGATTTTCTTCCTAATCCACTAACCACTTCCATCATGGAATGCCTCCTTCAAGGCCTCATGTCAACATGTTAGGACAACAAGAGCCATTCATTGCTTTATCTGACCCAACCCAGGAGTATTTATTTCCTGCCTTTATTATTTTTACAAATAACTCAAGCTGGCAAACATCCAACACACTTTCCTCCTCCTATTTTCCCCACAACAATCCTGTGAGGTGAGTTGGGCTGACAGTGATTGGCCCAAAGACATTCAGGTAGCAGAGTGATTACAGAAACCTAAGCAAGGTCTGACTTAACCAGTACTTAGGCAAGATACTATCAAGAAATTCCAAAATGCAAAGACTGCAGACTAGGAAGTTGAAAAACATTCCAGAAGAAGATACAGTGGTAATCCAATCCTGTATTGTTGCAAAAAAATCCTCCACAAAGCACGTCGATAGTTATCAAGAGTGGAACTCGACTTAATTGTCCTTATATCTTGTATTTGGATGCAATATATATTTGTCATAAATATGTCTGAGTGTGTTTGATTTATTAAATTAATTGATATATTGACTATTTTTCATTATATAAAAATGCAGCATCTATACATGGTAGCATCAATTGTATCAAGAATATCACTGACATTCAATATGATCAATTAGGATAGTTTGGTTAATAAAATAAACAAGCTGTAAGAAGTCTACATCGAGAGCTTTAGCCTCACTTTGAGAGAGTATTAATTATTGTAATAGTGATCTTAAAAAAAGGATCTTCAATATATTTGCCCATCTCCTATACTGATAATTATATGTTTACAAATTTTAATCACCATAGTGCAAAATCTGGCACTGTTATACTTGATAAATGGTTTCCTGTCTTAAGAAAATCAATAGGATTATTTTTTTTTATTTTTTTTGGCACATAAAATATGTCAGTAAAGAGAGGATAAAGGGTTGTCAGCTGCTTTGGTAATAGAGACAGTATAAAGGCATAGGTATGATAGTCTCTAAGGTACTTGTGTGACAAGTTCTTTCCTGCACAGGAACCTGGTAAATCTTCATTAAGAACTAAGGAAGACACGATGGAATCTTGTATTTAATAAGAAACAACATATTTCAAAAGTAAATGTTCTCCTTTGTTTTCACAATAATATCTATTTAAGTGTTAGCCTTCTAGTCATTATTGACTCCTAGGGACTGCCTGGACATGTTCCTGCAATTTTCTTGATAGGAATGTTTGCCTTTGCCTTCTTCTTAGGGCTAAGAGTGTGTGACTGGCCCAAGCCCCAGTTGGCTTTGTGTCTTAAACTGGACTAGAACCCAGGTTCTCCTGATTTCTAACTTAGTGCTGACACTGCTACACTAAACTGTCTCTTTGTCTGTCATGGATTACACTTTTATTTGAATCATTGGGATTTTGAAATTATGAAAGAAGAAATACATATTAAGTGGCTGAAACCACTCATGAAAGTTATAAATATTTTCTGTTTTGGAAGACTTGTATTTAGTGCAGTATATAAAACCATGGAAGTTTGACCGAGTATAGGTTTGGTGCTGTTGCATAAACCAGCCTCCAGATGGTGATAATGATTTAACTCTACACAAAATGTTCCTGATTTTTGTTATTCTAAGTAAATCAGATTAATGAGGTACATCTCCGTTACTCATTCTATGTTGAACTAAACCATGATTTAATAAAACAGGTATCAAAATAGTTTAATAGCACAATCAAATGTTAATCAGAACTGATGATTGGATTAACTTGTGGCTACATTTTAAGGTTTTTAAAAAATCCAGTGTGTCAAGCCATTTCTGATACAGTTTATTGCAGTTAGACGACTGTGAACAGTTTCCTCCTGTGCTTCTGCAATCTCCAAACAAAGAGTCCTAATGTTTAGATTATTCTGAAGGACTCCCACTATTTTCTCTGTATTGATATATTTGTCAGCTTTTATATTTTTTGCATCATCTTTAGTTTATGGTTTTCTGTGACTTGTTTTACATATCTAAAAACGTTGGCAAGTCATTTGCAAATGTAGGTGTGACAGTGTATGTTAAAAAAACGTGTTGTTCATCTTGTCCAAAGTTGAATGTGTTTGATTGGACATATAGTGCAAGTTTCTTCCGATCTAAGACTAGATGGCAGCAGTGAAAAAGGGCTCTTTCCCAGATGCTGAAGAATCTTTGATATTGTTAATCTTGAGAAAAAATATTTTAACTATTTTATGCAATGGGGAAATCTAGAGTTATAGCAACTTGCAAATTACACAATTTGATTTTCATTTAAAATAAGTCCTTCTGAAAATGGGCTCTCCATTTTCTAAGGCAAGGATTCTTTATGGGCTATTAGGCTATTAACTCTGCTGGAGTTCAAAGAATATGTGGAAACAGTGGTACACACTTTCAACATTAACCTGTCTGAGAAATGTCTGCTCCTTATTCTAAAATGAATATTTTGACCATCCATTTTTAGCTTTAGTGGAGATTGTGGATGGCAGAGCTTCCAAAGATTCAGTGTAGAATGGTGAGACCATGTTTTTACAGCTTAAGTTGCTATTTTTACTGTAAATTCAACAAGTTCTTAATAAAGTGAGTACCAATAAATAAGAAAGGCAGATGTCTTTCATAGAATTTCATAATTTGTCTAAATCCAGATAAAGGATTCAGAATTCAGTAAGTTTGACAAGGTAAATTTAATGGAGTTAGAATTAAATTTGATCACTAGTATAAAAGCCACGAAGAAACTGTGGTAAGCATGAGTGATTTTTTTTTTTGTGAATTCTAATTAAAAACAAGTGGGATGATTTCCTAAACAGCTTATTATTTTACTGAGCATTTGATTGAGGAGTTGGAGAAAAGAAAGAATATATTTCACTATCTAGGTTCCATATATATTCAGAATGCACTTGCACCTTATTCAAACCACAATGTAACTGTTAATTTTTGACTTATTTATTTAAATTCAATCATTATAGTTTGTTAATCATGATTAAAATTTTAACATGACATATGAATTCATCTATTGTGACTTATTGAACAAATTGTAATTAAAATAAACAATAACTGCATATGAACCAAGACTTGTATGTATTCTTTGTGAGCCTTCAAAGGCTTAACAAAGTTATATAAAAATATTCTGTCAGTTAAGTAACATCTTTCTTTGAGTGGCAGCTGAATCTAATTAATTAAATCTCATTTTATCAAGACAGCTTGACAGTGTGCTTTATATGAAACAAGTATCAATTTTAAAGAATCTTTAACAGATAAACCAAAATAACTGTAGATGAATACATGCTTTGTTCCATCTCTGGATGTACTCATGAACTGCTGTGTAATTATATAGAGATTTTTTTCACTTACAAATATTTTTGTTAAATTATTTATTCATTACAACATTTGCATGCCATCTGAATCCAAGACTTCCTGACAGCTCATATATAAGAAACACTATAAAACTATCAGGTATAAATTCAAGTCTTTATAAACATGAAAACAATGAAACCCATTAAAAATTATATTGAGTATAGGATATAGAAGGTTGGAAGATACCTTGGAGGTCTTCAACCACCTCCTCAAGCAGGAATCCCTATACCATTTCAGAAAATGATTGTCCAGTCTCTTTTTGAAAGCCTCCAGTGATGGAGCACCCACAACTTCTGAAGGCAAGCTATTCCATTGGTTGATTGCTAATCATTAGGAATTTTCTCCTTAGTTCTAGGTTGCTTCTCTCCTTGGTTAGTTTCCATCCATTGTTTCTTGTCCTGCCTTTTTGTGCATTGAGAAATAGTTTGATCCTGTCTTTGTAGGAGTAACATTCTTTGATCCTCTCATTTGCCTCTCTCATCTTTAAAATTAGCAACATTCAAAACTCAATTATGGTTGTAAATGGAAGACTACTTGTGCTTATGAAAGTGTTTCTATTCCTGTACTTTATAGAAGAAGTCTTTGTTCTTTGGACAATTTGTGAAGCTTGCATATATTAATGACTTTACAAAAGTGCATTATTTTAGTAGTTTGTACATTGAAGTTAGAGAGACCTACTTCAACAGGATTCTACTTTGCTTGGTACCCCTGCTTTATTCCATTGTAGTAAACATGAATTTAAAGTACTCATTTTGTGAATTATTTTGTTTCAGAATGTCCCTGTTGTCTCATTCTTTCATTCTAGCCCTTTACTCCATCATATTATTCTGTGTATTTTTATGGATCCCATTTGTCTACTTCTACTATGAAGAGAAAGATGAAGATGATGGCAATACATGTTCGGTAAAATGCTTATACTGCTGTCAATTGCTTGGTTGAATATGTAGGGTGAATAAGAAGGGTTTGATTGTTAAAATCCAATTTAAAAAAAGGGGTTGATTTCCTCGCTCCAGTGGTAGTTGAAACATTAAAAATTTTATCATGGTGAAAGGAAATAATGTTCTCTTACATAGAGTCAAGCTGGGTTTAACCTGTGGGTCCTTCCCCCTCTGAATATCCTTATGGGAACACAGTTTAGTTCAGTATAATCTGCTTTGACAAGCAATAGCTCTTCGGGAGAAAAGGGGGTGTAGAATCATACTGGGGCTTTTGCTTTTACTTATCCTTTTAACTGTAATGTCAGGATTATCTGATTCTTTCTCTATGCAAAGCATATGCTATATCGCTGAGGTACATTTTCTTGCCTTGTGCCCACAGCTGTAGGCTTCTTAAATCTGTTCAGAAAATTAAATGAAAATAAAATGCTTCTAAATGTGACATTAATGATCAAAATTGGTAAAAATGCTGGAGTTTGGGCCAGGTTTCGTAAGTCATTATCACAGAGTGAAATACATTATGTTTAAAAATGTTCATATATTTATATATTACTAGAATTAACATCATAGCTTTATTACTATATGATACTTATAGCCTCTTAGAATAATTGCTCCTTTTTTCTGTTTGGCAAATGTGCCTGTTAAGGCAGAATTGGAGACAAACTTTACAGTAAACCTTAATCTTAACTAATAAGGGAAGAAGTTTTAATTAAAGCTGAATATTCATTAAGTGGAGAATGAATTCAAGCTACACTTGTACATGAAAATCTGCCCTACTAATTACAGTGAATAACTAATATTTTCTAGACTGAATTTTCAAATAACTTGCTTTGCTTGGGACAAAGTTTGCTTTTGCCTAAAATTTGGAAAAAAAATAACATCCAGCAGATTTTAATCTATTAAATTGCGATCTGTTAAATTGAGGGTTCAATTTATAGCAAACTACTTAACATTTGTCTACAATCACAATTATCAAAATCCCCCCCCCCTTTTTTTTTTTTATAAATAGAAGCTGTTGCCACTACATTGTGGTTTGATTTTGTTCTTCTTTAGAAATTAGATTTGAAAGCATTTTATTAGTGTGATTGTAAAATAAATGAGAATAATTTCTGGCATTAAATGTTACTTTCCAACCTGACAACAGTAGCCAAGAAAGGGAACCAGAATTTCCCTGCTGATCTAGTGGATTGAAACATTATTTTAAAATAAAAATTGTGCAGAGACTGAACCAAAGAATGAGGCTTAATAGACCTTGAAATAACATAGATTTTCCATGTAGACAAAAAATATTGAGGCATCTATTGTGAAAACTTATATTTTTCCAATAGAAAGATCAGGGCATTCCATAGAGGACAGATCCTTCCTACATACTCAAGTGATAGGGCTATAAAAATTCTGACATTCTTCCTATGCAAAGAGATGGATACTTTTCTAGTTCTACCGTCAACCAGTGTGCACACCCAACACTTGTCTAGCTTTTCAAAGGCCAGGAGTCCATCCATTTGTCCATCCATCCAACCATTTATTAAATGTATATGCCACCATTTTGCCATCAGGTGACTGGGGGCTTACAAGAAGATAAAAACCACAAAATAAAACATTAAAGTGATAAGTATTAACATTAAAATGAACAAGGAAGGAAGGAACCAATATACAATGTGGTGGAGCTGGAGTCATCGCTTAATGTACTAACCACCTTGAGTATGAAATGCCACCATCAGAATCCAGGCCAGTTGGCAGAGGCAGGCTTTGAGGTCCTTCCGGGCAGATCTCACTACAAGGGACACAATGTTCCAGAGTGTGGGAGCAATGGCAGAAAAGATTCCTTGATCAACAGTGTCCGCAGCATATCCCTTCTGCTACTGCAAGTGTGGTGGGCCAATCTCATTGGGAGCAACAAAATCCTTTCTTCTTTCTACTCTCTTTAATTTCCTTTTAGACCTCTCTGATAGATGGGGCCAACTTGTGGCTGGTCCCCAATAGCATAACATACAACCTCATCTTCCTGCCATATTCTAGGTATTGGCTGCTGATATCCAGAACACAGAAAGCCATCTGATTTTCCTATGAGAAGAATCACATCACGGAAATAGCTGTGGTATATGTCCTTAAAGAATGTCATCATTTCCCTGTAGGAAAATGATACGTTAGGCTTACTGTGAAAGGTTTTTATGTAGACATGGTGGACTTACCATGCTTTTTCTATAACAGAGAACCTATCCAAGCTTTAACAGTAAAAGGGAAAATATATGGGAGACCATATCAATATTGGCTACCATTTATACATAATTTGTTCTTCTGTTCTCTTTCTCAAACATTTGTTCTTTGATCCTTTTTCCTTGATCATCTTTCTGAAAACAGCTATCTCTTCCTATAGGAAAAATGTCAGAACTTTTCTAGTAATAATTCCAGAACTTAAGTGAACAAAAATATCCATTATAGAGTATCCTAGGTCCTCTGGAAAAAGTAACTTCATAATATGTCTGTGTTCTGTTTAATGGAAAGTATTCAGAAATTTACTTGACTAATGAATTCTCCTCCATCAATATATTATAGATGTCTGTGGTTTTACAAAATATTTTAGATTCCTGATTCAGATTTAAAAGAGGCCTTAATTTTAATGTGAAAATGGCAGAGATTGCATAGGAAGAAAATTGGGGGCATTTGATAGAGTTAATAAATCAGGTTTAATGAATATTGGATATTTTTCTGTTGAATAGGGTATGGCATGTTATAATCATTGTATAAAATTGACTATTATATATTAAAGAAAATTCTTTAAAAATCATAATTAGCACTAATTGTTACTATTTCTTCATATTGGTTTCTTATTTTATTTTTACAGCAGGTTAAAACTGCAGTCAAGTATACACTAGGATTCCTTCTGGTTTGTTCAGTTCTTCTAATGATTGGGTAAGCACTATGCATATATATATCTACACACATAAATATGCATAGATTATAATAGTATGGTTTATTTAACTGCCCTTTTAGTTTCCAAGATAGTTTATATAAGCATCAGCAAGTAGTAATTCTTTAATCCTATTGACAATGTCTTGCATACATAAATACGAATGGGTCATACTTTTGTTAAATGATTCTTATTTGAGACTACAAAAGAATGGCAAACAATGAAAATTGATATGTTCTCAGTCCCGGCGTTTTTGATGCTTGATGGATTCATACCTCTCATTTTTAAAGTGAAATAAATACTGTAAAAAGTTGGAAATAAAATACAATTTTGGAGGAAGTTTGGAGTTGTGTTATGATGGTGTGGTACAGTTGAACCTTTATACTGTTCTCCAAGACAAAAGTACTATGTCCTTGAAATAGAACTGAAGGAAAATCTTGAATTCTTCAAGAACTTTTACTGCTTCATAGTTTTTTCATCAGTTTTTGAAATATACCATATCTTGAATATAGCTGACACTGTTTTTAATCCATTGTTGTTTTAGGTGGTTATTCAGTTTTCACTGAGCTGTTGTATTAGACTTATATGCCTGCTCCTAAGAGTTGAGGAACTCTTCAAAGTAGAGTAATGTATGGCTTGATATAAAGCGAATTAATTCGAATTGGTATTCATGCTAATGATTTTTTTTTTCAGTAACATAAAGTGATCATTAGATTTTTATTTTTGCCCTGGCCAACTATTTAGGAGTTATGTGAAGGTAACATTCTTTATTAAAATGTAAAAGAAGGACAGTTTATCTCCTGTACAGCCTAAAATATGCATATAATTTTTGTTGATTCTAAAATAATAAATCATGTATGAGACTTGAAAGATTATTGTATGAAGCTGCAATCTTTTGCCCAGATTAATTAAATACAGTGCATGCCCCACACAAATGTCACTGTCTCCAATCTCTTCTCTAATATGTATCTTGAATTTGATGAATATTTATTGCTAGCTTGATCTCTACAATCCCTCGTTATTTGACTTTTTAGCTGAGAAAGTTGATATTTAGATAATACAAATTAAAAGGTAATACATTTTTGCTTGATAAATTTAATGTTTTTTTTAAATTTTGAGTTCTATGAGAAACTAATAAGTTTGATTAAAGTAATATACTACAGTAGTTTCATGAAAAGGGTGAGAGATCAACGTTTCTCTCTGCCACTAAAAAGTTAGCTTTTAGAAATTGAAGGTTTGAAATTGTTCTATTATTTTTTTAAGATTTAGAAAGGTTACATATGAGCTGTGCTGTGAATCCATTCGAATACTGACAATGATTATAAAACAGTGTCTTCATATTCTTATTAAGGTTATTGTCACATGCTTAGGATATAAGGAAATTCAAATGAGCATAAAGATTTATGCAAGCATAATCTATGTACAAGAATCTGGCCAATGACCATTAGGGAAATGTGCAGGAGGTAAGAGAGAGATTCAAGGTGGGCTGGACTAGATCTTTTGCGGGCATGAAGGGACTTATGACATGTTTGACCCTTCCCTCGGGCTCAGCCTGGTCATCTCCTTCAATTATACATTGAACAAAATTTCTTCTAAAGCGATTATTTAAATTCCCTATAAATGGAATGTTATAGAAATCTATTTTTGTTTTCCATTTGTAACCTTTCTTTCTCAACATTACTTCTGTCTCCTTTCCCCTAAATAACTTGAAGTCTCACACAGTCTCTTTTAAATGACAATACCAGGAATTTTATTTCTAGATGGAAATTCACTATTTTTTACAGGCCTAATTTACTAATTTAAAATAAAATGTAATCTTAAAAGAAATAAGCATGGATAAATCGTTTATTGCCATTTTCTTAAAGTATTTGTTACTTCTCATAATGGTTTACTTCTCCTTAAGCCTGCATACACTGCTACTCAATCATTGGTATAGCATTGTCACTATTACTGCATATTTTCAAGAAATCATATATCGCTGTGTTGAATAGATTGCCCTTTTGCTGTAAAACATTAACTTGAGTCCAATATTATTGGATTTTGATTATTTTATTTTTATTAAAGTGGGGTAGAATGAAGCTCTTATTTTATTATAAGCTGTGTGTATGTTGAAGACACCACTAAAATACTTCTTTTCAATGTGGTACAAATGCATACCTATTTTTTTGACATAAAATGCCTGCATTGTAATGTAGCATATCACTTTTCATTTTCTAATTTTTAAAAGATAGTTGCCTCCAGAAATTTGGGGAAGAAGGTTAAAGCCAATTTCTAGTCAACAGTTCCAAGATATACTATAAAAAAAGTAGCAATAAAATGTGTGATATTATTTGCTAAAATTTATTTAATCTCAATACTACTCCAGGTTTATTTTTCATCCTTACTGGAGAAAGCTTGTGTGTGTGTATGTGAATATAAACAGATAGCATCAAAATAAAAAGAAAATAGAACTAGATATAATATATTTATTAATTTAAATATTTTAACAAGCCTGGATGACTGAGAATCTCCATAAACAAGCGCACACTTATGATTCTTCCCCAATAACCGTTTGATTTGTCGTCTTGTGAGACTGATTAATCACTAATTGTGAGAATAATGGAGAACACCCCAACTAAAATTTCTTATTTACTGTTGATCCTTTATTGACATTTGGGTTACTTAAAAGGTATGGAGAAGTAGCAATAGCACTTAGCAATAGCACTTAGTGCTATTGCTTTACAGCCCTCTCTAAGTAATTTACAGAGTCAGCCTATTGCCCCCAACAATCTGGATCCCGATTTTACTGACCTGGGAAGGATGGAAGGCTGAGTCAACCTCAAGCTGGTGAGACTCGAACTGCCAAACTGCTGGCAGCAAGCAATCAGCAGAAGTAGCCTGCAGTACTTCATTCTAGCCACTGCGGCTAACATTCTTACGTGACTCTTGGAGTTTTCTGTGGAAACAAATGCAGTACACATTAGTAAATTTTGAATGAAGACATGCTTAAAATTATTTTAGAAGCAAATAGTTGTGAGTTCATTTCTCTTTTGCATACTTTTGAATTTAGCATATGTTCATGTTAGGCATGCTTACCAAAATAAAACGCTTACACATTCTGTATTTGGCTGGTTGTCTCAGCATATGGCGGTGCCTGGTTGATCTTATCTATATACATAAGCTAAGGAGGGTCAGGCTTGATCAGCATTTAAAAGGGAAGAGTCCAGACATGGAGATCTATAGGCTAGACTAGAGAGTTGAAAAGCATACCAGAAGGTGGCAGTGATAAGCCATTTCTGTGTTATTGTTAAGAAAACCACACAAGCCGGTCCATCAAATCTGTAGGAGTTAAGCTTCACTTGGAACAGTTAATTTGCCTGCTTTCTTTTCTTGCTTTCTTTCTTTTCTTTGAATTTCTGATTTATCACAAAAATCACATGACCCATCCCAAGCTAAAGATACTGCATTAATTTTTAAAAAACATGTTTAAAATCAGAAAATAAATAGCATATGAAGCAAAGAAGTTAGTTATTTGTTGTTGTTTTTTAGTCAGGTGCAGTTGCTACAGCATGCCAGTATTATTAGAATAATCATATAGATTGATTTTATATGTTTCATTTATCCTATTACAGAGCTTTTGTTCCATTGGATATTCCTAGCAAGAAAAATTCAACAGAGTGGGAGAAAATACAACTTTTGTTTGAAGAACTTGGAAGTAGCCGTAAGATTTTTTTTTTCTTGTAAATCAGTTGAATAATTTTGTATTTTCTCACTCTAAATTCCATTGGATTGGGGCAACTTGCATTTCAATGTGTGTAAATTAATGAACTGCTAATCATGAGGGGATAATCTGGGTATTATAGAACTATTACATTAGGTGTAGTTTCAGTATTGAAGACCTAGATACCATTTACCTTTTACTATAGGGTAGTAAAAGGTAGTGGTTGCGCGATAGCTTCCCCAGTACCTGGATGAAACGACGTATCTGGATCCGTTCCAGTCGGGTTTCAGGCCTGGCTACAGCACGGAAACGGCATTGGTCGCGTTGGTGGATGATCTCTGGAGGGCTCGGGACAGGGGTTGCTCCTCTGTCCTGGTCCTGTTAGATCTCTCAGCGGCTTTTGATACCATCGACCATGGTATCATGCTGCACCGGTTGGAAGGGTTGGGGGTGGGAGGCATGTACTACGGTAGTTCTCCTCCTTTCTGACCGGTCGCAGTCTGTGTTGACAGGGGGGGCAGAGGTCGACCCCGAGGCCCCTCATATGTGGGGTGCCACAAAGATCGGTCCTCTCGCCCCTTTTGTTCAACATTTATGTAAAGCCACTGGGCATGGTTTTGGGGTGAAATACCACCAGTACGCTGATGACACCTAGCTGTACATCTCCACCCTGGACCACCCCAACAATGCCTTTGAAGTGATGTCCCGGTGTCTGGAGGCCGTATGGATCTGGATGGGGAGAAACAGGCTCAGGCTCAACCCATCCAAGACCGAGTGGCTGTGGTTTCCGACGTCCCGATATAGTCAGCTGCTGCCATCGCTGACTATTGGGGGCGAATCATTGGCCCCCATGGAAAGGGCTCGCAACTTGGGCATCCTGGATTCACGGCTGTCTTTAGAAGAGCACTTGACGGCCGTGACCGGGAGGATTTGTCATCAGGTTCGCCTGATTCGCCAGTTGTGTCCCTTTCTAGATCGGGACTCCCTACACACGGTCACTTATGCCCTCGTCACCTCCCATCTGGACTCTTGTAACGCTCTCTACATGGGGCTCCCCTCGAGCACTCGGAGGCTCCAACTGGCGCAGAGTGAGGCTGCGCGGGTGGTTTTGGGAGCGACGTGGTATTCCCATGTAACACCTCTCCTGCGCGAGCTGCACTGGCTCCCGGTGGTCTTCCGGGTGCGCTTCAAGGTTTTGGTTATCACCTTTAGAGCGCTCCATGGCTTAGGACCTGGTTTAGGACCTGGTTATTTACGGGACCGCCTGCTACAACCAACAGCCTCCCACCGACCAGTACACTCCCATAGAGAGGGGCTCCTCCGGGTTCCGTCAGCCAAACAATGTTGACTGGCGGCCCCTAGGGGAAGACTTTCTCTGTGGGGGCACCTACTATATGGAACGAGCTCTCCCTGGAGATACGGAGGATCCCAGATCTGCGCACCTTCCGTTGCGCGCTCAAGATTTTCTTATTTCATCAAGATGGCCTGGCCTAAATCTTTTCCCCTTTTAAATGTAAATTTTAATTTGTTTTTAAATTATTGGGTATTTTAAATTTGTCTCAGCCAAATTATTTAATTTGTTTTTATTCTATTTTAAAATTTGTATTTATGTGTTTTATTCTGTGGCTGTTCACTGCCCTGAGTCCTTCGGGAGTAGGGCGGTATATAAATCCAATAAAAACAAACAAACAAAAAAAAAAAACAAAAAAAAATATGCAAAGAAATTGTATTTATGGTAGTTGATTCTGAGTCTTTTGAGGAACTAATATAAATAATTATTTATTAAATTTATTTATTTATTGAATTTATATTGCCGCCTATTCGCCCATGGCGACTCAAGGCAGCTTACATAATTTAAAACCACATTAAAAAACAATAAAAGAACTAATAAAACTAAATAAAAGAACTAAAACTAATAAAAGAATCAAATAAATTAATATAATAAAATCATCCCCCACCTCCCACTCTAGCGACAGCAGATCACACGAGCCATTTAATGGGCTCCATTGAGGGGTGAAATTCACTTACCTTCGCTATTGATTCGCAAATGTGAACGCTCACTCCTCCATACATGCGCAGAGACTTTTGCACATGTGCAGAGGGTCAAAAATGGGATGTGATGATGTCCGGGCAGGTGGGCAGAGGCTCCCGCCTCTGGCACTATCGGTTCGCCCGAGGCGGATACAACCGGCTGAATTTCACCACTGGCTCCATCCCACTCTGGGTTCCCTAGGCCCGCTGGCAGAACCAGGTCTTCAGCACCTTCCAGAAGAGTATTAGAATGAGGGCCATTCTAATCTCTGGGGGAGTGATGTTCCAGAGAGAGGGAGCCACCACGGAGAAGGCCCTTCTTCTGGATCCCACCAGGTATATTTCCCTCAGGGATGGGACCTGCAGCATGGAGAGCTCTAATATGGAGAGCTCTAAAGTTTCGTATAAGGAGCTAATTTAAGAATGCCAGTATTAGGCTCTGTTTTATTTTCATTGCTGAATGTATAACATTCGAACAGAGAGAGCTGGAGATATCATGCAATGATCACGGAGCTGGACTAATTAATGTCCTTGATACCCTCAGATTGTATGGTTCATTTAAAGTACCCTATTTTTTTCTTTGAAGTTGTAGTCCTTCCAGGCAGCCTACTCCCAGTGAAGAAACAATGGATATATTTGAGTGATAAAATTTAGAAATCTTATTGGAAAAAGTACAAACACACTCCAGGATTAACAAAAGTGTTGAATATGGGCCAATGCTCATAGGAGTTTAAGCCAAAAGTATTATTAGTGACATCATTATTTCTTAACAGAGTAATAGAGGATTAGTGACCTTCACAGTTTTGTAGCATTCTAATTCAGCACTACCTAGTATAGCCGCAGATCAAGGATGATGGGTTTTGTAGTCCGGCAAGGCCTGGATAGTCTCCAGTTCCTCACTGCTTGAATTAAAGGTTTAAATCAATGCTAACATCAATTTTTAACAAAACGTCGGGTGGGTGGGGGGAGCGGTTGGTAAATGACTACTGAGATTTGATATTCTATTCTGCCTTTAACAATTATTTACACTACCAATTATTGATACTTCATTGTTCTCCGTGATACTTGATTGCATTCAATTGATTCTGTTTGGTTGTATATATTTTAATGAAACAATTCTATTTTTTTCCTTGCAGATGGTTTAGCTGCCCTCTCCTTCTCCATAAGTTCTTTGACCCTTATTGGAATGGTGGCAACTATTACCTATACGGTGAGCAACTTATTTTTGGTCTTATCTCCGTTGAAGGCTGGCTTCATTTTTCAACATTTTGAACTCTGCCCCTTGTTAATTCAGATTCAAATCCAGTGTTGTTGAGGTTAAGGCATAACAAGTGATTTAAGCTGCAACTCTATAATATTTCCCTAAACTTATTTTGCAAGTTCTCAGTTTTAGATTAACAAACAAAGTGAGGTTTAATTGGATGATGTAATTTATTCTTTAAAAGAGAAGATTGAGAATAAGAATGATGCATTTTTAGCTCTTTGGATGTTATTCAACTATTTTTCCCATAACATTTACGCTTTCTGGTGTATACCATATTTTTGGAGTATAAAACGCACTCTCCCCCCCCCTAAAAGAGGGTGAAAATTTGGGTGCATCTTATACACCGAATGTAGCCCTGCCCACCTGCTGGCCCCCACCCTTTGGCCTCTGTCTCCCAGCAATTTGCCTCCTTGCAGCAAACAGCCAGTTTCAGTTTCAGCTTCAGCACAGCCTGATTAGTTCAAGCAGCTGATTGTCGTTTGTATCGGCCTTGACTATTAGCTGTTTCAGGCTTCAGGGATTGCCATTACCTATTGCTGCCTCCACATCCCATTTTCGGCCTCCACTCGCCCGTTTTTGGCCTCTGCGCGAATTAGCTGCTTGTGCTAATCAGGCTGTGCTGAAGCTGAAGCTGAAACCGGAATGGACTGTTTGCTGCAAGGAGGCAAATTGCTGGGAGGCAGAGGCAGATTTTTTTTCTTGTGCTAATCAGGCTGTGCTAAAAATGAAACTGAAACAGGCTGTTTGCTGCAAGGAGGCAAATTGCTGGGAGGCAGAGGCAGATTTTTTTTTCTTGTTTTCCTCCCCAAAAAAGGTAGGTGTGTCTTATAGTCCGGAGCATCTTATCTCCAAAAAAGTGGGTACTTTAAGAATCAAAGATAACATTGAAGAGCCATGGATTTCACACTGCTTCTTGACTCCTATTTATTTTTCTTTATTATTTTTATAAATAATTCGAGACAATGCACATACCTAATGCTCCACCCTTCTTCTGTTTTCCCCACAACAACAACAACCCTGTGAGGTGTGTTAGGCTGAGAGAGAGTGACACCGGCCCAAAGTCACCCAGCTAGCTTTCAGACCTGAAGCGGGATTAGAACTGAT
Organism: Pantherophis guttatus; assembly: GCF_059756535.1. Lineage (NCBI taxonomy): Eukaryota > Metazoa > Chordata > Lepidosauria > Squamata > Colubridae > Pantherophis > Pantherophis guttatus. The sequence continues at coordinate 228,604,071 of NC_142063.1, read as the reverse complement.
AGTCACATAGTTTAACCACTAAACCAAATTCTGTCTCAAGGCTCCAATATGTCTTTAACAGAGTTAAATATTTTTTTCCTTTTAAAACTCTATGCAGGACTTATAACAATGACAGCTTTTAGTATATAAGCAGAAGCTGTGCAGCAAAATTTTCTTACCTACTATCGGGGCCAAATTTGTTTAGAAAGTCCTTAATCTGTACAGCAGAGTTTAAGGGTGTGGGGAAGGCTCCAGTGGGGCGAGAAAAGCAGTTACATCATCAGGAAAATTATGCTCATTATGCAAAGGACAATATTATTTAAGGACAGGGAATCCACATGACTGATGCATTGTTGAACCAAATTTTAATATGAAAGTAGTTTGCAATGTTTAAATATCAAACAGTTACTTTTAAAGTTTTAGATAGTAAGGCAGTCCTTGACTTACGAAAATTCACCCAATAACAGTTCAAATTAACAACAGCTTCTACAAAATTCAATTATGACCTGAATTTGTTGCTATTCTCAGGGCCACATGATCATAATTGGGCACTGCAACTGGCTCACATTTACAACCAGTTGTAGTGTCACATGATCACAATTTGTGATGGGTTTTGCTGGTTTCCAACAAAAAATGGCAAAAAACAAAAAAATGCCATTGGTTAAGGTGGATTTGCTCTTATAACCAATGCAAAAAAGGTCATAAAATCAGATCTGGTTATGTAATGACTTACAACCACAATGTCTTATGGCAGAATTTGGTCCCAGATGTGGTCGTAGGTTTAGGACTATCCGTATGGATTTGTCTAAAAGTATTCATAAATATAGTTAATAGTTGTTTTGAAATGATTATATACTACTATTGCATGTTTTCAAAATTTAGTATCCAGGGAGAGAGAAGGATATTAAAATGAATAGTGTAATTGTGATATATTATCCTGACTCCACAGTACAGTCAGAAAATATTTGTTGCCATTCTAAGTCGCTGTGTTAAAGAGGAGGATATGGAATTGGATTGCTGCTTCGATATATCTTAGCATTGAACTTCTCAGCATGTTGGCTAAAATATTTTCTTAGGTTAAAAGCTTTTGCCTTAAGTCCTCATTTAATGATCACAACTGGGACTAACAACTTGGTTATTAAGTGAAGCAATTGCTAAGGGAAACCCCACCTGTGCTTATGAGCTTAATTCAATTGTCCTTTGCTATATAGGCCTGTAATAAATGCAAGGATAAAGTTACTTTTTCATCACAGTTGTAACTGCAAACAGTTTCTAAACAAGGCAATCGCTAAAGGAGGACTTTCTGTAATAGGACATAAAAAGATCATATCCTTTGCCCTTATTGTGGGGTATCCCACACTGTAAATGGGTAGCATAGTTTTTTATTTCCCTGGGCACCTGGAGTCCTAGTTATTTTCCTTTGGAATTTATTTGATACATTGCTGTTTTTAGAATCAGGAAATATATGTAAACTGCAGGAGAAGAATGGAATGAAAAGATTTATATATTTATTTAGTTAGCTAGCTGGAACGGCTCTGGCCTTGAGAATGGGAAAGTGATGAGTGAACTGTTAAGAGTGACTTTCAGAAAAGATTATTCAGTCCTGAGAAGATGAAAGCATAAGAAATAAATTTCAAAGTAACCCCATCTTGATTTTGGTTGGTACAAGATAAGGCAAACAGAACCTCGGAGAGGCTTTCAAGATTCTATCTTGCTATAATAAACAGCAGTCTGAGAATCCCCACTGTCTCTGTTTCTTGATCTTGCTTGCCTCAAAGAATTCACAGCATACATATACAAATTAACAGCATGGATATTGTTAAAAGATCAACCATCCAAAGGTACAGATAGTGCTCACTTGATGACTGGTCTCTTAACCATTGTTTGAAGTTACGATGGACTTTAAAAAAGCTACTTATGATCCATCTTCAAAGTTACATCTGTTGCACCCACCCACCCATCCCATGATCATGTGATTGCATTTTAGGTACTTGGCAACTGGTTCGCGTTTTGACCAGCTGCAGTGTCCTGCAGTCACGTGACCATGATTTGCTACCTTTTTGTCATTTTCTGGCAGAAAACAGCAAAAAACACACACTGGATATGCTGGATTTGCTTATTGAGCATCTGATTTACTTTATAACATCAGAAAAAAAGATTGTAAAATTGAGTCTGGTCACAGAGCGATCTGCTTAACAACTGCAACTTGCGTCCAAAATTCCTGGCTCAGTTGTGGTCATAAATCAAGGACTATTTGTAGAATAAGAATGATCATATAAGAAAAGCAAAAAAGAGAGATGCTTGTAATCACTCTGTGCCCAAAAGCCTCCAAAATTTAATAGTTTGAGGGCTTTCCCAAATAAAGTGAGAGCTAATTGCATCTGCAGGAGTATTCCATAAGATTGTCTAATTCAAACTTTCATTTCCCATTGGAAAGGGTGATTTTCATAGATTCTAAAGTCTAATGGGCTATAATACTGAATACAGTAGAAACAAAGCCTTATTGTTGTTATTATTTATACAATGCCCAACTCCCAGCAACTTTGGGCAGTTTACACATTATTTAATAATTTTTCCCATTATTCTTCATGAATGTTGCTATCATTCTGTTTCAGGACTTGAAAATTACTAAGATTTTAGTTTTATGGGTTATCTTTACTGATAATATAATTGTTTATCCATTTAAAAGCTTAATCCTCTTTCTATTAAGTACTAAAAATATTTGAGATTTGTAACTTTGAGTAAAACCTGTCAGTGCATTTACAAAAAACTGACAAATTAATTCTGACAAAAAAATCTCCAAATTAAATGTAACTTGAGTTTTATTTTATGAAGAGCCGTGGTGGCGCAGTGGTTAGAACGCAGTACTGCAGGCTAACTCACTCCAGGAGTTCAAGGTTCAAGGTTGACTCAGCCTTTCATCCTTCCGAGGTCTGTAAAATGAGGACCCAGATTGTTGGGGGCAATATGCTGACTCTCTAAACTGCTTAGAGAGGGCTGTAAAGAACCATAGAACGGTATATAAGTGCTATTCACAAAGCTGTATCTATTCCATTTATTACCCACTAGTGGACATTTCTAGGTAGCAAGCTTATTTAAAGTATGGTGTTGTCTCTTAGGAGTCCTTTTTAGTCGTGTTATTTGTACCTACAAAAGGCAAGGCATAGGCAGAACAAGAGTCAAGGCTGAGTTTTTTCCAAAGCCAGGGGAGTGTATACCAAAGCAAACAATAAACAAAGACAATCTCCCCCAGCTTCTGCTTAAGTCAGTCCACGCTAGGTGTTCCTCGTGAAGAAGTGCAGGGTCACCTTCTCCTGAGCAGCTTTTCAGACCTCCTTTGAGTTTGCCTCCACTCTACTCTGTGCCCTTAGATTGAGTGGTGGAGATAGCTGCTCTTCATCAGAGGGGATCTGCTGCTTTCAGTACCACTGCCTATCTGCAGCTGATCTTCCCGCATATCTGTCTGGTCAACCACCTCCCACAAGGGTCTCGGGACAGCATCATCCTCAGTTCCTGACCTCTCTAAACATTCCAAGGGATATGTGCTATCTTCATCAGACGGTCCCGGTTCCTATTCCTCCTCTTCCAAACCAGGATCCAATGGGGCCATGACACTGGGCTATAGAAATGGACTCTGAGCTGGGGTCCAGAAAATAGTATGGTGGGAATAGAATATCTTCTAAGGAAACATGCTAACTGTGTATTCCAGAGATGCTTTTAAATGACCTCATTCTTATTTCAAATAAATCGAAAGTTTCTGCAAAGCATTGAGTAAATAGTTACACTAGTGGCTCTTCACGGACACCCTTTAAACACGTTTTGTGGCCATGGATTATGGCCAAGGACTCCCAAGACTTCAGATTTAAATCATAATATTTATTCAAGCCTTCACAGACTACCTGTGATAACATCGTGGGCCCCCACAGGTCTGCAGACCCACAGATTGAGAACCACTAGTTATAGTATTGTGTATTCCAAAATATTTATAAATTGGATTGTGCTTATTTTAAGGGTTTTTTCTGTTAATATACGTTCAACGTTTGTTTATTTGTTCTAGGTTTAGGTTTTTTTAGTAACTGCTGCAGGCTTCCCTTCCCCAGTTCTGTTTTTCACTAAGGTGGTGTTTTAGATATCCTTTCTTCTTTGTTTCTGGTGTTTTCTTATCATTTAATTATTAGGCTTTCTGGGCATGAACAACTTTCATTTGTCACTTAATCCCAGTCACTTCTGCAGTTTCTATCTTTATCTCTAAATAATCACTTCCTGTGTTTTTATTTTAGAAATGTTACCTCATCTCATGTCTATTTTTATTATATTTTATTGATGCACCGACTGGTTTTGCAGAATTGCTGATAGTTCTCTTTCTTCAATGTTTGTTAATTTCATTAAAGGGTTATCGTCTCTTGGTACTTTTGCCTCCAAAAGCTTTCATTGTGTTAATATGATATTGCATCTTCTGTGTGATAGTGCTTTGGCTGTGGAACAAACTCTCTAAAGAGGATTGCCTGACACTCTGATTACTGAGCTTAACTGCCAAATCAAAATTACATTATTTTCTGAGGCTTTTTGTGAATATTGCTGTTGTGTGCTGTGATTGCTGTTTTTAATCTTCTCTTTTTATTTTGAGGGGCAATATTTTTGTACTACAAGAGATACTTTCAATAATAAGTGTTTGTGTGGGAGAGAGAGAGGGAGAGAGGGAGGGAGATCTAAGATACCTTAGAAGGTATTCTTTACTTACAAGAATCATTAGTACTAGAAGATGAAGTTAGATCAGCACTCCAGTTATTACTAAGTTGAAGACTATAGGAACTGATGGAATACCCATTGAAATATGACAAGCAACAGAAGAAGAATCAGTCAAGGTTCTAACTAAACTATGCCAGCAAATCTGTCTGAAGAATGACATAGTAGCCAACCAATTGGAATAAGTCAATCTACAGACCAGTATCAAAGGAGATGTAATAAAGTGTGCCAACCATTGTACAGTATCCTTAATTTCACACGCTAGCAAAATTATCTTTAGGATTATCCAGCACAGTTTAGAGCCCTATATGGAAAATGGATGTCAGGTGCTCAAGCTGTGTTTAAAAAAGGCTAAGGAACATGAGACATTATTCCCAATGCATGCTGGATAATTGAAAAGTCAAAGAATACCAAAAAGCAGTCAATATATGCTTCATGGATTGTGTCATGGAATCATAGAGCTGGAAAGGGCCTTATAGGTCTTCTGGTTAAACCCCTGCTCAAAGCAGGAAACCTTATACCATTCTAGACAAATGATTGCCTAATCTTTTCTTGAAAACCTCCAGTGATGGAATACCCACAATTCTGGGAAACAAGCTGATCCATTTTGTCATTTGTCATTTTATTTTGTCATTTTATTAGATTTGTATACCGCCCTACTCCCGAAGGACTCAGGGCGGTGAACAGCCATAAAATAAAACATAGAAATACAAAATTTAAAATAGAGATAAAACAAATTAAATAAATTTGGCTGAACCATTTTAAAACCCCAATAATTTAAAACCAAATTTAAAATTCCCATTTAAAAGAGGGAAAAGTTTAGGTCAGGCCGGCTTGCTGGAATAGGGACGCCTTAAGCGTGCGACGGAAGGTACGCAGATCCGGAATCCTCCGTATCTCGGGGGGGAGCTCGTTCCAGATAGTAGGTGCCCCCACAGAGAAGGCTCTCCCCCTGGGGGCCGCCAGTCGACACTGTTTGGCCGACGGCACCCGGAGGAGCCCCTCTCTATGGGAGCGTACTGGTCGGTGGGAGGCTATTGGTGGTAGCAGGCGGTCCCGTAAGTAACCAGGTCCTAAGCCATGGAGCGCTCTGAAGGTGATAACCAAAACCTTGAAGCGCACTCGGAAGACCACCGGGAGCCAGTGCAGCTCGCGCAGGAGAGGCGTTACATGGGAGCGCCACGTCGCTCCCATCACCACCCGTGCGGCCGCACTCTGCGCCAGTTGGAGCCTCCGAGTGCTCCTCAAGGGGAGCCCCATGTAGAGAGCGTTACAATAGTCCAGACGGGAGGTGACGAGGGCATGAGTGACCGTGCGTAACGAGTCCCGATCCAGAAAGGGACGCAACTGGCGGATCAGGCGAACCTGATGAAAAATCCTCCCGGTCACGGCCGTCAACTGCTCTTCTAAAGACAGCCGTGAATCCAGGAGGATGCCCAAGTTGCGAGCCCTTTCCGTGGGGGCCAATGCTTCGCCCCCAATAGTCAGCGATGGCACCAGCTGACTATATCGGGACGTCGGAAACCACAGCCACTCGGTCTTGGATGGGTTGAGTCTGAGCCTGTTTCTCCCCATCCAGATCCGTACGGCCTCCAGGCACCGGGACATTACTTCAAGGGCATCGTTGGGGTGGTCTGGGGTGGAGATGTACAGCTGGGTGTCATCAGCGTACTGATGGTACTCCACCCCGAGACCACGGATGATCTCGCCCAACGGCTTCACATAAATGTTGAACAAAAGGGGCGAGAGGACCGATCCTTGTGGCACCCCACATATAAGGGGCCTCAGGGTCGACCTCTGCCCCCCTGTCAACACAGACTGCGACCGGTCGGAGAGAAAGGAGGAGAACCACCGTAATACGGTGCCTCCCACCCCCAACCCTTCCAACCGGTGCAGCATGATACCATGGTCGATGGTATCAAAAGCCGCTGAGAGATCTAATAGGACCAGGACAGAGGGACAACCTCTGTCCCGAGCCCTCCAGAGATCATCCACCAACGCGACCAATGCCGTTTCCGTGCTGTACCCAGGCCTGAAACCCGACTGGAACGGATCTAGATACGTCGTTTCATCCAGGTACCGGGGAAACTGTCGTGCCACCACACTCTCAACAACCTTCGCCACAAAGCGAAGGTTGGAGACTGGACGATAATTAGCCAATGTTGCCGGGTCCAGGGAAGGCTTCTTGAGGAGAGGTCTCACCACCGCCTCTTTCAAGGCGGTGGGAAAGACACCCTCACTCAATGAAGCATTTATAATCTCCTGGAGCCAGCCTCGCGTCACCTCCCGGGAAGCCAGCACTAACCAGGAGGGACACGGGTCCAACAAACATGTGGTCGCATTCAGTCTACCCAGAATCCTGTCCACGTCCTCAGGGGTCACAGAATCATACTCATCCCAGATAACATTCTCAGGACCTGCCTCCTTCATCCCCGCTGGATCTACCCAGTCGGAGTCCAGATCTTCCCGAATCTGAGTGATTTTGTCATACAGATACTGAACAAAATCCTTGGCTCTTCCCTCCAAGGGGTCCTCCCTCGCTTCCTGGTGGAGCAGGGAGCGGGTCACCCTAAGGGCGGCCGGGCGGTTATCTGATGACGCAATAAGAGCAGCAAGATGAGTGCATTTCGCTGCTTTTATCGCCACTAGGTAATTCTTAATATGAGATCTCACCAGTGTCCGGTCAGATTCAGTGCGACTGGCCCTCCAACTACTCTCTAGGCGTCTTTTCCGGCGCTTCATTTCCCTCAGCTCCTCAGTAAACCAAGGAGCCAGTTGAGATTGGCGCCGGGTCAGAGGCCGCAAAGGCACGACTCGATCCAGAGCTCCAGCGGCCGCCCTATCCCAGGCGGCCACTAAGTCTCCAGTCGAGGCGTGAGCCAGGACCTCAGGCATTGGCCCAAGCTCCGTCTGGAACCTATCAGGTTCCATCAGGCACCTGGGGCGGTACCATCTTATCGGTTCCGCCTCCCTGCGGCGGGGTGCAGCGGTTCGAAGGTCAAGGTGAAGGAGAGAGTAATCCGACCATGACAAGGGCTCGATGACTATGTCCCCTATCTCGAGATCACTCAGCCACTGTCCAGAGACAAAAATCAAGTCCAGTGTGTTTCCCCCCATGTGCGTAGGGCCATGAATTAGCTGGGTCAGATCCATAGCCGTAATGGAAGCCATGAATTCCCGAGCCACCTCAGACGTCTCACCTACGGACGGCAGGTTGAAATCCCCCATGACCATAAGTCGGGGGGGTGTCAACCGCCACCGCGGCGATAACATTGAGTAGCTCGGGCAGGGCTGCTGCCACGTGGCAGGGAGCCAGGTACGTGATCAGCAAACCCATCTGAACCCCATGACTCCACTTCACAAGGAGGGTCTCACAACCGGCCGTCTGAGGAACAGTGGCCTCCCTCGGCCTAAAATCTTCTCTAATAATAACCGCTACTCCCCCGCCCCTCCCCTGAGACCTCGGTTGATGGAATGCGTGGAAGCCTGGTGGGCACATTTCTACCAGAGGGACCCCTCCCTCCAGGCCCAACCAGGTCTCCGTAATACCTGCCAGGTCCGCTCCCCCCTCCTGAACAAGATCACAAATGAGGGGGGCTTTATTTACTATGGACCTGGCATTGCACAACATCAGCTGAAGGCCGAAGGCCCGGGCCCTGAGGGTCTGCGCAACCTGGAGAACGAGTGGAGCCATTGATTAAATGTTCTCATTGTCAGCAATTCCTCTTTAGTTCCAGGTTGGAGTTTCTACCCATTGCTTCTTGTCATGCTCTCATGGGCAATGGAGAATAAATCAAGCCCTTCTTTCCTGTGACAACCCTTCATGTATTGGAAGATGGCTATCATGTCACCCTGAGCCTTTTCTTTGTTAGATTAAATATACATAGTTTCCTTAGCAGTTCATCATGCGATTTAGCCTCCAACCCTTATCATCTTTGTTACTCTTCTCTGCATTTTTTCTAGAGCCTCAGCATCTTTTTTGTATTGTGACCAGAACTGCAGAATAGAATGGTACTATCACTTCCTGTGATCTTGATGCTGTCCCTCTGTTGATGCAACCTAGGACTGCATTAGCCTTTTTGATAGCTGCAGCACACTGCTGACTCATACCTAAGTCATGATCCATTAGGACACCTAAGTCCCTCTGACAGGCACTTCTATTGAGCCAAGTACTGCCTATTCTGTACCTGTGGATTTGGTTTTTTTCTTCCCTAAATGCGAGATCTTATCTCACTGCTGAACTGCATGGCAACCAATACTCCAAGTTGTCAAGATCATTCTGAATCTTGAGTGTATCTTCCAAAGTGTGAACAATTCTCCCCAGCTTGGTGTCAAATTTACAAATTTGATGAGTGCCCCTTCAATCCCCTTGTCTGGGTCATTTATGAAGATGTTGAAGAGCACTAGGCTCAATGCAGTACCTTGAGCACTACACTCTGAGTATGGTTGGTCAGCCAACTGCAAATCCATCTGGTGGTGGTACCGTCTATCCCACACTGTTCTATCTTACCAAGAAGTAGGCTGTGGTCTACTTTATCAAATGCCTTATTGAAGTATACTATGTCCATAGCACTTGCTTGATCCACTGATTTAGTCACATTCTCAAAGAAGGCAGTAAGATTTATTTGGCATGACTTACTTCTAACAAACCCATGAATGTTTCTAGTTACCACCTTGTTCATTTCTAAGTGCTCACAAATCCACTGCTTGATTATCTTTTCCAGCATATTCCCAGGTATTGATGTCAAGATGATTTGTCTGTAGTTTCCACAATCCACTTTCCCCCTTTTTTGAAGATTGGAACCACATCAGCTCTTTTCCAGTTCCCTGGCAGTTTCTCTGTGCTCCAGGAGCTCTGAAAGATTTCATTCAGTGGTTCTGAGAGCACATCTGCCAGCTCCTTCACTACCCTGGGATGTAAATCATCCAGTCCCAGAGATTTGAACTCACCCAAAGTTGATCGGAGTTCTGTTACCAATTCCTTGTCTATTTTTGGTCTGCGTTCCTGTTCTGTCTCTCACAGTACTGCTTTTGATAGGTTGAACTATTTTTCCTTTTGATGGGCTGATGACCTTCCTTGGATAGTGAAAACGTGAAGGATAGACTAGCACTCAGTAGAGCATGCGTGAAGACCTTGGAAAAGATATTCAGCCCTGCTCTATCTGTACCTACAAAGATGAAAAATGTGCAAGCCATGATATTTCCTGTGACACTCTATCTAAGCAAAAGTTGGATTTTAAAGAAGCAAGATAGGAAGTGTATTGATGCTTTCGAACTTTGGTGTTAGAGAAGACTTCTGAGAATACCATGGACAGTCAAGAAAACAGAGCAATGGATCACTAAATAAATCAACCCAGAATTCTTATTCAAGGCATACATGACTAGGCTCAAATAATCTGGCACATTATGTGAAGACTCAGCTCTCTGGAAAAATCTCTAATTTTGTAGAAGATGGAAGGAAAGAGGGAAAAAAAGACAACCAGCAGCAAAATGAATGGACTCAATTACAGTGATGATGAGTGCACCTTTGGGAGACCTGAAAAAAGAGGTTAGAGATAGTTCATCTTGGAGAAAATCTGTACATGTGATTGTTAGGAGTTGAAGATGACTTGATGACACATAATCAATAAAGATGAAGGTCCGAGGATTATTTTCAAACTTTATTATTTCTTTTCAGATTTGGTAACGTGTGCAATAAGAACCTGGTATTATATTTTTTTACTTTGTTTCCTTGAATCTTAGGTATAGATTAGTTACAGTTGGGTTCACCTGTGTTTATAGGAACTTGGTTGCTATATTCCCTCTTTCATTGGTCTTTAAAGAAACAAGCATGCAATCGTAATTAGTGCACAGAAATTCGAAATAACTGTATTATTGTAGACCATTTAATTTTCTCTTTTCTTGTTAGGTTTATTTATTTTTTTACATAACCATGTTTTTACCAGTATTTTGGGTGAATTCTGTATCCTATACTTTACTCTTCTTCCTGGTAAAGAGAGATGAGTTCAGAAACTGTCTTTATGCTTTGTGAGTATTTGGTACAAAATGATCATAAAAGAATATGACTGAACATTTTGATAGTAGAATTAAAATATTGATTTTGATCTAATTATGATGATCGTTTAGAAATGTTGGTTCAGTTAATGCTCTGTTTCATTTTTTTCCAGGCTTATGGTATGTCTGCTTTGCCTCTAAACCTTATAAAAGGCACAAGAAATGCCAGTTACGAACGCTTGGAAAACACTGAAGATATAGAAGATGTTGAGCAAAATATTCAAAGAATTAAAACAAAGGTTTGCTGCTACTTTGAAACATTAACTTTTAGGACTTTAGTTCCATGCTTTTTCTAAGATCATTTAACTTTCACTCATTATTAGTTTGGACTTTGGACACCTAAAAAATGCAATGTATGTTAAAGTAGAATTTTATTTCATTATTTCAAAATACAATATGTATTCATTCATTTCATTTGCATTCATTCACATTTTTAGTAGCTCAATAAAGTATCTAATTTGCTGATAACTTCAATAACTATTAAAATTTACTACTCTAGTATATATGGTTCTTTGTATTACTAATTTGTATTCTGCTTATTCCACAAGTTTTTGTTTGTTTAAATGAAGTTTGTATTAAAAGAGATAAAACTCTCAGATTTTGGCATATTTATTTACAATACTTTTAAATTGGAAAGCCCATCCCTTTAGAAACGAGTTCTTAGTTTTTTAAAAGATTTTTAAAAAATAACTGAAATGAAATGAAATTAGAACTAATTTTTCACAAGTAATGATTGGAATTAAACAAAAAGATTGTAATACTAATATACAAATGTGCACTTTTCTTACGATTCTCCTTACTAGTGCAGAGATGGTCGGCCTTTACCAATTCGAGACAGACAAATGCTGCAACAACTTGAAGACAAACTAAGAAGCCTTCGCAAAAGAGGACGGCGTCTGGAATATGTTGAGAAAAGCTGCTGGACAAAATTCTGTGGTGCCATGAGACCCCTAAAAGTAAAGACCCTCATTTTGTATTATAAGAAAACTTTCTGTTTGTACCAAAAGATATTGCTGTCCTACCAATATCTCATAAAATGTTCATGTTATTTTAGACAGACTCGAGTCAGAAGATCAGAATGGTTTTACTGGTTCCACAACCTGAGAGAAAGCAGAACCATTGTTTTTAAGGTTTTTTTTGTTTTTTAAACTATTGCTTAGACCTCATGCCCAAACATACTTTGAGTGTGATGTGTCAGCAAGCAATATATTTTTCTACTAAAATGAATCAACAAAATGTTTTGAAAGAAAACTGAGTGTAAAAATAAATGGAAGAATGTAATAATGGTTTGAAAATCCTGCTGGGGAGTTCAGCCCCTTAGGTTTAATCCCAGCTACCGTATTTCATAAATGTGAATACTGACTGTTCTGTAAAACATAAATGTTTACATAAACAATTGCAAAAGACATTGGATGCTGGCTGGGCATCTGTGAGAAAGCTGGGCTGGAATGCTTTGCCTCACTCTGAATTGCTGCTTAGAAGCAAGAAGGGAGCCTTGTTGCTTCATGCAAATCCATTCATTGAAATGTTTTGCATAGCCCTGATATAATTCTTTAGAAGACAGATCTAGAGATAGCATCTGCTAATTCAAATTTAGGCAACTGTCAAATTTGCAAAATTACAAAAAAAAAAAAAAACCAACAACACCCAACTCCTCATTTTTGTAAAATATTCACTTTTTTAAATATAAGGAAATAGAATGAAGTTTGGTGAATTACTATAAGCTAAATTAGGATGTTCAATAATTGTAGTATTTTATAATGAAAAAAGTCATGCAAAAAAGCATATTGTGTGGAGGAATTCTTTTGAGCTGGCTAAATCAGTACATATACAATATATATAGATAACTTTTTGCTATATTTCCATGTGTAATTTTTAAAATATATCATGGTTCAGAACTGTAGCTATAATCGAGATATGGAGAATGGGATAATTATAATACAGTGTCTTAAATGAGAGCGCGCATCAGTTTGATTCTTCTGTTGTTTGTTGATTTACTTGGAACTATGGCTCCCATTAAATATGCTGGGAGTAGAGTCTCATAGGGTCACATTCTGTTGTGTAGTGCCATAGGGTCACATTCTATTTAGCGAGCGCACAGACTAACTTTGAAATTGGAGAGAGATTTATGGTTTAAGTTACTATTACAATTGGACAAATAATGGATCAATGTAAAACGGGTAGACAAGAGGAGAAATGTGTGAACAGATTTGCAGGATGAACAAATAACCAACAAATTCAATTTAGTGTTAGAAAACCATCAGGGTATGAATGTGGAAAAAGAAAAGATACCAACAGAATGTAGAAACAAAAAGCTAAAGCACTGGGGATTTTACATTTCCATAAAAAGAATTGCATCCAAATGATGCTGAAAATACACCATTACTTCGTAATAGGCATGTTAGATAGCAAAGTTCACTCTCATATTGGGACTAAATTTCCACCATAAAAGTCTTATCTTGTCATAAAAATAATTTCTTTGTAGTATAAGATATAAAGATATGATTTCTTTGTAATGAAAGTTATATGTAGCTTATAAAGATTACTTCACAATATGTAGATCAAATGTACGTCTTTCCAAAACTTGGAAACTTGTTTAGCACTCAATCAAGTATTTGTAAATAACGGTGTAATGATGTACTAATAGCTAACTAGCGGCAATCTTACAGCTCCAACAGGTTTAATGTAAACAAAGTACAGTATTTAAATAGGCTTTATATTGTTGTGAACAATGAGAATCATAAAATTGAGTCTACTTTTAAATAAAAAATTCTAAAACTCAAGTAGGATCATATTACAGAATAATACATTATTCCAAATTATTTAAATGTATATAATTCTCTCTTGCAGCATGTACAGACACATTAAGATTCCAGCCTTGCTCTGAGTTCTGATCTTACTGCTTTAATTATTTAAAGAAGAATTTCTTTTCTAAAAAAATGAACTCAGTTCTCTAGGCAGCAATTATGTCTAAAATATTTTTTCTCACTTGTGGAAATGGCACCGCATATGAACATGCATTTATGTGCTTTATCTGTTGTCTAAGACTTTATGGACTAGATGGTTTACACATGCTAGAGTAATCAATAAATATACATAAATATGTGCTTTAGTTGTTTTCTCCACTTTTTATAAAGAGTTAAACCAGGGGTGTCAAACTCAAGGCCTGGGGGCCAGATCCAGCCCACGGGGTGCTTAGATCTGGCTCATGGGACTGTCCAACAATCACAATGGACTAGCCCGTGGTGTCTCTGCCAGCAAAAATGGAGCTCGTGAGCCAGTTTTCGCTGGCAGAGTGCTCAGGCCACCACAGGCACCCCCAACACAAGTGACGTCAAACTGGTCATACGCACCCTGGCCCCCCAAGGTCAACAACAACCCTGATGCATCCCTCAATGAAATCAAGTTTGACAGCCCTGATTTAAACATACATTCTCATTTGAGCAGATCTTTCCCTAAATAATGAGCTGTACAAATTAATTTGACCTATATTTGGACAAAATTCTTTTTCGGAAAATGAATTGAGGAATTCAGGTTAACTTATGCAACTTGATTTCCAACTGTGGTCTTGAAACTCTATAAAGGTAATGTTTCTAGTTTTCTTGTTCTGTTTTCCATGGGCAAATATGTGTTGCAGAATTCAGAGTAGCTTCTGCTGTTATTAGCAGAGGCTTTGGAAATACTGTAGATGCTGCATTTTTAATTATGAGGGAAAATGTCCCGCTAACAAATTTCTCATATTTATCTCATTAACTAATAGCAGAACAAACTATGTATTATTGACTGCTAAACTGTTTTTCAAACTTACTTGTGTTTTAGGTTGTATGGGGAATATTTTTCATACTTGTGGCCCTGCTGTTCACTATTTCTCTCTTCCTGTCGAAGTAAGTATATAACATGTGCTTTTCATTTTAAAATGTATCTGCTGAAAATCATTCAGGCAGACTTAGGCCAATAAGTGATGTGAATGTCCTTATTAGGTATTAACCAGAAACCTGTGAGCTTGAAATTGAACAGAACATGGGCCATGTACCCACCATTCTCTTGTTTAGCACAGAAGACTGAAAATACCTTTGGATGTTTATTTGAATGTAAATCATCTGTTTGCATAGCAAAAGATGAATTGATTGCAAGGCTGTACTATTCAAATTTAAGCAAACAGTTCTTCAGACCTTTCTGCCTGAGCATCTGAATATTGCAGAAAGTAAAGTGGTTGACCAGTGTGCTCAGCATATTTTAATATTCTCTCAAATACTTTATACATTCCAGTAAACACATGAAGAAAAAACTTAATGTCCTACCTTGGTGCAAGCTTCTTGAAATATTGAAAGTATTTCTTCCAGATAAGATTCTCTCACACTGCTTTAACAAGATTTCATGAGATGAAAGGGATAGGGATACAGAAATCTCAGCAAGTAACTATTTTCAATTTAGAACCAATTTATCTCCCAATATATTATGATGGAGACTTTCTTAGTTTCTTTTTAATGGCTTTCTGATGAACTGCTGGGGAAGTAGTTTTCACAGATAATGGAAAAGTATTCAAATAGCTATTTAGAAACCATATCCTTATCGCTCTGTGAACTGATATTTACAATTATTTTGTTGCTTTTACAACAAACACTATATGGCTTAAACACAGGCCTTGATAGAGATAATATAATCACCATTATTTCTTCATTTGTTGTTGAATATTTGTTGTAGCTCCTACCGTATTTTCTGGCGTATAAGACGACTGGGCGTATAAGACGACCCCCGAATTTTCTTGTTAAAATATAGGGTTTGGGCTATACTCGCCGTATAAGACTACCCCTCTTCCAACGCACACCAAATAAAAATTAAAAAACATCAACTGGCTCACCCACAATGTAAAAGCAGCTGTGCTAGACCCAAAATGGCCCCTGCAACAAGCAGGAACCTCACACAGCCACAAAAAGCCCAAAAAAACAACTTTCACATTTTAAACACACACAACACAACACAACACAACACAGCTGGCTCACCCACAATGTAAAAGCAGCTGTGCTGGACCCAAAATGGCCCCTGCAACAAGCAGGAACCTCACACAGCCACAAAAAGCCACAAAAAACAACTTTCACACATTACACACAACACAACACAACACAACTGGCTCACCCACAATGTAAAAGCAGCTGTGCTAGACCCAAAATGGCCCCTGCAACAAGCAGGAACCTCACACAGCCACAAAAAGCCCAAAAAAACAACTTTCACATTTTAAACACACACAACACAACACAACACAACTGGCTCACCCACAATGTAAAAGCAGCTGTGCTAGACCCAAAATGGCCCCTGCAACAAGCAGGAACCTCACACAGCCACAAAAAGCCCAAAAAAACAACTTTCACACTTTACACACACAAAATTCCACATACAGCTTTGTGAGATTTTGTGTGTTTGTGTAGTTAGAGTGAAACACTACAAAAGCGTACTAAATCTCAGAAAGCTGCACAAATATTATTTTATTTTATTTTTATATTAAAGCTAAATTTAAAACTTCCTAAACTTTAAATGGCTAGGTCTAAAAAAGAACAACTAAAAAAAACCCCAATTAACTATTTTTTTAAAAGATCCCAAAGGAGAAAAAAACTTACCCAATAGAACAGGGGTCTCCAACCTTGGCAACTTTAAGACTTGTAGACTTCAACTCCCAGAATTCCTCAGCCAGCTTTGTTTTGCTGGCTGAGGAATTCTGGGAGTTGAAGTCCACAACTCCCTGCCTGCTTGATTGCAGGCAGGGAGTTGCTTGCTGATGGAATGGATTCAGGCAAGCGAAGCAAGGCAAGCAGCTAAGCTAAGCAAGCTGGAGGGGGAAAACTTTTTCCCTTCTCCATGGCTCTGGCGATCCCAACTGAGTTGCCTGATTAGCGGATCGTCAGAGCTTGGATCGTCAGAGCCATGTGAAAGGAGAAAAGTTTTTCCCTTCTCCATGGCTCTGGCGATCCCAGCTGAGTTGCCTGATTAGCAGATCGTCAGGGCTTGGATCGCCAGAGCCATGTGAAAGGAGAAAAGTTTTTCCTTCTCCATGGCTCTGGTGATCCCAACTGAGTTGCCTGATTAGCAGATCGTCAGGGCTTGGATCGCCAGAGTCATTTAAGGCTCGTCAGAGCCCTTCGGGCCGGTCTGCCTGGTTACAGGAGAATGACACCCGGCGTATACGATGACCCCGACTTTTGAGAAGATTTTCATGTGTTAAAAAGTCGACTTATACGCCGGAAAATACGGTATTTAAATCATGGGAATGACACATTCTCATTCTGGACTATTCTGTTTTGGTGGTGTTTTGCCAATTTCTGAAACTAAATGCTGTAGACCATAAATGGCTTGAAATACTCTGGGTTGACCCATCCCCTGCTTCATTTAGAGACATTTCAAACTACTAGAAAATTTATTCTGGATATAGCTGAACAACCCTCAGCTATAGCCTGAAAGAGATTATGAATTGACTGGAGAGAGGTTGAAATTCTGTGGAACATTCCATTTTCAAATCTGTATCTTTTGCACAAAAGCCATTTAGGTACAAAACGAGCTGAGTGTCTTTGGGGTCACTCACTCACTCTTACCCTTTAGGGAGAAGGCAAGGACAAAATAATCTTGCCAGGAAAACTGCCTGGACTTCTCCATTTAGTTGTCAGGAGTTGACATTGACTTGAAGACATACTTACAAACAAGTTTGTACGTCCCTATTTCATATATATTAATATGAAAGGATGAGATGAAACTTGAGCAACCTAAAACAGGAAGAAACAAAGTCTGTCTATGTCTCTCCTGACTCTAGTGTTTTTAGAGGATTATTCCTGAATTATTGGCACTGTGAACATGCATAAATACATGGATTTTGTTTCAACATGTCCATTTTCATTTTTACATCTTTCTTATGTGGATCTTTCTGGAGTTCCTTTTCAAGGCTCTTATATTCATCCTTTAATATTATAAAATATATGGATTTTAAAAAACAGATTCTGCGACAAAATGTGCAAAAATATATAGGATGTTAGTGGAGGAGTGTGAATTGTAATACATAATATTTTGAGAGTAGAACAGAGGCTATTAAAAAAGGCATATAACACATAGAATTTAAAAATAAAACCCCAGATATATTTCTGGTTTTGCAAAAGGTTTCCATAAAATTCTGCACTCACAGGGAATTCATTTTATTGCCATTACAGCAGATATGTGTAGTAAGTGGTGATGTTTCATTATCCTACTTAGTAACATCATCAATTCAGGAGTTTTGGAGAGAGGGTTTTGGTTGTCAGGGAATCAGCACTTTTCCACAACTCCTGTACAATGATATTTCCTAGTGGGGTAATGAAATGTTATTAACAATTCCAAAATCAAGCCTGGAGAACTTCAACAATACAACAGTTCATAGTAATATAAACATGAGTGATAATTATCAGATTAATGTCTACTTCATGAGTCTCCTGAATTTTCTATAATAAAATGGTACATTTTCTGAATATATAAGTTGGTTAGAAGATACATACAAGTATCAATCCTGATCTGTGCACAATTTAAAATAGAAAATACTATGTTCCTAATCATTATCACTATAAAATGTTATAAGATAATTTCTAAAATGTTGATGTCAATGGGTATCTTTATTTTTAAGTACTTTATACAGAAAATGTACTGAAAGTGTAAATTTTTTAATTAAAAAATCATGCAATAACAATTTATGCCTTAAATTCTTACAGTTTGGATAAAGCACTTCATTCTACTGGTATAAATTCTGGATTTATAATCCTGGGAACTAATTTGACTAACCCTTTGAATATGCTGTTGCCTATTCTACAGACCGTAAGTAAAACCTCACTTCTACTGAACGTTAAGGACTTAAATGCTAATAAAATAAAAGAGTTTTAAAAATAACCAAATGAAATATTAAATAATGTATATTAATAATATACGGGGGGAGGGAGAAGGGAAGGGGGGGAGGAAGGGGGGGGAAATTTGCTTGTAAAAATATTCTAAAACTTTTCAATAAAAATAAATAAATAATAATATACATGAAATAGTACCGTGTTTCCCCGAAAATAAGACCCTGTCTTATATTTTTTTGAACCCTGAAATAAGTCCTTGGCCTTCTTGCTGGCACTTAAAAGCCCGATTGGGCTTATTATCAGGGGATGTCTTATTTTGGGGAAAACAGGGTATGTACATTTTTGACAATGATTGATAGAAAATGAAAACTCTGATTCCAATAAATAAGAGTTATCTTTTGAAAACTACTCAAACTATTATTGGTGGAGAATATCACAAATTAAATATAATAAACTAAATTGTTCTAACTGGATTGTATCTTGCCAGTATGGGGTTTTTTTTATCATGCAAATAGCTTCCAATCTATTTGTGACCTGAAATTAGGTTGCTATTTATCCATATTTTGGAGCAGGGAATCTCTTGATCCTATAGCATTCACTAAGGGGGCTGTTAATGCTATCTTTCGATAAACTGAATATTGAGCGCAGAAGAGTTTTTGGGAGGACACTTCAACTCTGACTGTTTAATAACCTATTTAAGTCTATTAATTATTTTGATATTAATATTGTCAAAATTTGGATAAAATACTACTTTCTGTCATTTTCTTATTGTTGAATATATTGGATTTAGTAACATTTTATTAACATATTAATTTATTAATATATTATTAAGTAATTTTATTGCTTGGGTTTTCCTTAAAATTTTATAGCTGAAGAGTGAGAAATTTTCCTGATGTATAAATATAGTGCATTTATCTTCTAGGTGTTTCCCTTAGATTATATTCTTATTACCACCATCATCATGTACTTCATATTTACTTCAATGGCTGGAATTCGCAATATGGGTATATGGTTCTTCTGGATAAGGGTAACCTTTATTGTATCTTTCACTCACTTTCCAAGTAATTTAGTATGCTAGACAAATAAATAAAACATCACAAATACATATTAGAAAATATGCGGAAAGCTTTGTTTACATATAATATTAAAATAAATACCTATTTTAGCTTTTATATCAGCTTTTATATCAGCTCATATAAATCATTTCACTTCACATCCAGTCAACATATGCAGAAATCATTCTGAAATTTAATGCCTTGGAATTTGTCCACAATAACTAGGTGGCAATTTTGTTATATTTAAATGCTTAATTTTAAAACATGTATTAGCAGTAGTAATATTTTTAAAAGTATTTTAGCATACTGTATTTCATAATATGCAATTAGTATGGATTCAGTTTTAAAGCGTATACAGGGTATTTTAACTTTTAACATTTTTAATTTTATTAAATATATGTTTTTACTTAAGCAGGGCTGCTTTGAAAATGGACGCTTGTTAGAAATTGAATGTTTATATGCTGATTTTCTTTAAAAGAAACAACTGCTTCATAGACTTATGTACTGCTTCATAATGCTTTACAGCTCTCTCTAAGCCAGTGGTTCTCAACCTTCCTAATGCCGCGACCCTTTAATACAGTTCCTCATGTTGTGGTGACCCCCAACCAGGGGTGGGTTTTAATTTTTTTTATTACCGGTTCTGTGGGCGTGGCTTATTTTGTGGGCATGGCTTGGAGGTCATGTGACTGGGTGGGCGTGGCTAGCTGGTCATGTGACCGGGTGGCCATGGCTATGTGTATAGGGACTACTCAGAGGGCTGAAAAAAGTCATTTCTGACAGGTCCTCGCACTTTTGACTGGTCCTCACACTTATGACCATCCTCACATTTATGCCCGTGCAGCATTCTTAACAACCATGTCACTCATTTCACAACTGCTTCTCTTCACCATGGTGACAAGATAGGGCAAAAACGTAAAATGTGAGGACAGTCATAAGTTCGAGGACTGGTCAAAAGTGCGAGGACCAGTCAAAAATAACTTTTTCGGCCCTCTGAGTAGTCCATGTGCACAAAAGGACTACCCAGAGGGCTGAAAAAAGTGATTTCTGACAGGTCCTCGCACTTTTGACCGGTCTTCGCACTTATGACTGATCATCATTTATGCCCATTGTAGCATTCTTAACAATGTGTCACTCATTTCACAACTGCTTCTTTTCACCATGGTGACAAGATAGGGCAAAAACGTAAAATGTGAGGACAGTCGTAAGTTCGAAGACTGGTCAAAAGTGCGAGGACCAGTCAGAAATAACTTTTTCAGCCCTCTGAGTAGTCCATATGCAGAAAAGGATACAGCAATAGAGAGGGATGCAGGAAGGGAAGGGAAATTAGAGTAGGAGTGAGGGTAAGAGAGGGAGGAAGAGAGGAGGAGGAGGAGAAAGGAAGAGGAAGCAGGGAGGAGAAGAAGAGGGGGAGGAAGAGAAAGTAAGAAGGAAAGAAAAGAGAGAGGTGGTAGGTTTGAGGAGAAAGATTGCTGTACCATAAAAAAAGATGAAAGGGAAGAAAGCCAACCCCAAACAAATATAAAGATATTAAGATAAAGAATGAATTGTTAAACTTTAAAGAATAAAAGAGAACAAATATGAATAAATAACAATAATTAGAAACACACATACAAACATACAATGTATTTTCTTTGAACAGAGTATTTGGCCGGTTCATAAATTTAAACAGTGTTTAGTCATTTCAATTAAATTTACAATTTCTATATTTCCTTTTTGCCATATTTATTCCTCATCTATTTTTTTAAAAAAACAATATTACCCTTCATCCTCATCTCTAATCTGAATCAAATTCAATTTTTCCCTTCTATTCTATATTATACCCTTTCCCATTGTCATCTATTTTCATATCCATCCTCACATTGGTTAATTATGTAATACAGTTGTTTAATACAATTCAATATTTTAATATAAATCAATTAGTTATATAACTATCTTTTTTGTATATTAATCAATATGAACATGAATATTCCAATTATTTCCATGCAAAACAGCTGAGAGCAAATCAGCTGGGGGTCGGGAGCCAATCAAAGCAAGGGCTAATTAGCCTATGCTGAAGCTCCGCGGGCGAATAAAATTAAAAAAAAACACCGAACCATTTGTTAAATTGCTGGCTCCCTCGCCCACCACTATTAATTGGCAATAAATAGTGGTGCGGAGGGGCGGGGCAAGCCAGCAATTTAACAAAGGGTTCGGCTGCACCACTGGCTCTAGGGCGGCCCTTTGAAGCCCCGCGGCAAAAATTTAAACCGTTTTTTTTCCTCTAGCCATCGGAGGCAGCAATAGATTGGGAGTGGGCGGGGTAAACGAACAGCCGGCGATCCAACAGAGCAGAGAGTGAGGGTGAGTGAAGGCGTGGGGGGGCGAGAGAGGGCTTTGGCGACCTCTGTGAAATGGTTGTTCGACCCCCAAAGGGGTCGCGACCCCCAGGTTGAGAACCGCTGCTCTAAGCGGTTTTCTCAGTCCCTGATCTAAAAGAAATATTTCTTAGCTATTGTCATCAGTTTTGTTTTCAAGTATTTGAAAGTTTAAAACATAGATGAGATAGTACATCGGGTTTTTTTTTTAGTCCTAGAGCCACTCTAAATCTGTAGTTAATGTCCCCTACGGGGTACAGGAGTCTATGGATAGATTTCACGGAATCCATAAATTTGGACGAGGAAAAAAATATAAATGAATTTTCACATAAACAGGTAGTCCTCAACTTATAACCACAACTGAGCACCAAATTTCTGTTGCTAAGTAAGACAGTTGTTAAGTGAATTTTGCTCCATTTTATCACCTTTTATCACCAGTTATTAAGTGAACCTGGCTTTCCCATTGACTTTGTTTGTCAGAAGGTCACAAAAGCTGATCACATGACCCCAGGACACTGCAACTTTCATAAATATGAACCAGTTGCCAAGCATCTAAATTTTGATCACATGACCATGGGGATGCTGCAATGGTCGTAAGTGTGAAAAATGGTCAGAAGTCACTTTTTCAGTGCTGTTGTAACTTTGAGCAGTCACTAAATGAATGGTTGTA
Source organism: Pantherophis guttatus (assembly GCF_059756535.1). NCBI lineage: Eukaryota > Metazoa > Chordata > Lepidosauria > Squamata > Colubridae > Pantherophis > Pantherophis guttatus. The sequence goes on along the minus strand of NC_142063.1, from coordinate 228,581,366 downwards.
AGACAAGGACTACCTGTATTACTTATATTATACATTTTATACATACAATCTATATATTTTATTTGTGCATTTAAATACATTTTTCTAGGAAAGTATCCATAGGTTTCACCAGATTCTCAATGGGGTCCATGGCATGAAAAGTTAAGGACCTCTGTTTTAAAACCAGTAACAAGATATGCATATTTCAGGAAATTGGATTATCAGTAAAACTATCTGGTGGGCTGATTCCCATGGGGACAAATGCTTTAAAACGATGGACACTTATTTTCTAGAAGTTGTTCGTCAAATACTGAATGCTGTAGCAACAGCGTTTTGCAGAAATTGGACTGTTCTTCATTTATTTATATGATTTATAAAGCCACCTATCTCAAATAAGTGACGCTGAGCAGCTTACAAAGATTTAAAAAAACAGAAGAAGAGACTAGATGATTTTAAGTGCCTTTCAAACTATAAGCTCCACAGAAAGGATGAGTAGCATTTAGTTTAATCCCCCGGTGGAATCCACATCACCCAAGCATAAGATTTCAAGACATATTCCAGATATTTCATTCATTTGCTGTAGTTCTCTCTCTTCTTTTCTCTTTCTTCGCTGCTTCTGTTTCCTGTCCTTGTTTGGTCCTTTGCTGTTAAGTACATGGGATAATGTGCAATGTAGAAAAGAATGGGAATATATAACACTAGGGTAGACGTACTCATAGTTTGGTTTGGCATAACCCAGTTTCCTATAGATTGGTATGTTTTAACATGATTGCATATTTAGATAAGTTAAACCAGGTCTCCAAAGTTGGCAATTCTAAGACTTGTGGACTTCACCTCCCAGAATTCCCCAGCCATGTTTGCCATGTTGGAGACCCTTGAGTTAACGCATCCATTCACCTCCAATACTTTGTTTGTATGGAATAGTAAAATTTCTTCAAAATTTGGAGCAGAAATTGCAAATGAAAGGATAGATAGCCTATTTAAATTACACTCTGAGAGTCTTCTTATTTTAATGTCAAAAACTAACTCATAATGTGTTAATATAAGAATGTATTTTAAAATTTTAGCTGTACAAGATCAGACGGGGGAGGACACGACCTCAAGCCCTTCTCTTTCTTTGTATGATACTTCTGTTGATTGTTCTTCACACCAGCTATATGATCTACAGTTTAGCCCCTCAATATGTTATGTATGGGAGTCAAAAGTATCTAATTACGGTAAGATTTCGGAACTTTGCAGTCAGCTATCATGCATTTTGAAATAAACACTTTTTTGTGTTATGTTGAACATAAATTCAAGTAATAAATCTAGTGTTCCATTATGTAATAATTTAAGCATTATAGTGGTAATTTCATAATACGAAGGACAGAATATAATTATTTTCTTCTTTTTCCTTTTCATTGTTTTTTTCCAATTCGATCCTTCAATATCATAGCAGTACCTAAAATTTTCCTAACACTGAGGGTGGGGTTGGTCCATATTCCACACTCCCCCCCACAGGATATCAGGAGGGGTTGGGCTAGGGGATAGTGACCCGCCCTTTTGGATCATAGTTGCCCCATAGGTGTTCCCATTCTACAGGAAGGGCCCCAAAACAGTTTTATTTCAGTGGCCTTTGGGTCTGATTGCATGTATGTTTTAATGTGTTCCAAGTAGGTTTCATATAGGACTTGTACTTCTTCCTACGGAGTGTATAAGTGATATTTATTTTTTGCCCAGGCCTAGCCTTAATGAATTCTTTACTTTTATTCTTGAGGGAGGGTCTTTGGATATGTATTTTATTTTATTCTTTTATATTTTCGGAGGGTCACAGTATTACAAAGCTTATAAATCTGTTACAAATGTCATGTTATTCAAAATAGACTTATTTTCCTAAGCATTTTCAATCATTCCTTGATGACGTGGCCATTTTTTTCTATACTCTTTTATCTCATTCCGTTTTATCTTTTCATGTTTTCTAGCAATATCATTTTCCCCCAGATCTCATTCCTTAAGTTCCTTGGTAGGAATTTGACCTTGATAACAGATTGCAGTTATCAGTTTTTCAGATGATGGAAAGTTATCAAAACAGTTCAGATATTGTTAACAAAACTGCTTGCATTTCAAATAGTAAAGGATTTAAATGTAATTTTTCTGCATATTATTCAAATACAGTAGTGCTTGACTTACAGCCAAAATTTCTGTTGCTAAGTGAAACATTTGTTAAGTGAGTTTTGCCCCATTTTACGACTTTTCTTGCCACTGTTGTTAAATGAATCACTGCAGTTGGTAAGTTAGTAATAATTGTTAACTGAAACTGGTTTACCCATTGACTTTGTCTGAAGGTCGCAAAAGATCACAAAACATGACCCCCTGGATATTGCAACTGTCATAAATAGGAGTAAGTTGCCAAGAATCTGAATTTTGATCAAATGACCATGAGGATGCTGCAATGGTCATAAGTATGGAAAATGGTCATAAGTCACTTTTTTCATTGCTGTTGTGACTTTGAACGGTCACTAAATCAACTGCTGTAAGTTGAGGACTACCTGTATCTCTTTTTAAAGAAAAAAGGCTCATGATGCTTGTTGTGCCAAGTAAAATGCATGATGTTTGAATGGCATTGGTATCTTACATGTACTATGAAATAACCGTCAATTAATGTCTTCTTTGTGTAGAATAATAAAACATTTGAAGGACATTTGAACAATGAAACAACATATGTAGCCAAAGACTGTGATGCAGATGCACCTGAAGGTGAGATAACTTCAAGCCCAATTATAATATACAGTGAAAGATAATTGAGTTTGTAATTAACATATTTTAATGTATTGATTTTTCATGGAAGACACTAAAGCTACTCACCAATCACTATCAGAACTTGCCTTGCAACTGTCATTAATTTGATTCTTAGTCCCCAACTATGGTTGCAGTCTTGATGATATACCTCCTATCTCATAAATTTCTAAGAAATAAAAATATTGTCAAATCTGTTGGTGAACCGTGTTTCTATTTCCACAATTTATTCTGATGTTATATGAAGGTTTTGAACCTGAGCCATCAAATTCCTTTAAATGTTGCTTATCAAATGTATGACATTAGAAACTTGCTAATGCTTGGACATAATGTCTTTTCTAAGAAAATAGCCATCCTAAATAGATTGTATCCTAAATAGAGTTCCCTCAACAAAATTCCACATCCATATTGATTTTGCTGTTATTTTCAAAAGAGTAATAGGCTTAAAAATTATCTCTGTATTTCTGTTGTCCATTTTACAATAACAGGTTTTTTTTTTCACTCTTGAGCAGTTTTTAAACAAGCTTAACATTCAGAAGGATGTTCCTTCACAAACAGCTGTTTTTCTATTATCTTCCTCTCAAGTAGTCCAGATGCTCAAGTACTCTCCACTTCATTCATTAGGGAGGTAGGCTATTTAAAGGAAGATCATGAGTGAATGAGAAGGTATTTACCACTTCCTCTCTGGAGGTTTATGTTTGTTTGCTTGCTTGCTTGTTTGTTTCTGCAGAGAATGTCTGCTAATTACTTGTGTATAATTTCCAGAAGGCTGTTGGGAAAGATGTGTCAGTCTTTTTTTTTTTTTGCCTTTTTTTGTGTGTGACTATAGTCTTAGGGATGTTTATTTTCTGTCAGTAGAACTACTTCTAAGTAATGTGTTAATGACTAGACTAACTTTTATTTTGAAGTAAAGATGAGCATTTGGCCACTAACTAGATAATTTATTACTTTCCCCATCAGCTTTTGGGAAGAAAAAAAGTGCTGAGATGGAGGACTCTTTAATAAAGAAACTGACACACTAATTCATTTGTAATAAATTGTTGTGGCTGTAACTCCTTGTTCAGCGAGAATGTTCTCTTAAATACGTTCATTGTTCTATAGTGCAGTATATTTTAGCAGTCCAATTTACTTTCTAATTTACATCCTGCTTCCAGTTCTTATGGTTTATATACCAGTATATATTGATTATGAGATTATACTGACAGAAGAGTATTAGAAATAAGAGCATTGTTGATGTGATTGTACATGAATTCTAGTTTCATTGGTAATATTAAAAAGAGGTTGTTATGGCAACTACATTTCTCAAAATATTGCTTTGAATAGAAGAGTAACCTGGCTGAATTAGATCTAAGTGTTTCTATCCCAGTATCCTCTTTCCCACAGTGCTTAACTTGATGTTTGCAGAAATAACTATCTTCCTGTATTCTTCAGCAATTGGTACATTTGAGCATTATGCCACAGATACTTGGAGGTGTTGTTCAGTGATTACAGCTACTCTTTATTTGTATAATGTTCTTTATAGAAACTTACAAGGAACTTGGGTTGTGAGTCATCACAATATCTTGTGGTAATTAAAACTATGTAATTCACTATGTAGGAGAAAAATGCTTTATTTTGAAGGCCCATCATAGAATGACATCACTTTCTTATATTTTAAGAAGGAAATTAATTCCCTGTCTCGCACCATGTATAAGAATGTGCAAAATACTCTTTTTATTGTGATAATAAGTTTAAAATAATCTGCAAAAAAGAAAATGGTTTTAAACTAGAAAGTTAGCAAGTTGTTAAAGCTAACCTCTAGCCCTCAGGGCTACATTTATCTTCAGAAGTTAGTCTGGGTCTTCCCTGTCCTCCAGAGGAACTGTTAGTAAATAGAAAAGGGGAGAATCGGTTCAGAGAAAAAAGACATATTAATTAGGATAATAAAATGTATCCAAAATGTTATAACTATCAAGAATTGGCAAGAAAAGGAATCTCAAGGTTGTGGGTATATATTATAAATGAAAATGTCAGAGGTCTCAAGAGAGTGGTAGTTTTATAAATCAATAAAGTAAACATCTACTGCAGTTGTAAAAGGGGGGAAATCTATTATAAACATAGTAAGGAACAAATTTAAAAATAAATATCACTTCTATAATAATTTTTATTCAGATGTTTAAGGCCATATTTAAATATTAGTATGACTACCCTTAGTTGTCACTTTATACAGTTATTTTCTAAAATTAGAAAGTGGCATTATTTGCACTTTTATAACATAATAATTTTGAACTTACCACAGAAATAGCCATTTTCAATTTTGGAAAAAAACCTGCTAATAATGGTTCAGAAGAAAATAATATCACTGTGTTCATAGAACACAAAATTTCTATGGAATTTATAGATGGAAGCAATTCTGCCCTGATATAACTTTAGATTCACTTCATGTTGCTGCATTATAAAAGCACATATCTAATTTTGGGTGAATGCCACATAAAAATTACTGTAGGATAATAATGAGTGAAATTAAGAACATTTCCCTCTTATATCTAAAGCAAGCTATGCTTTAGATATTTATACCTATTAGCATACAGTATCTACCTCTTTTTTATTGAAAAAAATGCAGTAACTTGTCTTTTGGCTTCATTTACCTGTTAAATTTTGAAAAAGCTGCAAATGTACTGTTTAAATGTAGGTCAATCCCATGGAGTTCTTCTATTTTCAGCATGGCTTAGCTTTAATTGTGTCCTTTAAGGGCACATTATATTTCTTTAATTATATGTTGTCTTAGATTTTCAGGCACAAGAGAATTGTTAGAAAGTGTACATGAGCTGAGACAATTTTCCCATTCATTGTAGTCTTCATAATGAAGGACAGATCAAGAAGAAATTGATAGTTGTGAAAAGAACTGTCCTTGGGGCCAATGGAGGACAAAATCTTATCTCATCCACCAATATCAACCCAAAGTTTACCAAGCCAGTTTCTCTCAGTAGTTTTAACAGGCAGGCAGTTTTAATAGTAGACATTTTAAATGGATCATAGCCTGGTCTCATTTCTGAACGTGCATGCACCATTTTTATCCAATAGAAGGTGGCAGTTATTTCCTCAAATAATTATCTGGGATTTCAAGTGATAGTTTTAATTTCGCTGGTAAAAATCAAGACAAAGAAACAGAAAAAATCTGGTGCAAAATGTAGATTCCTTTAAATATTAATGCTGCTTGGACAAGCTGATTATCAGATGAATTTAGTATTTTAACCTTAAACAGGACTTCTTTATTCTCCTTCCTTCCATGCCCAGGTACCTTTTCCTCTTCTCTCAGGTCTATCCAAATTTGTTCTTTCCCTTTCTGTCTTGGAAAGACCAAATGGGTCCAAAAATTGGCTATAATTTGTTTTGTCAGATTACTGTAGAGAGCCATCTGTAGGTCTGTTCATTTTCTTTCAGATAAGCAGCTGGAGGGGGTTGCATATGGCATGGTATATGCTGCTTTGATTTTCTTGTGTGTTATTTCTTGTCACATAGAGCATAGTAGTTGGCACAGGATAATAAAACTCCTTCATTGCAGAATTAGATCTCAATTTACATTTTGGGCTTTTTCCTACACGTTTTATTTATTTATGTGCCACCCTTTTCAGCTTTGAAAGGAGCCTCCAAGGTAGTTTACAAGTTTGAAATGTAGTGACAGCCCATTTAAGTTATCTTGAGGGATAGTCTGTATAAATCTGCTTAGTTATTTTTAACTAGCAGCATAATCCCCTTAATGGTGCCTCCATTGATGTTCCCACAATGCATTGCCTAAGGAGAGGTGTGTGAGTCCCATTAAGAAATGTGTTTTTACATCTCTTTTGTCAAGCTGTAAATTGTTAAGTATTTTAATAGTTAACCTAGTGTGTTGACTTTACAGTCAAATTTAAAAATTTATATTATCTATTGTATATAATATATCTTGAATGCTTATATAAGCGGAGAGGTAAGTGCTACATTTAATAATAAATAGGAACAGCAAATACAACTCTACATGGAAAAAAAAGTAAAGCAAACTAAAGGGTTTTTGAAATAGAAATATTTTAAGAGGTCATCTAAATTATTGGAAAAGAGGATTTCACCTGGTGTAACTTAACATATGAACTAGTTCAATATTTAATCTCAGGCATATCTGGACAATTCTACAGCAAATATTCTTAATTTTTGTTTTTATGACTATGCTGTGAGGTTTTTTTTTAATAAAGAGGAAATTTTTGTTTGGACTAGAGGCATTTCCATGTTTGATGTGAGGTCAGTTGGCATAAGATATAATTACTGACCTTGGGAAATAGAGTAATGAAGTCTTATAGATGGATGAATTAGAAGCTGATGCCCTTAATGAGTGAAATATATATACAGTGGTAACTTGGTACTCATTCTTAATTGGTTCCAGGAGGCACGATAAGTACCAAAAACAACAAGTTCCAAATAAAATGTTCCCATAAGGAATAATAGTGAGTCCCAAAGCAGCTGACACCAACAAGTTGTAGCTTCTGCATTGAATACCAAACAAACACTGAATACCTGGAAAAAATGTTCATGTCAAACTGTGTTGAGTACCAAATTCAATGAGTTTCAAAGCAGTCGAGTACCAAGGTACCACTGTATTTTGTTGTAAATATTTGCAACTCTAAATAACTTTATTTAGAGTTATTCTGGAGAACCAGCAGCGGAAATGTAGTTCGGAGAACTGGCAAATATCACCCCTGGTTGGCCCCAGAGTGAGATGGGAATGGAGATTTTGCAATATCCTTCCCCCAGGAGTGGGGAGGGAATGGGGATTTTGCAGTATCCTTTCTCCAGGAGCAGGGGGAGGGAATGGGGATTTTGCAGTATCCTTCCCCTGCCATGCCCACCAAGCATTTAATTATATAACTGGCCATTTGTTCTTTGAAACATTTCCAGGGAAAGGATTTGGTTGAATACTTAAGAATATCCATTTTTTAAAAATGTCCTTGGATCACCCAAAGGCATTCTATAATTATTACAGGTTGTCCTCATTTAATGTCCATTTGTTCAACTGTTGATTGTTCGAAGTTACAGTGGCACTGAACGAGGGGTACTTATGTCAGGTTCTTGTAATTGTAGCTGTCGCAGGGTTCCTGCAGTCACATGATCGTGATTCAGACAACTGGTTCACAATTATAACACTGCAGTGTCCCACAGTCATATGATCGCCATTTGCAACCTTCACTCCCAGCTTCCAAGAAGCAAAGTCAATAGGGAAGCTGGCAAAGGATCACAAATGGTTTATCACATGATAGGAGGATACTGGAACTGGGCAGGATTCGCCTAATAACAGCTACTAGAATGGCTGTTGTAATTCAATGGAATCACATGATGTTGCACCTTACAACCTGGCTGCTTAGTAATGGAGTGCTCCATTCAAATTACCATTGGTAAGTGAGGACTACCTATACCATATTAATTACTTAATGTTATTTGGTACATAGAAATTCAGATAATACGTTGTGAAATACAAAAATACATTGATATATCTTCATATATTCCATGTTAGTTGGTTTGAAGTTATTACAGTGGTGGGATTCAAATAATTTAACAACCGGTTCTCTGCTCTAATGACTGGTTGGGTAGGCATTGCCAGGTGGTCATGTGACTGGGTGGGCGTGGCCAACTTGGTGTAACTCATCACACCCAGCCCCACCTCCTGGCCACTCACCTCAAAGGCAAAAGTGGGATTCAGCCGGTTCAGGCTAATCTCACCACTGGCTGGCCCCACCCATTTTTTGGCCCGTTTTGAAATCCACAAGTCTTAAAATTGCCAAGGATACCCCTGAGCTAGATGTTCTGATAGATCAGTGTTTTTCAAATTTGCCAACTTTTAAGACGTGTAAACTTCAACTTCCAGAATGCTGTCTGGGCAATTCTGGAAGTCCACACATTTTAGGATTGCAAGTTTGAAAAACCCTGTCAAAAATGGACAATTTTTTTAGGGATCTGTCCTTTGGTCTCCTTTTTTTTAAAAAAAAAAAACATATTACAGATTATCCTGAGCAGTTTATCTATGAAGGAAGACTCTAATAGAAGCATGCTTTATGCATAAAAATATAGAAAGGCATCTAAGGATCACTAATCTCCCCACCTTCATGGACCATAATTTATGAGAAGTTTGCATTGATCTCAACAGAAGTTTTCCTCGGCTTTGCTTTGCCTGAATATGCATACTCTGTCATTGAGCTGTGATCATTCTAGCCCTAAAAATAGACACAAAGTTCTCCAAATCATAAAACTGTCCTCCTCTGTCTTTATTTATATTCTGGAATAGTCAGATAATGAGGAAAAGCTGATCAGGAGAGATACATGGACAGACATTATTATTGATCTGATTATCCTAGAATTGTTATCATTGGAAAAAAGGGTGGTTTACACTGATACTTAAGATTCCTTCCCTACTCCACCCCATAACTGATGTACGGATATGAGGAAAAGGTCCAAGTGGGTGGAGGAATTTTTGACCCTCTTTCAAGCTTATTTTCTCAGAATTGGTTCTAAAACTGGACATAAATTTTATTACTACAGAAATTGTAATTGGAGCAAAGAAGGAAGCAGGGGACTTTAGGAAGACAACATTATGGCAATTCAAGTTTTTGATGAAATTTTCTTGCTTTCCTTATTTTCATATCTTGGCTTTAAATCAATCCAAAGACATTACATTTGTTCAAAATAATCTATATATGGGGTATGGGAATTTATGTCAATTTTTTTTTACAAAGTTTTGCTATAGTCCAGGTTAGTAGTGCGATTTTATACTATTTCATATGGTTGTCTAATAATCCAAATTCAGAAGGGGGAATATCTTTGAGGTGAAGGCTCACTTTGTGTTTGCCAAAATGTTTAAAAGATTTGTGCAGTGGGGCAGGGAAAAGCACAATGGATTGAGAAGTCTGAAGTGTGTGCCCACACAAGCTTCAAATTCCTTTTCCCCTTTCAAATCCAGATTGTTGTACAGCTTCAAGAGACGTAATTGAAGATTTGAAATCTTCATTTTTCGGCCTGTTTTTCCAGGCTGTTTTTTGGGCCGTTTTCGGCCGTTTTTTGTGCCGTTTTAGAGGTTCAGTAGTAGTAAATAAATAGAGAGGGAAATTGTACCTTGTTGAGGCTTTTGACTCAATTACCCTCTCTATTTATTTACTACTACTGAACATCCAGAACGGGCCAAAAAACGGGCCAAAAACATCCGAAAAAGGGCTGAAAAAGGGCCTGAGAAAGGGCCTAAAAAACCAGCGGGGCCAGTTCGCCAAACTGGGCAGAATTTTAACAACTGGTTCACCCGAACCAGTCTGAACCAGCTGAATCCCACCTCTGGGTTATTAAAGAAAAAATAAAATCATCTATAACTATTATTTGTGTTAATGGTATTTCTGCAGTACATTTACAGCATGCCTCATCACTGAAGTAAAGGAACCAAAAACATATTTGATACAATAGTTTCATGACTTTGGATCAATGTAAGAACTTCCTGTCTTTAAGAATAGTCTTACAAATATCAGCACCTAGCCATCCTTGTTGGGGTTTAAGCAGGATCCAAATTACCTAGAGGTTAACTCCCATGGGGGATTCAATATTTTTCCCAAGTGATTCCTGAAAGATGTTTGGTACTGAAATTGTTTTGATTTTAAAAGGTTTCCAAAAACAAGGTACTTAGCAGCATTCACTTGTGATTCTTTGTAATTTCATCCCTCGATTTAAAAGAAAATAGTACATAAATAATTAGCCTCTTGAATGTGTTACTTAACTTTAGATTCATTGAGATTATTTTTAGACAAACCTTGCTTGATAAACTATTAATGGCTCTCCAGCTTTTTCTTTGGATCTTGTTGAGATTGCTAATCAAATCCAAGATAGGTTTTCGCTTTCCCCAGATCCACCTTGTCTGGGAAACATCTGCACTTTACTTACTCATTTGAGATATTCTCTTGAGAAATCTGTCATAGAATCTTTTAATACTTTTTTTGCCCTGTCTATGCTGTATATAATCTCTAGCATGTGTTAAAGCCAATTACATGTTTTTTTAAAAATACATCTATCTTGGTGTGAATAAGGAACAGAAGACCTTAGATTATTTTTGTCAAGCTTTACAGGACACACTCCCATTGCATCAGTACTGTGGGTGCGCTATATTCCCATGGCAACAGTTTCTTGCTCCTCTTTTGGCTCTTCATTGTTTAAGTGAAGGTGAAAGATAATCAAGCTGAATTTCTTCTTGGCTAATTGGTAGAAAAAGAAAAAAAATCTGAAATGGTATTGTACTATGACAGATTTCTTTCTAAAACATGTCGGGTTCTGATCAACATAAGTGTTTAATGTTGTCAGCAACTTAATGTGTAAGCTACTTGGTCGTGGGAGTGGATGCTGTAGTTGTTTGTTCTATGGAGGTGGCTTGCAGGTCTGGCAGACAACACAGAAAAGTGAAACAGGCCAGAGAGAAGCAGTTATCAAACTGGAGCCATAGAAGAATGGGTCCAGAAGAGAGCAGCAAAGATTAAGAGCCTGAGAGTAAATCTTTGGGAAGTGTTGTTGAGTATGTTTAGCCTGTGGGGATACATAATAGCTTGTCTTCAAGTATCTGAAGTGCTGTCATGTGCAGAAGTGTTCAGAGTTGTTTCAGAAGACAGAGTAAGAAACAATGGCTTTAAATTACAAGGCAGTAGATATTGTTGAAAATCAGAAAATATTCCTATTCGACAAAGGAGCAAATTGCTTTAGGAGTAGCAGTTTGTCCTTCAGCAGAAGTGTTTAAACAGAATTTGAAAGCCATCTGGTGTAGATGTCATGATGGAGATTCTTGCACTGGACAAGGTGTTGGATTTGATGACCTCCAGAGGACTTTCCCACTCTTGCTTTCTTTGATTCTATGAATCACAGCAAGATGTGCAAGACGGAATGGTCACAGGCTAAATTAAAGGAATTCTCTTTCATCTGGCATACGTGTACTGATTTCTATTGGTTTTTTAAAAAAAGCTTATTTTTATTTCCTGGATGGTACTTGAAAACATAGTTGAGAATTTCTATGTAATCCATAGAAATCATAAGAGAAGTACATTCCAATTCTCCAATGCAAAACTCTGTTGGTGATCTTAATGCAGTCGTTCTCTCTCAACCTTAGAGCTAATTTGGATTTCTGGGTTATGTTTGTCATTTAACAGAGCATATCGAAGGTTCAGTAGGATCATGCTTTCTTGCTTTTGTTATGTGCACTCATAACAACACCAATCATCTCCAAAGCAATTTGCTCGTGATTTGCCTTGTTCATACTAAGGCAAACTTTTTTTTTCTTTTCCCAGATAGATGATGTATTTTAGAGCATTAAAAAAATCAGTTAGGGTTTGCTTGAAAAAAAGGGTACTGAATAAAATAATTCTCATTTAGTGACCACAGTTATAACCAGCAACTTGGTTGCTAAGTGAAGCAATTGCTAAGTGTAATTATGATTGTGTTTATAATCTTAAATTCAACTTTCCTTTGCTTTAAAGTAGTTATCATCTTACAATCATTCTTCAGTGACCATTCGAAGTTAACAACAGCACTGAAAAAAAAGATCTACAACTGGTCCTTGCACTTATAACAATCACAGCATCCCCACCATCACATAATCAGAACTGAGGCAACTTAACAACTGGCATGTATTTACAACATTTGAGGTGTCCTGGGGTCATTTGACCACCATTTACCAACCTTCCCAGCCAGTTTCTGATAAGCCAAAGTGAATGGGGGAAATTGGATTTACTTAATTCTGGTCCCTGTTGTGGCTTTAAGTTGAGAACTACCTGTATAGACCTTTTAAGTTTGTTACTGCAAGAATTGGTTGTAAAGTTATTTTTTCATTACTGTCATAACTGCAAACACTCGCTAAACAAGGCAGTTGCTAAATGAGGACTGGCTATACCTGGACTGATCAGCAAGATGCTGTGGAAAATGCTGAGGCTGCAGCAACTCATTTGTTTTGAGTGGAAATTAATTCAATGAAGATAGTATTAAGGAATAATATGAAAAGATTGTTAACATAATTAGGGGGTTAGACTAGTTGATATCTAAGATATGTTCCAACTCGGTGACTTTATGAAAATAGACTTTAGATGATGCATGTGACTTAATCCAGCATTAATTATGGACATCTGTATTAATTCTAGATGGTCTATATCAAACCCTCTGACAAGAATTGAACTCATAGACCCCAAACCCCACTCCAGAGGTGGTGGAAATTATGTAAAAACTTAAATGCAGGGGCATAATATAATGCAACACATGTATTTACCTGAGATCTTAAGTAAATTTGGATTGTGTGTGTGTATGTATGTATATACATATACATATACACAATTATACACACATATATACACATACATACACACACATCCAAATTGTGTACACACACATATACACACCATTCTGATAGATTCGGTATATCTCTTCCTGCCACACTGTTAAGCACCAGGGCCTGGATAGCTCCTACAGCTAATGCACTGCATATGGTAATCTAAAGTTCAGTAGTCTGTAAGTTCAGTTCCCAGTAGAGGGAATTATAAATTATAAAATTGCATCTTAACTATTAAACTTGTACGGTAGATCTGTGTGTTTGAGAACAAATGTATATTTGTGTCCTTATTACTCACTTAGCATGTATAAACTACATTCTAAATTCTTCTGGAGGACTAAGAAAGTAGGGTCAGTGAAGTCAGTTGATTCTACTGATACTATCCTCCTAAATGAAATGGCAGAAGAACAAGGCCTTGCTTGTAGGATGTGGCTAAGCCTTACTGCAATTTGCCAACAATGTCTATTTTTTTCCTTAACACGCACATACATACACATTCTTCTGAGAATAAAATAATTGTCTATTGTGACGTGCTTTAGTCTGAATCTAGCTTGCTCCACCACTAAAAGACTTTTCCCCTATTTCTCTGTCTTCTATTTTGCTCAAAAAATGTTTTGTATACATTTTAGCCAGAATTTCAGTAAGGCTCCTCACTCAGTCTATAATATTTTTAATCACCTTTGCTTCCCTTTTTATATATGAGGGTTATAATGGTGATTTCTTATCTGACTGGGATGCAACCTGTTTTATTTATATGAGACAACATCTCTGCTAATAATGGGACCCACCAATCAATGTGTGTCTTGAAGATATCAGGCAATAAAAAAAATCTTCTCCAGGTGCCTTATTAAATTTCAGAGATTGAATAATAAATTTGATTTCTGAATGACAAATTATCATGTGTATTTGTGTTTATGAATCCTTTCTCATCCATTCAGATTGAAAAATGAACAATATTTTGTAAGTGTATATATTGGCAGTAATTTCAGTTGTAAAGAGAATCCGTATATATCTGGAAGAATCATGACCCTTTTAAACTCATTTTCTAATATTTAAGAGCTATTCTTAGCTGCTTCTCTTTTTTCCCCCTCCAGATCAGTGCACTGTTACTCGGACATATCTGTTTCTACACAAATTTTGGTTCTTCAGTGCTGTATATTACTTTGGCAATTGGGCTTTTATTGGAGTAAGTAATCTTATTTAAAGATGATTATAAATACAATTTAATGTTCTAGGATAAGTATACTTACAGTATGTGCATCGGGGCAACATTGCCTTGTATATAAATCTGTTGCATCCTTCATCTAACCTCCAGTAATACAGTGTGTTGATGTAAATTCACAGGTTTTCTTGATTGGATTAATTGTGTCATGCTGCAAAGGAAAAAAATCAGTCATTGAAGGTGAAGTGGATGAAGATGATTCAGATATAAGTGATGATGAGCCATCGCTCTATTATGGCTGACAGCCTGCAGTCCTGAAGGTTAAAGCTTGCAATGTAAAACTGTGAAAATGCCACTTTTGGTTCTGACTTTATTCTTGGAAAAGTTCACTTTTGCCAATATCGAAGGGAGAAGTAATATAAACCAGGATTTGGAATTTCTGCAAATCTGACTGGCTTATAGTTAAATTCATTTGTACATAGGCACAAGAGCTAATTTTATGAAGGAAAAATTAAAGAGAACTATTTTTTGAGTATATAGCTACGAAGTTGTGATGTCATTTAAATGCCATTTAAGTTTGTTTTTGTTAGTCTTGAATTTTAAATTTATTAATGATTTTTGTTTCTTTAGACTTGACAAATCATAATAAACTGACAAATGTATCATACATCTCATGGAAATCAAAAGTTACCAGTGCTTGTTAATATGAAACTAATACCTAAATCACACCTGTTGGTATATGAAGTGATACTTAAAGACAATAGAACTATTGTCTGGTCATTAGAGAGAATCCCTGCCATATCAAATGTGAATGCAGTATGATATTCAATAGTTGCAGATGGGATGCGACTATTATATTCAGTAAAATAGTGGAAGAAATATGTATTCCATTCTCAAGTATTGTTTATTCAGTTTAGTATCTGCCCACATATACTATTTTCAACCCAATTGGATAGAGAGCAATAGATCTGGGCAGATCAACAATATAGAATATGCCATGAACTTTCTAATTCAAAATAACAATGTAAAGAAAGATACTTTTTTCCATATTTTCATACAATTTGTGAGCTTTAATTTCTTTATGGTTTAAACTAAATCCAATATGTACACTTTTAAAAGACATTAAATATTAATCACCTTGCTTGGTTACGGTTTGCTGTTCACTGTCTTGACATAATACAAATATGCTGAACCCTGTTTTAAACACTGAAACAACTATTCAGTATAATTTTGCTTAATTATAATTGATGAAGGGCACAAATGTTTAAAAATCATGCTATTTTGTTTCTTATTTTGTAAAATAAATTAATCAGGATCCTAAATGCATACTATTCTGAAGTATTCTTGTAACTCAAAATCTATTATTTAATCTTAGTCTTTACTGTTCTTAGATTTCTCATACCTTATAATTACATATAAAGAAAACGAGTTTTTGAGTGTATTTTCTGCAGCAACTTCATTGCACCTTCAAAATATAATATGGAATAATATTTTAGACATTATTATTTTTTGATGTTTAAGCTAGCGTTTCTTGCAGGGTTTCCCATGACAGAAATCATGAGAGAAATTATGTCAAAAGAGAGACAAAAAAGGCTTGGTTTAACATGTTTGCTGGAAAAGGCAGGGGGAAGAAAAGAGAAGAATCCTTTTGCTTATGATTTCTTTCTTAAGGAGTTTTCTCCCCCCAGAGGTATACCCAAACATTGTTTTTGTTCCCAACTTCAGAACATAAGAGTCCCCTTCAAAATAGCAAGAAGGACAAAATAATGTCTTGACTTCACAATTTAATGTAACCTGTGATGTAATGCCTCCCCCCCCCAACATGCACAGTGTACAAATACACACATACGCACACCAAAACTCAGCAAAACAGCTCAGACTATCAGCATAATGCTAGTAATGGCCTTTGCATTTACAGCTGACAAACTCAGCGGTTAAAAATGTTGAGCTTGTCAGCTGGAAAGCTGACAGCCCGGGTTCGAGACCCAAGTGGTGCGCAATGAGGTGAACTCCCATTCCTTCTCCAGCTCCGCCCACCTAGCAGTTTGAAAGCATACAAATGAGAGTAAATAAGCCTGGTGCCACTTTGGTGGGAAGGTAACAGCGTTCCATGAGCCTTGGGTTATAGTCAGTTGACCAAATGACCACAGAAATGTCTTTGGACAACATTGGCTTTCTTGGCCAAGAAACGGAAATGAGCACTGCCCCCAGTTGGACACAACTGGACAGGAGAAACCTTTATCTTTATTAAAACTTAGAATCTCAGCTCACATTGACAACTTCAGTACATGCAGCAGGATAGTCCATGAATACTCTTGCATACTACTTTACGTTTATTGGCCTTATATATTCTTAATTTGCCCTTTTCAGGCAACCTCCCTTTAAAAAGGAGCACGATATAAAATACTTGTCCAGGTCCAGAGCCAAATGAAATAGATTCAGTAAAAACCTAGACAAAAAAAGGCTTCTGTTTCATGACCTTAAAGACAAAAGGAAGCAGCTGATGCATGGCTAATGGCATTTACCTAAAACTGGTTCAATTCCATATAAGACAGAAAGATCAGAACTCTGTCTCTGCGATTGCTCCCTGGAATTTACTCAATGCATTTAAAGAATCTTAATTTGAATCTCTAGGTTTAAGATGACGAATGTATCTTTTATGTACACTGAAAGCGGACAAATTCCTTGTGTGTCCAATCACACTTGGCCAATAAAGAATTCAATTCTGTTCTGTTCTGTTCTGTTCTGTTCTGTACTGTACTGTTCATGTCAGCATCAGCTTTCCTGCTTTAGCTGCCATAAGAAACGGGGAGGGATTAGGTATGGAGCAGAGGGGGGGAAGAGAGCAGGAGGGGGTTTGTCTTTGTAGGAGGGTACTTCGGGGAAATCGAAACTACATTTCAGAAGGGGATGGCCGACCAACTGTCCTGACATTCCTGATGGATGACGCTGCCAGACGTGTTGCCACCTGACCTTTGGAAGACCTTTAGATTGGCTGAGAAACTATAAACACGAGGGGGGGAAGAAGCTTAGTAGATGCATTTTGCGCGTTTTGATCACTTCCAGCTTTTCACTGGGATGTTAATCTTTTCATATTCAGTAAAAGTACCAGATTCTTCAAAATGCTTGAGTTTGGGGTTTTCTTTCCTGGATACTGAAGGAAGCATACCTGACATTAAGCTGGAAGTCATCTCAGTCATCCCGGACAAAACCCGAGGGGACTGAAAATCCAAAGTATGTCAGATCGTGGGAGTGATGACGAAGGGAAGATGGGGGCAGCAAGTTCAACCGCCCTCCAGTCGGAAAGAGAAACTGCAGAATGGCTGGAAAAACTCCGTTTGGAACCGGAGGAAGCTAGATGGTCCAAGGGTGTGGGCAGACTGCCGGACTGGGGAGAGAATCCCCGGGGAGTGACGACTTCCAGACCCCGGAAAAGGGAGGCAGTGTGGATGCAACAGCAGAAGGAACGTCTCATGATAGATCAAGCCTTGCAGCTTATCCGTGATGTGGAAGAAAGCAGAAAAAACCGTGAGTCTTTTGAAACTCCTGTGGAAAAGGGGGAAGCAGATCCCAGGGGGGAGGCAGAAGAGACAGCCTGCGGGGGAGAGGAAGAGTTTGAGGAGGGAACATCCCAGGCTTCGGCAGCTCGAGGAAGAGATGCAGCCGGCCAGAGAACCCCAGCCCTGCAGGCCCCCCCCCCGCAGACGTAAAAAGCCAAAAATCCCCCCCCTTCCTGGAAAGTTTGATGGAAATCCTAAAACCTTGGGATTTTTCCTGACCCAAGTGTGGAACCACATGCAGGATTGGGGGGAGGACTACGAAACAGAGGCGGCTAAAGTCAGAAGCGTTGCGAATGCCCTAGAGGGAGTGGCGGCTGAGTGGATGGTAGTTCTCCACAATAACAACTCCCTCCTGCTGAGAAATTACAACCAGTTCATGAGGGCCCTTAGAAGACGTTTTGAAGATCATTTAGCTGAACGAAAGGCGAGACTCAGAATGAAGAGCATTCAGCAGGGCCGGAGGCCGGTGGCAGAGTATATCCAAGAGTTTCGTGAACTGGCACCTTATATGACAGGCTGGTCAGAAATGGCGCTTTTGGAGAGTTTCAAGGATGGATTGAATGATGAGATATATCTAGATTGCAGGAGCATGGGGGTCCCCGATGATTTGGATAGATGGTACATAGTAGCTGAGGATGTGGAGATCGAGCTGAAACGGAGCGAACTCCGAGGAAGGCGGATGGGGGACCAGTCATCCTCTCTCTACCGTAAGGGGGCGGCCAAGATGACTGGCGGGAAGACCGAATTCAAACCCAAGTCAAAGCCCTTCACCTGTTTCAAATGTGGGAAGGAGGGTCACCGGGCGGCCGAATGTCTCTCCAAACCACCGCCAAAAGCCACCGGGGCCAGCCAAAAGAAAAGCGATAAAATACCCGCCAAAACCCGCGGCACCGCCCTGAAAGGAGAAGTCGTTGATTTCACTCCCCGGAACCAGCGTGAGTTGGGAACTCCGACCAACGATGACGACAGCGACACAGACTCCGACTCGGACACCGATGAACGGGTGAGTCACACGGAAGAACCCTTACTCATCCCCGTAGAAGTAAGGGTGCCCTCCACAGGAACTCACGCGCAATTGTTAGCCCTGTTGGACTCGGGGTGCACTAGGTGCATAATTAGCCCCAAAGTAGTGGAGGAAATGGGACTGAGACTGAAAACGTTAAAAAGACCCATTGCATTTTGTCAATTAGATGGATCGATTGCAGGGGGGGGCCCAGCTAGTTTTATGACCGAACCCCTCGAACTACACTTGGGGAATCACATAGAAAAGCTCAGCTTTATTGTAGCCCCTGGCATGGAAAGGCCCCTAATTCTAGGACTGCCCTGGCTTCGAAAATGGAACCCACGAGTAAATTGGAAAACGGGGGTCCTGCGCATCCGTACGGCAGAACCACCTCCCGAAAAGGAAGGCCCCTCCCTAAGGGACGACATAAGACCAGAAGGGGCCGCAGTAGCCATTAACTATATTGAGGGAGAAGAGAAAATTCCGAAGGAATATTGGGACCTCAAGGAAGTGTTTAGTGAAAAAGCTTCTGATAATCTGCCTCCCCACAGGGCCACTGACTGCACCATTGAAATCCTCCCAGGGGTGAAGCTTCCCAAACCAAAAATATACCCCATGACACCTCGAGAATTGGAGGAATTGCGAAATTTTATTGACAAAAACTTAGAACGGGGATTTATCGAACGAGCCAAACCCAAGGTAGCAGCGCCAGTAATGTTCCGCGAAAAGAAAGATGGATCCTTCAGATTAGTTGTTGATTATAGAAACATGAACGCCATTTGCGTGGAAAATGTCTATCCCCTCCCACTTATGAAGGACATGTTGGCCCATTTAGGAAAGGGAAAAATTTTTACCAAACTTGATTTAAGAGAGGCATACTACCGAGTGAGAATAAAAGAGGGAGATGAATGGAAGACAGCATTTAATTGCCCACTGGGGTGTTTCCAATTTAGAGTACTCCCTTTTGGACTACAGGGGGCCCCGGCCGTATTCATGCAGTTGATCAACGAAGTGTTGCATGAGCATCTATATAAGGGGGTGTTGGTCTATTTGGACGATATTCTAATTTATTCTGACAACATGGCCGACCATATAAGATTGGTTCGAGCGGTCTTGAATAAACTCAGAGCAGCTGAACTCTATGCCAAACTTTCTAAATGTGAATTCCATCAAGACAAAATCCACTATCTTGGATATCGTATATCGCATGAGGGAATAGAGATGGACCCGGAAAAGGTCCGGGCAGTAATGGAATGGGCCGCACCGCGCACCCGTAAACAGTTACAGAGTTTCTTAGGGTTTGCTAACTTTTATAGACAATTTATCCCCTCTTTCGCAAAAATCGCACTGCCAATTACAAACTTGCTCAAAACAAAAGGGGAAATAAAACCCAAACCCTCGAAACCACTAGAATGGACTATGGACTGTCAGGCCGCTTTCGAAAAACTGAAACGGCTGTTTGCAGCTGAACCTGTGCTCAAACACCCCGACATAGAACAACCTTTTGTAATACAAGCGGATGCTAGCGACGTTGCCGTAGGAGCGATACTCTTGCAAAAGAATGAGAATGGAATATTACAACCCTGTGCTTACACATCCCGTAAACTATCTGAAACAGAAAGGAGATGGGCCATATGGGAGAAGGAAGCGTTTGCAGTTAGATGGGCGCTGTTAACATGGAGACAATTTTTGGAGGGGGCAAAACATCCTTTCGAGGTGTGGACTGACCATAAGAATCTAGAAGCATTAAAAACACCACGCAAATTGTCACCCAAACAGGCACGCTGGGCCCAACATTTCAAGCGTTTCAATTTCACTTTACGTTACCTTCCTGGGGGAAAAAATTTCATGGCAGACACACTTTCCAGATTGCCACAGTACAACAGCATAAAGAAGGAACTGGTTCAACCAATGATCCCCTTAACGCAATTGGCAACACCCGTCACTACCAGAGCGCAGAGTAAAACCGATCCAGAACTCTCAGGGGATTTACTCGAAAAGTTACGAGAAGCACTAAAAGTTGACGAGTGGTTTAAACTCCACTCGAATGAATGCACACTTCGCGATGGACTAGCTTGGGTTGGATCGAAATTGTATGTTCCGTCCACATTAAGACCAACCGTATTGAAATATGCGCATGATGCCAAAGCCGCAGGACACTTTGCGTTTGTCAAAACTTTACATCTTGTTAAGAGACAGTTTTGGTGGCCTGCACTAAAAAAGGACATACAGACATATGTGGCTAGTTGTCCAGTATGTGCCTCGGCTAAAAGACCTCCAGGAAAATCCCCTGGATTACTGCAAAGTGTGGCTAGACCGAACGCCCCATGGAAGGAAATATCTATGGATTTTGTGGTGGACTTACCCGACAGTGAGGGCTGCACTGTCATTTGGGTAGTAACTGATTTGTTTTCTAAACAAGTACATTTCATACCTTGCTCAAAGATCCCTTCAGCAAAAACCCTCGCAAAGTTGTTTATTCGGCAGATTTACCGACTACATGGGTCTCCTAAAAGAATAATTTCTGATAGGGGTGTGCAATTTACTTCCAGTTTCTGGAGAGAATTTTTAAGATTGATAGGCTCCGCACAGGGGTTGAGTTCCAGTCACCACCCTCAGACAAATGGTGCTTGTGAAAGAACCAATGGGGTACTCGAACAATACCTTAGATGTTACGTGAATTACCAACAGGACAATTGGGTAGACTTGTTGCCATTTGCAGAAGTGGCGTATAACAATTCTGTGCATAGTAGCACCGGATTCACCCCTTTTAAGGTTGCATCAGGCCAGGATTTTGTACCCATTCCCGAGTTACCTCAAGAGGATCCTCAAAATCCCTCTTTGATAGACTGGATAGAACAATTAAGGAGCACGTGGACAGTGACTCGTAAGGCATTAGATGAGGCACACCGAGCTCATAAGGCAAAAGCCGATAAGAAAAGGTCCCCAACTCACATTTACAAAGTGGGGGATAAAGTTTATTTGTCTACCAAATACTTACAAACCACCCAGAGGTCTAAAAAGCTGGGGCCTAAGTATGTAGGACCATTCCGTGTGATCAGACTGATAAATCCAGTGACAGTTGAATTAGAATTACCAAAAACTTTGAGACGAATACATCCTGTATTTCATGTTAGTTTATTGAAACCTGAACACTCATCTCCCCTAAGGGTTGATCATAGCAACCCTCCAATTCCCATCCTAGTAGAAGGGGAGCAACATTTTGAGGTTAAGGAAATCTTGGACTCTAGAAAACACCATGGTAAAATCCAATATCTGATTGCCTGGAAACATTTTCCACTATCTCAGGCTGAATGGGTAAATAAACGGGATGTCCGAGCTCCCAAGAAAGTTCAACAGTTCTATGCCAAATACCCTGATAAACCTTGATCATTGTATATATTCTGTTTCTCTTTCTCTTTTTCCTTTTAATTAGGACTAACGTCTCTTCTGCAAGAGGGGCCGAATGTCAGCATCAGCTTTCCTGCTTTAGCTGCCATAAGAAACGGGGAGGGATTAGGTATGGAGCAGAGGGGGGGAAGAGAGCAGGAGGGGGTTTGTCTTTGTAGGAGGGTACTTCGGGGAAATCGAAACTACATTTCAGAAGGGGATGGCCGACCAACTGTCCTGACATTCCTGATGGATGACGCTGCCAGACGTGTTGCCACCTGACCTTTGGAAGACCTTTAGATTGGCTGAGAAACTATAAACACGAGGGGGGGAAGAAGCTTAGTAGATGCATTTCGCGCGTTTTGATCACTTCCAGCTTTTCACTGGGATGTTAATCTTTTCATATTCAGTAAAAGTACCAGATTCTTCAAAATGCTTGAGTTTGGGGTTTTCTTTCCTGGATACTGAAGGAAGCATACCTGACAGTTCTATTCTATTTTCTATTCTATTCTATTCTATTCTATTCTATTCTATTCTATTCTATTCTATTCTATTCTATTCTATTCTATTCTATTCTATTCTAAGATGACTTCGATGTTTAGAATGAAACACCTAAGATTTCTCAAACTACTAAGCATGTTATGGCCATCAAAGCCATTCCAGTTCTGAAATCCAGCTAGATCAAGAGTTAATTCAATTTTATTTTCAGGCTCTGAATTTAAAACAGGTTAAAAACATTCCCTTGCACATAATTTTCAAATCTATAGGGGCAGGCACCCAGAAATGGGATATTCTAGTTTTTATTAATTTATTAGAGGATACTGCAACTGCCATAGGTTGGAGAACAGATTATAGATCTACTGTTTCAGCACCATCGTAAGTTTGAACTGCCATTGAATGAAGCAATCGGTAACTGAGGACTACCTGAGTCTATATCTGTAGGAAACAACAGCAAAAATTTTGCTTCCATCAGTTATGTATACAGGACCCTCTCCTTCAGTTCGGCATCATCTTGGATAGTTGCAGAAGTGCTGATAAATCTGATTACATATCTTTCAAAAATAAGACGTACTTTTGACTACTTGAACTCAGAATGCACTTTCTCTTAGCACTGATGATATTATATAGTTGGTTAATGAAACGTCTGCAAGAAAACTATCAAGCTTCGAGAGCACCAAGGACCCGACAGTTCAACCTTGAGCTACAAATATTCTCTTCTATTGGCACTTTGCCCTCTCCTGGATGTGATAGTTTTTCTCCAGTCATGCACTACTCTTGGGATCAGTGTCACTTTTTATGGGACTTTTTAGAACTGTCACACCCACTTCTTCCAAAGGTGCCATTTCTGTGCTTGGCATTTTTACAGTTGATCCTGACCCCCATGTTAATCAATTGGAAGTTTCAAAGTGCCCCCAGTCCATTACCTTTTTTCGGAGGTCACTTTTAATGTACATTTAGTTGTCCTCTGATGCTGTGTATGTCTTGAAATTCTTTGTTCCGTGACAGTTTGAGGAATAAACTAAAGCCAGAACTTATAAACTTAACACTTAATGTCCTTGGAATTTCAAAGGGCAGAAAGTTCAGACTGGGTAATTATTCCTTAACTAGTAGCTTGGCTCCTATCTAAAGCAGATGAGCCAGGACTGTCATAGTAGCAATTTATATTTTAGACAGAGAAAGAATAAGTAATTCTCAAATAACTCTTTGACCTCTTAAAGTTGGGTTGTAAAATTAGCCATGCAGAGTTATACCTGTCACAACTTCTCCCATGCAGTTATTTAAAATTCCCGAATCTCAGAGGAAGATCAAGCATAATAACTAAAGAAAAGCAGATTCCAGATTAAAAATTGATTAAAACTTGTTCTTTTCTGTGCAGGTACTGAACAAATAGCTAGAGAATTGGTGATTCCAGGCTGCAGCGTTCTTTTTTTTTTTCATTTATTTGAACTTTTTAGTGCCGCACCCTCCCAAACCAGATCTTTGAAAAGTACAAAATGCCTTTCTGGCCACCGCATCAGTGCCTTAACCATTCAAGAAACAAATGGAAATGATTTCATCGTTTGCTCTGATTGAACATTTTTAAATCAAGACAGAATTTTTGTCAGTCTGATCCTGTCTTATAAGAAAATAGATGATCTAATTGGGAAAAATCAATTAGTATGGAGCTGGTATAGAGATATACAGCCAGTTTAGTGTAGTGGTTAAAGGCAGCAGGTTGTACACCAGGAGATCATAGGTTCTAATCCTGCCCTAGGCACAAAGCCATCTGGGTGACTTGGGCCAATCGCCCTCTTTCAGCCCTATGAAGAATGCAATGGCAAGAAATCAGAGTTCAGCAAGAATTCAGATATCTTGCCAAGAAAGCTGCAGAGATTAATCCAGATAGCTGCCAGGAGTCCTTACTGACTGGAAGCATGCATGTAAGCACACACACACGCACACACACACTTTATTCAGCTTGCCATTTTTAACAAACTTCTCTGCAGATGTGACAGCCAGGACCTCTCCTGACAGGAACAAACAGCCTGAAAAACCGGTAACTTGCTTAGCTCCTAAGAGTAACATGCTGACATAATATGCAAGGCTTTCTTGATAATATTTGCATGCTCAGTAAAAATGTCACAAAAAATAGCCTGGATGTTTTGAAGACTTGATGTGTAAAGTGACTTTTTGAACTACTTTGTCCTCATAAGCAAAGCTTGCTATCTGGAGTAAGGAGATATAAAGTTAGCATTAGCCTACAATAGAGCAACTAAGCATGGTGTGCCTCTTGCACAAAGACTACTTGTAAATGTATAACTATTGTATGCTTCTATCGAGCATCCTTAATTTTAAGAAGCAGCCATTAGTACAAGAACAACGCTGATTTCTTTAAAAACATTGGAAGAGAATTAAAACAGATTAACAGATTAACAGAGTTGAAAGGGACTTTATAGGTCATCTAATCCACCACTCCTGCCCAAGCAGGAGACCCGACACCATTTCTGACAAATGACAGTCCAATCTCTTCTTGGAAGCCTCCAGTTATGGAGGCACCAATAACTTCCGAAGGCAAGCCGTTCCATTGGTTGATTGTTCTCACTGTCAGAAAATTTCTCCTTATATCTAGGTTGAATCTCTCCTTGATCAGTTTCCATCCATTATTCCTTGTCTGGCCTTCGGGTGCCTTGGAAAATAACTTTACCCCTTCCTCTCTGTGGCAGCCCCTCAAATATTGGAACAAATAACTGTTCAATTATTATCAGCTCTCATAGCTACTATTAGGAAAAGAAAAACCAATGACCTTTTGAATATAAATGATGAATAACAGGAAACAAATGGGGAGGGGCCTTGGTTTCATCAATTATTATGGCACAAAATCATTAATGGGACTCTTCTAATGTAGAGCAAGCATTTTGGAAGAGTTATTCAGGTAAAAACAGTGAGATTTGTCTTTCTACATTCACCAGCATACATTTTCAAGTTGCTCAAAGTCCCAAAGGTGCTTTTTTTCAAGAGGCAACTGGACTTTCTGGTTTTTCTTTTTCTTTCAAAGAAAAATCAGAAAGTCCAGTTGCCTCTTGAAAAAAAGCACCTTTGGGACAACTATGACCTGGTTGTCCTACTATCGCAGCACCATTGAGAGTGTCCTGACATACAGCATTCTTGCATGGTATGGGAGCAGCTCTGTAGCGGACAAAAAGGTTCTACAGAGAATCATTAAAACTGCCCAGAATATCATTGGGCTCCAGCTGCCAGCCCATCTTTGAATCTCGCTGTTTGAGGAAGTTGCACAACATTCTCAGAGACTCTTCCCATCCTGCTTACAATCTTTTTGGATTGTTGCCTTCTGGCAGAAGATACAGAACAATTAAAACTCAGACCACACGTCTTCTGAATAGTTTTTATCCCAGAGCTATAATTGCACTCAACAATGAACTAAAGGGCCACCATCAGTAAACTGTTGGACAGCATTGCTTGGTCTGCTGTGTGGATGCTTGGGTGGTTTAGGGGCAGGGAATTTGTGGTGGGTGGGGGGGGTGTTTGGGGATTGTTATGTGTGTTGGACCTGGTCTTTGGGTGTTAAGTGAATTTCGTTGTATGGGTATACTGTGTATATACGTACAATGACAATAAAGTTATTATTATGACTTGAGAATCTCCATAGACAAGTTGCTCAAATAAAATGTATTTTAGGTAGTGAATGTTTTAGAATGCTGATGAAGAACTGGGTGGATTCAAAGCTATGCAGATGAGTGGGATATTGCCAGTCTCTTATTCCTCAAATAAAATGCTCTGAAGAGAAGGGAGACATCTCCTGTGGAAGGATGTGTTGGGAAACATAGGTGAAACCTCATGCCCCTTCCATTTGGGAAAGTCTTCTCAGACTTTTCCTGTAACTAAAAAAGGTGCTTTGGTTTACTGATCAGGAATGCCTTTTAACCCAACCCATAATCCCTGGGTGTTAGGAAAGAGCTACTGTCCTACCACAGCAGCACGGCAACAGGCAAAATAAACCCGATTAAAATGTTGGCAGTCATGCAGTCTACTTCACCTGTGCCCTTTACACAAGACAATACTGAGGAGTTAATTTTTACAGTGTTGCTTTATATACATATTTTTAAATTTAATCTTAAATTATTCTGTTTTTAATGCTTAATTTTACTGATTAAATTGTACTCCATCCAGAGCTGCTGTCTGAGGGTGGTGGGCAGTTAAGCAGCATGAAAAATAAAATAATTAAATAAGATAAATAAAATAAACATTTTGGGGCTGTTCATGTTTTGGACCAGCTTGCAAACATCTGTGCACACTTCCTGTGTAAATTAGTTACATGGGTGACATGTTAAATATGAATGACCTGTCTGTTCATCATATTGCTCCTGCATTCTGTGATCCTTGGAGTGAAAGTGTTTGAGTTCAAATCACTAGAAAACTGAGAGGAACAAGAAGTGACAAGGAAAGCATCAAAGTGGAATCCATTTTTAAAATAATGTGGGCAGCTGCCTTCTGCAGAATGCTGAAGTTCCTGATTTGAAACCAGAAGTAAGCCTGACATGTCAGCTGTTTCAACTCAAGACATAGATAAGGGTACTTAAATCTTGAAGAAAAATGTGGCCTTCCACATACAGCGTTCTGAGAAAGGCCTAAATATATTTCACAAATATTCATCACTTTCCTTGTCTGGGTTTCAATATCTGTTGCTTTTGATCTCATATGATCATTGTCAACCATGTGATAAATGAGTTGGATTGTAAGATATGAAGCTACATCATTTAGAGCTGTATCTTTCTTACTGAGCTCATATATACGTTTGAAAAGGAACATGGAAGAAGCATCCCAGAATGAAGATGAGCTGCCTATCTCATCTGTATTCTAACCTTCATGCCAGAAATAAACAGCAATGTTCTTCAGCAGGGGTTCTCCATACTTGGAAACTTTTAGACTTGTGGACTTCAACTCCCAAAATTCCCAAACCAGCCTGGTTAGCTCAGGAATTCTGGGAGTTCAAGTCCACAAGTCTAAAAGTTTCCAAGTATGGAGAACGCTGTTCTACAGGTGATCCTTGACTTACAAACAGTTCATTTACAGCACTGAAAAAAGTGATTTATTACCGTTTTTCACACTTATGACCATTGCAGCATCCCCGTGGTCATTTGATTAACATTCAGACTTTTGGCAACAGACATGTATTTATGAAGGTTGCATTGTCCTGGGACCATCTCTACATTGATGATCCTCCTGTGACCTTCTGACAAGCAAAGTGAATGGGGAAGCCAGATTCACTTAACCATGTTACTAACTTGACAACTGCAATGATTCACTTAACTGTGGCAAGAAAGGTCATGAAAGGGGACAAAACTTGCTTAATAACTGTCTCACTTATCAACAGAAATTTTGGGCTCAATTGTGGATGTAAGTCAAGAATTACCTGTATTGTAGCTTATTTATATTTATTTATTAAATTTTTGCTGTCCATCTCGCCACAAGCTGACTTCTACAAATCCCATGATAAACCCCCAAAGCCCTCATGACAATGGAATCAAAGCTCTAATGAGATGCCCTCTATGAGATCTCTATGCAATATTCTAGTCCATTGAAGCCACAACAAGGCCAAAAAATAAATTTGTTGAGAATTCAGAAAATAAGTGGTAGATGTATGTATTTAAAGCTGGAAAAAAGCTATTAATCCCTAATAGTCTTCCCCAAACTTGATTGTGCTATCTGTATTCAGGTTATAATTTTTTTCTGATTTTAAAGAGGGATAAAGCACCTTCAGATGTCAAGTGGCCTAACAGATCAAATATTTTTAGATGTATCGTTTCTTAT
This sequence comes from Pantherophis guttatus, assembly GCF_059756535.1. NCBI lineage: Eukaryota > Metazoa > Chordata > Lepidosauria > Squamata > Colubridae > Pantherophis > Pantherophis guttatus. The sequence continues at coordinate 228,552,849 of NC_142063.1, read as the reverse complement.
TTTCAGCAGCCATCAGATTCACTCTTTTCCCAGCAGCCATTCATTAGTACAAAAGAACAAGCAGATCACTTGAATTAGTTGCCTACCAGTTCTTGAAAACAAGAGAATAGTATTTCCGCATGAGATCCTGCAACTCCAGACCTCTGTTCACACAATGTCAACATTCCTTAGAAGAATGTAGAGATTATTTTTGGCTCATCCGTGGTATGGTTGAACTGCAAAACTAGTTTTGTTGGGGTAGCTTTGTTTGCCATTAAAAGTAACTCTTGTTTCACCTTTCTCAGCTTTCGGTCGTGGGAAGGAAAAGCTTGTTTTATCCATGATAAAGAGTGAGTGGACAATATGATTTCATGTGATCAAGGTTCAATTTTTTCTTTAAAAACAGAGTTTGTAGTTATTTGTGTCACAATACTTTTGTGTGGTGCAGAGAAGGAGAAAAAATATTACATTTTTTTCTTCTGTTATTTATTTATTTATTTATTTATTGCTATAAGTGCCACTCTTTCATACTTGAGGAGCAGACTGTGCATTTTGAGGCTGCATGTTCTGACCTAGGCTTCCTGAGTCAGTAAAACACACAAGTAGTCCCCAAAACCTGTTTTATTTTAACAGCTGTGAATTCATTCACAGATGAGTCCCAAATAGTTGTAAAGAGTCCTTTGGGATAAGGCTGATAATCACCCACCTTTATCTCCCTTGGCACGCTGCCAAAGACCTAATTGGCAAAGCCACACGGAGTCCAGAATCAAACAGAGCTTCAGACTTTAAACTGCATAGAATTTACAATGTTGCTTTCTGCAAAGGCCCACGTACCTTTGCTCCCCTTTTAAGTCTTATGGGAGGGGCCAATCATCTCCAAGCCTTACTCCCGAGTCGTCCCTTTTATTTTAGCTGTTCTTGCTTCCTCGCAGCTCTGTGCATGCACACACTGGGAACAGGCTCCCCCTGTTCCTCTGCTTCGCTGAGGTCCAACTCTGGAAGCTCCGGAGGCAGCATGTACCTCCCAGATGGCCCCACCTCTGCCTCCGACGCAGAGCCCTCGTCCGAGCCTTCCCCAGACTCCAGGACTGGCCCATGTTCCTCCCCAGCCTCCTCACTGTCCGACTCTGCTGCCAGCGAACCACAACACTGCAACAGGTTTTATCACTCTCCCCCTCCCCCCCATCCCTTTTCAGAGGAGCTGTCAGATCCCAAAGTTTGCTTAGTTCTTGTTGGCAGGAAAGGAGCTTAGGAGAAAGAAAGAGAGAGAGTGAAGAACACTCCCTTTTTACAATCCTGTAGTCCTTATCTGAGGTAAAGTTGAGGTGGCTGAATGGAGCTGAGCATTTACTGGCTGGATGCCCTTCCTGAAGCCTTCGCAGTAGATATTTTTTTTCTTTGTGCTCTAAGAGAGAAACACCTGCTGCTACCTAGTATCAAACTCTCAATTTTCCAAGCACCCTCACCACTAGGCCACCACGCTGCTTTAAAGAAAGAACCATGTGAATTTTGGAGTTGACACTCTAGTCTACTCTATGAGGAATGAAATGTCCAGCTTTTGATTCAGAGCATCATCCTATAAGAAGGAAGACATCTCATATCTCTTTCTTGATCTGAGAACGTCCTTTTTTTGCAGGTAGACAATGAGATTTACAGTTTTGGGGTCCCTGGTATGCTCTCAGGGAAACAACAGGCTGCACTCTTTAGTATGCAGCCTCAGTCTAATTTTTAGTTCTGCAGCTAATAAAATAACACTGTATCTCAAAAGGGCTACCTTCTATTACAGCTAAAGCTTTTCTGATTTGGTTGTCCCTTGCCTACTGATACAATTTAAGTGGTCTTCTTTCTATTAATTATTTCTTTCACTGACATAGCATTTAAGTCTATGATAAACCCTTCCTTGATCCTTCAAATATTGAAAGAATTGTGACTTCTGGATTAGACTAGGTGGCTCAGTGGCTAAGACACTGAGCTTTGTCAATCAGAAAGGTCAGCAGTTCAGCGGTTCGAATCCCTGGTACAGGTCTCCTGCGTGAGCAGGAGGTTGGGCTAAATGAACTCCAAGGTCCCTTCCAACTCTGTTACTCTGTTACATTACGCTACGCTTATCATTCAGGAAAGGGATCCAATTTGTACGTTTACATTAGCGGAAGCAGTGGAAAATAGCATAATTCTGTCTCTTCCATTCAATTCCTTGTCTGTGTTTATATACAGACTAGGCTAAAATGGGATTGGTAGTTCAATTTATTTACTCAATAAATATTTATTAAAGAAATTAAAATGGATTAAAGATATAAATTGATGAAACCATAAAACAGTAGAATAACAATACCACCAGAGGGAAATAAAACTTAAAATGCAAACAATCTAGCGGGTCTAATTTGTCTCAGCCTAGCATTTATTTTGACAATCCAGCTATTACAGGTAGTCCTCAATTTACAACCATTCATTTAATAACCATTCAAAGTTACAACGGTACTGTAAAAAATGACTTATGACTGATCCTCATTCTTATGACCTTCATAGCATCCCTACAGTCAGACAATCAAAATTCAGGCACTTGGCAACCAGCAAATCTTTGCAATGGTTGCAGCATCTCAGACTCATATAATCATCGTTTGCAACCTTCCCAGCCAGCTTCTGGCAAACAAAGTCAATAGGGGAAGCTAGATTCACTTAATGGCCACATGGATCACTTACAATTGCCATGATTCGCTTAACGAATATGGCAAAAAAAAAGTTGTAAAATTGGGTGTAACCAGTGGAACAGCTTGCCACCAGAAGTTGTAGGGGTTTCATATACTGGAGGTTTTTAAGAAAAGATTAGACAGCCACCTATCTGAAATGTTATAGAGTCTCATTCTTGAGCAGGGGGTTGGACTAGAAGACCCCCAAGGTCCCTTCCAGCTGTATTCTGATTATCATCTGGCTTAGCAATGGAACTCCTGGTCTCAATTGTGGTCACAAGTTAAGGACCATCTGTACTTAACATGAAAAACCTAGATCCATGATGGTGAGCCTATCGCACGCGTGCCAGAGGTGGCACGCAACACCCTCTCTGTGGGCACATGAGCCGTCGCCCCAGTTCAGCTCCGCCGCGCATGCGTATGCACTTCCTGCCGGCCAGCTGGTCTTTGGCTCTCTGCCGCACATGAACCAGGGGGGGCATTTGCAGGGGGCCACACATGCATGCACAGGGCATGTGTGGGGGGCTGTGCATGCATTTGGGGGTTCGGGCACACGTGCGCATTGGCACGCTTGTGCACGCTTTGGGCACTCAGTCCGGAAAAGGTTAACCATCACTGACCTAGATGATTATATTAAGCCAAATGAAGCTAACTTTTTGGTGGCCAAAGGCCATATTTGAGCCCTTGTCATGGTCAGATCATTCACTCCTTCGACTGGACTTCCGTACTGCTACCCCCCGCCGCAGGGAGGCGGAACCAGTTAGGTAGTTCTGCCCCAGGCGCCTGATGGATCCGGATGGATTCCAGAGAGAGCTTGGGCCATTCCCTGAGGTTCTGGCTCATGACTCGACTGAAGACCTGGTGGCCGCCTGGGATAGGGCGGCCGCTGGAGCCTTGGATCTTGTCATGCCTTTGCGGCCTCTGACCCGGTGCTGATCCCGTGTGGCTCCCTGGTTCTCCGAGGAGCTGAGGGAAATGAAGCACCAGAAAAGACGCCTAGAGAGTGGTTGGAGGGCTAGCCGATCCGAATCTGACCGGACACTGGTAAGGTCTCATATTAAGACCTACCTAGTGGTGATAAAAGCGGCAAAATTTGACTATTTTTCCACTCTTATTGCGTCAGCAGATAACTGCCCAGCCACCCTGTTTAGGGTGACCCGTTCCCTGCTTCATCTGGGAGCGAGGGAAGACCCCTTACAGGGTAGAGCTGAGGACTTTGTGCAATATCTGCATGACAAAATTGCTCAGATTCGGGAAGGGCTGGACTCTGACTGGGTAGTTTCAGGCGGGGTGACTGAAGTGGACCTTGAGAATGTTATCTGGGAGGAGTTTGATCCAGTGGCTCCTGAGGACGTGGACAGGATTCTGGGCAGGCTTAGCGTGGCCACATGTTTATTGGACCCGTGTCCCTCCTGGTTGGTGCTGGCCTCCCGGGAGGTTACACGAGGCTGGCTCCAGGGGATTATTAATGCTTCTTTGAGTGAGGGTTACTTCCCTGCCACCTTGAAGGAGGTGGTGGTAAGACTCCTCTTTAAGAAGCCTTCCCTGGACCCGGCTGTATTAGTGAATTATCGTCCAGTCTCCAACCTTCGCTTTGTGGCGAAGGTTGTTGAGAGTGTGGTGGCGTGACAGCTTCCCCGGTATCTGGAGGAAATGGTCTATCTGGATCAATTCCAGTCGGGCTTCAGGCCAGGGCACAGCACAGAAACGGCATTGGTCGCGTTGGTTGATGATCTCTGGAGGGCTCGGGACAGGGGTTGTTCCTCTGTCCTGGTCCTATTAGATCTCTCAGCGGCTTTTGATACCATCGACCATGGTATCATGCTGCGCCAATTGGAGGGGTTGGGGGTAGGGGGCACCGTGTTGCGGTGGTTTTCCTCCTTCCTCTCTGACCGGTCGCAGTTCGTGTTGATGGGGGGACAGAGATCGACCTCGAGGCGCCTTGTGTGTGGGGTGCCGCAAGGGTTGGTTCTCTCGCCCCTTTTGTTCAACATTTATGTGAAGCCACTGGGTGAGATCATCCGTGGTTTCGGGGTGAAGTGCCATCTGTACACTGATGACACTCAGCTGTACATCTCCACCCCGGACCACCCCAACGATGCCCTTGATGTGATGTCCCGGTGCCTGGATGCCGTATGGATCTGGATGGGGAGAAACAAGCTCAGGCTCAACCCGTCCAAGACCGAGTGGCTGTGGCTTCCAGCATCCCAATATAGACAGTTGGCGCCATCACTGACTATTGGGGGCAAGTCGTTGGCCCCCACAGAGAGGGGTCGCAACTTGGGTGTCCTCCTGAATACATGGCTGTCTTTAGAAGAGCATATGATGGCTGTGGCCAGGGGGGCTTTTTATCAGGGTCGCCTGATCCACCAGTTGTGTCCCTTTCTGGATCGGGATGCCTTATGCACAGTCACTCATGCTCTTGTCACATCCCGCCTGGACTACTGTAATGCTCTCTACATAGGGCTCCCCTTGAGGAGCACCCGGAGGCTCCAGCTGGTCGCAGGTGGTTATGGGGGCGACTCGGCGCTCCCATGTAACACCTCTCCTGCGCGAGGTGCACTGGCTCCCAGTGGTCTTCCGGATGCGCTTCAAGGTATTGGTTACCATCTTTAGAGCACTCCATGGCTTAGGACCCAGGTATTTACGAGACCGCCTTCTGCCACAGATAGCCTCCCACCGACCAGTACGCTCCCACAGGGAGGGGCTCCTCAGGGTGCCGACGGTCAAACAATGTTGACTGGCGGTCCCCAGCGGGAGAGCCTTCTCTGTGGGGGCACCTACCCTCTGGAATCAGCTGCCCCCGGAGATACGGCAGATCCTGGATCTTCGCACCTTTCGCCATTCCCTAAAGACGTTTTTATTCCAGCAAGCTGGGCTGGCCTAACTCTTTTAAATTGTTTTAATTTTCAAATTGTTTAATTATGGGTTTTAATACAGGGGTGTTTTTAATTGTGGGCCAAATTAATTTAATTGGATTTTAATACTGTTTTTAAATTTTGTATTTCTTGTGTTTTATCTGTTGGCTGTTCACCGCCTCGAATCCTTCAGGAGAAGGGCGGTATATAAATATAAACAATAAAATAAATAAATAAATAAATATTTAATATTTTAGACAAGGCTGAAGAGTCCCAGAAGTGGAGTACACAAATTTGCATAGTGATAGGCAAAAAGATGCCTCCACTCTTCACAATAATCAAAAGAATAGGGAGTGGCACCACACAAAATCCCTAGGTGACCAAAACATGTAATGCAAGAGAAGTAGCAAACAAAAAGTCCAATATTTTAAAGATGGGTCCAATGCCTACCAAAACATTGCTAAAGGCATGGTCTAGCATCCTGTCAAATGATTTGTGTATATGAGGAGGCCTATTGGGGTTTTTTTGGGGGGTTGGCTGCATATTTATACAATTTCTGCATTCCTACCCTGACTGTCTCCTGAAACAAATGAAGTCCTAACAACAACCTATCACATCTATTATTGCATAAAGTGGAAACGCTGCATTTCATGAATTTGGACATGATTAGGTTTTTCCACTGATTTCAATGTCTACCCTATTGTTGTATGCTTTCAACAACAGCATAGGATAGTCTTAACAATACTTTGCGGAAGTACACTGTGAATTTAATCTGGCGTTTTGGAATCAACAAGGCCCAGTAGCGAAATGGGAATGGGTTTCAGGTCCTAAATTGCTGACTCTTTTCCCTTCAAAGTGAGAGTTCAACTGGCTTGCCACAAACTTTCATTTTGAAGATAAATGTGGTAAATGCTATAAAAGCACTCTCCCGGCTAAAAGAACAAGATATATAGCAAGTGATGTTTTAATTTAGTTGCTGGTTCTGACAGTTATAAATTTCAGGATCAAAGCTAAGAAATTGCGGCTAACATACTTGTTACACAATTATTGACAAACCTGGACATAGATTGAATATATTTCAGTTGCCAGCTCTCCAGGAAATGTAGATAGCATATAAAAATATAAGAACTGCTTTATTACAATTGGTCATCTGAGGTGACATCTGTTTCAAGCCACTGCTAACCAATGCATTAGGGTCATGATGGGATATTATGGTATATTTAGATGCAATTTCTCTAGCAAATCAGTGTATGATACCCTTGGAAATCCTGAATGCCCTTAAGGCATCCTGAGAATCCTGAGTTTCAATCTACATTAGGCAAGATCCCCTGAGATCAATTATTCCCCAAAATGACACATAATGTTATGTCAGTAGCATTGTAAGAAATTGGCAGCTACTATCAACTATGTGGTGCTGTACAGAGTGCAATACAGGTAGTCCACAATTGAGCCCCAACATTTCTGTTGCTAAGCAAGACAGTTGTTAAGTGAATTTTGCACCATGTCTTGCCACAGATCATAAGTGAAGCACTGCAGTTGCTAACTTAGTAACCTGTTTGCTAAATGAATATGGCTTCCCTGTTGACTTTGCTTATTAGAAGGTTGCAAAAGATAATTAGAATAACAGAATAACAAAGTTGGAAAGGACCTTAGAGGTCTTCTAGTGCAACCACCCCCCCTGCTCAAGCAGGAAATCCTATACAATTTTAGACAAATGGTTTTCCAATCTGTTCTTAAAAACCTCCAGTGTTTTTAAGGAAGCACCCGCAACATCTGGAGATAAGTTGTTCCACTGATTGTTTTCATTATCAGGAAATTCTTCCTTAATTCTAGTTTCTTTCTTTCCTTGATTAGTTTTCATCTGTTGCTTCTTGTCTCCCTTAGATATTGGAACACTGCTGTCATGTCACCCCTAGTCCTTCTTTTCATTAAAGTAGACACTCCCAATTCCTGCAACCATTCTTCATGTTTTAGTCTCCAGTCCCCTAATCATCTTTGTTGCTCTTCTCTGTACTCTTTCTAATCATCTAGACAACATTTTTTATATTGTAGTAACCAAAACTGGATGCAATCTGTTCTGACCTAGGTTTCCTGAGACAGTAAACAGCACACAATTAGTCCCAAAAACCCTCTTTTTATTTAAATGGCTGTGAATTCTGTTCATTCATAGCCCGTGATGAGTCACAAATAGTTTGTAAAGAGTCCGACAGAAGTCTGCCACAGTCGTTTGGGATAAGGCTGATAAGCACCCACCTTTATCTCCCCAGTTGCCAAAGACCTAATTGGCAATTAGCTTTGTAAGGCCACACGGAGCACAGAGTCAAAACGGAGTTTCAGAATTTAAACCAACCAGCATGAACAAAGTTGCTTCCTGCAAAGACTCACGTGCCTTTGCTCATCCTTTATGTCTTATAGGAGGGGCCAATCATCTCCAAGCCTTACTCCTGAGTTGCCCCTTTTGTCTTAACTGTTCTTCCCTTCTGGCAGCTCTGTGCATGCTCGCACTGGGAACAGGCTCCCCCTGTTCCTCTGCCTTGCTGATGTCCAACTCTAGAGACTCCAAAATCAGCACATAACTCACAGGTGGCCCTGGCCCCATCTCTGCCTCCAATGCAGAGCCCTCGTCCAAGCCTTCCCCAGACTCCTCACTGTCCGACTATGCTGCCAGCTCTACAGGCTGCTGCCAGCTCCCCAGGCAGCAGACCACAACACAGTATTCCAAATATAGCCCTACCAAGGCATTATAAAATAGTGATAACACTTCACATGATCTTGATTCTATCCCTCTAGGCAACCTAGGACTGCATTGGCTTTTTTGGCTGCTGTAGCACACTGCTGGCTCATATTTAAGTGATTGTCTACTAGGACTCCAAAATCCCTCTTGCAATCACTACTATTGAGCCAGGTACCACCTGTTCTATATCTGTGCATTTATTTTTCTTGCCTAAACATGGAACCTCATTTTTCTCACCATTGAATTTCAATTTGTTAGATCGGGCCCAGTGTTAACATCTGTTGAGATTCTTCTGGCTCTTGAGCCTATCTTATGATCTCATGATCTCAGGACACTGCAACTGTTATAAATGCATGCCAGTTGCGAAACTTCTGAATTGTGATCACATGGATGCAGCAACGGTCATAAGTGTGAAAAACGGCCATAAGTCACTTTTTTTCAGTGCCATTGTAACTTCAAATGGTCACTAAAGAAATGGTTGAAAGTCAAGGTCTACCTGTAATAGGTCACCATCATAGCAGAGAGCCTTTCAGTTAATGTCTGCCAGGCTCCAAGGTATTCTAAAGTGTACATTCCCAGCTTCCCTCTGCTGTAAGGCTCATCTCTAGGAGATTAATACTAGGTCAATACTATCCCCACTTCTCTGCATACAGTATATATGTCTAAATAGTAGCCAGATCCCAGCTTAATTAATTCTCTCACACATTTTTACAGGATTTCACCAAGTTTAATGAAGGCATAGAGTATGTGATAGCTCTGGTCACTAATACATTTGAAAACTTCTCCCTCATTTCTTACAACTCTCCTGGCCCATTCAGAATTTTCTTCCCTTTCAGATTCGTTAATTTTTTTTACAAATCACATAGGAAGTTGTCAGCAATTTCCAGTTTCTAGCATTATTTTTAATTTGCAAAAATGCCTCTGGGTCCCACAAATGCCCTTCAAATTTTCCTAGAGAATGGTTAGTAGCTGTGGCTCATTATGTTACATGGAAATGAACTTAATATGCCCAGGAAAAAAAAAAAGACCAATAATATGGTAAGAAGGAGAGTTAGAAGGCATTGATGGGGTTTCTTGTCAGTGGTTATATAGTAGCTGGCCATGTTTCCTCTCCTTAGCAACAATTTTATCAGAACAACTATATGATATGAAATGCCACATGCATCTCTCTTCCACCCAAAATTGCTTAGCCTTGGTCCAGTGCAGTGGTGGGATTCAGCCGGTTCGGGCCAGTAGTTAAATTGCTGACTGGCCCTGCCTCTTCCTGCCCTGACCCTTCCAGGAGTCCCCACATGCCCCATTTTGGCTCCCAGGTACGTGCAGGGAGGCCACCTAGGCCCAAAACAGGGCACCGGGGGGGGGATGCAGCTTCCCCCCCGGCCCGTTTTCGCTCCCTGGAGGCTGCAAGGAGGCCTACTAGGCCCAAAATGGGGCACAGGAGGGCAGCGTGTCTCCCTCCCTCAGCCTGTTTTTGCTCCCAGGGGAGTGCAGGAGGCCGAGTGCTGCCTGTCACACCCCTGACCACGCCCACCATGGCCACACCCACCCAGCCGGTCATTAGGGCAGAGAACCTGTTGTTAAGTTATTTGAATCCCACCACTGGTCCAGTGTCACATTCAGAAACGGAGACCAGAGCAGAGACAGCTGAACTCCTTTCTTTGTGCATCTCTCCAGGTCCATGGAAAGAAGCAAAGAAGTTGCAATCTGTGATCTAGTGAAAACCAACTTGTCATCCACATCTGTCATGGAGTTACTCGCCTTATGGGATACTGTGCTATAATCCAATAAAGGTTTTCTTTATATGGAAGAAGAACTCAGAAATCTGTCTCCTTGCCACCACCAATAACCTCTCCCCATCTGCTAAAATGATGCATTTCTAATTTTGTCTGATGAAAATAATTATCATTTTTGCTTCTTGCTCCAAAAACAACAAGAATAAGGATACAATAAATAAACTTTAATGAATAAACACCCCAAAAAATATGTGAACTGCCACAAAACCAATGAGTTATCTCCAACAATGCTTTCAAACTGCATAATATAAACATTTTTTCCCACTTATGGGTGCCAGAAATTATAATTTCCAGACTGTTGCTAATTAATGATCATGGTAAATGCCTATCCTTATGACCAAGAATATGTTTTCATTTTAGAATGAACCTTTCAACCTCAATATGGAGATGTGTATTTATCTCTATATGCAGCTGTAAATTAAAATGCTGCAAGAATGGCTCAATTCAATTTTAGAATGATAAGGTTCTTTAAGAACATATGTACAAATCCAAACTTTAGTCAATCATGTCTTTTTATATCAGAAAGCATACTTCTCCTTGGGAATGTTTTGTTATGTTTAAAATAAATCCTATTTCAATATGGCACTAAAATATATTTTCGGGAGGAGGAGGAGGAGGAGGAGGAGGAGGAGGATGAGAATGTAAGCATTAGAGATGAGGGATGGCCCTTGTCTTTAATGAAATTACTTTGAAAACAAGCTAAAATGCAGCTTATTTAAACAAATAAGTGGTTGGCCACTGTGAGAATAGACTTCTGCTTTATAAGGGCCTGGTGTCCAATCCAGTGGGACATTGGTTATATTTTTATGTAGTTAACCTCTGCATATACCTGAAAAAAGGGAAAGAGATAATTTCACCCCATTTTCTCTTCTTATCAATTGACCAGAGGCTATTGGTATTGCAATTGGAGTGAGACAGAGCAGCCTGGGCCAATAGCCATGGCTTCCTAGTTGGAGAGGGCCACATCTAGGGATATAAATCAATTTTAGCAATTGTCATGGCCAAAAATTGCAATTTGGGAATTAGCTCTGTGTGCTGCATATGTTTCCTGACTATTAATACCATATAATCAACAAGATGCAGAGATACACAAGCTACACTGAGTAGCATGTTAAGATTCTAAGTTCCAGGCAGAATATTTAACTACAATATAGTTGCAGACAAAAGACATATAAATATATACTGGGACAATACCTCCAGTCAGGATTTCCAGAACAGAGGAGACACATCTAGACTGAATCTTAAAAATGTGTTTATCTGTTCAGCAATAACCGATCCCAATATATTTTTCCACACATGATGACAGAATAGGAACTGATAAGGTGTCATGTCTCTTTGTCACACATGGCTATGTGATTATGCCATGTCAATGCTTACAATGTATTTGAAAATAATCATGGAAACAGAACTTGTTGACTAAAAAAACATGGAACAATTCTGTTTTTCAGGCAGACAACTGCCAACATTTTACAAGAAAGGAATCTTAGATGCCATTGAGATATTCCAAAGATGGAAGTTAGTATGAAATTACTTAATGAATTACTTTTAACTGATTAAAATGATTTATTTCTTATTTATTGAATACATTTATTTATTTATTTATGGCTGCCAGCTCACGGTGACTCTGGATGGCATATGAATTAAAAAGAACTATAAAACAGTACATATTAAAACAAACTGCTCACCAGTATATCCCCATGCTTCTTAAAGATGGGCTCATTCAATGCTTTGACCAATATCCAAAGTCTAAGGAACCTTACAAAAAAGGCTAGCATAATTGGGATCATCTGAATCTTGGGAACAAGCTGATCCATGACAAAATCCCTTGACAAAGAATAACATGGTATGGTCCTTTATTTGAAATGATCACTTAGATCTTCTAATGAATGTCCTAAGCTTTTGATAGTCTTAAAAGGCCTCTAAACAGAACAGAAGGGAGGAGAACAGGGTGGATAATGGAGGAGGATTTGCTGTTTTAGTCTTTTTGCTCAAAGAACCGGAAAACACTTCACAGTTTATTGAAAAAGGTTTCAGCCAATCAGATGGTTTCCCTGTGAATTTATTGACATGTTTTAATTCATTTGTTTTTCTGATCGATGTGTAATGTATTGGTAGCTACCCTGAGCACATTTTCAGTAGAAGATAGGGAACAAAGATGTATCAATGTAACTGCAAGTATTGAATAATATTTTTTAAAAAAATAGGATTGATTTCTATTGGAGAATTAATAGAAGTTTTAACTTAAATGATACCAAAGTCAACCAAAATGTTTCTGACGCTGTGTTCTCCACACCTTGTGATTTCACATTGACATTGACATGGCAGGTGGGAGCAGGCCAAGGAAGGGGGGAAGGAGGCCGGCTGCTTCAGGCAGATTGTCATCTCAAACATGAAAATATTACAAATGAATGAATATTTGAATCTCATACGGATAAATAGAAGATTACCTTTTCCTTTTGACAACTGAAGCATTGCAGCTCCTTTTTTCAGAGCTTAATCCACAGGAAGAGATGCCGCTTCCTTCCCTCCGTCCTCCTCTTTTTGGAGGCAAAATCCAGCCATGCACAAAGTGCCAATTATATCCTATAAGGCTTGTGGCCTTTTCCCAGTATGAAATGTTCACTGAAAGCATTCTTGTTAGCTTTATGCTCAGTGAACTGAGATAGCTGTTCTTGTTTACCATTAACAGAAGTTTGAAGTTGCAGGAGAAGTGGAAATGTTGCTTTTACTTGACTGGAGTTTTATGGAGACTCTCTCTCTCTCTCTCTTCCTCCCTCCCTCCCTCTCCTTCTCCCCCCTCTCTCTCTTCCTCTCTCCCTCTCCCTCTCCCTCCCTCTCGCCCCCTGTCCCTGTCCCTGTCTCTGTCTCTGTCTCTGTCTTTCCCTCCCTCTCCCTGTCTCTGTCTCTGTCTCTCTCCTGGAGGGGTGGGAAATACAGACCATGCAATTGCAAATATTGATTTTTTAAATATATATATAACATTGCTTTTGCCAGATTCATATCTTGTCATTTTCTTCTTTTCATTGAGTTAGATATTTACTGGAAGATAACTATCACACATGACTTATTACAGCTGCTCTTCCAAGGAAAATAAAAAAGAATTATATCCTTTCAGTAATGACACCCTCTGTTTTATTATTTCCTCTCCCTCTTAAAGGAAAGCAAAGCTTTCCGGAGAAATATTGAAGAGGGTACTTCAGAGAGACATTTTGTAGTGACACGAAGCCTCGCACTTGCCCTTCACAGAACAGGCCTGGCTGAGTGATATCTAAACAGCTTTACCTCCATTTCTGTCTTCCACCCCAGTGCAATTACTTTTCTTTCCAAAGGACCTCTAAACAATCTTGTATCAAAGTGCTGAATGCTTTTTTCCTTCCCAAATGCCATTTTTAATCACTTTGTTTACAGTGGTTCCTAAGAGCACACTTTCCTTTCTGTATGGCCGTTCTCAAAAACAGCCATCCTCAAAAGAAAAACCATAATTTTGATTATCCTACGGGAGGATAGTTTACAATACGGAAGAGTGAGAATGCATCACAAACATACTTATTTATAATATACCAAGATTTTTTTAAAAAAAATTGACACAATACTTCTATAGATGATCTATTTCAATGTATTCATATTCTCTTCTCCTTGAGGGAGATTACCAAGGGTGGTGTCAGAAAGGGAAAATTTACTCTTGGTGAAGGTCACCATAATGTTGGCTACCATTATTTGGTTCCCCCTTAGTTGCAGTGTTGCAGTGTCCCCATATTGTCCTGGGACAGGAGCAAAATGGCTGTTGGATGGTTTGCGCATCATGATTGCATAGGGTAAACAAGCTTGCTATCTGAGTTGATGGGATATCTAGAAAATAAGGGTTAGCACTGTTTGTAGCCCGACTGCTGAGGGAGCAGGAATAGCAAATGAAGATAACTTGCACCAGTGGTGGGATCCTGCTGGTTTAACAACCAGTTCCGTGATTGTGTGCTTTGTGCATGCATGCACAGTTTTACTAAAACTTACTTTCTGCATTATTGCTGAGGAGTAACACAGCTGAGGTGCGGCAATCCACTCTGCCGTGCGAATCAGCTGAGAAGATATAGGTCAATAAAGTGCAGGAGCAGGTGGGCGGGCCCAGCTGATTGTTGGAGTGAACTGGTTTGCTCCCAGCTGATCGTCAGAGCTACCAGTTTGCCCAAACCGGTCCAAACCGGTAGAATCCCACCCCTGGCTGGCACTAGGCAAAAAGTAGTCATTGGAGCACACTGTACATGCTGAAACACAAGGTCTCAATAGACACTCTGAGATATCAGTAGAGATCTGGATGGGCCTCCATGTGCAGTAACTCCAGATATGCAGGAGTGGGCAACCTAGTGTCAGCCAGGTATTTTGGTCTACTGCTCTCCTAACTCTTGCCACCGGTTGTGCTGGCTGAGCCTGATGGGGCAAAAGTCCAACACATTTGGAGGATACTTGTATCTGCTGACTTAGTATCCTTAAGGAAGAAATCTGTGAAACAACTGCAAGAGATAAAACAATATTTATTTCTTTATTTTCAACTGACGAGGCTTATCAGGACTGGGAAAATATTCAAAGGAAAATCTGCCCTGCTTAGAATACATTAACAATTTATTTTGCCTTTTATCATGCTTAGGAGCTCCTTAATTAATTAATATCCTGCCATTCTTCTGGCAGCTGGCCTCCAGACAAGTAAAAATTAATACATAGGAAATATCCCAGCTGAATCCAGAATTCCTGCAAGTGGGGTTGAATTTGTTACACATTCTTGCTGGAGGAAAACAGGAAACAAGTCTAACAATCTCCCTTCTTCTGCAGATTCTTCTGTCCCATACAAGCTTCTCTAGGGAGCTAAGAAGATTTGGGATTTGCTGTTCTGCCCCAGCTCCAGATTTCTGAGGATATTGACACACACCAACAGTCCTTATCAAATTTATTAAGTAGCAAGAATAAACCAAAGTCCAGCAAAGGTTGGCAACCAGC
Organism: Pantherophis guttatus; assembly: GCF_059756535.1. Classification (NCBI taxonomy): domain Eukaryota; kingdom Metazoa; phylum Chordata; class Lepidosauria; order Squamata; family Colubridae; genus Pantherophis; species Pantherophis guttatus. The sequence continues at coordinate 228,537,812 of NC_142063.1, read as the reverse complement.
CCAGAAAACAAAATACGATAAGACTTTTCCAAAAATGCTCTGATGATAATTATAAGTTGTTTCCAGCAAGAAACTTACTAACCGCGTGTGACTTAAATAGGCTAAGGGAGTGGCCAATTATCCTCAAGCCTTACTCTCGAGGAGACCTCCTCCTCCTGAGTAGCTACTCCTGCCTTTTGGCAACCCTGCGTGCTCAAGCATTGAGAAGAGGCTCCTCCACTTCGCTCTCTCCACTTGAAGGAGCCTCTGGAAGTTCTGAAGGGCTCTGGCACCACATCCTCTTCAGCCTCCTCGCTGTCTGACGTGAGCACCGGCTGTGCAGGCTGCTGGCACGACACCACACCAGCCTCATTGTCGTTGGGATCAGCCACGATCCGCTCAGGCCGCTGGCGGGCCACAACATTTGCAGAAGGAAAGATAAATCACTCCTCCCATTCCTATGATGTGAAGGAAAGACACTGATGACTCTTCGATCCTTCTGCCAACTAAAGGAGATCCTTTGTCCTGGCAAAGGTCTTCTGAATCCAGTTTTTTTTTTTAAAAAAATTGAACACCTTACTAGAGAACAGTGGTATACATTCCACTTGATCATTCAGGCCTCAGGGCAGTAATTTGAAAATTATGCTTTATGGAAATTTACCGCAAACTCCCCATGTTCCCTGCCAGTCAGATCAGGGGTGAAATCCAGCAGGTTCTGACACGTTCTGGAGAGCTGGTAATGGAAATTTTGAGTAGTTCAGAGAACCGGTAGTGGAACTGTTGAGTAGTTTGGAGAACTGGCAAATACCACCTCTGACTGGTCCCAGAGTGGGGAGGGAATGGGGATTTTGTAGTACCCTTCCCCTGGAGTGGGGTGGGAATGAAGATTTTGCAGTATCCTTCCCCTGGAGTGGGGTGGGAATGGAGATTTTGCAGTATCCTTCCCCTGCTACGGCCACCAAGCCATGCCCACCAAGCAACACTACACCCACCAAGCCACGCCCACAGAACCGGTAGTAAAAAAAAATGAATTTCACCACTGAGTCAGATGATTTGCCAGGGGCTGCGAACTGCTTGATTGAAATGTAAAACTAGCAATATCTATATTCTACTAAAACTCTGATGTCTGATTCATTGTTTTTAATCTTCAATTGGGCAAAATGGTGCCTCATAGGGCAACTATTTTGGAACCAACATAGCTGAAATGGGCTAACAGGCTCATGTCCATTCTTGGCCATAGGATCTCATTGTGTCACTTTGGACCAGACATTCTCAACTCAACCTATGCCACAGGGTGGCTGTTGTGGGAATTCTCACAGTTGTGCACTCTTGAAAGAAAGACTATAACAAAAATAAATGTGTCTTGTTTTGGTCAGATCCCTCTTCCTTCAGTAATGAAATACAAAAATAAACTATCAAGGGAAGAACAACTAAAGTTACTCAAAACTAATGCACAATTTTTCTTACACTTGGAAGAGGTCTGGATGAGAGATAGCAAAGGCAGAGCAGATTAAGACCTTGTATTTTTTCTAGCTTGGATGAACAAGTCAGAAGCAGATCATCTTATTCCAGCTGTTGTAAGGCAGAATTAGCTACACTTCAAAGGCTAGAGATCAACATTCTTCCCCATTTCAGTTCTTTGGTTTCCAGAACTTCCGCTGTTCACCAACTAGAACCAAAGACTGAAGCCTGAAAATTCCTAATCCAGGAATTTGCTTTGAGTAATGGTATTGAACCGTTTGCAAAATTATTCCAAACAAAATTCCCCTTTCTGGTAATGTTGTAATGAAATGAGTGAAGAAGAAAGAAGAGAAAGAAGATAGATAAATGTATTAATAGAAAAGCAAGAAATGTGGGAAAAATGTTATAATAAATGAAATGATAATATTACGGTAAGATATGATAAATAGTGGAGGAATAGGAAGAAGACACAAAAGATGTACTCAGATGATACACTGAATGATTGATTATGTATTGTATGTTTGTTTGTTTTATAAAATAAAATAAAAACTTTTATATATATAAAACAATTCGCCTTGCCCAACCTTTATTTCAGCGCTATCTCTGAGTGAAGCACCATTTTATGGTTATTGCTATTGCTGTTGCTCTAGAGAGAGGGTCAAAACAAGCAAGATGGCAGCCATACCAGTACGTTCCAAGCCCTACCCCTCTTCTATATGTGTTACTGTTGAACACCTGCAGAAAGAGGTGGGGATTCAGTTGTGATGCTGCTACATCATTCCACCTGCTTTGATTCTCCCCTTGAAGCCACTGGGATCAGGAAAGCCTTGCTGCCAATCATTCAGAGGAGTATCAATAGATCCCATTCTTAGGCTTTTGTTCAACCCTCTTCTAAAGGCAGGGCACTATATGCATGGTTTACCTACTCGATGCTCCATGTGCTGCATTCTAATATGTTCATTGTATTTTTAATATTTTAATGTTATATTTTTAAATTAAGTTGACAGTGCATGAAATAGATCGATGAAGCAATGATTCACCATTGCTTTTAAGAGGAAAAAAAAATCATCTACAAACCTTTGATCTATGTAGACAGAGGAACTTCTAAAAAATCCTGTGTTACAGATATGATTTGCTGGTTGTTTTTTAAAAAGATAATCCTTTTGAGATAAACATTCTAAGCTATTTTCTCTGTTCTGGGTTAGGTGATCCATTTGTGGGTTTATCCATTTACTCAGCTTTCTTTCCAAACAAAGAAAGGTAATTTCCCAGAGGTTTCAGAAAGAAAGAAAAAATGTTTGATATGGCCTCCAGCCTATTAAAAAAATCCTTTCCTTTATACCTAACATTAAAATTGTGCTCTAGGCTGTGGTAGAACCAAAAAGGCATTGAGGAAATGTAGGTTAATGTGTTATTTGTGCACTTCAGTTGATTGAACTGACTGATGCAGTGATGTGGAAGCAATGCAGGAGAGCAACATTCTACATCTTCAGTGGAGTGGGTGGAGAAGCATTGCCAGCCCGCAATGGGAAGCAAGAGGTTGTGACTGTGACTGCACACTTAATGAGATTTATTCGATAGTGTCTTCAAGCCTGCATCCTAAGACCGTCACACGTGCCGTATAAACACTTTTATAGAACCTTATTAATATTCACTATTCAAGCCAAACTATATTTTCAATGCCTGCAATACTCTAATGAATTATGTGTTTTAAAACTAGTAAACAACAACAACGACAAAGAGCATTGTTACTGCTGGATCGTCTTTTAATGTTTAGGAGAGCGTTCTGCTGCACCAACAGATTGTTCTCTGAATATTACAAGTTCTCTGATCTAATCCATCTAGATCAGTGGTGAAATCTAAAATTTGTTACTGTGGGGATGGCTTGGTGAGGGGGGTAATGTGACTGGGTGGGCGTGGCCAATTTTTTTTACTTTTAAAACCATTTTTTACATGTAAAACCATGTAAAAAAATGCTTTCAAAAGGCTCTGACGATCCCAGCTGAGTTGCCTGATCACCAGAGGGTTTTTAAAAAACGCTCTGCCAATCAGGCAACTCAGCTAGGATCGTCAGAGCTTGGATCGTCAGAGCCATTTAAAAGAAAAAACTTTTTTTCTTTTAAATGGCTCTGACGATCCAAGCTGAGTTGTCAGAGCTTGGCTTGTCAGAGCTTGGCTAGTTAGAGGCATTTAAAAGAAAAAAAGCCTCTGATGATCGCGCGGCTCAGCTGGGCATGGGGGGCGGGGGGCAGGGATTTTTGCTACCGGTTCTCCGAACTGCCCGCCGCCATCGCTACCTACTCGCCCGAACCGGTCCGAACTGGGAGCATTTCACCTCTGGTCTAGATGCATTTGACTAGAATACTCACCTGAAAAATGAAGGAAAACATTTTATCCCCTGGAAAAAAACTCCCCCTCCCTGCCCATCAATTTGGTTACACAGCTGGAATCAGACAAATCTTTAAGAATTATTGATGATGTTTCAAGAATGAACTGGTTCTGTTTCTTATTTATTTATTGATCACATTTTTACGCCAGAAAGAAATTTCACTAAAACAAATTCTAGAAATAATGAAAAAAATGACCCTGCATGTCTGCAGTGTAGTTAAACTTTAATCACATTGTCTTCGGTAGTCGTATCAAACCACGATGATGCCAGAATGATAACACATCTGCATGGTCACTTCATCATGCAAATATTGTACTGCCATTACTTATTTGTGTCCCAACATCCCATACGAGTATGACTTATATAGCAGTGTTTGGAATAGACTCCATGAATTCTACAAACCTTGTGGCCTATAGCTGTGGTTGGATTGCCCTCACAACTCTTGTTTTAGTGTGGAGGAGAGCCTCAAAAATCTAGAGGGATGTGGAACATTCTAGAATACATTCAGCATTCTAATCAAGTTAGTATAAAGGTTAAAGACTCCAGCTAGAAACCAGGAGACTGTGAGTTCTCAGCTGTTAACTATGGGCCAGTTACTTTCTCTCAGCTCTAGAAAAGAGGCAATGACAAACCATTTATAAAATCTTTTCCAGGAAAACTGCAGGGATAAATCCCTCATTCCCAACAGGCTTAAGGCCAAATTTCTAAAAATTTGGTGAAATACAGGAAATTGAAATGGTGTGTGTGTGTGTGTGTGTGTGTGTGTGTGTGTGTATTCATTAATTTCATAAATACCTGCCGCCAGGTATTTTTCTAAATAATTCTAGTGCTAGGTGCTACTGGTGCTAGGTTTCACCTTTTTTTTTCTCATTATGATTGACACATTTGAACTTTGATGTCAGAGAAGACTCCAGAGAATACTGTGGTCGGTCAAGACGCCAAAGCAATAGATCATTGAACAAATCAATCCGGAGTTCTCACTCAAGATACAAATGACTAGGATCAAATCATCCTACTTCACCTTGTGATACAATAATGTCCAGAGTATTGTATGTTGGAGGATTTATTTATTTATTTATTTTGTTTGTTTTTACCTAAATTGCAAATTGCAATGCTACTATGATTGGCCATTAAAATTAAGGGAAAGTGTTTACATTTTATTTTTTCAAAATTGATTTTGTTTACCCTGTTTCCCCCAAAATAAGACATCCCCTGATAATAAGCCCAATCGGGCTTTTGAGCGCATGGCAATAAGGCCAAGCGCTTATTTCAGGGTTCAAAAAAATATAAGACAGGATCTTATTTTCGGGGAAACAAGGTAGCTACCTAAAATTGTTTTAACTTCCAGTGGGTTGGGTGGGCAAGAAAAGAAGGCTTAAATTCTCTAGTTTTGTAGTCAGGAGGTGGCTGTTAAAATTACAGGTAGTCCTCGATTTATGACCACAATTCAGCCCAATATTTATTTTGGTGAGACATTTGTTAAGTGAGTTTTGCCCCATTTTGCAACCTTCCTTGCCACATTTGTTAAATGAATCACTGCAATTACTAATTTAGTAACATGGTTGTTAAGTGAATCTGGCTTCCCCGTGGACTTTACTTATCAAAAAGTCACAAAAGGTGATCACAGAACCCAGGGACACTGCAACCGTCATATATATGAGTCAGTTGCCAAACATCTGAATTTTGATCCCATGAGCATGGGGATGCTGCAACGGTCATAAGTGTGAAAAATGGTCGCAAGTCATTTTCTTCGGTGCCGTTGTAACTTTGAACCATCACTAAATGAACTGTTGTACGTCGAGGACTCTCTCTATTTCAATATGAGGAACAACTTCCCAAATAAAATTATGGCAGCAAGAACCCCCAAGCTGCTGCCCCAAAGTGGGAGGTGGAAACAGGGTGACAAAACCTGGAGGGCTTCTGGGAGAAGAGATTTTGAATCTTTGCTTTTTGCTTTGTGGGCCTCAGTCTCACTACACAAGGCAACAAACACCAGGAGACCACTTTTAGAATACAACTGACTCAGTGTGGATGAACGGGAGGATCCATTAAAGCACACCCTACATCCCACTCACCAGATGTTGTTGGCTTGCCTAAAAAAAGATTTCTACCCCAGATTTCCAGTAAGAATTTTTTTTTTTGTCACTTTCTGTTGGCTTGAAAGCAAGCTTGTGTTACTTAGCAGCTGCAGTTGCTTGGACTAGTCATCTTTTTTTACAGAGGCCAGCAAATTGAAGAGGCATACCTCACCACTCTTTATAGGGAACCGTAAAATCCAGGAGACACTCTGAAGGACATGACATCTCCAAGGAGGATCAAAATCTGCAAATTGGTCAATGTGGCCTCACTATCAAAGCCTCAGTCCTTTTGCCTAGGTGCTCAGTGCCCTCTTTCAGATTTGGTCTCCCTCCTGCACAACTATTGCTCTAGATACAGTTCAGTATCAGATTTTATTAGCTGAAGCTGGTTTTGTTAGTAGAACAGGAAAATCCCATTCTTCCCACGGTAACCTTTGAATCGCTCCCAGCAATGCATTTCTATTATATATATATTGGACTGTTTTTCTCTGAGGGTTCAAGGTGATGCCTCCTCCTCCTCCTCCTTTTATTCTCACAGCAACTCAGTGAGATCAAGAATGAAAATAACAGAATAACAGAGTTGGAAGGGACCTCGGAGGTCTTCTATTCCAACCCCCTGCTCAGGCAGGAAACCCTATCACTTCAGACAAATGGTTATCCAATCTCTTCTTAAAAACCTCCAGTGTTGGGCAGAGGGGTGATGTGGGCGGCGCAGCCTCATGGTCCCTGGCTGCCCCCCAGCCCGCTGGCAGCCATGGCAGGCAAGGTGCCTCCTCCCCAGGGCCCCATCTATTTTCCCCCTGACAGCCAGACAAACCTAGGCAAAAAGCCAGCCACACACACGCGTGAACCGGTGCGAACCAGCTGAATCCCACCACTGGTGTTGGGGCACTGAAAGTTGAGAAAATGTGAATGATTCAAAGTCATCCAGCCAATTCTCCTAGATCCTGATCTAGACTTCTTTGGGTTTGGCCATTGGAAACACCCCGTCCAGTTCTACTTGGAAATCCTATCAACAGAAGCTCATCACTGATTTTTTTTTTTAAAAAAATACTTCTTCTAAACAAAGAATTAAAAAGTGAACACACAATCTGTGAAGTAGCAAATATGAAAATTGGCCCATGCTTGTCAGAAATCTACTGTATCTAAATTATGAGATAAGTGTACAATTTAATAATGTTACATTTTGTTGCTCTGTGTAGACCACAGTAGTCTGAGATGGATTCTGTACCTGTGTTGAACTGTATTCTATTCCATCATCGTCAACACTCAGTCATGTGCCTGGCGAATTGCTTGAAATGGATTCTTGTGTAGGTTCTATAATGTTAAATGTTTTTTTTTCACCAGAAAAAGAATCCAAGAGACTTTACATGATAGACATTGATTAGGTCATATTCTTGTAAGAAAAAGGGAATAATTTAGATTAGAATAATTTTGCCCCCATTTCTATCAATTCAGTTTGTGTAATTTTAAAGGAACTAGTTCTTAGGTGCAACAATCCAGAAGTCCACTAGTGAGCGGCAAAGACTTCTGGGAATCTCCAACTTTATGCTTCCCTTCCAGATTTTTGTAGATCAAATCTGATAAATCCCGATGGAGTTGACAGAACAGATGTTGGAAGCAGATATTGGATCATTTCTGTTTTCTGAATTTTTAGCACTAGATATTATTATACCTTAATAATTATACCTGGCTTTAGATTTAGACACAAATCAATTTACAATAAACTCTATTATGCTCGACAATGTTTCCTTATTTTATTGTTCTAAACAGAACTTTAAATATGGATAGACTGCATTCACTCTTCTGAATTTTTGTGAAATCCACCCTTCACACCCATGTTTCCCAGAGTCATGTAATGGGAAGACTGAAACTGTAGCGGCATACATTTTTACTAAAGGTAAAAGTCTCTCTGAACTGGTCAGGTTGACCCCCAAATAAAAGAGCAGAGCTTTGTAGCGTACAGCTCTCAATTGTAGGTTTTTTTGTTTAACTCAACACGATGCCCAAAATTAAAAACAGGGCATTTGGGTTGCTAGGTAAGTAAGTATGGTCTTTTAAATGTAGCACGAGGTTGCAGAGAGTGATTTTTTTCATTGGAAAATAATAGGACTGCATCAATCCTATTCATTTAGTCATGAATCTGAAACTGCACTTAGTTTCCTGAACTAGTTGAAACTTATATCGAGAAAAGACTTTGAGGTAAAAGTTTATGACTAAAACCCACCTCAGTTAATTGCTACCCAATGAGCTGAATCCAAAGTAGCCTGCAGTCGGCTTTAATAGATGAGAAACCAGGATTAATAAATAATCTAGAAACTAGTAACAAAGGGATGTATATGTATATGTATATGTATATGTATATGTATATGTATATGTATATGTATATGTATATGTATATGTATATGTATATGTATATGTATGTATCCTGTTTCTCCGAAAATAAGACATCCCCTGATAATAAGCCCAGTCGGGCTTTTGAGTGCATGCGCTAAAATAAGCTTCCCCCTGAAAATAAGCCCTCCCTAAAATATTTAAACACAGAGCTGGAAATCAGGTAAGGTGGCAAGAGGAGCCCCATCTTGCTCCATGCGCCCGAAAATAATAAGACCTCCCCAAAAATAAGGCCAAGCTATTATTTCGGGGTTCAAAAAAATATAAGACAGGGTCTTATTTTCGGGGAAACACAGATATGTATGTATGTATGTATGCATGTATGTATGTATGCATGCATGTATCTGTCTGTCTGTCTGTCTGTCTGTCTGTCTATCTATCTATCTATCTATCTATCTATAATTATTTTTGCATTTGGGATTGCGAGAAAAATGTATGGTTTGATGGGACCTCTTTATTATATATTTGCTTCAGTCCAATCTATCACAATGATAACAACATGATTTGTAATCTCCTAGCTGAAATCCTGAGACATTCTGTGACATCCTGGTGTCCCTGAATCAGTGGTGGGTTGATTCAGGGGCACCAGGATGTCACATTGGACTGAACGAAACTGAAACCCCTACTGTCTTAATGCTGTTATGCCTGGGGATGCTTCCTTTTTAGACCAGCAAGCCCTTTCTGATGCTTACATTTTTAATTTTGAAAGCCATCATTGCTGATGATTTCTGTTGTTTGGTCTGTCTGGATTAATATTAGATATTTAGATCTGGATGTACATTGTGTGTTATTCCTATTAATTTGGGTGGTTGTCTGGAAAATAGACACAGTCTAGCAAGGCAAACTTTTGTGGAAACATTGCACTTTCTCAAAATTCCAGATGTCCTCCTAAATCCCAAAACAATGGGGATTGATTCCTGCTGGGTCGTGCATTGCAGTGCTAGGTGTGTTTCTTTCTGAGCATCTTTTCATAGCATTTCGCATAGATTCTCCATCTGAAATGAAACATTCTCAGCAGCATTTGTGTATATAATACAATGCAATATGGTACAATGCAATGCAATACAATATATCTATGTTGCATTAGTGATTTGGATTTGATGTTTTGCAGCTGCTTTATGTTTTAATTTTTTTCTATTGCTTATAATTGTTTTAATTTTATTTTAATTTTGTTTATTGCTCAGAGTCAGTTTTGAGATGGGTGATCATATAGAAGGAAGGAAGGAAGGAAGGAAGGAAGGAAGGAAGGAAGGAAGGAAGGAAGGCAGGCTCAAACATCCTCTTTGGATATTTATTTATTTATTTATTTATTTATTTATTTATTTATTTATTTATTTATTTATTTATTAGTTTGATTTATATGCCGCCCTTCTCCAGAGACTCAGGGCGGCTTACAATGCTTTTAAGCAATAGCCTTCATATTTTTGTATATACCTGCTTAGTAGGGCTTTTTGCCCCCCCCAAAGCGGTGTTCTTTTTTATACAAAGTTAGCTTATTGCCCCCACAATCCGGGTTCTATTTTACCTACCTCGGAAGGATGGAAGGCTGAGTCAACCTTGAACCTGGTGAGAATTGAACTCGCAGTAATTGCAGGCAGCTGGCAGCTAAGTGCTACTTTAACAGCAGTTTAGTCCACTGCACCACCAGGCTCTTCACCCTCTTATGTGAAGGGTGGTGTACTTCCTGCATCTGCAAAGGTTGTGGGTCTTGACTCTTCAGAGTGCTTGAAGCTAGAGTCTCCTTTCAACATTTTATCATTTGTAGAACAGGATAGAGCTATTGCATTTTTCAGGGATAATGTATTGTTTTATTACTTGCAAATGAATTATATTCACTTTGTGCATAATTATGTTCTATTTTGTGTTCCATGGTCCTAATAAATGTTGGATTCCCCTTCTCCCTATGAACCAACATGCCTTGCAGATGCGTTGCATCCTTTTACTTTCACTTACTTTCTAAAAATTATCTTAAGACAGAGCCATGGTGGTACAATGGTTAGAATGCAGTATTGCAGGCTAACTCTGCCAACTGCCAGCAGTTCGATCCTGACTGGGTCAAGTTGACTCAGCCTTCCATCCTTCCAAGATCGGCAAAATGAGGACCCAGATTGTTGGGGGCAATATGCTAACTCTGTAAAACCACTTAGAGAGGGCTGTAAAGCACTGTGAAGCGATATATAAGTCTAAGTCGTATTGCTATTGCTAAAAATGATAAAAGTCAAATGAGACAAATAACTTGGCATCCACCAAGAAAGTACCTGTGCATGTTGCTGGACATGGGTACCGATTGCTAACCTTTGCTTCAGAGCATGGCCCATATATATAGCTTAGCTCAGTTGTGAGTTTCAAATTTTTTTACTTCCGGTTCTGTGGGTGTGGCTTGGTGGACATGGCAGGGGAAGGTTACTGCAAAATCCCCATTTCCTCCCTTATCAGCTGGGACTCGGGAGGCAGAGAATAGATGGGGGCGGGCCCAGTCAGAGGTGATATTTACCGGTTCTCCAAACTACTCAAAATTTCCGCTACCGGTACTCCAGAACTGGTCAGAACCTGCTGAAACCCACCTCTGGCTTAGCTACAATTCAATTCTTCAGTTCCTTGAAGAACTTCCAGATTTATTTTTCTTCAGGTCTTCTTCCCTTAGCCTTCACATTCTCATTAAGAATAACAGCTTATAATCGGAATAAAAATACACACATTTATATAAACCCCCATAAATGATTTGTTCTATTTAAAAACAAAATAGAAAGAATGGGAGGGAGAGAGAAATATCTCAGGTTACCCCAACCTCTTTTTATTCTCTTTTCCAGAATTGGTCTGCTGCAGATCTGCCTCACTGAGCATATTCACTGTGCTTTTAATTAGAACATTAATATTCCCAATCTTGCTCTGGTTTCCCACTAACGCTGGCATTAATTCTTCTCTTTCAGTAACTTGGACAGGAAAAAAATCAGATCAAAATGGAAATCTGTATGCAAAGCATACTTACAGCCTAGATAAAGAGAAGGCATCCTTGGTGCTCCAGATGTTGGTGAACTATAATGTCAGCATCCCTCACCACTGGCTAGACTGATTGGGCGTTCTTAGAATTGTAGTTCAGCAACATCTGGAAGCCACAGTATGTCTCCTTCTGACTTAGATAATATCTGACATATCATTTTTTCTTATACAAGTACATTATCTTACTCCCTAAGTCTTTTATTTTCTTAACAGCTGTTAACAAAAGCTGTATCACTCCACTTTCATGCTGTAATAACCAAGAGGGAGTACTGGCTTTAAGAAATGTCTTGGTGACCCAAAGGCCAGCTCTGGGAGCTTTTTAAGTGGAAAATTGTAGTACATTGCTATAAAAGGTGGTGCAGTGGTTAGAATGCAGTATTGCAGGCTAATTCTGCTGACTGCCAGGAGTTCGATCCTGATCAGCTCAAGGTTGACTCAGCCTCCCATCCTTCTGAGGTGGGTAAAATGAGGACCCAGATTGTTGGGGGCAATATGCTGACCCTGTCAACCGCTTAGAGAGGGCTGTAAAAGCACTATGAAGCGGTTCATAAGTCTAAGTGCTATTGCTATTTCTATAAAAGGACTGCACCTTATTTCTACTGCTGCTTTAGTAAATTAATTTTTTCTAAAACTTATAGATCTTGGTGCCATGTCCAGATCGGTGCTACTCAGATGTTAGAATATAGCATTGTATTCTAACAATCCTTGGATTTTGGGGAGTTATCCAATATAGTACATTTGAAAGCACAAGGTGACAAACCCAAAATGACAACGTTCTTGTCTCCTTCCTCTTCCACTCTCTCTTCCTCTTCCTCTTCTACACCATGGCTTTCTCCACATAGAATAAAAGTTTCAGAATAACTCTTTGTGCTTAACCTGCAGAAATATATGTAGACATCAGCATCCAAAATACTGTAATCAAAGCCTCTATTAACTCTGTAACTCAGCTGGAATTAACTCCTTAAAATGTTTGAATCCTTCAGTGCAATTCTTCTTCTTCTTAGAATTTTCTTCTTTGAAAAATGCTATTTTGGCTGCGACAAAAAAAAAAAAAATTCTGACTCTTCTAAACAAAAAATAAAAAGGCAATTCCGCATAGATGAAGAGAGTTGCTTAGCAACTGCGATCCTGCCTGTGACAATAGTTTAGGCACATCAGATCGAAGGAGGACTTTAATGTAACTTCATAAAATGGGGTAGAGTGAGCCATTAGAGCTCACCACACATTTAATTCTGGTTTTGCAACCCTTTGGGATGTGATTGGGAAAGGATCCTTCTGCTGGGTCAATGGCTGCATGCATTGGCACAGCGATCCACAGATCCACTTTTGATCCTCAAGTATCAAATTCATTACTGAACGCCAGAAGCAATATCCTTGTGGTAGGGGTGAAATGCTCCCGGTTCGGACTGTATCACCCAATCTGGTAGCAAGGGCAATGGGTGGTCTGGAGAACCGGTAGCAAAAATCCCTCCACCCCCCCATGCCCAGCCATCATCAGAGTCTTTTTTTTTTTTAATTTTAAAAAGCATTTTTTCTACAACCTCTTCGGCCGAAAAAATGCTTTTAAAAGTTAAAAAAAAAGCCTCTGATGATTGCGCGGCTCAGCTGGGATCGTCAGAGGCTTTTAAAAGCATTTTTTCTACAACCTCTTCAGCCGAAGAGGTTGTAGAAAAAATGGTTTTAAAAGTAAAAAAAAAAAAAAGTTGGCCACGCCTACTCAGTCACATTACCAATCAATTACCACCAAGCCATGGCCACAGAACCAGTAGTAACAAATTTTACATTTCACCACTGCCCTGTGGTTATCGTTTCCTTTAGGTAGCAGTTCTATAGCTGAGCTGCAGACATCCAGCTGACCACTAGAGGGGAGCAAAGAAAGAGTTTTGTTATCATGTGGCTCTTGCCTAATAGTTCAGCAAGCCCTTTTTCTAAACTTACTTTTAGGAGGAAAGGGCACAGGGACAGAAGAAATTTCCTCCCAGAAGAAGCCTTTTCCCTACACTTCAGTGGTGGTATTCAACCGGTTCTATCCAGTTTGGGCGAACCGGTAGCGTGATGTCATCATGTCCCATTTTTGACACTCTGCACATTTTTTTTTTTAAATTTGATTTATATGCCGCCCTTCTCCGAAGACTCAGGGCGGCTTACAATGTGCTCAGCAATAGCCTTCATCCTTTTGTATATTTATACAAAGTCAGCTTATTGCCCCCACAAACTGGGTCCTCATTTCACCTACCTTAGAAAGGATGGAAGGCTGAGTCAACCTTGAGCCTTGGCGAGATTCGAACCCTGCAGTAATTGCAGGCAGCTGGTCTTAACAAGCTTAATAACAGGGTGCCTTAAGCCCCTGTACTACCATGCTCACATTTGCACACCGGTAGTGAAGGTAAGTGTATACTACCTCTGTGGGACTTCCCCTTTTGCTGTACTTGAGGTGTGGATCTTAAGAATTAAGAAACATAAGTCTTTCATTTTTTAAAAAAAGTAGTAAAAACCTTGAACCGATCCACACAGCTTCCTTGCCCCAGGAAAGAAAAGAGGCAGTCTGCTTAGTTTTTGTAGAGGGCCTATCCTCACAGGGAAGCATCCTTCTTAGTGCCAGTCCTTGTGGAGCCAAGCTAAAGCTACATCAAGGTGGAAACGATGACTTCCATGAAAAACGTGGAGAAAATTGCCTATGTGGACATTCTATAGTAGATCACAGGGAGGAGGTGAGTCAAAATGATCGTTGAGAGTGCTGGGCTCTCTGCCCGTAACTCATTTCTTTTTTGGGCTGTGATGGACAGGGGAACCCTGTTTCTGCAGCCACGTCCAACTTTTTTAAAAAAATTAAACTCTTAGCTCAACTAGTTGTCCTAATAGGTGGCTGTTGCCATGATAGATACCCAGCTCAGGAGTACCTTTCGATTCCATGCTGTGAAACGTGCAGTAGAGAGGTGAAATTGATCAGACTTTCTTGCTTATGGCAGTTAAGTAGCTCTAGGAAGGACACTAAGATACTGTTTCTAAGTCCCAATTCACCTGAATCTCTTTCTGAGCAGTGTTTGATTCACCTGAGTGAGCCATGCTGGGATAATAACTCAGGGGTCTGGTTCACATAATCCAAGATATGGATGGATACATTCCAAATACTTCAGCTGGCTATCTCTTTCAATCCCTAAGCAGCACCTGAGCAATGTTTGTACTGGATAGATTCTACCTGGGTTTTACACATTTCCTTGATTCTCAATGGATGTGTTCCTCATTCTTTCGTGCCTCCTCTTCTTCTTTCCACCCAACATTGATGACCCAGGCATAATGGACAATGGTGATGTTGCTGGGCTCCAGTCAGCAATCCGTATGCCGCAGGAGTGGGTTCTACTTATCTTTACTATCGGTTTGCAACGGGATCGCACATGCACAAATTGCCGATGACAACATCCAGGCATTGGGTGGGGCCTCCCGCCTGTTTTACTACCAGTTCTTGTGAACCGGTCCGAACCGGGGGCAACCCACCATTGGTATGGGGTAAACAAGCTGTGCTGGTTCTGAAACCAGTTACACACCAGGCATTGTGTGTATACATAGCAAAAGAACATGTATAAAGAATATGTGCAGATATTAATTCATCAAGCCACTATAAAGGTGATCCTCAACTTACCACCATTCATCTAACAACAGTCAGAAGTTCTAACGGCCTCCAAAAAAGTCACTTATGATCTAAATTCATACTTACAAATGTTGTAAACTATTGCACTGCCCTTGTAGTCACATGATAACAATTCAGGCAGTTGTAATTGCCTGACATTTATGATCTGTTGCAGTGTCTTCCAGATATGTGAACACAATTCGAAATATTTTTTTTGCCAGTTTAAAACAAAAAAAAGGCCATCGGGGAAGCTGAATTTGCTTAATGACTACATGATTCACTTAACAACCTGGATTATTATTCAATTTACAATTGCTATAAAAATATTTGTTCACTCAAGTCTGATCACGTGGTGACTCAGTTTATGAATGCAACTACCTATAGTGTATTTCTCCTTAAATCTTTTCTATGTTGGTGCTTTGCTTTAGCTGTAAAATAGTCCAGTTTATATTATATGTTTTATCCTTTGTATTATAATTCAGGTTTTTGATAGTGCAGCTAAAGCTGTAATTCTTCTCTGAATATAATCCATTTTTCCTGAAAATATATAACTATGGGCTATAAACACTGACACCTGTAGTATTCTTACTATTCAAATTGGAAGACATTACTATTTTGAGGAGAAGGACTTGGGTTCAAATTTAATCCCCTCTAGTACAATCCACTGAAAGCTATGTGAATAATTCCTTTAGACTAAGTTAAATCCCATTGATTTCACTGGCTTTACTCTAAAAACAACCAGATTGTGTTACCAGTGTATATTCAAGTCTGTAAGAGATTTCATTGGTAAAAAAAAAGATTGCACTCCAAACTCTATTGTGGGAAAGACAATAAAGAGATGAAGCAAGAAAGATGAACCTTTTGTCTCTCCCCCCCCCCCCGCAGCAGCATTTGCTTCGAGGGATTTAATTGTAAAATAAAAATAAAAATAACATTTTTATTTGCAGAAATGCAAACAAATTTGCAGAAATGAAAACGATTCTAACATGCCATCTTAGTTTAATATTGCCTCTTCTCCATTGTAAACGTTTTCTTTTCTTTGCTTCTTTTGTGTGAGTAGTTTTCTGCATCTTCGTTAGCTACTGACAATCTCAGACAGAGGGACCCTGGTTGATTTTCATTCATTTTAAGAAAGCACTTTTCTTGAGCTGTAGAAAGCTGTAATGAACTCTTCTGTGGCTCCAAGGGAGAAGGGACCGCTCATGTGTTAAAAGCAGATTTCCAAATGTTTGTAAATGAGAGCAAGAACCCCAGGAAAAAAATAGCTAAATTGCACTGGCAGAAGAGATATCAGCATCAATGCTGGAAACAATAATACAGCACATAGCCTTCTTGCTCTTCTACGGGAAAGGGAAATTTGAGCTCGGATTGCTTTGAGCAAGTGACATGTTTCAGAGAAGAAAGCACCTTGTTTTAGTGTCAAGCTGTCAAGCTGGGCACATCATTTCATGCCCACCCAGTGATTGTTTACGCTATTGCAAAACCAAACCTAAGCAAATGCCAACTTTGTGCTTGGCATTGAAATGATGCTGCCTCTCCTGATCATACTGGAATTCTATTTATAAATGTGCTCTATCCGCAAAGATTTAGATCAGGGCCCGTGGGGTTCCTAGATCTGGCCCGCGAGGCTGCCCTGGAAGTAACAAAGGACTGGCCCATAGTGCCCCTGTCAGCAAAAACAGAGCTCGGGAGGGCTGCAGCCAGCCCTCCCGAGCTCTGTTTTTGCTGGCAGAGGGTTGCAGGATGCCATCGCAGCCGAAAATGCGGCTCAGGAGCCAGTTTTAGCTGGCAGAGCACTTGGGCCACCACAGGCACCCCCGACATGAGTGACATCGAGCTGGCCATGCCCATCCCAGCCACGCCCATGCCCACCCCCCAAGGTCAAGCACAACCCTGATGCAGCCCTCAATGAAATTGAATTTGAAATTCCTGATTTAGATGATCACCAAATCTTAATATACCTGCTCTCAGGATGTTATATACCCTTATTAATCTAAAGAACTTCTTAGCATACCGAGTCAGAGAAGTGATTACATTAGACCTTCATAAACCATTTTCTACAATCTTGACTTGTGCTCCTATTTCTGATTCATTTTTTTATACTTAGAATTGAAAATTCACGACCCATTCTTCTAACATTTCCTCAAAGTTGTCTCTTGAGGATTCCTTAAGAATTTGTCTGCATGACGCAACTTCCTTCTCACCCCAACCCATAAACCAGGTTGATTTACAATCTGGGTTATTTGTTCTTGAACCACCAACATTTAATTATTTTCCTGACTAATAAAACTGAACAACCCTACATTTATTTAAAAAATAAATCTGATCGTAGCCATTGGATGTTTACTCCTCATTAAAATGTTTTGGATTTGCAGTTTAGAATTCATGGTCAATGAAGTCATGTCTTGAATATTCAATTATTTAACGCAGGGAAAGAATTCTCCTGTGTCAAATAAAACTTAATGTAAGCGATTATTATATTTTTATCCTGCCTTTTTTATATTTGGTCAACTCAAATGGAATGTGAGAATGACCTTAGAAGACTAGGGCAGGTGGCAAGGAAGAGATGCTGCCAAGGAAAGATCAGTTAAAAGGGGGAGGACTGAGTGATGGGCAGAGAAAGAAACTCAGAAAGAATCTGCCCTAACTTTTCAGACACTAAAAAGAGACAGTGGAAGATTTGTACTTTCAAATTCTATTACATAACTTAGATATAGCTCGCCTTCTGATTTTTCCTGTTTGGTTTACGTGGGAGTCTAACAATGGCACAAATGCCAAATCTTCCTCCTATCTTCCCAACAACAAAAATCCTGTGAGGTGGGTTATGCTGAGAGAGTTTGGTCCAAAGACTTCCAGCTAATGTTTATGCTTACAGGAGCCCCAGTACGCACAGCCTCCTGGTTTCTATGCCAGCATCTTTACTACAACATCATAGGAAAAAAAAAAAACCCCACCAGATTATTTTAAGTGATAGAAATGCATTATATACAAGAGGTTCTCTCCAATGCAAGAGTTCTAAACACTGAGAGATTGATATAGGCTGCTTTTTTCCCAATATATATATATAAACCGATAGCAAACCATACTGTGGTTTACTATATTAGCTTAATTGCTTCCATTTAGACAAACACGCACACACACACACAAATATACACTCTGAATCATAAACTGACCATGCTGGTTGTATTAATACCCTGTTTTCCCAAAAATAAGACATCCCCTGATAATAAGCCCAATCGGGCTTTTGAACATATGCGCTAAAATAAGCCTCCCCCCGAAAATAAGCCCTTCCTGAAAATATTTAAACGCAGAGATGGAAATCAGGTAAGACGGCAAGAGGAGTCTCATCTTGCTCCACACGCCCCAAAATAATAAGACCTCCCCGAAAATGAGGCCAAGCTCTTATTTCAGGGTTCAAAAAAAATATAAGACAGGGTCTTATTTTGTGGGAAACACGGTACTATAGGCTGTGACACAAACCAGGCAATGACAGTTTAACAGCTTGTGTGAACCCAGCCTTAGTTAAGAATATGACTAATAGGCACATCTTCTATGGTGGAATTAAATATTTAGAAATGGACTCCTATGCCCTAAACATCAATGCTTATGTGGTAGAAAGAGCCCCCCCACCCCAAAACAAGTTTGAACAAGGCTCTCAGTTCTCAGTTCAAACAAGGCTAATGGATTCTGCCTTCTCATGTGGCTGTGCCTTCTGTAACAACTTTGTGCTAGCTTGGGTGCATGATTCATATTACATGTTACTTTCTGATTTTAACCTTCAAACAACCATTAGGAAGGACCTAGAGATCAACCCAGAAGCTTATTCAAATTGTCAGTTGCTAAAACACTGATGCAGGCTTTTAGCTCTATTGAATTTCTCACAGTCAGTTACCTGAGCAATGGTTTGTAATTTAATTAATTACTCTCCAGTCTCCTTTCGCTATCTTTAATTTTATTACGTTTGCGCATTGGGTTTTTTACTTAAAAGCTCAGATACCTTTCTGAAGTAGAAGGGGGTGATTTAATTCACTTGGAATCCTTTTATGGCGAGTCTTTTGATCAGCTTTCAGCAGCAAAGGACACTTCAAGTGTTTTGTTTGTATCTTTGTAAAGGATTTGTATCTTTCTAAACCCTTTTCCTGCATGAGGTATCTGCATCGTACATAACTTGGGCCTCGGCCAAGCTTTTTGAAAAATGTAGACCTTTCCTTTAATCCCCCCCCCACATATTTCTACTTTTTAAATCTTGACGCAGGAAAATTATTTAGTGTTATTGCTCCATTTTTGTATTAAAGAGGGTGGATGGGTGGGGGGGCAATGAAAACATACAAGTTACAATGATAAAATAGTATAGCCACTAGAGGTCACTGGGATTTCACTTGGGCTTCTGCTTCTCTTGCAAAGGATTCCATGTTTGATCTCTGACATTAGAACTAAAGAACATAAAATAACAAGATTGGAAGGGACTTTGGAGGTCTTTTAGTTCAACCCTCTGCTCAAGCAGAGGACTCTATATCATTCTGGACAAATGACTATCCAATCTCTTCTTAAAAAGCCTCCAGTGATGGAGCACCCATAATTTCTGAAGGTAAACCGTTCCACTGATTAATTGTTCTCCTTGTCAGGAAATTTCTCCTTAGTTCTAGATTGGATCCTTCTTTGATAAGCTTCCATCCATTACTTCTTGTTCTGCCTTCAGGTGCTTTGAAGAATAGGTTGACCTCCTTTTCTCTGTGACAGCCTCTCAAGTATTTGAAGATTGCTATCATGTCACTTCTAGTCCTTCTCTTCATTAGACTAGACATACCTAGTTTTCTAAACCATTCATTATATGGCTTAGCTTGCAGACCTCTTATCACATTTGTTGCTTTTCTCTGTACTCTTTCTAAGATCTCAGCATTATTATTTTTTTGTATCATGGTGACCTGGACTGGATGCAGTACCGTGTTTCCCCGAAAATAAGACCCTGTCTTATATTTTTTTGAACCCTGAAATAAGCACTTGGTCTTATTGCCATGCGCTCAAAAGCCTGATTAGGCTTATTATCAGGGGATGTCTTATTTTGGGGGAAACAGGGTAGTCCAAGTGTAACCTCATCAATGCAATATAAAGCAGTTTTATCACTTCATGTGATCTTGATACTAACCTTCTGTTGATGCAGCCTAGGACTGCATTGGCTTTTTTGGCAGCTGCAGCATCCTGCTGGCTCATATGTAAGTGGTGGCCTATGAGGACACCTAGATTCCTCTCATAGTTACTACTGTGGAGACAACTATCACCTGTTCTAAACTTGTGCATTTGGTTTTTCTTGCCTAAGTGTAGGACCTCACTTTTCTCAGAGGTACCGCTAGCACTGTAGACTGTCATGAGTGGATTGCACAATCACCTGTCTTGAAATGCTACAGAGGTACATTGTTTCAGGACAGTTGGATTATCATTTTCAGTGAAGAAGGGACCAAAGTCTATTTTGGAATTTCTCAGCAGATCTTTCTCCCTGCTTCTAATCATTTAACATCTCTTGCGGTTGTATTTTTGAGCTTTCTTTATCACTGGAAATGACTGAGTTGTTATTTCCTTCTACGCACTTTCGGTTTCAGGGAGGACCTTGTGGCTGCCTGAATTTTCTAATCTGAAAAACTTCCATTTATTGATACGGGTGTATCTGTTTCTCTTCTAACCCTCTCAAAAAGACTGAGTGACTGGTCTTCCTTTGGGATTTCACTGGAAATCTGGGAAGCCAGGAGAATTACAAACTCAGTCATCGTACACTGAAAGCCTGGATATTTATACATTCCCATGGTCTACTCATAACTAAGTAACTAAAAAGTAACTAATCCATGAGATCAACTGAAAACTCCTTTGAAAGAAACATGGGAATGAGAGAAAAATTATAGAAGAAAATCTTTCCATATGTAACGAATTCAGCTGCTTGTTTTAGGAGCTTGACGTTTTAATTACAGTTCTCTTCCAGAGCTTGAAAGGAGAAAGTGCAAAATAAAACCTTTACATGTGCTCTTTTCTTTACAGCAGTAATCCATATGTTATGCCACTGTCTCAGGAAATTGTTTGGAGCAGTTTGGCTGCTGTTGTCATAAAGGGGTCTCTTTCTTCCTCAGCTAACAACAAGTAATAATGTATTTGCTGCTATGTGTGAGCTATGAGATCCTTCCCCCTCTTGGCTTCTTGGGGTGGAGGATGAATTTGAGTGATGGTACATCTCTGACTAGGAGATGTGGTGGCTCAGTGGGCAAGATGCTGAGCTTGTCGATCAGAAGGTCGGCAGTTCAGCAGTTCGAATCCCTAGTGCCGCGTATCGGGGTGAGCTCCTGTTACTTATCCCAGCTTCTGCCAATCTAGCAGTTCGAAAGCACGTGAAAAATGCAAGTAGAAAAATAGAGACCACCTTTGGTGGGAAGATAACAGTGCTCCATGTGTCTTTGGCATTGAGTCATGCCAGTCACATGACCACAGAGACATCTTCAGACAGCGCTGGCTCTTCGGCTTAGAAATGGAGATGAGCACCGCCCCTAGAGCCAGAAATGCCTGACTAGCAGGCATATGTGGGGGAACCTTTACCTTTACATCTCTGACTGAGGGAGCAGGGGAATGCCCATGCCTAAAGAAGCCACCTTACATCCAGCCAGGTCGAAACATTTCCTCCCAGACTTTGTGACTGTCTTTTGGGGGGGCAACTATTTGGATAAGGTGAAGAGTATCCTGGATGAAGCAGATTACATGGCATGTAGATCTGTGCAGAGGATCACCTCTTGTAGATGGAGAATGGGACCTGGATCTTGAAGTGGGGATCTGGGTGGAGAGAAAACAGCTCTTTTGGCCAAAAGAGCTCAGGATCACTCAGCAGGATTTGGTACCATTGACTCTGGTTTAATCTTTCCAGACTGGCTGTGTGGTTTATGGATTGGGACCCTGCTACAGAGGTAGGGGAAGGAATATTCCCCTACCCCAAAAGTTATAAACAGCTCCTGGCTGGTAGTATACTTGAGTCATGTTGACATTTAAAACCAAAAATATATTATTATTCTTATTTTACCAGTTCCTGTATCTGTTGATAATAAATCAGATTCATTCTGATTTGATCATTTATTCCTATTTGGGATCTACATAAAACATACATTTTCACTAAGTGTCTTCTGGCTTCAGTTTTCATCCCCTTCACCATCTTTTAACTGTGCTATGTGAACACAAGTGGATTTGTTAAATCGCATGATATATCTGACCATAAAAACTGTATCCGTGAAATTATGCTCACTTTTAAGGTGATAATAGATTCTTTCTTGGTCTGTTGCAACAACACAATTACCTCTTCAGAATTTATCCTACAGAAATTTCAAGAGTACAGCTGCATAATTACACCTCCTCTTGCTTTTGAACCAAGATAGTCATTCAGAAACTTTGTTTTGGATTTTCAGTTGTGGACATTTTGTTCTGAAGGCTATTGTTAAGGAAAAGATTTAAAGCTTGGGATGCACAGCTGCAGAGTGAAAGCAGTTTATTTCTTACCAGAGGGAGGGGAATAAGGTTTATCTCTCTATAACCAAGCTCTACTTAAATAACATAAAGTCCAAAAATGGTCTGTCTATTTATTTATTTTTCTATTTATCTATCTATATCTATATTTATCTCTCTCTCTCTCACACACACACACACAACTTTACCTATTGCTGTCATCTATTTATCCTCTCTCTCTCATCTATCTATCTGTCTATCTATCTATCTATCATCTATCATCTATCATCTATCATCTATCATCTATCTATCTATCTATCTATCTATCTATCTATCTATCTATCTATCTATCTAATCTATCGTCTATCATCTATCTATCTATCATCTATCTATCTATCATCTATCTATCTAATCTATCATCTATCATCTATCTATCTATCATCTATCTCTATCTATCTTCTATCCCTGTTAAATGGATACAAGTGAAATGCAGAAACGCCAGCAGAGCAAAAGTGTTGATGAGATTTGGGAGGGAAACTAAAGTAGTAGAGAAGGATGGGAATGCCTTCTTCCTCCAATGGCCAGGACACTAATAGATCTGGAATGCTTGACACTCTTACAATCTTGCAAAGGTTAAGCCTATAGAAAGGTTAAATTAATGAATGCCAGCAGGGTGAAATTTTCATGGTGATCAGCAGAGGAAAGTTCAATTATAAACTACATTTTCCTTATAAGGAATTGAGTGGGGAAAAATGATGTTTGCGAAAGAAAATTGGTGCAAAATCAAGATTTTTAGGAAAAGGAAAAAGAAAATATTTGTTTTTTTTAAAGTTCCTACACAGTATGTTTTCATGCTCTTGATTAGCATATGAAAATGTTCTCTGTCTTATTATTTGGTTTTGCTATTTTCCTTCATTTTCCTAAGTACCAACGAACATGTAATATTTGGGAAAATTGTTATTATACATAGCGGCTGTTTCTGCATAAATGCTGCATCTAAATCACACAACAGACTGAGACAATAGCTCCATTCCTACAACACGCTGAACCACCTCACTCCATGATAGAAAGGATAGGTTTGGTAAAACCAACATTTTCATACTTAGAAATGTCCTCCTACCTGCCCTTAGTTATGCTGTCATATTATTCCAACTGAAGATTTGCAATTAAATGAATTGGTGGGCTTTGAATTGGTTGACTCATCAGTAATGAACAATAATTTTTACATGCATATGCACAGCAGTCATAGGCAGCTAACCATGCTACAGATAAAAACTGTAAGAAAACAACTCTTGATCATTTCTAAAGGAGTGATGCTATTACAAATTACTTTACCATAAGAGGGGGGGGAGAGAGAGACAGAGAGACAGAGAGAGTCAGAGAGAGAGAGAGAGAGAGAGACAGACAGACAGACAGACAGGGTGGGGGGAATTGCCAAAGTCTCAGGAATCCATTCAGTTTTGCAACTATTTCTGCCTCTACAAACACAGAGCCATATTTTTCTGCTATGAGTTTTAGCACAAAATACTGGGGAGACATGATGACGTAGGCAAATTACTAAATGCTGTGGTGATTTTTGCATGTAAAAGCATGCACCATTCCCCTATGAATGCCCCCATGAAAGACCCATGGCCTTGCTTTTAACAGAATACTAGAATGACAGAGTTGGAAGGGAACTTGGAGGTCTTCCTGCACAAGCAGAAAACTCTATACCATTTCAGGTGGTCATGAATGCAGGGTGGCCCAAATTTTGATCACATGAGCATTGGAATCCTGCAACAGCTGAAACTTCAAGGGCTAGAATAAGTCCATTTTTTTCAGCAGCATCATAACCTTGAACAGTCACTGAACGAATGTGTGTAACTCAAGGACTACCTGTACAATTGTTAATTGATAAGATACTGATCCATCTCTTTTGTAACCTTCATCTGCCAAACCAACCTATTTTCCCCTCCTTACCCTTCTCCTCTCCCCCATCAGTCCATCTACTCAATGCATCGGATAAAGTGAGCTGCAACTCACATAAATTTATGCCTTTTAATAAAATTTGTAGCTGGAAAAGGTGCTACAAGATTATTATTTTTTTGCTGCCATAAAGTAACCCAGCTCTCCGCCTACAATCATTAGTATAAGGAGCTGCTTTGACGTTTTTATATTTCAAGAGATTGTCAGAAGCTTAATTTCTGTTCAATCTCGTGTGGTTGCACCTGATGCCCTGTCAAAACCAAGAATGATTCAAGTCGTACTTATGCCCCCTTTGACAATTTCAGCGGCAGTTTGTTCCTTTATGTCTCTCAGGAAACTGTGGGAGGATGAAACTTTGATTGTTATTGCTGCACCTGAGAGTAAAAGTCCATTTCAAAAGGTTTACTAATCTATTGCTGTCGTGGACAAGGATCAGCCACACAACTTGGACAGTGGTGGCATTCAGCCAGTTCTATCAGGTTCGGGCAAACCGGTAGTGATGGCTGCGGGAGGCTCCGCCCACCCACCTGGATGTCATCATGTCCCGTTTTTGATGTTCTGCGCATGCGCGGAAGGCTGTGCGCGCTCACATTTGTGAACTGGTAGCAAAGGTAAGTGAATGCCACCCCTGAACTTGGACCATAGGAAGAAAGAGCTGGACGAAGAACAGGCAGGAGAGAAGCGCAAAGCAGATTCTGCATGCAGAAGAAGAAGGAGAACAGGAAACGGGAGACGTTGATCTCAAGGTCTGCTGCTCATTCAAATGACAGGACTCAAAAGCCATGACATGTTCTTGTCAAAAATGCCAAGGCCATAAATAAGTCAGACTTTTTCAGCAACTTGTTGAGGGCCATTTCAAGAATACACTACAGGAAAGAGTGATTATAAATAGTGCAACACAGCACCTCCCGGAGACATCCTTTCTCAAACCGTGCAGCGGGTTATATTTACTTACAGTGCCAAGAGCTAATACGAAACTATGAATATATTCTAAAGATAATTCACTTTATTAATGGCTCTTTGGAGTGATCATTCTTGGCCCTGTCTAGCTTGCTAAATATGTTGTGTTGATAAATTCTGCTTCAGTAAACGGGGGGCTCCATTTGGATTGAATGTATGCAGCCTTGAAAGGAGATGGATGCGCTCGGTTGCTGGAATTAACGTCAATTAGGAACTACTCAGATATTTGTCATTAAAGTAGCATCCACATCCTGCCCTCGGACTTCTGAACAAGCCTGTCCACATGTAACATAACCAACATCTGTATTTTCTTTTCTTTTCTTGTTTTCCCTTCCGAACTCATTCAAAACAGAGAGGTTTGTTGGGGATACTAATGAGGACGGACACTTTTAAATATATATATATAATTTCTGCACATTTCAACTTAAACACAGTGCATTAGAATCTCTGGTGCATTAATCCCCAAAGCAACAATGTGTGAAAAGTTATTTCAGGAGCACAAATTTCCTGACAAGGAAATGGCCAGCTAGTTTGTGTTTATATTTAAACGTTAACCATCTCGCCCCCTTTTTTAAATTTTAGACATGCAAAAATTACAATATTGCAGGGATCGAGAAGCTGTCAAAATGGTTCAATGGGTGGGGTTACTTCTGGAGCCTTGTTATCGCTGCCTTATGTTAATTCCATCAGTAGGTGTTTTTTTTTTTATTGCTACTCATTCCACAGGTATTTGTGTGATGATGATTTGCATTTCATAATATCATCATAAATATAGTGCAAATATGCATAAATGAAACTGTGATGGAATGTCGTGGGCCAGAATTCCAGGAAGGAGGGAATGCATTCCAGAGGAGTGGGAGACAACTCAGCTAAGATATCATATGCAAATGAAAGAGGGTGAAGATAGCTCCTCCCGAATAGTTCCTGGAGTGTGTGCTTCATGTGGATAAAAGTCAGCTTTAGTTTGGCAAGAATCTGTCTGTAGGCAGAGAACAATAAGGAAATCTGCTTGGAAGAATCGCTATGTGTCTTTCTTGGTTTGGGGGGTTTGACAAAAACTGAGAGTTCCTACTGTCCATGATTAAGACCTTCTATTATGGAATAATAGGAAATGCCTGGATAGACATTTACAAATGTATGCTTTTTTGATGCCCATATTTATTTATTTATTATTTATTTATTATTTAAATTTTTATACCGCCCTTCTCCCGAGGGACTCAAGGTGGTGTACAACCAGCAATAAAACACACATATACATAAAATTTAAAAACAATTTAAAATATATTAAATAATTTGGCCCCAATGTTATTAAAAAACTAAGACAACCATTAAAATTCATGTTTAGGCCAGCCCAGCTTATTGGAACAATAATGTCTTGAGGGCACGGCGAAAGGCGCGTAGGTCAGGGATCATCTGTATCTCCAGGGGCAATTCATTCCAGAGGGCAGGTGCCCCCACAGAGAAGGCTCTCCCCCTGGGGGTCGCCAGTCGACATTGTTTGACCGATGGCACCCTGAGGAGTCCCTCTCTGTGGGAACGTATTGGTCGGTTGGAGGCTATCGGTAGCAGAAGGCGATCTGGCTTCTGGCTTCAAATCTGCAAGAATTCCTCCATGTAGTTGCCAGGAGTCACGACTGACCTGAGGCATTGTGTGTGTGTGTGTGTGTGTCCCCTTTGGATCTTCTAACGGTGCATCGATCGTCACTATAATCTAGTCTATCCATCTTGTTAGAACCTTTACTGGTTCTTTTTCTGCTGCTTGCCATATTCCTATAGATAGATAGTACTATTGATTCCTGCAGCCTTCTGGCTTGGTATTGGCCAGAATGCTGACCTAACTTCATCTTGTAGCACTAGAGGTTCTTAGTAGACAATATCTTCTAGGATATCTTGGAGGGAACTATATTGTATAAAATTTCCATATATTCCTTCAGTTTTTCTATTTTCCTCCTTTAGTGTCTTTACAGATGTTGTAATACTGCTTATACTGTCTCCTATCAGCTTTCTGAACTTTGTTTTGTTAAGCTCTTTGTCTTTGAAATCTTGAGAGTCCCATCACTGTATTGTCATTTAATTTTTTTTTCTATTCATGTGGTTTTCTTGGGAGAACATCTGAGTAGTATGAAATGATGCCTTTGCTGTTGAACTTCCAGCATGGTCCTATATCTCTGTTACCCAATATAGATGCCTGCTTGTTTTATCTGGGCAGCTGGGATGATCTTCATGCCTTGGGAGACCCTATTGGTAATATACCTGCATTCTTCTCTCTTCCCTCCCAGAAAAAAACAATCAATCAAACAAACAAACCCTTCCTAACACTCACCCCATGATGAGACAACATAGAGAACTTGAATATTTATCATTTAATGTATATGGATGAGCAACAAAGAATGATGATTGTTCATTTTTGGGGGGTGCAACAATTGTATGAGATAGATTAAACAGTGTGGAAAAGTCAGAGTTGATAAAGTGAAGAACTGAGGTCAGCATTTCTTGATTCTCGGTTAATCCAGTGACCAGACAGCCTCATTGTTGATTGCGTTGTCTTGCACGCTCTTTCTTCCAGGATCTCAGGGTAGCTTCAGTGGAGAATGTCCCTTCAATTGAGTCCTGCATAAGCACACTACGGGTAGGCTTTGCTGGAAGAAAATAGCTAAATTAAAATCACTCAACATGTTTCCATGACTGAGGGTGAACTTGAACTTGGATCTCCCTTTTCATTGCCAAGCAACCTTAACTGCCATTCCATCTCTGCCTTAAATGATCAGGATTTCCCCATCAGTTGAAGTCAGAATGGTCAGGGACCAGGTACTGTACTGTAGCCCAAAATATCTGGAAGCTATCCCATGGCTTCCCTCTTATTCTGAGCCAGTAATGATTACGGATTCTGAAATTATAATAACCAAAAATGTTGTTTCAGAAATACCATTCAGCAAATGGAGCTGAAGGACAAGATAGGCAATGATGTGGTAGGAAAATGGCAGGTACTGACACACCTGAAGCTTTTCAGGGCCCAGTTCTTTAAACACAGGAGAATTTAGTGAGATGCGTCAAAGTCTTTCAGGGGCCAAAGTTGAAACCAACCCTTTTTGCATAGATAACGACCCATCTCTTTAATTGTCTGTGGAAAAGATAGGCTGAAGGCAAAGGCTTTCATCTGCTTTCAATTCATTTCAGCGCCTAGAAGAACATTAAAGTCTTCTGGCGTCTCACCAGAAGGACTTCACGATCTGCTCTCATTTGCATTTGTTTAAAAAGTGCAAATTGAGGTGGAAGGTCCTTCTCCAAGTAGATTTAAAACAGCTTTTCACTGGACATTTCCTTCCTCCTGCCTCCGCCTCCACTTACATTATACCTACAAATCTTTGTAAAAGCCCCACAAAGGTCTAGGATGCATGATTGAATGCATTCTTATTCCACACCGAACAAATTGAAGTTATTTAAATAATCTGGGAGAAGAAGGGATGATAACATTTTCAAAGGTCATTCTTAGTATTGCAATGGAGATTGACGCTCGTCATTCTCTCTCAGTCTTTTTGGACTTCATTGATTCAAGGACCCACTAATCAGGATATGCAGCGTTGCCTCCATGCAGTTCTGAAAGCAACGAACCTTGCTATAAAATAGTCAGGGGAAATAAACAGGGAAAGCAAAGGTAGCGTCACCCAGCTGGGTTAAAACCTAAGGATGTCCACTAAATGATGTAAAGGTTGAATGGGGCAATTCAGAATTCCCAATTCAATTGAAAGGGCATGGGAAAATACCATGAGCAAAATTCACGGAGTAAATGGGTATTAACTGCAAGATTATTATTTTTTAAATGTGGAGAACCTAGAAGCCTAGCATCCTAGAACACCATGGCTGCAAAGTGCAGCTACTAGCTCTTGGATGGGTACACCAAGGTATATCAGACACTGCAGCCAATCAAAGCTGGGTCTGCCAGTAGGTCAGAAAGAAGTGCTGGAGACCATCTACTCTAAGAGGTTTAAAAGAGCAGATTTAAAAAGAATGTGGAAAACACCTCTTCTTCTTCTTCTTCTTCTTCTTCTTCTTCTTCTTCTTCTTCTTCTTCTTCTTCTTCCTCCTCCTCCTCCTCCTCCTCCTCCTCCTCCTCCTCCTCCTCCTCCTCCTTATGGGGACGACATGTCACACCCATGTAACACCTCTCCTGCACGAGCTGCACTGGCTCCCGGTGGTCTTCCAGGTGAAATTCAAGGTGTTGGTCACCACCTTTAAAGTGCTCCATGGCTTAGAACCTGGGTATATATGAAATCGCCTTCTGCCACCGATAGCCTCCCACTGGCCAATACGCTCCCACAGAGAGGGACTCCTCAGGGTGCCGTCGGCCAAACAATGTTGACTGGTGACACCCGGGGGAGAACCTTCTCTGTGGGGGCACTTGCCCTCTGGAATGACCTGCCCCTGGAGGTTCGTATGATCCCTGACCTGCGTCCTTCTGCCGCGCCCTTAAGACTCTTTTGTTCCAACAGGCTGGGCTGGCTTAATATGAATTTTAAATTGGGTGTTTGTTAGCTTTTAACCTTGTGGGCCAAATTTTATATATTCGTTTTAAATTGTTTTTAAATTTTGTGAGTTTATATGTGTTTTAATATGGCTGTACACCATCCTGAGTCCTTTGGGAGAAGGGTGGTATAGAAGTTTAATAAATTCAATTCAATTCAATTCAATTCAATTCAATTCAATTCAATTCAATTCAATTCAATTCCTCCTCCTCCTCCTCCTCCTCCTCCTCCTCCTCCTCCTCCTCCTCCTCCTCCTCCTCCTCCTCCTCCTCCAGTTTGACAGGCCTGCAAAGGGTTCCGATGATCCTTGGTTTGTTCTAACTATACTTCTGCAATCACCGTATAAGCTTTTGCATACTTTAATAAGACATTCACTTACTCCTCATTAATGTTTGCCATAGCAATTTCCTATCAACTCTATCCATGGGTTGGATCTTGGCTTTATCTACGTTGGCTTTAATTCACAACTTAAACTCAGATAAATCTTAGATTAGTGAAATTTGAAAATAAAAAAATAGAGATTATAAGGAGGAAAGGTGCACCTGGCTTGAAGAAAAGAACTGGGAGATTTTTAAATACTTGGTTTCTAGGATATTTTTTCCTCTGCTTATGTCATACCAATGCAAGATTAATGCTGGTGGTATGAAGCATCGGGGTGCCATCCCTCACAGCAAACATGCATTATTCTCCCTGATTTAAAAGTTTCAGCCCTTAGTCAGCAAAAACTGGCTGCAGTGAGCCTTTGCATCAGCATCTTGCATGTAGGAAACAACCTTTGTATGCTAGCAGAAGCCCAATGTTTGTTTCTACATGCAACTCTGGCATTTGGGAACTCCTTCCTTGTACTTACACTGCTCTACATTGTTCATATCCTTCTGGTGGGAACTTCCAGGGGAGCAGCTAGCTTGGTCTGGTAGTAAGAGTGGTCACTGGAGAAGAGAGGTAATAAATAACAATAATGCTCTTCTCTGTAGCAAACCTATCTTGGCCTGTCGAGATGTCTTTAGCCTCCCGGTGTTCAAAACTATTTGTTATCCTGCATCCCCCACTTCTCTTAGTGTGCTTTTGGCTCAAACTACAGTCTCTTTTTTAGACCAGCAGAAGCAAAGATTGCCTCCTACTACATAGATGAACGAAGGCTTTGTAGCCCTGAGGCTCTTCAAAGGTGGTTGCCATCAAGTCTTTCATCTGTTAAAGTCTTCACCAATAGCCAGATATGCTGTACGATAGAATAGTTGCAATAGTCAGTATCTTTTTTCCCTCGGGTGTGCAAGTGGGACCACTAGGAAAATGAAATGGTGGATTTTACTTGATTGGATTGATTGATTGATTGATTGATTATGTGCCATCAGGTTGTTTTTGACTCCTAGAAACCATAGTAATAAGACTTGAGTGGAGTGAAGCCTTTTTGTGGTTAAAACCCAACAGTACCCGACAGTAGAGCCGATAAGCTAATAAAATGGTGTGCCAAATTCAGTTTTATTTCATGATACTTTCCACTTGTCCAACTGGAATCAGAAAAATAATTCTAAATTATTTATTTTCTTGAGAAATAGGATCCCTGGGGGAGGTCACCTAATACTACCTCAGCCTCTTTCCTCAATATCAATATTGAGTAAAAAGGTAGGATTGCAAGCCAAAAATATAGGTGCTTGGCAGGCTAAAGGTTGGTAACAACTTTGTAAAAGAAAAAGCCCTTTTGGTTAAAAACAAGCTAAGTAACCAACTTCCAAGCAGAGATGGAAAGTTGAGAAATGGCAAAGATTTTCAGAGAGCAGGATGGAATGTATGCACCGTATCTATTTATTTTGTCTTCCATCTGAATGGAGTTCAGATGGAGTGATGCAGGTTTAAAGCACAAGAGCTTTAAAAATAATTTACTGCAAGGACATGAAAAGATAGAAAAAGCCATGTATCATCAATCACTAGACTCTGGTTACTGCAACATTACTTTGGGCCACAAGGAATTCCTTATACTATATCTCCTCGGGAGGTGAAATTTGAGGCTCATGCTGAATTAGACTGCTTAATTGGAAATAGACTATTTTCATTAGCATTATGAAGGTTGATCAAAGGATCTATTATAAAATAAATTACTTCTCTCCCTTCTGAATATCAAGCATAAAGATTTCAGTTTCACCTTCAAATATATGTACTACCGGAGTAAGATGGTAGGTAATAACCAAATCACATTCTGTCACTTTGGATTTTGTGTGTGTGTGTGTGTGTGTGTGTGTGTGTGTGTGTGCATGACTTTAAAAAAAAATGAAATGTTTTCCCAGAAGTAACACATTCATCTCCACTTTCTTCTTTCCACCTTGTATGTTGAAGAAATGAAGCTACGTGGGAGGCAACAGTTCAATGAAACAAAAGATTTGGGAGGGCAGAAGAGAAGGGGGAGGAAAGTTATGAAGGTAGCAATTATATAGTTGGGTGTAGACATATGGTCATAAAAAAGAACTAGGAAAAATAATCACTCGAGTTCTTATGCAATCAGGAAACCCACCATGCCCAGAGAGCAAGGATGGACCAATATGAAGCCCATCATCTGGGAGTGCCAGGGTTGCGTTTATATCTCAATGAGCAAGTTGGCATCCTTACTTTCTTATTGCTGTATTCCCAGTGCCCTTAAAAAAAAAAAAAAAAGCTTAGAAATGGTTGTGACCATGCTAAGGGTAGCAGTAAAACTGCATTCACTCAGGGTGTTCAATTTAGTTCCTCTGTGAAAATACTTTCGGAAGCTAGTAGGATAGTAGTCTTTACTGAGAAAAGAAGTCTCAGTGGTTGGAGATAAACAGCAGTTTCAGCAAATGTGATTTCAATGGAATCACAAAAAGGAAAGAATTACTAGCTCCTTGTTTACTGTTGCTATGTTGAAAACAGCAGCTTTCATTCCTGATGTTAAGCCCTAAAAACAGAATCAAGGGACTTACTAGGTGCTTCCCAAGTCACATAAAACTTCGACCAAAGAGTTCCCAGTTATATTATAATTGCATATATGAAAATGCCTTAGATGTTTGAACAAGTGCCTTTAGTAATGATAAAATCTTTGCCCCAGGCCCTTTGTAGCCTTCTGTTTCATATCTGGAAGTCTGACTCATACAGCACTGCGATCTCATAACCACCCATAATATACCTCTTTATAATTAAGGCTGCAAGCTTAATTGGTTAGTTAATTAACTGTGGTTTTTATTGATTAATCAAAGAGGGCCAATTTTAATTAGCACGAGCAAAGTTTTATTGGAGAGGCCCAGAGCGAGTAGCAGAACTGTTTGGTACAATTTCGCATTTTGAATTTTGGGTACTACAATAATAGAATACAAAGGATGGCTTACAAATGACCTTTATTTCTGGCAATGATTAGCAGCTTTTATTAAAGGTCCCAATTCCGTCAATACTGTCATTCTTTCATCACATGCTGCAATGGAGTCCATATTCTGTAACCTTTCTTGATGTTACTCATAATTAATATTCAGTGTTGTATTTTGATGGTTATTTGTTATTTGAATGACTGGGACCCTAAATGTAATCCAGAATCTTATGCGCATAATGCAGTTTATTTATTTATTAAATCTATATGCTACCCATCTCACAATCAAGAGACTCTGGATGGCATACAGTATCATAAATAACAATATAGACAATTAGAAGGTTATAAATATTAAAAATTGGGCATTAAAAATAAAATATTAAAATTAACAGCAAACTAGATAAAAAGGAATAATGCATAAACAGGGTGGAGGTGGGATCTTGATCTATTAGCCAGTCACAATAAATTCACAGAAGATTCAGTATTATGAGCAGGTCATAGTTGTTGCAGCATCTAATTGACCCTGAACATTAAAAAAAAGCTAAGCAAGGTTGCACCTGGCAAGAACTTGGATGGGAGACTTCCAGAAAAGCTGAGGGTCATAGGCTTACTTGGGAAAATGAAAGGAGAAAAAAAAAAGCAATAGGAGACAATGACAATTACGTATTCCAGCTAAGAAAACAACATGAATGTGTCCAGATAATCTTCACAAACCAAATTTGATTCAAGGGACTTTTAGGTTTTAGAGTAGAATGTGAATAAGGTTGAACCAACTTTTCATGCTATGCCTCTGAATTTTGTGATATGAATTAAATGCTATCTGAGCAACCTTCCTACTTTATGTAAGAATGATGATGCTTCTCTGTTTATACTTAGACACCCTAATGTAGCAACATTTTACTGCCGTTGGTGAGGGACAGGATGGGATCCAATGCATTTGTGTTTTCAGGATTGAGAAAGCTGCACATCCTTTTGCCCCTAATGCATCTGATGCTCTTATTATTGCAATGTCTTGTCTTCATTTGATTATCACAGACACCACAGTTTTAAACATCTAGTTTAATTTGTGAGTTTCTTTTTCTTTCGATATTCCCTGGTCTCTGTTTGCTCACAACATTGTGTTCGTTGGATTCTGGATAGCTTGAAAGTTTGTACCCATTTTTTATTAATTCTACCAGTATTGAATAACTGGGCTGGGATTGCTTCCCCCGCTCCCCCATCTATGAAATTTGACCAATATACTGATAACTGTAACAGTTTCTTCTATTCTGGTGTAATGGGCAGAAGCAGTGGTGAAATCCAATTTTTTTTACTACCGTTCTTTGGGCGTGGCTTGGTGGGCGTGGTGTGGTGTGGCTTGGTGGGTGTGGCTTGGTAGGCATGGCAGGGGAAGGATACTGCAAAATCTCCATTCCCACCCTGCTCTGGGGCCAGCAAAAGGTGGTATTTGCCGGTTTGTTTGTTTGTTTGTTTGTTTGTTTATTTATTTATTTATTTATTTATTTATTTATTTATTTATTTATTTATTATTGCGATTTATATGCCACCATTCTCCCGATGAACTCAGGGCGGCTTACAAAAACAATATCCAATACAAATCACAATAAAATTAAAATCAACAACCCAATTAAAACAATTTAAAATTATAACAATGTACACCCATAACGGATCAGTTAAGTTGATGAAAGAGCCATGTCTTTAACTCACGACAGAAGGAAAGGAG
This sequence comes from Pantherophis guttatus, assembly GCF_059756535.1. Lineage (NCBI taxonomy): Eukaryota > Metazoa > Chordata > Lepidosauria > Squamata > Colubridae > Pantherophis > Pantherophis guttatus. The sequence continues at coordinate 228,502,935 of NC_142063.1, read as the reverse complement.
GTCAGGGGCTGTCCTGAGCTCAGTGGGCAAATCATTCTAGAAGGTCGGGGCTCCCACAAAGAACGCTCTCCTCCTGGGGGCCATCAGCCGACATTGTTTGGCTGAAGGCACCCTGAGGAGGCCCACTCTGTGACAGCGCACAGGACGGTGGGAGAGCAGCTGGAAATGGTCCTGCAAGTGATGGTTCTCTGAACTGCTCAAAATTTCCACTACCGGTTCTCCAGAACCTGTCAGAACCTGCTGGATTTCACCCCTGGGCAGAAGGAATAAATTTGAGGGTGGGTGGAAGAACCAAGACATTGGTGAAGTAAAGGAAATTTAAGCCAGGTCAGATATGTAATTTGAGAAAGTATGTCAGATAAATAAAGGGAGGTGGGGGAAACATATTCAGATTTGCATGATTCTGCTACTCTAAAAACATTTGCATCCATAACTTTGGTTTCCTAGTCTGGTCTATCTTGAAGGGCTGATAACAGCCCTTGCAAGTCTGAACATGCTTTCTTTATCTTTGTGAGTACTAGGAAGAGTCTGAGATGCTTTCTCAAATTACATTTCTGCCCTAGACTCAAGATTTATTTTATCTATTAAGGCAACAGCTGTTCCTCAGGTTTATTCCTTCTGCCCATCACAGCTGAATACATTGGGCAACTTCAGTACATTCTCAAAACTCTGTGGAATGTACACTTGCAGAGATCATATTTACACATATAGGAAAGATGGGTATTTAGCTAAAATTATTTCTTATGGAAATTAGCACTGCTCTTGTCACAGAGAATAACACCGGAGGAGTGGGATGAAACTCTCCATTTAAGAATTCCGTGCCAAGAAAGTACGCTGAAGTTAGATAATTAAACAAGGATTGATTAATGTATAATGCCATTTCAACATTCTGTGGCACTTGTAATTAAGGCAGTTAATGATGGGCTTTTCCATAACTTCCACCCCATGGTTGACAATGAAGTGAAAATGCTTTCAGCATATAAAATTGTGGGGAACTGTTAATAGAAAGACCAACACGGAGCACAGAGATAGATAATTCTCTGTCACTGCGCTCAATTATTGTCCTTTTCAACGTACAGATGTCAAAGTATGTTGGCTTTGATTATATTTACTTATTTTGGGGGGAAATATGCTGACACTGTAAATTGCTTAGAGAGGGCTGTAAAGCACTGTGAAGCGGTATATAAGTCTAAATGCTATTGCTATTATAACACACATACACAGAGCGAGGGGGAATTAGGTAAACTATGCAATATAATTGAAAACGTGATGAAAGATTAGGCATCCAAAGTGAAAGCAATATACAGTAAGTGCACCAAACTACCTAAGGTTAATGCTCAGCATTTCAGTAATTTGGGGGATCCTGAAAAAAGTAGCAACTTTCAATGCATCATTAAAAATCTTTGCATGTGTTCTGATCCCACACAAGCCACAATTTTATAGATGTGGGCTCTGTTCTGCCCTTTTATACAGAGGCCTAGTAACTGAGGCATAATTAGTCTGACTCTCCTTCAAATACACGAAAAGCTGTCATGTTCCTATGGGGTCAAGTATATATGCAGGTAAGTGTTATCCCTGGAGCACCTGTTCTCCTCATAAGACATAAGTGCATAACAGTAGTGGGTTTCAGAAAAATTTACTACCGGTTCTGTGGGTGTGGCTTGATGGGCGTGGCATGGCTTGGTATGTGTGGCTTGGTGGGCGTGGCAGGGGAAGGATACTGTAAAATCTCCATTCTGTCCTCAATCCAGGGGCATGTTACTGCAAAATCCCCATTTCCTCCCAATCAGCTAGGATTTAGGAGGCAGAGAATAGATGGGGGCGGGGCCAGTCAGAATTTTTACTACCGGTTTTCCGAACTACTCAAAATTTCTGCTACTGGTTCTCCAGAACTGGTCAGAACCTGCTGAAACCCACTTCTGGTGCATAACCGATGCTTAACCAATACCGTAGCATATTATAAAAGATCACTGCTTTGCTGTTGAAGAAACCATAATTCGTTTCTTATTTGTCAAAATAATGATGCCTATGATCAGTTTACCTGTTCTTAGTATTTAGTGGTCAGCGGAAGGATGTGGAACAGATTTTCACAAACAGCCCACTGAGTAATTGTCAGATTTGGCAGAACTTAATAAGATGGACTTGGCCATTTCCCCAGTGCTTCCCAGAATAGAGACAAAAGCCACAGGAAACATACTTTGTGGAGTACTCTGGCCCTTCCACCAATCACCTTGATATAACACAGTCAAAACCATCATCTTACACAGGTCCAGATCCATCTTCTTTTCTACATTTATATGCACTTCTCTGACCGTGATCCTATTCTACATTTGTTTGCATGTCTAAATTTAGAAAACAACAGCAGCCTAACGATAGATTTCATAGCCTATAAACTTCTGGGAATCACGTTTAATACACAAATTGTGCAGATAACACACAATTGTTGCACAATTTGAACTCCGACTAATCTGCTAGAACAATACCTAGTCTATCCACAGATTGAATTTGTAGAAAAAAATCCTGACTGGTTCTTTTCATCTCCCTACCATGAATGTGTTGCCTTTTGTAAGCATGTTATTTAGCAGCAGCACATAATAATGCTTTAAATTGGGGAAAATAATCAGCTGGCAAATAAGTGGTCAAGAAGACCACAAGTTATTTCAGTGTTTTGAATGACATAAAAGCCACCCACGTTTTGAGAAAAACAAGACAAATACACTGCTCTCATCCCCAATAGAGGCCACTAAATCATGCCATAATTATTCAATCATCATTTGAATGGCCAAATAATAATTCTTCCTCTCTCTTTTGTATTGATAACAAAGTGTTGTTTTGACACACTGCTTGGAGTCCTCATTTGGATCAGATTACTGTGTGCTGCAAGATTGCTGAAACAAAGTTGTATGGAATTTTGAGATGGGAAATAGAAAAAAGAAAGTACCTGCAGTAATTGCAGGCAGCTGGCAGCTAAGTGCTATTTAACAGCACTTTAGTCCGCTGCACCACCAAGGCTCTTATTGAGGATTACCTGTCCTGCAGTTAAAAAAAAATCAAGAAAACTTTCAACACCACCTCCCCCAAATCGAGTTCCAGCACTCATGAACCTGCCAACCCTCAGTCACATTCCTCATTTTTTTAACCCTTTGGATACTCAATCATTGTCCGCTGTCACTGTATGGATTGGGGAGTATGTGTTTTTTTATCTCTATCTGCCTAAGGAATAGTAAGAAGAAGCACTGCGTGTTTTTAAGAGCATTAATAAAAACCAGGATTGCATGCACGTCGAAATGTTAGATTACTACTTCAAGGGATGACTGCCCTTTCAAAACCGAGAGGAGTAGAGTAGGAGACCTTGTCTTCCCTAAGCTGCTATGAGTAATTGCCGGATGAGTTATATTCCCTTTCGTCTCATCTCCGCTTTCAAGCTAAGCAAAACCATTTCAAGACAGCCGTGCTTAAGCATATTAGCTGAACCACGGAGAAGCTTTTTAAGTGGAGGTGATGCAGAAGAAGAGGCATTCAGCTGTAGAATTTGCTACCTCTTCAGTGAGTCTTCTGGCATGTAAGTAATTACGGTCCGATATTAGAACATAGAATCATAGGGGCAGAAGGGACCTTGAAGGTCTTCCAGTCTAACCTCCCTGCTCAAGGTAGAACACTTTAGACCAGTCTGGTCATTTTGGATACTGTGAACACTGTAGGATGACTGTAGAAAGTCTCAGTCATCCAGGTCGTGGTTGTCCCAAAGGTCCCAAAAGTGTTCATCCCAACTTTTAGCTATACTATTTGGGATGAACATCCTTGGAATGGTGTGGGAATGGATTTCCAGAGGGGGGGGAATGGCAGCGTACAGGAACCATTAGCACTACTCAGGTGACCCTGAGGACACAGATAAACCTCCAAGTGCTTCAATTACCTTCTAAAAGGATGCAAATGACCAGCTGTCTGCAAGGAATGTAAATCCCCACTATCCTGTCAGAGCTGAAGAAGCTTCTTGGATGAGAAGCGAAAAGTCTTCAAGGAGAAAAAAACTAGAGAGTCCAGTTGCCTCCTGAAAAAAAGCACCTTTGGGACACTGTAGGGAGAATTAGAAAAATCATATTCTAACTAGACAGGTTGTGGAATCTGGGATTCTTCCAGATGTTCTGGAATTGTATTTTTTTGTTTTGTTTTGTTTCATACTGTATATTTGAAAACTTTGTAGCCTGCTTCCAAATTAAAATGATCCCTGTTGGCTGAAGCAGCTGAAAGCTATCCCAGGAACTTCAGGCGAGCCATGAGTTCTAATCCACTTTGCCCTTAGCGTGACTTGTCCTTTGTAGCTGAGGACTAGTGACTTGCACAGGTGACCAGAGATTGTACTGATAAATTATTAGTTTGAACTGAGCCACCTGTTTAAATTCCCAAGGAACAGTAGGATATACGTGTAGTCCTTGAATTATGGCCACAATTAAACCCAACATTTCTGTTGGTAAGTGAGATATTTGCAAACTGAATTTTGTTGCATTTTATGACCTTTCTTGCCACAGTGGTTAAGAGAATCACTGCAGTTGTTCAATTAGTAACACGGTTGTTAAGTGAATCTGGTTTCCCTGTTGACTTTGCTTGTCAAAAGGTCGCAAAAGGGGATCACATGACCCCGGGACTCTGTAACCTTCATAAATATGAGTCAGCTGTCAAGGATCCGAATGTAAATCACGTGACCATGGGGATGTTGCAATGGTTGTAAGTGTGAAAAATGGTCACAATGGCACTTTCTTTAGTGCTGTTGTAACTTTGAATGGTCACTAAATGAACTGTTGTAAGCCAAGAACTACTTTTATACCGATGATATAGTAGGTTATTGTGGATCCTTTCTAAAGACCTGATCCACCAATTTTTCATTATTTAAATGCTGTTTAAATTCTCTCCACTGAGAAAAACCCTTATCATTGTCTATATAACAGAAAACAAATACTGATATATACAGTTAGTAATACATTCCATGATTTCCCCTTCCATTCTATGGAAACGTTATTTTCTACTGTATATGTACCCTTTGTTCCTCTTTAGGATAAGAAGAAGGAATTAATATTAGGGGTGTACAGTGTTTCAGAATGCATGGGAGCAGGAACATTGTACCTATCTAGAGTTGTGGTTGTTTTTTTTTTTTAATTACATCTTTTCTAGCCATCAGGTGATATTAGAAGGACTTGCCATTGCTTTGAAATGGATTGTCAGTCTGCGTTTGGAAGTAAATGATGGTCTATTCACACAATGATGAACACTGTCCTTATCATACTTGCGTGATATATATGGGTATATATTAGAACAATTATTCCAGAATTATACTCTGACAGGACTTGTAATTGTTGCCAGGGTGATTGTGACAAAACCACAATGATAATTTCACAATCATGGCTTGGAAAAATTATGTAAATTGTCAGTAAATAAAAGAAAAGGCCCCAGAAGTTGAGCCTTATCACACCACTATTTTCAATTGATAGGCCTTTCCAAAAGTACATTTAACATTACTTGCCTTTTCTATATTTGACATGACAGCAGTCTTCAATATTTGAGCGGCTGCCACTGAGAGGAGTGGGAGGACCTATTCTCCAAAGCATCTGAGGGCAGGACAAGATATAACAGATGGAAGCTTATCAAAGACAAATCCAACCTAAAACTAAGGAGAGATTTCCTGACAGTGGGAACAATTAATCAATGGAACAGCTTGCCTCCACCAAGTTGTGGGGTGCTTCATCACTGGAGGTTTTTAAGAAGAGATTGGACAGCTATTTGTCCAGAATGGTGTAGGATTTCCTGCAGGGGATTGCATTAGAAGACCACCAAGATCCTTTCCAACCCTGTTATTCTGTAAACTCATCGTCATCAGATTGCAAACACTTTCAGGAGTTTACTTTTATTAGCTGAGTTAGTGTAAAATGTGAACTGGAAGGCAGGGAGGATAGTCTTTTGAATTTTTTAAAATATGGAGAAACATACAGAAATGAATCATGGACATGTGGGCAGGTAGGTGGGTAGCAGGGGAGCAGAAAGAAGCAGCAGAAAGAACACAATTTTCTGAAGTAGCTGAAAATAGCCTACTTTGCTTTCTGTAAAACATCATTATCTCTCTCTCTCTCTCTCTCTCTCTCTCCCTCCCTCCCTCCCCCCCTCTCTCATCTGTATATCATCTATCCATCAATCCATCCATCCATCCATCCATCCATCCATCCATCCATCTATCATCTATCTATCTATCTATCTATCTATCTATCTATCTATCTATCTATCTATCTATCATCTATTTATCATCTATCTATCTATCTATCTATCTATCTATCTATCTATCTACCTATCTATCTATTTATCATCTATTTATCATCTATCTATCTATCTATCTATCTATCTATCTATCTATCTATCTATCTATCTATCTATCTATCTCAGTGGTGGGCTGCTACCAGTTCAGACTGGTTCTAGCAAACTGGAGTTCCGACCATCAGCTGGCCACGCCCACCCACCCCCGCCCTATCCTGTCCTATATTTCCTTCTTTCTGACTCAGCTGATTCACGCAGCACAACTGATTTCCACGCCTCAGCTGTTCTACTTACTGGGGCTGCCTAAGAAGGTAAGCAGCTGAGCTTCAAATTGCTGTATTTTGAACGCTGTGCGCAAGCACGTTAGGTGTGCGCATGTGCAAAACATGCACTCACAGAACTGGTTGTTAAACCAGTTGCAGCCCACCATCCATCCATCCATCCATCTATCATCTCTCTCTCTCTCTGTCTTTGTCTATCATCTATCTCTATCATCTATCTGTCTACCTCTGTGCAACTGTCAATTTCATTGTCAAAACAATCAAATAACATTAGGAGACTACCATCTAATTTAGTTAGACAAACTAATAATCAATGTGCTGTATAGTGGGATGTGCTAATTTATTTATTTAGGCTCTTTTCAGCCCCTGCCCCCCATTCATATTGTCTCTACATGGAGAGACCCAGCAGACTTAACTGTTAGGAAGGAGGCTGAATCTATTTCTGGTACCATGATAGCTATCTTTCCCTCAATCCAAGCTAGGATGTGCGATAGCTGATTGACTTTAAATTTGTTTGTTTGCCTGTTTATTACCGTACATTTTTGCCCACCACAAACAAGAGACTTTGGCAAGGATTTAGCAAAAAGCTAACCACAGAAAATGCAAATTTTGCTGCTGTAAAAAATGCTGTAAAAGTATCTCTGTGTTGACTTTCTGTCCCTCATTGCACAGACCGGGAGATGCTCAACATTCAAGAAAATCTTACATGCTTTGGACTTTTTCCACTTACATTTTTGAAACTACTTGTGTGGTTCTTTACTCCATAACTCCAGACAATTAGCTCTTCAGAGGTCAGGGAATGTATGTATCCCTTTCTGGATAGCTTTAAACAGGGGTGGGCAATTAATTTTTCCAAGGGACCACATGAGAAACTGGGACTGTTTTGGGGAACCCCGAACCAATAGGGCTGTGAAGGTGCAGAGGCCTGCATGCATGAACGAACATATGTAAATTGGAAAAAAAAAAAAAAAGCAGCTCAAAACAGCTTACATCGTGTGACAATACCTCTAACACCATCAAACATCAATATCTACCTATCCCAAATCCTTTGCTTAGGAAGGATTTGATAAGTGGATAAAATGTCAAATCTAGTCTGAATATCTCTGGCTAACTGTGCAACAAACCACATAATTCTTACTTTCACCCCGCACCATTTAAAATTTTTTAATAGGCATCCTGGATAAACAGTTCAGTTGATGTTAAATTTGACTAATAGGATCAAACTCTTTAACCTCAGAAATATGCTGTTGTCTGATCCTTTTGCTGCTAACATTTCTGAACTCCTTTCCATTTAGGTAGCATTGCAGATGTTTAGCCTGGATAAATGTTTCCTCCAGAAAGAGTGGAAGAACCACAGTGAATAAAATGGTGGTCCCTGTTATTTTTCCCTTTTGAATACTAGCTAGAATAAAGGATAGTTAAGATAAATTAAAGATTTTAACAAGATGAGGCCCTGCAGACTGTAAAGCCTGATCAGTAACCTAATTAACCAGTCCTCCTACAAGGAAGTTCAATTAACAGTTCATATGTGGCCTTCAAATTAGCACAGTTATTAATGAAACATATTTCTGTCCCCAGGACATGTCAGGTATTCCTGACTGTATGACAGTGTTATTCTTCATTATCAGGTTTTCAAGGTTGACAAATGGTGTTAGATTCTGGGTGCTTCTTTCCATTTTGTCCCGGTCTAAAGAGTAATGAAATATGACTGGGAAGCATCACCACTTATTGAGCTTCTTCATTATAAATGATACTTCAGTAGGCGTTCATTCTTTTTCCTTTTTTTATAAAAAAAATTAATTTCCTGGACTGGGAATAGTATGATAAATATATTTTAATTGGAACATACATTTCAAAGTGTCTCCCAGATGAAGTGAAATTAGCATTTTAAGAGGGATATCTGCTATCTGTTCTTCCTCTCCACTGTTGGATCCTGTCCTGTATATTCTTTATGCTACTGGTCAAAAATCTGGTAAACAGCTGATCCTGGTAGGGAAGGGTTTGAGACATTAAATTTTGATAGCAGTCTTGGCAATTTCTTCACAAATGCTTCAGTGTTTTAGAGGGGACAGTATGGCTACTGTGAAGAGGAGCTGATCTGATATTAACCTGACTGTTTATGCTCCTTTAAAACCAAATGAACGAGAAATCTTCAATTTCTTCTTGAGACAGAGAAGGATCTTTTAAATGATGGAGTAAATTAATTTTCTTATTTTTTTCCCTTGATAAATTTCTTTCCTTCTTTTGAGGGAAGTGACTAAATGCATGAGAAAATCCTATTTGAATCCAACTGCAAATTTACATCTTATAGTTAACATAAGTTAACATCTTTGTTGTTGTTTTTTTTTTACTATGGACATGTACAGTATTGACCATCAGGTCAAATAAAAGCTAAATAGTTGCCAAATCATGGAAAGTGATACTTCCTTTTTAGGGTTGATTATTTTGAGTATTGCATCCAGTTCCAGGCATTGTACTTTTGAGAAACAGGGAGACATTCAAAGAGGGTCTATAACAGTGGTGGGTTGCTACCGGTTTGCCCTGGATTGGGCAAACTGGTAGTGGCTGTGGCGGGAGGCTCTGCCCACCTGCCCAGACATCTCTGCACATGCGCGGAAGCATCGTGTGTGCGCACTCACACACGTGCGCCCATGAGCAAACTGGTAGCGTCGGGATTTGAATCCCACTACTGGTCTATAAACTTAGTTTGAAAAGGGAAAACTGAGGCTAGTTAGAATAACACTCCAAATCTATCTAAAGGGAAGCCTTATTGAAGACAAATTTAGTCCTCTCTTAGTCTAGAATGCAAGCCATGGAATAATGGATTTAGGTTGGCATCTGGATGGCAGATTCTTCTTTGAACATTAGGAGAAAAAAGAACTACACTTCCTAACAATAAGAACAATTTGGTAGTAGAATCATTTACCCAGAGTGTTGACCTTTATTGGGTATGTCCAAGGAGACAAGACTGGCATCTGTGGTGAATGGATGGCCTAAGTAGCTTCTTTGGACTCTATGATTCTCTATTTCATTCACTTTAAAAAAAATATCCTAGTTTCCCAATTAAAATGATTAAATATGCATTAGGTTATTTTTTTAATGCATTATTATTTATAAATGTTTAGATCTCTTGATTAATGGAAGGTGGAATGTGGTAATATAACAGATGAAAAGAGCCTCATTACTGATTTTTATAAATCAATCTTCCTCCCCCATCAGGAGTACCAAATATTTAGTTTTTATTGAAAGATACAGTAAGTAAAACCTTCCATATTCACTTGTAAGGTACCCTATTTTGTAACCCAACAACAAACACAAGCATTATTGTAGCTCCTATATTCTGCTGTAGCAGAGCAGTTCTAATACGCAGAAAGAGGTTCTTGAAATTCTTACTTTCCTCCATCTACCCAACATAGTCAACCTGTGGAAAACCACAACAGAGAACCATAGCTTCATGACAAGTTATATTTCCAGACCACGTTTGGACAAAAGAATGAACAGAGTGCTCTACAAACTTGCTGTAATGGAAAAAGTAGGATGTGAAGTCAAATTTCTTTGTTCTTCCCCAAATGCAAGATGTGAAACAGAAATATCTAATTTGCTTAATTATTGATATGCATGTTCTGAAAGAGCTCTTAGTCCAGTGTCAGCTGAAATCAGGCCTTGGAAACAGATTTATACTCACATAAAAATATAGAAGAAGCAGTTATAGCTTGCAGGGCTACCTTGACGAGGATGTTGAAATACCTTTGATCTTATTTAAGCATGAAGAAATCAACGTTTATTTATAACTTGCATCAACATTTATTTATAAAGCTCCTTCAACTTGCTCGACTGTTTGCAGCACCCAGTTTTAGCTATGACAATATTCATGAGATTCACAGGCAAGCTTTCAAGAGCACAAAAAATAATGAAGCGTCATGCTGAATTGTCCCTTGGATCTTTCTTATCAAAGACTGAACTTGATTTGGATAACTGCTGATGCCTTTTTGAGACACAGTGGGAAGGAAAATGCATTTTCTTCTCAGAAAATGGAAAAGAGGGATTGAATTGTCCTCAGAAAATATATCCGAAGTGTTGCTTCCAGTGCAGATTGAAATCCAATAATTTTAGGGTATATGCAAAAGATGAAGTAGGACTCTGTTGAAAGTAGGTAGACCTATGTATTTACAGAAAGAGACAGTGCTCCTGCTATTGTTGATGTCCATGAAGACTGCAGTAGAGGAAAATTTTAATAAAGAAACAAATATTTGCTTTTAACTGGAGAAAATGCCTGAGGGAAAGTATTCTTTTGTCAGCATTATTGTTTATAATGACATACATAACTCTGATGTTTCCACAATGACCCCTTCATAGTTGGCTTTATTTGATTTCAACATAATGGATGAACAACCATTTTAGAAGACCAAAGACAGTTCATTTCATACCAGCATTTTAAAACCACATGACTTTATAGCCCACAAGTAGACTTGACCTTAGTGGAGTTTATTTCCATTCCCAGATAAGACTACAACCTTTAAGTTATTAATTCTTGCACTTTAAGAGTACCTATATTTGGGTAGATCCTAGCTATGTATTTTTAGAATAAGGCATTCTACAAAGCTAATTGTATAGAATTAATAGTGAGTGGAGCAGAGAAAGACTGTAATCTGTAGTCTGCATAGACATCCTCAATATGTCTTCCAGACTAAATAAGAATAATAGCCCTGTTCTCCATAATTGCCTGGTTTACGAACAATGATAACTAACCCTGTGACAATGCCTATGCTTAAGCCAAATTGGAGGGCCAGGTGTCCAACTCAGTATTGTTTCAGAGAAGACTATAAATGTTGGCAAGCAGTTCAAACTTCAACATACATATTTTTAAAAATGTTTTCAAAGGTTGATTTGATTTTTTTAAAAAATAAATAAATCTGAGTGAAGTATAATTTTGAATATTCAAGAGAATTAATTATTTTAAAACTCTTTCTCCTCTCTTGGGGAAGGGAAGGGAGTCCTGGGAGACTGATAGTGAGCAATCTCCACCAAATGCCATGACAGACAAATGTGATCAAACAGATCATGAGACAAGCATCTCCCATAAATAGGAGAGCTACAGAGGAGAAACGAAAGGGGTTCCTACTTTCTCATTTAGACAACTGACTATCAATGTACTACTGATAATCAACAATTACTGGTAAGGCTGTCCCAACCATTTCCACCAACTTCTGCTTCTAGCTTTAGAGGAACTCCAACTACTTCTGGCTACTTCCCATCACTATAGTTTGGGATCCACATGGAAAAATCTGCTTCCGAATTTCTATGTCTCTTAGCAGCATTGGCCCAGTCCTAGCTGACTTAGAATATTGATTGATACATTGTGGTTGGTGAAGACCATATTTATCCTAAAGCTTGATGAAACTTTAGCAGATTTTTTGGAGATTGGGGACTTAGCTATTCTGAGGGATAGGGCTAACATTTCTCATATTTATTATGGTAGAATTTTCCCTTCTCCTTACATTCTTCCTAACTAGTTATTCAAGAACATGTATAGGATCCCCACCCTCTGACCTGAGTCAACATATTACTCTTCAAGGCAACAATCTACTATATGAAAATCATACCTGCATATGCATGGAAGTTAAATCTGCAACTCAATTCTTATGCCCACTATATTCAATTAGAGATCAGAATGTATAAGCCTATTTAAATTTAAAATTTTCCCAAGATGAAAAGACCATTGTTTTCCTTGTAAATGAAAAATGTTTATGAAGGTCAGTGGAGAAATTGTTTCCATCTGTAGCATTAGTCTATAGAAATTGACTGGTGCCTCTCTCACAGTTTTAATTTACTTGATTTTATGTTAATATTTTGCCTGCATTTTAATTGCTATGTGTGTTTTACTGCATGAGGCCTTTGTTTGAATCATACAACAATAAATAAAAAAACATCAGAACATTAACTCTTTGTCATTATATACATAGAACAAGAAAACCCTCAATACAGTCCTAATTTATACTAATATTTTTTTTAAATTCTTTTTTCTTTTTTTTAAATTTTTCAAACAATTCTTTTCATGAACCTGACCGTGTCTTTGAATGCAGTCAATTTATTAATTCAGCTAATCAAATAGTTGAATTTTATAATCTATGACATGCTTTTTTAAAAAAATATTGACTATATTACAAGTGCATTAATATATTTTAATTATTTTTCAAAGATTAGCCCAGCAAAGATTATTGAAAAAAAGGGTAGCTTGATTTGTTCTCAAGGCAGGAACTACAGCACACAGCTTTGGTGGGTTATTTTCCCCCTGGAAGGCTGCCACAATCCAATCTTACAATAAAGAATTTACAATGCCATATATTTAACAACTGAGAGTTGACAGCATAAGCGGAAGAGCACACGTTCCGGAGATGGAATGGATAGAAACTTGGTGGGAAAATGTCAGGCTGGCTCAACTCTATAGCCCTGTAGTGATGGTAGAAACACCTACTTTTTGAAAATGGCATTAGTTACACCAATATAATGCAGATATACTAATTCACTGATAACCAAGAGCTTACACCAGGTTCTGAATGGAAGCAATAGTGTGCTCTATATAGGATGACTGCTACGTCATTATGTGATCTAAAAAGTTATCGGCCCAATGATACAGACACTTTCTCAGTGATTGTCGTATCAGCTACTGTTCAATCACACAGATCACAGGTTGTTGCAGCAGTTAAAGGTCTAAACCAGAAAGGGCAGTAATCTTAGCTAGTTTGTCATAATGTACAGAATGGTGTTTCAGTTGTTAGAAATTTCTCTTAAATGGCAGAACAGGAGAAACAGTTCTGCCTTTATTCAATGCAGCTGAGCAACAGCATTTTCCTTTAATAGAATCATATTGTGGCATTTAGGTGAAGAGGCATATGTGTTTCCTCGAAAATATATTAATTTTTGCTTCAAAAGACAAATTAGGTCTTATTTTCCAGTTAGGTCTTATTTTCTGGTACTAAATGCATCTGTCTGGCTGACAATTTTAACTGGGGCTTATTTTGGGGGGTAGGGCTTATATTACGTGCATCTGGAAAAATCATGCTAGGGCTTATTTTCCAGTTAAGTCTTATTTTCAGGGAAATAGTGATTGCAAACCAAACCATATTTGGAGGACCACAAACTAGATTGTTTCAAAATCATACATTTGGAACCCTTGGTTTATAGGTTGTTTTGACATCCAATAGCCAAGGTGGGTATATGAGGAGTTTAGCTTTATTTATTTATTTATTTATTTATTTATTTATTTATTTATTTATTATAATATTTATATGCCGCCCTTCTCCCGAAGGACTCGGGGCGGCTCACAGGATAAAAACAACAATAAATATCCAATAAAAATCAGTAAAACCCCCCACAATTAAAATAAAACTCCTAAACAGATCAGGCAATTTGATTAAAAAGCCATGTCTTTAGGTCCTTGCGGAAGGAAGGGAGGTCAGGGGCCGTCCGGAGCTCAATGGGTAGCTCGTTCCAGAGGGTCTGCGTGGCCACAGAGAATGCCCTCATCCTGGGCGCCACCAGCCAGCATTGCCTGGTCGATGGCACCCGTAGGAGGGCAATCCTATGTGCGCACACTGGGCGGTGGGAGGCCGATAGGAGGTGATCCTGCAAGTACCTCGGGTGGAAGAGAAAAGATTGAGACCTTGTCCACCACGGCCAAATGAGGAATGAGCTCCCTGCTAGAGCTCATTGGGAGGAAACTTCTTGCAATAGGCCCAAGATGGCTGATTCTGAGTGAGATTTCAACAAGGACAAAGATTATTCCTTGCACTGGTGCCTCCATCCAGCTTCACTACTGTTTTTTTACAGGAAAGTATCTGTTGTATCAAGTTTTGCTTGGACTCTCATAATGCTCAAGTACTCGCTGAAAGTGAGTTGGGCGGCCATATAAATTTTCTGAAACGAACAAATAAATTGATAAAATTACAGGAGTCAGTTCCAGAATTTGAAAAGCTGTGATTGTGGTTCTCAAAGTCAAAGGAAGACATGAGAGAAAAATCCAACCCTTCCTTGTCATTAGGTAAATAAATAGATCCCCCCCCCCCAATCCAGGGATGCTTTAAAAGTGTGTCTGCAACCATCACAATGACAAATGCTTAAATGATACAACTAGGTGGATGATTCTGCATTTAACTAACATTTGCATTTCAAAATGTCTTTATTGTACCACGCAGGCCAGTTGGATTTCATATATTTATTTAATACTGCCTTCTTTACATATTATAAAATTTAATTCAGCATACAAAATATTGGGTAAAAATATCTTCATTCTGCTTGAGGTTGTGATTTGCTACTATCTTAGAAGATAGACAGTGGCTGGTCCTTCAGATGTTCTTGGACTCCAGTTCCCATAATTCCTCATCAATGCTCACAGGGTTAGGGCTGCTGGGAGCTGAAGTTAAGAACATCAGGAGCCCCACCCGTTGCCTACTGTGTTTAGGTAGTGGTCAATCACACGTGGATTGCTATAGTCTCTAGTCATTCTTCTTCTAGCATAAGCATCATGCTATGTACCCCAGTCCTGAAGGAGATAATACATCTTTTTTGGCTACAGAAAAAAAGGAGAAAGTATCATAAAATGTCATTATAGTAAGATGGTAAGTAAGTAAATTAAAAAAAACAAAACATTTTTCTCAGTCTCCGTGTTCTGAAACTCGCACAGTGTTTGTCTAGAAATTTTCTTTCTGTGGCAAGATGGAAAAGGACTACGATTCACATATAATAGAATGAATGTAGCAATGCTCTGACAAGTCCAATTTACATTGTATGTTGCCTTCATAGATTAGAAAAAAAAAAAAAAGAACAGCTTGGCAAGCCTATTATTACATTTGAGAAATCATTAGTCCCAAAGGAGTAATAACAGTACACTATTAACATTCTGAGTACATTTTTCGGCTTCAGTGTTGTTAAAAAAACATTATAAATATGCAAATTTCAGATCAACAAATCCAAAATAAAATGCACTGAAAATACTGATATGTAGACAAAAGTTTATTTACACCATACAACATTTTAAATATTTTATACACAGCTGCAGCAGGAAAAGCTATTCCGAGCTTCCCAGAGAAAACTGCAATAATAAAGATGTGAAATATATTATTCATATAAAAGTGAGATTATTACTTTATTGCATTTAAAGCAATGAAGAATGTAGCTCAACAGACATTCATTTAATGACAACAAAACTTTGCTTTCCTCTGCTTCCTCTTCTTCTTCCTCTTCTTCTTTTGCTTCTTCTTCCTTCTCCTCCTCCTCCTCTTCTTCTTTTTTTTATATTATAAAGTAAAAAGTGTAGTAATGGCCAAACAGACTGTTATAAACTTTAAAAACTGCATAAATATATACATTGTGCTTCATGGTGAAGTTTTTTGAAAACTAAACCAAATGAAGCTGTTACAACATGAACCGTTGTCTGAGGTTTATCTATAAAGATTGACCTTACAAATCCATTCCACGGGTACTTACAAGACACGATGGTAAGAATTGTACACCTTGGGGCCTCCACTAGGTTGGCTAGTGGAAATCGATTGTGTGACAAGAAAACCCACTGACTTCTGGCCCAGGAAGGTGCTGATATGCCTTAGCCATGGTGTCCAAACAGGCTGGGTCAGGCTTTCCAACGTCTCTGGAACGTCAGTGCAAACAAAATGATTCTAGGATAAGCTTTGCGCCTCAGTTTATTTCACCTGTCATTAAACCTCGGTTTGAAAATCACCTTCTTGTACGTCTAAAGGCAAGTTCAGACATTTTTCCCATTCTGCTGGTCTTAGTTCTAAAGCATCTTTTGCTTCTGAATCTAATACGTTGATGGTGGTATAATGTTGGTAATCGCTTGGGGTTTTGAAACTGTCCCAGGGACTCTTGCTGCTTCCTGCTGGATTTTCCTGTGAAAATTGGGAGATTTAGGATGGGGGGGGGGAAGAGAGAGAATGATTAAAAAGAATATAAAAATAACATTTCCTTTTCTGTTTTAGCTTATTCAAGAAATCACATGGGGAAATCAGTCATCAGAAGATAAGCCGATTTATCTCTGTTTGGCATAAGAGAAGGTATTATCATTGAAGGGAGTCAGCCTGGCCTATATTCAGTGTCCATTCTCTCATCCCATTCCACGGGGAGGTCACTGATACACTGGAAGGTTTGCCAAGAAAGCTGCCAAATGAATTCCCAGCACTGAACTGAAAACTGAGCAAATTAAGAGTTCACCGACCATCCCTGGCAGCTGTATGTTCAATTGACATTTCTTGGAAAAGGGGGCGGTCATGACAGACAAGAAGTGATTGAAGATTGTTATGAAGTTACAGATTTCATGCTTTGCTGTGAACCGAAGTTGATAGTGGTTTGGAAGCCCCTACAGGAAAAAGTAGCATAGCTTCCTTTCTATGGATGGTTATATGTGAAGAATTGGCTTTGGATCATAAGCTTAAGGGATGCAAATGATATCTATATTTTTATCACTTTGCACAAATTATCCCTTTAAGAAAATCCCAATACACATACAATCTCATGTGGGAACACATATATAAGGAGAGAGAAACTGAAATTTTCCTACTCCTTTTACACCAGGGAATTTTATTTTGTCCTAATTCTTTGGAACACTTCTTTTAAATCTTTTGTTCACATATAGAAAAGGACATTTTTTCCAAACAGGACACCAGTGGCAGGGAATAGTAAGGCAACAAAGATCCCTATTGCATGCACTACGGTTCCAATATAGATGAAATGACCACCCAGTTTGACTAAAAAACGTAAGCTAATTTAATCATTGCTTTTTTTAAACATACAAAACCCCCGCAAGTCACTATAGTCTCGCAGGTCTTAGAGACTCTTATTTTCCTTTACAATTTTGGACACAAAGCAAAAATGCTTGCTTTGTTCATAGTACAAGCGTACCAAAAATTCATGATGATGCTAGATATTCTTGCTAGTTGCCCTAGAGTTATAAAATACAGTTTATTAAAGTCGATTCCTCCTTGATTTATGCTGCTTCTCACTGCCTGGATTGGCCTAATATAGAAGCAGGAAGATCAGGCTGATGAGTAATCCTTTAAAAAAAATTCTACCAGAGAAATGAGTTTGCCCCCATAAGCTCTCATGGAATTTTTTTTTTTTAAATCCTATATTGTTTTCTGTTCAGCTTTGAATGTGCTCACACTGTGTATTACTAGATAAACTGCCCGACAGAAGAAAAGATTGACAACCTTCTTTAATGAAGGAACAGTGATGCAAAACAGGAAAGCTCTTAATGCGGAGAAGGTCTTACGTCAGATAAAAGCAGAAATGGGCCTCTATAATCCTAAGGATTGTTTTAATTAACATGGAATCTGTTTCTAATTTACACCAAAGCTAATAAATCACTTGCTAACAATCTTTTAAGAGAGGCTCAATCTTAAAACACTGGAGTTTCATTTTAATATGGTGCTGAAGGCACTTAGCACCCTAACTCCTCTTAAATTTGCAGCCTTCTGTACAGAATACAAAAAATGTAGATTTACTTAAAATTGTGTTTATTTCAATTGTACATTATAACAGTAAATTGCTTTATGAATGAAAATTATCAAAAAAAGTTCAATTGTTTTGTTTTTGCTAATATTATATAAGAACAATACTCATCCTAACTATTAAATTGCAATAACTTATATTGGCGGTATTTTTATTTTATTTATTTTTGCATTTGATTGTCAAAGTTTTAGGCTGTCTTTATATTTGAATTTGCCAAAGTAAGAGGGACAGATCCTTAGGGCATATACAAAGAACCAGTTTCATCTGCTGTCTTCCAGAGGGCACAGACTGTGTTGACATACATTTGCTCTGCCCTCTATAGTTAATCCTAGGCCTGCCTCATTAGTGAATGAGGCATTGTATCTGGTGTTATCCTAGTAAATGACTGTGGAGGTAGTTAAGGTGCTAAATGGGTCTCCTTGCTGGTGGGCAAAGCATCCATCAATTGTTCTCCCTAATCTTGGGAGCAGAGACAGTGCTGGAAGAAGAATGGTGAGTTTAGTCATCTGACAGAAGTTGATCTCATCTGGAGGAGTAGTCCCAGTAAACCAGAGGAGGTTTTATCGTATGACATGACATGTGACGTGACACCAGTGGTGGGATTCAAGTAATTTAACAACCGGTTCTCTGCCCTAATGATTTCTTCTAACAACCAGTTTGCCAAACGGCTCAGAAAGTTAACAACCAGTTCTCCCGAAGTGGTGCGAACTGGCTGAATCCCACCACTGTGTGACACCCAGAAAAATACGGCATACTTCACTTAATCCTCCAAGGAAATTAAAGGCAAACAAGGTTCAGGCAGAAGAAGAACATCATGGCTTCAATATCTAAGGGACTGGTTTGGACAAAACTCAACAGGACTTTTTCGTGCGACTATTGATAAAAATAGGATCACCCATATGATTGCCAACGTTCGATGTCAGATATGGCACAAAAAGAAGATGGCATGTCTCATACGTGGACTGGCAATATATACATTAACATTTCACTTTGATTAGTAAAACACAATGAAATATAAATGTTAAAAAGATCTACGTTCAAATGCCAATGTTTAGGCCGTAACTTTGTACGCAGGGAATCCCACAGATCCCTGGCATCGTTTGTTGGCATTTATGTCTGTAGGTTGTTTATGAAAATGGCAGTTGCACTAAGTGAAGTGGAAGAAACCTCTGCTTTAGTCAGCATCTCCACTGTGCATCCTGTGTTGCCGTGCCATATTAGGATATATTAGAGTATTGCCATGCTATATTGTGGGAATTAGGAACCCTGTGACAAGTATAGTGCCACATGCCACTATACCATAACCTATCATCTCTCTCTCTCTCTCTCTCCCTCCCCCCTCTCTCCCACACAATCTATCCATCATCTATATATCACATTAAATGACAAAAAGCAACATATCAAAAAGTGAATAAGGGTTTTTAAAAATCTGAAAGATTTAAAAGAACTAAGAATGCCACTTCTGAGAAGATTCTATCAATGTATCTCTAAAGCAGGGATACTAAGAAAGTTTCTAAAGATGATAATGTAAAGGATGGTTGTTTCTTTATGGAAGAACACTTCTATTTCAATTAATTATGACATATGGAGCTAACTACCAACTATTTGAGTTCTGCTTGGAAATTGACTGGAAGCCAACAAAATCTGTTTATTTTTGGTAAAAGTAGATGGCATATTTAAGCAACAATTTAAGATTAAAATTTAAATTTTAAGCTACCTAAAATTTCCAATCAGTTTTCAAACACCATTATATGTATAGTTCATAATGCTAGATGTCATAATTAATGCTAGATGTCACCAAAGCAAAACTATGAACATTAGAATCTAATATTCGTAGTATTATTCAAGAATTAGAATATTCAAGAATCAAGAATATTAGAAGAATTGTGGAAAGTGGATATTGGGACATCTCCTTTATAAAAAGTATTTATATGAGTATCTGATAAGCAATGAATTTCAACGATGTTTTCTAAATCTGCCCTTATCACTAGCAGCTGAGCTTTATGAGTAATATTCCACTTCTTGGATACTTTTATTAACTTACATTAAGTAATATACACATTTTTGAATAATTATCTTAAATTTATGGTGTTGTCCCCCATCCCAACAGTTCTAAAAAATATGGCTTTCTTACATAAGTGGAAGTTAAAATTATATATTCCATACTTACCATACTTCCTGATTTTGGTACATCTCTAAATCTGTCTAGTGTCTGAAATTTCTGATTTAATTCTTGAAACAGTTCCATGTGTCTCTTCCTCGTATGCATGACCTTCTGCAAAATGGAATATAATTGCTTAGTATTTATAATGAGCATATTTTTTTTTTCAAACAACCATTATTTCCTCCAACATAACAAAGCAAATTGAATTTGGCCAAGATGTGGAGATGAAACAGGCCATGTCATATATTTGATCTGCTGTTGGAATTGGAGGGCTGTTTCTCCCTTGCACATTCTGGAATTCCTGAAAAACAGTGCTGGCTTATTTTGTGTTTCTGAAGATGCATCATCACAAGAAGCTAAGTACCACTACGAATGATCTTCTTTGCTTGACACTTAAAATTAGTTTTAAAGAAATTTTTCTGGAAGAAGGCCCATATTGAGAACTTGGAAAATCCAATAGTTGTAAATATTCCTGATCAGCAAAATATTGTGAGACCAGTGACAAGGAGGACTATAGGTCACCCTCAACTTATAACAGTTCATTTAGTGACTATTCAAAGTTACAATGGCTCTGAAAAAAGTGACTTCTGACCATTTCTCACCTTTATGACCATTGCAGCATCCCCATGGCCACCTGATCAAAATTCAAATGCTTGGCAGGGTCACATGATTCCCTCTGGAGACCTTCTGACAAGCAAAGTCAACGGAGAAGCCAGATTCACTCCACGGCCGTGTACCTAACTTAAAAACTGTAGTGATCCACTTAACAATGTTGTCAAGAAAGGCCATCAATTGGGGTAAAACTCACTTAACAACTGGCTCTCTTAGCAGTCGAGCTCAGTTGTGGTCGTAAGTTGAGGGCTACCTGTATATTGAACAGGGAGATTTTTAGCTAACAGCAAGGAGAGAATTCTCCATCTGTTATCACAATTCTAACACCATGGAAACCACAAAGGAAACAACTCATCCTACGAATGGATTCCTCCCACTCCTGGCCCTGGTTTCCTAGAAACAAGGCAAGGGGACAGTCTCTCCTGGCTCTCCTACAGCACTAGAGGTTCTGCTTTGAAAGAGAGGGATAGCAGAAAATCTTCATTTTGGACTTACTCTAGGGACAGGCAGAACAGCAATGGGATTATTCTCCAGCGATCTCTTTCTCAATAATCACTGGCAACCCCACCCCCACAAATTCTCATTACTCAGAAGTGGGATGCACACAGGGGTAAAATTCACTTAGCTTCCCTACCGGTTCGCAAATGTGTGTGCACTGTCGTCTGTGCATGCACAGAGGCTTAAAATGTCACAAAAAAGTGACATCATGATGTCCGCGTGGGTGGGCGGAGTCTCCCGCGGCTGCTGCTACCAGTTTGCCTGAGCCAGATAGAACCGGTTGAATTTCACTCCTGGATGCACACCTATAACACCTGTATAGGGTATGGCTTATGCATCTGCATTTTGGTAAGGTCATAATCAAATTATGAGCGATGCTTCTGATTCAAATAGCAAAGGAGGAGGGTTATCAGAACAATACATTTCAGCATTATAGTCCTAAATTTTTCATGCTGAAGGAAGTGTCATATTATTTCATGATGCGGGCACGAGGACACAGGAAGCATTTACGAACCAATTAACCTCACTAGGATTGTGAGATGCTTCTTGAAGGGCAGAATATGTAGCGGAGAAAGCTGACCTAAATTTATGGAGATCTCACTCAAGTGACCTTCTGGAGATTTGCAAAAATAGCCATTTTAAAACTTCTCAGGAGCATACTCAGCTCTACAGATATGCATGCAGATATATGTGCATGTGTTGTTGTTTTTTAATTTCACTTTCAAAATGATTGTCTGCTAAATATACCTCGTGGTAAGAAATGGCGTTGAAAGAAACTTAGCAAAGGAGTGCAAACACAGATAATAAAATGTGGGACATGTTTTGTCATTTTATACATGCTTCTTAGAATAGAAATGTCACTTACATTTCGCGATAAAGAGGACTAAAATTGTGACATCTAAGGTGGCTTCAAGCTTAAAGACATACAAGATGTGGTGATTCCATATGACAACAGT
Organism: Pantherophis guttatus; assembly: GCF_059756535.1. NCBI lineage: Eukaryota > Metazoa > Chordata > Lepidosauria > Squamata > Colubridae > Pantherophis > Pantherophis guttatus. The sequence goes on along the minus strand of NC_142063.1, from coordinate 228,480,601 downwards.
CACTTTTTTTAGAATTAAATTTTGTTTAGTTTGGGATACAATGGGCATCATTGAGAGCATCATGTATGCAATGGTGCCTGAAGGCATCATGTTGACAATCTCTGGTTTATGTGGTGATCCTTATAAGCTTTTGGTCTATTTAAAGGAGATCCACAAGGGAAAGAGTTTTGAATCAAAATACAACAGTATACAAGGAGCTTCTATCTTTAAGATATCTGTATGCCTGGCTACCTTTAGCACAGAGGTCTGAAAAGGGTTATTTGGCCAGATAAGCTTACAATTTGTGATTGGGAACAAATTTGCTACTGACTATTCAGTTCTTAGTACTGCATCTCTAAGACAATTTTAAGTCTACACTTAATTTTACTGAAAAACAATTATTTAGCTACTTAATCAATTGCATTTCATAATTATTTATTATTGATTTTGAAGGAAGCTAAGTGAGTTTATAAGTGGAGGATATATTTGGCATAAATCAAATGGATTAGGGCTACATTCATATAAACTAAACCATGGTTAAACCATGGGTTAAAATAAACGAGTAGCTTGTGTTTTCAGATTGTGAAGGGAATTGAAAATGTTTAATTGCATTAAATATATTTTAACATTACACCACTATTTCTGAATATTTCCACATCAAAATGGTGAGAAGCTGAGTCCTCACTTGTTACCAATGGTAGTTAAATGTCAGTTCTAAAGTTTCAAGAAATGCCTCAGGTCCTGCTTTGTTCTTGATTTGTTTACCTCTAGTATATAAGTATTGTGCAAAAGTGTTAGGCAGTTGTGCAAAAAATACTATAAATTAAGAATACTTTCAGAAATAGAAGTGTTAATAGTTTATTTTTTATCAATTAACAAAATGGAAAATAAGTGAACAGAATAGAAATCCAAATCTGAACTTGCACCTGAACACTCCTTGCCCTTTATGCTGAAGATACTTCTTAATGACATTGGCTGTGTGTTTGGGGCCATTGTCCTGCTGCATAATCAATTTAAGGCCAATCACACACCTCCCTGATGGTATGGTATGATGGACAAGTATCTTCCTGTATTTCTTCCTGTACAGCATTTTGGCACAACTGTCATTTTTGCACAGTACTGTATGTATGCTTGTAAATCATAATGGCGGAATCCCCATAATGCTAAGCCAAATTAGGCATGTTATGTTGTTGTTTAGCACTATATGTGAACTCAAATTACAAATCCAAAATATACAATACTCTCAGATCAGATAGGGTGGGGACACTCCTAGTCCCTTCCCCTAAATATTGTCACCTGACGGGAACTAGGGAGTGTGCCTTTCCTGTGGCAAACTTTGCCCTATGTATCCTTCTGTTCCCCTGAAGTTTCAGCAGGCCTCTACCCTTCTAGCCTTCTGCAAAGCTTTGAAGATGTGGCTTTTCCCTCATGTGCTGGGATAAAATGAGGCCAGTGGTGGGTTTTTACCGGTTTGCCCCAGTTCGGGCGAACCGGTAGTGGCAGCGGTGGGAGGCTTCGCCCACCCACCTGGACGTCATCACGAATGCTCTGTGCATGCGTAAAAGCGCTGCCCGCGCGCTCACAGTTCCAAACTGGTAGTGAAGGTAAGTGGTACCCACTACTGGATGAGGCTGATGAGGAGGCTTAACAAGGATTTGGAAATTTAACTTCAGCGACAGGTTTTTAACATTTAGGGTTTAAATAGATTTATGTTTGGCGGTTTTTACTGATGTTGTCTTCATTGACTTAATGACTGTTGTTATATTTATAATTGTTTAAATATCTCCATGTTTTATTGCATTGTAAGCTGCCTAAAGTCACCTTGAATTGTGAAATGGGCCTCATATAAATTTGGTAAAAGAAATTGTTGATTGGGAGTCTCCCAGAGTTCAATATAAGATGAACACACATGCATACATACATACATATGCATACTGTATACTGTGTGTATATATATGTATAACTAGTGGCGGGATTTAAATAATTTAACAACCGGTTCTCTGCCCTAATGACCAGCTGAGTAGGCATGGCACGGTGGTCATGTGACTATGTGGGTGTGGCCAACTCAATGTCACTCGCGTCGATGGGCATTTCACCTTAGTTGTTACAATGTAATAAGGGTTAACCAGGGAGGCAGTTTCTGTAAGCAGGGCAATAAAGATTAGGCTAGAAACAACACCAGAATGTGTCCTTCCTGCCTTCCTTACAGGATTAGCCCTGTAAAGTGGAAAAAAACAAAAGGAGATTTCTTCCAACAACCGATTCTCCGAACTGCTTAGAAAGTTAACAATCGGTTCTCCCAAATAGGTGCGAACTGGCTGAATCCCACCACTGTGTATAACTGACTCTTAAAATGTGGAAAAGGCCACATTTTAAGGTTATTCCAAGCATGACCAGATGTATTTTGGAGCGAATTGTATTCCAAAGGGCATATGCTGAGATAGAGAAGGCATCTCTCTCTCTTCCTCCCTCTTTCAAAATTCAAAATAATATAGAGGGAGTTTCTTGTTTGACAAACTTGGTTATTTGGCCAATTGGTTCTTCTGCTTGACAGAGATACCTGCCTTCATGCTGAGCACATGGTAGATGTGGGATTTTGACAGATACTGTATGTGAAATACATGTGATATACGTATGCTCTATATTTAAACACCAAATTCTACAGCAGTAGAAACCGGTAAAACTTGGTGAAATATCCAGACTTTGGCTGAGAAGTAGAATACGGGTGAAAGATAAAGGTGAACAGAATGTTTTTACATGTTTTCAGGAGCAGTGGTAAAATCTGCTCTCTTAGAAGAATGTCTTCAAATCAGTTGCCATAGAGAAAAATGCCAAGAAAGAGAACCACATGGAATATCTGACCTTTTAAATGGCACTGTCTGACTCACAAGATTTACTTGATTATGTAATTTTTCCTGATATGCTCAGGGGAAAAAAAAACATTATAATTGCTTTTTTAATACTTGATTTGGTGCTTAATGTCTCATTGTCTTTCTGTTTAGAAAGAAAATCATTTGTGAAGATTGTTAAGTGGATGCCTTCTACTTTGTTTTTCTTTGGGCACAAGAATATATTTTTACAATATATGTAAAAATAGCTTTGTAATTTTTAAATCTTTCAGGTAAAACTTTTCTCCCTCGTCCCCCTCCCCCTTTTTTAAAGATTCGAGTGCATGGATATTGAAGTACGAGTGGGAAGAAGGAGAGGGCTGTTGGATGTGACTGATTATCATTATATAAGAACACATCAGTACTGGAAATCAGAAAACTGGACCAGCAGATGCAATAACACTTTTATTTCCCTGCTTTCCTTCTCCACTTACATCCCAGAATGGTTTTAACTGAACTAGCATTCCCCAGTTATGTTATGAAAACTCCCTTGGGGAGGCTAGTCTTTTAAATGCAGTCTCAAAATATTTCACTTTCTTCTGTGGTAAAGACCAGGAGGGAATCCTCACATCTCTATTTCCTAAAAAACCTTCAGAAGAATGGAGTAATTTATTTATTTCTATTTATTTATTAAATTTATATGCTCGTCAGTGACTCTAATTGTTTTCCTAGTTGTAATGTATGGCTGTGAGAACTGGACCATAAGGAAGGCTGAACGCCAAAGAATTGATGCTTTCAAGTTGTGGAGAAGTTGGAGAAGACTCTTGAGAGTCCTTTGGGCTGCAAGGAAATCAAGTGAGTCATTCCTAAAGGAAATCAACCCTGACTGTTCTTTGGAAGGGCATACTGAAGCTGAGGCTCAAATACTTTGGCCACCAAATGAGAAGAAAGGACTCATTGGAAAAGACCCTGATGTTGGGAAAGATGGAAGACAAAAGGAGAAGGGTACAGCATAGTGTCATCAACACAGTGAACGTGAATTTGGGCAAACTCTAGGAGACAGTGGTGAACGGGAGTTTGGTCTAGTAGTTAAGGTGCCAGGCTAGATACCAGGAGACTGTGAGTTCTAGTTCTTCCTTAGGCATGAAAAATAGCTGGGTGACACTCTCTCTCTCTCAGCGTACCTCACCTCACAGGGTTGTTATGGAGAAAATTGGAGGAGGAAGGAATATTATGTACATTTGCTGCCTTTATTTAGTTATAAAAATAATAAAGGTAGGATAAAATAATCTAAAAATTAATGAACTAATTAAACATTTCACATCTGAACTATTGGTTTTGCATGCCAGAAGATGTTCACACCGAAAAGGTGATCCAAGCTAGTTAAAATGTTTGATAGATTTACAGTGCATTTTTAAAAATCACCTAATAAAATGTCTTCCCTTAACTTACTTCTCATGTAAGTTTTTAATAGTGCAATTATTAAAATACTATATCTTTTTAATAAAGGTGTGTTTTTTTAAAAAATACAGTTCATTACGAGATAAATGATAATGATCAACTAAATTATTTTCTCAATTGCAGGAATATTTGTGTGTAGTATTATCGTCTATTATGTACTGCTGTCTGTTTATTCACATTAATATGAATGATTTTTCTGGTCTTAATGAGTATAAATGATGATAAAGTGGTCCTAAGAGTACGTTGAATATGCAAGCTTTCAGTTTCACATAATTAATTATACCAGATTGTTCCGGTTAGCATGAACAGGAAGTGTCAGGCACAAAAAAAGATTCCACACATTCTATATATTTAGATCAACTGAAGAAGAATACTCTGTTCTGAATAAATACACATGCTTCTCAGTCCTAAATCTTTATCTTAAGACTAACATCTAAAGAAACCAATGGCAATTATTTTTAAGTGACAGAATGAAGTTGTTAGGTGCTAACAACTTCTTTACATTTTGCTGATCAGGTACATCAATCTTTCACAATGAGAAAGTGTGTTTAGGTCTGAAAGATTTGTTCAGCTAAGTTTCAATTCTGCATAAACTAAGCAAAATCAATCATATGCATTTAGAAACATCTACGGTAAGGGTAAAGGTTCCTCCGCACATGCGTGCTAGTCATTCTTGACTCTAAGGGGCAGTGCTCATCTCCATTTCTAAGCTGAAGAGTCAGCGCTGTCCGAAGATGTCTCCGTGGCATGACTAAATGCCGAAGGCGCACGGAGCGCTGTTACCTTACAAGCAAAGTGGTCCTTATTTTTCTACTTGCATTTTTTACGTGCTTTCTAACTGCTAGGTTGGTAGAAGCTGGACAAGTAACGGGAGCTCACTCCGTTATGCAGTGCTAGGGATTCAAACTGCTGAATGCCGACCTTCTAATCGACAAGCTCAACATCTTACCCACTGAGTTTCCCTTACAAACTTATAGCACTACAATAATTAAAATTGACCTGAGAAATTGAAAACTCCCAAAACTTAAAAATACTAAAAGAGCAACTATATAGAACACCATAACTTAGTGACTCAATATTTAATCAGCTTATAACTGTTTGAGTTTAATAGAGGACACTTGGTTAATGAATAAGACTTTAGGTCCAATCCTAACCATTCCATGAATAATTTCATCTGAGCAATTTCAGAGAATTCTCCTCAAATATATTTGGAGATAGCAGTACTCCATGTACACGCTTCTCACAAGTGCTTCTCTTATACATAGCAACATTCTGAAAAGTGGTGCCTTCTGGGTCCTTATATACCTATCATGGGTCAGTGGGAAGGGATTCAGTCTGAATTGTGAAAAATATAGAAATATATGATAATACTTGATCTTTACCCTTTTAAGCGATTGCTTGTAAATTAACTTGACTTCTAATTACATGGAAGGAAAGGAATTATTATATATTTATATTCATATGTTTAAATAGGTGGACCATGGACCAATTTAAAAATCCATGGTCCAACCCCTCCCCCAAGGATTTTGTCAATAAGATGGGAGTCCCAAATTAATATATACAAGGAGGCAATCTTTGTAGGAATAAAATGATATGAAATGGGCTAAGGAGGTAGAGTTGTGATAATATCAAAACAAAAGGAAACAAACAGAAGGGTTTTTTTTAAAAAAGATTATCATCTAAAAGAATGAATAGCCTAAAAAGAAAGGTTGTACAGATTTTTTAAAAACACACACAACAGAATGTTTTCCCTTATAATTAAAAGCATTTATTATTGTTTGTAAATGCTGAATTAAAATATGTTTAAACAAATATCTCACATTCATCATACTTTGAATCAAATGCATACTGGCTGAATATAAGTAGTATAGAGACACTTACTTCAAAGTCGAGGTCAGAATAACGTGATTTTCTCCTCTGTTAAATGTTGGTTGAAAACAAAACAAACAAAATCACATATTAATTTAACTGAGCATCAATACAATAACAATGCTGCATTTGTTTTGGATAATACTTATTTATTGACTTACTTAATGGAACTTCTATGCTATTCTAAACGAGCAGGACACTGCCCAGTTTTTGATGGAATATTTGAACTGGATATAGGTTTTTATCATATTTAAGATAGATCTACTAGGCAAGGGAACAATGATTTGCAAATCCTAAAGTGGGTCACCTCTAAATATGATTAAAGCTCGATCTAATCCAGTATCTGGTGGAATTACTTTAATATCACTTCAACATATTACTTCATAAAACTCTAATTGCCCATTACGCTAACCAAAAAAAACCCCTATTTCCTTAATATTACCATTTAAACTTGTGCAAAGGAATTAACTAGGTTTACTTGACAGTTTTTTCCCCTCAACCACCTTTTAGCCTTTATTGTCCCATTAAGATGAAGTTCTTCATAAATCTGAGTTTTTCAAATACTGAAACTTGCTTTCAGCTCATTTTAAAAGAAATAGAATATATGAGAACAACCTAAAACAGACCAGATTGTTTCATAATACCAAAACTTCCTTCTTTCCTTTCAAACTTCATCAAGAGAATGCAAGAATTTACTTTCGACCTTCTAATTTTCATTTTGGTGGTTTAGCATCAGAGGTGGGCTGTTACCGGTTCACACCGCTTCTCCCGAATTGAATCTTAATTTTCTGAGCAGTTCCGAGAACTGGTTGTTGGAAGAAATATTTTCCCACTTTAGAGGGCTAATCCTGCAAGGGAGGCAGGAAACATTCTGGTATGCCTGTATTTCTAGCCTAATCCTTATCTTAATTGACCTGCTGCTTCAGAAACTGCCTCTGGGTTAAGCTTGTTACATTATAAGCCTTATGCCTAAATTTTCTGTCTGTAGACTGAGCTTCTCCAGAGTCCCCCCCCCCAGAGTTTTTTGTGGTACTTTTATTCCTGGGGCTTGACTTTCTTAAACATTGTTAAAGGGTCGTTTTTAAGCTTTTTGGAGTATACTTCCAACACGTCTGGAACAGCTATTGACACAAGGGTTGGCACAACCATAGAAAAAATGGCTGAGAGGCGGATGCAAGCTTGGCATTCTGTCTGATTTTTTACCTTTCTGGGGGCATGTGATCTTTCCTTAAATCTGGATGATTACCTAAGGATATCTTGTGAGGTGAGTGAGACCAGCTGGTATCTTTAAGTGGTACAAATGGATCTAATGATTGCTTCTCCTGGGTGGGAAACTCTGCTTTGTCAGTTCACTGAGCACAGGAGTCTCTTGTCTATGGGGATTCTTCAGTTATCCAGGTCATGGTTGTCCAAAGGTGCTTTTTTCAAGGGGCAACTGTACTTTCCTGATTTCCAGAAAGTCCAGTTGCCTCTTGAAAAAGCACCTTTGGGACAGGAATCTTTTGCATTGCTTCGGACTGGGCAAGGCACATGATTGCTCACTGATAATAAGTGGATCCTCCTTCCAATTTGTTTTAGTTTTCTCTCATGATAATATGGCATAGTAACATGGCACCAATTGTACAAAGTTAGCACCCACCTATCTCCTAGAACAGTGGTAGGCAAACTTGGCTCTTTCACACCCTGTGGACTTCAACTCCCAGAATTCCTAAGATGGCTGTCTTAGGAATTCTGGGAGTTGAAGTCCACAGGGTGTGAAAGAGCCAAGTTTGCCTACCACTGTCCTAGAAAAATGAAATATTTTGAGAAATATTAAAAAGGAAGAATATATTTCCCTGAATGAGAAATGGAAAAACATGTTTTCTTAGAGGCCCCCACCTTCCTTAATAACCCACAGAAGATGTTAGCACCTAAGAGATAAATAGATAGATAGCTATATTCATAGGCAAAAATTCCCCTGCAGCAAGGTTTGAACAAAGGCAGAATGGGATTAGCCCTCACTCAAGATGTTCATTTGTTAATTTGTCTCTTTAGCTTGGCATTTTGTAACCCAAATATGCCCACTCACTTTCTGGAAAGCTTAAATGACCTCTCTGCTAAAGGGTTTCACTTTATGAGCAAGAGAAACTTGGCTGCTGATAGTTATCCTTGTATTTTAACTATTTTAATTCCTCAATGTGCTCTGGCAACCTGCCTGATTTGTAACTCGGGGTTGCAGATATTGAGGAAAAGGAAGGTATTCAGACCAAATGGTTTAGGTTTCCATGATGGCTGTGACTCATTGATCTTCAGTGTCTATTCCCCCATTTCTAATATAATGACTAGTATTTAGGGCAGCTTTTTGCAAGCAAAGAAGCTTTTTGTATTTTTGTACAGGTAATCCTTGACTTACAACAGTTCTTTTAGTGATCATTCAAAGTTACAAGGGCACTGAAAAAAGTGACTTATGACCATTTTTCACACTTATGACTGTTGCAGCATCCCCATGGTCATGAGAGGGCGGGCAAGGCCAAGTGCCCCTCGACGTAAGTGACATCGAGTTGGCCATGCCCACCCAGACAGTCATTAGGGCAGAGAACCAGTTGTTAAAAAATTTGCAGCCAACCACTGTTTAGCATGCATCAAAAGAAGAGGTGAAAGATTGGCTGGAGAAAAGAAATAAGATGGCCAACAGCTAATTGAATTTGGTCTTTTAAATCTACAGTGTTGTGTGGCCATAATTGTTGCCTTGATAAGCTTTCACAGAATCAAAAATAGAAGGATGTGATCTGCTAAATGTTGCATTTTGGGCAATCGAGCACAAAGTGGTCCAATTCCATTTTGCATTTTTCCAGCAGGCTCACTTAATAACTAAAGAAACTTCATTTGTATGGCCAGAATAGGGCAATGAAATTTCATTGCCATCTGTGTAAGCTCTGTAGAGTAAAAATACACATTCAGTACTCACTTCATTCAAGTGGCAATATATTTAGATAGAGGGCATAAGTGAGATGGGCCTATGGGGAATGCCATTTTTTTTGGCATTGTGACTTAGGAAAAAAGTCTGTAAATGCATTTCAGATGGAAACCTAACACAACATGACATACATCCATTCAACTCTGCCTTAAACCAAAGATGTGCACATTTACTTTTCTTTTTTCAAAGCTGTACGCTTTGAGTCAAGACTATTCTCCAAAGGATAGGTAAGGAAAAAAACTGAAATTAATACTCAAACATCAATTGCCACAAAATTCTGGATAAATTATTTCTACAACTACTATTATTCTCAACCACCAAATAGTAGTCCAATACATCTGGAAGTCACCTGATTGGATGATGTGGCTTTTATTTGCAAAACCAAAAAGCCTTTTCCCAGACATATGTTTTGTATTGCAAATAAATTGCTAGCCCTTTGAAGTAGATCATGTCAGAAAAAAAAGAGATTACTGCACTAGGAGTTTTGGAAGGCACTGCAGGAAGGCATTGCAGTTAGACCAGGGGTGTCAAACTGGTGGCCTGCGGGCCGGATGCGTCATGCGCAGACCATGCCTAGCCCAGCTCCGTGTCAGGAAAAATGTCCAAAATGTCACATGACGGCAATGTGATGCCCCAAGTTTGACACCCATAAGGTAGACTATTATAATAGAATCTTGAAAATCTGTCAATTCTCTCCTCTACTTATGCCCAACAAAATCAAAGTGGTGTGAATTTGAGTTCACACTTCCTACTTTTTCCAGGACACATATTTTTTCTATAATAGTTTGTTATTTCCGTCCTCCTTTTCTGAACCAAATGCACATTCTTTCACACTTGGGGAGAAATAAATCTTGCCTAAAAGCATATAACACTCTTGTGTGTTGAGATGCACACATAAAAAGAGGGCACTGATAAGAAATGGAGGGGAGGGCGAAAGGGAAAAAAATAAATGGCCTCTGATGGAAAGATGTTGCCCTTATGAGGATTGCCAGCATCTCTTTGGTTTTTAACTACAACCAGATTAATGTCATAGGAAGTAAACAAAATTGAACCAAGCTTTAAATACTCCGTCTGTCAAAAGGACAAAGTTGCAACTCATAAAGTTGGCTTCTTTCAACAATGCATTGTTAAAATTAGTCACGAGATGGAATGCTAAACTGTAGTTGACTGACAATAGACATGAAAGTTTCTAACATCTTTGTAACTGGACCAGACAAAGGGAACTGCAGTGAAAGTATACCAAAATGAGGCCTGTTCTGGATACAATGAACTATAATTTACTGTTACATCTGAACAGAGTCAGACAAAGGGAAAATGAGTTTGGTGTAACGATTAAGGTGCTGACCTAGAAACCAGGAGACTGTGAATTCTAGTGTTGCCTTAGGCATGAAAGCTGGCTGGGTGGATTGGGTTGATCCTTCTCTTTCCTTCAACCCACCTCACAGGCTACTCCTCACTAGAGGAGGACAATTTACTTTCTCTCTTTCACTTAAAGTGAGACATATACACATCCTTTGTCACAAGGCTCGTGAATTATGATTTATTTATTATTAAAATTTATTATAGAAAAAGAGAGATCTATCAATACCATTTATGGAATTGCAAGAGACTGATGTTAACTTAATGGATCTGTTTGAAACCTTGATATCTGAAAAGTTACCTATTAAGAACAATAGGAGGAAATCAGGACAAAAGGATACAGGTTGAATGCCAGAGAGTAAAATTGGCTTTTGTGGAACAGATTAATGTGAGAATATTTAATATCTGGCTATTTGGGATAGAGTCCCAAGAGCAAATGTAATGTATTCCCAGACCCAAACAACTGGAAAAAGAGAAATTGATGATCCTTTTCCATTTCTTTAGTTACCCAGATAGTATAACTATGATAAAATTTACATTCAGGAAACAGGTTTGGGAAGGAATCTAAAATGTGAGAAAAAGAAGACTTCAGTGCAGTTAATTTTGCATCAATTCAGCTTGGAACTATTCATAGAGCTTTCTTGGTATAATTCTAGAGCAACTTTGAACTCTGCTCACTGAAGGACAAAAATAGAAGAGCAGAGAAGGATTGTTTTCACACCCCAACCTGCATTACACTGTGGGCAGGAGAGATATGTTCCTACCCAATGACTCATGAAACTTCTTTTGGGGTGAAATGGAGGATAAATGCCTCCTGTGTGCTTTCATCTAATCAGCAATCTGATTCATGACACCAGACATTGCTCAAAATACATCAGGTAGTGGAGACCTTAATGGAAGGAATAAATACAACATTTTGGTGAAATGTTTTTTGGCAAAGCTTGCACCTGCATTTTCATTAATATAAATCTTTTTCATCCATGTTTTATAAGTCAGTGAGAGATTAAATTTCATATCCAGGGACACTATTCCAGAGTCAAAAGAGAAGTCGCTTTTCCTTCCACAAAATTAAAGCAGAGGTGAAACATTTGGTCCCTTTTGGTATTCTTGAGATAGAAGAATACATAACTTCTTCTGCCTTAAATATTCTTACATATGTCTTCCTCTTTTTTGCAATCCTAGTTAAGAGGGCTGAATGCAAGATCGGCAGATGATTAAACCCTAATTTAGGTAGGTGTAGAGGAGTTATTTGGTATGATTAAACATACCACGCATGTAGTGGAAATGGCTGCTTCCTAATAGTTTCATTAGATCAGCCTATTATATAATTGAAATATATATGGGAGGGAATCAATGCTAAATTGTATTGAATACCAATGAGGCAGTTTCATTTAATTAGTTTTTCAAACTTTGGCAGCAATGGAAATTTTAAACCCTATATATGTTTGTTGGTATAAAGTTTCCAAACAAAGCATTTAGAGGGAAGTACATCATTTGGCCCTACAATGTAATCTTACTTTGGACCAGACATCACTTGCTGGTATGCAAATTTTTAAAAAATCAAAAGATTTTTTCCTAAGCCTTCCTAAGGCTGATGGATTTCATTCTTATAATTCTGTGTTACTTTTAAAAAAGAATACGGGAAGTATTTTGAAAGTATAAGCTTTTAAATTCTTTTTTCTCCAGTGCTTTGTACAGATAGTCCTCAATTTATGACCACAATCAAACCCAAAATTTCTGTTGCTAAGTGAAACATTTGTTAAGTGAATTTTGCTCCATTTTACGACCTTTTTTTACCACAGATATTAAGTGAATCACTGCAGTTGTTAAGTTAGTAACATGGTTGTTAAGTGAATCTGGTTTCCCCATTGACTTTGCTTAACAGAAGGTTGCAGAAGCTGATCGCATGGCCCCCAAGGCACTGCAACCGTCATACATATGAGTCTGTTGCCAAACATCTGAATTTTGATCACGAGACCACGGGAATGCTGCAATGGTCATAAGTGTGAACAATGGTCATAAGTCACTTTTTTCCAGTGCCGTTGTAACTTCGAACAGCCACTAAATGAACTGTTGTAAATTGAGGATTACCTGTATTTTATTCCTTTTTTTTGAAATTTAATAAAGTTTTGGAAAAAAAGAGAACAGAACTTGCTCTTAATTTTAGCTAGGAAGTATCCTGAGATAGCATGAGTTATGTGGTAGAACAGATTCTTCTTTCAGAAACATTGGATTCTCTATAGAGGGAAGTATTCAGGTTGTCTGTCTGTCCGTCTGTTTCTCTCTCTAGAGAGAGAGAGAGGGAGAGAAGGACCTACTTTTAAACAAATGTTCTACAGATTCCCCCCCTCCCCATTCATCTCAGTACTGAACATATTTGGTAAGCCCTGTTGCCTTGAAATAGAAAATTATTTGAAGTAAATATTCCTACTCAAAGCTCTAATGGCTTACACAGTAGTGCAATTTTCCCTGGAAAGTTATTTTGCCCGTTTTGAGACAATGAGCTTTTTTCTCTCTTTCAGGATGTCTCTTGGTAAATGCCTCTTCTGAAAAAGTGCGTAGGACAGATCTATGACTGCCGCCATATTTTATGTGTCTTTTTGCTTCATTTAAACAGCGAGAGAGCAAGTGAGAGGGAGCAAGCGAGATTTATTTAATTTGGATTTCTTCTTCCCTAAATTCCCTTCTTCTTCTGTCTGTGAATCAAAATACCTGGAATTTACTGCTCTCCTTCCAGGTAAAAATAAAGTCAATATCTCTGTGGTGACTACATGTTGTTTCCCTGGGGGGGGGAATGGGAATATGAAGGTGGCTTCTCTCTGCCTTCTTCTAGGCTGCTTTATTTCAATTTTCTGTCTAGTTTACAGATGTGGGATGTCCTATCGAAGGACTCACTAGGCCCACCCTGCTTAGTTTTTTGAAAATCGGCCAAAATCAGCTAGTTCCTGCTATAACTTGCTAAACAAGTCCAATTGTCTAATTATACTCGTTCAAAGCACTCTCCAGTTTAAAAGCATGCAAATTTGGACTGAAGAGATAGTTCTTCAAGAAGTTTCCTTTGAAACTGCAGAAATCAAGCTAAAAGATTAAAAGTCACCTCTGCAGAGAATGCAAGCAACAGGAAAATGTTAATGTAATAATTTTATATATATATATATATATTTTGGTAAAGACTCTTGAATTAGTGTGAATATGTTGGGATCAGATCAGGATGTGGAAGGAATGAGATTCCCTCAGTTTCAGACGGTGGCTTTCTGTTAACAACTCACAGGCTGTTGGAGTTAGCTTGGACTGGTTGAGTCAGAGTTTTTGCATCCTTTCAACGATCCAGCTTTTAAAACGTTTGAGATTCAAAACTGCAGCAGTTTCTAAAAGGGAGTGGCGAGAAATGGCTTCATTCCAGTGATGTACCCCAGCTCAAGTAGTCAAAGTTATCAATTCATTTAATTGATTATCTAACTGGGCCTTGGGACGGAATTACCTTCACAATTCAGAAAAGAAGTGAAAATGAATGTGGTTTTGGCTTCTCTAGAAGTATCTTACAGCAGCCGTAGCACTGGGCCACCTGTGGCCCTGGACAGCTAGTAATGCGGCCCCACAAGATCATAAAGTTTTAACATTATGTGATTTATATGCATTGATAATATTATATACTAGCTGGATACCCATGCTCCGCTACGAAACTATGTGATCAGGTTTGATAAATTGATACAGCTTGAAAATTAATGAGTAGTTATGATCTGCCTCTCCTCTCCACTTCTCTCCCTCAGGCTTGCCCCACAGAAGCCTCTCCTTTCCTATTCCCCTTCTCTCCCTCAGGCTGGCCCCACTGATCCTCTCCTATCCCCTTCTCTCCTTCAGGCTTGCCCCACAGAGGCCTCTCCTATCTTATCCCCGTCTCTCCCTCAGGCTGACCCCATTGATCTTCTCCTATCCCCTTCTCTCCCTCAGGCTTGCCTCACAGAGGCCTCTCCCATCTTATCCCTTTCAGGTGGGGAGTAGAATGTCTAAACTCCCAGCCCGCAGTCTGGATGAGTCAAGCACACACCCAAGTGGCAGTTGGAACAGAGTTCTTTTCAGGTGGGGAGGGGGAGCAGAATGTCTAACTCCTTAGCATCAAAGCATGTTAATAATAATATAAGAAATACTAATGCTCTGATGGTCATTTCGAAAAATCCTTTCTTAGTGAGCACCTAGAAGCCAAGAGGAACATACATGCCAAATTTCAAGTTTGTAGGCTTTATGGTTCTGGATATTTCATGATGATGCATGAGTGGCATTTCGCTTTTATATATACTGTATAGATTTCTTTGTAGCCCAAGACAATTCCTCTTCACTCAGTGTAGTACAGTCAAGCCAAAAGGCTGGATAACCATACCTTAGAGCAATATATACAAAATCATCCAGCTGATTTTTGACAACTGGTATTCTGATATCTTTTTTAAAAAATAGTCTAAGGTTTCTTGTGGTATACAGTAGGCTTGAGTGATGAGAGAGTGATCAAGACAAATGAACGTAAGTAGCCAGGCTTGACTAGTAAGTAGGATGGTTGTATGATCGGCTGGACTAGCTCTCTTTCCTAAATATTTATTGGCATCATTATTGCTATGCATAGCAATAAAGTCATGGTCAAATTATAACCTACAGCTGATGTTCATCTTTTCCTTTGGATCCTCAAGTGGTTATACATAGGTCACTTTAGCAGTGTGCACTATGTTGTTTAGATTTATTGTTTATTGTTTATTGTTGCGTCATAATAAACGACTGTATTTCTTTTGAAGTTTGGCTCGTGGCTCATGAATTAATTAGGGCATCTTTCGGAAACTTCTCATCATGGTTATTGCATTGCAGTATTTATGCTGTATTTTTATTGTATTGCTTTATTTATGCCACTGTTATAAATAGATGTAGGTTAATAGCGGTGTTTTTTTTAATTTGTGATTCAGATCCTATTTATTACTTGTGTAAATGTGTATGCTTTGCAGTATGTTAGCCCATGCTTGCATATATTTATATTGGTTCCTAGACACACGAAGGAGTCTATAGTAGCATAATTTTTAAATTATTATTTGTAATAGTATCATGATTAATGATAGGCCTCATCGTTTATTGGTATAACTTTGTTGGGAAACATTTGGCACCGATAACAGCTTGGTATAGTTTTACTAACAGTAATATCAGTTAATTAGTATTCAATCCCAGTTATTGTACGCATGTAAAGTTTTTTAAAACTTAATTTTAATTTTTAAAATTTTGAAAACAATTATACGCGCACATATCAATATAACACTTTGGAGTCTCCCAAATAAAATTTTGTTAACAGGAATGTTTTCCTAGCAGTCTGTTTCTGCCTGTAAATCTTTCACACAACCATTGCAGCATCCCCATGGTCACAAGATCAAAATTCAGACACTTGGCAACTGACTCATATTTATGGTGGTTGCAATGTCCCGGTTCCAGGGGTGAAATGCTCCTGGTTCGGACCGGATCGCCCGATCCGGTAGTGATGGAGGCGGGTGGTTCGGAGAACCGGTAGCAAAAATCCCTGCCCCCCCCATTGCCCAGCTGAGTTGCGCAATCATCAGAGGTTCCGTTTTGTGACCCTCTGACCATTAAAGTCAATGGGGAAGCCAGATTCAGTTAATAACCGTGTTACTAATTTAAAAACTGCAGTGATTCACTTAACAACTGTCACACGAAAGGTCATAAAATGGGGTCTGTGAAGAAGTGCTTAACACATTGTAAGCCACCCTGAGTCTCCGGAGAAGGGCAGCATATAAATCAAATGAAAATAAAATAAAAATAATAAAATAAAATAAAATAAAAAGTGGGCCAGCAAGGCAAGGCAGGTGTTGGGGTGTGCGAGGCCTGGCTGCAACTGTCCGAAGGTAAGTAGTAGGGCAGCTCCATCCCCACCCTAGCTTAATTTTTACCCATGCACCTCAGTCCACCCTGTGCACCCTGGAGTGGGTGGGGTCTTAATGATGGCTTTTTTTGGGGGGGGGGGTTAGGGCCTATATTGGGTGCATGTGTAAAAATCAAGCTAGGGCTTATTTTTGGGATAGGTTTTATTTTCAGGGAAACATGGTAATTTTTTTTCTGCTAAACCTACATATGTCTAATTCACCAATGTACATTTGATACTTGCAGTAAAAATAAATATTCAAAGATTAGTCACTAAGAACTATTTACTTGTTGTGAATAAATAATAAATCATTCGTTTTCAATGTTCTTCTTTAAGAAGAAAATACCCTGAATGCATCCTGTAAACTCCGAATTTGTTCAGAATTGCTGCTGAAACCAGGAACTGGAATTTCTGTTTGCCTTATTATGGTTTGGTAAGTAATTTCCTAGTCAAACAGTTCCCTTGATTGCCTTGGCATTCTTTCCTCACTTTTATTATGCATCTAACAATCATTGGTATTGCATTTTCAGATTTTAAAACGGATGAGTAGAGGCCGCAAATCACACCAGTGCCCTTTACTAACACGACTAATTAATTACGCAGAAGTAATGATAACATGGCAATGTAAATTATGTAAAAAGCTATCAAGATAGTTGGGGTTATGATTACAATGAACATTGAGAAACATGTCATCTGTCTAAATGCACACCCAGTGGCAACATCTAATGTGTCCTCCTTTTGACTAAGGAGGAACACGCCAAAAAACACATTTCTGCAGTTGATGTCAGGTCCAAGCAACTGAGAATGACACTTGGAGTTATTTCTGAATAGTTGCTTTCTGCCTACCAACCGAATCTTGCCAGACTAAAGCAGTTAAGTAAAATAAGTATAGATATTTATATATAGACAAGGAGAGAAGCAACCTAGAACTAAGAAGAAATTTCCTGACAGAACAATTAATCAATGGAACAACTTGCCTCCAAAAGTTGTGAATGCTCCAACACTGGAAGTTGTAAAGAAGATATTAGATAACAATTTGTCTGAAGTGGTGTAGAGTTTCCTGCCTGAGCAGGGGGGTGGACTAGAAGACCTCCAAGGTCCCTTCCGACTCTGTTATTCTGTTCTATTATAAGGAAGATCTTAAACAGGGTTTTACCAAATACTCATATTTGGCACAGGATGTGGGATAATATTAGAATATATTATATGAATTGCTAGGGAGGGTCTAGCCTTGTTCTCTTCCCACCCATCAGACATTCCAAGCTCCATTGTCTCTTTGCTCTCTGTGAAAGAGCCCCTCCCTCCTGCAACTGTGAAGACTATATTCCTTCACAGAAGTGGTATATCCATCTATAATATGAATGCCAGCTCAATATGATTGTACTTGAGTCCTTAGTGTGCTACGAAATGAAATAGGTTGATATTTTTTTTTAAAAAAAGAATCTGAATATTTTCTTTTATTTTATATATTGGTTGGATTATATATTTAACCTTCTGGGTGGAGCAAACCGATGATATAAGAAAATAATGAATGCTAAGATCATTGAAATGCAAAGCAATTCAGAAACAGAGTTGCTTCTAGGCTCATGCTCTGCTCTCTAGATGCACTATTTCTAGTTATCAACATTGCTTTAATAGATTTGCATTCATACATAAGCAGTGGTGGGATTCAAATAATTTAACAACAGGTTCTGTGGACGTGGCTAGGTGGTCATGTGACTGGGTGGGCGTGGCTAGGTGGCATTCGGAACAGTTATTGTTCCAAATGCCAATATGTAAATGACTTAGAATGCTTAACCATCACTTAACATTTGCTGGATCCAACAAGCAGCAACATTAACAGAGAAATTATTGTCGACCTGCATAAGGAGATGCCTCATTGCTACTCTTGCGAACAAAATGAATATACATATAAGATTTCCAACATTGTCAATGATTTTAGAGACATAGTAAAGGAAGAAAAGTATTCCTAAACGCAGATGTTCTGATGGACTTGATCCTGGAAAGTCCACAGCTGGTGCTTATTCTCCTACCACTGCTTCCTGTAACTTTGCCTAGGAAAACCTTACAATGTTGTGGAAGGACCTGTTACCTCTGCTTTAGGTTTTAACTGCTGCACTAGCTCTTCTCGCCTTCTTTCAGGCATCCCATTAGATCTGGTGGCTCTTTGTGCTCTCTCTCTCCTCCATTTTTCTGCTTCCTTTACATCCTTGACTTGCTTCTCTTTGCTTCTCTGCCTACAAGGACTTTCTATTTGTAGTCAGGTTTCCCAATCCCTTCCACTCTTCATTGGTACAGACCTCAACAGTCTTGACTTAATTTTGTCTTGCGTAGCCCATAACAATACTTTTTAAAAAGAAAAGTAAGTTAAATCTTGAAGTCCCATTTCAAGGTAACTATCTAGTACTTGTTTGAACACCCTCTTGAAGTTAGCTGAGCTATCTTGATAGACAACTATCTAGCTAATTCTATTAGATGCTGAGCCCAATTTGCTGAAGCAGGAGAAACCTGTCTGAAAATCGCTTAGTGCTACAAAGATACCCCAATACTCCAGTCCAAATTTCCTCAGTCATTCATTGTTTGTAAGAGGCCTCCTTGTAGACCATGAAATAAGTTTCATATACATGTTACCGGCAATGTGTGAAAAATTGACATTGTATAGAGTGCCTAGGAAATCTATAGAATGTGTGATGTTTTACGCAAATGTCTGTGTTATTTTAATATGTGACATACCTTTTTTAGTATGTTTTTTTTTAGTTTAGAGGTGGGGAATTGTGGTGGGTGGGAGTGTGTTTGGGGATTTGGACCTGGTCTTTGGGTGTTAAGTGAATTTCGTTGTATATGTATATTGTGTATACACATACAATGACAATAAAGTTTATTTACTTATTTATTTATTTACTTTCTCTAGGCATTGTATATAATACCTAGGCATTATGCAGAATGACAAGAACTATTTAGGCAAAGCCTGAAAAGAGAGTAATGAAAAGGATTACCCTAACCTGAACTCTAACCCTTTATTGAAAAGATATATATGAAAATGAAAAAAGACATGCAAAATAAAGTACAGGACTTTTTTCTGAAAAAAACACAAGTGAAAAAGACCCATATTGATCTACTTGTTGCAACAAGGGAGGCTAGAATGACATTTTATTGGGAGTATTTTATACCTTGGTGGTTTGCCTTTTGGCATTGCTTAAGTTGCCTAGGAAGCATTTCATACTTTGACATTCCCTTTTTGGCATTATACAGATTTCCTAGGCATTCTATAAAATGATTAATTTTACACACTGATGATAACATATATACAGAAATGTGTATTTATGATAAACATACATTAGAACCTCTCTTGACCAGTTCTATTTCTGTTTAACAAGGCCCCTTCAAAATGCTCAAGATGCATACTATGCAAAGCCAGTCAAGTTGTACAAGAGGCAAGGCCTAGCCCCTGAATCACAGAAGCCTCTTCCCGTCATTCAAGCAAAAATACAATAGTTAATTAAACAATGCACATTTTGCCTCATCACACTGACTAATAGTATGACCAGCCTAATAATAAAGAATAAATGAAAAGAAATCAAATTCTATGACATGATTTGAAGTGACTAAAGATCCAGACTCTTAGAGGTAAAAGGAAAGAATATAAAGTTGGTTTATTTGGTCAAGCTTAAAATAGTTATTGTTATCTCTGGTAACCCTTAATGTCCTTTTGGTGACACCAGAACTGAAACAATAGCTTTATGGATTTGTTTATATATAGGAAAAAAGACATGGGAAGAAAATCATTTGTTATATTTGAGATAACAAACGTAATATGATACATTACTAAAATCGTTTATACCTGTCATCATAAAGGGGGAAGTCATTCCTTTTGTATATTTCTTTTATTTTTCTAATAATTTTTCTGTTCTATTTTTCTATTTTTCCACCTTTTACTTTTTATCGTTTATTGTTTAGTTTGTCTTAGTTCTGTAATTAAAATATTTTATAAGATTACTGTCAAACAAGAAAAGTTCTTCATAAGCCATTAGCACAACAACTGCAGAAACATGCGTTAAGCCCAGAGTGATAGGACTAGAAGGAAGGAAGGGGAACAGATAGCCTTGCAAGGTTCTGATACTATAGCATATTTCAATACAGTATAGTTCTAATCTTTTTGTGAAGTTGGTTTCCTGGCCTACCTTGTAGGGTGTAGGGTTGACATTCCAGCAGCATGAGAAAACAGTTGCATACTGCTTGTTATTGGTGTGTGTGTGTGTATGTGTGTAGGTGAGAAAGTCATCCACATCTGTATTTGACATAACGAAAACAGGATGCATGCACTCCATTTCTACACCACTAACCTCCAAAGAACTCATTGATATGGTTGATCCAGTTTCGCTTCTTGCTAGTCCTGTGCTATCGTCCATCTCAGAAGCTATGAAATTCTTTACAGCTGTGCGAGGTTCAAAAGGCAAGTTCTGCATGTGTTCCTGGGTGGGGAGATGTTGATCTAAACTCATATTGAACTGGTCCATTACATTTGGGTTCATACTAAAATCAGGATTAACTTTGTAGTGCAAAAGCCTTTCATGAGGCAAGGTCTCCATGCCTATATTCAACTTGCTGTCATCCTTCAAAGATGCCTGTGTGTTCACTGAACCTCTGGGCATGACAATGTAGTCACTATCCATCATGCGATCCTGAGGGTGGACTACATCCATGTCTGCACCTCTCAGGTTGTCATCAGTACATAAATAGACAGTTCGCCGTAGCTCAGTGTTGTCTTTTTTAAGACACTGGTTAGCTAATTCACTCATGCTCATGGGCATATGCATGCCTCCCGATTGCTGAATGATCACTTTAGAAATTATATTCCCGGGCAATGTGGAATAGTTCATTCCTTCAGGGTTGACTGTCTTCTCATCTTCATCATCATTTAGGGAGATTCTAGATAGGGTGCCTGTTATCGTAGCTGCTCGGCACGGCCCAATATCCTTATGGAGAACTGTGAATTAAAGAGCAGGAGCACAAATTGATAAATGCCTCCAAAATTAGAAGTTGGGCACCAGCTGAAAGAATGTCTTTAACTCATATTGGTGCTGGATCAACCTTCTTCAACTTGGCCATAGATGAGTGGAAACTACAATTCCTGAATTTTCATCCTGCTTTCAGCCTGGACAAAGGAGGGGGCCAAATTGAAGGAGGCTGAAATGTTTTAAATAAAGCAATTATGACATTATATATATCAAAGAAAAGGACAATCATTTAGGATTAAATTGTGAGACAAAGGAAAATGATTTATTTTAGGATTTACTCCATTTTCCCCCTTCCCTCTTTTCCTTTTACAGTAGCTGAAATCAAGAGTAGTCTTGATATTATAACATGTATAGTTACTGAGAGTTACACGTGGTGACAAATTATTCTATTAGGAGATGTGTGATTGCTTTTCTATTTTCAATTAAAAAAAAACTATTTGCCTTGAAGCAAGGATATAGATGAGAGGGACTAGACCATTTCAAGTCTCCTTGTAATGTAATTCTTAACGAAAATGGATAAAAATCCATTTGAGAAAATGATCATTAGATTTTTCCTAAGTGCAGATGTCAAATCGCTTCAGCCAGCCACCTTTTATTAAATCTTTCATTTAGAGGGTCAGATTTTAAATCTTTAATTTTTAATGATGAAGCCTGGTCCTATTTGCCATAAAACTGTCTTTTTCAATAGAGTGCTTCTCCCTGAACTTTTTGAGCAGTAATGTTTTGGGAAGTAGTATCACATTTCCTTTGGTTTTAAGGAATTGAAATGAATGACTCTGTTCGAAAATCTAGCTAAAAATCACAGTATCATTAAATTGCCAAGGAAGGGAGATAAAGGCATCATTATGAAGTGCAGAAGTAATTAACAAGTGTTTATGTTCAAATGAAACTAGGAAAGCCATTTCAATTTAATGAAACAGTATTAATGTATTGTTTGCAGTGATATATAAGCACATTGATAGGAACAATTTACAGTTTGCCATGTAGTCACTGACACAAGAGAAACTCTTCAAGAAACCATCACTAGACTCAATTATTTTGCGTAACCTGCGTCCAATCTCTAACCTCCCCCTCCCTTTTTTTAGGAAAGGTTGTTGACAAAGTGATTGTGCAACAGCTTCAAAAGATTCTTGATGAAGCAGATTATCTGGACCTCTTTTGGTTAGGTTTCAGACCTGGGTGGCTTTGGGAGGCAAACAGCACTGATCATGCTTTTGGATGCTCTCTGTTGTGAGTGGGATGGGGGTAGTGCATTCATCCTTGGTCTTCTTGACCTTTTGGTAGTCTTTGATACCATTTATCATGGTATCCTTCTGGACTGGCTATGGGGATTGGCATTGTTTGGAACTGTATTGTGCTAAGTGCTGGTTCCAGTCAATGTTGATAGGGAGTGTGAAGTCCCACCCTCAGCTCCTACTGTTTGGGGTTGGCACAAGGTTGAGAACTCTGCTCCTGTTTGACATCTACATGAAGCTGCTGGTTGAAGTAATTCATCATGGGGTGAAGTATCATCAGCATGCTGATGATACCCAGTTGTATATCTCTGCCCTTAAGTGAACTAACTGTGGCTGTCCTTTCTTGGTGTTTGGATATGGTGGAGGTCTGGATGGGGAACAATAGTTTTCAGCTCAACCCTGGCAAGACTGAATGGGTTTGGGTTTGGGTTTGGGCGGGTTCAATTTTCCAGATCATATTATTGGTGGAGATGGATCAGGTTGAACTTACCCCACAATTACCTCACAACTCTTGCTTAAAGAGAAGATAGCAGTTATAGCTTAGGAGGGGCCACCAGGAAGATCTCTGCACAGCCTCATGTTGCCAATTGCACCTGTTCCTGGACAATATTTCCCAGTTGATTTACTGCAGCATGGAACTGCTCTTGAAGAGCATCTAGAAGCTTCACTGGGATAAAATGCTGCAGTGCAGATAGTTATATGTGCTCCAAGTTCTGGTGCATGTTACACCTCTGCTCCACAAGCTGCATTAGTTGCCAGTTTGCTTTCAAGCATAATTCAAGGTGTTGGTAATAAATTATAAAGCCCTAAAGGACATGGGGACATGTTATTTGCAGGACTGCTTCTCCCCTTCTACCTCCCATTTTATCAGGTCCAGCATGTTACATGTCTTGTTTATAAAGAAATGCCATCTGATGGGATCCAGGGTAGCCTTTTCTGCTGCAGTCCCTCCCTTTTGAATGTCATTCCTCCCATTGGCTTAGATTAGTTCCAACTTTGCTTGTCTTTCCCTAAAGGCTCTACAACATGGTTTTGCCAAATATGCCTGGGGTTTATGGTTATTGTGGTTTAGAGCCTGCCAAGTGACTATATTTGAGATTTTTCCTTGCCTGCTTTTTCTGGTTGTAATTTTGATTTTTTTAATCAGATTCTTAACTTGGTTTTAAAAGGGTTATTGTGCTTCACCAATTTTTGTATTTTGATTATTCATTATTTATTTGGTTGTTTTTAATTATGTTGAAAACAGAACCACAAATGTGAGATGGGCAATTGTACAAGTTAAATAAATAAACACATAGAAATAAAATAAATAAAAACTGAAGCTCAGATCTGGCGGATCATCTTCACTCCCTTAGATTTTACTGAAGAACCTGGTGGCCAAGTTTCTATCTTATAGAAAAAGGAACTTTCTACCCATTTACATTCAGTGCCTTGTGACTAATGAAAATTGGCATTTTATTGAGCTATACCATATTTAATCAAGCGCAGCATTAACTGAATATGGGAAAAATATACATATGTATATGTGGGAGTTATATGGGTTTATGTTTATCAATTGAACTTCTGCTCCAATTCTAAGTACTTTTCTTTCCTAATCATTTCATGCTTGCATATGCAGATGTTTTGATGTATACAGGCTCAGGTGCGCTCTCAGAGAAGTTGTTTTTAAAACCTTGTAGCACCTGACTTTTTCCAACCCGCTTTTAAGAAATGTAGGTTTTCTCATACTTAATTTATACTGTAACACTACGTTTATCAAATTTTGAGCACCTCTTTAGATTTGTAGGCACTTGTGTTGTTAAAAAGGAATCAGGTCATTCAGAAGGATAAAGCTACTTTTAATTTTCATTTCATTTGGTGCTTGGACAGCCTTACCTGACCGACAAGCAATGTCCACATCTTTTTCAAAATCTGTCTGTAACAATAAGCAAAATAGAAGTGAAATGAGACAACTGTTAGCAATCATTAGCTGAAGGTCAAGCTTAATGTGGAACATGACCTAGAGGTGTTATGGAGCTCTCAGACTTCATAACATGTAACATAGTGTGCATCACATCATCATTACACAGTGTATTAAACTGTCACTCTTCCAACCAATAATATGAAATGAAATAAGAAGCACAATGATTTATTGAGTAAAGTAAATATTACCGAAGAACAGAAAAGTGTCTGCTCTTGTGACAAATACCAAGAAGATGCTATTGCATCCAGTTCTGACCTCAGTTATCACATTTCCTTCTAATACCTCCCTCACTAAAGCTAAACTACATATTCCTCCTGCATGACCACAGCTAAAATGAGACAACATTAAGTTAGTTTAGAACAGTATTTCTCAATCTGAAAACTGTCACTCAAATTCTCAGCCATTGTGAGAATTAAGACAAGAATGATTGAATGCTCCAGGAAAATTCCAGATTAGAAAAGACTGATCTTTAGGAAGATTAGTGTCAAAGAACTTTTTTTTAAACTACTGAAACCATTGTGCAGGAATTTAAAAGTAGTGGTAAGTAGCTATTGGAAATATGGGTATTATTTTTGCTATTAATTGCAGGCTACAACCGATGCCATGTGGATAGAGTTCTATTCTTGTAATAGAAATTTCCCTTGCTTTAATATGCTCCAGAGGTTTCCCCAAATCTCTAGAAATTATTTGAGGAGCATGAAGAAATATTGAGAGTGGAAGGAGAATTCTCATTGCCAGAAGTGTTTATCCCACTCATAGATGGACAGTGTTGGATACAATCTATTGTTTTATTAATAATTTCTTTATTTGTAAAACTTTAACCTACTATTTATTACTAAAACCCAAAGCAGGAATAGAACAAATTAAATTAATTTATGATGATTATTATTTTTTACAATAAATTATTTTAAACCATTAAAAGATCTTCAATGCCACGTAACACATATAAATCTAACATTTGCTTATTATACATCATATATAATTACAGTACAAAATGTAGAACAGAAGTCTTCATGCATGCTTGGGTTTTGGAGGATGCTTAAATTAAAGCTTGGGTATTTGGGATATATTTATGAAACATGTAAGAAGCTTCAGTCACAGAGGGATGATTGTTCACACAGTCCTGGACTGACACACACACAAAAAACCTTAAAGTGATAACAACTCCATTGGATGCACTATCTGGCACTGGATGACAGAAAGCTTAGGAAATCTGCTAACTAATTCCTTATTTTACATGATGGTATTTATTCAAATTTAATATTGGGGTGTTAATTTACTCATTATTTAACCAATGTGTTCATTTTACTTAATTTTCCTATCTTCTTCAACCCATTGAAAGGATGATTCCCATTTATTTCAGATATAAGAGATATGGCAAAGAAACATTTAGCACCAGTACAGAAATTCAGCAGAAGGCATGCTGTCATAAAAAGACTTTCATGAGATGATCCTTTGCAATTCTGTATCTGTGCACACAGAAGAATCACCTTTATTAAATTTTCAGATTTGATACTGATATAGGCTAATTAAGTTTTTATCCACGCATTGCATTTCACCTGCATAGCACTGCAGAGATAAATACACAAGCATTTTTAAATCATGGTTTTATTAACCTCTTCAGTACATGTTTTTTGGTTTTGTTTTTAATGAAAGGTGACTTTTTTCAGTTCTCTTTCACAGTAACTTTTCAACAGGTACTGTAGAAATAGTGAGTTTGTACTGCATGCAGCTTAGTCAAACCAATTTGCCCAATATGGAATACAGAAGAGTACTGGAGATTATAGAAAGACTCATTTGTAAACTTGTCCCTTGCAACGATTACAATACAATTTCTGAAATGCACTTTATGATCACTGCACAATATATATACCTCAGAAATACAATGCTTAACGCGTTCTAAGCCGCCCTGAGTCTCCGGAGAAGGGCGGCATATAAATCAAATAAAAAAAGAAAGAAAGAAAAGCTTGAGTTTAAATGAACGGTCACTTTAAAAATCACCTTGTTTTTACCCACAGAAACAGCTACATTTTAGGGAAATGGTCCTCTCTACCTACTGATTATGTAGTTCTTGTACCATTTTTTGGAGGTAGGAAACAAGTATGGGAGAAATGTTCAATTGAACATTTGGCTAAACTGGTCAATTAGTTTGGTGTATATGAGTTGTTTCTTAACAGGCAAGATCAGGTAGTCCACTAAACCAGTGGTCCCCAACCCCCGGTCCACGGACCGGTGCCGGGCCGTGGAGTACCTGGCACCGGGCCGCACAGCAGCCGGGGGACATGAACGCTGCAGCGCAAAGGCTCCTGGGCCGTGCGCAAAAGCTCCTGGGCCATGCGCAATGGGCCGTGCGCAAAAGCTCCTGGGCCGTGCCCCCACCCCTGCGTGCGCTCAGCGGGCCGCGGCGATAAAAAGGTTGGGGACCACTGCACTAAACAGTTTGTTTAGTGACCGTTCAAAGTTACAACAGCACTGAAAAAAGTGACTTATGACTATTTTTCACACTTACAACTGTTGCAGCCTCCCCATGGCCATGTGATCAAAATTTGGATGCTTACAATTTATGTAAGCATCCAATATTTATGATGGTTACAGTTTCCTAGGATCCTGTGATCTCCTTTGGCGGCCTTCTGACAAGCAAAGTCAATGGGGAAGCCCGATTCACTTAACAACCGTATGGCTAACTTAACATTTGCAGTGATTCACTTAACAACTGTGGCAAGTACAGCCATAAAATGGGGCAAAACTGTCTCACTTAGCAACGGAAAGTTTGGGCTTAACTGTGGTTGTAAATCAAGGACTACCTGTACCTTAAATATAGGGGAGTATGTGGCATTTCTGTGGTAAGAATAAGCAAATCCTTTCAAGTTATACTAGGAAGTATATGGAATTATTTGTAATTTTACACACACACACACAATCACACCCCACTATAGTAATTTTAATGTGAGGGCTAGAAAGTGACCATGAAATCTTTTCTCTCACTCTCATGTACCGGTATTTATTTATTCTTTTTCATTTCAAATTATATGCCACTTTCCCCATCACAAATATATTCAACATAGCTAAAACAAAAATGTAGAACAGTTGACACCCTGTTAAGGAAATCCTGTTAAGAAAGCATCTGACATAATAATTAATACAACATAAAGGGTCAGTTTGCAATATGCAGGATTATAATTTGGAGCCATTTTATAATAATAATGCAAACGAAACACATTTAGCACCTTGAATGTACTATGAATATGTTATGCGATCATTATCAACATCACCATTCATAGTCATCATCGTCATTCTTACAAATGACCTAAGGGTTTTCCCTTTGCCTCTTTTGCATGCAGGAAAATACAGTAGATTTGAAATGCATCAGAAAATGAATCATATTTATTTTTTATATTAGATTTAGAAGGCCAACAAACTCTCCAATAGCTTTGGGTGGCTTATGTAATTAAAATAAAGCAAAAAGTTAAAAAGACAAGAAAATGAATGTCTGGAACTTATAGATTTCTGTAATGCACATCTACGTATGCATTAAGAAATAAAATAAAAGTAATTATATTATATACTGTTTTACTTTCTATTTCAATGCTGTAATTACTGAATATTTTATGATCCTGAATACGGGGCAAGGTGCGAACATTTTCCACCACAAGATGGAAACAAAGAAATAGATCAAATTCTCTTTACTGTCATCTAGTTGTCATCAAGAGTTTTGCAACCAGGCATGTTAGCCCCGATGCACACTATGTCTGCAAATAGTAGTCAAGGATAAATATAAACTAACCATGATTTGAGCATGTCCATTAGGAAATGAACTTGATGAATCTGCATTGATTGGATCTTGGCAGTTTCTCAAACGACATCTAAATGCATCTTGAACCTGGCAAGATATAACAGTTATTTAATATATTTAAAAATCATAGACAAATTATTAAAGCTGTAATAAACAAATTCTTGATTCATCATTATTTTCTCATTTGGTTTCAAATGATGTTTGTAGTGACATTATGATAATTGTATGAACGCAGTAAGCAAATTAGAGCAAATATTTAAATTGGACTAGCACAGGCCTGTGAATAACTCTTCAGAAGAATGTCCCAGTGAGACTTATTCCTAGGGAAGTAGGGATTGGACTAAAGTCACAGATCTTTTGTTCAGTATGCCAAAACTATTTTTATGACTTCCTAGATTAGAACAATAAATGCATCCAGCCTTAATGAGCATAATGGTAAAGGCCACTTAGACAATTAATGGGAAGAAATCCAGCATGTTTCTTTCCATAAATATGGAACTGCATCCTTTACCTGACAACTCTTAAGTACTAACAGTACTGCCAAAACCAACACCAATATAGAAAAACAAATACTATAGCACTGTAGTGCTTTTTTCCTTTTGAGGAAAAAAGCTACCTAAGTGATTCTATCTGAAAAAAATTATTCAGATAAATTCTAAACAATATATTGTGTCTAGGTCTGCGGTGTAACTTATAAAAATATCCCAGCTGTGTTAATTTGTGATACTCATCTGGTCAATCTATGCCACAGATTATCAGGGAGCTATGGCAGTAATCTAATCCCAGTGTCTAGAGGCTGCAAGGATCTGAATGGAGAGGAACAGGTTAGGGGTAAATCTTAGCATGATGTGTACTTGTGGGTTCAGAAACTGGCTAATTCTGGGACAACACCATCTTTAACAGAGGACAATATTGTGATCCCCCAGAAAGAGCAGGTGTAAAATTTGAGGGTGCTCTTGAACTCATAGCTCCTGCTAGTCTAGCCAGTTGAAACTGTGACCAAAAGATTTTCTGGGTGCAGTTGAGATGCTTCTAATTACCTTTCCATCTTATATTGCTTAGGACCTGGCTATCTGAGAGGCTGCCAGCTCTAAACAGAAGCTGTCCACCTAAGGCATCCTTGTAGAAAGTGCTTGCTGAGAGTGTCTACTCCTCATGAATTACAATGAGAGGCATTCAGAGAGGAGGAATCTCTGCCAAAGAACCCTCTTTTTATGCTGTCCTATCAGACATAAGATCTGCACCCTCACACCATTCGGGTACCGAGGGCTAAATTGGCAGAGGTACCTTGGTGGATGGTTAGTTTTAAGTTCCGAGGATATATGGTGTGATGGTTTGTGATCAGAATATTATGAATATTTAACTTATTAGCAATTATTAAATATTTCCATTTATAAAGCTATGGCTTTATTTTGTTTTATGTTGCTGCTGTGAGCCACTTAAGATAATTGAACCAGTGTAAAAGCAACTACGATAATCAAAACAAATAAAGTGTCATTAAAGATGGATTTTGGTTTCCTCGCATTGTATTATTTGCCCACCGAAATTCCTTAGTTATCACATTTCCTCACTTTTTTTTTACTCCAACAATCTAATCTCCATACTCCATGGCTTTGTTCTGGAGAATTATCTCAGTGGGGTTTATTTTTGCTAATCATGTAACAGATGGAACTACAAGCACTCCAGTTGTGTTTACATCCAAATTCCAGAATTCTCAACATCTCTGGATGAATGGCACCAGTTTGAAGAAAACTCACCAGGACTTAATCCGTCGAAAGCTAAAACATGCAGACTTGTGTCTGTTCCACTGACATTCCAGGAAAATATTCTATTTCTCTAGGCTGGACTACGGCTGAAATGGCTACTGTACAAATCTTTCCTGTCACATTTTAGTGACACACACAAGCAATGTAATTCCATCTCACATGAATTTTGGCAGTAAATTTCAGCCGTAAAATGTCATGGACTAGCAGCATCCATTGAGACGGCAGAGCAAATTTGCTTTATTTCACTTGCAGGAACAGGATCATTTTTGAGCTGCTTATAACAATAATATATATTCAGCTACAGCCTGATGAAAGAAGGCGTTATCTCTGACTAGTCAAATGTGCAGAATGATTATCAGGGCTTTTGTCCACAGCATTGTTTTCATAGACAAGCTCTCTCCTTCTCACCATCCATTACTAGTGGAGAGAAACAATGATTTTTATCCCCATGCTTGACTAATCTTTTGGAAAAGGGAAAGGGGAAAAAAAAGAAGAAAAGCAGAAAGGGCTCTAAAGATCCTGTATAAAAGCTGCACAAAAAAAAATAAAATATGATGAGGGCTTTTTGTGGTCCGAAGACCATGCTTTAATGGCTCGCGTACAGTAATATGAATATTAATAATAATAATCAAATCCATTTTTTTTTCTGGAGAGGTGAGCTAACCAAGACTGGTCAAAGACATTCTAAGCTAATGTGGTTGCTTCTGACTGCAGTGAACAGCCCAGTAACCCCCAAACTGGAAATTAAAATGATGCTGGGGACGGAGTGAGAACATAATTTTGACTGTCTGTCTCTTTATTGGCCTTTTCCCAGATATCAGGATCAAGCCATCTGCCATACTCTGGGTTTTTATAAAAGAATGGAGCATCATCAATTCTGTCTTGAAATTTATCCCACCCACATTGAGTGAAAATGGGCTATTCCATCCTATTTGGCCCTTTTTCTGTCTCCCTTCCCCTCTCCCAAGATGACATGAAGCTGCAAGATTGTCTCAGAGTGAAAGAGAGAGGGAGGGAAGGAGAGAGAGAGAGAGAGACAGAGAGAGAGAAAGAGAGAGAGAGATGTGCTGAACGTGCGGATACCAGGGAAGTGGTTTCCCTGGCAACAGTAACCAATTCAAAGCTCCTCTTAAAAGTTGCATTCTCTCTTCCCATGTCCGTTTGAAAAAAAAAAGTCCATGACATTTAGATACTTAAGGTGTAAGGAGGAGGTGGCACAGTTGGATGCTAAGCATAATTAAAAAAACAAAACAGCAGACAATAAAGAGCATCTCCCTTTATCACCAAACTTTAGGATACGTCAAGTCAAATTAGGTTTGGGGCATAGTTAGGCATTTGATTTTTCTCTTTCTTTAGCAGACATGTAACACACATGGCCACAGTTTACTCTATATGTATAACTGAAAGAAAATACGTGTGAAGTTTGGAAGTCTAAGGTCCCTCTCGTATCCAGTTAACAAGGGAAAATTCTGGAAAGTTCTTTGTTTATTGTATCAGGTAAATCAGGAATTCTGATTTTAAGAACATTCTCATTAATTTCCAAATATTCAGCCAAACTTCTGAATTGTATTGTGAATGTAAGAAATAATCACATTTAACTATAATTGCTGGTTTATCAGGTATGAACATTCACTTGCATATCATGGTTTAGTTTTGCGTAGGAATATAGTCCCCTCCTCAATAAAGAAATATAATAAATTGAATAGAGCTATATAAATTGAGGATTGGTAACTATTTTTCTATTGTGTTTCCTGTCACTTTCTTTCATTCATTCATTATTAAGTCTGGATAATTTTATTATTTAATTAGTGACCATGCTACCCCTTGGGCTATGTCAAGCTACTTTTTGCTAAAACCTATGGTTGCAAATAAAAATTTAAATCTAAATGTATAGCTACATTTATATTATAATACTGGGTTCACTTTATATTGGATTAGGTCTTGATTGAAGCAACCTTGGGATGAATTAAATGTAAGCCCCTAATTATTTTAGATCTCCTTTTCTCATCCACATATCGTTCAAATGATGGATTACCATCAACTACAGTTATCACATCAATACTGTACAACACCATTGATATATTCAACCCTGTACGAAATGTCTCTTATTTTATTTTATAATAGCAAATGGAAGAACAAGGTAGGTCTCTTTCCATAGTGGGATATAAATAAAATAGGTATGTGTGAATGTCCAGATATTATTGCATGACTCCCACTTACACAGGCAATATGGAATTAGAGAATTGCAATACAGGAATTAATATTATATGGGCATGACTTCATGAAATGTAATTTTTCTCTTAGTTGGGTGTTAGGACTGCTAAGCCAATTAGAGAGGGCTCTGAAGAGAAGGAAATAAATAACGGTATAAGATTTTTGGAATGGAGCTTCGGAAGGAAGACAGAACACGCAAAGAACCTCAACTAAGAGACTTTTTGAAAGCTATCAAGTGATCTCAGGGAAGGCGCCATCATATGACAGTATATGAGGGACAAGAAAGGCGAGTGATTTCCCTTGTGAGCTTTAGCCAAAGGATTGAGCTGATTTTTGCAAGGTTATCACAAATGAAGCAGACATATTTCTTCTCCATATATTTCTTCAGAAGCAAAGCACAGACGTTCTTGGAGACAGCAAGGCAGAGGGTGGGCAGTCTCAATTTGACCTTGCTACCGCTAGGCTATTCTTTGCTGGAGATAAAATTTAGACTGGAAATAGATGATCAATGATGTTTTTGATGCTTTCTATGTGTTATGTTGTGGCAGTGACAGAACAAAACTGCTGTGATTTTTACTCTAAGATTTGACATTATCTATGACAAGTCATTTGATATTCAGATTTATTGTTTTGTCTGCTAGAAGCAGATTCCGTATCTCGCATGGATAAATGACAGGGATGAGATATAGAGTTCATTATCCTTTAATTTAAGTGATTGCTGCTTTCCTGTCTAATAGACTGCAGAAAGTCAAAATAGGGAACTCGCTGTCTAATCCTGCATCAGTTAAAAGTGGTGTTCCCCACTGTTCCCCAAGGCAGCATCTTAGGTCCCACACTTTTCTTGTTCTGTATCAACAATTTATGTGATCAGCTTAAAAGCAATTGCGTCCTTTTTGCTGATGACATAAAATTATTCAATACTACAGATAATTCTGTTGTTTTGCAAAGTGATCTCGACTTTGTGTCTGAATGGTCATCTATTTGCAACTTCAAATTTTGATCAATAAATGCTCTGTCTTACATATTGGTAAACATAATCAGAATGTCAAGTGTAAGCTAGGTGGCATTGAACTAGCTGATGACCCTCACTTTGTCAAGGACCTAGGTGTACTTATCTCTGACGATCTATGCTCCAAAATTCACTGTAACAGAGTTGCTAAAAAAGCATTAAGAGTTGTAAATTTAATTTTGTGCAGTTTTTTTTTCTGGAAATATTGTTTTGCTAATTAGAGCTTATAAAATTTATGCTAGACCAATCTTAGAGTATTGTTCAACTGTTTGGAATCCCCACCATATATCTCACATCAGTACAATTGAGCGGGTTCAGAAGTATTTCACGAGAAAAGTCTTGCACTCTTCTGTACACAATAGAATTCCTTATGCTACTAGGCTTGAAATTCTCACTTTGGATAACTTAGAACTGTGTTGCTTATGGTCAGACCTAGGTAGTGCATACAAAATTAGACGTAGTAATGTTTTACCTGTAAATGACTTTTTTTGTTTTAATCACAATAATATGTGTGCTAACAACTGCTTTAAACTCAATGTAAATTATTCTCAACTTGACTATAAAAAATATGATTTCTGTATCAGAGTTGTCAAAGTCTGGAATGCTCTATCTGATTCAGTTGTTTCAGCTAAAAATTTTCACAGTTTCAGTCACAAATTGACTTCTGTGGACCTTACATCATACTTAAGTGGTCAGTAGAGAGCGGGTATGCATATGTGCACTAATGTGCCTATTGTCCCTGTCATTGTATTTTTATTCTTTTATTCTTGTTCTCGCTTTTGTTTGACAAATTCTAATAAATAAATCCAACAATATAGGCATGTTTTAAAAAACCGAACTATCTAAGTAAAGCATTTTGAAACCCGTGTACCTTTTTAGAGGGGAAAGAAGCCTAATTAAAGTCCTGCGTGCACAAAATCAGAAAGCAATACATTGGGGAAAGCAAAAATACTTCCGCACATTATGAATTATTTTCCAGATAGAAAGTTACCTAGTGTCAAAACAGATGGCATGGTAGACTCTTTAATTCATGTATATAGAAAGGTGGATGTTAAACACGGTTAATATAAGATTAAATATGTTGGATCTTACATTTTTTTATAGCACCCTTCCATGTGGGCAGGCAAATTGAGAAGCAGTCACTATCATATGCTTCAGAATATTTGCGTTAAATGTTGTGGCAACATTCAAGAGTTTTGTCAACCAGATGCTTTTCAGCTGTTCTGGACTACAACTCCCATAATCTCTGATGGCTCCCATGCTGGCTGTGGCTGACAGAAGTATAAATAGGGCAGCAAAAGTTCTAAACTTATAGTCACCCAATGGAGATTGGGTTTGAAACCATACATAGAAATTGAAGTTATTCATCATCCTATTCAAAATTTTGAGCCCACTTGGTTTTCTTTGATACGAATTGAAAATACAATCTTGGTAGGACCAATAGACAAATTATAGGTCTGACAAATCTATTTCCCTTTTTTTAAAAAACAAGAAATTTAAGTTTATTCATCAGACTCAAAATTAAAATGGTAGCAAATGAGATTTTTATATATTTAGAATTCAGATCCTAGGTGCTCCTGGTCATATGCTCAACCCAAGAATTAGTTTCCATCAGGTACAGTTTCTTATACCCGATGGAACCTGATTCATGCATAGGACTGCTTTTTTATAGTCTTTTTTATAATGTATAGTCTTTTTATAGATCTAATACACTGGCAGTGAAAATATTTATTG
Organism: Pantherophis guttatus; assembly: GCF_059756535.1. Classification (NCBI taxonomy): domain Eukaryota; kingdom Metazoa; phylum Chordata; class Lepidosauria; order Squamata; family Colubridae; genus Pantherophis; species Pantherophis guttatus. The sequence continues at coordinate 228,445,512 of NC_142063.1, read as the reverse complement.
ATAAATTACTGTGAGTTAGAAATACTTGAGTCTCTATTATCAGACTTCAGAAGAACTGCCAACTATCTACCAATCCATCTGCTGTTTATTGAAACCTGAGATTGCCCAACTATTTATTTCCTCAGGACAAAGAAGCCTCCATCTAATATACAATGCACTGCCATGGCAAGCTGAAGCTGGCCCAAAGGGTTCAAGCATGAATGTAATGACCACAGCCAGTGTGGCTGCCAGAGGTATCTCGATGCCTCCTCTTTTACCACCACTATCTCTCAATGATAGACTATTGACCATGTGGAAGACTGTTTTTTTTTCACTCAACCACCTGCAGCCATTTGTCCCTTAATTGTCCCTTAATTCCCAGAATGAAAGGCTATAAATACAGGGCTTCTGTATGACTTGGAGATGAGGTGGGGCAGACCCCATTTTCTTGCCATTCTATCTTGTGGCTGTGTATTTTTTTTTTCTTTCTGTTTATGGAATGGTCTCTCAGTGGGCCAAGAAACAGGAAAACCCCAACTACTATAGGAGAAGCCACACTGAATTCAAGATAGAATATGCGACTCCTTGAATTGAGAAGCAAAAAAACCCAACAACTCAGTACACTTTTCAAGATTTACTCATGAAAGCAGAAAATGTGATCTAATGTATGCATGGTCAGCTGGAAATGAACAGTGTCTCTGGAGACAGAGCTGCCTGTTCCCAGCAAAAGCTTGGAAGAGGAAAACCAACCCATTTGCAAATAATCTGCACTGCTTTCAGTGAAGACAACAACACTTCAGGCTGCGAGAGGCTGACATGTGTTAGCAGATAAACTACAGGAGGTGTCGCTTTTCTGCTATCATAGTTCTGCTATTGCTCATTGTGGATCAACACTGAGTACAACAAGAGTTTCAGTCTTGACCTCTTATGTGGGACTGAAGCCTTCATTTCAAGGATAGTTAGACTGGTTGATTCAAGTCAGATGTTTAGGAATAGCACTTATATACCGCTTCACAGTGCTTTACAGCAATCTCTAAGCGGTTTACAGAGTCAGCATAGTGCCCCCCCCCCAAACAATCTGGCTCCTCATTTTACCAACCTCAGAAAAATGGAAGACTGAGTCAACCTTGAGCCAGTCAGAATCGAACTCCTGGCAGTGAGCAGCGAGTTAGCCTGCAATACTTCATTCTAACCACTGCGCCATGGCTCAGGAAGCATTTTGGGTTGTTGTAAAAATTTCATAGCGATAGAAGATTTGGAAGACAACACCAGGAAGTGGTTTCTTACCTCCCTTCGGAGAATGCAGTGAACCATGACAATGACCAACCCTTGCAATGAATCAAATACAGCAAAGAGTATCTGAAATAAAATGGACCGCTTGTCAGTCATTGCCAAAACTGCAGACATCCAAGTGAGAGCCAGGAGAGGTAGAACAACACAGGAACTCCACAGCGATGCCCTAAACAGGGGCAGAGAGGAAAGAAAACAGTGACAAGAAGATTGTAGGACTATTGAAACAACAAAAACAAGCCAATTTTAGGGAGACAGGCATATCCAAATATATAAATCTTACTTAAGGATGGCAACATTTTTTTTTAATGTGAAAACCCATGGCATTATATAATTATAGAAAAGCTGACATTGTAAAATATTACCCAGTTGAATTATAAGGTGCAGTTGCCATTTTTCCTTTTTTTAAACAATTAATTATATTCAATATTAGCAGTTTTAATCTTTCATCACTGTAGCATTTTTTTTCCACATGCACTGCATAAGATTTGTAACAAGAAGATGTAAATGATTAGGACTAACATGGCATTACTGGCGGTGGTGGCTGACAAAGCTGTTGTTGAAACTACTCCACACTTGGCACATTTGAGCGTCAAACCGCTATGAGGCTCACTCATCTGACTGCAAACAAACAGAACACCCACAAAAAAGAACAAAATATTGAATTTTTGGTCACTGCTGAAATTTAGTTTTTCAAATATGATGTCATGCAAGAAAAAAAAATAGCAAGTCGACTTATTCAGGATGAAACACTCTGATTGATTTTAAGCCTATATAAAAACCATACATTTAAAAAATTTACACGTCATAAACATGTTAATTCTATTGGGGGAGGGAAAGGCTTCATTTTATCTAAGGTCTAATTCTTCCATTTGATAATGTTTGAAGCCTGTCCGGTCCCAATCATCATGGAAAACTGTTCTATTGATCACACTGAAGGAAACATGCATGTGGTAGGTTAAGACAAACAACAAAATGGTCCCTCTAATCAGACCTTTTGGAAGAATAAGAATTTGCTCTTAACAAAGTAATGGAGCAGATTGAGAGGGCAAAAATACATTACACATATATTTACTGAAATTGGAACATGCCCCTGAATTAGTACAGTTCTGTCAATCTATCATGGGAATGTATGAAACAGTTTCCCCTCTTAAGTTTCCACTGAATTTAAGTTCATGCTGGTCTGAATAGAGTTTGAAATGAATGAAATTTAATGAAAGTGTTAATTCAGGCTAGAAATTTAATAAAACACAGTACACAAGCATTAAAATTAACATATATTTATACAGATACTGATACAGATTCTATATTGCAACACCTAGCAGCTGCTTCTGTCTATTTTCACTGGTTTTATGACAAATTCATTATTTGGCTATTTTCATCCTTCCATTCATCTTAATTTATTTCTATGATGGAAGTTTTTTTTTTTAAAAAAAAACCAGCTAAAGTAGTTATTATTACATACTGAAGACAAAAGAAGAACATTAAAAAAAACTTCAACTGACTTGTAAAATAGTGCACTTTCCAATCTCTTTAGTTATAGTAATTTATAGTTTTATTTTAAAGCCGTAGGATGAAAGTATATAAAAAGGTTCTTCTGAAGCAGAAGGTACAATTTTTTTTAAAAAACAAACAAACAATGCATCTCTTATTTCTAGAACAAATCATACAAATAAAGAGAGCACACAAATGAAGTGGAAAATATTCAGATTTTCATTTGTTTTGTACACATAAACATGGTTTGGGAAATGATAATTTTTTACAATGGTAATTTTTATTTTTAGGTTTGTTTTTGTTCAAAGCTGCATAAAAGCATATATAAGACAAAAAAATAAAAATTGTCTGTACAGAATATGGAACATGATGTTGTAGACTAAATATTTTTGCACTGTGATATGTTGAAAATTGATAATATCAATGTTAATAATTTCAATAATTTGATATCACTAACTCATACTTCTCAACTTACAAGCGAATGAAACCTATCTGTATACAAATTCTGTTTCTTTTCAAAAAAATTCAGTGTGGTTCACAGCTTTAAAATGTGCACAAAACGAGCATGTGTGTGTGTGTGTTTTTTCCCTTAGTGAATATAACAAATTGTACATTAAAAAAAATGCAAACAAAAATAGATTCAAAAAGATTGGGATATTGTTGCATTGTTTTATTCTCTGTTGTAAGCCGCTCAGAGTCCCTTGGGAGTGGGGCGGCATAGAAATGCGATAAAATAAAAATAATAAATAAATAAGCAAAATATATTTATCAAGAATTTTTGAAATGTTTGCAAAATTTTCAAACTCATATACAATTTTCAAAAGAAATGTATGGCTGGGAAAATAAAAATGGGAGAAGAATTATAATGATAATGAACATTTGTTCCCCTTCTTACTATTATAGACAATCCTGCTTGCTACAGGAGCATTGATCAAGTGATGCAAAAGAGAAGGTGACTGTATGGAAGCCCATGAAGGTAGAGTTTGTCAACTTCAGAATATTTTGAAGTTTAACCATTTCTCAATTTGATGAGAGGAAAACCCCTGTAAAATCTCTCTTCAGTAATTGAAAAATAGAACATGTAAGAATAATATAAAAATGTATTACAGCATTACCACTGTCCTGTTCTTTTTCTTATGCTGATGGTAAAATTCTGAAAGAGAGGTAAAATGCTTTCTAACCAACAGAGATGAATGTGGAGAGTATATAGCCATGATGGCGAACCTATGGCACGTGTGCCACAGGTGGCACAAAGAGCCCTCTCTGCGGGCATGCGAGCCCTCCACCGCAGCTCAGCACTACCTCAGCTCAGCTCCACCGCATGTGCCTCCCACCAGCCAGCTGCTTTTCAGGTCTCTGCCGTGCATGCGCAGGAGGTGGGGCGCATGTAGGAGTTGTGTGTGCATGTGTGGGGATTGCGCACGCATGTGCGGGGGTAATGCATGCATGTGTGTGGGAGTGTGGCAGAGGTGGGTTTCAGTAGGATCTGACCAGTTCTGGAGAACCGGTAGTAAAAATTCTGACTGGCCCCACACCCATTTATTCTCTGCCTCCTGAATCCCAGCTGATCAGGAGGAAATGGGGATTTTGCAGTAATCTTCCCCTGGAGTGGGGAGGGAATGGAAATTTTACAGTATCCTTCCCCTGCTATGCCCACCAAACCATGCCCACCAAGCCATGCCACACCCACCAAGCCATACCCACAGAACCGGTAGTAAAAAAATTTGAAACCCACCACTGGAGTGTGGGGAGGTCACACAAGCATGCACGGGGGATGGGGGAGCACAGGGGTGGGGCACATGTGGGGGGGGGGTCATGCACGCATTGCATTATGGGTGTGGGCGACTGGCCCAAAGTCACCCAGCTGGTTTTCATGGTAAAGATAGGACTTGAATTCACATTCTCCTACTTTTTAGTCTGGTGCCTTAACCACTAGAGCAAATCGGACACTTTCCTACTTTGTAATTTGAAATCCTATATTCAGTGCACTCAGGTGGTAACTTCCATAGTTACACCTTGCAGACTTTAACATTAGGCGTGTGAGTGTATTTGTGTGTCTGTTTACTTATGGAGAATAAAACCCACTTCTCCAAAACCTTGAACTACTATCCTCATTTGGCAGACTGAAATGCAAACAAATTGTAAAACAATTATCATGTGGCAGTTTTACCGTGTTTTCCTGAAAATAAGACCCTGTCTTATATTTTTTTGAACCCCGAAATAAGCGCTTGGCCTTATTTTTGGGGATGTCTTATTGTTTTGGGGCATGTGGAGCAAGACGGGGCTCTTGTCGTCTTACCTGATTTCCAGCTCTGTCTCCCTAACCCTAACCAGAGGAAATGGCGGGGACCGGATGCACATGCGTTTAAATATTTCCAGGGAGGGTTTATTTGGGGGGGGGGTTATTTTAGCGCATGCGCTCAAAAGCCCGATTGGGCTTATTATTAGGGGATGTCTTATTTTTGGGGAAACAGGGTATTAGAAGGCTATGAAAGACTGGCTGGATTCACAAACTATTTTATCAGATTAATAAATATTCTTTAAAAAATGCAACTATATCAAATGAAGCATTCCTAACCAAAACATCTCATAGTAGGATCCAGCCAAAGTTAATTCTTTTTGAGGGAGTTATCTGATAAAGATGATAAATATTGCTCATCAAGTATTTTGAGAAAAAAAGGAGCAGAGATGATGAAGCTAGTGCCTAGCCCCTTCAGAACAAGTGATTGACAGTAATCTGGCTTCTTGCTCTACTCATTTGTATGTCTAGTTCTTGTATTGACAAGGTAACTTGCATGGTAGCCTACTCCTGAAAACATATACTCCCAAATTAAATTTGGGTTAACAGGCTTAATTTTGACTGGATAAAACTTGTTTTATGCAGCAGTGCATTAATGGACTGGTGATACTCAAAAACCTTTCAGATAGAAAAAGTCTAAAGGAAATCACAAAAATGGGACCTAGCATTATAAACTTTTATCAATTACACCAGAGAAAAATCCAAAATCCAAAAGAACAACATGCACATAGTCACACACACGAAGTTTGACATTGATTCAAATTCATCACATCTGAGCTCAGCCCAGTGGGGGAAAAAATAGGTCAACCCATTCTTCTTAATAGGAAAGGAAGGCTGCAATAACTTTCTTGTGAGAAAGCTTTTGAGTAGATATGCCCAAAAAAAAAAAAACCATTATGGGTGGAAATCTTTTTGATATAGAAAGCCTGACTTGGGTATATTAACCACATCTTCTAGTGATTTGTGTGTAAAGAAAAGCTTTGGCTTAAATGCATAGATTCGAAATTGGTAAATGCAGGTGGGAGAGTCATTTTTCATTACTCTTTTTGCCCCTGAAGCTTTCTGTCTATTTTGGAACAATAAAAGAATGGGAAGTGGGGTGGTGGTGGAGAAAGCAAATTGACGAAATTTCCTCACTATTATCTCATGTGAATGAAAATCTCTGAAAAACGCAGACTCATCCTTCCACTTAAGTGCTAAGAGCACAGAATCCCACCGAGGAAGGAAGAGAAGAATGAAACAGAATGAGGGAATGTAGAAATGAGATGACTCAAATTTAGACTAATAATATTTTCCTCATTTCTCTAAGAACAAATACTGGGACTAGAACTAGCACTGATGATACCTAGTTTGGGTAATGAAACATCTGCAAGAAAACAACCAAGCTCAGAGAATACCAAGGACCCCTGAGAATAAATATAAGTTTTTATATTCATATAACAGACTTTTGAATCCCAATGTCACTTGCACCTTGGAGATGCAATATCTGCAGAAAACAAGAGACACTAATACTTAGCTTGCTTGCTTGGTAGTATGTCTAATTCTTCTTGATTCATAACCCATAAGTAATCACACAAATGGCCCAGTTCTAATACTTTTAAATCTTAGAATGCTTCCGGCTTTTCTAAAAATAGATTCCACCCCCCTACTAATCAAAATTATATAATTCTAAATACTCAACTTGTACAGAACTAAGGAAATTTTCAAAACGTGGACATTGATTCACCACCTCCTTTTTTTAAAAACTTAATACAACTGTACTTGTGTTTTATTATTTTTCTTACTATTATTCAGTCACATTTCCTCAGGAAAAATAAGGTAACTGCAATTTGGAGATGAACAGAACTGGAAGTTAAATTAAGAGAAAAAGGCTCAATGTGAAATTAAATAAAAATACATGTGGTGAATCTAACAATAGATAGACAGAATTTAGTAATACATCATTGATACACTCCAATTTTTGCTTACCCTGCTCTGTGTTTGAGTTTTTTATCTAGGATTCCATCTCTGGAAACTAGTTTATTAAACACAAGGATGCCAATCACCATGTTGACCTGTTAAATATGAAACAAACAAACAAACAAAAAAGTAACAGTTGCCCCTTTAATGACACTGAATGAAATATGAACCTTAATACATTTGGTATTAATTTAAAGAAATAGGAACAGCAATTTAGATCCTATATCTCAGCATCTGTGACTCTTACAAAGTAAAGGGACTCAAGGATTGCATTCTAGAGAGAACTAGATATTCCAGAAAGATGCCATGCCCTCTAAGTCAGCCAATAAATATGATCCTTGCCTGTAGTATCCAAGATAAACCTGGATATGTATAGTCCTTAGTGGTATTCTCCTATTAGTATTTGATATAAACGGGTACACACATACTATAACACATATACAGAAATATAACTTTAAGACATGGAGCACTGTAGAATTCTGCTTATCTGTTTTGCACTGGTAGGTTCAGACTGGACAACGAACTAGAATTATAATATAATTTTATGGGAACAGGATAGGAAGGATCACAGTTCACATGTTTTACATGCAAAAAGGGGAAATGCTCAGTCTTGAATATCTCCAGATTCTAGGAGCAAATGGGATAATAACATTATAATTCTACTGGGAATACAATTTTTGAATAAGATTAAATTCATTAAATCTGCAAACCTATGCACATACAAAGATTACCTGGAAAGCGAATCCTGTTTAATTCTGATTTACTTTTATTTAGACAAATACAGAATCACACTGTTAATTGGCGTTTATCTACTTAGTAAGAGTTTAGAGCATAAATGGAAAATCATAGATCCCAGGGTTTCAAGTGTTTTGCATGCCCTTGAAACCTCTCTCTCTGCAAAAGTCAAAAATTGCTGGCAGTTTCCTGTGATTTAAGGCAAGAAATACATAGAAATTGTAGGCCACATTCTAAAATAAGCTAATATACTTTAAATAATTCATGCATGTCTCTGAACAAAGGAAAAACAATAAATTCTGGTTCCATATGTGTATCTGACATGATTCTAGCCATTTGGGTCATCAAATCACCCACTGATACTATGTGTCAGTTGCTTGCCCTAATCTAGAGGAATTATAAAGGAAAGATGGATTTATAACAACATTCTTACAATAATTAATTAGGTAAAGCAGAGTTTAGCTCAAGATCTCATCTAATCCATTTCACAGTTAATGGTGATTTGTTAAGAGAACCCTGGCTAATTGAGATATATATTACATTTAAGATGCAAGCTTGATTATCAAGGAGTTCAGAAGTCTAATTTTAATTTTTAAACCAATATAGTTTATTGAGTTACTGAGGGGTTTTTGTTTTGTTTTGTCATCATAGATCAGTAATTCTCATGAACCTTCTTCTGAGTTATATTAAGTTATTCTTCCAAAGATATATTGTTTATGAAAACCTTCCAGTACATTTCCAATACATTTCAGCGTATCCAAACATCACAATCAATCTGTTTTGGACTGACCATTAAATTTAATACTGTGCAGCTACGTTCTAACTGGACCTTATCTCATAAAAATTTCATTAATTCAGCTGGGATACATAAAGATCTCAATAATTTAGAAATCTAAAATCTTTGAAAATTCACGGGTGCTCATAAAGTTTGCAGCTCCTGCTTTGCACAACGTTCTGAGCCAGTTGCAGGACTGAGATGCTGACACTTCACACTCCTTGCCACATTACAGTTTTATACACAGGAGACTGTGTCAATGACAAAAGTAACACCCTTATTTAAGAGTGTGATATTTTTACTTTGGCTTTACACTAAGAGTCTATCCATGTTCTTTGTTTGTATAAGCTTTTGTACAACTGTGAAAGGAAGAAAATTATGTTTAAATTTTTACTGTCTAGTGAAAATAATCTGATGGCCATAATAAATGTATAATCATTGGATATCTTGATAACATCATGTAGGATTTAAAACATCAATATAGTCTATATAGTAGGATCTTTGAAATGAAGTCATGTAGTTTGAAAAAGAGAGAGAGAAAATTAACACATTTACAGGACTATCCTGTGTAACCCCTTCTTCTTCTAATATTTGGATGGTTCCAATCCTCTACTCACTGCCACTGATCCAATAAATAAGGTAAAATTAAAGAGGATGGTTTAAAGATCAGATAAGATGGTAGAAGACGGATGTGGAAAAATGTGCTTTTATTCTGGACATGTCCATTTTTTGTTTTAGCACACCTACTTTCCCCTTAGCTCACCATAGGAAACCTCTCCCACATGCCACAAGGTCCAGCCCCATAGAATGCACAATCTGGCTTTATCATAACCTGGAACTAGATATTACCACTGATTTTAGAGGCAACTATGACTCTCAATAGTGGTGGGAAGGGAAGAGTCCTAATTTTGGATTTCCCTTGACATCTGTTTGGTCATTTTGAGAACCATAAACTTTATCATGATTAAGATATCTTCAATGTAGCTTCTAATATTCTACAATATATACACATCTCTATCGAATCTAGACATATTAAATTAAGTTGTGCCAGCAGATAAGGTGTGAGAAAGAGAAGAAAGGGCAATGGGTTTAGGACACAACTACAAGAATGGATTTATCTATCTATCTATCTATCTATCTATCTATCTATCTATCTATCTATCTATCTATCTATCTATCTATCTATCACAGCTATAAATGTGTTGTTTGGCATGGCAAGTTCTTACTTTAGGTTCAAGTTGGGCTGCAAATCTAAGCCTCTCTCCTAGAGAGGAAGCCCCATTAAATCCAGTGAGAGGACTTTTGGATAAATATGCTTGAGATGATCTTGCCAAGCTAACATTCTCCTTTTGTTGCCAGCCTAACATACGTAACTGATACCCAAAGAAGTGATAGTTGGGCATCCCATTAAAAACCATGGCTGCAGAGGGCTTGACTATTACTCTTTTCCTGCATCTCTGCCAAGAGAAGATATAACCTGAACATGGATGAGAGATGTCAAGGAAGCTCCATCTTTAGGTGGAGTCCAGTGATGGAATGTCAGCAGTACTATTTTGTCAGCTAAATTCAAACAGCATTTTGACATAATCCTGAAATGACTACGGCGTAAGGTGTACTCACACAAACAGTTACTCACCATTTTGCTCTGTGTACTTGGAGATTTAAGCACATGAAAACTAGGTGATTTTGCTGAGATAGCTGTCACCTTTTCACAGACTGCTATTTGTGCTCAGACTGCTCTTTGCTCAAGAATGGCTGAAACTCTCTCTGTGCATTGAATTGCTTCATAATAAGCCTCTTATTTACAGCTGTATATACGCTAACACAACAGTGTGAAGCAAATGACTATTGTTTGAATAAATTGACCTCTGGCCTCCATTCCAGATGGAATGAGCAAACCTTGTTTGTTTGATTGAATCTGGAGGACAAGAATAGTTTAATAGATTGACTCATTATCAAGTTTTTGTGTCATGAACAAAATAAAATAGAAGTTTTTTTCACTAATTAAAAGTGCAAGGCTCCTATTCAAAAGTGGCTAGTTCAGAGTTCATCTCTCTTATTCCCATGATGACAGAAGATTATGGAATTTCTAGTCTAATAGTTTTGGGGGGCACCTTACTGAAGAAAGACGTTCTGAAAGGTATGGGCAGAAATTTATTAAGGTGGGAATGTTTGTTTTTGTAATTAAAGTCTTTGGTATAAACACAAGGTAGTTTCATAATACAAGAAATAAATCATACTTGTATTCTAAGTATTCTAATATTCTTTATAGATTTTAATCTCATACAGAAAAAATAGTACACAATCCTATTTCACAAATAAAACTGCACACATGCAAACATTACAAAGTATGTTACAAATGTATACAGTACATTTTTCTGTTTTTCTTTTTTCTAACTGTTCATCTATTTATGATTATTAAAAATGTCAGAAATATTTACCAGGACAACAGCAGCTGCAGGTCCAACAAAAGCATAGAGAAGTCCACCTTCAAGAGATAGCCAGCAACTGGAAATGTTAAAAAAGAACTAATATAAATTAATAAGGTGTAGCATCTGTATGTTTATCCAGTGCAAAGCTTCACTGATTCCCTCTTTGCTAGATTTCAAGGTGCTTTCATCAAATATAGCAAGTATTATTTATTATATTTTCAGGCCAGCACATCTTAAAACAGTAATTTTTTTAAAAAAATAATCCATTTTCACCACTCTTTTTAGAAATACGGAATATACAGAATTTCATTTATAAGAGAGACATACACTGTAGCAAATGATAAGGTGTGGCACAGAAGAGAAAGCTTGCTGAACTGTATATAACCTAAATAAATCTCTGGTTCATAGTATAATTGTTCCAGAATCATGTTTAACATTTTTAAAATTGACTAAAGCAGCAGCAGTCAGGAATGTATTCAGTCTTGGAAAAAATGCAATTCACTTACAACTTCAGTCACTTTTGAGATCAGTCTTGGGTTGTCTTGTGAATATAACCATGCAATTTCACAGAAGTAATTTCCCACTGCCTTCTTCCAGGATGTGTTTTCAACTTTCCAACTTTCTTGGTGGGCTCCTTTCCAAGTACTAACGAGATCTGCATTCAGGTTCAACTAAACCAGGCTAAATGCTGCCATACAGTTCATCCCAAACAACCATAGAATTTATATTGTTACAAAATACTGTTGGCATGTCTTAAGAAATCTGGGGCATTGTTTTATTTTATGTGGAATAATTATATTTGAAGAAAAAATAACCCATGTCATGGATTTGCACTCATTGTCTTTTTTTTTTTAATTGCCCTTATTTTTATTAAACAGTTTTTGAGGTATTACAGTTTGAAGAAAATATTGGTTTTCTTTAAAGAAGCTTTTATAAGCATAGGATGGGCAGGTTTTAAAAACAGCCTTTAAAATTCCTTTTCTAGTGCTAATCCTCCATATATTAAAATATCTTTTAAGGGTTTCAACTAATGAAGACTTTAAAACAGTGTTTCTCAACTTTGGCAGCTCTAAGATGTACAGACTTCAACTTCCCATGCTGGCTGGGGAATTCTGGGAGTTGAAGTCCTCACAACTTAGAATTACCAAGGTTGGGAAACACTGAGGAGAATAACCACAAGGAAAAGGCAGGCCACACAAACTGATCTGGTTCCTTCTTTTTTTTTACCCCGCAATCCTTTCCAATCTTTCCCTTGATCCACTGAAACAAGGATTGTATTGCTGGGAAATTGAAAGATGTAGTTCCAGTGCAAGATTCATTCACTTGTTTGGGATAATTCCCCACCTCTTTTACTGCAGTGCATTTGGAGGAGGGAACAATATTGAGGCCAAAAACAAAGGAAGAGAAAGTTCAATTGTGTTTCATTTCCAAAGAACAAGGGATACAATCTTAAATACATTTGGTAAGTTAACAGCAAACCTATCCATGTTTGCTCAGAAAGCTCCCTGCATTCGCTCAGTTGTTATCCCGGAAAGGTATATCTGAAATATAAGGCTGTAGCCTTGAATTTATTCCATATAAATATTTAAATAGCTCTTTGATGATAATTTACAATTCAGAACACTTCCTGACTTAAGACACCAAGGCATTAAATTAAAGTTATTAATGTGATGAAATCAGGCTAGTGAGTTCCGCAGAGCGCATGTACGACTCTTCACAAAATAAGGAGCTGTTAATCCCTTTAAACTGAATGGCCTTTAGAGAGAAACTGCATCTCCCCCATACTTTAGGAATTGTCATTCTTTCATTTAGTGGATGCAAATGTAGTGAGGATCAAGTCATTTTTCATCTCTGGCAGGAGTGGATGAACTAAGGTCACTTCCCTCCATATCTCTCTCCCTCTCCCTCTCCCTCTCTCTCTCTCTCTCTCTCTCCACACCCTTCCTTCCTTCCTTCCTTCCTTCCTTCCTTCCTTCCTTCCTTCCTTCCTTCCTTCCTTCCTTCCCTCCTTCCCTCCCTCCCTCCCTTCCTTTCGAACAAGTCAACCAACTCTGCTTGGTGTCCAATCTAAAAGCTCAGTATAAAACATAATCTCTAATACACCACTCAATTTCCCACCCCAGACAAACCCAATGTGAAAAAAACTGTCTAAACAGTCACTATCCAATTGCAGTACATATCAAGCACCTGTTTTAAAAGAAGTTTACTCATTGCCTTCTGGAATGCTAGGACTATATATAGTTCCCAGCCTAATTTCAAAATCGTTTTAGCCTCTGATAGAAGCTGTTCCTCCCTTCTCTGTAACTTGATCCTTTGAAGAAAGGCAGAGAAAGCTGTCAGAAAGACAGTTAAAAAGAGTTGTTGTGATCCTGCTTCTTGCTTTAGCTCTATCCACCCACCTAACAGATTAGCCCTGAAGAAATGATTCAGCCGTCAATTAAAAAGTAAAAAAAAATTTTTTTTGACCAGAATTGATATAAGGTAGAGTCTTGACAAGCTCCTGATCCTTTACCAAAACCCAGAACATGAATAAATATCCAGATAAGTGCTGTTTTCATCCAAGGCTACAGAAGCTGATGTGGATGTTTATTCATCAGTGGCTTCTAATGCTTTCAGTCTTAACTTCATCTATATTTGATAGGGTACTGGAATGAGTCCTCTTTCCATATTCACAATTATCTTTGCTCTGAGTGCAAAGGGACCAAAATGTTCCATTTATAGTTTTCATAACAGTCAAGCCTTTTCCCTTCCACCCCAAACCTGTAAAACAACAAGACAGGAAGAAACAAATGCTACACCAGTTACACAATGATTTACTCTTGCCTTTTTTGGTCTCTCACATTAGGTTATTTGATGTAGTTCGGTTGGTTTTTGCTTTGTTTGTTGTGTAAGTCTACCCACTGGGGTTTGAAAATCAAGATGTAATGCTCAAAATGTAATGTCCAACCAACAATATTTCAAGAAACCATGATTAACAAAGACAACAACTTATTATATGGTGTTGTTTCAGTGCATGTATCTTTTTCTTTATGGTTATTCAAATTGAGCTGCCAGGCAAGGACAGGAATAATGAAAGAAGCAGCTACTCATTCTATGACTTGTTGCCCATGAAGGTAAAAACATATCAAATTCTACAGAGAGCAGTTGACTATGTACCATTGTTTCTTCCTCCCTCAGAGAACTGGGGAACCAGGGACTACTTTTAAAGACCCTCAGTGTCAATCCTAAATCTGGATACAGTCAAATAGCCAAATGCAGGCAATGTGATAAACAGGAATATAGGAGCTCTCCTTGAAAATAAGATATATTATGATAGAATGACTTACTATTGAGTGGTTCCATAGCCTTTAGTCTTGGTAAAACCTATTGATATGGCCACGACCAATGCTGGTAAACCTGCAAGAAAAACTCCAGTGTTATTTCTCTGTGTACATAATGATCTACACATCTAAAGGCTATCCTGCTAGACATCTCATACCCATATGGTGCCCCAAAACCTGCGGTTGGAGGTTTTCATACAATGAAACTTAGGCATACTGTTTCTCTGTTCATATCCCTTTTGTTTCTTATGTTTATTTACCATGTCCCAGGAAAAAAAAAAACATTTCCACCATTTTTTTCTAAGGCCATATTGCTCTTGTTGCTGAAAAAGAAAAAAGTGAGCAAAAAAAGCCCTAAAATGGGATATTTTAAATAATATATAAAGAAGAGTATTCAGTATTATGAGTCAGGTGATAGAAAGACTTCGGTATACAGCTAATTTATTGCATCGGGTCATTACAATGCCTATCTATACCCAGAAGACAAGCAACTACAGCTTGGGAGACTATGCGATCGATTCTGAAGAAGTGGTTTTTGGAAGTCATGACAATACAAGGGCAGCCTTTCTCAGCTATTACTTAAATAATTAAAATGTCTGGAAACCTTACAGAGCTAGTAATTATTCTCAGCTCATTGATTTGTTCCCTATTTGGTTCCTATCTGTACTCTATTCTGGTGTGCAAATGGTGTTACCTGGGCCAGAAACCTCTTTCTTTGAGCTGTTTGGTTGCCTTAATGTCCATACGGTTTTTGGCTTTCAGGACATAGTTATAATGGGTAAATAATTTCACCACTGTAAGATAAATAAGGTTGGATAAGGTTACCAGGGGTGGGCTAAAAGAACTGAATGCAATGCATTCAAATTGACTCTACCTCTTTGCTGCTATCTAATTTTAATCTGGATTTTTGCATCCCTCATCTGGTAGCTCTAAGAATAAGTGACCTCCAGCTACAGTTTTACTGTGGCTATGACTAGAATTTCTACAGAAGGGGTTACTCGTGAGAATCACAGTGCTTATTGCTTTTCATGCTTGGATGAGAAAAGCATGCTTTATGATATAAATTATATGGAAAGAATATTTTCACCAGCAATAACTCAAGTATATCCTTCAGCTACCATTAACTTGTCAACTACTCCTGTTATCCTATCCTGCATTGTGACCAATCCCATCAGTAAATCACCAAAGCATTTGATATAGTATATAACAAAGATACAGCATAAAAATGGATTGGTATTAATCACAGGCACAGTTATGCTTTGAAAAGTCTATATATTACCATCTTTACAGAAAATCTTCTAAAGACGTTAAGTTATAGTATGATAAACTTTAGTAAACTATGGAAAATTCATTACCAGCTAGACCTGGAAGCAAATCAATGGAATTAAATAATATGCTTGCTTGCTATTCTATCAATATTCCAGTATTGATATTCAGTATAGGAACAGTACAATCTCCTTCTACCTGCCAAGATTCTTGAAACAAGCATTCATATTCCAAAGGTTATTCATGCAAAAACACTAAGCTGAAAAAGAAAAATCTCAGCTGAATAACAGGAGCTCACCCCATCCAAGGCATAAAAAGCGCTTCCTTATGAGCCGTGTCCTAATTTTTCCAGTGACAGCCATGTATGACTGCCACGCTTCGGTCAAAACCCAACAAAAGGAAGCTAAGAAGAAGAAATGTAAAAATGCAGTGGTCGTGGTACAAATGTTCTGTAGACAAAGAAAAAAGAATTGTAGTGAAGGCTCAGAGAGAATAATTAAAAGTTACATTCCATTAGTCTGGCTTCTGCTTTCTTTAAACCAGAGATAGATAACACATAATACTGAAGGTATTTTCATACAGATCTATAGCCAAAATACTGTATTTGTTTTGGCCCATAGTAGCCATACTCTTACGGTAGGAAAATGAAAATGCAGCAGTTGTTAATGAAGGAACAAAATTAACATGTTTTTAATTCTGATATTTTTCAAATGGGGACTTGGAGAAAGTGATGGAGTGGGAAGAGGATCTCTAAAACTTTAAAAATGGAATATTATGCATAGTCCCAGATTGAATTTCATGGGATAATAAGTTGCCAAATTCCTTCCCCCTGAAACATCATGTCTTAATAAGTGAAAATTGCAAGCAAGTGAGAGTTTAGATGGTGGAAGGCCTTAGAAATTTCCCCTCAAAATGGAATGAGGTGCGAGTTAGTTCTGGTAGCAGTGGAATAGATAAGGCACCTGTCAACTGGCTCACGTTTGTCTGGGAACAATAGCACACACCTTTCGTGCCCACTTTTTGACAAATAGTATCCACATTTGGGGTCTGTGTTAGCCAATTAACTTGTAGTTATTAGTGTTGACATGATTTTCTGATTGTAATCCTTTAAGACTCATAGCCTTAGAACAAATCCCTGCCCTCACTGTGAAATTAAAGTCATAAGTGCCCTTTTTTTCTGCAGCTATTAAGACACATGCGACTTCTGCGTTAATTGGAATGCACTCCAGGTTCAACAAACCCCGAATTCCCTGGAACATCAAGACTATCTGCCTGTCTGTCTGTCTTCCCCCTATGTGGAAGAAGTCAATCTCAGATTGAAACTCCCCAATTCCAAGATCCAGGCCCAGGGAAAGAGAGCACATTGCCAACCATCCATCTGGAGCACAAACTTGCAGTGTCACATGACGTTTCACAACTTTTTCCCCTTTGTGGAGCTGGGATAGGTGTGGCCTGCACGTGGCGCATCTGGCCGCAGACCGCCAGTTTGACACCTTTGATCTATTTCCATTGCCCAGAGAATGTGTGGAACAGCTCTGCCTGTTTCAAGATTGCAGCCAAAACAGATGCTGTGTCTCTCTTCCTTTGCTCTTTGAAAGAACACTGCGTTGCCACTTTTATCTGAGAGAAGTATGTTCATGATTGCCTTACGAATAAGCACCTGGCTTTGCATCTTGTAACTATTCAAGGATTTGAGTGGGCCTTGTATGAGCTGAAACTCCCTCTTTTGACTTCAGTTGGCCTAATATTAAGTCATGCAGCAAGTAATGCGACAGAACAGAATGTCAGCTAACAATTCTTTTTATGACAATATATTTCAAGTGTAAACTTTGGGGGAAACATAAACCTTCTTGCTTTAGATTGATTTTGATATACATTTTAAAGAATCTCAAAGCCTAGAGATCTTTTTGGTATTTAGCTATTGTCTGTCTGTCTATCTATCTAGTCTAAGCAATGCAAAAAGAAATATTTATGAAATAATGACTCTATGCATGTCAAGTGCTTGTCATTTGACAGCCTTTCAACCAAGAGACAAAAGATTTTCTCAGCTATAATTTTGGCTTAATCAAACTACGGTTTGCATAAGTGAGAAGGATCTTTCCACAGAAATAATCCAAGAATATTAAGTGCCAAAATACATTCCCAATTTTTTTTATTTGTCTGATGTATGGATGGGCTTATTTGTGAGTGTGTACAGTAATATTTTTAAAAGTATCCTTATATCTCATATATACTCATGTATAAGTCCATTTGCAGATAAGCCTCAACGTTTAACCAAAATACCATGAAAATGGAAAATCCATGGATTACCCACAAATAAGTCAATTGTGAAAATTAAAATATATGGAAATTTCAAACATTGTCTTATCTTTCATAGTATTTTGGTTAAAAATGTGCAGGTTGGGTGAATCGGCTTATATATTTCCATACTTAGCACACAGTACAGAATCCCTATGCAGAATCTGTTATAGCATGGGAAGTCTGTTTTATGTTACAACATAGAAATCTGTTATTAGAAATTGATCATGCACTGCTGATCAGAATCAGAATCTGTTAGTAGAATCTGTTCATGTACTGCTTCCAAGGCAAATCAGTTACCTGCAATATGAGGATGCACTTAAAATGGTAAAGATATTCAATTTTTTTTTTCGTGGATGCAAAGAGAGAGAGAGATGTTTGAATGCCACAATTTAGCATAGGATGTTGAAAAGCCCAGGCCTTGTGCATCAACATGCATTTCCTGGCACAGCAAACATTCTCTTTCTGCTTAGAATACTACAGTCAGTGACACCAACTGAATCAAACAAAACTGTGGCTGAATTGGTAAAAACAAACCATATTTATAGAGGTATCTGCAAAAAAATTCAAGATGGTGTCCACAAAGGAGTGATCCAAGCTTGGCCTGTTTCTTATGCATGTAGCACCATCTTCAGTTTTTTGACCATGGTTATGAACACCTTTGTGTGCCCCAATTATGTGTACTATTATGGTTTGCATTATAGAACTATTTATCATTCCAGCAAATTATTGCCAGTATTAGCAACACTGTAATTTGCACAATATATTAACTTAAGGGTCACTGAAATCAAAATAAAATATTTCCAAATTGCTGGCTTCAGTAGGAAAAAGTCAAGGGAACATGTCAATGCAAGATTGGGCACCCATAGTATGGGTGACTTAGATACTCTTGTAGCCTGGCATTGTGCTAGGAGTTTGTTATGCATTCAGAGACAAAACAGTTCTTGACAATTTGTTCATTTTTTTAAATAAAAAAGACAAGCATTTCTCCAATCTTTCATTTTCCGCAGTCCCAAATCAGCTTCAGATCTAATTATATCATGAAGTGCTACTTGACTTCCTAAGCTCAAGTGCAAAAAGTGATGAATCTGCAAACAGCACAGGTGTAAGACCATGCCTTCACGCCATGTACCCAGAAAATCTAGCAATGCATATTAAATATAAAATACTCATAAAAATTACAAATGCATTTTAATATTATTCATACAGACACATTCAGGCACAGGCACACATATTTATTCAAATGATGTAAGAAAGGTTGCAGCAAGGCAATACATAAAAGGAGTCAATTTTAGAATTGTTTAAGAACTAAGCTTTAAAAGAAAACAAATTGTTTTTCTGATGGGATAATGGTGATGATCCTGAAAATCATAAGGAAGTAGCAAAGTAGTTTGGAGTGTGATGTGTCGTCTCCAAGATGTTAACAGAATAACAGGGATGGAAAGGATCTTGAAGCTCCTGCTCAAGCAGGAAACCCTATACCATTTCAGACAAATGATTGTCCAATCTCTTCTTAAAAACCTCCAGTGTTGAAGCACCCACAACTTCTGGACTATGATTCATGTTGCTGAACCACAACTTTCAGAATCCTTCACTATCCATGATCCCAAGTGAGGTTGCTGGAAGTTGTAATTCAACAACTTCTGAATGGCCAGATGACCTGATGCAAGAAAAAAAAAGTCCATTGAAAATTCTGTTCTGCAATGCACTAGAACTCACAATCTTCTGGTTTTTAGGCCAGCACCTTAACCACTAAGCCAAACTCACTCACTCTCATAGTCAAAAGCTGACTTATTGACTATGTACAGTATCTTATTACAGAAATTTCCCATGGTGCTTTTTCTCAATTGTGTGTTTCACAATTGAACGAGCATCAGAGATGCTTTTCAATCTTGGCGACTCTAAGAGGGATGGATTTCAACTCCCAGAATTCCTCAGCCAGTATTGCTAACCGGGGAATTCTGGGAGTTGAAGTCCACCCCTCTCAAAGCTGCCAAGGTTGAGAGGCACTGCTGTAAAAAAACCAGAAAAGCTTTGGAGTAAGCGTAAGTCATCCTCCCCCCCATACTTCTCCAACCACTGCTTTTATAGTTGAGAGAAACACCTACTTTGCTGAAGTCATACTTATTACTGATGCTAGGCAGAAAAAAATCCTAGTATGTTTTTTTCCCTACCAGTCTCATTTAGATAAATGACAGAAAATCTGGCCTAGTGAATCACTGAAAATAAAGTATTTCAGACAAAATATCATGGAAGTCTTACACTAATTGAGTCACAAGGCAACCGAATAATCTGGGTGTGAGTTTCCTGCTTTTATTATTTGATCATCCCTCTACAATTGCCTCACTTCCATTAATATCAAGCGAAAGATTCTCTCTGGGGACCTTTTCATTAGCAATGTATCAGTCACTGCCAGGAGAACATCCTACTCTTTAAAAATTATCAGATTATATCTCCCTACACTCATTCACACTCACACAAACACAGACAGAAAGACACACACACACACACAAATTCAAGAAATTGTTTATATAGGTTTTCTTGCTCACAAATATAGAAGAAAATTTTGAAAGGCCTTTTGTGCCCAGCTATGATTACAGTGACAGACTAATTTGAGAATTCAGATTGAGGATTTTGCTTAATCTTTAGCATAGTCATTCTTTATACAACAGCTGCATCTTAATCCCCCTGAAATTAGGGACAGAATTCTTACTGAGTTTGACAATTAAGGATTTACGGCCAACCTCTTTCTGTAAATTCTGGGATTCAATGGCAGAGGAAAGGATCTGTTGCCCTCAATTTTCTAAGTGGATTATTTTCATTTACAGGGAGAATCAAGAATAAGAATAATGAAAGAACCAATATAGAGAAGTTATATTTGCATTGATCTTCAGAAATGGCCACGGAGTTATATTTCCCTTTACTGTTGCTAATTTTCAAGTTTAATTATTTTTTCATGATAGCATATTGTGCTTTTTTTTGTGCTGTGCAATATAAAAATTTGCCCACATAAAGAAGAGACTTTGAAGAAGAAACAAACAAAAGTATCCATTCAATTATTACAGTTATTAAAGCTGTGAACCAATAAGATCCATTCAGATCAAACCCAGAAGGCAGCTACTTCTGAAAGCATAAAGGTGATGACTTAAAAAAAGGACTAAATGTGCACATTCTGATTTTATCTCTTGTAAATATATTTGAAATACACTGCTACGTGCAGTTTTGTTATCAGTAATAAAGAAGAAATATTGCTTTTCTTAATGAGTACTCAGTAAGCACGAAAGATTCATAAATAAAAAAACTCTAAATGTTGCTTATTTAATAAGAACCTCTCTTTCTACACACAAATACACATATGCACACACTGAACTTTTAAAAGTTATTTTCAGTAAGTTTCTTTTGTTCTGCAAACTGATATTATCCTCAAACAGATATTCCCAAAACATTAGAATTCTAAACAATGCCATCTGTTAGCTTTGAACTTTTCCTGTTCACCACACATAGAAAGAACTTTTTTTCTGTAGTCACAACAATGATTGTACTTGCTGTCATCACAGTTTTTTGTGGCTCATGGTTTGGATCTGGATCTTCTTCTCTTTGCCAGGGGGAAAAAAAAAGCTTCTAACTCAATCCTGTTTTTTCTCAAAGGAATTTCCAAAACCTTTTGGGGTAGCTTTTCTCTCTTTCATCAGTCAATGGAGAGTTGACCTAGTCAACCATATGGACTTTCTCCCAAGGAAAGAAATAACTCCTTGTCTAGATTGAATTAAATAAGCAAACACAACAAATCTCCATCTCTCTCTCTCTCTCTCTCTCACCGTTCCCAAATTGTAAACATGAGCTCAGGACAGATAACCTGAATGAATATCTACAATTTGTAATTCGTTCAATAAAGTTGCTGTTTGAATTTCCCTTTACAATTTTATAACGGCTATAGATGCAATTTTCCACATAAATCTAGCAGTAAGTTCCATTAAAATTAGTGGGGTTTAATTTTATTTACACAGATAGAATTGTATTATTTATTTATTTATTTATTTATTTATTTATTTATTTATTTATTTGATTTGATTTGATTTGATTTGATTTCTATACCGCCCTACTCCCAAAGGACTCAGGGCGGTGCACAGCCAAACAATAAAACACATACATACAAAATTTAAAAGTAGAATTAAAATCAAATTAAATAGTTTTGGCCCAGACAAATTAAAACCCCAAACTATTTAAAACCAATTTTAAAATTTGAATACTATCTTTAGTATAAAATACTATTATACTATCTTTAGTATAAAATACTAAAAGATATTAAAAAATTAAAAATCTTTTATAAAAGAGGGAGAAAATTAGGCCAGGCCTAATTTTATATACTATGTCCAATTTATTTTTTTTCTTTCAACATAAAAGAGTTTTCTGGTAAAGGAACTAAAACACTAAAAAAGAACTAACTCAAAGTGTCTTGCTGAAATATCAACAATCCAATCGCTTGGATGATTGAAAGCGTACCGATCATGCTTTGGCTTGTAATTTAATCACCTACAGTATTTGTGCATGTACTACACTACTGTTAAAATAGAACTGAGTTTTATTCAGACATGTACATTCTCATAGAGGGAGAGAGAAATGTTGGTTTATTAAGTTACAATATTTTGTATAAACAGAGCACAGAATGCGAATTGCTCCATTATGCTGGTCTGCATTAAAGAGTGAGGCGGCTGGGCTGCAGTTTGCAGAGTAAAAGAATCACAGTGAGTGTTTTCTCAGCACTCTGTAGCAATGGAAGACAATGCTTTTCCTCGCGTAGTCCTTAGGAGGAAGGCAATGAAGAAATACTGTGCCCAATGAGAGTAGAGTAAAATTATTCCTATCAATAGGGGGCCTTGGCTGCCATGCAGCATAGGCAAGGGTAGCATTTAAAGTGGGTTGTATTTCTGTTTGGGGAGGGCAGAGTCCTCCATGAAAGGCAAGAGTCTCAGTGGGGCGCAGATTCTCAGGCTTAAAAGTTTCCAGCAGCTTGTTCTGTCAGTTAGACTCTCATAGCAAGAACTGCAAGATCTTTTTTCACGAAATGTATTTTTTTTCCCCTTCAAAAACTAGAAGGGCATTGTGTTTTAGCAACAACCGTGCTTTTTAAAAAATGCATGGCATATAAAAGAGAAGCCAGAATAGCTTTAATCATCTTGATTTTCAACCTCAAGATGATTTGGGAAATGCATTCATTATTAGACATTGGCACATCCAAGTGCCATAGACAATTTTCTTCCCTGCTTGATGATTAACTGTAAGCTTTTTCCAAACCCAGAAAAAAGATGAGAGAAGGAAAAGGGCTGCAACTGAGACATCTTCTCGAGTAACTGACCAGTTAAATTTATGTTACGGTGGGACACTATGATACTGGCATCCCCAGGAGAGTAGAAGTTCTGGATTGACAGTGGGGTCAAAAGGCAAACCTTGCAGCAGAAGATACTAGCTACCCATTAGAGTATGCAAAAAATATGAAGCTCCAGAGGGAAGAGTGATTTTTAATTACATTGTAGATTCATTTAATGGCAGCATTTTTTTTCTTCTGACTGAAGGTAGCTTTCTTTGGAATTGAGAAATGTTAGGGAACGACAATGGTTTGCTTTACTGAGAGTTCAGATGAGTCCAGATTCAGACATTTTTACACTTCAAGGGACAATTGTTTGGCCATGAGACTTACAGCTTTCTGTAACATAATTGAAGTACGGCATTGTTATTCTATGCACATGCTGTAATAATATATGTAGCCTTATCTTCAGAGAAGTTTGAAATGTTGGTGTTGGTGAAAGTAATGTGTATGTGGGAGTGAGAAACAGAAGAATAGAGGGCGAGAGAGTCAAATCAGTTTCTAAATCTCACGCTTCTTCAAATAAAACTTCTCCTCCTCCTCCTCCTCCTCCCCCTCCTCCTCCTCCTTCCAAAATTAGCCTGCTGTAATTTACTATCTTGAAGTAAATGCACTGGAGGATATGCATAAAGGTGCTTAAAATGAAAACATACATTTTCATGAATTGAATCTAAAGGAAATCCCAAACGAATGAATATCCTCATGAAAGTTATCAGAATCAGGCTGAATTTCTTTAACTCGATGATGTCCTGCTAAAATGAACTTGTGATTTATAGCTATGATGGTTAGATAGAAAGAAAGAAAGAAAAGTATTATGATGTAACTTTAGAGAGAGAGGTTAAAATATAATTGCACTTTCCAACTGCTGGGAAGAATATCAGAAGCCACTTCTTTGTTATGTTCTTTTTCTTTTCTATTTGTCTTCAGTTCTTTTCTCTTTGCTTTTTTCTTCAATTCCTTACTTTATGTTAGTTTGTATTAGTTTTAATTTTTTTAAAAAAGTTCCAATAATATATAAACATTTTCCTAATGAGCACAATTCTTTTGTTGGTGAGTTCATGCAGAGCAGCATTGTTGTCCTACCCAGGCACTGTTCTTTTACTGAAGATTTTGATTAGCAGTCTTGTTGATTCCTTTGATCCTTCAAAACAATTGTTTTGATCCCTTTAATCTGGATAAATTTAATTTATAAGAACCATAACGTATAGCGTTCAGGTTAGAAGGATCAAGACTGTAGCCCTGTAAGGCTTAAAGGACACTGTATGTTCAAAACAATTACAGATTGATTCAGGGATGGAGGCTAAGGATTATGTATATTTGCTGCCTCACGTTACTTATCAAAGTAATAAAGGTAGTATTAAAAACATAATAAATAACATGAATATATAGTGCACCATATCTGGTTGCTAACTAAAGTTTACAGCCCAGCATGTCGTGGAATGTGATCTCAGATTTCAAGAAGACAAAGAATAAGATTAAAGGACTTGATTTGTTTTCTTTCTTACAGTTTTTTGGTCTTTCTTCTAATTTGATCTCTCCTTGTTTTGCTTATGATTCTTCACTAAGCGCTAAGCAATTGCAAAAAACAAACACACAAACCAACAAACTAACCAAAACCCTGGTGAATTTTTTCTCAATTTTCTCCCTCATCTATTTATTTTTGTATTTATTAAACAAAGCTATATGGCTGCTGAACTCACACACAGGTGACTCTAGTCAGCTTACAACATTAAAACTCCACAATATAAAAATCATATTCCCCCCCCACCCCCGCATGGCAGCAGCAACACAATCAAGCCAACCACTTGATCGATTCTCTCTCCATTTGAAGTCCACAGGCCTGCTGACAAAACCAAATCTTTAGATTTGACAAATATTAGATAAATAAATGGAGAAAAATGTTTCCAAAGTGTAAAACCCACATTTCAACAAAGCTTTTCTCTGAATATGGGCAAATGCTGGTTCTGAATATTTGTCAGTATAAAAACAACCCTCGATTTTCCAGGCCTTCATTCTGTAGACTGTGGCTCCAACAGACAAATTATTTTATCCCAGACTTTACCTCCAATATTCCATTGTTACCAAAGCAGTTTGGACAATGTGAATAACTTACTTCATTTGCATCCATGTATGTAATTTGTGTATGCAAGCATAGATGTTTTTATGCCATTTCTGTAAATTTGTGTCATTTGTTTGTAAGCGGCCTAGAATGACAACATGGGAGTGGCTGGATCAAAGGGATTTTAAGATAAAACTAAACGAAAATGAAATAGGATTGGCAGCCACATTGGCTTTCCAGAATTTTACGGGACTCCAGATGTCACCTCTTCTGTCTTCATTTTATAGTTGGGAGCATCTGGTTGATCATGTACATAGTTGAAGAGGCTTATTCTATTAATCCCCCCCCCTCTCTCTTTCATGCATTTGTAGACACACACAAATGTGTAAACGCCCATTTTTTTGAGGCAAATGCCTAAGTAAAATGTATGGCAATCTAAATGAATGGATCAAAAGAGAGAAGGGAATACAAGACTATAACATATTTAGCATGTGCTGGAGACCACATTGAATCTCTACTTAGATGGATAGGGAGAAAAATTTTGCCCAAGATCCTGGACAGCCTTAGGTCATAGTCAGATGAGTACTCAGTGCAAATAGCATGGTTTAAACTGGTATAGCACTGTAGTCTTGGATGTCAGCTACAAAGGGATCCCCAACCCCCCAAGCCGTGGCCTACTACTGGGCCATGAGCCTGTTTGGAACCAGGCTGTGGAAGTGGTGTATTAGCTCATGCACGCATCCCCATTTGCACAAACAGCGGGCGAGCATGTGCGCACAGACTCCATTTGTGTAAGTGGCATGCGTGCGTACCTTCCACTCATGTGGAATCCACTGCCCCCCCCCCCCCGCCGGTCTGCAAAGCCAGAAAGGTTGGGGAATTTTGGGCTACCACATCAATGGAAAAGAGAAGAATCATCATTAAAAAAGAGTCTAAGAGATATACATTTGCATAATGGTAAATTGGTACACGTGGTATAGATAAGCTATAACTATAAAGACAAATTTAGAATTTTTGTAAATGGTGTGTGCTATGCTTCAGATTTCATTTTAAAAGAATCCTTTGGAGCAGGTAGGAATGTGAACCTGGTACCTATCTGCAATTCTTCAAAGCAGCTGCATGTGGCTAATTTAAGCAGTTGCAGCTACTAGAGTCACAATCTCACACGCACCCTTTGCTTGCTCTGAAACAGCTTTTTGGGATCAAATCCACCACCTACCCTAACACTTTATATAATTCAAACAGAAAGACAATTGATTTCCTCATGCTGAGGAAGGCAGCGTTTGCTGGTATACAAGGGCCTAGTGTTACGGGCTCTTTTTGCAAGCGATTCTTGCATTCTTGAAATAGAGAGCGTTCTTTTGTACCAACACATTTCCCCGGTTTAGCCTATTAGAATTTAGGCTACAGAATTCCAAATTTTTACTGCTGAGTTTTAAACAGCATTTACAGGGTGAGGGATTCAATGTGGCCATTGAATATTCTCTTTTACACTGACGATTAGGCAGTATTTACCATCTAGCTTTCAAGAAACTCATGCAAACTCCCTTTGGTCCTTTTGTTCCATTTCTTTTCCATAAGCTCCTTGGATCCTAATCATGCTGCTTCATGTAGGGATATGAAGATTCGGGCTGAATTTTCAATTACCGTGACAAGAATGGCTTCTCATATTCCTGCAGAACAGCTCTGTAGTTGACCATTGAACGCATAGGAGGGAAATGTATTCCTCAAATACCTACTTAATTATTACTCTGATATGGACCATTTAGTTGATAATAAAGAATGTTTGTTTCTTTTAAAAACTGTCTCCAATCTAGTTATTTTGTGATAAAGGGCTTGCTCAATGAGGATATCTCTGCTTACATTTGCATTACTGTGATTGAATTTTTAGTGTTATAGTACTGCTTCATGATTGTGTGGGTCCTCTGAGAATGTGTGCTAACCTTACCAGATAGATTCCAACTCAACACAACTGATAATATTGAGAACCAGAGTAGAGAACACTGGTGTAAGAATTTAGGATAAATGTGGGAGGGTTCATGTCCCTACTCAGCTCTGAAACTCACTAAATATTTTTGGACCAGCATTGCCTTTTAGCCTAACACAGTTGGAGTCAAAAAGAGTGGAATGGTGAATGGATGGAGATAAAATTAGTTGGATATGACATGCTTATGGACCATGAGAAGAAGGTGGTTTTTTTTTTTTTACTTTTGACTTGAGTTTGGAACTGCACAGATTTGTGGGCAATCCTATAATCTTCAATCAAATAACTCTTAAGATATTCTTAATTAATTTTTTAAAAGTGCCTCCAATTCATCAGGCAACATGCTTTTTAAATATAGTTGGTTATTTTTTTTTAATATAAAAACAGAAGGTAATATGTGATTTGCCAGCTTTCTCTAAGAGGGAAAAGAACATCTCACCCCAAAAATGCATTCTCTAAGAGCTCATGTACACAAATTTATGCAAGTTTAATCAATTAAATGTGATTTGATTTCTGTAATACATGGCGGTCCGAGGAGTGCCACAAGTGTTTCCAATTTGTGAAATATGTTTGCTGATTCTGCTCTAGAATTTATGGGAAGGCAAATCCCTGTTCCATTTGGATCTTAATCCTGCACAATCTCTTTCAAGTAGTTTAGGAAATTATAGATTTGAAACAAGGTATTAAAAGCATCTACAACATGGTATTTGGATTCTTTCCACTTTTTAATAATGACTGTGCTCTTGGTCAGAAGGAAGGGAGAGAAGCTTAAGAATGGAACAATTGGCAGCATATTAAGCTAATGCCCATTGCCTCTGCTGTAGGGAGAAAGTGTGGAAAAATTTAATATTTTTTTAATTCATTTCTCATAGCCCAGGTCAGATCCAGCCCATATTTAAACCTGACAACTCTCCCCCTGAATATCAATCCCCTTGATGCTATTTCTTTCCAAAATGTGTTGGATTGGAAAGAATAAAAATAACATTTTGACTGGAATATTTGGAGGAAGTAATAGTTCAAGGGCAGGAGAATATTGTCACTGAATTGCTTGTCAGACATGAGAGCAGCAAATATTGCAGAATATGTAATCCTCTACTGATAGTCTGAGGTGTATACAGATGAGAGAAAAAGAATGAAGGGTTGTAAGGCAGCTGCATTTGAATTCAGTGGAATACAGTGACTCTGAAGCCTGTTCATCTTTGTCCACCTCAAGCTCTACCTTACAATTTCAGGCAAAGACTTAAAATGAAATCATGTATGTCTAATCAACCAGAATAGAGCTGGAAGGGACTTTGGAGGTCTTCTAGTCCAATCCCCTGCTGAAGCAGAAGACCCTATACCATTTCAGACAGGTGGCTGTCCAGTCTTTTCTTAAAAATCTCCACAACTTCTGAAGG
The DNA here is from genome assembly GCF_059756535.1 of Pantherophis guttatus. Classification (NCBI taxonomy): domain Eukaryota; kingdom Metazoa; phylum Chordata; class Lepidosauria; order Squamata; family Colubridae; genus Pantherophis; species Pantherophis guttatus. Next base: position 228,416,860 of record NC_142063.1, on the reverse strand, counting down.
CAACTTGTTCCACTGGTTAATTATCCTCACTGTTAGGATTCCAGGTTGCTTCTCTCCTTGATTTGTTTCCATCCATTGTTTCTTCTCTTGCCTTCTGGTGCTTTGGAAAATAAGTTGACCCCCTCTTCTTTGTGGCAGTTCCTCAAATACTGGCATACTGTTATCATGTCACCTAGTCCTTCTAGGTCATGTCACCTAGCCATACCGAGTTCCTGCAACCATCTTATGTTTTATTCTTTATATGTTTTAGTCTCCAGGCCATTAATTATTGTAGTTGCTCTTCTCTGCACTTTCCCCAAATTTCATAGTCCTGTGCTTTGCTTCTAGAAATGAGAGTGTAGTGCTTACTGATGTGTTAAGACAGACGTTTGCCGAAATGAGAGGTTCTGCACAGCTTCAAGCACTGCACAGCTTTGGCATAGATTGGATATATATTAAATTTAGTGGACATATGTAGGAGGGTCAAGAACAGATGGTTAAAACATAAGCATTGCCTCTGAGTGCCCACATCTCTGGGTGTATCATAAAATTACTTGTGAGAGTTTAGCTGTGAGCAGGCTGGCATTCCAGTTAAAGATAGCTCACGATATTTGCTCCCATTATCTCTGAAATAGCTGGATATAATTGGTTGATTCTTGTTACATTTATTTTACATATCTAACTTCTTTGGAACTTAGCACAGTGTATAAATAGAATTCACAGGTGGTGTCTTATCCAGGTATTGACAGATTTAAAATATGTTCATTTTCAGCAGGATTGAAGTCTTCCTTCTGCTCAGTGAATAATTTCACTTTGGAACAGATACGACAGATTTCAGGTTAACTTTTTCTTTTGTGTTTCTTTGGAAGGAAACAAAGCTAATATAGCTCCAGCATTTCCTTGCATTAACATACTGATTAACATAAGGATATGACTCCTTAGCTCATAGGGAGAATCTAAAATAAAAAGGTATCACAATTAGAAGGTTAGGCATTACTTTAAAAGCAGGATATTTATCTACAGTATCTATCTATCTATCTATCTATCTATCTATCTATCTATCTATCTATCTATCTATCTATCTATCTATCTATCTATCTATCTATCTATCTATCTATCTATCTATCTAATCATCTAGAGGAGTAATTAAAATTCCCATATTGTTAGAGTAGTCCTGGCTGTTAATGCTATACTAGAGAGCTAAGAGAAAAGGAGGGAAGGTTTTAATTGTAGATTACTTCTGATCCTTAAGAACTTAAGTATCTTAAGTTAAGATACTTAGCAAAAAAGGAGTTTTTAAGAACTCCTTTCTTGTTCCCTGGCACCAGTGTTGTAAAATGTATAGGTCAATGGCAAGATAAACCTAAGTGAAAAATATGACTGCAATTCGTTTATAAGCACATTTGGGAACTAAGTTAACTCAATAATCAAAATCTATATATGAAGTGAATGTCTACAGAGGATAACACAGATGAAAAAGCATGCATGTTGCTGGCAGAACTTTTCAAAATATAAAATAGATAAATGTGACTGTAAGATGCCCCTGCCTCAGCTTGCTTGCAGACTCTTCCCTCAGCTGAATATAATTACATATTATACCGTATTTTTCGGAGTAGAAGACACACCCTTTCCCCCCCAAAAAGAGGGTGAAAATCTGGGTGCATCTTATACTCCGAATGTAGCCCCGCCTAGCCTCTCAAATGGAGGTTTCAGAGGCTGAAAAAAGCCTCAGAAATGAAGCTTCAGAAAAAAAGTCTCCAAACAGAGCTTCAGAAAAAAAAAGGCTCTCAGAGGCTTTTTTTCTGAAGCTCTGCTTCGGAGGCTTTCAGAGACAGAAAAAAGTTTTTTCTGAAACAGAGTTTCAGAAGTTTCAGAGGCTGAAAAAAAAGCAAGGCAGAGAGCTCACAACCAACGAACCTGTTGCTAAAATTCACCTCTGAGAACAGCTGATTGGGGGCATTCCGGGAGGCCGATCCACCCGCCAATCAGCTTTTTTCTTATTTTCCTCCCCAAAAACTAAGGTGCGTCTTATACTCCGGTGGGTCTTATACTCTGTAAAATATGGTACAGTATATTACATTTTATATAGTAATATTTATATCAATTGTAAGCCACTCTGGGAAAAGTGTTAAAGTCCTAAAGGTGTAATGGATACTTTTTAAAATTTAATTGTTAGAAATCTATATCCCAGTCCTTGCAGTCAAATATACTGATACGCTATTTTTAGGATACATATTTGTATAAAAATCAAATGTACTTATATGTTACATTTAGAATGAAGACGACCAATGCCATCAAACAAAGAAGGTATTATTCTCCAGTTAGAAGACTACATGGGGTTCACCATAGAATCCTCTACAAAAAGTGCATTTGATTCCATTCAATTAGACATACTCAAAGGTAGGATCCCCACTAGACAGTTTAGAAGCAGTAAATTTAGAATTTATTTAGAAACTACTGTTGAAAGAATGGTCATAACCATAGGTTTCAGTGATTGGGAAATAGTGTGATTTTCAGAACTCTTATCTTGAATTTCTGTAACCTGAGTGCAGAAAATTGATGGTATTGTTTAAACACTTCCTCAATTCTCTCCCATCAATAACATAAAAAAAGAAAAGAAAATCCCTACCATTCACTCATTTTGTATCATACTCCCATCTCATTTGTTTTCTCGTTATATTACACAGTTTACAATATTTTTTTCCTTCCAAAATTAATTTTCCTGTAAACAAACAAGTTTTTACCACTGTTCTCAGCCTTCAAATCAAATCAAGCCAGACTTAATCTGTAATCTATATAATGCACAAGAAATTATGGCTTTGGGCTCTTCACACACATGGCTCTTTGTTGCTGTCATTAAAACAGCCTCTCTTTAGATCAGTGGCAGGCAATTAATTTTCCCAAGAGGCCACATGAGAAACTGGAACAGTTGTGAAGGGCTATTGCTGCCACTGCCCCCATTCCTCCTCCTCACTGCTTCTCACTGTCACCCGACTCCTCCCCCTCTCGGTCTGGACTGGGACAGTCAAAAGGCTAATGTGGCCCACAGGCTGTAAAATGGCCAGGTCTGCTTTAGATGCTGCAGCTTTGCAACTCATTAAGAGTAGTAAGATTCTTAAAGGAACTTCTTTTCTTTACATTGCAACTTTTTTTCTTTAAATTTACAAAGAAGCCTGGGGGGCAGGGGGGGAACCGCTTTAATGAATTACAGAAAAGTGTGCTTGCCCAAAGCTTTTCTTGAAAATCACAATAGAAGTATTCCTCATTTTATATAGGAATGAGAATAATAAATACTGAATTGATTAGTCTACAGAACATCAATTAGTATTTTCCACTGGGAATAGAAAGTTGATAATCACCAGATTGAGGCAGAAGAGAGCTAAAAGTAGTGTGAAAAATAATGAATCAAAATCAGCCTGTAAACACAAATGTTTTCCAACACCGTTTGCTTAACGATGATAATGGTCCGTGTAGACATGGTTTGATTCTACGCTGACCTTTCATGAACAATTGCTCATTCAAGCAACTTCATTCAACCTTTAGGCAACTTTGGCCTGGATGATTGAGTCTTTATTCACATATTGCAATGAATTTTGGGGAGAAACCCTTGAAGTTGGTGATTTGGTACCTTCCAATCACTACCTGTGTCTCTCCATAACTAATTTTGCTCTGACTGATGAAGTTGCTTGGATGAGCAACCAAACATCTTGGATCAAGTTTGGTCCAGTTGCCATAACTGAACCTTTAGACATATTTGGCCTGGATGACCGAGTCTTCATTCACATATTTCATGAACAGGCTTCTTCTGTTAGTAGAAGAAATCAAGAGAGTGGATTATACTGATACTATGCTAAAGCACCCAGTGCTGCCTAGCTCAAAATCCTGAAGAATGGTCTAATTGTTCAGTTGGGTGCATAGTAGGCAGTGTTAGGGAAGGTACATCAGTGAAAATAATCTTCCATCTTTCCAGCTATCAGGATTGTAGATTCTGCTCTTGACGACTCTGGATCCAACTTATTTCTTTTTCTTTTTTTAAAAGAAAAGGCATTATCTTGTTAAGACATACAATGGTTAATAAGAAGATAGATCCAAATTTCAGCTTTTACTAATGAACAGATGATCAGTAGGATGCTGGCTTTTAGAATTAATTATCACCCATTGAATTAGATTAAAGAATCACATGTACTTTTAATCATTTTGTGCACATGTAATTCTTTATCCAGCTAGGCATGTGCACGTGGAAACCTCCTCCCACTTACATATATCTTAGAAATGGTTCAGGCATGAGTCATTGTTCAAAGGATGCCATGTTAACTCTTTTCCCTTTACAATTTAATTTTCAGGAACTTTTGGAAGCAGCCAATACTTTTTTTTTCTTTAATGGTAAAATACTCTAAATAAAATGCTCTTAGCAAGATTAAGGGTTTTTTTTTTTTGTAAGCTTCAATATAAAATATTAGAGCTGCAGATGGCTGACAACAGCATATTGGAAATGCAGTGCTATTTAGTTTGATTAATTTAACAATAACAACAAAAACCTTCTGCGCTGCAATTTTCATAGGTAAAATAGACACTTATGTCTATTTTAACTCTGAATATTACAGACCAGAAGTCTTTTTGTGAATATTTATTCTTGTACAATTTACATGCAGTGGCAAATTACTACTTTGAACCCAAAATGTGTTTTCTGATTTGCTAAGGAAAGGGATAGCCAAGAAAAAAAGATCTGGTCATTTTGAAAAATAGGAGATTTTGTTCAGTGTATAGCTATAGAATGGAAGAACAGTGCAAGAAAACCATTAAAATTTAAAAAACACAAGAGATTAGTATATATACTTTATACCAACATTCTAAAGTTCATGTCCTACAAAAATATTTGATCATACTAGTTGGAAATTCTGAAAATTGTACTCTAGTATAGCCAGAAGCACCAGATTGGAGAAAGATCCTCCAGGCAGAAAACACAAAAAGAAAAAAAAGAAAAAAGAAACCGCAAATTGCAGACTCGGCTGATAAAGAAGAATACTGTGATAGAATAAAACTAACAAAATTATTATTATCCAGAACCTAAGAAAAGTTATACACATTTCCTCCTAATTCTAGGGAAACAGAATGATTGCTACCCCAACAAGAACAATCAGTTTTCAATTAATGATGAAATTTCAATCATTTCTAAACAGATGGCCAGAAAATTCACACGTTCAAAGAGACCTAAAAATCATTAAAATTCAAGCTCTCAAATATGACAACCTCTTGGAGGAATTGAAGAGAATTATTGCTATTTCTCGTGAAACCAAAATTATAAGCTTAGAAGAAAAGGAACAATGTAGGACTAAATTCATTATGGATTTACAAACTTAATTACTTAATTACTTAATTCTAGGAACAAACTAGTAATAATTTAAAAATAATTAGTTTAGCTTTGAATAAATGCTGAGTAGCAGGAACCTTTTTAATATAAACAAAAGAATGCATTCAGCAAAACATCTCCCTGTCAATTAATTTTAAAGGTGAGATAATGGACACTTGCAGATTAAGAGCAAAAGACAATGTCACAGAGATCTGTTCTTACAATTGTTAATTTCTGAAGTCTATCCTTTACACCTTCAAGAAAACTGAAGTATAGTGGATGTAAAATCATTATTTATCCAAATCTTTTACTATTTTTGTTTAATTTTGTTTAGTTTACTTTAGTTGACTTTATTGTCATTGCACCTCGTACAACAAAATTAAATGCCATCTTCAGTGTACATTATGATTATAAAAATAAAACACAAACACACATCCTTCACATTCTATACAATTGAAATGAAAACCAATATTGCATTAATATTGCACTATACAGTAGAATTCAATATAGTTACTGCCTTGGGATAGAAGCTGTTTTTCAGCTTATTTGTCCTTGTTTTTATTATCCTGCACTGTCTGCCAGATGGTAATAGTTCAAAAAAAGGGTGCCCAGGATCAGATGGATATTTAAGAATGTTTGGAACTTTCTTAAGGCAGCCGGAGCTATAAAGCTCTTCCAAAGAGGGGAGAGGGCAACCAATAATCCTCTGGGCAATGACGTTAACCATCTAGAGTGCTGTCCTATCTGCCACTGTGCAATTAGCAAACCATACACAAGTGCAGTAAGTTAAAATACTCTCTATGATGCAGTGGTGGTAGGTCACAAGCAGTTTTTCATTCAGCTGCTGTTTCCTAAGAAATCTCAGGTAGTATAATCTCTGCTGGGCCCTTTTGATCAGTCATGCACATAAACAGTATATAGTAAGGGACTCAACACACAACCCTGTGGTGTACCAGTGTTAAGAATAAGGGCTGAAGATGATTACCTAATTTGACCCTCTGAGATCGGCCAGACATGAAATCCATAATCCAAAGGCAGATTGAATGAGAAAGGCCAAGATCCATAAATTTAGACACTAGTCTATGTGGAAGTATTGTGTTAAATGCAAAGCTAAAAATCTACAAAAGGCATCCTCACATATCCCCCCCCCTGCTGTTCCAAATGAGTCAATACAGTCTGAAGAGTCTGTAGTACAGAGAGCCTTGGTAGTACAGTGGTCTAAGGCACCCTGTTATTAAGCTGGTTATTAAGACCAGCTGCCTGCAATTACTGCAGGTTCAAATCTCGCCAAGGCTCAAGGTTGACTCAGCCTTCCATCCTTTCTAAGGTAGGTAAATTGAGGACCCAGTTGTGGGGGCAATAAGCTGACTTTGTATAAATATACAAAAGGATGAAGGCTATTGCTGAGCACATTGTAAGCCGCCCTGAGTCTCCGGAGAAGGGCAGCATATAAATCAATTTAAAAAAAAAAAAAAAAGAGTGATGGCTATAGCATCCTCTGTAGATCTATTTCTTCTGTATGAAAACTGGTGTTTGCAGAAGATCAGAAATGATGTGCTGGCAGACCAATTTCTTAAAGCACTTCATGATGATAGGAGTGAGTGCCACTGGTCTGTAATTGTTAAGGTTATTGATAGGGAACTTCTTTGGCAGCAGAACAATGGTGGAAGCCTTCAAAGAAGATGGAATAGTGGACTGGGTTAAAGATTAATTGAAGATCCTGGTAAAGACTACAGCCAACTGATCAGCACAGCCTCTAAGCACTCGGCCAGGGATACTGTTTGCTCCTCTAGTAGCACACTTAACATGCTGATAGAATTTAGGGAGCACTGCTTTTAAATCATCCTGATTAAAGTCCCCCGCTATAATATACACAGCATCAGGATACTTATTCTGCTGATTACTAACAATGTTGTACAAGAATCCCAAAGCTATGGTAATATTGGCATCAGGTGGGATATAGACTGCAGTAATCAAAACCACGTTGAACTCCCGTGGAAGATATATGAGTCTACATTTAAGAGTCATATACTCCAGATCCATGGAGCAGTGGCTGTCTACAGTCTTTATATATTTATGAAATTATATTTTATGAAGCATTTTAAGAAAAGGAATGCATAATTCATATAATAGGAGAGAAATAAAAAGGGGAAAAGAAGGGGAAAAATGAGAAAAATGAAGTACTTAGGGGATTTAATTAGGTTACCAATTTTTATATTTCATTGTTTTACAAACTACAAATAATTGTCAAAATAAAGAATCAAAGCAATATATGAATAGCAATAGCAATAGTCACCATAGTATAAGCTGTAAAATGAGTTTAAAAATTGGAGGAGTGTCCAACTGAGCTATTAAAAACTTTATACTAAGAGAAGGATTAGTATCAGTCCACATAAACAATTATACTTTAAAAAATGGTTCTCATGTTGAATTAAATTTTGTGCCAGATTTAATTCTGAAATACGAAGGTCATTAAAGCATAGTCCCAGAGCTTAAGTAGCTATCCTTCTTCAGAAGAAATCCTTTCTAAGAGGAAATATAGAATTACTTTGATGCAGTTATGCCATACAGAACTAATTCAATATACTTTGTGGCAGCATAAGGTTTACTAATATTTTATTAAAAAAAATAACTATTGAGGAAATGCGACCTTTGAATTTATGTTGTTCTATTATCAATCATTTTCCAAGATTGTTGAGTTTTACAACTTTGCTGCCAAACGTAAAAGAAATTATCCAATTTGATATTTACTGTATATTTCTAATCATTTTCAGAGAACAAATTGTCCTTTTTAGCAATCAATAGTAGAGTGATCTATCAGCAGTAAAATATCTTTTAAAAAACCATCTTTTCTCTAGATACAATATGTGGTATGAATTTAGTATTTTTCTTTCATTAAAATTTCCATTTTAATGGAATTAAACTATTCCATTTATTATATATAATTCTGTCTGCATTTGCTTAATTGTAAATTCTTTAGCTGATTAAATTTTTGAATCATATTTCATCAACAATTTATAAATAAAGCCCAGCCAATTTCAAATTTATGTTAGAAGGTTTTCAAATTCAGTCAACTCTCTAAGTGTTCCCTCTTGTTTTTCTATTTCTTCTAACATATTTGAAAAACATAGTAGTTCTGCCCATTCTGAAGAGAATAATCACAAACAGTTTATCTTTTGCTTATTGATAAATCAAATTTTTGAGTCTATATATTTTGTTGTCTTTCAACTAAGTGAATTTCTTTGTGCTTTCCTCTTCATAAAAATAAATATTCAATAATGTGAATAGGTTTTGTGTGATTGTTTTCCTATTTTTATTTCACAATTATTAATATTATATGATCTCTTCTAAGGATATTTTCTCTTTATATCAGTAATATGGTATTTGAGCTATGTATCTGGACATTCTGTTCTCTCAATGAAGATAACCAACTATAGGCTGATATAATCCAATCAATAATCCAACTGAAACAATAGCGAGATACAGTTTATGTTTGGAATCACCAGATTATCTCATTATTTCAATCCTACAGTATCCTAAACGCAGTCCTTGGCTTTTTATTAGACCATCTAAAATTCATTATTTGTCTTCGGCAACATCTTATTTTAATTTTCCTTGGAGTAATTGAAAGTTGATTCTTGATTAAGAATTCATTTTAATGGCTGCAATAGGTTCTAAGCAAGACAGTTTTTACTTTCTCCATCTTAAAAATACCCTGCCATTACATTTTTTCCAAATCTGTGAATAATGATTTACAAATATATTTTTACTGTCTTTGTCAATTAAATTTCCTTGATTTTCAGTAGTAGTATTAAACCCTGTAATTTAGTACAGATATCACTATTCTTCATTAGAGAAATTCCTGTGAACATTATTGGTGCCTTTGAAAGGACACTAAATTTTTATACTTCATTTTCTAATCACTTGTAAATTGTTTGTTAACTGAATTTCAGCTATTAGAAACCTCTGGATCAATAACTTGGACAGCTGTGAGTGAGTTTTTTTCAATATTTGGTTAAAAAAAATTAAGTGAAAGTTTAAGAAATTAAAAAACAGTTTTTGAGAATAAATAACAAAAGGCTGATTAAAACTGATTTTAGAAAGTTAGAAATGGTCCAGATAAATTTGAAATAAGTTTTTGGAATCAATTACAAAGAATTCTTCCCAGAGGAAAGTGCTTTTATTTTTTATTTAAAAAAACATAATAAAATAATATTTTAAAAATTGGCAAGAGAATCCTAGAAAAAATTAAAGATTACAATTAAAGGAGAAGAACACATAAATTCAAATTACAAATACAGAACGAAGCAAAATATTCTACTGTTGGACAAACTGAAGGAATAGACTCAGAAGTCAAAGACTGTGTCTAAAAGATGTTATGGAAGAAGAACAAGTTCTTCTAGAGAAGATCAAGACTGAGTTGAAAGTGTACTTATAAATGACAGGCTACTAGAATAATATGGAAAAATGTTACACTGGACATACAAAAGAAATTAGTTGATACCTTAATAATTAAACAGGATATAAAACGATAAACCGATGTGGGTAATTTACTAATTTTCCTATATTGGATTTACAAAAGAGGCTTGTTAAAGTTTTGAAAGATCTTGTGAGAAGAGGCAAAAAAAAAAAAAATCAATTTCTACAACATTAGTTGAATGGACTAAAAGATAAGATTGCTAGAAATAGAAGGTAGGTAAATAGAACTGCTTTATTTGATTAAAATAGATACGTTGATAACTGCTCATGGACTTTTATTTACCCCAGGATTGAAATGGTGTTTTATGGATTGATTTATTCATAAGAGCTGGGATATGGTAATAAGAGATCATTTGTTGTATTTTAAGAGAAGATGATAAGTTACAAAAATTGTTTAATTTGTTGTAATGAAGGTGGGAATACACTTTATATATTTCTTTTCTCTTTATTATATTCTTGCTTTTATTTCATTTCTATTTTTCCTGTTTTGTTTTTTCCGTCTTTTTGTATCTTTTTTCTTTCTATCCTATTTTTTTAAAGTTTAGTTTAGTTTTTTGTTTGCACTTGTATGATTGCAATGATAACCTTTAACAATATTACTATTAAAATTGAATTTATTCTTATCTATGTGATATCCTGACACTGAACCATATTTTATGAGTGCTAAAGTGTCCTTTGTGCTAAAAATTGAAAAAACAAAGGAAATTGAAGTAAGAAATGAAATTGAAATGTTAAATGATGTAAGAAATTGTTGTAAGTAGACCAGCAGATATAGAAATGGTTTATATGTAAAAATATCAGGAAGCAATTGAAATATTAGGAAAAGAGAAAAATAAATATTGAAATGGAAATAAGAGGTGGAAAGTTAATTAAATTGAAAGATTTTAAGGTAGAAATGAAACAAGTTGAAACATAATGTTAACAATTTTAAAATATGATGGGAATTTTGAGGAATATATGCAATAAAGGGAGAGTACTGAATTGAAAATGAATACAATAATAGAGAGAGATAGAAGAAGGAGTAGGGAGATTGAAGGAAGGGAGAAGGAGAGAGAGGAACAGAAGAAAGGGAAGAGGAGAGGAAGAAAAGAAAGGGGAATAAGAGTAGGAGGGAAGGTTAGATAGAGGGAGGAAAGGAGGAGGGGGAGAAAGGACGGGGAAGTAGAGAAGGAATAGGAGAGGAGGGAAGAAGAAGGTAGGGAGAAGAAGAGAAAGAGAAGAAAGATTGCTGTAAAACAAAAAAGATGAAATGGAAGAAAGGCATCCCCGAACACGTTTAAATATATTAAGATAAAGAATGAATTAATAAAAAATAAAATTAAGGAGAATGTATATGATTAAGAATAAAAAAAATAGAATTTGAGGCTGAAAGAAGATACTGTTTATAAAAATAAGAATAGAAAAATTAAGATTTGATTAACAAATATGGAAAAAGAACACTTTGGCAGAAACTGTAACTAAGTAAAATATATTTGGATATGATGAATTATATATGATATGATATAATATGGTCAATACTCTGTTTCAAAAATATGTGGGTGTGTATTGGGGGAAAACCAATAAAACTTGTAAAAACAAAAAAAGAGAACTTCTTTTTGTTGATCTATAAATTTTGTAAATTGTATTGTATTCTGGTACTCTTCAATCTTATTTGGATCAATGTCTGTACAAACCTAAGTAATCGTTCTTTTGACCTGTTCCTTCTGCAGTTGGTAATACAGTGTTTTGTCTGACATGTTGCCTTTTTCAAGATATCTCTGTCTGACCAAACTTAAATTCTTGTAGGTCTTATTTTCTTCTTTTAAATCTTTGAACTTTGTTCCAAGCCCAGAACCAAGTTTTGCTTGTTTCTTAATTCTAATTCTTTCAGTTCATCCACTGTTTTTGCATAGCTCTTTTTCTATTTGATACTACAATCCTTTTAGAAATGCTTTGTTAGACTCCCATACCTTGATGGGATTTGATAACTTGATTTGGAAAAAGCTCTTTAATTCCTATTGGTACTTCAACTGGTTACACTATAATTTTGTTAAGTTTCCACTTCTCTGGTCTAACGGAGTTCCTCTCTTTAATTTCACAATTATTGGGTTATCATCTGCATATGTAGGAGCTATGGTTTCTACATATCTATGATTGGTTAAAAATGAATTAGAAATCCAGCATGGCATCTTTCTTTACAAGTGCTTAACAAGAAAATATTTTGATTTGGCACATACACTGGCAAGACTTAAGAAAATAAAATAATATTTCCTGTATCCAGGGTTCCTCTGCCTGTCCCTCAGAGATGAAATCAAAAGCCTACCTATTGCTATAGAATTTGAAACGTTCTGTGCTTATCTGATGAATAATAACTACCTTTTTTATTCTCCTTCCTCTTTTCCTTTAATAGCAGTTGCTACTATATATATATATTTAGAGCTTATTCTCTTATATCTTTATTCCCAGAATTGGAGGGGTGTTCGTACAGCAACCTAACCCAAACTTTTATTTTTTTTCACAAAATCCAGCACAGTTGGAGTGGGTAAATTATCTTTCTGGTTTAATTTTTTGCACTAGGCTCATTTTTGTGAACTCAGATTCATAATTACTTAAACCCTTTCATCCTCATCAGTTTGGTCCTAAGTAAGCCTTTAACAATGTCTCTAAATGTGGGGACTCTTGTGTTTGACCAAGTGTCTGGCAGTGGCCAGGTGGTAGACAATTGGTTTTTTGAGGAGCACCAGGTGAGAAGATTTTAAGCTTTATTAATAAGTTTAGCAGGCAAATATAAGTGGAAACATAAAAGGATAATATATCAAGCAAGATGCTCTCCATTCAGCTGTTGAGAACCCCAATAAAACAGGAGGGAGACCCTCATTGGCTGTTTTTTGCACAGCACTGAGAGTTTAAGCCGGTGCTGAATCTCAAAGACCAAAGGGCACTAAGGTTTTTTCATTAAGGCTGGCATCAAACTTTGTAGCCCTGCTTCCATAAAACTGCAGGATCTGACCCTAACTGGATGATGCATAACTCTGGGATGGGAACAAGAGTTCTGGAAACTTAAACAGATAAGCCAGTGTTCACCTAAATACAGGTAGTCCTCGAGTTACCACCACATTGAGAAATTTATCTTGCTAAGTGAAATATTTGTTAAGTGAGTTTGCCCCATTTTATGACTTTTCTTGCCATAGTTGTAAAGTGAATCATTGAATTTGTTAAGTTAGTAACATGGTTGTTAAGGAAACCTGGGCTCCCCATTGATTTTGCTTGTCAGAAGGTCACAAAGCTGATCACATGACCCCAGGACACTACAACCGTCATAAATATGAACCACTGGCCAAGTATCTGAATTTAGATCACATGACCATGGGGATGCTGCAAAAATTGTAAGTGTGAAAAACAGTCATGAGTCACTTTTTCCAGTCCTGTTGTAACTTCGAAGGGTCACCAAATGAACTGTTGTAAATCAGGGATTACATGTAATCCTGAGATTTTTTTTACAGTTGTGGGAACACTTTCCCCACCCCTGCCAAACAATAGTAAAAAAAACAAGCAGGCTTTAAACATAGCTCAGAATGAATCCTAAATTATTAAAATTTTCTTAATATGAAGGGAAAATTAAAACATGTCACTATGCTTTTCAAAATTGTCTTCACAATTGCACTACTGCTATAGACCCTGACTTTCATTTGGTTTACAAAAAGGCATAATACTTATTTAAAATATAAATGGGCTCTTATGTGGTTTTTTTTCTTTTCTTTGATAATTGATTTTTATGTTTCTTTTATTTTGATAATATATGCATTTTTATTTTTGCATTTCTTCCATTTATTTTTTGTCTATTTTAAAAGCAATAATAGAATATATTATATAGAGTATATTTACTACTATACACAGAAAAATTTGAATATTATCTGAAATTATTAGTTAGCACCACTGGGAATCAGAAAAGAAATAAGGAATGTTAGTCACTTGAAACAACAAGATCAGATTTTTAAAGCTGGAGTCCATCTATTTTAATCTGGAGTTATAAAAATTAGATAAGCTTCTGACAATATCCACCTGCTAACTTCTTTTTTGGATATGAAGGCAAATTGATGAATTCAGATCTCCTGTTCTAATTTCAATAGACTCTGAAATGGTCTTTGATATGGTCCAGTGTGACTTCTGAACTAATTCTCAGAATATATGGGCATTCGTCATCTTTTATTCACTGGAGTTCAAACTGATACCTTTAGCCAGTAGCTAGAATTATTACAAATTATTACTTGTCAACTTGTATCATGGAACCCATCTGATTGACTTTTTAAATCTTTAATCTGGTTCTTGAACCTTTTGGCTTCTATTAGAAAATCTCAAGATATTATAGTGATACTTCATATAAATTATTCTTACTTGCTGATGATATTATAGCTATTTTGACATTACACTTATTGAAGTCATACAGCATACAGTTTATATCCTGGTTATACTATTACCTAGAATAAGTCATTTGCTTCCTTTCTGAGCTATTATATCACCCAAAAGATTAGGATTCATAATTTGGACACAATAAATGCATGCGTTTATAGCTTTCTTGAAATATATCAGAATGTTGAATACTTCATGTCTAAATGTATAAATTCAATTTCAATAAGCATAACTTGATGGCTAAAACTTCTAATAAAACCCTGGGGTAAGATTAAAATGATTATTACATTAAGTTAAATGTATATTTTAAGCAGAGTTCCAATGTTAATCCCCACTGGACACTTTATTCTGCTAGAAAATGTTTATGGCTGGCAAATTGAGGTTGCTACATGAACATCGCAGCTGTAACCTACTAGATTTTTGTCTATGTCATTGGGCTTTTATTTTAATATTCTTTTGGAAAAAGATCTTTTATTGATCAGGTATTTTTGCAGGGGTGGGTTCTACTAATCTTCACTACTGCTTTGCAACGGGAGTGCACATGCTTCATGACGACGTCTGGGTGGGCGGGAAGAGCCTCCCGCCACTTTACTACCGGTTCACAAGAACCGGACAGAATCGGGAGCAACCCACCACTGATTTTTGGAACTACGTATCATAAGGCCTATCTGGAAATAACTATGTAAGTGAAATCTTGGCAAATGTTAGGGTTTAGTTGTATGGGCTTTTTATTTTTGTTTCTAGCCTTGGAAGTTGATAGGAAGATTTGGTCATTAATAGATAAGTGATTATGTTTTGATTCCAAATCACATGATAAATAGATGTTATGGAATAACACTTATTGAAAACAGAAGGAAGATGTTTATTAGAATGCTCATGCCTAACAAGAGATTGTTAGATTAAATCTAATGGGTATTTCAAAGGTTTGAGTGATTCTATTTTGAATATGATTTACCTACAACGTTTGCATGGTGAAATATTCAACTGAAATGTAACTGAGCTTTATTTGAGTTTCTAATAATTATATATAATAATACAGTTTTGGGAAGAAATATTGTTTTAATCAAATTGAAAGGCTGAATGTGTAATGCTGTGCTGATCAATGCAATTCTGTTATTCTGACAGCTTTGGCTCTACCGAATCTGAATCCCCTGGGATATAGTAAAG
Organism: Pantherophis guttatus; assembly: GCF_059756535.1. Taxonomy (NCBI): domain Eukaryota; kingdom Metazoa; phylum Chordata; class Lepidosauria; order Squamata; family Colubridae; genus Pantherophis; species Pantherophis guttatus. The sequence continues at coordinate 228,401,496 of NC_142063.1, read as the reverse complement.
AGGATACTTTTATATATAGGGAAAGAAAACTATCCCAAGCATTGAAGGAATGGATTCAGTATATAGTCTGTCATCTAGTTATAAAAATTTTTGTGTTCTAAAATGAGATGACAAAAAGACATATGTTACCATATAAACTAGCTTGAATGATTTATGTAATTTTATATTGATAACAATAGATATTATATGAATATTCCTTTTTGTTACTTAATTTCTTCTCTTTTTGTCACTATTACTTTATTTAAATTTATTTTTTCATAACTTGGAGCTTTTCTTTAAAAAAAAACACCTCCATAGCCACAATATATTCTTGTTTGTTTGTTTGTTTGTTTGTTTACCTTGTAGTTTTCTGCATTTCACTATTAACAAAAAATAAAATCTTTATACTGGATATTTATTTATTTGGATACATATTTCGCATCATATTTTTGCAATACAGATAGTATCCTCTTTTCTAATTCTAACGAGCTGCCACACACCCACACTTCAGCTGTTATTTCTGCTGGAAAAGAAAGCCGCCAGATATAGTTGCTTAATAAAGCAGTCGATGTGCACGTGCTTAAAATACATGACTATTTCAGCTGGATTTAGGTTGCAAAGAATGTATGTGCCCTTGATCATATTTTACAAATATTTGGGGCCATCAGCATTCCTTTTAATTGCCATTCATCTTTCAAGGGCTACTGATTTAATATCTACTCCAGCTTAATATTGGATTTTAGAAGCAGAACTCTCTGCAATTAGAGGGTGTTTCCTTGGAAATCAGCATGATGGCTGGAAAATGGAAAAAAAAAATCAACAGCAATACCATTTCTCCCTAATAGAAATTAAAAGAAATTGAAGCAGCAGCAATATGGATTTATGGCATGGCAGTCCGCCATGTCAGAGAATTAAAATAGTATATTGATTTACATTGTTCACTTACAGTGGTTTCAAAACCCTGTGCCTAAAAAGGGAAAAAAGAGGCAATCCTCCATTTGCATATGCATTCACAGGAAGAAAAGGAAGATCAGAAATGTAATGTTAACAACTATCCATAAAGACTGCAAAATGTGTGGTTCACCTAACTTGGTTCCTAAATCTTAGATCTGCTGTTTTCACATTCCTTTCATTCTTTAGAAAGCTGTGTGTTTTCACCAGCAATAGCCTTCAGTAACTAACTAATAGTTCCCAGGCAACCTGGAGGCAGAAGCTAATTCCAAATTTACTGATATGTATTTGAGTGATTGATAGCAGGTTTTCAAGAATTTCAGATTTTTGTTGTTTTATTTTTTAACTATAACAGGATGAAAGTAGCTAGCTACAAATTTTAGAAGAAATCAGGAGAAGAAGTGGCCTTTTGGGTGAAGAGTTTATAAATTCTTCACTTCTGATATTACCTATGTGCTGACTTAGTACAGTGGAATATGCAAGACTGAGTGTTTTCATCAAAATAATAAAAGCAACATCATATTGTCACAACCTAATCCCTATCCCCTTTTTACCTTTGTACAACATCACAATACATGTTCAAAAGAAGTGAAGCATGCATCATGATGGCCCAACACTGCTTTGTCACTTGATCCCTTGACATTTCCCATGGATGCTTCTACATTGGGTCTTCCCCCACACCACCAATCATTCTACTTCTATTTACAAGTCTTTGTATTTTATGGTTTTCTCCAGTTCTTTCTCTTGTAGTCTGAGCTCTTCCACTTCCAATCTTCATTTTGGATAGCATTTTGGATAAAAATGCTATCTAAGCATTTTTATTATTTTTTCTCTATTCACAAAAAATGTGAGGGCACAGCTGCCAGTTCTTTAGCTGGCATTGAGTTTTTCCCAAGAACCTAGGATTTCATAATGTATCATTGTAGTATATGTGCGGATCACAAGGCAAAATGCACTTTAAAATACATATTGGGATGAGGGTTCATAACTTGAAGATTACCAAAATAGATCTCCAAATATATATGCATGTTTTCCTGGCATAGAAATTTCATTCCTAGGCTGATCTTGGTCTGTTCTTAGACCCCATGGAGCCATGGTGGCACAGTAGTTAGAGTACAGTACTGCAGGCTACTTCTGCTGCCTGCTGGCTGCCTGCAATTTGGCAGTTCAGATCTCACCAGGCACAAGGTTGACTCAGCCTTCCATCCTTCTGAGGTGGGTAAAATGAGGACCCAAATTGTTGGGGGCAATATGCTGACTCTGTAAACCGCTTAGAGAGGGCTGTAAAGCATTGTAAAGTAGTATACAAGTCTAAGTTATATTGCTATTGCTACTGATTTTCAAGGGTGTTTGGGGGAGGTTCTCAACTATTTGGTAGGCAGTTCAATAATGTACCCACTCAATCGCCAGAATACAAAGATGGCAAGGATGGTGGATGGGCTTGGCCATGAGTGGCTTATCCTTGTTTATTGCCTCAGGAGTTGTCAAGGATTTACCCAGGATCTCTGAAGATGAAGGGAGAGAACAAACACCTGGGATAATGCTGATGAAAGTCAACAAGCAAATATTATCAGACATGCTCAGTTTTACACTATGGTGGTAGAGGCAGAAAAGTACCAAGACTTCTTTGCCTTTTTAATGTAAACTGACTGCCATTTAGTGACATCGTTTAACATCATTTGGTCCCCGTAGGAGAGCAACAGTCTGGAAGAACTACTTTCCTACTACTGGTAGAGACAGTTTTGCTAGGCACTTTCCACATAAAATCTTTCATGATTGCTCAGATGTATGAGAAAGTTCAGAGTTCAGCGTTGAGATGCCAGGGTTAATACTTTGTAAGATTATCTAGGATTTGTTTTAACCTGTGTTCTCTGAGAAACAGGACAGGTTTTTCTGTGAGATTAGCTCCAACATATGGGCTGAATCATTGTCACTCATGTTTTATTAGACCTGCCATGGAAAGATAAGAAGTTCACTTCAGGAGGCACTGAATGCTTCTTTGAGAGAGGGGCTGGTACCACCAGCTTTGTAAAAGTGACAGTGCACCTCCTCCTCAAGAGTTCATTCCTAGATTTGGCCCTCCTGGACAACTTTCATCTCCCAACTTTTCTTACTGTGATTGGGTAAGATTTAACAAAGACACTGAATTGAAGTGGAAGGCCCAAATTCCCAAAGTTCAGGTTGGACATGGGATGCAAACTACATATGTGACTCTTGTGGATGTCCTGTACTGGAGCATGATGGAGAAAATGCAATGCTTGTCATCCTGATGAATCTTAGCGAGAATTGGTATCAATGAACAAAGTATCCTTCTGGAATATCTGCAAGACTCGGGGCACTAATTTTCACCCTTCCTGAGTGGGGTTCCATGTGGGAGGGAGGGCAAACCTAAATCAAATCTGAAACTAGAGCTGGTATAATCTGTGCCTACCTGCCTATTAGTGGGTGAGGGCTGTTATTGTAGAATATCACCAATATTGTGTTATATACACAATATATATTATAACATAATATATAAGTTATATATTGTATATATTATATATTTATTTTACGTAAATACTATATTATTTACTATGCACAGATGCACACTCATTCAGTCGTTCACTCACACATATACATATACATACATAGCCAGAGTCCTGGTTACATTTGGGACAATCTACTTCAAATAGAGTCTGCCTGTTGGATATTAGCAGGTTAAGGTGGCATGTTTTTGCAGTATCATAGTTAAGATACTGTTTTATTCTGATATAATGATTTCATGGGTTTTTTTAAAATATAGGGATAATGTCAGATAGAAGATATCTGGGAAGACTACTGAATATTGTTTTAACAGATTTTTTAAAAGACATTTATACTTACTGCTTAAGAAATAAGCAAACAAAATAGCCTCTTGGCTGGTATTAATTTAATTCACTATAATTTTAAGGCTAGAGAGAAATGCCAGGTATTAATCATCCTTGGAGGAATCCCTACTAATAGAGATTGCAAATATACTGTTAGATGGAAAAGCCTGAAGATATTCCTTTGCAAATGATTGCTAATGTGATGTTTCTCTGATGCTGTTTAAGGAATAATCCCAATATAGTCCTTCTTTACAGAAACCTCCTTTCTCCTAACTGTGCATCCTTTTCGCTTAAATCCTAAATTTGTACAATGCTGCTTTGCCTTGTGCATCTTGATAAAAATGTCCCCACCCCCACTGAGATTGAGGCAAAGAACAAAGGCGAGACAGTTTTCATCATTCAGCTGGTTTTTTTTAAAAAAGCAAAATGATCCACAATTCAAATTCACATGTATTAATGAACAAGGATAGTAAAAAAAAAAGCTACATAATAAAATGAATAAAGGGCAATGGCTACAAAAGGCCAAGACTCGGAACCTTCACGCTCCTTTAAAGAGGTGAACGCTATTATGATAGGAAGCCGGGAAGAAAGAAAGAAAATAGAAGACACCATAAACTGAACTCTTCTCACTTTGCGTGCAAAGAACAGCCAGCAACTGTGATTTGCAACGGCCACAGAGAAATGAGGATATCAGTGTCTCGCTATATGCAATCACCAGGATCAGAGACAGCATAGCTCTCCTGGGAAATAACAACGAGAGAAGTTTAGTGTCTACATGTTTTGCTTGGGGGCTATTTGCCTCTCTGGAAATAGGGTTGATGCACGTTCGGATTCAGCAGAGCACTTTGTATGTTTTTAAAACCACTCATTTCAGACACAGCCAACCAAAGCAATGAACAACATGCCAACCGTTGCGATGTACCCTGTTTTGCCCTTGGTGTTCTAATCCTCAGGGAATTATGGTTGTACAATTTTTTTGCCAGTTTGTCTTACCGTCCCATTATAGGTGAGTGAATAGATTCATTCACTGACATTTGGAATGAAGACTCCTCTCCCACACATCCCAATATGTATTTTAAAGAGCATTTTGCTTTGCTTGTGAGATGCACATATACTTGATTAGTTTCCACCCAACAATGGTTGGGAACTAATAAAGGAGAGAAGCAACCTGGAATTAAGGAGAAACTTCCTAATAGTGAGGACAATTAACCAGTGGAACAGGTTTCCTTCAGTGCTCCATCACTGGAGGTTTTTAAAAGACTGACAGACACCTATCTGAAATGGTACAGGGTCTCCTGCTTGAGCAGATGTTTGGACTGGAAGAACTCCAAGGTCCCTTAAAGCTCTATTCTGATTGATTGATATGCTGATACATTATGAAATCCTAGGTTCTTGGTAAGAACTCAATGCCACCTAAAGAACTGGCAGCCGTGACCTCACCTTGTTATGAATAGAGAGTAATAATAGTAGTAGTAATAATAATAATAATAGCCTATCCCAGGTCCTTGGTAAGGACTCAATAGATAGACAAAAATGCCAAACTCAGTCTGAACATCTGGTTGACTGTGCAATGAATAATAACAATAATAACAATAATAACAATAATAACAATAATAACAATAATAACAATAATAACAATAATAACAATAATAACAATAATAACAATAACAATAATAATAATAATAATAATAATAATAATAATAATAATAATAATAAATATAGTGAAGATCTTGTGGGACTTTCGAATACAGACGGATCATCATTTGGAACATAACATGCCAGATATCATGGTTGTTGAGGGCCAAAGCATATAGTTTATTGATATCGCTGTACCAGGAGACGCCAGAGTCGAAGAAAAAGAACTGAAAAAAATCACAAAATATCACGACCTGGCTATCGAAACTATACGGCTATGGATGAAACATGTAACAGTGATACCCACTGTCATCGGGGCACTTGGTACCATGTCCAAGAATTTTACAAAACACATCAAGAAATTGCAGCTTCCTGCAATAACACCAGTGGAACTGCAAAAAACTGTGCTACTCGTAACATCATATATTTTAAGAAGATACTTGATTGATACCTAGGACGCTGGCAGCAACCCATATCAACCATTAGCACCAATCAATCGCATTTGTGACACATTTTTAAATGTTCAGTTGACTGAGTTTCATGTTTAAGGAATAAAAGAGATGATGATGATGATGATAATGATAATAACAATAATAACAATAACAACAACAACAACAACAACAACAATAATAATAATAATAATAATAATAAGCAGCAGCAGCAGAAGTCTGGAGAGTGGATCTTGGAGTACAGGTAGTCCTTGACTTACACCCACAATTGAGCCCAAAATTTCTGTTGCTAAGTGCAACAGTTGTTAAATAAATTTTGTCCCATTGTATGACCTTTCTTGCCACAGTTGTTAAGTGAATCACTGCAGTTTTTAAGTTAGTAACATGGTTGCTAAGTAAATCTGGCTTTCTCACTGACTTTGCCTGTAAGAAGAGTGCCGAAGCTGATCACATGACCCCGGGACACTGCAATCGTCATAAATATGAGTCAGTTGCCAAGCATCTTAATTCTGATCACATCACCCTAGGGATGACTGCTTACATTGTCATTAAGTGTAAAAAACTGTCATAAGTCACCTTTTTCAGTGCCATTATAAATTCAAACAGTCATTGCACGAAGTGTTGTAAATTGAGGACTATCTGTACCTGGAGACAGCAGAACAGAACAGAAAGACGTGGAGAAAATCACTAAGGACCTGCAAATAGAAGTAAAATGACTGTGGCAAAAGAAAGTAAAAATAGTATTGATAGTAAGAGGTGCTTTGGTTGCAATCCGAAAACAACTGAACACTATTGGCATTGATCAAGTCACCATCAGTCAATTACGAAAGGCAGCTTAACTTGGAACAGCTTACATCCTGCAATGGTACCTTTAAACACCACCAGACAATAACATGGATAAAAATGCCAAATCCAGTCTAAACATCTGGCTGACTGTGCGATGAACCAAAATAATATTTTTTTAAAAAAAACTTGTATATCACTCAATCCTCAATGATTCTGGGTGTTGAAAGAGATGTGACTGCATGAAAGTGCCGATTACAAAAACACATAACGTGAAAGTGTGATTTATAACTTCTAGTCACATGTAAGGTAGCATGTACGAGAAAGAAAAGAGGTTTGGATCTTGCAGTTGGTCTGTCACAATGCTAAATTATCCTATTGTTCTTTACTTAAGAATTTCAAATCACATCTGATTGGCTGCTTCTTACTTAGTCTGTGGTCACCTTGAAGAAGGACCAGAATATCCAGTTACTCTTATATAGCAAAATAATTCAGTGTGTTTGATAGATTTGTGTTCTTCCTTAGAAATGCTATAAATATTGTTATAGTAGCTGCTTAAGTTCAGCATTTTTTTGTTCCATGCAAAAACCAAAACTGAAGGACAATTAAAGTCTGGGTTACAGGACACTCGCTGGCTTAGTTCCTAATGATCTGCTTTATATGTTGCTCAAAACCTACACCAAAGCACTATGCCTCCTGAGGTCTAAAGTGCATTTCTAGATGAGGTCTCAATTTTCCACAGATGCTCAAGATAAAAATCTGTCACTTCCAAATAAATGACTTAATTTATTTTCTAGGAGTCTCTCCTTTAGTTTTTATCCCGCCTTTAAATATTCCACTCTCTTTTCTGCTCCATCTTTTCTCCTCTCCTCATTAATATTCTCTTCATGTGTGCATGATAAGCATATCGTTTCAGGAGATAAATTGCTCTCAATCCTTCAAGGTGTTAACATCCTGACAGCTTTATGGTACGTCCTTGTTACTAATCATTTGAGAAGTAGGGCTGCCGCAACATCTGGATGTGGCTGAGATTTTGCCTACCGCTCTTCCATCTTCCCACAATTAATCTTCCCTATTCCTAGCTGCTCACCACAAATCTTGACTCAGAGTTTTGCGTGGTTTCATATTGCACTGAATTGTTGGCTACATGATTGTTTTCTACCCATGCCATAGTATATTATCATTGGCTGGTTTCACTGTGCATGAATTGATTTTTCACTCTCCTCCCATACTCTTATGCTAATGATACTGCACTCCATTAATCAATTAATCTCTCTAGCCTGCATTGGCAGAACCATTTAAACATGACCCTACAGTCTCCTTGTTCTGACTCACAAATCACTGACATGCAGAATATGAAACCTCTAATTAAGGAAATTCAAGGTTTTGAGCAAATTTGTAGTACTAAAAGATCAAAGGTACTCAGGCAAAGGCATAATGCTGCCTTGTGTGCTGAGATAGCTTTCAGCCACATGTCAATCATAATGGGAAAAATACAAATGAGAGCCTTCAAAGCTCAGCATGTTAAAGTAAGAAAGCAAAAGAATTTGATTTCCATTTTGGATATTAAAAATGCGTTGTTCAGGCCAAAAGCACTCCAGTGTAAGAGACATTGGTAGTGTTAAGCTGAGGCAGGGGATATACTCAGTATCTGAGAAAGTAAGGAACCCTATGGAGTGGCAAGAGGAAAGAATGGAATGATTGACTTTTCTAGAAGCACATTAAATGATCTTTCCATGCACAATGTTCTCTACCCCTTGGGATAATCGTTGCATAACTATCCTTTGACACGAAGGAAGGAAAATAGGGATAATTGAAGATTTCGGAAGGAGAGAAGAAACAGAATTTTCCTCAGTATTCACAATTTATAGAATTGGGAGTCAGGGCCTTCCTCAACCATTTTGGTGACACAGTACTAAATTATACTAAATTAAATTGAGTTCCTTTAGATTTCTACAAAACAAACTGTTTTCAGTTTCAGAGCCAACTTTAACTTTTAAATCAAAATAAAATAGTGCCAGAGGACCCAGAGGAAAAGATAGACTAGGGATAATTCAGCCCTCCCCCCCATTGGCTCTCTTCCACATAATTTCTCAGGATAGTCTCTCCTAGCAAGGCTTTGGAGTAGGATGGTAATATTGGAATGTAATTCAGCAACTCAGACTAAATTATTCTTTCTCCCTTTTTCCACCCTATGTATGTTCATCTACACTGAGCCTCTAAAATCCAGATTGCTAATCTGAATTTAAGAATGCTGATTCAATGGATCCTTTCTGTAATTGCAGTTGTTTCAAAGAGGCACCAAAGTTTTAGGTGTTAGGAGACAAATCCGTTAGGCATTATCCCAGCTGAAAAGTCCTGATTTGTCTTGCTGACAAATTTCTCTTTCAGTAGCTAAACAACAGGACAAGAGAATCAGCTATCCTTGGCTCATGGTAATCAATGGATGAGACTTATTTGAAGAACTGCATACAAAGATAAATTACCCAATGGTCAAACTACATTTGAAAAATCCTGGAGAATTGGCAAAGTGTCAGATGATTGGAGAAGGCAAAATGTTGTCCATATTTTCAAAAGAGGAGAAAAGGAGGCTCCAGGAAATTACAAATCAATCAGTCTGACAATAATATCTGGGAATTCTAGAGCAAGCCATAAAAAGATCTGTGTGTAAGTATCTAGACACAGTGCAGTTATTGCCAGAGTCTATAGAAGGAATAGATCAGACATCCAGCTCTTGCTTATCAATGGAGACCAAGTCAAGCAAGTGGCTAGTTTTAAGTTTCTGGGTGTTATCATAAAATAGGACCTGACCTAGGGCACTCACATTGCAGCACTGGTCAAAAGGGCCCAGCAGAGATTAAACTACCATATTTTTCAGTGTATAAGATGCATCGGAGTATAAGACGCACCTTAATTTTGGGGGAGGAAAACAAGGAAAAAAGTATTTTACCTCTGCCTACCAGCATTTAAGGTGGCGCCACCCTCTTCCTCCTCCTGCAAGCGAGAGGTGCAGGGCCGCTTTCCCCAAAGAGACCCCTCGCATGCTCTGGGGGGAGGGACAGATCACAGCCTGAGGAACAAACCTCTTCAGGATGGTCTGGGGGGGGGGAATCTGCCCTGCAGCTTTGGGGAACAAGGCGGGTGCCACGATTTGTGGTTGGTCACCCCTCTGGCCATGCTGACTTCACTCCCCAGCAATGTGAGAAGCTGCTGCCGCCGCTCCCTAAGCCCTCTCTGTGCCCAGGAGCCAAGCCGAGCTGAATGGGAGCCCGTAAAGGGAAACATTCCTCCTTTCCAGCCATCGCTGCCTGGATTCCCCAATGCAATTCTCAAGAGTCGCGCTTCAGGTGGCGGCCAGTTCCCCTGCAATGTGTAGCAGGGAACTGGGAAGTTCTTTGGATTCGGGGAGGAGATTGTAGCACTGCCACCTGAAAGTGTTTTTCTGCACATTGCAGAGCCGCACGCCCCCGTCCTCCTTCTCAGCAGACTCAACTTCTCTTTCCTCCTGGTCAGATCCGCCGCCTGAAACACGGTACACTTTTTTTTGTCTCTGCACATACCCCATGTTTGGAATTGGGAAAGGGATCGCAGGTGCACGGAATGCACACAATGCCAAATGTGCACGGAACACTGTTACCTTCCCACCAAAGGTGGTCCCTATTTTTCTACCTGCATTTTTTACGTGCTTTCGAACGGCTAGGTTGGCAGAAGCTGGGACAAGTAATGGGAGGTCACCCCGTTACGCAGCGCTAGGGATTCAAACCGCTGAACTGCCGACATTTCGATTGACAAACTCAGCAACTTAGTCACTGAGCCACCGCGTCCTTATACTGTATAGTGCACTATTAATGCAATATCAGGAGTTTTCAATTGAATTGTATAGAGTGTGAAGATGTGTGTTTGTGTTTTATTTTTATAGTTATAATGTACACTGAAGATGGCATTTAATTTCCTTGTATGAGGTGCAATGACAATAAACTAAACTAAACCATGAATTTGCTAAAAAAAAAAAATTGCAAAAATGACATCCCATTTTTATTACTTTTTGACTCCAACAAAACATTTGATAAAGTACACCATGAAATTATGTTTAGCAAGCCATTTAAATTGGAGTGGATAGCATGGCAATTAAGTAGATATATAGCTGGCTAGAGAGTTATAACTCGGACAATGCTCATCAACGGACCCCCGTCAAATTGGACAGAGGTAATAAGGGAGAAAGGGTGTAGCATAATGGTCAGCCATAGTCTTCCCCTTTTCAATGTTTATTAATGACAATAAAGATGTAAAGAAAATGCTTATCAAATTTGCAGATATCTAATACAGTAGAACAGAGTTCCCCAAGCTTTTTGGCTTTGCGGACTGATGGGCGTGGGTGGGAGAGGGGATGGTTCCGCACAAGTGGCAGGCATGTACACAGATCCATTTGCATGAACCGTGGGCACATGTGCTCCCAGTCACATAAATAGAACACATGTACATATGCATATGCTTGCCCACCTGCAGCCTGGTTCTGAATGGCTCAAGGCCCGGAGGTGGGCCAAGGTCTGGGGGTTGGTGACCCCCGCTATAGAAGACAGAAGTACAATAAAATGATCTTAATGGGGTTGAGAGTGGGCTGAAATTAAATTTAACAGGGACAAGTGCAAAGTTCACTCATTTAGGAAGAATAATCAAATGCACTGGTATAGTCTGGTGAATATCTGGCTTGGTAATGGTACTTCAAAAGAAATTTCAGCATATCGATTAATTGCAAATTGAATAGGAGCTGGCGGTATCATGTGGCTATAAAAGGGCAACCCAATTTTAGATTGCATCATCAAAAATACAATTTCCAAATCACAGCAAATAATTCTCAAGTTGGGTGAGACTCCCTTCTTCAGGGCTCTGTCTAGTTCTGACCACCACACTTTAGGAAGGATTCAAAGAAATATTTAGATAAGAACAATGAGCTTTTGAATATTTTTGTAAGCCAGAGTTACCTGTGTTCTAGCTGAGATACACTCCAGGGGTGATATTCACTTACCTTTGCTACCGGTTTGCAAATGGGAGCACTCATGCTCGCAAGCTCGCTTCACTCGCACATGCCACTTCCACACATGCACAGGACCTTCTGTATATGTGCAGAGCATCAAAAACAAGATGTGATGACATCTGGGTGGGTGCGCGGAGCCTCCCGCAGCCGCTGCTACCGGTTCACCCGAACTGGTTAGAACCGACTGAATAGCACCACTGATACACTCACTACCAAACCAGAGATTGTGTTGTCTGTTAATTTGAGGATCACTTCTTAGATTGAAATGAGGATGATGATTAAAGAACCCTGGTGGCGCTGTGGTTATAATGTAGTATTGCAGACAAACTCTGCCCACAGTCTGGAGTTCGATCTTGATGGGGCTCAAGATTGATTCAGCCTTCCATCCTCCCCAGGTCAGTAAAATGAGGACCCAAATTTTTAGGAGCAATATGCTAACTCTGTAAACAGCTTAGAGAGAGCTGTAAAGCACTGTGAAGCGGTATATAAATCTAAGTTCTATTGCTATTGTTATGATGCACTGGAATTGGGCACTAGGTCTTATAAAGGGAGATTAAATGGGCTGGGTATGTTTGGACTTGAAAAAGATAACTGAGGTGGAGGAATATGGTAACACCCTTCACATATTTGAAAAATAAGACACAAGCTGCTCTGTTTTGTTTTGCTTTAAGTATTTTTAGGGAGTGTGTGTGTGTGTGTGTGTGTGTGTGTGTGTGTGTGTGTGTGTGTGTGTGAAGGATCAGTCTTCTGTCATCTGCATTTTTTTTGCTTTGTTATTTTTAATCTTATTTCATTGTAAATTGACCAAAATAGTTTTGGAGTCCTGCAGCCTAAAATTGCAACAGTAACTTAAAGTAAAGAATTGTTTTCAGTTGTTCCAGAATGACACAAAATAATGAATTAAAGTGAAAAAAGAAAAAGACAGATTTGGATTGAAGATCAAAAAACTAAAATTCCAACCATAAGAGCAGCTTGAAAATGAAACCAATTAGCCAGAGAGGTTTCCATTCACTGCCCATGTTCTCTTTCTATGGCTAGAAAGGCATATGTCTGGGGTGATTTAGTTTGGATACTGTACTGTATTGAACAGAAGGTTGGATTCAGCGCCCTAACTGGCTCCTTCCAACTTTATGATTCAATGATTTAGTGGACTGACCATATTGTGGGCCTGCATCCAATGTAAAATAATTTGTGGATTTATGCAATTGCACACCAAGCTAGATGTGAGCCTGTGTGATGTTACGTAGATAGAACTGGGAAACTGATTCTTGTGGCTCCTTGAAAAGAGGCATTTTTGAATTCAAAATGATTTGAGCTGCCCCCGTCAGCAGCAAGGAGTTAATAAAAATGCTGACACTACTGAACATCACTGCACGAGTTAAATTCTATCTCTGGATCCAAATCCATAATTATATTACTGCATGCCAGTTTCTTCCTAAAAACAGACTCAATATTATGAAACAGGGCTGAGTCAGAGACTGTACGCAACTATTATTTATTTTTATCCGGCCTTTATTACTTTATAAGTAACTCAAAGTGGTGAACATACATAATATTTCTTCCTCCTCCTCCCCTTTTTCCCTATAATAACAACCCTGTGAGGGGGATTGAGCTGAGAGAAAGTGTGATTGGCCCATCGCTAAACAGCTGGCTTTTATGACTAAGGTGAGACTAGAACTCAGAGTCTCTTGGTTTCTAGGCCAGAACCTTAACCACTATGCCAAACTGGTTCTCTACTACAGCAGCCGTCAACCTTTTGGACACCAGGAACCGGTTCCGTGGAGAGAGGTTTTTCCGCAGACTGGAGGGGGCGTGGTTTCATGTGCTGCCTGCATCCCGCGGATGAGGCTTTGCTTCTTTGCGTGGACCAGTTTCTGGCATACCATGGCCTGGTGCTGATCCACGGCCTGGGGGTTGGGGACCCCTGTTCTACTGCATCCCCTACTACAATGGTGGGATTCAAAATTTTTTACTACTGGTTCTGTGGGCATGGCTTGGCTTGGTGGGTGTGGCTTGGTGGGCATGGCATGGCTTGGTGGGCATAGCTTGGTGGGCATGGCAGAGGAAGGATACTGCAAAATCCCAATTTCCTCCTGAACAGCTGGGATTCGGGAGGCAGAGAATAGATGGGGGTGGGGCCAGTCAGAGGTGGTATTTACCAGTTCTCCGAACTACTCAAAATTTCCGCTACCGGTTCTCCAGAACTGGTCAGAATCTGCTGAATACCATCTCTGCCCCACTATGGCGTGGATTGCCATATTGTACTGAACTATAAGACTGAGACAACTAAGCTGAAGTCCTTTGTTTGAGGCTATTGCTATTTAAGCAGGGCAGGGCCTAAAACAAAGAAAATTGTGTGTGCTCATTTATTCCTATTTGTAAATGCTTACTTGAGGGAAAAAGTTACTTCAGTGTCCTTTAACAGTTTGTGCTACATGATTCCTAGTACAGAAACAGTAAACCTGGAATCTTATAATGGCCTCACCTTCACTGAGGTCTGAACTGAACATTATTCAGTTTCTTAACAGTGAATGGTTCCATAACATTGCCAGTAGCGCTAACTCTTTGGAAAGGCAATAGTATAAATTTAGATGGCTTACTACTTACCATACTTGCTGACATTAGGCAAACAGAATTAAAATGCTAGCTAATCAAACTTAGGAGGCCAAGGGAATCTGGGTTTTCATGCTAAAATAACTGGGATTAGTTGTTTCATTAGTTTGAAGAAAATTAAACTAAATATTGGGGAAGAGGGAATTCTTGGCAATAGAAGTGTCGAAATATACTGGGAATTGCCCTTATTGTAATCTTAATATTAGTTCCTTTAGTAGTTAGTTTATAAGAAAAAGTACAATCAGATATTATAAAGGATGATTGAGATAGTAGGATATCCAAAGAGAAATTTCGAACTTTAATTAATTAAAAAGCCTCTGGTCTCTTGAGTTCAGATCCTCCAAAAAAAAAAAAAAAAAAATCTGCTGAGCCAAGCTCAGTTCAATTAATGAACATTTAGTGAAGAATCTTTGGTTTGGACATACAAAAGTTTCCTTTCCATTACCATTATTTCAATTAAGGAAGTTTTGATCCTTGGAACTCAGAATATTATCGAATCATGTGATATCTATATAGTAAAAAAGCAAATAAGAAGTAGTGGTAAATGTAGACTTTAATGCTATAAAATAAACACTACCAAATCAATCCAGAATACAGGTAGTCCTCAATTTACAACTATTCGTTTAGTGACTGTTTGAAATTACAACGACACTGAAAAAAGTGATTTACAATTGTTTTTCACACTTATGACTGTTGCAGCATTTCCGTGGTCACATGATCAAAATTCACATGCTTGGCAATTGACTCATACTTATGACGGTTGCAGTGTCTTGGGGTCATAGGATCACCTTTTGCAACCTTCTGACAAGAAAAGTCAATGGGAAAGCCAGATTCACTTAACAACTGTGTTACTAACTTGATGGTTGGATTCACTTAACAACTGTCTTGCTTAACAATGGAAATTTTGAGCTTAATTGTGTCTTAATTATCTTCAAGAGAACCAAACAAGATGTAAGTTGTAACACTGATTAGTATTCGGCAGTTCTTTAGCCTTGGTAATCAACCTTTTTATGTATCTTTGTTACCTATTACACTAAATTTTACTTTATATTATTATTATTCGTTTCTGAACACCAGACTAAATTTAGTATTTTCTTACCTTTGTAGCCTTTACCAAACAAAGTTTTTCTAAAATTCTGAAGTTACACAATTCTTTGTTATCACAGTTGTACTGCCACTTGTTTGGTTTCCTTTGCATTTACTTATTTTCCTCCCTTGCTACTGAATTGATTTGATAGATTAACTAAATAAGCGCTACTTTTCATTTTTAACATAATGATTAAAGTGAATAAAGCAGTCTGAAAGATCTTTTCATTCTTTGTGATCATACTGAAAGCCGAATCTAACTATCCACCTACACGCATCATCTGGTACTTACAGTCATCCTACAAGTGTACGTCTTCTGTACACAGAAGAAATTTCTGTAAATAGCTCCTGATTTTATTTCCTGTATTATGATAGATACATGCATATTCACAAATTAACCCTACCTACATATCTCAGCAAAAGTCCCATATTTCAAACAAAAATTTACAAGACTGTCAAAAAAACAGTTAGAAGATTTATACAGGAAGAAACCAAGAGGAAAAGCCACAATCTTGCAAGATTCAAAAGAAAGAGGTAGATCACTGTTTTCTAATCTTAAATTTACCTATGGTAAAAAGAAACAATAAAACAATACAAAATTTGTTAAAAATTGGGAATATTTTAAAGGCAAGGTTAAGTCTGCTGACTTCATTTTTGGCATCGTCATCAAATGCTTTTTGCTCTAAGGATTACTACAGAAAGAAAGATTCTACAGCAAGAAAGATTTTAATCACATATGCCAATATTTTTTTTATCCAGGAAACAGATTAAAGACATTGCTCCATGAAGGAAGGAATCTACCATGGCTGACATATTTGCAAATTACTGGAAAGGTAAAAAACAATCTTAAAGAATAAGGAGAAACTTTGAGAAGGATGACAGAATTTTGTAATATTTATACAAAAATAAAATAAGATATAAGATTACATCGATAAATTAATCCTGAAATACAACCCAAAGACAGATCAATTTTAAAAACTGTATGATAAAATAGATGAAATATTTTAAAGTAGTAATCAAGGTGGAGATCAGCTATGAAAAAAACAGTGTTTACTCAAAGGTACAATTTAAGGGAAAATTAGTATGAAATATTTTATAGATAGTATAAGACTCTGTATCAGCAATTGCTAAGATGGACAAATGTTATAAAAACTAAAGGTGGAAATGCCATAATAAAGAAGGAACATTGTACCATATATAATATAGGGAAAAAAATCAAGTACTAGAAAGAAATGTACCCAAACATGGTACATTTGATACATGTACCAAAAAGTGAAATTTGGTAATAAAATCTGAATTGAAAATGCAAACATTTCTATTAGAATGACCCAGAGAGTATAAATGAAAAAAAAAAAAGAAACCCACAATAATTTATTGAGATATATGTTGATGGCAGCAAGAATCAATTTGGCACAATATTGGAAAAGAGAAATGTTGCTGACAATAAAAGACGGGGAGGCCAAAATTTGAGAATATGCTGCAATGGAGAAGCTGATTGTATATATTTCCAGCACCTGTCTAAACAAAGGAATGGGGAGAGTGTTTGAGGTACCATGTAAATCCATGGAATCAATACAAGCCTTGTATCTCCTAACTCCTTCGCCATGCAAATGGATAAATAAATTCAGTAGAAGAGTGCCAGAACATTATGGTCCAACTCAGGGGTGAAATTCAAAATTTTTCCCTACCGGTTCTGTGGGCGTAGCTTGATGGGCGTGGCAGGGGACATTACATTACATTACATTGGCATCCTTCAGTCTCAAGAAACTATGGTATCGTGCTCTGGAAAGAGGTCCTAAAACAGCATCTAGTGTGACTAAAAAGGCCAATTCGAGAGTGACAATCCCTTCCACACTGAGGGCAGATACATTCTGTCACCTGCCTAGCCCCCAGATTTTGCTGGTTCTGGGACTGCCTCTTTGCCTCAGCCTGCCGAACAAGTGTCTCTTCGAATTGGAGAAGGCCATGCTGCGTCTTTAGCCTCCAAGCTGAATGATCAGAGGTTGAGGTTTCCCAGTTGTTAATGTCCATCCCAGGGCCTTTAGTTCCCTCTTGCAGATATCCTTATATCACAGCTGTGGTCTCCCTCTGAGGTGCTTTCCCTGCACTAATTCTCCATACAGGAGATCTTTTGGAATCCGGGGAATCCAGGCAGGGGAAGGATATTGCAAAATCTCCATTCCCACCCCACTCTGGGGCCAGCTAGAGGTGGTATTTGCCGGTTCTCCAAACTACTCAAAATTTCCGCTACCGGTTCTCCAGAACCTGTTAGAACCTGCTGGATTTCACCCCTGGTCCAACTCTTTTTCTTCAGTTCTTGATCTTAAACACTTAGTAACTTTAACATTGCTAATAGGCGCAGAAAGGGCAAGAGAGAGGCGAGAGAAATGCCTTAGTGTTTTGATTCCACATGAACCCACCAGGCAAAAGAGGACCAACAATTAATGAATATCCTTCTGCACTGGTGTTTCATGCAGGGAAGTAGCATATTTATCTCCCTTATCAACTCCACCAGTATTTTTCTTAGTATCTCAGTGTACTAATATGAAATGTCATGTTCTGACAGTTAATAGAAGTAATTATGCCGAACAAGAATACAAACTATTTATTTGAGCTTATGAATCAACTCAAGTATTTTTAAATATTGCAAACTAAATTTAGCAAATTGTAATAGAAGACAGCATCAATTCCCATTGTGCAGAAACTTTGTCTTATTAACAAAATTTATGCTTAACTGATTAATAAAGGAGGAGGAGTGATAGTTATTCACAGATGAAGACTGTAAGAAAAATGAGTGTAGGATGAAATCCATAAAGGGATAGACTGAAAACAATTATATTTCAGCATCAAACTAACCTGACTGATATTTTGGATGATTATAACAATCAATTTTAACCACATAGCTTCTCAAAACAGCTTCCTATACATAGAAAAGAACCACGATCCAGGATTTATTTAATAATATTTTTTTCTGAAATTTAAAAATATGAAGTTAAAAATTAAAACAAGATGTTTGTGTTAGAAAAAAACAGAAGAAAAAGTGGGGGAGGGCAAAATATAAAGGAAAATGGTTTCCTCTTCATCAATACAAGTACAAAAAAAATTCAGTAACTTATTACCTTCGCCAACATTTTGACCAAAAAATTTGTTATTCTACATCTCATCGTTTATATATTAGCAAACAAGAAAGCTTCATCATTCGATCTAAATTAGCAAACATCCATTAAGAAATACCAGAAATAAATATACATTTTAACCTTAAAGAAATAAATCAATTTTATATTCCCTTTCTTTATGCAGTAATTTATCATTTCTCTAAGAATACAACAACAAAAATACCTTATTCCCATGTCTTACATCTATAAACAAATATTTTAAACTTCATTATTCAAACTTAATCAAGAAAAGTTCTGTTAAGAGCCACCAGAAACAATATATTGAAAATCTTGATCTTTAAAAATAATGTTCCACAAATTAATTTCTTATAATTTTCTAATCATCTCTTCTCAGAAATTCCTTTGAAGGTATCACACTTTCCTTCAATTTTAATGCCATGGCTTATCACTTTCTCTAAAAATACCCCAGCAACAAAAAATCTTTTGTCCATATCTTGTCTATAAACAAATCTTTAAAGCCTTGTCATTCGGTCCTAGTCAAGAAAATCACATTAAAATCTACTAGGAAAAAAAAAATCTGAATCAAATATGCTAACCTCATAAACCTTGTTTTTGCTTTTAAAACTCTTGACATTTATTTCTTTTTAGTAATGTCCTAAAAGCTGATTTTTAAAATTTTCTCTTCTTCTGTTCTCAATAACTCCTTCCTACATATCATCATTTAATGATCACATAATCTTTTGCGGGGTGGAGTTTGAGCAACTGAATTGAGCCAGCAGGTATTTTTTTTTTAAAAAAAATATTTTTATATGCCGCCCTTCTCCGGAGACTCAGGGTGGTTTACAATGCGTTAAGTAATAGCCTTCATACTTCTGTATATTTTATACAAAGTCAGCTTATTGCCCCCACAAACCTGGTCCTCATTTTACCCACCTTAGAAAGGATGGAAGGCTGAGTCGACCTTGAGCCTGGTGAGAATTAAACTCACAGTAATTGCAGGCAGCTGGATGTTAAACGCTGCCTTAGTAGAGGCATTAGCCTCCTACGCCACTCAGGTTCCATTTAATGGCTGGATGCCCTTCCTGTCGTCAATGTGTGGAGCATTGTTCAGCAGATACATTCCCATTGTGTCCAGAGAGAGAAATATCTCTCTCTACCTAGGATCGAACTCACAGCCTCCTGATTGTGAGGCGAGAGCTCCACCTCTAGACCACCTTAACTCCTTCATACATATAATACATCTATAATCCAAGATTAAATAACTAATAATGTATCAAAACCTATTAGCATGTTTGGATGATTTATTATAAATCTGAAAAGGACGCATTGTACCAGATCTGTTTACATAGCATTCATCATCTATTAATTCCACTTCTCAGTTTCTCATCTAATTATTAGACACAAACATCATCATTGAGTTGGTTGGTATCATTTCATCGAAGGATCAAAGAAATTAAGCCAAGAAAAATGTTAGCATTAGTTGGGGAGAAGAAGATATTTCCTATCATATCGCATATTTATTCAAAACCAAAACCAAAATTTTTGTTTGTGCACACTGTGAAGATATCCATTACAACTGAAGCAAATGCATTTCACATAGTCTCAATAGTCCTGGCATGAGTCACACACTTACATTTCATTGCTGAGTATATTTGAATGGTTATTGTCAGCTTTTGAAGAAAATAAATCAATATAGTTAATAAAGCTTTTCCCCAATCAACTGTGCAGGGACGATGATGGTATTCCCCCCCCCTTTTTTTAATCCTTTTTAATTTTTCTTCTTGAATTAGAAAAAAGAATCTGAAATCAACCATTCTCAAGAATTAATTTTAACTAAGGAAAATCACTGTTAATAGTAGAGGTCTGTGTTCCAATAGAAGAGACTATGTGTAGCTTAGTGTTGAACTGTGGCATCCTTGGTACTCTCTGAGCTTGGTTGTTTGCTTGCAAACATTTCATTACCCAGCTAGGTAACCTCATCCGTGCTATCTGGTTTACTTGCAGATGTTTTATTACCCTGTTAGGTAACATTATCAATGCTACCTTGTTTATTTGCAGATATTTCATCTCCCAACTAGGTAACATTGTCAATGCTACCTAGTTTGCTTGTGGATGTTTCATTATCCAACTTGATAATATCAGTGCTACCTGATCAGGTAATGAAATGTCTGCAAGCAAACATCCAAGTTCAGAGACCACCAAGGATTCCAGAGGTCAATGTGCTTTGGTTGTCAGATTGCTGTGTCACCTCATGGGAAAATGGAAGAGTTCAGTTGTTTCAGATTGCAGATCTTCAAACTGCACCTACGGCTTTGTTGGGAGCTCCAGCTTGCGAACAGGAAAATATCTCAGAGCCTTTGAGGTCCTTCAGAATGTATTAATCTATCAGCAAGGTTGATTTTAAAATATTCTTTTATGTTTACAGAGTAGTAAAACCATTGCCCGCCTATACCGCAAAAAGTTTTGATTTGACCATAGCGAGAGAATAAATGTAAAATTCTTAACTGTCTGATCACCATATCCATATCAATTTGAGGAAGCAAACTCTAAAGTATGTTTTCCCACAAATGTCACAAATCCCTTCTCCCCTTCTTCAGGACCTGCTTGAGGAAGAGACTGTTAAACAGCAAGGTGGCCTTATTAATATGAAAAGAGAGCAGAGGAATTGCTGGGGGAGGGGGATGACATGGGGAAGAGAGACCATTGCTAATGAACATTACCGAACATTAATGTTCCTCATAATATGTAAGTAATTTTAGCAGATTAGAATGTGATCACTGGATAATGGTTTTCATTGTTGGATAAATCCCGATTAGATTTTGCTTTCAGAGCAAAAGACATTTAGCCCTCAATAAAATAACTAATCAACTCAAGTAATATTTATTCTCTAATGACTGATTAGTCAAACACCTTAAAGGGTGATGTGTGCAGGCATGGTAGACTTACGCTCCCCGACTATGCTTCTGATGAGAAGTTATTTTGTTTGCATTGGATGATCCATTCACCACCATTGTTGCTATCACCATAGTTAGGCCTAATCCCTTTGAACACTGGCATAGTAGATAAGGCAGGGAACGTGTTTATTGAAGGAAGCTGTTTTGTGCATTTTAAAGAGATCCCTTCAATTCAATGAACTTCAAATTCAATTCAGTTAAAAGGATTGAGCTATGGATGATGCGAAAAGATATACCAATGTTTCTGAAGAGCAGGGAAGGCCTATATTGCACTAAGGAATTACTACTAATGCTGCTTCCTATGTTCAAGTGTGGAGGTCATCTTTTGTTGGCTCAGGGTGGGTGATTTTTCCTGCCCCTGAGCTGCACTTAAAGAGAAGGGGACACAGGTATGGTTTCTTGATGGAGAGTTTTGAGAGTTTTCTTTATTTTTACGATGAAGTGATACACAGCAGAAGGCCATCATTTTAAACACATATGCAGATGTTATTTATTCTCAGCTATTGTGATAATGGAGTCAGAATTGTGAACATGATTATAAATATATAAACAAAGTGAAACTGGGCAGAAACAACAGAAGTGAAAATCTTTTATTTGCCAAAACAAAAGCTAACACTTGATCAACACGGATATCCTATATACACATAATGCATATGAAGGTGTGGGAATACACAATGAAAGAATACATTCTGATGAAAGAACATTGTTCCAGCTAAAATGCTGCCTCAAGTCATGTATAAATGTTCCTCATCTACGTACATTCATTATCATGAATGTTTGCATATGCATATATCTTTAAGGGGGAAAAAAACATTAGCAATTCCCCCACCATTGCTACAGAATGCTATTTTATTTCTATGGGTGAAGAACCAGCACATGCATAAATGTTCAGCAGAGCTGGGTTTCAGTTATGATGTATCGATAAAAGATGTTTCAGATCAAAAGGGGAAGACAATCAAAATTATGACAAAATGAGGGCAAAGTAAATGTCTGTCATGAAGTTATACTAGGCCATTTAAGTATAACATATATCACAGTTGAATCCTAATGTATTTTTCATCAAACTGTGTAGCCATCTAGTCTGAGAATTGATTCCTATAACCCTGTACTTTCAATTACACATATGGTTTTAGCTAACTGTAAGACAGGAAAACCCCAGAATTAGATATACCCCAGATATACCCCAAAGCTATTTGTATGCTTTCATTACTTATTCATGAAATGAAGTCCTATAGCTAACTGGAATAACAAGACAAATTGTAATTGTACAAGCAAAGATCCTCAAATAAAGCTATAACCGCAATTATATGAACACTGATTTTTAGAGTAGCCTACCAAAGCTAACTGCCTCAATTCTGGGGAAATTTGTACAATATTTTACTGCTTATTTTATATAAACATAACCTCGTTTAGTCAAAATAAATGATATTAGAACGCTGCTCTACTGATAAAAATTCTCAGTACGATCCAACCCAATTTGTCAGGTTAAAGAAAAACATTACTTCTTTTTAGCTGAAAGGTAAGAATGACACGGAAAATTAATTCATTTTCATGTATGATAACTTAAAGTTGTAACTATAGAGCTGCAGAGTTCTATCAGGATCATGTTTCATAGCAAATCAATAGAAAATGTCTATTCTAATAATAGATTTCATGCTATGTTCCAGAACGTTAGGAGATCAATTGCTTTGGAAACAGCAAATAATACCATTACTTTGGGAAGCAAACCTTGTAATAGTTGTGGAATACCCACAATGCCTCAGATGCTTCTTGGCAAAACAACCCCACTGCTTCAACCCTTAATATTAGAGTCTTATCAATATTGCGACTCTTCAGAGACACATTTAATAAAAAAAGCAATCATCCAGGTGGAGATGACCTCACAACTATTTAGAGAAAAGACATTTTCTTGACCATCTAAGTCCATGCCTCCCAAGGAAGATTTACTGTGCAAATTCAAGTAAAATGAAAGTAATCTGTGACTGAAAATATTTTCTTTTGACATTAATTCAATAGAATATTCTTTTGACTTGGTTGAAAATGAACAAAGATTACAAGGAACATTATTTGAAAATCTATAAAATATTGTATAAATTTAGGAAGGTTTTTTTAGTCGTCCTTTAAATAAAAGCACGGATACAGAATGAGGTGCTGCTGGATAAACCAATGTAAAAATATTTTATGAGGTTTATTTCTTAACTCTGTGCATTCATCATATATTCATCCAAACACATGATCTAACAGTTAAAAGAGGGACCTAATATATAAAAAAAAAACTTAAAAAGAAAAAATAGCATGCTGAATGCAAAAACTAAACACTTTTTAATGCAGCAAAACTATGAAAAGTACCATTTCTCTACTTTCATGCAGAATTGTTTATGACCTACAAGTGAGCAGAGTTGAAACTTGCCTGAAGTATTTAATCATTTTATTACATTTATAAGCTGCCCGACCTGTTAATCAGGGCAGTGTGCAATATGTGCAATTTAAAATAAAAAAAAGCCACACAATACAAAAATAATGTTCAGAGAAAAAACCCCCATCATCGCACAAACAACATTAGAGGTAATCCTTCAGCACAACTGTACCCAACATTTCTGTTGCTTAGCTAAAATTCTCAGTTAGGTGAATTTTGCCCTATTTTATGACCTTTCTTGCCACAGATGTTAAGTGAATCACGTCGGTTGTTAAATTAGTAATACAGTTGTTAAATGAATACGGCTTCCTCATTTACTTTGCTTGTCTTAAATTTGATCACATGACCCCCCAGGATAAGTGTCAGAAATATGAACCGTTGTCAAGCATCCGAATTTTGATCACATGTCCATGGGGATGCTACAATGGCCATAAATGTGAAAAACAGTCACAAGTCATTTTTTTCAGGGCTGCCATAACTTTGGGCAGTCACAAGCAAATGATTGTAAATCAAGGACTATCTGTACTCACAAGAGGCCTGCTATACAATCTAGCCTCTTCTAAATAAAGCTGGTGGCGGGGAATATATTATCTGGGGCCTTGAAGGGTCATTCCAGAGACTGCAACAGAGAAGTCCTGTCCCATCAGGTAGCATGGCATAATCAATTAAATTTGTATTATGCTGACACTTCTGGATTATACAGGACAGACAGGAAATATGGAAGAACAGGTGGTTCCACAAGTAACCAAGCCCTATTCTGTGAATTATTATGCTCTATCTCATTTTTTATTTCTTGCGTCAGAGATGCGTCAATGACACACCAAGTGGGTTAGATGGGGATAAGGACACTGTAGAACCATATAAAACTAAACTTTAATTCAGTTTCAATTAAAATTCAATTAATATTCAATTCAGGGTCAATTAAAATTAAATACTGTTAATATGATTACTCTTTATGCAATTAATACATTTTTAATTTCTATCGCTTTAAGATTTACAAGTCAGAGGCAATTAGTAGGAAAGCCAAATTAAGGCAATTAACTTAATGTTTAAACTGGATTTTCACAGCAAATTACTGTTGCCTTTGAAGCACAGAAAATATTAGTAAATTCTAGCTTACCACATCTTTCTCAGATCGGTTTTATATCTCTTGGTTTTAGACAATTATAGATTGACCAGGTTGTATCTGCTAGGATCAGGCAAGGATTTGGGAATCCTTGGGAAATATTAGCTTGCTTTTTAAAATGTAATAGGCTCCTCATATATGTCATAATCTGAAAATCTAATCCAATTCATTTTGGTTAGCATACTTAAAAACAGTGGTGGGATTCAAGTAATTTAACAACCGGCTCTCTGCCCTAATGATTTCCTCCAACAACCAGTTTGCCAAACTGCTCAGAAAGTTAACAACTGGTTCTCCCGAAGTGGTGCGAACTGGCTGAATCCCACCACTGCTTAAAAACATATCACACAATGACTATTTGTCAATGAGATATTATCTTAATTGCCCCTCAAAGGAAAAAGTAACTGCTTCAATTCAGTACTGGGGTCAAATATATTCTAGCAAGAAAGCTACAGAGACAAAATATTTAGCGAAAGTTGCTTAAAAGTATGCCCTTCTTAAGCTTTTATTTGTTCCAATAAAGCCTATTGTTGACACAGTGGGAATCAGCAGGGTTCTACAATGCATAGCATAAAAAGACTATATGAAAGGTATGCACAATGTGAAAAATAATACCATTAATAGATATAATCAGGCTCAATCCAAAATCCTTGATTTTCCTTTTGAAGCTGTTTTTCATTCTACCTAATGACCGGGTGGTTCACTCTTCACGTAATAGTTCAACAACAACAACAACAAAAATCTCTCAAAGGTTGCAGTCATAGCTCATGATTCCTGAGCAGCTTAGATTCCTTCATTCATTTGGAAAGTATCAAAATGCAAAATGAACCTGTTGGCAAGGCACGCTGCTTTCCCTTTCAATATGCCAACCAGAGGCAAGATTTCTTAGCTAACTCCCTCACCAGGGGCTCATTAGTAAAACATATCAATTATTGTACACACCAGGAACACAGTAAATGAGGTGCTACTCCTTCTCCTAAATTTCAAATAGCTATAACCCTCTTTATATATAGCAGCAATGATGTTTTGCAATCACATTGCATTTGGAACGATAAGCCATTCTTTAGGATTTATATTGCTTTATTGCTGCTTTCCACTGCTTAAAAGTATTGTAACTGCTCATCAGTTGCAACGTTTTTACATGGAAAGCCTATAGGAGAATCCCACCATTAGGATCAAACTAATTTCAAAGTCTGGTTAGTGATTTTGTACACACGCTAGCTGGCTAGCCTCTGTAGAGTCATAAGAAAGTTTCTAAATAGAAAAAAAAATCAAATATATCAGAAATTTTTAAATTTTCTAGAGCATAATTGATTCTGGTTATTATTATTTAATTTATAAGGTACCCAGCTTCAATAGACTTTGGATGCTATTTAAAGCTAGAAATTCCCCCACCCACCATAAAAACAGATGAAAGCATTAAACCAAACAGACATTAAGCCAAACTGAAATAACCTTACAGAAAACAAAAATCAACCAAGACAGGGACCCTGCATAAACAAAAATCATTATCTCAGGCATGATACCAGAACCAGGTTTTCAGAGCCTAGGAGAGTGGGCACTGTTCTTATGTCTGTGGGGGCAGAGTGCCCTGTGCCCCCACTCTGCCCTGTGTCTGGGGCAGAGTTTGAGGGCCGTGATACAATTTCTCAGTCCCACAAGATGACACAGATTAAATGAAGGGACCTGGGACATACCAATGCTGGCAGGATGTACTGGGCAAGCAGAAACAATTGGAGATAAGCAGTCTCTCAGATATCCAGGCTCTATGCCATGCGGGGCTTTATAGATAATAACCAGCACCTTGAATTGTACTTTGAAGCTGACCAGCAGCCAAGGCTGTTTTGTAGCAGTGGTGACAACGGGGACACCTGTTACTGGCTGCACCACTGCATTTTGAACCAGCTGGTTCAAGATGGTCTTAAAGGGCAGCCCTGTGTAAAGTTCATTTGCAATAATTTAATCATGAGGTGACTAGTAACTCTCTAAAGAGTTACTCGCAATCAAGGACAGGGCACAACTGGCACACAAGACAAATCTGTGCAAATGCTCTCCTGGCCATAACCGCCAGCTGCTCTTCGAGCAATAAATTACAAATCCAGAAGGGACATCCCCCCCACCCCAAGTCGTACAACAATCTTGAATGGGAAAGTATAGCCCCATCCAAGACCAAAGATGATGACATCCATGAACCATGGGGTCCAAAGAGCTGCAGCCACTCAATCTCATTAGGATTGAGCCAAAATTTGTTTTACCCCAGCCTGACCAAAACAGCTTCCAAATACTGGATCAATACATGAACAGCATCATCTGCAGGTTAGGATTAAAATGTAGATCTGGGTATCATCAATATATTATTTGCTGTTGAAAAAAAAAACCAAGTTGATATTATGAAAATAAACATTTTTTTAATGTTCTGTGCTATTTTTCACAGACTCTGAGTTAATTATCTGTAGACAGAAGAAATAATTAATAACTTTAAAAAGCATTTCAAGGGGTGATTTTGATTCCTAGCACTTTATGAATTTTTCAGTTGACCTCACTACTCAAATAGGGGTAAAATTGATCCCAAAAGACAAAAGATAAACAGGTTAATATTTAATTAATTGCAGACAGATCACATCAAATGTATACATCATCACGCTCGAGAATTACTTTGAAGATGAAATTTTAGAAGACTTAAATAATGATAATGCCAACAATAAATAAAGTGCTGCCCAGTGAGACGCTACCTTGATGTGATGGTGTGGCTTGCATGCTCTGAGGAAGATGAGAGCTAGGCCAGAGGTTCAACCATACTGAAGAGGTCTCATCTGAGGAGCAGATAAAGAGAGTCTCTCCCATAAACTATATGGGAAATCTAAAGTATAACAGATTGGTCAACAAGATCTTTTCTAAGTGTTGGAATTCCTGGACATCTGGTGACAAATGTGCTATAGGATTCAGAACTCAGCAGCCAGGGGCATCAGCTACAGGACTACTGGAAGAAAAGCTGCTTATCCATCTCAAATACACAACGACTGAAAACAAAGAAATAACAATTTGCTATTCCAAATCAAGTCCAATGAGATGAGGATATCTGAAAAGATTGCACCAGTTCTGGAAAGAACAACACCCAGAGTCAGAAATCGCAGAACAGAGGTTAGCAGATCAAGATTGATTTACAATATGAAACAAAGGATTCACAGAAATAGAATTCGAAGAACCTCAAAGGTCTATTTAAGGCAAAGAAATCAAAGCCTTGCAAGAGGGAGCACAGACAAGCCAGTCTGTAGTAGACATCAGCATCCCTATTGGACCATTTTCATTCGCAAACCAGGCACCCTTTCCTCTACTTTCTCCTCAGAAAGATCAAAGTCCTCTAACTGAAAAACAAGAGTATCTGAATGAAGAATAATTCCGCAAATACAACACAAGAAGGTTGCCTATACTGACGCTTGTTACAAAATAACAGCTAGCACAGGTATTAAACAATGCTAATACTGTAATATCCAATATAAATAACACCTTACTGCAAGAAGCAAACTAAGTGATGTACAGCACAACAGCAATTATAACCGAAGATTGGCTAACATCTGCAAAACCTACCTGATAATGAAACAACCAACAAAAGGGGCAGTGCCAGGCAATTACAGGTCAATTACTTGCTTACTAACAACCTTCAAATGCTAAATGGTGTGGTAGCCAATGCAGTCCAACAGGATCTACAAACAACCACAATTGTGACCAGAATCTCAGTCACTGAATAAAGCAATCATTAAGTGAGGCATCATGTGACCACTTCTTTCAACGATTCCCTCTATTTCAGAAAGCTGGCTACGAATACCCCATGCTGCAAAATGCTCCATGCCAAAATCCTACTTGGATTTTGGGTTGTCTCTGAGTGCTGGCTGCAAATGTCAGCACACCTTGGATTTTGGCATGGACCCTTTTCAACCAACACCCAGAAACCATAGGGAGTCTTCTTGGTAAGCGAGTGGCTCATGATCAAGGACTTTCTGGGGGCTCAGGGACTTTCTGGGGAAGCTGGCAGGGAAGATTGCAAATGGCGATCTCATGCTCACGGGGACCAGTTGTAAGTGTGAATCAGTAGCCAAATCCCCAAATGATAATCATATATGAGTTCAGGGATACTACATCAGATGTAACTTTGGGCCTGGGTTGTCAGTCCTTTTGTTTAGTGCCATCTTAATTTTGAACGGTCACAGAATCAATGGTTTTTAAGTGTAATTGAAAATAACCTTTTTTATCTGAGCAGAAAGGAAACCATCCAAACAGCAGAGAGACAAAAGATCAGTTCCTAACTGGCAACACATAAAAGATGGAAGACCAACTTGAATCTAGGTTTGATTGATTTGAAGAAGGCTTTTGATTCCCTGCCACATGTCTGGAAAATAAAGTGCCTAGAAATAACTGTAGTCAGTAGAAACATCAGAAGCTTTGTGCAAAGATCAATGGCATAATGGAAGACACAGTTGCTGGCCAATGATGATAGATTGGGAGAGGTTAACATCAAGAGAGGAATTTTTGAAGGAGACTCACCATCTCCACTACTATTATCTGTGCACCCTCTCCCGTGGAATGCACAACAAATAAAAGTCCAACATTTAGAAGTGAATCTATTTTTTTTCCAACCCAAATATAAATTGGTTATCTCTGGCAAGCAATCTAGGGTTATCGATAGAAACAGTTTCC
This sequence comes from Pantherophis guttatus, assembly GCF_059756535.1. Classification (NCBI taxonomy): domain Eukaryota; kingdom Metazoa; phylum Chordata; class Lepidosauria; order Squamata; family Colubridae; genus Pantherophis; species Pantherophis guttatus. Next base: position 228,371,815 of record NC_142063.1, on the reverse strand, counting down.
AACATTTTGTGAATGGGTGGCAAGCCAGGATGCATTAAAATATCACAAAATTAAAATGTTTTCACTGAAGAAATTGGGTTTTTAAAAAAGGAGGAGAACAGGTTGGAATACTACACATGGAGGAAGAGGAAACCTTTAGAAATCTTTATGGTGGGAAACTGTGGTTAACATGAGAAATTAGACTTTTCTAATCCAATATAAAAAACTCTGAACAAGCTTCAAAAACCAAAGACTGTCTGGAGTCAACCAGGGGCAAAATAATGCTATTATTGCAAAATCCATTAAATACAAAGTAAGTAACCATGAAAATCTATAACTTGTCCATTTTTTTATTCTCAATTGAGATTTGCACTGTTCAGAAAATATTGACTAAGGAAATATAGTGTTCTAATAAGGACAGCTTATTTTAACATTCTTTCCAGTTTCTCAAAAGAAGAATATGTTCCTCTATTCATTAGTGGTACAGTTCCCTCCTTCCCCAAGGTACTTTTTCAAAAGGCAATTGGACTTTGTTTTTCCTTGAAGATGTTTTGCTTCTCATCCAAGAAGCTTCTTCAGTTCTGACTGAATGGTGGAGAATGGATGGATTTATATTCCTTGCAATCATCTGGTCATTAGCCGTCGCCCCCCCCCACCTTTTAGTAATAATTATGAGGAGAAAAGTTGATGAGCTAGTGATCATCTAGACTAGATGATCTACTAACATAAAAAGAAAAGATTCATATCACAAAATCTTCTATTAGAATTAAAAGATAAGATTTTAAGAACACCATACAATACCCACTGAGTTCCTTGGACTTTATTTCTAGGAAACTGGCTTTTGAATTGTAGCCTGAATGTTTCTGTTATGTTTCCTAAACTATCTTCCCACGACTTGCCACATTCACATGTATGGTTGACACTGTTCACCATTTATACTTAGAACCCTTTCAAGTGCTTCAGCCTCCTGTTATAATTTTTAAATTCCAAGTTAACAGCATAAAAATCTTAAATGAACCTTAGAGCTACCTGACAGAGATGCAGGACTCTATTTCATTAGTTAGTCTGTTCTATCTAGCTGTATCTTTTGGGCAGGGGGAAATTTTGAGCAGTTCAGAGAACCAGTAGCGGAAATTTTGAGTAGTTCAGAGAACCAGCAAATACCACCTTTGGCTGACCCCATAGTGGGGTAGGAATGGGGATTTTGCAATATCCTTCCCCCAGAACTGGGGAGGGAATGGGGATTTTGCAGTATCCTTCCCCTGGAGTGGGGTGGGAATGGAGATTTTGCAGTATCCTTCCCCTGCCACGCCCACCACACCACACCCATCAATCCACGTCCACAAAACCAGTAGTAAAAAAAAATTGGATTTCTCCACTGCTTTTGGGTTAGGATCCAAAGGCGAATTAATACCGATTCATAGTGCTTTGCAGCCCTCTGTAAGCGGTTTACAGAGTCAGCCTATTGCCCCCAACAATCTGAATCCTTATTTTACCGACCTTGGAAGGCTGAGTCAACCTTGAGCTGGTGAGGCTGAGGGCAGAGTTAGCCTGCAATACTGCATTCTAACCACTGTGCCATCACGGTTCCTTTTATTAAATTAAAAACTAAACTAAACTAAACTAAAACACTTAAAATCCATGAATGCATTTTTAAAACTTTTTTTTTCTTTTGGTAAAAAATGCTGTATTGTACTGGAAGGATAAGATTCATACACTTGCAGCAAATTAAGTAGATAGATAGACAGACAGACAGACAGACAGACGAACAAACATAACTACAAGGAGGGTACAGTTCTTTATGTATACATATATTATAGGTTTATTTTTCTTGTAATATGTGAATAACTGATTTGAAATTCAAAACAACTTTTTCAAGGTCAAACACACTGCTTCAAGCTGATAATATTTTGAATGGGAAAGTTGTGCTTTAACCTACCTTTTTTCATGCACATCAGGGTGATTAAATAAGCAACTCAAAACAGCAAGATATGTTAAAGGGAAGTGAGAAGCAAAGTTTTAACCTATGACTTTCAAGACAAAAACTGTCGATGCCCTGTAAACTGTACTCTCTAAAGATGCATTTTAATACTCCATGGAGCTGTTTTTATTACAGGGCCTCTTTGGAGCTATCAGAAGAATTTATTCTACCAGCGTAGATGAGTGAAAGGACAAATGACAGTGTTTGCAAAAGATCTCTATTTCTACCTGCCAATCAACAGGTACTGCATGATCTTTTCTGGTCACCATGTGATAAGTCAGCAGGCAGTCTTTTGTATAGACTGTAATTCTTAGTGAGGCTTCTGAAGCAATGAAAAATAATGAAAGGTAAATTTCCAAAATACAATATATTGTAGATTGAAGGTGCTTTTCTCAACATTCGGTGGGCATACACGATGCTGGCTGTGTTCTGGGAATCGCTGAGGTTACAGTAACTTTCCTATGCCTAAACAGGTTATATGTTCTTTGCTTAAACTAATTTTACAGTGGGATTTGGCTGGCTGTTATTCAACACTGAACTAAGCTGGTTAAAAATGAAGTATTTCAGATTAATTATATCGGGCTAGACCTCAGGCATATTAGCTCACGTGGATTCCTGGATACCTTACATGATAAGAATCCGTTGCAACCTTCTCTTTAAATTAAAGGAACAAATTATCTTGAGCGCTCAACCACACAAGAAATCCATGATTGCAAAGGAAGAGTTCACACCGCAGTTTCTTTCCCATGCTGGTGTTATTCCAATTCACAGGAATGGCAACACGAGAATGGGAAAGAGCTGTGAAGTTCATTCCTTCCATATAACCAAAGATTTCCAACTTTCCTGGGAATTACATTGAAAAACTATGACACTAAAAGCAATGGGGGAAAGACTATATACAAGAAGCAATTGAGAAAAGCAGAATTATATGATTGGACGGCATAAGGAGAAACTTCTACTGAAAGTCTTTCCAGTTCTCCCCATGTTAAAATGACAAGTTGTTCCTGAAGCATTTTCTTGAAAATATTGCTGTTTTTAACCAGTCCCATTTTCAGAATAGTAGAATTCCCTCTTTATTTTTTTTTAAAATGCATGTTTTATTCATATATAAGCAATAGAAAAATAGGTTAAAGACTGCTGGCTAACTAATACAGAGTTCAGATATTTATGGAATTAATTCTCATTATGCAATTTTTAAAAGGTAGTTAGAAAATGCTCATGTGGTCACTGAATTATATTAAATATAGTATGAACCTTTTAGCTAAGGACAACTTCAGCTATCAGTTATTTAGTGCTGCACTAAATATTAATGCGCAACCCAAAGCAATCCAAACCAACCAAAAAGCAAACAAAACAGGAGCTTTTTAAACGGTTCTGAAATGTCAAGTCACAAGGAAAATATTTTTTTCTACTTTGCAAGGAAAAAAAAGGATCCTTTCTTTTTTTTCTTCCAGTGCAACTTTCTTATTTTAGCCTCCGTCAGGAGATTTCAAGTCTTCAGGGAACAGGTAGCAAGTAAGATGAGGTCATGGCACTGGTTAGCCAATCATATTTGGATGAAAGGGAGAATGTGACCAATTTATGGGAGAGTGGAAGAAACAAATATGTTTTCTATTGCACGGTCAACTGGATGATGTCAACACTGTGACCTCAAATTGTATACTACAAATGTGAGGTATACAAATTAGGACAATTACTAGACAGCAGCAGCGTACTGCATGGGCACTATCGTTTAGCTCCTCTCTGGAGCTTTTCCAGATTTATACGGCCTAAGTTTTATAGCCCACCTTTGAGTGCAATTTCATTATTTGCCCTTGTACGATCTATAAACTGCAGGAGAAGCACAAACCACTTTCTTTGGCAATGAAGGCATCTCTTGTCTGTTGTGTAAAGCTGTGCTACAAGGGCAGGCAACAAGCTCTTCCTTGCAGCATAACTGAAAAAGATAGGGACTCTCATCCGTGTTGCCGTGACAACGCAGCAATGTGTTCCATCTGGCTTTCCCCTCTGCTGTGAAGCAGGCAGTCAGGCTGCCCTCAGAGAAATGATGGATAAACTGCCTGTTGCTCACCTGCAAAATCAACCGGGGGCCCTTGAGGTTCTTTGAGGGATTACAAACCTTTGCAAGAAACAAAGGATCTAATTGATGTTAGGCCTCCATTATTGTCTCACTGTTCCCCCAAAGGGACACATCTGCATTGGAGAAGGGAAAGAGATCTCCTCTTTAGGCCTATTGACTGTACAAAAACCCAGGCAGTATCCTTTGGCTAAAGGAAGAAAAGCCCATGGAGCTTTCTCTTGCCTGCTATGCTGTCCTTCCCTGAGATCAAGCCCTTACGGGGGGGTACCAGCTAGTGAGGGCTTGGTGAGGAACAGAACTTCTGCTTAGAGTAAAACAGCTGGGAATGGGAAAGGTTGTAAGATTGCCTTACCTTTTCTCTTCTCTGAACTGAGATATACTTCTGAATGTGCTCTGGACTGCAAATTTAATTGTGCTTCTCATACTGAGGCTTCCAAAGGGTTTCATGCAGTTTCATATCCAATAGCAATAGCACTTAGATTTATATACTGTACCACTTCACGGTGCTTTTACAGCCCTTTCTAAGCAGTTTACAGAGTCAGCATATTGCCCCCAACAATTTGAGTCCTCATTGTACCGACTTCGGAAGGATGGAAGGCTGAGTCAGTATCCAGCCACAAATTTGGCAGATATGCCTTATTGTGCTGCTTTCTAGAAATTTTACTATTCGGATTATACTTTGCCAAACCCATGGAATCTCATCCCAATTGAGATGGTAACATGAAAACTTTTGCTCTTTATTTTCCAAACCCTTAAGCACCTTTTCAGGCATCCTGTCACAATCCATGCCCCCCCCCCGAAAGGTGTGTTTTGCAAAACTGTCCTCCCACTACTTTGGCTCACCTCTAGTTTTTATGCAGGGCAAAATGTATGAATTTGTTCCATCCAGCATTTCCAACAAGAGTTCAACGCATCAGAAATAAATATCATATATTTTGTCTCCTATCACATTAAAATTTCCTTGATTGTAACTTTTATACATTTTAGAGGGCAACAATAGAAGGCTCGGAAAGTCCTAATTCCAAGAGCCTTGGTAGTACAGTGGTCTAAGGCACCCTGTTATTAAGCTGCTTATTAAGATCAGCTGCCTGCAATTACTGCAGGTTCGAATCTCGCCAAGGCTCAAAGTTGACTCAGCCTTCCATCCTTTCTAAGGTAGGTAAATTGAGGACCCAGTTGTGAGGGCAATAAGCTGACTTTGTATAAATATACAAAAGGATGAAGGCTATTGCTGAGTACATTGTAAGCCGCCCTGAGTCTCTGGAGAAGGACGGCATATAAATCAAATTAAAAAAAACAACAACTGGGACTTCAAGTTGTGCATTTCTTCTGTAGATGCTGTGCAAATCAAACATGCTGGAGAAATATTGTAAGTCTCCTGTTTTTTGTTCTAATAAGGACATGTCCTATTGCTGGGATATCTTGGCTCAATGACACAACAGAACTCTTATCTAATTCCAATCATTAACAACAGAAACACAAAGCTTTTTATAGCAGCAATTACTTTGTTAACACTCAAGTTTGAATTTCGATTGACATGACAGCCAAAGCAGAGACTTTGAGAGTCCTGAAATACAAGCTACATGAAATCCCAGTGTAAAGAACAACAAATTAATCCCATCTTAAAACTCAAGATATAACAGCAATGTGCTTTTCTGCTTTATTGGTTCAGCCTTCCTTGAGAGGCCTGAGCTGAAGGTTGCAGAAAGAACAACATTTGGATTATGTGACATCAACTAACCATGAAGAGAGCCTAGGAAAGTTCTTTGAGTTTAATGGGGACTGTAAATTGGGTGATTTAATAATTACAGAGTAGATGAACAGTCCTACTTCAGACAAAATACAGCTATTTGTTTCAAAGTCAAATTATGACTATATTTGCTGTCAGTTGGTAATATTGTGCCAAGTTCAATAGCTTTTTCACCCAGCTGCAGGACTTCTCCTGCCAGACACTATTCATTTTTCATCTGAGAAAAGAATTTAAAATGTGTTCTTTATCCTGGCTTTAAAACTCACAAACTTTTACATGGTAGAAATTTATCAGACAAATATTTGAGAAATGAGAGTAACAATGATATTGTTTTCCTTCAGGGTTGGCTTTTTTTTTTTTTTTTACAATCTTGTCTGCTACATTTGTTATAAAGGCCATAATTATTAAGCTATTCCTTCTTAACATTATAGTTTTCTTTACACAATTTTTCTTTGGACAGCTGCACAGTGAGAACAATAGACAAAAAGGACATAGCATGATATATCGGGGTACACAATACATGGCTTCCTTAGGTCTCACAAAAGAAGTGATAGATTGAATGCATTATGAGTAAAAAAAAAAGGCACAGAAGCATTGATTGGCCCCAAAGTAATATTTTGGAGTTACAAATTATTCTAACTAGTCTTCCTAGAACATAATTAGGTAAGATGGTTTCTTTTTGATCTATGAAGGCAAATATACGTGTCCCAGGATAATGCTGCAGGATCCAATCTGAGTTGGTCACTGGGACCAGAGGTTTTGGCTTCTGAGCTTTCAGACTTGTGCTGGAGCCCATCTTCAGGGAACCTCTGTCTAGCTGCTATAGAAAAGTTCCCTGAAGATGGGCTCCAGTATGAGCCCGAAAGCAAGCTACAGAGAAATTCCCTGAAGATGAGCTCCAGCACGAGTCTGAAAGCTTGGAAGACAAAACCAACCCAGATTGGATGCTCCCTTTGACGTATGTGGGCCCACTCCAAGAGTGGGCCGAGAGTTCCTCCAAGAGGAACACAACTACATGTTAGTCAACGGCAAAGAAAGATGAGGGGATTAATATGAGAGGTCCATCATTAATCTGGCACAAACTCCTTGTTCATACAGAAACTCCTTGTTGTCTAATCAACAATAAGACTGATGGGGCTTTTGATTAAAGGGGGGGGGGTTTCCTTGGTGCTCTCTGAACTTGGTTGTTTTCTTGCAGACACTCCATTAACAAACTAGGTAACACCATCAATGTTAGCACTGATGACTAGCACTGATGACTAGCATTGCTGATATTACCTAGTTTGGGTAATGAAATGTCTGCAAGAAAACAACCAAGCTCAGTGAGCATGAAGGACCCCTCATTTCAACCCTGAGTTACAAATATTCTCCTTTATTGGCTTTTGAGTAAGCATGTAGATTGGGCACATGGAGTTATTATCCTAAGAAATTAACACTAGGGCTGAGTCCACCTGACACTGCATGAATGTAGCCAGGATATGAAATTAGAAACTCCAATTTTAGGCGATCAGACGATTTAAAAGCTAGGCAAGCAAGAAATGTATGTCTTCAGAGCTGGGAAGAGACTGCTACTCTGGGTAGTTGCTGATAGAAATGGCATGCTTGCTTAGGACTTCCGTGATCATTCTTGTTATTGAGGGGATAACAACCATTCAGGAGGACTGTAAACTTGGCTGCCCTCTTACCTAATCTTACCTAACCTAATCTTCAAAGCAGTTTGCGCCCTGTCTTAGCATTGTACTTTGCACCAAAGCACACTACTTCTTTGGGATAGTCTTGCTTGCTTGCTATGTCATTTGAGGCTGGTTGGCCTTCCAGGAGCAGAGGTAGGCAGCAACTTGTCCTCCTGTGAGTTTGCGTTTTAATATAGAGAGCATTTTGGCTGATAGAAGTTGGCGTACTGAGCTTTTAAACTTCACAGGATGGAATGAATTTCAGCAGTTAGGGTGGGGGGAAGTCTCATTCTTTTGGATTGGAATTTATGGAATCTATTTTCACCTCCTCTACAACATCCATATATAGCTCTTGGGCTGGGCTGCAGCTGCAGCTTTCTTAGCATGGCTAAGTTAGTAGAACCATCATCCAACATAGTTAGATAACACTGGGTCAGGAAGAAACTAGAGTAGCTGAGTGGAGTGATTTATTGGATGGATTCTGAAGAAGCCAATCTTGCCTTGCAGGTTTTAAGACTGCAGCTGCTTTTTAAAAAATGCTTAATTCTGTTTTACTTTTGCAGGAACCTCCAAATCTACACTATCCCCACACCTATTGTATTTTGCACAGACACATGTCCTGTCTGATTGCAGTTATTAATATCCATATGAATCCTAATTCTCCCAGCAGCTTTCTCTTCCACTTCCTTCTTCTCTTCCATCATGTAGGCAGTTATACAAATTCGTGTATTTTGAGAACCCTTGATCTTGTTTGCTTCCCAGCACTATTGGAAATTTAAGAGATTTCCAATATGGTAATGGCTTTTGTCAGAGCCTATGTTGATAATCAAGAAGGTATGGTTTGGCTCTCATATTGTAGTACAGTTCTCTAGTGAAACGCATAGTAGAATTGTCACCTCTCTGTATGCTCATACCTTATTAAATTCAGTGTTAGCACACTGACTGCTGATGCAATCTTTCAGTATATGACAGTCAACATCAGATTTGATTAAACTTTAACAAGTTTCATACAGAATTTTTTCTCTCTCTCTCTCTCTTATACTCTCTCTCTTTCCTGCCACTCTTCAAGAAATTCAGTATGGAATAGATGGAACTTGGAAGCTATTCCATTGGATCTTCAAACAGATGGACGGATCTTCAAACAAGTCTGTTGATTGAATGGTCATTTCAATCAACAGACTCCAGAAAGTCTAGCATCACCGATGAGCTTCACACTGACAGAGCTTGGAATCTTTAGTTCCTATCTATCATTCTTTCTACTATATCACACTAGTCTAGGATAGCATATCATTGTTTATACAGAGGAAGCATGGCTTTGAAGGGAGAAAGACTCACATCTTCCTTTGAAAAGTTCAGGTGATAGAGATGCTTTCTCTGCCTGATAACCAAAGGTATCAGTGATGCCAGGATAGAGTGGACGAATGATGGATGTGCAACTTCATTTCAGAAAGGGGATGCAGAACAATTTCTGCATGGAATGGATAGATGTGTCCAGAAAAGGATGACAGAAAAGAGAAGGGGAGGAAGAAAAGGAGGTGTTCTACACACTTTCTGCTGGCTCTGCTTACTGATATCTTTAAAAGGATCTGTAGTACCTTGTTAAGGGACTCATCTGTCTTTGAGATAATCAGAGCTTTGTTAAAAACAACAACAAATAGTGTGATAATACATGACACTGTGACCATGGAGAGGCGGGTATGACAGGGTAGAGAAGAGCACTGGAGAAAGATGCCCTCACAGTGACTGGGCTCTGGTTGCAGGGGAGAAGGTACCAAGGCCAAGATTGCCAGGGCTGCAGTTGTATCTCCTGTAAGGAGGCTAGCTGGAAGAGCTTTTGAGGGAAATCGAAGAGAGAGAGTGTGGGCTCTTGCATCATGGCTTGGCAGCACTAATCCCATTTGTATCCCTCTGCTAACTTGATTCCAGGCAAAAAGCATCGAAGAGCGAAAGCAAGACAAATAGGATGCTTTTGTTTTTCCAGGCCAAGAGCTATAAACCTCTCTTGTTTCCCTGCCCCTCACCAACTCTGACTGGACAGCCTCTTTCTTAGCAAATTGGAAACACATCCTTGCTGCAACTACCGTTAGCACTGGCCACAAGTGACTTCTTCGACGAGTTAAAGGCATTTTACCAAAAAAGATAACCACCACCCCTGCATAGGCAAAACAGATACAATTATATAATACTACCAGTATGTTACTACACTTTCCACAAGGATGAAGCTTCACTGCCTTTACTTAAATGATTAAAAAAATAAGAAATGTGATGCGGAAGACAGCAAGCCAGGGAGAATATGGAATTATTTTTATATCCAAAATGTCTAATTAAATTTAACTTACTGAAGCTAGCCTTGAAACACAAACTGCAACAACAGACAATTTTTCTCGGAACCACTTGCTGCCAATTTTCCTGAAAGCAACTGGCCACTGTTAAGACTTAAAAAATGCCCTCGACTGACCACATATCGTTCTCAGTGTGACAATTCCATTATCAAGTATTTAGAAATAATGTTCAGCTACTGATCCTATACAAATACAGGCATTAAAATTACTGCAAGTGATATCACAGTCTCTTTGGAGTCCCAAGTGCCTAGCAATGAAATGCCTGAGAATTGCAGCCGCTCTGCCATTGATACATAATTGTCAATATGGCTATACTTGGTCCTATGGATATATACTGCTCAAAAAAATAAAGGGAACACAAGCAGAAGACATCTGAGATCTGAATGAATGAAATAACCTTATTAAATACTTTGTTCTTTACATACAGTAGTTTATACACTGCTCAAACAACTAAAGGGAACACAAAACTACTGTATGTAACGAACGAAGTATTTAATAAGGCTATTTCATTCATTCAGATCTCGGATGTCTTCTGCTTGTGTTCCCTTTATTTTTTTGAGCAGTGTATATTGAGCACAAAACCTCTATAGGATTAAGTAGAAAGAACTCATCTTTAATATTTAAAATCTGAAATATATAATGGTAGCACAATTCAGGATTCAATCAGTTTGAATATTTAAAAAGGAATCCAAATATTTATTAGAAAGAAGAAATATTATGCCACATAATTAATCTACTAATGTACCCATTATATCATTAATCATTGACAATGACAAGGTCAGCTGTCTAAGAAAATAATCTTATGAAACAGAAATCAACCCTGATTTTTTTGTAAACAGTGAAAGATGGACAGACTTGATTTGTTTCATCAGCAATGAAACTCCATAGATATGTAGGAGTACACAAGTAAGGGCAGTCAGATAGTAAAAATGAAATTCAATCTTACAATGATAAAATTTGCATTTTATGATATTCAGAGCCAGTCTTCAGAAACTTCATCATAAACATTTCCAGGATTTGGAAAACAGAATTGTTTTAACATGGCTTGGCACCAAGGTCTCTATTTGAGCATTTATCCAGATTTAGCCAGTCACGTAAGAAATGTTAATTGTTAAAATGTTAAGGGTAAACATTCCCATTTCTTGAAAGGTGCTGAATTTGGATCTCAGTGGCATGCCTTTTATCATTTGGAACGCACTGCCTCCTCAGATATAGAATCCCACAAATCTAAAGACAGTATTTACAATATTTTTAGTCTTCAGAGTGTTCGGGTGCAAATTATCCTGGGCTGCCTTTATTCAATAGGCTGTTGATAGCTTTTCATTGTTGCATTTTTACTTTTTATTTTATGTCATTGTAAACTGCTTTCAGTCCTTTTACTCTATCAGCGGTGACCATGGGAGGGGATGAAAAAAGCTAAATGACAGGTATATTTATTGGGGCAATCTAATAAACCCTCCGAAGGAGCTGCTGCTGACTGGGTCCTTCTTTCCCTCTTCTCAGAGGATCAGCCCATTTAGCCCAAACACACAGACACTCCTTGTGGGTTTTGTGAGGCTTTAAGTAAAATAATAGTCCTCTCTAGCCAGAAGTGATGAATCAGCAAACTGCTGCTGGATCAGGAATGCAGCCACTTCTGAGCTCCTCCTTGATTAGGATTGTCTCCTCTTTTTTGGTAGCAGGAATGCCATCCACGGCCCAGAATGTCATAGCAGTTCTCTTTGTCTCAAAATGACACTGATTCTTTCCCCCACTCAGTCCTTTCTTTCCTGCCTTTTTCCAGTCCCTCCTCCAGAGGCTGCCTCTTCCTTTTCCCCCTCTGAACTGCTGGGCTCTATAGTTCTGCACCCCTGCACTTTGATTTCATTGCCTCTGGTGGAGACTACATCTCCCAGAAGTCTCCCCTGCAATCTCCTCCTCCTCCTCCTCCTCCTCCTCCTCCTCCTCCTCCTCCTCCTCCTCCTCCTCCTCCTCCTGTTTTGAGTTCAAGAGGTCAGGTTCCAGCCACAGGGCTACATTGCTATTTGTATCCTACAAGGACTTTCACTGGTAATCAAGCTATAGGGAACCGACAGACAAATTCTACAGTATGCTTTTTTCTTTTCTTTTTTTTAAGAAAACATATCCTGTGCACTCCAATAAATTGGACTTTGTTACCACAACAATTCTTATGTCTATTAAGACAAATATTGACTGAGTGTGTGCTTCTGTATAAATAAAACTGAACGTATAACACACAACTGAAGCTAGCACAGATTCTGGTTAGCATCAGTTTCCATATTGTCTCATTTCTTCCTTAGTTACCATATCTCCAAAAAGATTAACTGAATAATAACCTGAACTATTTTGTCTTAATTCTATGTAGACCCAAAAGAAGTAGAAAATATTGCAACTTTTCCCTATCTAATCTCCTCTGAATGTTTTCAGTGGCACCACCCTGAATTCTGGACCAACAGGAAGTTGGAGTATGTGGTAATATTGTTATAATTATGAATTAACTCCTTGAAGAATCCTAATAAGGAAGTATAATTCATAGGATTAGAGTTTATGCAGCAGCTTCTCATTTATAGTATCTGTTATTTGAACTGGAATCCGACCAAATATAGAAGTACTGGAGAGTGAGATGGGAGGGAAGAATGGGATGCCAAGAATAATTTTCTTGACTCACCAACAGATTGCTTGAAACTGCTTTAACTGGGCCCTATCATGTTATTGCCTTTCAGTGCTAGGATATGGAGATGATTTTCAGAAGGAAAAAGACATAAAAAACTGGTATCTGAAAATGCACATCAACAAATTCCATTTTCCAAACAGCAAATCTGGATGACATTGAAGTGGCTCAAGCACAACTTCAATCAGTAAAGATCTGAAATTGTTTACTTTCATTACTGAAACACGGTTTTCAAAGACTTTCTTTGGCTCACAACAGGGGAGGCTTCCATGGTAGCTAATATTGGATATCATTTCCTTTAGTTTTGAAATTTAGATATGAGCACCGGTCCTTACTATGATTATTAGTATTATTTATTAAACATATATGCCACTAAATCATCTAGACCAGGTGTGTCCAACCTGTGGCCACATGTGGCCCTGGACAGCTAGTAATGCAGCCCCACAATATAATAAAAAATGTAAAAAAATAAAGAAAATTTGCTATTTATATATATTAACTATACTAAAAAATTTATATGTGGCCCAAGACAATTCCTCTTTCCCTCAGTGAGGCTGAAGCAAGCCAAAAGGTTGGACAATCATGATCTAGACTGTGTAGCACTTAAAATTTCAATAAAACATCCTCAGTAAAAAAATTAACATGAACACAACAAAACATTCATGGTACGAAAACTAAACCACGCCCACAAAAAAAATCATGAAACAATACTACGTGGGTAACAAATGAGAAGCAAAAACAACAATTAAAATGCACAATAAATAAGCAAAATAGCAAATCTTCAGCACAAAAGAGTAGGCTCAGAAGGGAATCTGGTTTTGTAGCAACATAAGAAGATTAAAAATAAATCCCCACCCACCCACTGAGGAGTGGGCGTGCTCAAAAGCTATAGATTTTCAGGGAGCAATGAAGAGAGAAAATGGAAACCTTCGTGAGAGAGAGAACAGAATAGAGTAGCAATGGGAAGCTGATTGAAAAGGAGAATGTATTCATTTCTTTATGATGATCTTTTTCATGTCTGCCCTTCACTGGAAAGCTATCGTTACCAAAACCAAATCAAAATATATGACACTCTATTAAAAGCCATCTTGTTGTGATACGTATGTCCAAACATTGATAAAATGGACAGTTGGAATACCATTGTTTGCATCTTACTAACAAATATTCTCTAGTGGAAGAGTATTTCACAGCTTGAGATGCTTCCGTTGAGAAGCTACTACTATGGATTTTGGGGGCAAGATTTCATTTGATGATAGTAAAAGCAAAAAGCAATCAATTCATGATGGAACAATAGATGACTGCCCTACAAGCTAATTTTAATGGTATACCTTGTTACCCCTTTCCAATTTTCAATATTTGAAACCACATGGTTTTCAAAATGTCTCAAGTGTTTCCAACTATCAGAATATCTTTCTGTGTAAATTCATTGAAAGTATATTTAGTTCTAGATAACTGCAACATACAAGGAATACTTCATAGTCTAGAGAAAAAGCTGAACAAAAACTGCTTCTAAAAGAAGGCATAAAAATTGTTAGGAGGACCCTCTTTCTCCTCTTCACTTATATTTGAGAGCCAAGATCAAATTCTATTATTTGTTTCCAGATGAAGAACAATATTCAGGAAGAAATGCCATTTTCCCTCCACACTCATTTTAATTCAGCTACTATATTCTGAAATTCCTATGAACTTTTGGAAGAACAGACTGACAACCCATATGTGGGACTCAGAAGGAGAAAGAACTCCACATTTCAGCCCACCTATTAGAACACTGGGATTTTCCGATTCAAAATATTTAGTTAAGGAATAAGACATGGATAGGAGAGTCTGTTATAAACTAGAACTTCAAATAACCTTTGGCACTGGTCATGATAGTAGGAAGTATAAGGCATTGCTGTTTAGCCACAGCGAAGGACCACAAATTCTGTTAGGACTAAACAAAGCTTTGAAGGCATGCTTTGCTTCATTCTGATTCATTTTGCCTGGGAAAGCAACAGTGCTGGAAAAGGTTGTACAAAAACTGAAGTCTCTTTCAATTACTAGAGGTGCTACAAAGGGCCCCAAAATGAGATGCACAGTTGCCCCCATGTAACACATCATGTCAAAGCAAAGCACTGTTGCTTAGCACAGGCCTATTTTCCATAAACTATTTTTTATTACTTAGACAAAATTCAAAAGATCTAACTATGCCACAAAGATAAGAGACTACTGGTCTTACGATTCTTGTTCTGGGTCTGGACATATTGGTAAAGAAGAATTTTATATGTGACATTAAATAGAGTAATATTTAAGAGCAATATCAGTCAAGGCATGATGTACTTGTTGTCTTTCTCATATAATTTGATCCACATTCTCTGAGATAGGAGAAGAGGAATCATCTAATCATACTCTAGTTCTCACTGGTTAGAAACACAAAGCTAATTAATATGAAAAATAGGAAGTGTTAGTAGGCTGATCAACTAAACTCCATGAAGAGTTTAACTGATACAAGTCCTAACTCAATATTAAGTCACAAGCTTTGCAGGCAGACAAGACAGTTCAACCCTAGGACTCTCAAGCTAGAATTGGGAAAGACCTCGAAACGAAAATCTGGAGAGCCATTTCTAATTAATATAGATAATACTGAAACAGATGAGCCAACAATCTGACAAGGTAAGGTAATTTTGTTATTCTGGATGTTTACCTGACAGATTAGGTATAGGAAATTGAGAGCAGGAGTTGGTATCTTAAGTTAATCAGATCAGACTTGCATCTCTAAATATATGCTCCACATCCTCCATTGATAAGCATTAGCATTTTAGAAATAATTATTTGGGGACCTTGTTTTAGCCTTCTGACTTTAGCAACCTCTGTAAGAATCAACTGGATGACCCATTTAGCACTTAGTTTCTGAATCTCTTCTCCTTCAGCAGTTTTAATTAGAGTACTACAAAAGTCTCATTATTTAGAGATGTCAACAACATTCTACATGTTTTGTGATGAAGTAGGATTGTACCTCAAAGGATAATGTGTCATGCAAACTCTACTTAACACAAAGACATACCAATAAAGCTAAGAAATAAGAAAAGATCCTTAGCTACCTTCTGTCTTGATGCTTTTTTGCCATTACTTTAAATAATCTTCTTGCCCTTCAAGAATAACTAGAAATGATGTTTGCTCACTTTGGAGTATTGATAATGGTAATACATACGTTTTCTTATTATTTTCACTAAGTATTCAGGCTGATCCCAATTAGCTTCTTTACATACCTTTTTGATTTTTTTGTGTTTAAAATGAAGTCATGATTTGATGTACAGTATCTTTCCCACCCACTCATCCACCCCCAAACATGGATGCCAATCACCGACTTTAAGAGGAAAAGGGATGTTCATAATACAGTATGCTAAAATTAGAGCACAACCTAATGGTTTTAAGCTTCAAGTAAGAAAATGGAAAATCTAAAATTCAATTCTTTGTAGCACAGTAGGATTCAACAAGCTATCTTGGAAACTGTTACATGACTTTTAAATTATTTTAACCTTATTCTTTTTTTGGTACAAATATCAGGTGCAGCTTCCAATATAGTAGGTGGAGCTGCTCAAAAGCATAGAAGAAATAAATAGGGAGATGAGGCTCTAGTGGAACTATCATAAGCTCATGGCCTGCATATGTTTGCAGCACTGAGCAATAACTTTGGGCAAAAGATAAATAAATCACTGTCAGCCATAATACCATCCAGAATTGCTCAGTTTTGCCATATACTTAGAACCAATAGAGATTTAGGTTGTTGGTTGCCAACCTAAATTTACTTTAATGAATGTAAACCAATTCAGTTCTATCATAAGTTTTTCCTGTGTTTAACACTGAATATTGGATTTGGCCTATTGCTAAAGATTTTTGTAAATGAAAATGCCAGGCAGCACCATGCCACCATATGTTTCACAGGTGTTGTGCAAATGCCACCTGTGTTTGTGGAAGGAGGGGATTTCCCCATGCATTTGTGAAAGTACATACAGTTAAGTATTTTATTGCATTTACTTTCATAGGTTTTCTCCCTAGATAACTTGCCTGAGTCCAGGAAATTTTTCAGAAGCTACAAATATTTCAAACTCCTAAAATTTGCATGGTAGTCTTAGAGAGCAATTTGTGGATTCCAGCAATATCTGAGGCTGAAATTATGTTTCGCTATGGGCACTTCTGGAGATATAACTGTGTTATATTCTGAGGTTTAATAAATAAACAAATAAATAAATGTGTGACTTCCATGGGAAACATTCCTTGTTCCTATCCTTTTCAAAGATATTTCAGCTTTGAAGAGTTCTTCAAGAGCCTGATACATATTCAAGCATAGGCTTCTTCGGTGATATAAAAAAAATCATCCCAATCTATTTTTCATAATTTAGTTAGGGAAAAGTGCAGTCCCTTTAAGTCCTTGAAATTTTATTATACATAATCATAAAGCCCATTAATGAAAAATAATGGTTAATTCTACCGTCACCTATCCCACTATAAAAGTACAGAGTATACCCTATAGTCTTTCTATGTTGACTGCTTTCTCAGAACAAAAATTTTAATCTACAAATTTGTCTTGCCTGTTGATTAGTGAATTTAACTTTAAAACAATTTTTTTAAAAAATATCCTGATTCGTATTCAACATTGGCTAGATAGTATATAAATTACTTGCTATAATGAATTCTAATGCCCGCTGGGATGGGCAGCACTGTGTTCTGCCAGTTCATCTCTTTTCTCTGCGGTCAATCCATGTGATGGTGGTTGGCAGAGAGAGATCTCGCCCTCGGTCCCTACTGTGTGGAGTGTTGCAGGGATCTGCGCCTATTCAACATCTACATGAGGTGCTGGGTGAGCTCATCAATTGCTATGGGGTGAAGGGGTCATTGGTTCACTGATAGTGCCCAATTACACATCTTTGCCCCTGGTTGATTAAGTGATGCTATGAACATCTTACCCTGTGCCTGGAAACTACAAGGGTCTGGATAAATAGCAATAGCACTTAGACTTATATATCATCCCATAGTCTTTTACAGCACTCTGAGTGGTTTATACAAATATCAGCATATTGTCCAGCAACAATCCGAATGCTCATTTTACCGACCTCAGAAGGTTGGAAGGTCTGAGTGAACCCTGAGACATTCATAATCGAACTCCTGACAGACTGGTTAGCCTGCAATACTACATTCTAACCACTTTGCCACCATGGCTAAATCTTGTTGAAGAACAATAGCCTTCAGCTGAAGCCTGGCAAGAATGAATGGCTTTAAATTTTTGGACTTTGGACTATGCCATTTTTGGTTCCAGAGGGGGATGCACTCCCCAAAACAGGCCCTATGCACAGACTGGGGTGTATGTGTCCTCCTAGACTAAAAGAACAGTGGCAGTCATGGTTAGGAGACCTTTCCACAACTTTGTATTGTATGCCTATTGTCTTTGCTCCTAGATCAAGGGTCTAGATTGGACTACTGTAATAGGCTCCACCTCTTTTGTTGAAGAGTATCCAAAAATTTCCACTGGGCAAAATGCAATGCAGTGGGCAGTTATGTGTGTGCCTTCTAGAACAGGTGGCAACTTTAAGACTTGTTGGCTGAGGAACTCTGGGAGTTGAAGTCCACAAGTCTTAAAGTTGCCAAGGTTGGAGACCCCTGTTCTAGAACACATATTACACCTCTACTCTGTGAGCTACATTGGTTACCAGCCTGTTTCTGGAATCAATTCAAGGTGTTTTTATCCTTTAAAGCCCTACAGGGCCTTGAGCTGGGTTATTTGAGTCATATCTACCTGTGTCACCATATGTATGCATGCTGTGATCCTGTCAGCCGGAGAACTACATTTGGTGGGTTCCAGATGATGGTCTTTATTGCCATGGTACTTTATGGGATATCTCCCCTCCCCCCCACTCCCTCAAGTGAGGCTGGCTCCATCTCTGTTGATTTTCCAAAAGTATCTCAAAACCTGATTTTGCCATCAAACCTGAAAACCTTAGGGGACAGGTGAGATACTGAGGTGGCTCCATGGTTATTAATATCTGCTCTTAGCCTAAATAGCTGTTCTCTCTTAGTATTGAGTTTTTAAAACATTTTTAAAAAGTTTATAAAGGCAATAATAATTATTTTTATACAGTACGTAACTATTTTATCCTTGTTCTACATTGCCCAGAGTCATTTATTTTTGAGATGGGCAGCTATATAAATTTGATGAATAAATTAATGCAATGAAATGAAATGAAGATGAAAACACCTTGAAATAATAAAGCAATATTCAAATTCAGCCAGGTTTGAAATCTAGCTCTGGACATGCTACACAAAGCCTGGCATGACCTCTGAGCCACTAGAAGTTGCATAATTCTGTTCTAAGAGAAGATGTTCTTAAATAAGGCCATCGTTCTTCTTGAATAGGAAAAAATAGAACAAGATGTCTCTTTCCAATACTGCTATTAAAAGAGACACAGGAAAATGTGCAACTCTTCTATTCACTTATGAATAAAAGTACAAAGTCACTTAAACTGTAATCCTGAATAAGGATTTGTTAGTGTAACACACACTCAATTTATATTTGTCTAGATATATTTCTTCTGCAGAAAGCTTAGGAATCAACCTAATTCCAGATCTAAATATTCTGAAGTGCTTAGTCAAATAAACCATGTAGGAGAACTAAGAATGCATATCTAGTTTCAGTTCTGCATTTTGAACTGTTAAACACACACTTATTTTCGTTAGATGGAGTGGTAACCTCTTCCAAAGTTAAATACACAGCTGAATTATGGATATATGTGAAAATCCAGCATAAAATTATGCAGAAAGCATGAAGCTAAGTGGGTACATGAGCTCAGAATTAAACACCACTGATTTAAATTGCATTTTGCTACTAATTAATAAATGAATAAAGACACATGTTAGATAGAATATCTTATTCTACCCTTTAGCCATACAAAATTCTTTCTTAGCAAATTATAAGAGACTGTACAGATCAATAAGTTTAGGAATCAAGGAGAAAAGAAACTTTTTGTGAAGAGAGGAGAGGAGAGGAGGGAAGGGGAGGGGAGAGGGTTGTAAATTTATGTTGGTTTCATTGTTAAGCTTGTGGTGGGTGAATGGGGAAGAAAAGGGGCAAAGAAAATCCACCAAGTATTTAAAATACTTCCTAAAAAGAAATACATTTGACACAACTGTATCCTCCCTCACCCAACTCTCTATTCAGTGACTTTCACACAGGCATGACTATTTCTTTCTGTAAGATAACAGGTGGAAAAGATCCACAGTTGACAGTATATATTGCATATCCAATACAGTATTTATCTTTGCTTTGAAACAACGTGATATGCATAGCAAAGTGACTGGCATGTGTATAAAATTGAGCCTGTAGATGAATGAAGGCGGCATCCATCTGAAGACCTGAGTCATGCATTCATATTTCAGAATTCATGGAGATTAACTGATTTAGGTAAACAGTGAAAGTGATCACACTGTGCAGGGACTTTCATAAAACGGGTTAGTTTGGGAACATCCTTCTTTCACAGGTATTATTGCTGGATAGCTGTTTAACTTTCTTCCTTTTACCTTGTACTGTTATTTGCACATACTTCTTCATGTGCTAATTTAATTAAGAAGCCTATCCTATGATTTGAGATACTGCAATACTAAGGATTGGAATGGTCCAGGTGGAATAATGAACTTTAATTCTACTGTATCCACCAATGCATCATCAAAACACTATAGGTCTGTGAAACAATTTGATTTTCTTTTCTTGAACAATGTGATAAGCCAATGGTGAAATTACCACTGATTATAATAAATTGGGACAGCATCTCATCTGCATATAAACTTGAAAGATATAATGAGATTCATGAAGGTAAATGTTACAAAGAAATACCTAAAATTGTTAATTATTTTGAGAGAAGGAGAGATTGGGATCAACAGTGCAGCTAATGTCAAAACATTTATCTTAGCTCCTCAGCTTTACTTGGAGTGACAGTACAATCCCAAACATTTGTTATGGTTCATGCACTGCAGAACAGGATCTGTGCAACTTGCTTGCTCTAATGATAAGCCCCTCCAATTATGTCTTTGACAATGCAACAGCTCTTAGGAACAGAGTATAAATCACCTTTATTCTTTTTATACAACTAATCTTTAGCTAAGTAGTTTCTCAACAGCTGGAAATAGTAATATGAGCAGTAAATCACAGAATTGACAATTGGAAAGTCATAGATTACAGGGTTCACATACTAGGTCCACACGAAACCTTAAGTACTAATTTCCTTAAGTCTTTTAAACGTTAAAATTAAAGGAATTAGGAAAACACAGTTCTTGAGATTATGTTTGGGTTAAGCTCTGAATTTACACAAATGCTACATTTTGCACCTGTACAAATTACTGTGGTTGACTCAGACTACTTAGAACATCTCTTAGTCTGATACATAAACTAATAGAAAAATAGTTGAAATTAAACTTATGCTTATGTATGAAATGTATGTATTAAAGTAAATTCAGCAAAACTATTATGCATTGATCAAGCATAAATTCAGTTTTCTTGACCTGAAGCATGGAAATTCATTGACAACACTGGTGTTCTGATTCTGAGAGTCATATCTCATTAAAAAAAAATAAAATTCTTATTTTTTTGGCCAAAATTAAGCAAACACCATTAAGATAAAAGGAAAGAAACTGAACAACGCAGGCAAAGAATATACCAACAATCTCTTTTATGACAGTTAATCTAGTTTTGCTTTAACATTCACCAGATATATATGTACATTCAGATGTTCAAGTACACTTTACTTTCTAAGAATTTATCTGTCTTTATTGAATGCCAGTGTGCTAAGAAAAGACAAAAAACATTGTAGCACTATTCATTATAGCTACCATAATGAGGCAGAATATATGATTTTGATGCATCATAACTTTGAACTTTGAAATATACATATGTTTGCTTTTGAAAGCACCAATTATCCAGAAGGAATTATAGGAAATGGAGGTTTGGAAGGGAAAAACATTTTCAACAAAACATGTTGAATCTTTTTTTCTACTTCCTAATATTTCACAAGATAACTGTCAATTTCTGCAAAGGGTCTTTTTTATTTTTTTGGTGGTGGTGGTTGTTGTTGCCAAAACTGAAAAGAACCCAGCTGTACAAAAAACAGATTGCAAGCAATTAAAATATAAAGGCAGTTTAGTCATACCTTATTATGTGTCTGTGTTTGTCCAACCAATATGAGAATATTTGATGATATAATAGATAGGCAGAAATTAATTAGGATTATGGACCTCTCAGATCTGATGTACCTGTCCAAGTAAACACACACACATACATACACACAAAAGATTTTTTTAAAAAATGTATTCCATATCAATTTAGTAAATTCTTATTAAAACAAATCATTAATACTGATAATTTTTAAGTATTTAATAACCATTTTAAAGCATAAATATAACTTCAGTAGTTTAAAATTAACTTTTTAAATGAACATCTAAATGAGTATTTAAACATTTTTTAGTTGGCATTGTACCGACTAATAATAATTAATATCAGCATTGGGAACAGAGAAACAAAGAATGTTTCAATAACATTAAGAAATTAGCAACACATATGGGTAGATTTTGAAGTTTGCAATTTCGAATTATTTTGATACTGAAATTAGTAGATACTCTAACATCCACTTCAAAAGGATGCAGCTGTTTGAGTGATTGCAGTCCACTGGGGAATTATTTTTTCAGATGCCATAGAGAAATGACTATGAATTGAATTAAGTATGAATGATAAATTTACTCATGTCCTTCCCATTCTCATAAGATATACAGTGGGCATTACTGGAGGATTATGCTCACAAATGCAGTAGGAATATCTGAGTGGATGTTCATATGATTAACAAAGCTAAATTGATGGTTATATAGAAATGGATTATTCAGATTCAAAATGGAACATTGTTTGCCTAGATTTGTTTCACTAATTAAAGTACTGCTTAATTATGTTTTACAAAGTATATAGACATTAGATGAGATAACTCATTCCATTGCTAAAGAGTTAATCTTGCACAAACTTAATTTTAGTAAATTAATAACATCTCATTTACTTGATGGACAATCATGGCTTTGTCATTCAGTTTAAGAGAAAGTTCATGATATATGGCTCAAAAATTATAGTAATGGGGTATATTTATAAATAGTTTCACAAACTCCATGTTCTATTGTAGCCACATGCCTCATATCAAACGGTTTGAGGATAATGGATACTCAAAGTTATATTGGGAAGACGGGGAAAGTTTGCACAAGCAAAATTCCATTAATGTATATTTTGATCTAAGATGGGGTGTCAAGCTCACCATTGTCACGGTGTTGTTATGGCATCGTCATGTGATGTATCACAATTTTTTTCCTTCATTAAACTAGGTGTGGCCAGTGTATGATACATCTAGGCCACACGCTGCGAATTTGACAGCCCTAATCTAAGATATTTGCTTCTAAAATGGTGAGTTTCATAGAGAGTAACTAGAAAGTTTAGCAGTACTAAACAATTTAAACTTCTCCAAAATATCATACTTTATAAAATATATTTAGTATGTAAAGATATAATTTATTTTCTTAATTCAGTAAAAATTATTGTAACTACCTGATACTGCACATTAGATATTGTGGTTTATATATATAAACATATTTGTCCGATTTATGCAAATCCTGTATGAAACTTGATTAATGAAAAACATCATTTTTATGTTGAAAAAATATTTTGGATTATACCAAACTGAGTATATTCTAAAGCTGCTACAAAATCTGTTTTTATCAAGGAACTATACTATATTTGATTTGCTCAATCAAAATCTTAGATTTACAAGGTTTTTTTTAAAAAATATGAATCATTCCCAAACAAGCAATTTTGCTACATGGTTAGTGAAGAACATAATGAGCAATTTTACAGACGTATGAAATCAAATCAATTTATTACAGACATGATGGGCTACCTCTGTACCTTAAAGGGCCCTGGATAATGCTTTTTCAAGTGAACACACAAAGTCTCCTAGTTCTTCCCCCTGGACAGTTTTTTTGCTCCACTGATTTTATTTATTTTATTTTATTTATTTTATTTTTATAACCATCCATCTCACTAAATGGCATTATCTCACTTTCTTCCCTCTGGTCACTCTACTGATGTATCCCTAATCCTAGTTTCACATTACTTTCATTTTAACACAGCCAAAGATATAGTCATAAACATACCTTACAGTATTTATAATTCAACTTTAGAGCCACTTGGACCATAAATACTGTAAAACTCCACAAAAGCCATCCCCATTGCCCCTGGACATCACTTCGAAACAATAAGGCACAGGAGGCATGGTGTTTTACCCTTACAGTTTACACAAGCTAAAACTATTATGCTTACTACGTTCAACTTCTGATACCATTGTATTTTAGTGTGTTCACCTACACATTTTAATATATGTAGATGTATTCATTTATTTATTTCCTCAGTGTCATGCATGAATATATATTAGTGATTAATAATAAACTAGTTCTGAAGTGTTGTTTCTTCTGAATCAATTGGATGAAGCATCTACTTATTCAGATGTCATGGGAAAGAATAATCTGTAAGCATGCTGTAATTCAGTATCATTTTTCCATTCAATGGTTACTTCATTCCCCCCCGCCCCCGTCTACATTGCAAATGGTCATCTCTCTCAAATTGGGATTTTTTTTCCTTGCTTCCACTGTGGATGTGATCTAAGGGACAGCACATACAATCAGTTGAATCTCAGGTGATAATTATGGATGCATTCAATTAGTGAAAATCTGTACAAAAAAAAAACTTTCAACCCCACAATTTCTGTTGGTGTGTGGAAATCATTATGAGGTGTCTCAAATTGTGTCTCTGTACTTGTGTATTCATGGGAGCATTCATTGTATTAAGAAAAAAATTGAATATATGCAATGGTTCAAAGATAGAATTTAGTGAGGGCCTGTTATGCAATAAGCAATATTGTGCCACTGAATCAACAAGAACTAGGATTACATTAGTGGGAATGCTGAAGTACTAGGGGTACTTGTCACTCAATTGTTTTGTTTACCATAATGAATGATGGTCTCAAATTAGAGCTCCATATGGATCTAGGCTTCTCAACCAAAGGGATAGAGGTACACACATATCTTCATAGAAGTGAAAGGGACATTCTTTGAATATAATGGAAATGTGCATTGCAACTTCAGCACTCACAAAGATTTTTTGATCACAACTGATGTCCTTAATGTAATTAAAGAAAAAAAAATAGATATTTAATCATGAGTGTTTTTTATCAGGGCAACCTGGTCTACCCGAATATGGGATGGAGCATACTGCTTCCGCTTTCGCCTTTCAGCCCCAATCCAGGATCCTTTGCAGGCAGTCACTTTCGCAACAAACTATTTTTGTGTTAAATTTATTTCAATTGTCGGTAAATATAAACTTAATCATGAGTAGCACAACTTCAACAACAAAATGTAACATTTTAAACTGAATTATTTGTATATTACAATATCTAATTAGCAACTCTTATAGAAGAGACACAGACTTTTATTTAGAGCAGAAAAGCTTCTTTTGTAGTTTTACAAAGCCACTTATCAATTACATACCTCCATAGTGCTGCATAGACAACTGCTAGGGTGATCAAAGCCAAGCATGAAAGGCCACTGCCTACTATTAGGGTTACTGAGGGAGCACCAGATGATTCCATGATCTGTGGATCATAACAAATATCTATCAGAGGAAACCATATTCTAATAACTGCAGCAAAAAAAAAAAAAAAAAGATGTTGCAAATCTAATTGGTACATAGCTATTTCATGTTAATGGTATTACCAGTAAGCAGCCATTCCTTCCTACTTTAGCGTCAATTTGAGACTGTAATGCTTTTAAGCCCCTGAGATTTCAGAATACCAAGTTAATACCTATTGTGGCCTTGAATAGGATCAAACCCAATTTCACTCACCAAATAAAGAAATAGTTTTGTTTCTTTCCAAGAAGGTTAGTGATATCAACAGTTCCATGGGAGGCCATTATATTTATTGCCATTACAGATTTTTAGCTTTAGAAAAAGAGCAACAGTTTGGAATTACATCTTCCCTTGAAAGCCAAAGTAATGAGCTGAAGAAATAATTTGGCTTATTTTGACAAATTAAATGCTGTCCAGTTCCTTATCCAATACTTACGACCAAACTTTTTTGACAGTACAATAACTTTGCCTTAAAGCTATACATTTTTTCTTGTGGCTTTAAATGGATAAAAGAAACACGTATGGGAGAAATTAACAAAAACACATAGAATAATTGAAAAATCTGGATCTTTAAAACAAACAGACAAAAATGTCTTCTTCTGTTTAATATTTTCACAGTTGAAGAATAAATGACCTTGAGGAAGAAAAGTCTTTTTTAATTCCACCAAATATACCTCACACATATCAGCACTTCTACTTCTTTTATCAGTTTTTTTAACTGCAAAATGTATATGTCATTGGCTAATTAAACCAAGAAGTTTTCAGAGATACCCTGCTTGATTTAGCAATATGCTGCTGAAAAGCCTAAAGGCTCCAGTGTAAATTACATTTTATCTAGATATGATGTGTCATCTAGGCAATATAAAATGTATTGCTTAAAATGGATTTTGAGTTTATTTCAGTCAGACACTTCTAGGTTACAGGTAAGATGATTGCTGACTGTACACTTAACACTGTTTCCCTTAGGTTGCCCAGGTACTTGAAAATCTATTTTAATAGGCAGGGCTTTTTTTTTTTTTTTTTTTAAATCCATACATAGTTATTTTTAGTTATTTTACATTTTTGTTCTCATTTTATGCATATAGAATTGTCTCTCATAAATGTCAACAAATAATATATATTCCCTGTACTGAAAACGCACAACTGCAATCTGTTTAACAAGAGTGGCTAGGTTCCCTATTCTACTGGCACTAATGATCAGAAATATCTCGCCCATTCCTATTTCATTAATTTATTCTTAAATGTAATCTATTACAGCGGCTAAATTTCCTCTTTACAAATAGGACCTGCTCGACATCTGAAACTGATAGTAGTTGTTTATGTGGCAAAAATCGGTAATTCATTTCCATAAGCTGTAAGCTACGAGGGAGAAGATCCAATCTCTTTCTGACCCGCAGCAGTGATATAATTCCTGAATACAGGTTACTGAAATATCTCTGGAGTTAATCCGGAATGCATTAAAACATTCTCCCAGCCTTTCCATTAAACTCAGGGATTTTTTTTTTTTTTTTTTTAGTTTCCCTCCCCTCCTTTGTTACTTACTATTTCTCTAGGTTGCTGAGCCAAAATGGCGAAGGTAGAGAGACGATCACATAAGCATTTTGTATGGGATGCATCGGTAAGCACAGTTTTACATCCCTGGGTGGACCAGGTTCCCAAAGAGTCGTTCCTGCAAGAATAGAGAGAGAGAGAGAGAGAGAGGGAGGGAGAGAGAGAGAGAAGAGGGAGGGAGGATGAGAGGCAGAGGGGGAGGAGGAGGAGGAAGAGAAAGAGAGAGAGAGGGGAAAAAAAAAAAACCGGGATAATTACGGCGGGCGGTCAATTCCGTGAAAAGAAAAGGCAGTTTAATTGAGAGCAGAATCTAGTGTGGGTTCCCGGACAGAAGAGATCTACTTGTTGTTGAATAGGACTTAATTTAGATGCATCTCCAGCTGTACAGTAATGCGGGGGGTTGGGGGTTGGGGAGGAATAGAGGCGGCGTGGAGAGGTGGGGGGATAGAAGGCAAGCAGGCAGCTCTGCCGAACGCAGTGAGCTGTCCAAAGCTCTTGGTGCTGAAACCACATCCAGCTTCAGAGTTCTTTCTGCCAGCCAGAGAAGCGGAAGCTTTTCTCCGCCGTCCGCCGCTTCCCTTAAACTGCTCGGAGCACTGCAAAAACTCATCGCGGGGGGAATAAAACAAAAGCCTCTTGTGGCTTTCCCTCTCTCTCTCCCCCCCCCACGCCACCCCCCAGTGCATACCATCGCTGCCTGGGTCTGGCTTCACACGTATGTGAGGCTACAACCTTTCTCTCTTTCTCTCTCTCTCTCTCTCTCTCTCTCGTGGACGCGTGTGCAATTTAAATGCGGATGGCCGTGAGATATCTGCCTGATTAAGACTGATTTGAGATTGGCCGATTCTTAGGTCTTCCTCTGCTGCTCGGCTACGCTCGTTGCTGCTGCTGTTAAGGTAGAGATTCTCCTCCGGTTGGGTTTTTAACGTTCAAGCCTGAGGATTTCACCCTGGAAACCGGCAACAGCATTCCTCCTCCAACTCTTCCTTCCTTCCTTTTTCTTTCTTTCTTTCTTTCTTTTTTTTTTTGCCGTGCCTCTAGCAGTGGGGTGGATTTCAGCAGGGCACCACATCTTCAAAGGGACACCTGGTCGCCCTCCAGACTTCCCCCTGTCCAACTCGATTTCATCCTTTCCCTTCCCTCCCCTCTCAGTTCCAGGGGTATTCGGGAGTGGGGGGGGGGGGGAGAATGGTGGTTGGGAGTATTAAGGGATTTCTCTTCCCCAACGCCAGCCCCCACCGGCAACCTTTTGGTTTTGCTTTTTAAAAACAATCACCTATCCCTGATTAGGTTAGCCCTTTAAAAAGACAAAAGCTTCTGCTCAAATCTTCCCAGCAGAACAATAAAATGGTACCAACCCACGTTTTCCTTGTGCGGAGAAAAAGAACGAGGCAGGAGTGGGGGTGGGGTAGCAGAGAGAGAGAGCGCGCAAGATATTAATCTTGCCTTCCTGTGAATTAAAGGCATTTGGGGAGTGGGGGGGCTTTGAAAGAACTCAAAACTGCTATCACTGATTGTATGTATTGCATATTAAAATGGGATATTTTCCTTTTCCCTTGCATCCCTCTGCATAAATAATCTCTCTAGCCCACCTCAGGTTCATTGCCAAGCTTCGTATGCAGCTATTCACATATTGCCTAAGCTTCTGCTTATGCACTAGTGGGAGGACTCTGCCAGGAACAGCAAACTCTTACTTTCCCTCCCCAAGGTCCTTAAAATAAAGAGAAGCTGGAGTGGAGGAGTGAAAGCTTTCGCCTTCAAATACCACCCCCTTCTCTCTGTCTTTGAACCACCTGCTTTGGATTTCCCTCTTATTTCACGGGCATTATTGTAAACAGCAATCCTTACACACTAGTCCTTTTTTCTTTGAAAGGTATATCATCCCAACCCACTGTGCACCACCTTATTCTTCAGTGCCCTGCAGGTTCATCCTTTGGCATTATAAATACTTTCAAGACCAGCCTGTAAAATAATGCTTAGCCCTAGATGTCATTTAACTATAAAACAGAAGACTATTTATTAAAAACATGGAAACTACCACTACTAAATGTATCTGCCACGGATGAACCGCACATATTTGTTGTATTTGTCCTCCTGAATATTGTTTTACTTTGTCTTGTGCTGTTCAAGCACAAATGAAATACATTTATCAGAGATGATTAAATATTCAAGAAGATGCTAGTTTAAGGGAAACTGATATGGCTTAACACATAAAAATAATGTTCAGTTTTCAATTCAGTTCAATTCAGAGGGGTGCTTAACAGGGCTGGACTAAACATGGAAAGTACTGGGCCGCAGCCTAATATTTGGTTGAAGGCTACTGTTTTCAGAATATGATGGTTAGAGCTGGGAGAGCTTGTTTGATTGCCATCATATTTAAAATGCAAACTCAATCCACTGTGAATTAGACCATAAACCTCAACCAATAGGGAAGAAGGAAGAAAATACAAGGTTTGTTTTACTTAAAACCATATTGTCTATAATGCACACTCATGTCCATCTTATTAAGCTTAGATAATTTCTAGATCATCCGCTTGATGGCTAAAGTCTGCATAGAAACTATAAACTAAGAATTCAAGTCTTCCTGTAGGGGAAAAAAAAACCTAACTTGGATGAATAGATAGAAATCTAAAAAAATTATTTAATATCATCAGCCACAATTCATGACACTTCTTAGGAGATGTACAAAGTTCTGTTTATATAACCTGGATTTTTGTGGTCTTGTTGTCTACATTGTACTGCTTTGGACACCAATTCACCACTATGTCCAGTGATAGTAATGGTTTGTTTGGTAACCAAGGGAAAACAGGAAGAGAAGGAGCCCTGACTGCAGAATCTAATAAAGTCTATTGGTTAAATGGTTATTGGGCTTCCAAATTAGCAAAAGGCCTAATTTTTATGTTGTTTTTGTGACATGGCTTTCTCTTCCAAAACCATTTTTGCTATAGTTGGTTCACATCTATCTCTCATAATGTATAGGGTGCCTATAATACATGCAGATACTTCCTATATAAATTTCAAGGGCCTTGAGAAAGACATGAAAATGCAATCAAAGCAGTCAATTTGTTGTATGACTTTGATGCATTAATGATGAAACTTGGAAGCCAACCATGTCGTTCCATTTATTTAAATGGTCTTCCTCTATTAAGTGGAATGATACACTTAGTACTATATACGAAGCGTTATAGCATTGCTTCTCTATAAAATAGGCTTGCCTAAGATCATCCATTAAGACTATAAGCAAACTGTGAAATGATCCAGAATAATGTTTGCTCCTGATTTGACCACTGCATTGTACATGTGGAGGATGAGAGAGATTAGGATACCTCAAAAAATGTATTACAAAAACAGGACAAGACTAAAAGTTGTGCATAACAATAATTATAATTTCAATAGATTAACACAGGATTGAAAAAAAACCTTTTATTTTCAAGTCAAAGTTTTTTCCTTATATAATTTGATTAAAAATTCACCTTAGCTGTGCATGACTGCTTTTCCCCTAAGTGTTACTCCCCTAAATAAAATTTGCTTAGAATGCACAACAGTGGCAGCAGCAGCTCCTGGAAAATTGTGCCACCTATTGTTGCCTGAATCCATCTGTATTTTTGATAAACTATCTTCTTCTTTCCAAAAAGCTAATACTGAAAAGGATTATTTCTAAGGTTTAAGTCATATTTCCACACAAGACACTTTCCATCTGATGATGGGAAGCATCCAATATATCAAGGAACTATAAGAACAAGAAAAACAACCACAATTCAATTAGAAAATGAAGGACAGTGCTATCCTTTGCATTTACACTTTGATCTTTCTCCATTAGTTTCACCACCTAATTTTGGGAATAGTTATCAGAAGGGACAAGTAGAAAAGTCTTTTTAATTGAGTGGAATAAATCTTGCTTTACTGTGGCTCCAGTCTAAAGCCCATTCAATAACTGAAGGTCTATAAAGGATTATACAAGTGCAAAGGGAGTAAGGGCACACAACCTATACTTGGAAGTATAGATACTTTCAACTATTCATATAAATACATTTGAAGAAATCACAGATTTGGAGAAGTGTATGAAAACTTTACCTCTTACACACACACTCAAGCAAAACCATTGCAAAGCCTAGAACACTCATAAAATAAGAATCCAGCGCCTTACTGAACTGGAGAGATCATCCCCAGCAAAGCTATGATTTGAATGCTGCCCTTGTCATGATTGGAGGGAGCAATAATTGTCAGATCTTTGCTCCCTCTACAACCTTCATTCTTCTTTCAACATTGCTCTGAAGAGTCCTTCAACCTTCCCAATTATATGTTCAATGTCAGAACACAAATAGGGGACTATAGAGGTTGGGAAACAATGAAGATTGCTTTCTTCCTCGTCCCATTAGCAGAAAAGTTCTACTGGCTTAAAAATCTTTTGTGGATGGAAGAAACATTCCTGTTCACAGAAGACTGACTCTGGAGCCAAGCCAAAGAGAATAATTAAGTTTGCATAATAACATGACTAGTTAAATTTATCACGCAATTTCAGTGTTCACAAAATATATTTTTGAGTATGTACTCAGAACAACTTTTTAATTATCCTCCTTAAATTCTATATATTTTCCAAATGATCTGTCTACAATTATAAATAGACTAAATAATGTATAAATTTTTTTAAAAATGAAAACAATTCTGGAGTAAATGGGATATATGTGATTCATTTAGCCCAAGTGCATATTGTTACTTCTATAGGATCCTGTATCTATGGCTTTTCGGTTCCTTATATTAGTGGCTATTTTGGTTTCACCAAACTTACATTATTTTAAAAAATATTGTAAGCCAATCTTTCTCTACCTAATGCTCTCCAGATTTATTGGGATTGGAACTCCCAGAATTCCAAAGCAATGGCCACAATGGGCTAGTAATTCTGGGAATTGTATAATGAGCCCTTTTGGAAGACAAAATATATGCTAAAAGTTAGCAGCATCTGGAAGGGCACATCAAAAACAGAAGATAACAGAAGCAGCATGATCGCTTAGGGTCTGCCTCTTTTATATAGGCACTGGCCATACAGTACATGCGTGTATGAAGGGAGCTTGCATGGTGATTCCATGTTTTGCCATTTTTGACACACATATGCACAAATACTCTTGTTGCTATGGCTGCTGATGAAACAGTTGTATTTTGGAATAGCTGAATAGATACTTAAAAGTCAGCCTGTATATATGTTCCACTCAGGTCTTTGGTGAGGAAGCAGGAAGCCCCTCACTTCATTGCTCTTGTCAGTTTTTGTCTTTTATTTTTTTAGGATGTTATTGTAATTTCTTTTATCGTTGCAAGCTGCGCAAGGCTGTTGAGAATTGGACAATATACAAGAAACCTTACATATTGTGAAAATATTTACATACCCCTCGCATCCTGGACAGAAAATGTTTCAACTCCTACCCTCAAAACTATGCTATAGAGCACTGCACACCAGAACAACTAGACACAAGAACATTTTTTTCCCGAACACCATCACCCTGCTAAACGAATAATTCCCTCAACACTGTCAAACTATTCACTAAGTCTGCATTACTATTAATCTTCTCATCATTCCTATTACCCATCTCCTCCCACTTATGACTGTATGACTGTAACCTTGTTGCTGATATCCTTAAGATTTATATTGACTGTTTCTCTATGACTATCATCAAGTGTTGTACCTTATGATTCTTGACAAATGTATCTTTTCTTTTATGTACACCGAGAGTGTATGCACCAAGACAAATTCCTTGTGTGTCCAATCACATTTGGCCAATAAAGAATTCTGTTCTGTTCTATTCTATTCTATTCTATTCTATTCTATTCTATTCTATTCTATTCTATTCTATTCTATTCTATTCTATTCTATTCTCACTATTCTATTCTATTCTATACAAGTTACGCGTGAAATTCTTCCAAAAGAATCTTGGGAAATATAATTTCTATGAGTGAAAAATAATTCACAGAACTGTCTATGAGAGAAGCTATATAAAGCAGAATGTTACAATTAATGCTTTGTGATATCATTTCACCAGATCTCCACAAGTCCTAATTGATCTAAGAGAGGTGCAATTTATTTCTTAGCTTGTATAGAAATCTCATTCTAAGCTTTCGAGATATTAGATGGTTCTAACTCAGTGGCAGTGGCTCTTCTTTAATGCTCTCAGCCGATGCTCACAACTGCTACAAGAAAGGAAGTGCTGTTGCCCATTATATGCTTACATGGAGCCCAGTCGCCTTTATAATTTTGCATCTCACAGGATGACAAAGTATTGATTGTCTAATTAGTTGCTTTCCAGAGATGTAACACAATACAAATTGTGTATTGAATAGAAGCACATGTTTTCTCTTTGTACACAGCGAAGCTTTTGTTTATCTGGAATGTGGGAGTTAACTCTGGAAATAATATTTAATTGCTAAAGCAATGCCGGGGAAATACAATGAAGAAATGATGAGTTATTTACCTGTTAGCTTTATTATGTAATGCAGCCTTCACAACATGATAGTCTCAACATCTCTTAGGTTATATGTCTTCTATCATCCTAAGACAATATGGGGGAATACTTAGCTGATGTAAGGCAATTCTAAAATCATGTAAGATGGATGTAATTCTAAAATCATGTAATTGGAGGAGGCTGCTTTAGGAGTCTTTTTCCCAGTGCTGCTGCTTCCTGGGAAGTCTTTTTCCCAGCGCTGTTAAGATTATATTGATTTTAAAAGTCACTCACATCTATTGATATTAAATGCTGGGCTTCTACCCAGATTTTTTGTTTTGTTTTGTTTTAAAGCACAGATGGTTCAGCGGAATTTATTTGGCCAGTTTCAGAATAGTGGCTCAAATTCACAACCCGGATAAATTTGTTTGGATTCTCTTCTGCTCTAGGATAAAGTTCATATAGCTCAACACCATTGGAAACTGCCCTGTTACTGTGACTAAGAATGAACTTTAGTGAGTATCAAAAAAAGCAGAATATGGATTCTGAAAAATAATCAAAGTGCCCTGTTTTGTCACTTTACTTTTGGATAGAATAGACTTACAGCTCTATACATACTGTAACTGTAGTTATGTATCCTAATTTCCATAATAATACAGTGCGTATATTTGAAACTTACCCCATAATCAAGAACTGTGATTTTCGGATCATCTTTTAGATATTTCATATTTAGATCTTCACAGAATCATAAAATATGACGACTGGAAGGCGTTTCAAGATCATCTAGTCTAACTTCCTTTCCAATTCAAGAATCCGTGACTATAGCATCCTCTGCAAATAGTCATTCAGCCTCTGATGAAACACCTCCATTGAAGGAGACCTCCCTCCCTCCCAACATTTCCTGCCAAGGCTGCCTGTTCCATGGCTAAATTGCTGCTACTACCGTATTAGAAAATGTTTCCTGATGTTCAACCAACAACGTGTATTTCCTTGCCTTTTAAACCCATTGTTTCTTGTCCTGTCTTTGAAATAGCTGAAAAATTCTTCCTAGTATTATTCATCTCACTCCTTTGGATATTTGAATGCAGCTGTCATGTCTCCCTGCAATCTTCTCTTCTCCAGGCCAAACCTTCAGGAGTTTTCAACCATTCTCTGTTTTTCTTTCCAGGACCTCAGTTTTATTGAATTTATTTCTTCTGAGATTAATGCAGGTCCCCACTATTAGATGGGGAACCAATATTGTGGACCTGTACATATGCTATACCCTCTGCAGGCTGTTCATCCTAATCCTACTTCTAGTCAATTGTTTAGCAGTTTGACAGTACATCTTGCCATGTGCCAATAATAACATGGTAGCAACCATAATAAAGCCAATAATATAATATAGTATATAACAGTATACATGTATTAATATATATATTATACAAATTGATAATATATTAATGTATAGTCTAGTAATAATGCAATCTGATATGAATCTATTAAGAAAAACTTTCCATAGAAATGTGCTCCTTCCTTGTTGCTGTGACTATAGCATGAACCTATACAAGTAGCCATCTATTTCGTGTAATTATAATTGCTTGGGGCTTCAGTGGTATTAAAAACGCCTTCAATTTTGTGAATGCTGAACTTTTATTTAAAATGCGATGGTTTATATCCTCAGTGTCTGTGTATTCCCTCGCTACAAAATTCCAATACTGAAGAGTCATTCAGCCTCACCCTTTCATCAACTGTTACATTTGTTTTAATTTATTTAGTTCACCTGCTGGCTATGTTCTCCCCTGTTGTGCTAAGACTGCGATTGGAACAATCATTCAACTCCATTTGGTGCGGCCATTTTAGATTGCGGTGAGACCTGGTGCATTAAATATCACTTCTGAGTATTTATATCGGAGGAATCATGCAGAAGAGATAGTAGTGCCAAAGCAGATCACAGAATCATGGTCCAACCACTCAAGATGCACTGGCAGCAACATTTCTCCAACTTTACATCATATAATATTGTGAGAAATAACAGGGCAGAGCACATCCATCCATGATTCTTAGCTCCTGTTGAAATATATGACACACACGACATCCTAACAGCAGCAAAAAATAATGATTACTAAGAATGTGCCAGATATACTGCAAAAACTATTCATGTAGCAATGAACTTATCACATAATATACACTAATTGCTGCATTATTCTTCTCTGATGAAACCTGCGCCAATATGGGGGTGTACGGGTGTGAGATTTATTTGTTGTTGAGTTGATTTGTTATACTCTTACTCTAAACACTCCTGGTTCCAGTATCTAATTATCTGAGTAATAACACCCCAGGGTGTTTAGAAGATAAAGTCCATTCTTACATGTACCATGGGCTTATTTTAAACAATGCAGCTTGTAGATAGATACTCTTCCTTACATTGTGGATGCTTGTGAACAGAAGACTGACAATGAAATATTTACATGGATTCCATATTTAAAGAAACAACAGTGTTGCATTGGCTTTTCACATCAAAGACTGTCATATCTCTTATGAGACTGTCCAGTTTAGCTGACCACGTATTGGACATAGTATACCTTGGCTTCACCATAGCATTTGACAGCATGAGATCATAGTTGAGATGATGGTAAATTGTACCCTACACTATGTTGTCATCAGATGATACAATACTAGTTAATAAAAAGTACCCCATGAGTGTATATCAATGGCCCCATATCAAGCTGAAAGGAAGTGTGAAATAACTCTCCCAGTGTGTATGTCTATGTGTGGATAGATAGATAGATAAATAGATAGATAGATAGATAGATAGATAGATAGATAGATAGATAGACAGACACATTAAATGAGTATATTTCCAGTGGTGGGATGCTGCAGGTTTAACAACTGGTTCGGTGAGCACGCGCTTCACATTTAGAAGCTCAGTTGTTTAGCTTCAAGTCAGCAACGATAAGTAGAACAGCAGGAGGGGGGGAATCAGTTGTGCTGCGCGATTGAGATGAGCTACAAAGCAGGAAATAAAGGATAGAGCGGGGGCGGGTGGGCGGGGCCAACTGATCATCGGAGCTACCAGTTCACCTAAACCAGTTCCGAGCTGGCTGAATACCATCTCCGTATACTTCCCTCTCTGGATTTCCCCATCTCCACTCTATTGTCTTGTGGAGAGTGAGTCTATGCTTTCTATTCTTTACTATAAGGCCTGTTTTTCAACATTTTAATCTACCCACATTAATCTTTCTCCATTCCATATCTGTCTTTCACTGAAATCTTCCAGTTGGCAACCATTTCTTAATTACTATTCTTGTATTATTTCAGCTTTTACATCGACTTTGGAGGGGAACTTAAAAATATCCATGCTCAGATTGAGGGGAACTTGTGGTTTAACTAACCAGGAAATCCCTATTTAAAAAAATAGTTGTCACAAGTTTGTAAATGTATATCAAGAAAAACTGGCATTCAATGCCTATCAAATTAAATTATAATGCTTCCTGTAGTCTCTAAACATTATTTGTTAAATGATGATGAGATGGTTTCTTTTCAACATATATGTTTTACCTAGGGCAGTGTTTACTAAAGTGAGGGTCCCATAAGACTGTTAGGAGTCTGCAAAATCAAAATTATTTCCCAGATATTGAAGATATTGCAAAAATTTAAAAGAATGACAGTCTTTTCATTATTACTTTTTATATGGTAAAAACATAGACATGTATGGAAAAAAAACATTTATGTTAATATCTAATGGGTTTAATATTTCCATTTTTATTTGATTCAATAAATTTTCGATGAATGTTATCATTTCCAATTTTTAATAAATAAATATAGATAAATATAACTCACACAAAGACAAGTTATTTTGAGGTCCTTTATAATTTTAAAAAGTGGGAAGAGTTCCTGAAAGCAAAAGGGTTAGGAGACTGATCTAGGATACTTTCAATTGTCCATAAATTGTTATTTCCTGTTTCCAAAATTACTAGTCATTAAACATTAGATTTATGTATAACTTCTTCCAATATATAGGGTATCCAAAACCAGCTTTATTGTTAATGGCTATTTTTGGGAGTATCTTTTGTAAACATGACACAAATGTTAAGTGATCAAATTTTAGGGGTGATCCAAATAAAAATGACAACCATCTGGAAATCAGCTACTAATCTCCAATGACAAATTGATAGAGATCTGTATATTTAGCTCTCTTTGAAAAGTTAACTCCTTGTTTAATGGAATTAGAGTCCAGATTATAATGATACATTTTATTTATTTATTAGATTCAGTACTTGTGCATATTTACTTTATTAATTGCTCCATCACTGAACATCTGGAGACCCCCCCCCTTTTTTTTGAAAGACTTCTTCTAAATGGCTTTGGTATGTAGTTTATGTCAAACTGATTTATTTTTGTATAGTTCCTTTTTTAAATTAAATTAATGAAAAAGGAACTAGGGAATCTTCACTGAAAGCCAAATGAAGCAGAAGTAAAATTTAAAAAGCATGTTGACTAGCAATGTAATATGTGTGTGTGTGTGTGTGTGTGTGTGTATGTGGATATACACACACCCCAACCAAAAGTGTGATGTCAGACTATCTTAAGAATTGCCATTGAAATGTCCCCTCTGGAATGTCTTGTGCCTGGCTCAAAGCGTCCATGAGCAGCCTACAGAGGTTGCATTTCTGGTTCTTGGGGCCAACAAAGCAGTGTCATCTAGAATCCACATCAAGGCCAGGCCTCAGGCAAAAATATCTCTAGCTTACTCTGAGAAGTCAGATGACAAGAAAAATCAAGGAAATCCTTGTCTATTCCAGTATTCTAGGTTCATGTAAAATCAGCATTTCTGATTTCTGGATGAATTAAAACCTTTAACAATGTCTTGTTTAAACACCCTTTTTTCTTAATTAGGCCCCGCGTGCCTAAAAGTGCAATCCATCTTCGTGAAAGAAGGGCACGATATTTATATTTCCTCAATCTGGTAATATTGATTAAAACCCTTACTTTGTTCAGAATACATTTTGAAAGAGCAGGAAAAAAAAAATCCCAACATCCAATCATACTGATTTGGGCTTGAAGCCAAACTTTTCAGTTCATGCATTTCTACATAATTAAAAAGAAAAAGAAAAAGAAGATTGTGCTTCTAAAAAGAGCCCTCGGTAAAGGAGGATTCCCTCTTGAAGCACAGCTCTCCTGTCACAAACAAAACTTTTCCATTCTTGGAGCAGAAGGTTAGGATTCAAATTTATATTACTCCAGAGACAATCGTCCCAAAGGAGGTAACTGGACTTCCTTGCTTTTTCTTTGAAGACGTTTTGCTTCTCATCCAAGAAGCTTCTTCTGCTCTGACTGGATAGTGGGGAATGGAAGGATTTATATTCCTTGCAGAATACAAACATCTTCAAAGAAAAAAACAAGAAAGTCCAGTTGCCTCCTGAAAAAGCATCTTTGGGACAACAATGACCTGGATGACTGAGAATCTCTATAGACTTTAAGTCCAGAGACGAGTTACCTACAAGAAGCTAAGAGTGATACACAATTGTCGGATGAAATTTTAAGGAATGTGGCCAGTCACCTCTTCACAGCAATGAGTTTAAAAACAACAACAACAACAAAAAAAACTTCCATTGACCTTTACAGGAAAGTCAAGAAGAGTTTTTTAATCACCAAGCAGTGGACTATTTAAACAGAAGAGGTTTCTATTTTTCCTGTGGGAATAAGAAATGGGAATGAAAGACCAGAGAGGGAAAGAGAAGAGCTTTCAGGAGATCTAGTCAAGGCTCCCTAAACCTCTAGTGTGCCCATGGATTGGAGTTTCCATGCTGCCTGCTTACTGCTGACATTCCTCTCGAGTCAAAAAGTGGGCTGTGAAAATATCTACAGACCCCTCATATCCTGAACATAAATTGTTTCAACTTCTACCTCAAAATGACGCTATAGAGCACTGCACACCAGAACAACTAGACACAAGGACAGCTTTTTCCTGAATGCCATCACTCTGCTAAACAACTAATTCTCACAACACTGTCAAATTATTTACTAAGACTGTATTACTATTATTCTTCTTATCCTTCCTAGTACCTATCTCTTCCCACTTATGACTATAACCATGTTGCTTGTATCTTTACAATTTATATTGTTTTATTTGTTTCCTAGTACAATTTGATTGCTTATTAGTAACCATCACTAAGTGTTGTATCTTATGATTCTTAATGAATGTATTTTATTTTTTCTTTATGTACACTGACAGCATACGCACCAAAGACAAATTCCTTGTGTGTCCAATCACACTTGGCCAAAATAGAATTCTATTCTATTCTATGCTCTCAAAACAACTAGCCCTTAATTATATGTATTGTAATCCAAAACAAATGAATGTAAATTCCAAGTGAATTGAGTTAGATAGGTACAGTGTAGGATAGAACTGTATGATTCTCAAACCAAAGGACTCCTAGTGCATCGCTTATCAATGCTGATGAACATGTGTTAATAAAAAAAATGTTTATTTATTGGGTTTGGTGTGCCTCCTGACTCTGGGTGGTTGATCTCAAAAAAGAAAGAAAAAAGACACGTACAGTACATCTGGAACAAACAACCTGATGCATTAAAAAAATAATCAGAGGCTTGATAGCTACTTGAACCCCAAATCTGGGAGCAGAGCACAAAGACATGCAGATCAGCTGCAGAATGGGAATGTTAGGGATCTCTGGGATAGGAAAGGCAACATAGACTTATATACTGCTTCATAGTGCTTTACAGTCCTCTCTAAGCAGTTTACAGAGTCAGCATATTGCCCCCAACAATCTGGGTCTTCATTTTACTGTCCTTGGAAGGATGGAAGTTTGAGTCAACCTTGAACCAGTCAGGATCAAACTGCTGGCAGTCGGCAGAATTAGCCTGCAATATTGCATTCTAACCACTGTGCCACTGCAGCACCGTTAGGGGTGACGAGGGGATGCCATTCCAGAAGCAGTCACTGCGACAGAGAAGGTGCACAGTCTAGGTCCTATTCTATACATTACTTTATTGAAAGGACTTGAAGAGTGTCTACTTTGCCCAATCTTACTATGTTGGCAGAAACTATTGCGGACAAGCAGTCCCTCCATTAACCAGGCTCTGTGCCATGAAGATCTTTATAAATGCCAAACAGCACCTGAATTGCACCTGGAAATGAAGTGGCAATGAGTGCTGTTTGTGAAGCAATGGCACATGGGCATAACAAGGTGTCCTTGTCATTGCCCATACCACTATATTTTGACTAGCTGCTGAGTCTTCAAGGGCAGCCCCAAGTCACTCCATGAGGTGACTAGGGCCCAAGTCACTATCTAAAGAGATTCTAGAAACAAGCTCAAAGTTTTTCCTGGCCACAGTTGCCACTTGTTCTTTGAATAGGAGCTTTGAGCGCATCAATCTCAATTGGACAGGTGTATTCAAACATATAAGCATCTAAACATTATCTTCTTTATATTTAACTTTTGAATTTAGAAACAGTTCAGTTCTGAATTGTTTTAACTATTTATTTATTTTGTTGTCAATCTATATATTTCGGCCATCATCTGTCATAATGTCTAGTCATAGGCTGCTTTATTAAAAAAGCTTATTATCAGAGATTAAAATAGAAACATCAACAGTCTGTCTGGAAATTAAAACTTGTTTCTTTATCAGCGATGAATAAAAAAACTGCTGCTGTTGTCAATCTGATCTCACCACATAAAATGATGTATAAAAATCCTAATATGGATGACTATAAAACTTTCCAGAGTCAATAAATGATTAATTTGTGTTTCTAGTATAGTATAGATGGGGATAAATTTTAAGTACATACAAAATTCCCTGAGGAGAATACATTTTGTTTTCTCATCTTACCTCATGGAGCTTTTATAGACAGAATCTAAAAAATCTAGGGCCTGTAGGTCGTATTATTTATGCAAACTAAAGAATTTGTGTTGGTGCTGCTATATATGGATTTCCTCATTTTTCTTGGTAAAAAAGAATGTTCTCCAACTGCAAATAAGAGGCAGTCTTTGATATATAGAGAGAGACTAACAATTTTTCTCTTCTTCCCATCCATTTGAAGGATTCTAACATATTCCTGCAACTTCCTTGTCATCAGTTGCAGTTCTTTATACTATACACACTACTATAGCTTGAGTAGGAAATTAAACTGACAATACATTGATTGAAGAGAACAGTGACAGACAGAATTGGATGTCAATTGTTAAAGAGACATCTGACCTAGAAGTAAGGAGAAATTTTCTGTCAGTGAGAACAATTAATCAATGAAATAGCTTGCCTCCTGGGGTTGTGGTTGCCACTCCATCACTAGAGGTTTCAAAAATAGATTGGACAACTATTTGACCAGGGTGGTCTGAGCAGGGGGATGGACTCGAAGACCTCTTGAGGTCTCTTCCAGCCCTATGCTTCTAATATTATACTGCATTCCTAAGCCTTCTAAGATGTATATTATTTCATAAATGTTAGGAGATTTTTAAAAAATATTGCAAATTGTTATTATTTTGTTTGAAACATCCATCAGCGTATTGCACTAAATGTTCTGCAAGAGAAGAATCCACTCCACTGTTAAATTGCTTTATTTTTAATATTTGCAAAGTTATAATTGCATAATATATTCTAATATATTTCCAAGAATGGAGTTAATGCCAGGTCTTGTTTTATTTATAGCCTCAAAGAGAGGCATCAGGGAAGATCCATTATGTATTTTCTCCCTTTTATTTCAAGTCAAAATTGGAATGCTTACAAAAAACAGGGGGCAGATAATCTGACCCTGGGAGGAAGTGGTCCTTCTTTCTCAACATTATATCACTAGAGTTTTTCCTCCTACACTGCTACTTAGCCATAACTAGGAAAGTAAAGCCTCTTTCTTTTAAAAATAACTCAGATGACCCACAAATCAATGGGGGATTCAAGTTTTTTTACTCCCAGTTCTGTGGGCGTGGCTTGGTGGGCATGGCATGGCATGGCATGGCTTGGTGGGCGTGGCAGGGGAAGGATACTGTAAAATCTCCATTCCCACCCCACTCCAGGGGAAAAGATACTGTAAAAACTCCATTCCCTTCCCACTCAAGGAGGAGGTTACTGCAAAATCCCCATTTTTGGGGAGGCGGGGCCAATCAGACGTGGTATTTACCAGTTCTCTGAACTACTCAAAATTTCCACTACCGGTTCTCCAGAACTGGTCAGAACCTGCTGAATACCACCTCTGCCACAAATGATTGTGAAGAATAAACGAATGTTTATTTCATTTTCATTTTCCCCCCACTATATTTTAATAAGGTTTCAAAGGTGTGTTCACTTGTATGTTCTTGACACTTGCTCTTGTTCTTTGATATAGAAATAAGTGTTAATGTTCCAGGAATATTCAATATTATGTTGAAAAAAACTTTATCAAAGTTCCATTTGTCTTTGGTAATTAGCACTTTTAGCTTATCTTGATCTGTGGGTTGTCTCTTTTTCACCTGTCTGCTGAGCTGCAGTGCCTAAGAATACTTAAACCAAAGAAACTGCAGGGCGGAACAAAATTAATGCTTTCCTTCAGTGCATTAGATTCCTATCAAATTAGCAGTCTCTTCAGACTGCTGTGGAGAAAACAAATTAAAAAGTTCAGAATCAGATGCCTAGAAACACAACTGATTCTCTTCTTAATTCCTCTCAATTTAGTGAAAGTTAATTTCATGAAACCCAGGTACTTAAGACACGTTCTGGGAGAGCAATAGCAGACTGAAGACAATTCTGGGAGAGCAGAGCAGGCAATCCAGGCAAAAGGAGGAGCTGGCAAGTGGATTGATTCTCTGGAATTCCTTTCTGGATTACGGAAAAGATTAGGATTACTTACAAGTTTGGTCTGTTGCTTTGCTCATGGAAAAAAGATTACAAAGCAGTGATCTCCAGCAGGCTTGAGAGGTCTGTGAATGGCGAGAAAACATCCTGCCTAAGCCCCAATTCCTTGTCTTCAAAAGGACACTGTTTGTCTACAGCAGGGGTGTCAAA
Source organism: Pantherophis guttatus (assembly GCF_059756535.1). Classification (NCBI taxonomy): domain Eukaryota; kingdom Metazoa; phylum Chordata; class Lepidosauria; order Squamata; family Colubridae; genus Pantherophis; species Pantherophis guttatus. The sequence goes on along the minus strand of NC_142063.1, from coordinate 228,328,652 downwards.
CTCGATTTCACTGAGGGCCACATCAGGGTTGTGTTTGACCTCGGATGGCTGTGGCCAGGGTGGGCATGGCCAGATCGATGTCACTCATCAAGGCTCCGATTTCGGCCACGTTGGCCTCCTGCAGCCCTCTACCAGCAAAAACGGAGCTCGGGGAGGCTGCGCGTGGAACGCCTGGGCTCCGTTTCTGCTGGCAGGAAACGGAGGCTGCAGGAGGCTGTTGCGGCTGAAAACAGATTCCAGATGGGCTGTGCATGGCCCTCCCGAGCTGTTTTCACTGGCAGAGGCACTGCGGGCCAATCCTTCACTGTTTCCAGAGTGGGCCCCCGGGCCAGATCTAAGCACCCCATGGGCCGGTTCCGGCTCCTGGGACTTGAGTGTGATACCCCTGGTCCACAGCCTTTCTTAATTACTTTAGGAGACTGCTTGCTCATGAGTTTCCAGATGTTTAAGATGCTTCTGAAAGACAAGCTGTCAAAAACCAGATCTTCCTTCTACCATGGATGAAAGAAGCTTTAAGTAAGTTTAAGTATTAACAAGAAAAGTTTTAAATTTTGGAAAACAACAAAAGGGGGACTAAAATGTTGGGCTTGGAAAGTTAATGGACTGGACAGAATTGAGAAAATATTTCCTATGTGGCGTTTAAAAATTTATAAAAGAAAATACAAAATCTTTGAAATTAATTCTAAGAAATCTTCCCTTGGGAAAGTTTGGCTGATTGGAAAATAAAGAAATGCAAAGAGGGAGGCAGGAGGAAAAAAAATACTCTTAAAAGAAAACAGACCCATTCATACAATGGAGCAACATATTTGCCTATAGAAGAAATTAAGGCGGTTTTAAGGGAACAATATAGACAGAAGTTACTTACAGAGGATAAAGAAGAACAACCCAATTTGTTACTCAATAAAATAGAGACTGAGATTGATTTGGATGTGGATTTGGAATTTAAAAAGTGCTGGATTATATTCAAAAAGTAACAATGGAAAAAGGTGCTGTGAATCTGAAAATGGATTTAAACAGTCCAGAGAATAAGTGTGATATGGAAAATGATGCCAATATGGATTTATAAATGAAACAAGTCGATATTTTAATAATTACAGGGGACATAATAAATAATAATAAATAATAAATTTATTTATTAAATAATAAATAATGAATCAGAAGAGCGACTTTAAAAACCCTCTCATCTTGGATTTACAAAAAGAAGATGTTAAACGAATCAAACTGTTCCTGAGAGGAAACAAAGGAACATTATTCAAGCTATTCCTGAAAAGGAGACAAATTAGAAAACGATAAGATGTCAATTTGTGAGACATTATTTGATGGGATTATTTGATTTCTGTTGCTAAGTGAGAAATATGTTAAGTGAGCTTTTCCTCCATTTTACCACCTTTCTTGGCACACTTGTTAAGTGAATCACTGCAGAATTTAAGTTAGTAATACAGTTAATTGAATCTGGTTTATAAAAAGATCACACTTTTCACAAGAGAATACAAAGTTTATACTGCAAATTTATCTGATCAGGGATGCAGTATATCTTTTGTGGTTCCTGGTAAATATTAATGGGATTGATCAGGATTGAATGATGAGACTTTAGGTAATACTTCATAAATGGGGAGAGTATTTTTCTGTTTTAATTTTAGATTACAAAACAGATTACTTTGATTAAGACTACATATGTATGTTACTATTCCTGATAGCGCTTAATATATTTTTGCTGGTTAGGACTGATTTTTTAAAATAATTTGATTACTGATAAGGGATGAGATATGAAAAGATTTTTTAAAATTCTTATTACTATTGAAATATTAGAGACGGTGTTCAGTTATTAAAATTGCTTATGCTTGTCTGGAGGGAAGGTGGAGTCATGCTTCTCTCAATTTTTCTTCTATTTTTCATATCTTCTGTACAGGTAGTCTTCGATTTACAGCAGTTCATTCAGTAATTGTTCAAAGTTACAATGGCACTGAAAGAATGTGAACTATGATCATTTTTCACACTTAACGACTGTTGTGCATACCCATTTTGGTCATGTGATCACAATTCAGAACATTTGGCAACTGATTCATATTTATGACCGTTGCAGTCAGGGGTGGGTTCTACTTACCTTTATTACCGGTTCACAGCAGGGCCATGCGTCCGCTTCCCTCACGCACACGCTCTCCTGCGCAAGCGCAGAAGTTTCTGTGCATGTGCAGAAGCATTTTGATGACAGGGGGGTCAGTGGGCGGAGCCTCCCGCTGGTTTTACTAACGGTTCTATAGAACCAGTGCGAACTGGGGGCAACCCACCACTGGTTGCAGTGTCCCAGGATCATGTAATCAATCACCTTTTACCACCTTCTGACAAGGAAAGTCAGTGGGAAAGCCAGATTCACTTAACAACCATATTACTAACTTAATAACAGCAGTGATTCACTTAACAACTGTGGCAAGAAAGGTGGTAAAATGGGGGCAAAACTCACTTAACAAATATCTCATTTAGCAGCAGAAATGTTCAGTTCGATTGTGATCATAAGTCAAGGACTACCTGTGGTTTGTATTAGTTTTCTATCTTTACATTTGTAAACTTTAATAAAAATTACCCCCCAAAAAAAAGAAAAGAAAAGAAAGAAAGATAAGTACTTAGAATGCAGAGGAAAACAGTTCACTAGGGAACCAGCTCCAAACAGAAATAACCTACAAGCAGTTCTTGACTTACAACCATAATTGGAACTGGAATTTCAATTGTAAGTCATGATGGTTGTAAGTCAAAGAAACCATATGACCAGTCCTGATTTTATGATGTTTTAATATGCGGTTGTTAAGCAAATCGCGTGGTCATAAGTGTGAATCCATTCTCCTGAATGGGAGTTTTTTTGCTGGAATCTGGCAAAAAAGGTAATAATAGCAATAGCAATAACACTTAGACTTATATACCACTTCACAGTGTTTTACAGCCCCCTCTAAGTGGTTTACAGAGTCAGCATATTGCCCCCAACAATCTGGGTCCTCATTTTACCAACTTCGGAAGGATGGAAGGCTGAGACAACCTTGATAATAATAATAATAAGTTACAGTCATGTGATTGTAGGATGCTGCAATCACTTGCAAATGTAAGCCGGCTGTCAGGTGCTCAAAATGGGCCTGGTGGCTCAGCAGAAAGGCCTTCACAAGGCAAAGCATTGTGATTAACACCAGCTGTCTGCAATTACTGTAAGTTCGAATCTCACCAGGCTCAAGGTTGACTCAGCCTTCCCTCCTTTCTAAGGTAGGTAAATTGAGGACCCAGTTTGTGGGGGCAATAAGCTGACTTTGTATAAATATACAAAAGTATGAAGGCTATTACTTAATGCATTGTAAGCCACCCTGAGTCTCCAGAGAAGGGCGGCATATAAATCAAATTTAAAAAAAATGTGGTCATCGTAATTCTGAATGGCTCTTAAACAACCAGACATAAGTCAAGGACTACCTGTAATTGTCTCTATTTTTATTATGCAAGTAATTGACATTTGGCTGTGTTCTTGCAATGCATGACACTTTGTCAGAGCGAAGACAAAATGAGAAATGTGATTAATTTATATTATTTTTTTTTACTGAATCATATTTAAATTACTTAATGTATCAAGTTTATTATCCTAAATAAATTTTCTAGGAAACTCAATTTGAATGAATAAAAAATGATTCTTGATAAAAGTCTGATGGCAATCATTATCCTCTGAACAACCAATCACCCCAACATAATCATTAGATTGTATTATCATGAAAATCAATTTCTCTTTGGGAGAAGTTCTCTATTACCCCAGACAAGAACCAAGAAAACAATAATTAACAACAGAAGCCTTTTAAAATATACCCTAATTGATCAAGTACTGGTCAAACGATGACAAATTTGTTATTCAGAGTAAAAAAAAAAAGGATGAAATACTTTCCCAAGTATCTTCAATACATTCCCATTACTCTTATAATCCAGGAAGACAGTGGCAAGAAGGGAATAATAAATATCCAGCCAAATTTATCCAGAGGAGAAAAACACTGAAATGTGATGGAATGCTTTATGAATGTTTGTGTTGACATCATGTTCAGTACCCTATCATCTATCACAGTATAATTATTTACTCTCTGAAATATGTGCTTCTAAACACATTGCTTTTTTATGTAAGTCCAAAGGATACAGAAATTCAATTCTATGGTGACAGATTTTAAAAAATGGACATGAATGGAAATAATATTGTCCTAAATCAGAAGTACATGTACAGTAGGAAATATATACAGTAGCTATCCCAGTGAGATGGAAGAATTGAAATGTGTAGGAATGCTTCTGATAGAAGAATCCTATTTTTCCAAGGATCGGAAAGCTAACTTTGGATCAATTCTTTGTAAAGAGTTTGTAAAACTGTCCACATAATCTCCTTTGTCTGTGCCCAAAATTCATAACATACTTGGAACATCTATCCTGAAATGGGTGGTCAGTGCAAATTGCATCTATCTTACTGACTACATCAATAGGATAGTATTCAAGTCAAATGAGAGCTATGGAATATTTTTAAAAAATAGATACAGTAAGTACCTACATTCATAACATCTATTAAATTATGGTGCCTCTAATTTGCAGAGTTGTTTAAGCAACTCTTTTCAAATTTCAAATTTTCAAATTCTTTGAAGTATATATTTTTGATGCAAATGTGTATTTTTCCAAGAACATTTTAAAAAATACAACTATCCCTGGTTTAGTACAATTATGGACAGACTATCTTCTTTCCATCCCCCCCCCTTTTTTTTGCAGTGCTTTGGTCAGGGAAAGCTTAATGCTAGCAAGATTTTGCTTGATACCAACATCTGTGCTAATGCAAAGTACTAAGGAAGCAAACTGTACACATTAGCTCCTAAGTGACTTTGTGGCAACATATTTTTACCTTCTTAACATCTTGTGATTATTATATTATCTGGATTATCTGGACACTTTTCAGTTAGATTTCTTAGATGGCTTAAAACTGAAATGATATGTATCACAATTGTGAATGACCTGAGGTAAAAGTATGATGGAGTTACGGGTCTCCTTGATCTCTTGGTGGCTTTCATTATCATTGATTATAGTGTCCTTCTGGACCAGTTCCAGGGATTAGGAGTGGGATGTACAGTCAGTAGTCAATGCTCTCCCCGCTCTTATTTAATATCTACATGAAAACACTGGGCGAGATTATCCAACAACACGGAGTAAGGCATCATAAGTTTATTGAAGATACACAGCTCTAAAGTTTTGGCTAAGCAAGTGATACCATTCTCACTTAGTGTCTGGAGGCTGTGGGGTTTGGCTGGAGAAGAACAGGCTTCAGTTCAACCCTGCAAGACTGTGAATGTGGGATTTATCCTGCCTGCCCTCTAATTTAATGTCTTTTCACCTTTGGGGGGAAAGAACAGAACCAGTGCACAATCTGGGCATCCTTCTGGACTCATGCTCCTGTTTGAAGAGCAGGTGGCAGTCAGGAGCAGGAGGGCTTCTGTACAACTTTGTTTTGTACATCAAAAACTAGGGAGGAGCTGTCCACTCAAGTACTCATGCCTTAGTTACTTCCTGAGTGGATTTATTAGGGATTGTCCATGAAGATCATCCAGAAACTGCAACTGATCCAAAATGTGGTAGTGTAGATAGTTATGGGCTCACTTCAGTATCTCATGTTACACTTCTGCTCTGTAATCCACATTGGCTGCCACATTGTGCTTTCAGGTAGAATTCAAGGTGCTGGCTGCCATTTATAAAACCCTACATGGCATGGCCCACAGTTATTTATAGAACTGCCTCTCCATGATTGTTTCTATCCATCCCACTCGGTCTAACAGAAATGACATACTCTGACTACCTTATAAGTTAATAAATGTCAAGTAGTGGGACACAGGAAATGAGTCTTTTCTTGTTGCAGTACCCTCTTGAACATCATACTCTCCAAGATTAGATTGGCCCCAACCCTGTCAGCTTGTCACAAAACACTTAGGACATGGATATGCTACAGGGCAAGGGAGTCAGGAGGTTGGATGGCTGATGAGATAAAATATTACATTGTTGAGTGCCTATTGGGTTTGACAACTGTGAAGATTTTTAATGCTTTGTTGATATTTTTAACATTGTTTTTTATGTGTTCTTAGCCACCCAGAGTTTATATCTTTGAGATATAAATCAAATAAATCAAGAAAATATTCAAGCTGATAGGCATTTGGGCTACTCCTGTTTGGAATTCCTGTGAATTCTAAAGTAAGAAACAATGACTATGATACCCATGCCTTCTATATTAAGGAGGAATGGCCTTCTATTTAAACATAGTCTCTGTTTAAAGTGTCCCAGTCAAAATCCAATTATTTTAAAGAGGAAGAGAAGCAGCCTCACAGTCATTTATCACTATCTATCACCTGTCCCCACAAAAGAGGGATGGCATATTTTATAGTTCTATGTAAATTACAGTCATTATTTGTACATTTGCGTAGGTACATACACGGGAGATAATAATGTTTGGCAAGCCCCTGTCTTTTTTCTCTTGTTCAGGGGCAGGTCATACAAGGCTGTTGAAACCAGAATAAGCTTTATAATATTTTTTGATAGTGTCATAAACAATTTGTGGAGAAACTGATTGGTTCCGAAGGAAAGTAGGACAGAAGCAGCCTCGGACTTCTCACTTGGTCTAGTCCCATGTAAAATAACTTAAATAGGTGGAGACAAGTTGTGTCATCTTAGAAACACTCCAACTTGTTTGGCTGAAAGAGGGAAAGAGTTAGGGTTAGGGTTAGCCTGCCTGGGGGGGTGGGAGGAACTTTGTGGTACCCTCCTTCCCCAGGTGCCCTGAATACATGCTTATTTTGCTTAATGGTTAATCCAGGCAAGGGGATTGTTAGTTAACAAATCAATGTCTTATTGATTTTGTGAATTTTAAATTAACCAGAATAACAATTCTTTTCAGTGACTTTATGTTAATACTTTCAAACAAATAAGGCTGAATTGCTTGTATTCGCAAAATGCTTCTTGTTGAACACATTTTATCCAAAATGAAAACATGTTTGCTGATTTACAGCGATGTGCTTACATTGAATAGCAGAAGCAGAACAAGGCTAGTTATATTAAGAAATGATCTACAGAGTGATAAAGTCTATGAATTTATGTGCAGCTTATTGGCTAAGCAAGGTCTACGTTATGGTTTATCTTTACTTTGCATCCTGCCTATCGAGACTGAAAGTGTGTGAAATTAGGCATTTTCTGTTTTTATAAAGAACATATGAAATCTTTCCTGCCTGCCTCTTCCCAATAAATGTCTTGAAGGGTGAGAGAAACTTTATGTTAAGCGTGTATTTTATACCAAATCTTCGGAATCATGCCTCCAAGAAAGCTGAAATGGACAAGTTTGCTGCCTGGGTTGGCCATCCTTCCGTCTCCTGAAAATGTTTAGTGCTTTAACAATCTGTATCTAATAGTCTGGCAATGGCTGAACAACCAATTTTTAAAATTAGAAACCTTGAGAAACTGTAGCTTTCAACTATGCAGGCTTATAAACACTCTTCCATTTTAAAAGAAGTTGTATACAGAATGATTGATTTATATTTCTGTAGAAGAAGCTGTTACATCCTTTTTGTGTTGTTTATATTTTTCTTTACTGTCCTCTGAGAACTGTGCCCAGAGTTTTTGATTCCTAGAAAACTTAAAAGTTTGAAGAATCTGCCAGACAGTTCATAGCTCACGTACACCAGTACAGTTCTACAGTACTGTGATTAGCAGGCCATCCTGTTTTTTATAAATAGCTCAGGGTATCTGAGGCATTAGACCAGCTTGGCTTTAGAGATGATTGGAAGATGCTTTTGTGGTCATGTTAATTTTAGCAAAAATACATCTGGTGAAGACATAGAGGAGCAGCTTCTCCACAGTGAATTCCATACAAATAATCTCCCCTTGGAGAGTGATTATCTATGATGCAGGTGACTTTCTGGCTAGAAAAGTATCTTATTTAAATAAATGTGTACTGTAAATTGGTATCATCAGGAGTACACAATTTCTGGATAGCAATAGACTCTATGCAACATTTTGGAGAACAAATCCAAAAGTATATCAAGCTACTTTAATAACCCATCTTATTATAATATTTTATTGCTTTTTTAAAGTTTATTACTTGGGATTTTATTATTTCCACTTAAAAGTTTAACTTTTACGAGTGTATGTTACAATAGCATCTTTTTAAGCTGCAGCTTCTTTTCTTCATCAGTATGGGGTGCTGTGGCACTGAGATCCTTTCGTAGTCTTCCCTGCCTAGGAAGAAAACCACTGCATTTTGGTGGCCAGGAGAGGAGAAAGACAAATGAAAGGAGTACATTCTTCTTCCGTATGTTCCAGAAGAAGGAAAAAGGGGGGCAGCCTTTTGTCATTACTGGAAGAGGGGATGAAACATAAACCATGATGCCCTATACTGAAGGAATGAAAAATGCCACGGCTTTTCTATGTCAACAATGGTAAGAAAAGCTTATAAATTTAATAAATAAATAAGTGAAGAAGTCAAGGGAACGGGGGGGGGGGAGATTGGGTATGTGAAGGGATGAGGAAACTGGCTTTTTGTATTCCTGGATTACATATTGATTTTTTTAATGCACAGATTTCATTTCCAGGCCAAAACATTCATTGTACAAGAGAGCATGATACAAACTCACAATATAGTATCATCCCAAGTCTTAAAATAAAAAATCTCTAAAAGTCTATTTGTTGAAGCTTAACCACATTCAGGAGCCAGTTCAGAAACTATTTGTGTGATGCAATTCTACAGATGCCATTTCTCATCTTATAGTTGTTGGCTTTCAGAAATGCTATGATTCTCTTATGCGTATGTGTGTCTATGTGTTACGCATGCATGTACCATATTTTTTGCAGTATAAGACACACCAGACCATAAGATGCACATTATAGCTTTAGAGGAGGAAAACAGGGGAAAAAAATCTGCCTCTGCCTCCCAGCATCCATCTGGTATTCATCTGACTAGTGTCCTTGCAGCAAACAACAAACAGCCCGGTCAGCTTCAGCACGTTATCGCAGCCCCAGCATGTGACTCATCAGGGCTCCGCTCCATTGGGCCTAGTCAACTGAGCTGAGCTGCTGCCGCCACCAGGGAACACTGGAGCCTTTGCTGTCAAGCAGCTGATTGGCGGTTGGATTGGCTTCCCGGAATATCGTTGCTCAGCTATTCTAGGTGGTAGGATCGCCAGCACCACCTATTGCTGCCACCGCCGACAGGTGCTGCTGTTCGCCACTGCCGTTCACTGTCACCATTTGGTGGTGGCAATTGGTGGTGGCAGCGAACAGCAAACAACAGCGGAGATACCTGCTGCCTAGAACAGCTGATCAGTGATATTCTGGGAGGCCAATCCAACCGCCGATCAACTGCTCAGTAACAAAGGCTCCAGCATTCCTTGGCACTGGCGAATGGTGGCAGCACTGACAGGTGGTGGTGGCAAATGCCGCCGCTGCACCAACCCCCTCCCCCTGCCACAATATTCATTCTGTAAGATGCACAGACATTTCCACCCACTTTTTTTTGGGGGGAAGTGCATCTTATAGTGTGAAAAATACAGTATATATATGTATGTTACCACAAAAATGAGCTAATCCAGAAAGCCATTGTTTCTGCTGTTGTGGTTCTAATCCATAACTTTGCATTTTCCTTTAACAGCACAGCTTTTTAGTGCTGTTTTAGGGATCCAAATCATACATTTGTGAACTTAGTTGCCAATTATTTCCAACATTTTCTCACTTCCCCGTTTTGTCTTTGTCATTTCAATAGATGCAGCATAGTTTAAGTGGTGATAAATTGGTTTTTGATGATTTGTATCTCACATAGGTCCAGCTGGAATAGTTTCTTATCTCTGGAGTCATGAATAGATTTGCACTTTTCCGAAGTTTATTTTTATTACATGAACTTTAGAATTTGAATTACCTTGTACATGTTGCAGAGCAGCTTGGTAAAATAGGATTTAGAGGACTGGAGATGACCTTTGGCCTTCATGTAAACACATACATATCAAAACCAATATAGACAATCATAAATTATTCTCATATCATGACTGCATAAAAGAAGCCCAGAGCCTAAAAAAGATGGAAATTGAAGTTTCCATGAGAACCCCGCAACAATAGACAGAGATTAGCTACTTACTATTCAAAAGGTGAAACACACTTCTGCTTTTGTATGTGGATATGTTTGTGCTATGTCCCACAGGACAATTGTCCTATTTATGGTAAATGAGAATGAGAGATTGAATGCAAGAAGAAATTCATAGCAAATGAGATTTAAATAGGAGAATTTGCAACTCGCATTATATGCACATTAGCTGTGAAGTAGGCTAAAAGAATTATAAAGTAATTCCTTGGGAGTGATTAGCAAGAAAGTTTATTTAAAATTTCAAGGATATAATTTTATATATATTTTCTCCAATAAATCATTTCTGAGTACACACACACACACACACACACACACACACACACCCTACCTACTTATCTACCTGAATTGTATAAACTTTGTAAGTCATATGTATTTTCTATTTTCCATAATTCAATTTGCAAGAAAATGAAGAGGAGTAAAGGCAGAACCAAGAAATGGCACATCTGTTTATTAGTAGAAAATTGTAGTAGAAAATAATTTTCAATTTTTGAGATTTTTACAGGGATTCCTCATATTTTGTTCATGTTTAATTTCGATATTTACATGAAAGAATAAGTGACCACTCCTTCTTGTAAAAAATAAATGCTGAATTCTGCACTTTTTTTTTTTACTTATTTATTTTGATTTCTGCAGTATAAAGTTGCCTTTAATTTGAAATAAATTCTTGGTGATTTCATGGAGATATCCCTGGAAATTTCTTGTCAATAATATGGAAGTGGTTTATCTTCTTCTTGGATGCTTTCATGATTCTCCCAGCCCTACAAGGCTATTTATATTCCTTAGAGTTGTCCTATCTAAGTAGTAATCAGGTCTGACTCTGCCTAACTTTTGAAACCAGACAAGATTGGCCAGATGTTGGTAGCTGTCAAAACTTGTTAATGGTAACTGATTAATTGAATGAATATTATCGGAACTGTTCCTTGTTTGAAGAATGATTGTACAAGAAAATCAAGAACATCCTGGAGAGCTCATACCTTTTGAGCTCATACCTTTTGAGCTGCTCTGAGCTCAAATGAAAGATATAGTTCAGTTTGATAGCTGTTAAGTGGGCATGATATCACTGGCAAAATCAAGTCTTTTCAAGAAATAGTTTGTAATGACTATTCACAAGATAGCCAAAAAAGCAAACTAACAACCCAATGAGAAGGGTTCAGCCTGAAATAGGGATTTGAAGAATCTTGGGTAATATGATTAAATTCTTCAACCCTTGACTTCTTCATTTGGGATGGATATAAATTTCACTAAACAAAGTTAAATAATACATAATTGACAAATGACCAAGTCATCTGAGTTGAAAAATGTATCTTGTATAACTCTCTCACACACATTTTCTTACACACAGACACACACACAGGGAATAATTTTTTTGTAGGGTTTGGTGGGGAAAAAGTTTAATCTTGTCATCCCGCCACTAATTCTGATGAAGAATATCTTATTTATTTATTTATTTATTTATTTATTTATTTATTTATTTATTTATTTATTTGTTGGTTTGATTTATATGCCACCCTTCTCCGGAGACTCAGGGCGGCTTACAATGCGTTAAGCAATAGCCTTCATACTTTTGTATATACCTGCTTAGTAGGGCTTTCGGGAGCCCCTAAGCGGTGTTCTTTTTTATACAAAGTCAGCTTATTGCCCCCACAATCCGGGTCCTCAGTACGTATTTACAGTACATTAGCTATATTCTCTGGATACATTTCTTTTTCCAAACACAATGGCATTCCAGCTCATCCACCAAATTATTTTTTGTGGAGTTATCAGGAATATGTCAAGATTTGCTCATCACTAGAGTTGATTATCTCATTGATAAAATAACACAAGGATAACTGCAGAATCCCAAGGCTGAATCTATGTCACAAGTTCATTAATATATGAAAATGTTGTGTTAGGCTCAGCTGATGTTCAAGAAAGTCATCATTGTCTATGAACAATTCTATATATGATTAAATAACTGAAAGAACCTAGCCAATAACATGGAGTTTGAAGAGATAGGCATGGTTCAATGGAGAAATAAGCAGTGTACAATCTGTTTAGTACTTGGACCAAAGACCACCATGAAATACTAAAGCTGTAGATTAAAACATCCTACAAAAAGATAAGTACAAACGGCCTCTGCATTGTTTCCAAGAAGACTGTATTAATGTATCCATGATTTATCTTATATTTTAAGCTGATTGAGTAACTATACAATTTTTTTTCACATGCACATAAGTAGCTAGATCCTGTGACCTACTAAATCTTCATATAGTATGATAAGTATCATATAGTATTATATGATTATTAATATACATGATATTCTATTTCACTACACAGTGAATGACAGCATAACCCTTTTGATCAGCACTACCTGTTATTTCTTCCCCTACTGTTTTCTTGAAGGGCAATGTTGTTTATATAGTCGCTAAATTTACAGAGGAATATAAACTTATTTGTAATCTTACACACCACAAACAATGAATACTCATTAAAAACAAATTTGAAAGGAATTCCATTACTGGAAAGGATATTTTATGTTGACATACTTGATCATTTTAAAACCACAAGTGATATTTTATATAAAAAACATCCCTTTTATAATCTGAATTCAAGCACATTTCTTTGCCAATTAATGCCACTTAATCCTGAGACTTGCCTCTCTTGCTTGCCATGAGTTGTATCATCAAATTGGACAATATTTTCCCTCACCAAAGAACCTCTGAAGTTATTTTGTTGTCACAGAAAATGTAATGATAAGTGAAGTTTCCTAAGAACATGTAGAATGTTTTTTTTAATAAGAGATCTTTCATTATCCTAAGGGTAGAATAGGAAGATCTAAGAATGAAGAAGTTTCCATTATAAATCCAAGAAAAGAGATTATTTCATGTCTTGTTCTTATTTCACTCTGTATTTCCAGCTTCTTGTTAATGAACTGCAGAATGCTTTGTTGAGCAAAACTGTGGCACCAAATGAATTTTAGGGGAACTTTATTGAGACTAGTTAATACCAATATCTGTGATTTATTTTTTCCTTAGCATATAGTTTTTTATTAAAGTAAATGACAATGAAAAAAAATTGGTCTGCATATTTCTTGAAATGCATTTTAAGGGTACAAAAATCTTGACCACCTTTAACCAAACAGACTGTACTGGGTTTAATCAGAAAACTCTAAATCCAGCTATCTTCCTTCCAATTTTTGCAATATACAGTTAACCCAGTAAGAGATTACCGAGGGCAAGCTGGTATATACATACACAGACAGAGTTATGTGCATATGCTAGTATGGGATGCCATTTCAAGCTTCTTTCCAGATTTCATAAAATTTTACTTTGCATCCCTGGCAGATGGAGAATGAGATTTCTTATTGGAATTCAGTTATATTATAGTTTGGGAGCATACGTTTATGTTCTATGCTTCATATAAGATGCTGCAGATCAAGGCATGAAACAATAAACAGGCACAAAATGATTTTCAGAGTGGGCAAACATGGAAATTGTTCTTTTTTTCCCCTCAGTGCTAATTAGCTGAAAGCCTGAAGAGGCTATGGATCAGATTGTAAGAAGATCAACTGACAGAGGCTATAGTCTGGTCTGTTGATATAGAGCGAGTTACAAACTTTATAAACAAACAGATAAATAACTTCTGCTTAGAGATACTCCAAAGTCTGTCCCTGAATATATCATGGGTGCTTTCCAGTTCAGTGCTGCCTACTCTGAGCTGCCTTTTTATCCACAGGGAAAGGTTTATGGGATTGAACAGTTTCTCAGGATTTTTCCTCCTAAAGTGAAAAACCGCTGGAGGCGATTGATTTTGTTAGAAATAGAGACAGAGGAGAAAAGATCATCTACTCTGTTGGGGGTGGGAAGAGGGGCTTATATCTGAAGCTCATCATCAAACAAAAATGAAGGCATTATAGAGAATAGAGAGAAGCAACCTAGAACTAAGAAGAAATTTCCTGACGCTTAGAACAATTTATCAGTGGAACAACTTGGCTCCAGAAGTTGTGAGTGCTCCAACCCTGGAAGTTTTTAAGAAGAGATTGGACAATATTTTATTGGAAATGGTATAGGATTTCCTGCCTAAGCAGGGGGTTGGACTAGAAGACCTCCAAGGTCCCTTCCAACTCTGTTATACTATTCTATATTTTTAAAAGTATGGTCACTGTTGTATGGAAGGAAAGCAAAATTGGACTGGAGCTTTTAGATTTAAGTATCTGTGTGGGGTTTTTTTCTTTAAATCCTCTATTTTGGGTGGGGGTGGGAATGGGGAAATGGATTATGCCTCTCCATCTGCACTGTGACTTAGATGCATTTAACTTTCCTCCTGACAACACAGAAACAAACAAACAGCTGAATCAGCTGGAGTTGATGAAACTATGGCATCATTTGATTATCTACACATCTGCAGAGTGTCTTTTCTTCACTAGTTTGAAGCATGGATTTCACCCCAGTCGTTCAGCATTATGAGGTAGAACAGGTTTTTGGTTAGTGAAAACTCAAGGCATTGTTTCTAATCTAATAACCTCAGCTTCTCTAAATTAAGCCCAGGTTTGTTTGTTTTTTCTATATGAAGCAACTTTTGCAAGGTGTCATACTGCTTCTTAATTTTTGCATGTTTTCCTTTGGTATCCTAGTTTATTAACGCACTCAAGCAATTATGTTAATATACTTGGAACATAGTCCAAGAGTTTGCTCATAATCTTCTTTCTGTCACATATGTAACATGTACTTCCCAACCTAATGAGGTCTGGATGCTTTAAAAATGTCGTCTTAATTATTATATGAAAGATTGGCAATATTGGAGACTGGAAGTTCTCTCCTGTTTTATGGTTTTTAAAGAGACTACTTTGGAGTGCACATAAGTACTTAAGACTAAATTCCACATTAGGAATTTTTGGTCACAGCATGCAAGGGGTTAAATGTGACTATCAGGATTCTTAATTCCCATTCCTGTCATTTGGATTCTGTTATGGCTGTTCTCAGTAATTGAGTATGTCTTTGAGAAGATAAATAGGTCTTAAATGTTAGCAAAATTTATTTCTGGTGAATCTGTAATGACTTGGGCATTCACTCTTCCTATCACTCTTGCTCTCATTGCATTGATCTACCTTCACACAGAGCTTTTTGCTCAGGGAGAATAGTCTGTAGCAAAGAGTTATGCTAAAACTGCATTGGTGACCTGAAGCCAGCACAGAAAGCATTTAAACCAAATTTAAATCTGTATATACTTGAAACTATTAATCAAAAGTAGTAAATAATATCCATCATGCAGCCCTTGTTGGTAGATATTCTTAATAAGCAGAACCTACTTGGTGTTAGGCACAAGCAACTAGATCCGCACATGTAGAATTCAAACTAGCTACTTTGTTGTATTCTGCCTATAATGCAGGAATCTCCCTAGATTGCTTGTCTTCCCTAGGGAACAGACAGAGATTCCATATGGATTAGACAGGTCAGTACTGGGTCTCTTCTGGCTGTGCAACGATTCAAGGCTAACTCACTGCTTGAGTCCTTCTGCCAGGCTGGCTGGGTGTTTCCCAACATCTGCAGAATTACAATCCAAAATAATCATGTTAGACAAAATGAAGGTGAAAGGAGAGAATGGACAATAAGTTCATTTTTTAAAAAGAAATACTTCCAAAGAGATACATCATGGGGGCAGGTGTGGCCAGCCATCAAAGAAGAGGGTGTGCTGAGCTCACTGCTCTCCAAGCCACCTTTATCACCAAAGCTTGCCATTTACTATGAACCCAAAGGTGCTTTTTCAAAAGGCATCTGGACTTTGTTTTTTTCCCCTTGAAGACATTTTCCTTCTCATCCAAGCAGTTTCTTCAGTTTTGACTGAATGGTGGAGGATGGATGGAAGGATCTATATTCCTTGCTGTCATCTGGTCATTAGCACTCATTCTGAGAGTCATTGAGGGCACTTGGAGGTTCATCTGTGCCCTCAGGGTCATCTGAATAGTGCAAATGGGTGTGGAGCCTTCTTGGAAATGTTGAAAGGACCGTGTTGTAAACAGAGATTGGTAGTGTCATATTCCTCACCCTCTATTCAGTCTTAATGTACATTAGGATAGCCATGACCTGGATGACTGAGAATCTCCATGGACATTTTCTCTGAACTAACAGTCAGCTAATTGGTAAATTGGTAAGAAAAGTCTTAAGAAGGGCCATTCTTGAAATAGCAGAGGAATTAAGGCTTATATGGAAGATTTGATTTTATGTACTCCATATGGAGATGTCCATGCATACAGGTTGTTTGATGAAAGTGTTAGCTATGAAGAAATTATTGGAATGGTAGAAATTGGTAAGTTGTTCTCCTGCTTTGTTTAAGTTTCTTACATCATGCATTCCAACTACATTTTCCTCCTTCCTTAATATTTACAACTTGGGCATTCCAATCTCCACTCACAAGCAGCATATCTTGCTTTCATGTTCTGTCAATTTAAAATTGAATTTGATCATAAAATTAATCTGCTTCCTTTTCTTCTGCATCAGTGGTTGGAGTAAAAATGTTCATCTTAAAGAGTTATCCACAAAATCTAATTGATATTATTTGGTCATTTATTGCATTGTAGTCATTTATTGCATTGTAGCCAAACTATACTCTTCCTAAACATAAAATATTGTTTCTTCTTTGATTATGTCGGTGTCGTGAGGAATAAATAGTGTGATATCCTGACTAAAAAATGTCAAATCAATCCGGATAATTTTACTGATGCCTAAGATGTCAAGATACAGTCATTTCTTTTCATACCCTGAGTTGAGCTTTCCCATGTTCGTACATTGTACATACCAAGTTCGCAATGTAACTTTATCTTTGTAACTTCAGATGTCTTGATTTTCCATCAGGAATTAGATATCTCAAAAGCTTTAATCTAACAATGTTATAAATACCATTAGTACTCTGAAAAATGATCAGCTCTTTCTTAGTGGCATGTTGAGTGCCATCTGACCTGTGGGGTTCATCATCTGGCACTATATTATCAATAACTTTGTTTTTTATCTATGGGGTTTTCTTGGTAAAAAAAAACATGAATGGTTTACCATTCTCTTCTACCCCTTGCAATATGAATTATGTCTCCAACATTGTCACTTTGCTGTTTCTAATTATTCTAACTATGATTAGCTTTCAGTATTCCCAATGTAGGAGTTTGGTATTGAGTGTGGCATCCTACAGTACTTCCTTTCTTAGTATTTGCAACACATTATTTTTTTTGCAGTAGAGGCATTTCTTAATTTATAACAGTTCGTTTAATGACTGTTCAAGGTTACAACAGCACTGAAAACAGTGACTTATGAATATTTTTCACAGTTATGACCTTTGCAGCATCCCCATGATCACGTGATCAAAATTCAGATCATTGGCAACTGGTTCATATTTATGACTGCTGCTGTGTCCCAAGGTCATGTGATCAACCTTTTGCAACCTTCTGACAAGCAAAGACAATGAGGAAGCCAGATTCACTTAACAACTGGGTTACTAACATCAACTGCCGTGATTCACTTAACAACTGTGGCAAGAAAATTGTAAAATGGGGCAAAACTCACTTAACAAATGTCTCACTTAACAACATAAATTCTGGGCTAAATTGTGGTCGTAAGTCAAAGACTACCTGTATTTATGGCTTTATCAACTATTTCTCTTATGACTATGGAGATTCTCAGTCATCCAAGTCATGGTTGTCCCAAAGGTGCTTTTTAAAGAGGCAACTGGACTTTCTGGTTTTTCTTTGAAGACGTTTCACTTCTCATCCAAGAAGTTTCTTCAGCTCTTATATTTTCTCTTATATTCTCTTACGTTTCACTTATATTTTGTTCATGCCGTGTTTGGATGTGGACCGCAATATGATCCCCTTCTCCAGAATTCCAAGTCAATGTAAGATAAATAGCCTGAATGAATTGAAGTAGCCCTTCCTTACACTCTAGTTTTAAACATTCAATTACTGTTTAGCCATTCATCTCACCTGCTAATTAATTTGTCCTACATTTGTTTTCATTCTAATTTTAGTTAATTTATGCTGCTTTGCCTATTGTGACTCACATTCCAATAACCTAGCCTTGATTCCACCTTGTTTCTAGACTTTATTTCCCAACTTTGATCTCCCTTAGATGTCCTCATAATTTGGCCTGTGAAATGATGTCTTATTAACTTGACATGAAAAATGTAACATAAATATGAAAGTGCAGAATACATTATTTGAGGCTGATCTGACTTAAGTAATATAATCTATATGAATTAAACTACATGAATGGTAGTAATAAATAAATGCATACTTCCAAATATTTTAGGGACAGACAGGTGGTACTTTTGCACCATCTGGCATCCCAAAACACAATTTCTGATTCAAATCTAAGTATTGCACAGCCCAAAGTTTTACAGTGTTGTTTGAAAATAATACTTTTTTTAAAAAAAAAGTATCTGACTGTATTTAATTCAGCCACAGTATGGAACTTGGTTTGGAATAATAAGTAATTATAAATATAAGTAGAATTATGGGCATGCATTTTCTTGATTTTTATTAGAGGTTGAGAACATTTCAATAGTTCAAAACGGCATAGTTTTTTCATTTCTTTTTCACCGCTTAAATATAGTCCAAACTCTACATGGGAATGTTCAAATGATCATACTCTCAAAATTCCACAATGCTAGCAATGGGGAAATTCTATATGTTTGGAATGACTAAAGCTGCAATCATTACATTTTAGAGCATATTTATGAAATTTAAAATAAAATGTGCACTGTAGATGTGAATATATGTTTAAAAATGCAGACAAAAATGTGACGAGTAATGGGATTTGCCACTGAATGTATAAATTAATATGCAAAGACTGTGTTTGCATATTGCCTTCCTGTCTATACTGTTTCTATGTCCCAGAGTACAAACAAATATTCTGTACAAGAATCTCTTTTCTCCAGGAAACATCTAGTATCCTATTAGCTTTGTACCAGAAGCCTATTAGTAGGACTTCATTCTCTGACTCGACTCTTCTAGACTAACCAAGCAAGAGTCAAAAGGTGTTAGTTTACCATCACAATCAAGAAGTGTGTTTGTGAATTATGTTCTTTGTCTCTATGTCCTGGCAGTGAGTTCTGTAACAGGAAAGTCTTTTCTTTCCAGTTCTTGGATATGCTAGACGACTTGATATCCAAATGAGTCAATTAGCTTGGTTTAAATATTTCTCTAACATAACTAGTTTAACTTTAGTTCTGCTTCTCAATAAATTACCCCACTGGAATTTAGCTGAGCGAGTTAGCGAGACCCCTTTTAAAATACATTAATTCACCCCTGCATGAAACCAGCTGAATATGCTTTTGAAATGAACACAGATCTTTTATCTCCAACATCACTCAAAGTTGTGTCACAGTGCTGGCATCTGAAAAGATTGCTGACCCACCTGTAACTGAATAGGGAACCCTGCACGTTTTTAAGTCTTCTAAATAGGAAACCTAGATTCTGATCTTAGAAAGAAGCAGGACTTTTGTTATCAGTGGGACTGAAGATTTAGATGTCCCACTTAAAATTCATCAATAATTGGAGAATGACACAGTGTCTTATTGCCAGTGTCCCCCCCTTTTTTTTAAGCATTCCTACCTATGCTTGTCTCTGTTTGGGCATCTACTCATCCAAAGAAGTACTGCTTATCTAAAGTACTACTTGACACATGCAATTTTGAAACCAGTTTGGAATAATAGTTCATAATCAATCAAAGATTTACAGTGCAATCTTATGTATGATCCTTTAGAACAGAGGAGCATCACCAGAGTCCCAAGTGCCACATGAAGCTTTCCAAAGTCTTGAATGTTACCCATCTATCCATCAAATTGTAATTATGATGGGAAATTATATTAATAAATATATGGAGACTATTCCTATTAAACAATCAGTTCAGCTCAGATCAATGCTGCTTTTCTCTAAAATCCACCCCTCTGAGGATATGTAGCTTCAGCAAACATCACCTGTGATCCCCTAGAATTACACATGGAGATACCTGAGCCTGATCGTTTGCTTACAGACCTTCCATTACCCAACTAAGTAACCTTGTTGAACATGTAAGGAACATCTACAAGCAAACAGCTAAGTTTACAGAATACCAAGAACTCCACAATGCAACCCTGAGCTACATATATTGTATTCTCGTCTATTGGACAGTTACACATTTTTTGTCTTACAAGCACTGAGGTGTGCTATAGGATTGCTCCTTAGTTCAATAGCAGTTGGCTGTGGCTTTGTGAGCTTGGCACTAAAATGTAGATATTTGAAGATATGGCTTATAGCTAATATAAGTGAGAAGAGATGTGACTCATACATTTTCAGGATAATTATAATTATAAAAGGTGTTTAATTAGTTTCCAGAAAGTCTAGTAAATTTGTTGACAGACCTTCTTTGACAGAACAGCAAAAATAATTAAAACAGAGAATTCCTGGAAGCCTGCGACTCAAATAAATTGACCATCAACAGGCACATAGACATAAGCAACATGTACGTATCATTCAAAAGAGGTGATCAAAAAGCCAAAAAGGAAACACAAAATCCCAAACACTTCCTCACCAGCAATCAACACCCAGATGAGCAGAGATTAATGCCAAGATTAACACTAGGCCAACAAATCAGGAAGCAAACAATACCCCAATCAAGGAACTACCAACTCAGACAAACAGAGCTAATAGTAAACCTCAGCCAATCAAGGAACCATGAAGGCCACTCCCATCAATACTGACAGGGCAAGCCACTAGTATATAAATTGAGAACAAACCCATTCCTTACTAGCCTTGATGATGTTACCTAATTTGGTAATGAAACATTTGCAAGAAAACAACCACACTCAGAGAGCACCAAGGACTTCATAATTAAAATAGTTAATTAATAAACATTAACTGTTTATTAGACTTAGTTATTAGCGATAATATTTCTTACACTAAAATTACACATTCCTTCACTCTAGCCTTGAATCTTTAGAAGCCTGGAATTAGTTTTCTGATCCCTACCATGATATACATTCCATCTGTGGTTATTATAAAATGAAGTGGAAGGCAATTGTGAGATTATTTCTCCATTATTCTTTTAGAGGAAGGATTCCAAGAAGTGCTAACAAGTTGAGGTAAATGTCAGCAAAAATCGATAACCTTGAGGTGAGAATATCTATGGACTGAATCAACCTTTGCAGAAGAAACAAGGTGGCCAGAGGAGATGGAGTCTACTTACAAAGATATGTGGCCTCCTCTGGGACTTAAATTGCATTCTGCAGTGTGGATAAAATGTCATAGGTCAGGAAGATTAGAAATTAGCCCATTATGCTATATTATCCAACTCTTTTAATTGCAGTGCAGAACTTTACTTCTAGATAGGAAGCACAATAAAACTAGCACACAGTTTCCAAAAAAACATCAACTATAAAATCTGAGGGTACAGTGACTGTGGCTTGAAAACACATAGTGCTAAAGGATATTGTCATGTCCTTGCTCCAACCTTTTAAAGTCCATTGGTTACATTGGAATTTAAAGTGCCTTGTAATGCAGAGCCTTTTAACCATTAGAGGCCCAGAACAATGAACATTGCTTTCCTTATCTCTTCTTCATAATTGCAATCTTCTACACTATCAAAACCTATTCCAAAGTATGAAAAGAGAGAGAGATCCAAAAGATCATATTTGCTCCAGGCAGCTTAAATAACAGACCTGGACTTTGATGTGCTTTAACATATCTGTATGCATCTACAGTATGTCATCCTCACAATATATGGAGTCTACAGTTTCCAGAATTCCCAGACAAATGAAGGTGAATATATATGTCCCAGGATAATGTTGCAGAATCCAGTTTAGGTCAGTCACCAGAACTAGAAGTTTTGTCTTCTGAGCTTTCAGATTTGAATCCGAAAGTTTGGAAGACCAAACCTCTGGTCCTGGTGATCGACCCAGATTGGATCCTGCAGAATTCTCAGAGACCATAATTACTAGTGTCCGAGGGAAGGATCTATGTAGAGCCCTGTAAATTCCCTGTGGCTCTTTTTATTGATTTACTTGACTTTTATTGATTTAATTAAATTGATGTATGTATGTATGCTATTGCTATTTTTGGGTTGTAGTTGTTACATTTATTTCTCCTCAACTAGAAAAAATAAAATTTTGACTTGCTGTATTTAATGAAATAGAAGCTTGGTCTAAAAGTTCATGGCACAATAAATATTTTTGCTTTTAAGTGGCACAACAGTTGATAAGAAAGAAGTTAAACTCTGAAGGTAAGAGTATACCCCAGAAGCATTACCACACTATGATCGTTTCCTTAAAGACAAAGTTTGCAACCCACCAACAATACATATGCAGAGAGAATGTAAGGCTTACTACCTAGCAACAGTTCCCATGCCAAAGTAGAGTTTTACAAGAGAGAAAAATATGCTCTTAGGGAAAAAGTACATTAAAAATAGCAAAATATTTCATGAATTCTTCGGTATTTCAATTAAGTGATGTGCAGAAAACATATTATCATTTGCTACAAGCTCCAAAGTATAGTTAAAGTCCCTTTGCATCCTCACTAATTTGCTGCTCTGCCTGATGCAGCTATAACATGAACAAATGGGGAGTAGGTGGCATCTCACCCATTTCTCCATATATAAAATACAGGTACAATTTGACATTGCTCCGTTCTGTTGTCCACAGAGGCAATCTGGACTTGGAAGCGAAGAAGAACTAATAGTAGAGAGAGGGGTGGGAGGGAAGCCACCTACGCAAGACATCAGCCAGATTTCCATATATTGTTTCTCATTTATTTAGTTATAATTTCTACCCAGCTGATTTCCAAGAACTCAACATGGCTCATAATTTGATAAAAGGAAAACATGAATAGCTAGCAAATGGGAACACATTAAAAAAAAACAGACCAATTCCAAAGTAATTCATTTTTTAAAAAAGCAGCAACTACTTTTTCTGGTTCATAAAAGTCTTCCTAAGTAAAAGCCAATATAAAACATTACAAATGGTGGTAGTCTAACCTTCTGTTTCCCTACAGACTTGGCCTCAGATAAGTCTCTTTCCAAAAGGGAGCTACATACTTGTGAGACATTTTAATGCTGAGTTGTAACTCAATGCTAATTTGTTAATTTTAACTAAGGGCAATTCTTATTGTTTTTAAAATTTCTTATGAGAAGAATTTAAAGGTGTGCAGGATTAAAGCAGGGGCGGGATTCAGCTGGTTTGGACCGATTCGGGTGAACCAAATATTAATTTTAATCTGGTTTGCCAAATTGGTATTTGCAAAGGCTGGCTGACCCCACCCACCCTGCCCTGCCCCTCCCAGGAGTTTCCACATGGTCTGTTTTGGATGGCAGGTAATTGCAGGGCCCACGTGGAGGCTCTGGGAGGGTGAAAAATAGGCCTACTGGAAGTACCATAAGTCTGGAAATGGACCCATTTCTGACCTCTGGAGGGCCTCTGGAGCTCAGGGGTGGCCGTTTTTGCCGTCCTGGAGGCCCAAGGCCAGCCTCCGGAGCCTGGAGAGGCCGAAAAACGGGCCTACCAGAAATACTGGAAATCTGGAAACGGACCAGTTTCTGGCCTCCGGAGGGTCTCCGGAGCCTGGGGGAGGCCGTTTTTGCCCACCCAGAGACTCGAGAAAAGCCTCTGGAGCATGAGGGGGGCAAGAACCTGACTAGGCCACACCCCATGGCCACACCCACCCAGCAACTAAAATTTTTCAATTCCACCCCTGGATTAAAGCCACTTGAAGATTTAAATGGAATGAAATTTAGTTCGATTTAATGGTGCAAGTCACTATTTTGGAAGTGCAGCCTCCAGCATGTGACTCAAAGGCAGAAGACTTAGCTCAGAAAAAGCCGAAGATAATTAATTAATCTGTCCCAAATCTTCTCTCATTTGAAGTTGAATGAACCTACCTGCAATACACAGTGAAGTACAGTAGCCATGTTTTATTCTAGGAATGTGGAAAAAGAAAGATGTGGTTGCTTTAATAGGTTGTAGACAAGTTTTAAGTTTACTCTTCTGCTCATTATAAGTACCTCTTCCCAATTATATGGGAGGTAGTGCACAGACCTTATTTGTAATGCATGAACTGGGAGGGTAGGTATCCTATTCTTCCAAATTTGAGGAATAAGTTTGATATGATTTTGAGTCAAGACTAAGGGATGGAGTGTCTTCTCCACTCCTGAAATCCTAGGTGAAGTTCAAAACACACACCTGGAGGCTTAACAATGGGTCTTAAGTCTACTAAGATTGAATATTACTTGAAAGATCAACTTGGGATGGCAGCAGAGAAGGCAGCCTGTAAGAAGGAAATGCAATGCCCTTCTTCTGCTTCATATAAACGAAGTGTGGAACTCCACTGAGCCCTTTCAAAAGAGAATGGGAATGAATACATTTGCTTTCTGAATAGGAATAAGCCTGGCTCTGTGGGTCTTTTGGAAAAATGTGGCCCTTCTCTCAGGCTTTGGAGCTGGGATGCTAGTTACTGGAGTTCTGGCTTGGGTATACTGTATCTGATAAATGGGAGCTGAAATTTTATTGAGACCTCAATTTAGTTTCCTTTTGATCTTAATGGAATGTTGTACTTTTATTTGCCATTCAAGATTTCTTAGACAGATGTATGGACGTATACAAGGGATTATGAAAGAAAGACAAGAAAGAAAGAAAGAAAGAAAGAAAGAAAGAAAGAAAGAAAGAAAGAAAGAAAGAAAGAAAGAGAAAGAAAGAAGAAAGGGAGGGAAGGAAGGAATGAAGGAAAGAAAGAAAAAGAAAGGAAGGAAGGAAGGAAGAAAGAAAGAAAGAGAAAGAAAGAAGAAAGGGAGGGAAGGAATGAAGAAAGAAAGAAAAAGAAAGGAAGGAAGAAAGGAAGAAAAAAGAAAAAGAAAGAAAGAAGAAAGGGAGGGAAGGAATGAAGGAAAGAAAGAAAAAGAAAGAAAGAAAGAAAAAAAGAAGAAAGGGAGGGAATGAATGAAGGAAAGAAAAGAAAGAAAAGGGAAGAAGAAAGAAAGAAAGAAAGAAAGAAAGAAGAAAGAAAGAGAGAGAAGTATAATGTGATTAGCAGTTTTAATAGTACAAAAATAAGTTTTGTCTGTGAATTAGCCTTCAAACCATACTAGGTTGATCCTTTCAAAGCAGACATTTCCTTTTCTGAAAACATGTAGAATTCTTGCACAAAAATCCTTACTCCCTCGTTTTTCTTTTTTTGGGAAGCAAACTATGGATGATCCTGACAAGAGTGACCTACTTCTAAAAGCATTTGGGGCACATATCAGCAGTCATGGCCTGACAACAAACTGACAAGGTGCAGCCTTTTCCTTCAGACCGCACTCTCCACCGAACTCAGAGTGATTTCATTAGTGCTGGGTGACCTCACAGCAAAAGATTTCTTTGCTTCGGCTACCCTGATCTGCAGTAGGAAATAACTCGCATTTTGTCTTGATTTTCCCACGTAGCATTTTTGTCATGATAGATGCATCTGAACACAGAATATTTCCAAGAGGAACACCCAGGTTTTATTAATAGATAACAAATATCTCTGAGCAAGGCTTGGGTATCCACCCATTTAATGCAGCCTGTCAAAGTACTATCCAAGCATTGACCTACATCATGTTGATAGAAAGCAACAACTTAGCATACATGCTAGTACAGCAAAGGTTGTGTTACAACGGTGAACATATGGTAGGTGGTTAGATTCTAATCACTTGCTATCCGGTAGCTAAAATGTTACTCAATTCAACAAAAAGGGTAGCATACGGGGAGTCCTCGACTTATGATCACAACTGAGCCCATCAATTTTGTTGTTAAGTGAGACATTTGTTAAATGAATTTTGCCCCGTTTTACAACCTTTCTTGCCACAGTTGTTAAGTGAATCCCTGCGACTGATATATTAATAACCTGGTTGTTAAGTCAATCTGGCCTCCCCATGGATTTTGCTCTCCAGGTCACAAAAGGGAATCGCATGACCCCGTCATAAATATGAACCAGTTGCCAAGCATCTGAATTTTAGTCACATGACCATGGGGATGCTGCAATGGTTGTTAAGTGTGAAAAAAGGTCACAAGTCACTGTTTTCAGAGCCCGTTGTAATTTTGAATGATTACTAAAGGAACAGTTGTATATTGAGGATTACATGTACTGATCAAGCACAGAAACAGGCAAGAAATGGCTTATCAGTGTTAATGTGTATTATTTTCTTTTCCTTTAATCTTTTATTTTTATATTTGTCTGTAGCACTAATATATACAGCATGAGAAATTGTTTGACAAATTTCATTTATAAGCACAGGTGTTTTTTTTTTTTATTTTGTAAATGAAATCTCTCTGAATGTTTTATTGACACTTAACATTAAGACCTTAGCATCTTAGATAGCATGGATTAAGTTACGGAGAGAGAAATAAAATAAAGGTCTTTAGCAAATTAAGCCTGTAAATGTACTAATGATTTAATAAGGTGCCAAAATGACGGTAGTCATGCAGACTTCCTATTGATATACAACAGTTTCTGGTAAAATAATTGCTGGATTTAATCACTTACTCAGGGAATGTATTGCTAAAAAGGAACATTATTAACAAGAAAAGTGTGTTTGGAGGGAAAAGACCATCTGGCACCTAAGAAGAAACAGATTCTGCTTACGTGACAAGGGAACTTACAGGGACAAACCAGATTCAGCGGAAAGGGAGGAGATAAAAGAATAGGACAAGAGAGCGAGAATTGATCTTGTACTCTTCTCTCCTCTCTTTAAATATTAATAAGATAATATGGACCCAAATTTAGAACTAAGATGTTGGGTTTAAATGGGTACATGAGATGGAAACAATTTGGCTGTGAAACATCCGGAACATAAATTTGTAGGGAAACAAACAAACAAACAAACAAAAAAACAAGTGTCCATCTGAAAGTAAGGAAGTATCTCTCAGCTGTGGGAGAACCCATATTTCATTTATTCAGGGTTTTTTTTCTCCGAGAAATGAAAGTTTTCCTTTAAAAAAAAAAAAAAGGTCCTAAAAACAATCAGAAGTAAATTCAACTGGCTTTGAATCTATTGATTCTTCTTCTCAAGTTCACATAGTTTGATATTTTTAGACAATGTTTTTTTTAAAAAGAAACACTTTTGATTAAATCAATAGGAGATGAAATTTTATTTTTATTTTTACAAGAAAGTTGGACATGGCTGGGGTTTTGCCAGTCCTCTCCTTTTTACGCCACCTTTACATTCCTCCTCCCCCAAATACAGTTCTGGAACAGTGTGGCAAATAGCACTGGAAAATGATAAAGTTTCCTTTACCTCTTTTGCTGAATCAAATACCTTTTATGGACACAAAGATCCTTTCTGTTCATGAACACTATCACCTGATTTCAAAGCTTTATTACTAGAATTTCACATAATTTATTGCTAGTGGGGAAAGGAAGAAGGAAATAATTCTGTGTGAGGGAGTACACCTATAGGAAGCCCTATAAATAATTCTGCATGAGAGAACACATCTATAGAAAGTCCCTATGGGTGGACCTCAACACCCAGAACTCCACAGCCAGCTTTGATAGCTGAGGAATTCTGGGAGTTGAAGTCCACATATCTTCAACTTGCCAAGATTGAAAAATGGTGGAAACTTCATATTTTTCCTGTGGACTGATCAAAGTCACCTTACAGGGGAAATGGGCAATATATAAAGTAAAGGAATCATTTTTACTAGTATATAACCTCAGTTTGGGTAAGCAATGAGTGCATTGTCCAAAAATATTGCCAGGTATGATATGAAGCATGAGAAGTCTGTGTACCATTGCTGTAGATATTAGGTATTCATAAGAATGATAATGAATACTATAGGACACAGTTGCCTACTACCAAGTGTGTGTGTGTGTGTGTGTGTGTGTGTGTGTGCGTGCGCGCGCGTGTGTGGTGTGTGTGTGTTTTGGCTGATTCTGCTAAATGCTGATATATTGCCATAAATATTGCTATATTTACTATACCTTGCCTGCTCTGGGAAACTGAACTTAAATCCAAACTGAATTAATAACTGGATGGCAGAATATCAGGCTCAACCAGGAAGGTGAAAAACATTCCGAAAGAAAGTAATGGTAAGTTAGTATCATAATGTTTCTACCAGGGGTGAAATCTAAATTTTTTTGCTACCGGTTCTGTGGGCGTGACTTAATTAGTGGGTGGGGCTTGGTGGTAAGGTGACTGGGTGGGTGTGGCCAAATCAATGTCACTTCTTTGCCCTTTTTTAACCTACAAAACACAACACAACACAACTGGCTCACCCACAATGTAAAAGCAGCTGTGCTAGACTCAAAATGGCCCCGAAACAAGCAGGACCTCACACAGCCACAGAAAGCCCAAAAAAACAACTTTCACACTTTACACACACACAACACAACACAACTGACTCACCCACAATGTAAAAGCAGCTCTGCTAGACCCAAAATGGCCCCTGCAACAAGCAGGACCTCACACCGCCACAAAAAGCCCAAAAAACCAACTTTCACACTTTACACACATAAAAATCCACATACAGCTTTGTGAGATTTTGTGTGTTTGTGTAGTTAGAGTGAAACACTACAGAAACACACTAAATCTCAGAAAGCTTCACAAATATTATTTTATTTTATTTTATTTTTATTTTTATATAAAAGCAGCTAAATTTAAAACTTCCTAAACTTTAAATGGCTAGGTCTAAAAAAAGAACAACTAAAAAAACCCCAATTAACTATTTTTTTTAAAGCTCCCAAAGGGGGAAAAAACTTACCCAATAGAACAGGGGTCTCCAACCTTGGCAACTTTAAGACTTGTGGACTTCAACTCCCAGAATTCCTCAGCCAGCTTTGCTGGGAGTTGAAGTCTACAAGTCTAGGTAAGAAGGCAGGCAGGCAGAAAGAGCTGCTCACCGATGAGCTTGATTGCAGGCAGGGAGATTCAGTTGCTTGCTGATGCATGGATTGCGATCGTCATGTGATCAGCAGCTAAGGTAAGCAAGCTGGAGGCTGGGAGAGGGGGGGGTGGAGAAAAAAAGAAACTTTTTTTCTTTTACATGGCTCTGGCAATCCAAGCTGAGTTGCCTGATTAGCAGGCAACTCAGCTGGGATGTCAGAGCTTGGTTGGTCAGAGCCATTTAAAAGGAAAAAAAGGCTCTGATGATCGCGGGGCTCAGCTGGGCATGGGGGGCAGGGGCAGGGATTTTTGCTACCGGTTCTCCGAACTGCCCGCCGCCATCGCTACCTACTTGCCCGAGCCGGTCCGAACTGGGAGCATTTCACCCCTGGTTTCTACCAATTTGATGGTTGTGTCTATGTAATCACTAGGGATCAAGTTTAACTCAAGGACATCATTATTGTTATTTAATTGCCTTGAAGTTTCTAAAAAAGGGAAGCATATCTCCATAAAAATATATATCTACTTATGCTTCATTGACTATGCTAAAGCCTTTGATTGTGTGGATCACAACAAATTGTGGCAAGTTCTTAAAGAGATGGGAGAACCAGACCATCTTATTTGTCTCTTGAGAAACCTATATGCAGGTCAAGAAGCAACAGTGAGAACTGGACACGGAATACTGATTGGTTCAAAATTGGGAAAGAAGTCCAGCAAGGCTGCATACTGTCACCCTGCCTATTTAACTTATATGCAGAACACCTCATGAGAAAGGCGGGGCTAGATGAATCAAAAATTGGAATTAAGATTGCCGGGAGAAATATCAACAACCTCAGATATGCAGATGATACCACTCCAGGGGTGAAATGCTCCTGGTCCGGACCAGATCACCCGATCCAGTAGCGATGGCGGCGGGTGGTTCGGAGAACCGGTAGCAAAAATCCCTGTGCCCCCCCTCCACCGTAACCAGTTGAGCCACACGATCACCAGAGGCTTTTTTTTAACTTTTAAAAGCATTTTTTCTACAACCTCTTCTGAAGAAAAAATGTTTTTAAAAGTTAAAAAAAAAGCCTCTGATGATCACGCTGCTCAGCTGGGATCATCAGAGGCTTTTCAAAGCATTTTTTTCTGCAACCTCTTGGCCAAAGAGGTGGTAAAAAAATGCTTTGAAAAGTCTCTGGCAACTCCCAGCTGAGTTGCCTGATCGGCAGAGAGGTATTTTTTAAAATGCCTCTCTGACGATTCAAGCTGAGTTGCCTGATTGGCAGAGGCTTTTCAAAGCATTAGAAAAAATGCTTTGAAAAGTTTTTTTAAAAAAAAGTTGGCCACGCCCACCCAGTCACATTAACACCCCCCACCAAGCCATGCCCACAGAACCGGTAGTTACAAATTTTACATTTCACCCCTGTATCACTCTAATGGCAGAAAGTGAAGAGGAACTAAAGAGCCTCTTGATGCGGGTGAAGAAGGAGAGTGCAAAGGTTGGCTTAAAACTCAAAATTAAGAAAACTAAGATCATGACATCTGGCCTCTCAATTCCTGGCAAATAGATGGGGAAGAAATGGAGGTAGTGACAGATTTTATTTTCATGGGCTCCAAGATCACCGTGGATGGGGACTGCAGCCAAGAAATTAAAAGACACTTGCTCCTGGGAAGAAAGCTATGACAAATCTAGATAGCATACTAAAAAGCAGAGACATCATCCTGTCAATAAAAATGCATATAGTCAAGGTTATAGTTTTCCCAGTTGCAATGTATGGCTGTGAAAGTTGGACCATAAGAAAGGCTGAGCGCCAAAGAATTGAGGCTTTTGAACTATGGTGCTGGAGAAGATTCCTGCAAGTCCCTTGGACTGCAAGGCGATCAAACTGGTCAGTCCTAGAGGAGATCAACCCTGACTGCTCTTTAGAAGGCCAGATCCTGAAGATGAACCTCAAATACTTTGGCCGCCTAATGAGAAGGAAGGACTCACTGGAGAAGAGCCTAATGCTGGGAAAGACTGAGGGTAAAAAAAGAAAGGGACAACAGAAAATGAGGTGGCTGGATGGAGTCACTGAAGCAGTAGGTGTGAGCTTAAATGGACTCCAGAGGATGGTAGAGGACAGGAAGGCCTGGAGGAACATTGTCCATGGGGTTGCGATGGGTTGGACACGACTTCGTACTAACAACAACAACAAGCTCCACAAAACAATTAGCAATAGACAATGTGGTTATATTAGAAACTTTAAGGGACATAGCTTCATTTTATGCAATGGATTCTGTTGCATCAATTGTTTCTTAGCACCTACTACATTCATTTTCTTTGGGATTATAATGTCCTCTCAAAGTCTCTCGCCATCCTCAATTATTCTCCTTCCATGGAACATACAAGGAAAAAAAATAACAATGGGACTAAGGCACAAGAGCCCTTTCTATGTTGTACATTGTATTGACTGTTCCCCCTTAACACTTCTGTTTCGGGACCTGATGGAGATTTTCCAGTTCAGGCATCATACTACTGTAGCATGCAAATATTCTGGGGGCAGTATTTTCCTTGTGAGGTTTTGTACATGGGGCTTCTTTCTCTTTTTGTCTCTCTCTGGACCCATTTACTCAGAAAAACAAAAGTAACTAACTCAGAATGCAAAGAGCTATGCAAAACAATATTGACGGAAGTGCAGCTGTATGTAAATCTTTATAAGGGTAGTTATTTTTATTCCAGTGCCTCTTACTCGAGAATGCAAGATTGAGAGGAGACCCTGTTCCCCTCTTTAATTTAACATCCACACTAGTTTTACTTACTATGCTGCTTTGAGATTTAGATAATAGAAGATAAAAAGACAGCTATGCTTCTCTCTGTTCCCTGCTGTAACAGTGAGGAGCAGGCCTCGGGATATCTAAAAATGTATAAAGAGGCAGAGAACCACTTATTGTTAAAAAAAAGTGTGAATATTAGCTTTGTCTGAAATAGAGACTGACAACTACAAAGGGATCCAGGCCATGTAGGAATAATTTATCATTTTGATTATAAAATGCTGCATTGCTAGCTGGGTGTCTCTAGGCATACTCTAGGTCCTAAATACATATTATTGGGTATACATTTTCCATTAATTTTATTTTACAATAGCTTCTAAGCCTGTGTGATGGAACACATTTATATATTTCTGTAAATATATAAACCAAGCATTGGTGGGATTCAGCCAGTTCGCACCACTTCGGGAGAACCGGTTGTTAACTTTCTGAGCAGTTTGGCAAACTGGTTGTTGGAAGAAATCATTAGGGCAGAGAACCGGTTGTTAAATTACTTGAATCCCACCAATTGAAACCAAGGCTGATAATTCTAGGATGAATTTAAGGTTCTATAGTTTGGGAATATACTATACAATTATGAATTATATTTTGGGACTATACAGTAACGAATTTGGTAGATGTATATCAAAATAAAAAAAAACTTTTATGCAAATAACATTAATTATTAAGGTTATTTAAAAATTATGCAAACATAAATGTTATCCAGTTCACCAAGCTTTTTCAAACCAAATTAAGATGGCTGTAGCCCAGAAAAAGTGGAAGAACCTAGAGGATATTTCATCCATCTATCATGCATACCAGTTTTATTTGTACTTTTAAGTTGTTTTTTTTAAAAAATATATTTTATATAGTTTCTTTTTTCTGTCATGTTATGCTATGTCTGATTTTGGACCCTTTCAAAATAGCATTCTGAATTTTTTTAAAGTTGGGAGCATTTATTGACTATAATTGATAAATGTCCTTATTTATTATTTATTTCCCATAATAAATTTTGAGAGAGCCCATAGTAACTACATTTAAATCTACAAATCAAGTACAAAATCAAATCAACACAAAAACAGTAACAGAAAATTAAACCCGCAGTTACTTCAAAATTAAAACACATATTTTTTCACTGAAAAGTTAAAACAATATTTTTCATTTAAAAA
Organism: Pantherophis guttatus; assembly: GCF_059756535.1. NCBI lineage: Eukaryota > Metazoa > Chordata > Lepidosauria > Squamata > Colubridae > Pantherophis > Pantherophis guttatus. The sequence continues at coordinate 228,295,737 of NC_142063.1, read as the reverse complement.
GGAGCTGTTCTGAGAAGGCTATTTTATAACCATGATGCCACTATCAAATTGGGCCCTTCCCTGAACAAATAAATTAGCTTCGCAGTAAATGGATTCTGAGAAGACAAAGTAAAAATGCTGTACAATCTGCATTTCATAGTACAATATTTCATTTATTTATTACAAATATTTCTATGCAGTTGCAATCAAAATGACTTGGTAGCTCAAGTAATAAAATACAAGATAAAACAACTTAGCAAGATCAGACTGAGGATTTACTGCAAGGACTAGCAAATAGTTCTTAAATATATAATGCATATTTCAACATTCTTGCATTTTATCAGCAAAGACAAAAGAGTAACTTTGAAATATTACTAACTAAATTTGAGTTTTGCCTTATCTTTTTTTAAATAAAGTTTTAAACAATTCCAATCCATTCAGTCTTCAACAAGTACCCAAATTGGTTTATTGCCTATATGCCAGCTGAGCCACCGCCATCAACTCTTCCTAGTGGTGAACGTGAGGAGGTCTGGAAAAGTCTATGGCAAGGTCTTAATGAGGAAAGGCTAAGTACATACATAACTTCTGTCACTAGTGCCAAGCAAAATATCAAACGGAATTGACAGAATTCATCAAGAAGCTTAAAAAAAAAAGTTTAACAAGCTAACAGAACTCCATGCATTTGACGCTCAAAGAGGAGAACGTACTTGACAGGTTTGTTCCCATACAATAATCAATTTACAATGAAAAGAAAATGATGAAATAATCAAGTGTAACAACTCATATAAACACCACAGGCAAAAAGTAGCATTGTAAAGTGTTGGAAGATGCTACACGAGAGGTCTCTTGAAAGCTCTCAAGAAAAATAATACCATTATACTACACTACAGTCGAATGAAAGGAAATTGAAAAAGAATGCCAGCACTTTCTCTCTTTCTCTTTCTCTCAAAAGTAACAGTTCCAAATTTTACTATTCACAGGGACACTCAATGGGATCAAAAAATTGAAAGAGATGTACCCTAGCAAAGTCAGATGAAGCCCCAGGATGAAAGTCAACAATCTGAAAAGTTCTCAAGTGGTGGAACACTGCCAAGTTTTTCACTGACTGCTTAGATATAGGAGATATTCTTGAATAATGGGAAATTTCAAAAACCACCTTGTATCTCAAAAAAGAGGCACCCAAACCTCACAAACTATGGTTTGATATGCCCACTTTCTTCAGTCTACAAATTCTTCATGTGTGCAACAGTCAACATCTGTATGAGTACCGGTCTTGAGAGCAAGCTGGCATTCACAAAAGCTCTTCAACCATTGACTACTCATGTATGATCACCTGGCTCATGGAGTGAGTATGAGCAGTCTTCATGCCTTTGTGGCTCATGTTCGCTAACTATGAAAAAGCATTTGATAATATAGAATGAAAAAGCATTTCAATCAAAATCCACTTGTAAATGTCTTAAAAATCAAATCCTTGATGAAAAATACATGCGTGTTCCAATTTGAATGGAGTTTGAGCATAATGAAGATCCAGCTTTCTGCTGGAGGCAGAAGGCATAACAATTATTTTGTGCTATACCTTTCTCTCAGCACAACTTCCTGCCTGTAGTATTTGAAAAAAAAACTTAAGAAAAATCACAGCCCTATAGGAAACTTTATCATGGCCTCAGTTTCCTCCTGTGAACAGGAAGGGACCATTCTATTTGTGGAGGTACAAGATGGGCTTCAATCCCATGCTTTAGTTTATGCAACTGAAGATCAGGCTCAAGGTATTTCAGCAGCATTTTAGCAGCATACTAAACATCCTTCCTTGTATATTACTTAGGGAAAAATATTGTTTATGCCATAGTAGTTATTGGCTACAACAGAATTAAATGTCAGAAAGTACATCCACTGTTGGTTGAAATTTATTGTTAAATGTTTTTTGTGCTAATTAATTTTGTGTGCTTATTGACCATGTGGGATTTGCTTAACAATGGCAACTGGAACTGCAGCAAGTGCTCCTGTACATTGGCATGGTCATACGATGTTGTGCTTTACAGCTGTGTTGCTTAGCAGTAGAGTTGCTGGTCCCAATTACTGCTGTTAAGTGAAGACTACCTGTAATTGATTAATTAAACATGCTTGTGGTTTTGGATTGTTACATGATTCACTTGGCTCGCCCTTATATATTGTCATTCCGGCAGATGCTCTTGGTTTATTTATTTATTTGATTCAATTTAGACATCATCTGACTCTTCTTCTAGAAGTTTCAGTAAAGCAAATAGCAGAAAAGGCCTCCATTTCCAAAAGAGGAGACAGGGCAGACTGCCTAATGACACTGGTCCCCCCATTAATCTTTAAAGAACTAGTCAAATATAATGCAAGAACAAATACAGTGTGATTCATAAGTGCCAACAAACAAGAGTTCACTGCAGTGTATATTGCTGAACTTAAATGCTGCCTGAATGGGCTAAATGATGCGTTGAAAGATTAACTAGTCAACAGAATTCTGAAACAAAACATTCAAAAAGAGCTTTTATCAAAGGCCTATTTAACATTTAAAAGAACAGTTGAAATCACTATTTCCATGGAAACTGCTGCTAGATATACTATAAAGCTACAATCAGAAGCACAAATGTAAATAAGCTTCATTGGCACACAAACAGATAGTAACGTGTCAAAATGAATTGCACTATCATTGTGGCAGAGATTCAAATACACCGTTCAATGCAGATTTAAAGACAAAACTGAAGAAACTGCAGGATACTGGGACATGTTCAGTGAGCTGTCACCAGGGAAAAGCAAATTATTTGTCATGGTGCCTTCCCTCCGGAGTCAATGTATCCCTTTAATCTGGGTGGCTTCCATCCTGATAATATTGCAGAGGGCTTTGAAGAACTGCCTGTTCTCACAGGTTTTGGGCTACGGTGCTTGGAGCCCCTTATGAGTTCTTGCTTCTTTGATCTTGTCCAGCGTGTAATTTTCCTCTTGTGGTTATAAGTCGAGTCCTCATGTGACCAGACTTCATTTTACAATGCTTCTTAAATGAATTATTGATTTTTAAGCAAATTTTGTGGTTGCAAGTCTGAATCAGTTTATCCAATGGACATTTTGTGTTTGTTGTTTTTGCTGGAAAATCCCCCCCCCCCAATCACAAAATGCCATCATAAGATCACAGGATACTGCAACTAATCATAAAAGTGAGCCGGTTGCCAAGCGGTGAAAATGTGATCATGTTGCCGCAGGGTTTGTGTGGCAGTGGTAACTTTAAGGATGGGTCATTAAGTGATTTTTTTTTAGTCCATCGTAAGTTCAAATAGTCGTTAGGTGACTGGTTGTAAGTCAAGGATTACCTGTATTTTTAAAGCTGGTCCAGAATAAATATAGAATAATGGAAACTATAATAGGAATTTATAGTGACTTCATTAAGACAGACTCTTGAAAGATCTGTGAAATAGCAATTGCACTTAGACTTACATACTGCTTCACAGTGCTTTACAGCTGTCTCTAAGCGGTTTACAGAGTCAGCATATTGCCCCCAAAAATCTCAGAAGGATTGAAGGCTGAGTCAACCTGGAGCCGGTGAGACTCGAACAATGCAATACTGCATTCTAACCACTGAACCATCATGGCTCAAACTTCTCAACTTTCTTCCTCTAGACTAAGTTTCTGAAACAAATAATCAGCCCTCAGTTTCTTGTTTATGCCCACTTTCCCTTCATTCATTTCCGAGCCTTCCCACAATCTTTTGCACAAATACATAGTATATCAAAGTGTCGTATTGCTATGACAAGATTCTGTATTACTGCTTTGATCGAGACTCATGGGCCAAATGTTTACAAGGCTATCAGATGCCTGTGGCTATTTAGATAATAGCATTGTTAGCAGACCAAACAATGAAGTGCATATGCAAAAACTGTAGGTAACGTTTCAGAGCTTGGTGGGCTAAGGAAATGGAGCAGATATAACAAAAATGGATTCTTTTAACCTAGTATTTCATATTATCCAAGGTCTAGGCACATACTGTATATGGAGCGTTAAAATTCACGAAGCAAGAATGCCCTTAAGGACATCAGTTTGTGGCACAGATATGATTTTTATAGGATCTGTTAATTATAATAAAATCTACCCAAAGATAGCCACCGTGCTCCGTCCTTTGAATGCTTTACTACAAATGGGGAGGGCATGGCAGTGAACCAAACAAACATTTACAGAAGCAAAGAAAATGGTGCCATCAAATGAAGTGCTCACACTTCATATCCCCAAATTGCTTTTGATGCCTGGTTTCATTGGTGTGGTTTTATCACATGCCATTAAAGAGAGCCGTGAATGCTCAATAGGTTTTGCAGCATTCTTCCTCATAACCGCAGAAAACAATTATGCACAAATAGACAGGAAATGCTGAATTCGGTTTGGGGATTTAAATGGTTCAGTACAGTAGTACTTGTGCAGATGGACGTTTACTCTCATCCCTGATCATTAGCCACTAATGTCAATCTTCAATCCATAATTATTACCCTTGGTTTACAGCAGCTGTTCAAATAAAGTGCTGGGCTTTATTTCATGGAGGACACAAAATATAAAATAAAAATAAAAAATACACACAGCAATGCAATGCAATGCAAAAAAAAAATTGCCCTCTTCAAACAAAAACTCACACCAGATGAGGATTCCTTTGATATTCTATTACAAAGGTTAGATTTGAACTTGGGTCTTGGGTCTTCCCAGTACTAGTTTAACATCTACAATACCACACTGTACCATATGTGTGGGTCTTCCTGGAGAAGTAGAGATGAGGGCATAAGATAATAGATTTACTGGATGGACAGAAATAGACCAACAAAGCAAACAACCAAGATGCTGGAACCAGCTGCTACTTCACCTTGGGACTGATTTCCCTTTCCCTGACAAAGAATTCATGGAGACATTGCAAGACCATGTATAGGCACTGTCATTTTAGTTGTGATGAATGCATATTGAACTTGGCCACAAGTGTTTCCAATGACTTCAACAACAGCCTTGCATACTACAGATGCATTGCAAGAACCCAGTGTGAGAACGGATATCCTAGTATAAATAGTGAATCATAATGGGCACCAATTTGTAGCTGAACAGTTTCAGAAGTTCCTGAAACAACGAGACATCTGAACAATGAAAATGGAATTGTATATAATATTAGCACCATATCATCCAGCAGCAAACTGACTGGGTAAAAGTTTATCCAGAGCTTCAAGAATACATTGTGAGTGGTACCTGGAGAAAAAAAAATTGTACCAAATGAAAAGCTTACAAATAACACAACAATAACTCCAATACCAATAGAGTTATAGTTCATTTTCAAAACCAGATCTTCTCAAATTTAATATGAGAAGAAGTGTTCAGGATAAATAGTCTGTTCACACTGAGACAAAACACTAATTAAAGAGAACAGAAATACCGAAAGAAGTGGTTCAACCTAACTCCTTAGTAACTACCAAAAGTCAGAAGATGTCTGCTAATATTGTTACTTGTATCCTTACAATTTATATTTATATTGATTGTTTCCTAATAGGATTTGATTCCTTATTTGTACCCTATGACTATCATTAAGTGTTGTACCTTATGATTCTTGACGAATGTCTTTTTATGTACACTGAGAGCATATGCACCAAAGACAAATTCCTGGTGTGTCCAATCACACTTGGCCAATAAAGAATTCTATTCTATTCTATTCTATTCTATTCTATTCTATTCTATTCTATTCTATTCTATTCTATTCTATTCTATTCTATTCTATTCTATTCTATTCTATTCTATTCTATTCCCTTTCCCATACTTGATATAAACCAATAGTTTCTTTGGAGTACCCAGCATGATTAGACACACACACACAGCATTTCTGATAGTGATAAAGATGTTATCCCATTTGTATCTGAAAGCCATTATGTTGTCTAGATTTGTAAATATAATATGGGTTTGTATCTGGCCAATTTTTGAAGGTATCATCCCCATTCAGTAAATCATTCCTTTAATGGTGCAGAATAGAGGCAATCCCTTGATATCTGCTTTCCATTTCTATTCTGACACTGTGATGTACAAAAGAGGAAGGCTCAAATAATCAAGGACCACCCCTTTTGGAATTGTCCTTGCTTAATAATGCTGTCACTGCATCACTGTTAGTTCTTGTCTTGCAACGGTTCCTTTAGTGACTGTTCAAAGTTACAGTGGCACTGACTTATGACCATTTTTCACACATGCGACCTTTGTAGCAGTCCCATAATCATGTGATCAAAATTCAGATGCTTGGCAACTGGCTCATGCTTGTGACCGTTGCTGTGTGTCCCAAGTCCCGTGATCACCTTTTTGCGACATTTTGACAAGCAAACTCAATGGGAAAGCCAGATGCACTTAACAACCATATTACTAACTTATCAACTGCAGTGGTTCACTTAACAACTGTGGTGAGAAAGGTTGTAAAATGGGGCAAAACTCACTGAACAAATGTCTCACTTAACAACAGAATTTTTGGGCTCAATTATGGTCGTAAATCGAGGGCTACCTGTATTTTCAGTGGCTCTGAAATATCTATCCTTTTAACAGAAATAAATGATATAAAGTCTTCTATGAGGTTCATGTCTTTCTCTCTCTCTCTGCTTTTGTCATGCTTTTTTCTTCATTTGGTCAGCTAACTTTTTTTTAATGTTTGCTGGTGTGTAATAAATAAATATCCAGATGTATTTTTTCACATCTAGGTGAACTAGGTCAGAGGTCTGCAACCTTAAACACTCAAAGAGCCATTTCCCACAGAAAAGAAAACATCGGGAGCCACAAAACCCTTCCTGTGCCTGACTATTTCTTGAGCGGCCACAAAACTAGCATCTGTAGTTGAATTAAACGTTCTGTTTTCTTCTGAAACTTTTCATTTCTTGGATTTATCCATGGTTGGCCTACCGGGGGTTGAAAATCTCAATAAATCGCATGCTGGCGGGTGTCACACATTGGCCGTTGTGACACATATTTCGAGTGACAGGGAGCCGCAGCAGAGAGGTGAAAGAGCCACATGTGGCTCCAGAGCCGCAGGTTGCTGACTCCTGAAGTAGGTGAACTAAATAATGTGCATGTTTGCTCTGATTTGGATATAGGGATTGATTGGGAATGTGGTGGGCCCAAAGTGAACTGGAAATGGCCCACAATAATTTTCTATCAAAAAGGTTATAGGCCCAGCAAGGAGCTAGTACCAAATATTGAATACCCAGAGAATACCCACGCAAGGCATTAAAAAATATGTATTATTTCCAGGTACTTCATCAATCATATAGTTGATGTTAGAGTCCAGACACGGCAGATACTCATTAGAATTCAGAGCATTCTTGTTAAGGAGTGGCTAGCATAATTTTCTTGAAAATGACATTGAAAATGACCTTGGAAAATCTCCTGCTTGAACTTGGGAAAGAATTCAGCATCTGGTTCATAAAGATAAAGGCACTATTTGAAATGCTGGACCTCTTAGAGGCCTTGAAGCTACAATACAATGTCCAGAAGACTCTCAAGCCATAACAGCTGGGAATTAAAAAAAAAAGATGGATTACTTAAGATTGAAAAAATTCTGAGGCTGAATTTAGCCAAGTGTAAATTGATTCGGAATTAGGCTTCAGGAAAAGAAATCTGGAACACACTAAGACAGATGTAGGCACGCCACGAATGGGCAATAACACTTTACACTGTTCTCCTAAGCCTGAAATGATCAAGGAATGGAACATATGTCAAAGTATCTCCTTATTCAGAAGACAATAAAACAGAATAATGTAGACCTTTCTGATGATTGAATCAAGGAATGGTTATTAAGATTGTTATCTGAAAGCTATAAATGTAATATAGAGTTAATCAAACTTGGTGATGAAATTTCCCTTGATGTTTGCGGATGCTTAATAAATAAACAACAACTTATGTTTTTATAGCTAAATGGAGTGTCTGCTTGCTATGATCTGAATATAGGGAAGGCTTGGAAGTGAGCTGGGTGTGAACTAACCTGGCAATTACCCGCAGTAATTTTCTAACACCAGGGAGAGGTATAGTGAATTGAATTATTGTTAGCATTAATTAAACATGCTTTTGTTCTTTACTGTTACTTGATTAACTTGATTTCTTGGAATGTACTATATTACTTGCAGACTCACTAGAGGTAATTCTTCTAGAAGTTCAATAAAGTAAGCAACCTGAAAAAAATTTACCCCGATGCTAGAATACCTTGCTCACAGGAAAAACAAGTCACAACAGGTAGGTTAGATCCAAATAGAATAGTTGAAAGAGTTCTTAATTTCTAAACTCCTTCCTTTATCATTGGCAACTAAAAAAAAAAAATGAAATGATGGGAATAAAGTTCCTTTTTTTTAGCTACTACTGTATATATTAATATCTTCCCTAGCACTGCAATATATTAGCGGCATGGCTCTTACAGAATACATTCCTCTCTCCTATTAAAAATGACATTTCATAAAAGCTCATTTGATTTAGATGCCTGTCATTCCACACCTGGAAACAAATGGTCTCTGGAGATAAACATTGGTGGATTCATGAATGAACATATGGAAGCCTCTCTGAAGCCATCCCTGCTGTGTTTATGTGCTCAAAGTCTTTTTCTGCACACAAGTTCCCTTCATGCTCTCCATTCTCTCTCAGTCATTGCACTCAAGTACCCTTTCAGGCCACTCAGGCACTATACGCATGTACACCCATACGCTTTTCTAATGGATGGCCTAATGATAGATCATTACTTTTGGAGTGCTATGCCATTTCCCATTAAAAGCGCATACCTTGTTTGCCCCTGAATCTAATTCCATTTCAGGCTGCAGGCAAAACCTTATTATGAGCTACAGTCAGAAGGCCTGGAGGTGAAGCATACTGGCAGTAATGTACCTCCCTCATTCCCCCATTTTTAAAACTGTAAACAAAGGCTGACGGCACCAACTCAAATCACTCTTCTGCCATTTTCTTTAAATAAAAGAAAGGCATCCCCTTGTAATGTGTAGGGACAGCTGGAATAAAAACTGGGATGTATCATGGTTTGCCTCTTTCCATTGATCCTAGATTGCTCAAGGGATGTCCCAGACTTTGCTTCATCTGGGGCACTTTTGTTCATTCATAGACAGACAGACAGATAGACAGACAGACAGAAGTGCCATCCACTAAACTACACACATAAAAATGGGCAGAGCTTCAATCATGCCACTGTAGCTGCCATCTTGATCTTGTTCCTCAACGTCTGCAGATGTCTCTGACCAAAATCCTGAGAATTTTCTGCTCCTTATTTGATATATCATCTGATCCATTCTAAAAGAGCAAAGCCACTGGAGCTTTATACAATCTACAAATATTGGAGTTTTATACTATCCGTTGAGTAATGTTTTTCTTGCTGTTGGATTGGAACACCAGGGGGAGAAAGAACGATAACCAATGTTCCAACTACATTGATTATACTGAGTGCCATGCTATGTAAATATTATCTTTGCTGTATTAGATTTACGGGGGGGAAAAATGAAGTAAAAACTATATGATTGAGAACATGAAATTGAAGCTTGCTGACTCATAACCAATGAAATACAGCTATGTGATTGCCGCAAAACCTGAGCCCAAGGTATCTTCTGGATTCAAATCAAAATGCTGGTGTTGATTGCTTTTTAAAGTCCTAAATAGATTGAATCTTGCCTCTTTATAAATTTATCCAAGAACTAAGCGCTGTAGGAAATAATCTTTGGGAGACTCCACCATTTATAAAGAACAATTAGTCTGACCTTGATGAATGGACTCCCTTCAGTACTATAGTTCCTGTTTTTAAGATTTTGGAAAAGCTCTGACCTGATGTAACAAATGTAGAAGAAAGCCTATATATCTAATCCAGCCTCTACCCTCTATCAGTGGGTCCCCAATGTTGAACACCATGGAGGTAGTAGGATGCATCTGGAAGGAATATGACTGAAATAGACCAGCAGTTGCAACTATGTATTCTTCTTACTTCTGTCAATATATTTATGGTGAGTGCAGGTGACATCCCCCTCCCCAAATGGGGGCAAGGTGAAAACAAAAAATAATAGAGAATAGAAATTTAATCTATTCAGGGAAGAGAAAATTAGTCTTGGGAGATGGTTTGCTTAGAGTTGAGGGTAATAGTACCCCCATTACTATAAATCAACGGTTCCTAAACTTTTTGCTCTCATACCTCTTTTTAGTGCAATCTTGTAATGTGCGCACCTCCCTTAAAAATCCAAACACCAAAATGAACACAACCAAATAACAAAAACAATACAATGAAATTTTGGAAAGGGGGATTTATTGTAACTGTGGAAAGGTTCTTCACGCCTCCTCTGGACTCTGTCTGTGCTCCCCTGATGAAGGTGCACTTCATAATTTGGAACCCCTTCTACAAAGGATGGTGAGGATGAGCAGGCTGCTTAGAAAAATCACAGGCACTTGTGATTTTTCCCCTGTTTGATCCTTTCCCCCACTGTCAGCAGAGAAGAGCTGCCAATAAGGCTGCCACCTTGAAACAGGTGAGGGAGGAGATAAGTTTTTTGGAAGTTCTGCTACCAGCAAACAGAGAAAAGCAGCGAAAAAGGGAATGGATGGTCCAGAGGAAAAAAAAGGAAGAGTAGAGGTTCAGCAAAGGAAAGAACAACTTGCTAGATTTTCACATTTCATTCTCCTACTGCAATTCTGTCTTTGGGGCCTCTGCTTTTCTTTTCCTGTTGTTAGCAACATCAGTAACTAAAGATAAAGGTTTCCTCTGTCGTGTCTGACTCATCTCCGTTTCTTGGCCAAGGGAGCCTGTATTATGTGAAAACATTTTCCGTGGTCATTTGGCCAGCATGGCTGTACACCAAAGATGCACGGAAGGCTGTTACCTTCCCACCAAAATGGTACCTATTAATCTACTCGCATTTGCATATGTTTGAACTGCTAGGTGGACAGGAGCTGTGGCAAGTATTGGGAGATCACCCCCATTGTGCAGTGCTTGGGTCTCGAACCTGGACTGTCACCTTTCCAGTTGACAAGCTCAAGATCTTTAATTGCTGAGCCATCATGCCCCTGCCATCTGTAACTAGAAATTCCGACATCTAGCAGCATTGTTAGTACTGCAAAAGATCCTCAGGATTTTTTTTTCATATTGAGTGCATCTGAAGAACCCATCATCCAGTGCTATACTGTCAATCATTTTATCTTTTCTAATCATGAAGGGATTTTTTTGTTTTTAGTAAATACAGGAGTGGTCTGCTGTATTGCCTTGTCCTGTACAGCATGAAATGATGTCTTTCTCTTGTCAGTGACCTTTTATCTCCAGCATCTTCCTACCTCTCTGCTGCCCAATATAGATTCCCATTGGCTTTAGCTGGGCAGTGGGGATGACCTTCACCAGGTGGTCTTGGTGGGATTATATACTCTTGGTATAGGCTCCCAACATTTTTTTTACTTTACTCAATCCTCTCAGGAAATGTTCCCCAACTTTCCATGATGAAGCAGCATATCAGGACTACGACAGGGTGGGGAGACAGTTAATATAATAACTTCTTTTATAAAGTGATGATAAAGTGTTATCAAAGTCTTTTTTTATGACCAAAGACATTTATAAATTAAAATCTCGGGTGTTTTCCCGCATCATTGTAAATATATATATATAGATAGACGAATCTTGACACCATATGTGGAACATGGACCAAACATTGCACAAAAAAATCCCAACCAAATCATATTCAAACCAGCCACAAAGATAAAGCCCTGCCACCTAGTGGAGAAAAACCGACCATACACCCGAAGCCAAGCCAATAAACACATACTGGGACTCCCAACCAATCAGAATGAAAAGGTGGAGCCATCCCAGAATACCAGCACCAGATTTGAAATTCCAACGTCAGTTAGTGCAAAATGACTACTGGCATAAGCCTGATGATGGCAGATGGGATTCTGCCGAAACGTCGCTTCTACCCTTTTAGGGATATATCCACAATTACACGGGAAGAAACCCGAAATATTAACTATACACACACACACACACACACACACACATATATATACATATATATATATATATATATATATATATATATACATATACATATACACAGTATATATATATATGTGTGTGTGTGTGTGTGTGTGTGTATATGTGTGTGTATCTATAGCTATCTATCTATATCTATCTATCTATCTATCTATCTATCTATCTATCTATCTATCATCTATCTATCTATCTATCTATCTATCTATCTGTCTTCTTAAATTAACTTATTTAACATGACGCGGGAAAACACCTGAGATTTTAATTTTTTGCATATATATATATATCTCCAGATGGCTGACATTGTTGAGAATGATATTGGCTTCAAGGGCAATGTTGATTGTTTTCACAGTATAATAACAATCAATGTTCCAAATCTTTAATAGGAAAAATCTTTTGGCCAGCATGCCATTTGTAAAAGGAGAAAAGTGTATGCCAGAATATATATAAATATCAGAATGCTTTGACCTCATGTGGTTCTTTGGCTTAGTTACTGACTTGATATATAATATTCAGTCAGGAATTAATTATAGTTCGTTTGAATATCTTTACCCATTTCAACCCCAAAATAATGCTTTATTTGGATGAAATAAACTTCAATCTCAAAGCATGTTTTATAAATGGCTTATAAATCCTATAATGTCTCTATTATACTTTGCAGTCTTTGAACCAACAATTCTGGCTGCTATATGCTTCATGTTTCTGCTTTGCTGATACAATACAAGATATGCAAATAAAAGCAGGAAAAATGTGGGGAAAAAATAACTAGCAACTGATCAAACCAACTGCATTGGTAATGTGAATGTCTGACTCACATTCCAGCTTATTTCTCAAGCCAATTTTATAAAAAATCCTGGTTTAAAATTGTACAGCTTCTCAGTTTCAATCTTCCCTATTTTATGAGGGTTTTTTGGGGGGGGGCAGGAAGCTAAAGTAATGCTTTAAATTCATCAAAACCTAGTGGGAAACTCTGAAAGGCTTTCAAGAGTCTGCAATTATGCCCTATAACAATAATGTTGTTATTATAGTAGTCCTTATGGCTTAGTCCTTTGAGATAGTATGGATAAGAAGCCCAACCATGAGTGTGGTAAAATTAAATTGTGTAAGTCTGAATGTATTTCTCCCTCCTTTTCTTTTACTCTCTGGAAAACTAGGGAGGGTTCCTTCTGAAATATATCCCACTCTCCTCTCTTTTTCAGTGGGCCATGCTGGTTGTCCAGACTGCCTAGTGTCTTCCAAGGTCATTACTACATACCATTTTATTGTGTTGTCTGTTCCCTGATTTGTCTACCCCAAAGGGCTGACATCAAGGAACTTTTAACAATGGATTTTTGTTTCTGTTGTCAGCATTCTATCTTTGATGTTGGTGGAAAAGCTGTAAAAAAATTCCATAGTCTCTGTAGAGAGTAAATAGGATGACCTTGACAGAGAAAGGGAAGATTCATTACCAAGGCAACAAGTAGATAAATACTTCAGAAGCCTAGATGAGGGGGAGGGACCTGAAAATATCTCAGACAACTCCCTGAATTCACATGAAGATTAAAGAGATGAGGAAAAGCACATTCAGACTTGCAAGATTTTGTTGTAAGGTTTTGTTAAAATAGCCATATAATGATAGGATTTTTTTCCCCCACATCTGTTTCTTGGTCTAGTCTACTTATGGGAGCTGATAGTCCCTGTCTTCAGCCTTAATCTAGTTTTTAAGGTTTTCCATATTATTTAATTTTAATGAAAATTGTTCTTAAATTGACTTGGTGGTGTTTTGAAATTAAAGGTGGGAAATAAATCTCACTATCATCCTTCCATAGGTAGACACTTTAGACAATACGTTTTCTTCTTGCTGTCTTAATATTCTCCTAACAAGTGATTCAATGCACTTTTCATTCTGCCTCCCTCCTACCCCACAAGCTTCTAAAATACTTCTGAACAGGTGAAAATAAGACCTAACCAAAAAATACTGCTGAAACAGCAGTAGCATGGAGACTTCTGCCCACGGGCCTTTTATTTCTAATTCCTCTTCAATTAAGCTAAATGCTTTATAGATTGTGCTCTAAAGAATAATCTTTGGACTTCTAAAATAAATTTTGAAAAATATCTTCATTAATGATCACCTCCCCCCACAAAATAATTCCTGGCACACATCAGACATAAATGTAGTTTTTGAGATTTACAAGAATATTTATGGAATCTATTATGCCATCATAACATGAAAAATCTAAACTAATACTATATCATGTTTTCCCGAAAATAAGACTGGGTCTTATATTAATTTTTGCTCCAAAAGATGCATTAGGGCTTATTTTCTGGTTAGGTCTTATTTTGGGGGAAATACAGTACTAAATGCATCCATCTGGCTGACAATATTAACTGGGGCTTATTTTTTGGTGTGGGGGGGAAGGTCTTATATTATGAGCATCCTGAAAAATCATGCTAGGACTTATTTTCCAGGTGGGTCTTATTTTCAGGGAAACAGAGTATTGAGAAATGAAACTTGAATAAAACAATCCTTTGTGCGCACTCTCTCTCTCCCCCTTCTCTCTCTTGTTCTCCTCTCTCTCAAATCTGTGTCATCTTTTTTGGACAATACAATTTTTGATTTTCGTTGAAAACTTCATAGAAGAACAGCAGGCTGAACCTGAATTGTTCCCCTAGCCACAACACAGTAATCAGAACATCTATTTGTACAGCCAACCTCAAAGCCAGATGTTCTTGCTGCTGTAAGGCCAAAGCCTTAAGTTTGGGTCTTGAAGTGGCAATCAAGGCATTATATGGCCTTGCATACTAATCCTTTCCTTGCAAGAAGCAGAACTCACAATTACAAAATAAAATATAAGCAGCAGGAGAAGCTTCTGGATCAGGCAAAGTTGTCCTCCTTTATTCATTTTTGAATTATAACACTAGAAAGGTATATTATTGAAGATCCTGTATACTGGCAAACTGAAGAGGACAAACGAAGAAGGAGAAAAAGGAGGAAGGGATAAAATTTAACTGTAGGAAAATGGCATGCATAGAGAGACTAACAAATTTACCTTATAGCTTCATTCCATAAGAAATGGAATAATGTAGAAAAAACCAAAAAGTTAAGTTTTGCTCATTTTTTTCTGCTGCAGTTCTTCCTATCCCACATAAATATTCTGATTCATGTGCATAACACATGCATTTTAAAGTATGTTTCTATACTTTCCTGTAGGTGGTTTTCTCTAATAATATGTTGCTTTATATATAGTTTTCTCAATTTTACAAATTTTGCATGCACTTTTCTAAGCTGTTTGATGAATTATGGAAAAAAGCAGCTTTCATTATAAATTGAGAAACTGTGAATTAGAATAATTCCATTAAAAGATGGCTGAATGATTTTCTACATCTTTCCTAGAAGTTCTATCTAAATATTTAAGTATTTCCACTGATTGCATCTCCATCACTACATTGTAACCTGAGGCATTTTATACATGGTTGTGATTGTACAGTCTGAGTTTGGTGCTGTTAGTTTCCACACGTACCATTGATGCCGGGGACTTACAAGCAGTTTTGAAAACTGAGTCTATTATTTATCAGTTCCAATTCAGAAGCACTGTAAATATTATTGGTAGCATAGGAATAATAGGAGAACGGTGGCT
Organism: Pantherophis guttatus; assembly: GCF_059756535.1. Lineage (NCBI taxonomy): Eukaryota > Metazoa > Chordata > Lepidosauria > Squamata > Colubridae > Pantherophis > Pantherophis guttatus. The sequence goes on along the minus strand of NC_142063.1, from coordinate 228,280,134 downwards.
CACAAGCTTAGAATATGGGCTGAGAATGGGCATAATTACTCCTGAGAAGGACCCCTGTTTTCAATATTAGGATTTCCTACTTTGTCACCAGCCAGTCTAAGGAGCGGATTTGCTGCTTTCCTTGTATACTGACCAAGTTGCTTGTGCTTTAATATTTTCCCCTTCTCATTTCAGTAAACAAGCAGAGCAAGTAAAAAGATGCTCCCTTCCATTAGCCAGCTGGAAGATGTCCTGTCCTGCAACATGGATGGATAGTGTTCCAGCAGTGAGAATATTTGACCCTGTCATGAATCTGCAGAACAAATGAAGTGGGTCAAGAACTGGCTGTATAGAAGTGACTTTGATGCTGCATTAAATCCGATCCTGTAAAATACAGCAACCTAAACAGTAAAACAACAAGCACGACTAAAGCATAAATGGAGGCCCATTGAACTAGATTTAATTAATTAATACCAATGGATTCTTTGTCAGTACTAAAACAAGTATTTCTCTCCTTAAGACAACAGCTGGTGCCTTATTAGTTGACTGTAAATAACGAATCTGTCACTTGGACTGCCAATTTGGAGGGGAGGGTGATAAGTATTTGGTTTCCTGGGAGGAATCAGTCTTAAATTAGTGGGTTGTTTTTCTAATCTAGAGTGAAGCCCATGAAATACAGACAGCAAAGTTTCAATTAAATCCAGAATGAGTTAATTTTTTTGTAAACATTCTAGAGATGTTTGGAAAAATGATCATTAGACATCGAGTTAAAGAGAATAGAATTTCATACAAAATGGGTGAGTAAATGGTATGTCTTGAAAGACCTCACGTGATACAACTACAGATGAAAATTTGTTCTATACAGTGTGTGATATCTTTTTTTCATCATCATTTCATTTTTGGTGATGATCCTCAAATTTTTCTGAACAGGAAAATCAGTTTCATCTTTTCCAACATTTGAATTTCTTGCTGTCTTGCTGTTTATGAAAAAATAGCAATATAGGTAAGGATTTAAAAAACAAACAAACCCTACATTGCCAAAACTCAATATAGCAACTTCTATCATATTTTATTTGCCTATCATAAAACTGTTAAAGTTGTAAGGAAAAAATACAGCATCTCATATATATATAAATACATGGAAATTTATACCCAGACCTTTAAGATTGAAGAACTAAAACTCCTATGTCTGGATGGATAAATCTGTCAGAATTTCTTTCTTCTCTTCTTTCTTAAATTCCTTCTGTCCAGCATATGGAAAAGGATGAGTAATGTTCATTTATTCATCTCTATTTTATATCTGTGTTTGATAAAACCTTTATAGGTTAAGTTATAATACATAAATTAATAGTTATGCCATGAAAGAAACATACTGGGATAGTAGAACATGTGGCTGTTATGACCACAGCAGTAAAATAAAATTGTCATTTATTTTCCTGCTGGCAAATGGATAAGTCACTGATTTCTATGGTCAGAAAGAATTTAATCCAAGAAAAGGTTCCAAAGGTCCTGTACCCCACCTAAAAAAGCATTATGAAGAAAGCTCTCATCTTCAGATAGCTCTTCTAACATATAATTTACTTCTTTCAGAAACAGATAAACAAGAAAGCTACTTTCTTATCCTCAGAAATGCTCTTGTAGCAACAAATGTCTTGGTTGCAGTTATCTAGAAAAATACATGTATTGATTTTTCTTATTGCAAAGATCATAAACACGAATCTCCTGAATCAATTTACAAATTATTGAAATAATTATAGCATGAAACAACCCCAGATTAATATATTGTACTTCTGCTATGTTTCATTGTGGAATTTGGCTACCAGTTATTGTACTATTGTATAATAGCATTTTCAGTGAGATCTGACCAGTTCATAATTTTGGTTGATTATATGAAGATAGATATCTAAGAATATCTTGACAATTATGAAATCCCTTTATGAGCAAACTGGTTATCAGCTTGCTTTGTAACATGTTAAAGCAGGATATTTCCATACAATCAATTTTCTTTTGTTCTGTGCAATCCACTGGTTTTACAATGACTATTGTCTGTGCTCAGAAACACCATATACTAGCAATTATTCATGTCTGAGGGTCACAATGCTGTGCTTAAAATTCTTAATACTAAAGAAAGGAACTTTGGTTAAGACAATCTATTGATTTAGGACTGTATAGCAGCATCGCCAATTCAGTAAATAGCTCCCTCCATCCTCTTGCTTTTGCTTCATTTTAGTTTACTGCATATTGACAAAAGTATAATTTGTCAATTCATGGGAACAGCTGCTTTCTTAAGATTCTAGGTTATATCAGTTTCACCCATGTGAATGAAATGTCATGTCTAATTTATGAAAAAATTTTACATTATGAATATATTTTGTGGAATGGAATATAGGTCAAAACAGATTCTGCCACTCACAGATTTATCTGCAAGCTGAATGACTTGGTCTACAAGTTGGTCTGCTACAAGCACTTCCAGTATTTGGCATATTAGTCAGGTGGTTCAGCGAGGGCTGCTGTCTGTTAGTTTTTCAACGATGCCAAGAAATGGCAGAACATTAATTACTTCGGCAGTCTCTTTCAAAGCCTGCTATAATTCATAGCTTTGTCGATCAATTAAGCACTTCTAGTAGAAATGTGCAAAACATTCTGTGCAGAGAACTGCTGATTTCAGGAGATCTGTGTCCAAACCAAAATACATGAATTTCAGATGCTTTGATTAAAAATAAGGCTGTGTTATTCTGGAAATGAAGTTCTAGGAAGAAGGGGGATGTGTGTGTGTGTGTGTGAAAGAGAGAGAGGGGGGGAGGGAGGGGGGAGGGAGGGAGGGAGAGAGAGAGAGAGAGAGAGAGAGAGAGAGAGAGAGAGAGAACAAGCCACATAAACTACTGTGCCTCAGCAACTCCTGAGGGAGATTGGAGGGAAGGAAGATTCTGGAAACATCAGAAGACATGCTGTTGGGATATGCTGTCCTGGGACATCAGCAATAGCTGAGTGAGGGAAGGGAAGATGGTCAAGAAGCCAGCAGGCTAGTATGCTATCTGGTAATGGCAGTAACAGTGGCTTAAAGGAGAAGGGGGAATGGAAAGTCCTGGAAAGAACAGGGACAAATCGGCTACTGGATTATGCCATGCTGGGAGTTCCTGTGAGTGTCATCCTTCCAATTAATGAACTCAAGGAAATTCCAACCCCATGAATGGCAACCAAGAAATGAAGTAGGAGTGAGTGTGAGAGATAATGACTTCAGATGAAGTTGTTTTACAGGTTGACGTGTGTGTATGTGTCTGTGTGTGCGTGAAAAGGATGGTGCACTGGCCTTGCCCTACTTGTCCCATAAATTATTGGGGAATCAGTTTGCAATGGGATCGTGCTTCTGTGAATGTGCAGATCGTCAATGACGACATCCGGGGTGGTGGGTGGGGCCTCCCGCCAGTTTTACTACCGGTTCTTGCGAACCAGTCTGAACCGGGGGGCAACCCACCACTGGCACGCACACAAGTGAACCGATAGCGATGGGTTTTGCAACCCACTACTGCCACATGCCAATTATCTTCCTATCAATTTATAATAATAAAATCTATAGTGACATCTATACTGGAAATTGAGGCATTGGTTGGATTCAGAAAACATCCTAGCAAAGGAACACTTATTAGAGTGGGTGGACAATATATTCCCCAATAACTGCTCTATATGTAGCAAGTACTTTTGTAAGTAAGCCTTAGGTCCCATTTCTATATATCAATGAGCTTTGTCATCTACTCTTGAATTTTGAGGAAGACCTTTTCCATGCCTAACATAAAATAGGAAGCAAAAAGAGATACAAAATATATATTTTCAATGTTATAATAATTGTTGCCATCTTCTCTTTTTACGAGTACTCTGACTTCATTAGTTTAACAGGTGTTTTTGTGCTTAATTCACCATAGAATCTGGGGATGGATGTAGATTTTAAGAGTTACAGATGCCCATTTTGTAATTGTGCTGCTTTGCTTCATGAAACAGAAAATGAGAACTGTGATGGACATTAAAACTATCCAGTGAGAACTGAATATATTGTTTTTCCTCCAAAAATAACCAGTTCTCTTTTACTGAAGACACATTTTAAAACAAAGATATCAAGAAAAAAAGAAGCAATCGAAACATTTCCAATGTTCCAAGCTTGTACTTGTCCTGCTCATTTTCTTCCTTGATTAAAGGCAGATAGTTCTTCTCAAGAGATATGCTGACTGCAACTAGGCTCATAGGGAGCTCTCAAATTGGCAGCAGAAATGCCACTTCTGCAGAAACAACACTTCATATCTCTATAGCAACAGATTTATAGCATCTTTCTTCCAACAATAGGCTGGATTCAGGGTTACTTCTACTTTAGGTAAATTAATTGAAATTAATAATAGCTTAAATCCTGTTGGTTTCAATGGAACAACTTTAAAACGGATTAAATCTAGAGTCAACTCAATATGTCCTATTACCTTGGTCTGTAGGAAAGGATACTGTCTATTCCAGAGGTGGGTTTCAGCAGGTTCTGACCAGTTCTGGAGAACCGGTAGTGGAAATTTTTAGTAGTTTGGAGAACCGGTAAATACCACCTCTGACTGGCCCCACCCCCACCTGTTCTCTGCCTCCCTAGTCCCAGCTGATCGGGAGGAAATGGGGATTTTGCAGTAACCTTCCCCTGGGGTAGGGTGGGAATGGAGATTTTACAGTATCCTTCCCTGCCATGGCCACCAAGCCATGCCCAGCAAGCCATGCCATGGCCACCAAGCCACGCCCACAGAACTGGTAGTAAAAATTTTGAAACCTACCACTGTCTATTCCTTGTATCATACATTTTCTCTGTTTCCTTGATCTGGTTTATTTGCCTCTGATAAATACTTTAGTGAGAAAGTCATTAAATAAGGATTCTGTTTTTTTAAATACCTCGAAGATAACATATATATGCTGAGGTTTGGAGAGCAACACCAAAGGATGATAAGTTTGTAAATGTACGCGCACTTCTTGGGTAGTAAATGTTCATGTCCATCTTGGTTGAGCAAAATACCTGAAGAGCTTTTAGGGAATCATGTCAGTTGCTGGTCCCAATTGTAGTCTCTAAACAAGGACTACCTATGTACATATACACACACACATGCAGCAAACCAAAGTTATTTCTTTGGCCAAATGATGATCTATAAAAATACTTTAGATTGAGTGCATTGTACTGTTGAACAGCTTGGATTCAGGGGTTATGGACAACTGCAATCCAGGTTTTAAATTTCCCTTCCTAGGGAAGTATGCTTGAGATAAAGATGATGGAAACATGGAATACCTAAAATACTGTGGTGGTACCAAGGCAGTAAAACTTGGGAGGAAACAGGACCATCACAGAAAAGGTTCTTGAGTCTAGAGAAAGGGGGGAACATGAGACAATGATTCATTCACATTAATTACCCCAGGAATAAGTTGTGCCGGGGAATTATTTAAAGAACATTCAAGATTAATGTCAAGCCCTATAGGGATGGCAAATTTAAGAAACATGAACTAAGATTGCCAGGAAGATTTGTTATTGCTGGTAGAATAATATTACAGAATTGTACATTATCCTAGCCAGGTTCACAATTCTGAGATCCTTCTAGACCAGACTGAATGCATCATGTGCAGGTCTCACACACCCCAGCTCCTTGATGGGAAAAACGTTGTGAAACATCAAGTGTCGAAACATCAAGGCAATGTGACATGTTCTAGACTCACAGTTCCTTCTAGAATAGTAGGCAGAATCTGTATCTAGAGGAGGCTTTGCCAGTTGCACTCGGTACATCAGCTGCAAATCTACAGTACTTGGTACAGAAGGATCTGCGTACATCATGCTGTCCTGGACCCAGAATATTTACAGGGTGCACTGCTCTAAGCTTCAAGGAATAAAAATGTTTTCAAGGAACAAACCACATGTAACATTTCAGGTGCTTAGCAACTGGCTTGCAGATATTTGAAGTAGTCCTCAGTCACATGACCATGATTTACATTTTTGTCAAAACGCAGCATTTATTTCTGGTTTTCAGCAAACCGCTCCCCCCCATTGCAAACAGTTGTTTCACTTAATGTCTGCAGAGACATTCATGACCACGGATTCATTTAATGATCCCTCTTAGTTGCTTAATAACCACCACAAAAATAAATTGGTAAAATCTAATCAATCATGTGATGACCTGCTTGATGACTGTGTGACTTATGATCATAATGGGCAGTCTCCATTACAGTCATAAATGGAGGACTACTTGTAAACATATAAATGATTAAATATAATAAACAAACATAGATGCACAGAGTAGAAACTCTTAGTTTACTGTCATTTTTAGACCCTAAAAGGAATGTTTAAAAGGAATGCTCTGAACATATTACGCAGTTTTAGCAGTGAGATAAAAATGCTGAGGCCAGGAAGAATGTTCTTTTCGATTCTACTCCAGGGTTTATCACTACTTCACAAAGCTTCTTACATTTTCTATTGATTTCTTGTGACCACACTGAAAATTTAGATATTGCAATAATCCTCAGAGGAAATAAAACACTGCATTCTTAAACAAGTACAACAAAATGAAAGAAAGGAAGTGTTTGCCAGAAAGGAATAGTCAGCAGTACAATAGAAAACCTTTGATTTAATTAATTAATCGTATAATAGTATTGTAAGGTGCATTTCAAAAAGCAAATATTAGGATCCTTCATGTTAAAGATGTTTAGACTTATCTACTGTGAAAAGGACCATGTTTCAATAAATCAAACAGCATAGCACACAAATAGAAAACTGCATCGAATTATTTAACAGTGCTCAGCATTGCCACAGGGTCTAAATAAACCTTTAACATCTTTTTTAAAAATTAATTTTCCAACTGAACAGAATTCAGCATATGTGTATTTTACTCCTGAGCTCTCCGTTTATTTTCTGTTGACAGCATCAGCTGTTTTTGAGTAATAAAATTCTATGCAATTTGTGATACATCCTTTTCTTTCAACAAATCTGCATCTACATAGAAACAGGTTTTTCAAATAGGTAGTTTTTCCAAAAAATTATGAACTAGACCCAATAGAAATTAAGGATGCAGATGTTTTCATAATAAGAGCTGTTTCTACACAAACCCTTTATGAATCCAATCTGTGATTTCAAAATATTATGTTCATTATATGTATGGTATATATACTGCTGAATCCCCACAATTTAGCTGTTCATTGTCACAGTTTGTCAAATATCAATTCAGAAAAAATATTGAAGCAAAAGTCCACTTTAGACCAGAGATCCCCTTTATTGGGGAGATTTTTTTTATATATATACAGTGGTACGCAACTGTTTCAAAACATGTCAAATTTGGTACTCGGTGCATTTGATGTGAAAATGTTGTCCCCATATGCGTTGTTTGTTTGCTACTTGACCCACTGCAATAGGAAGAGGGGAGACAGCTGTGACAAATGGACAGGAAATCAGCCATGATAGGAAGATGGCTGCAAAAAGAAATGGGGGATGGCCACAGAGAGTAGACAGGAAGTCAGCCATATTGGGAAGGTCACTGACATAGAAAAAAGGACAGGCAGGAAGTCCTTCCCAGCCAAAATAAAGGGTCACATGATAAGTCTTATGGTTTGTTAGGTACTCATCATTTTTAGTACTCATCATGCCTCCCGGAATTAACAATGAGTACTGAGGTACCACTGTGTTTTAGAGTATAGACTAAACTTACTTACAGTGAATTATTATAATTTGTTGTATTCATTAAAAATAAAAAATAAATAAAGTACCTTCCAGAAAATTAACTCCCTGTACCCCACAGAGACTTGCTCTGTTCTCTCTAATATTGCAAAGAGCCAATTTTATCATGCAGAAATATAGCTTTGCATACCCTAGTCTCCCATAAAAGCATTTTGAAATCAAGCTTAAGACCAACTTAATTTGTTTCCAATACAAAATATAATTTGTTGTTACATACAAAATGGTTAAATATGATTTGAAGTAATCTAATAAACCCAAATAACAAACTATACCTAATTATCAATTCTGCTTTGATAACCATGATGTGCCTGTCGATATTTTGCTGGGATGGGAAGGCAAAATCAAGATCTTTTATTTGGACAGGACTTCCAGTCTGGAGCCACAGTCGGGGAATTAGCGGGCTCTAACGAGGCCGCGGAAACCCCAACTGACAAACCGCTGTCCGACCGGTCTTCAGACCTACCCTCATCTTGTAGAGATGGGGGGGGGGGGGTGAAGAGGAGCGCCTTGGAGGGCCAAGAGGAACAGGCAAGTTCCTCGGAGGCCAGAGAGAATCCTCAAAGTCGGCAGCGGGGGTAGGCAGCCATGGCGGCTGCCACAAAGCCGCGGCAGACTGGGACACAAGATCGTGCAGGAGGAAGAAGAAAGAACGAGTGTTTCGAAGCTGGGTGAGTGACACCAACCCAGGCAAACAACGGGATTACTTGGAGTATTTTTTAAAATAAGACCCCAACCTTAAACAGCGGCTACAGATCCATGGGGCTTGAAGATTTAAAAGAAAGGGGGGAAAAATGGAGACCCAAGACAAACTTTGCATTAATTAATTTGGCTTAGAAGAATTTGTTTTTAATAATTTGGAAAATTGGACTCTTTTTATGTTTTTTGTTTTGGAGTGGATTGAAGAAATGTTTCTTTGGGAATCTAAACCTGTGAAAGTTAACGAAGTTAATGAAGATTGACAGATGGATGGCTACAAAATTGCCATGAAGTCTACGGTGACTAAGCAGGAGAGTGGATTGAAGAGATTTTACTTTCTGCTTGGAAAAGAAACATCCTAAATAGCTCTCTACTTTGGATTATTGTGATTACTTTGGAATTAACATTAGACTAATGGAGTTTGGAAATTATTATCCTGTTCTGGGTGATTTTAAGAAGAAAGAAGAAAGATCTTGGACCTTTTCTATAATGGAAATTTACAGATTTAGCAAAAAGAAGGTGTGACACACAAACACAAGACAGGAAGTGGATACATCACGCTTGAAGCAGACATTATAAGAGCATTAAAGTGATACATAGAACTTTTAATTTGAATAGATGAACTTTGAAGTGGAACATGTGGACAGACAGGAAAAAGAAGAAACAAAATAGATTTAAACTAAATGTAATTAAATTGAAATGTAATGCTTAAAAGCCTAAAGGTATAAAAGGGTTTTTTTTTTTTTGGATTAAAACAGGAAGGTTTTTGGAATAATAAAGAAAGAAAATAACAAATGGCAATCAAAATAGGGATTTTGTATACAAGTGGTTAAAAATTACAGTGAGAAGTGTATAATAATGTCAGATAACCTTAAGAAAACTTATTGTTTGTTGTAATATGCTTCAACTATATTCGGCAAACAAAGTTAGACTGGTGACTATGATTGATTAACATATTATTGAATGAAACTAAGAAATACACAGATGATAGAGAGAAATTGTGATTTAATTCAACAAATACTGGAAATGATGATTACTATAAAATATAATGAGAATTAATTTTGATGAAAATGCTGAAACATAGAGATCAAATAGATAACTATGCTGTAAGGGAAAACTAAAATAATGAGGTGAAGGATACTAACTAGATAAGAGTTAGAGACTTGGAGGGAGTAAGTGGGAAAATAATTAACATGCTGGAAATCAGCCAAACAATGGCAGGAGAGTTGGAGGACACTATGCTGTAAATCAGCCAAACATAAAATGCTGGAAATCAGCCAAGCAATAGGAGGAGAGTTGGAGGAAAATATGCTGGAAATCAGCCAAACAATGGAAGGAGTTCTGGAGGAGATTATGCTAGAAATTAGCCAAATACAATATGCTGGAAGTCAGCCAATAACGTTGGGAGATAGGGAGGAGATAATATTGGGAATAATCTCAAAAGAGTTGATAGCTTGGAGAAGAATAAGTAATATGTTCTTGTGATAAAACTGTGTAATATGTGGGATATCAAATTAGAAAGTTCAAGATATTTTGATTTAATAAAAAGAGTCAGATAATTAAGATGTTGATAAAATTGGGTTTTATAAATTTTAACAAAATGGAGTTGTATTGAAATTAAACTTGATAATTCTGGTGATAAAATTGTAAGGTATATAATTAGAATAAGAGACTAGAATATTGTTAATAACTATTTGGATATTGATGAGATATAGATACAGAGATAATGAGTTAAAATTTAATTTGAAGCTTAAACTGTATTGATATATTAGATTTGCTTAGATGAAAGTGGTAGAATTTTATGTTTAAATTTGTTTTTTTTTTCTGTTTTAAATTTTTAAAAGATGTACTGGAAAAGTGGAATAGAGCGTGTTAAAAGAATGTAAGCATGTTAACCATCTATGACCGGATCAAAACTCTGTTCTTGAAAGTTATATTTTATGTTTATGTTTGGGAAAAAATAAAAAATATTTACGAAAAAAAAAAAGATCTTTTATTTGGACATGTTGATGTTAATCCTATGTTAAACCAGGGGTGAAATCCTACAGGTTCTGGAGAACTGGTAACGGAAATTTTGAGCAGTTCGGAGAACCAGTAGCGGAAATTTTGAGTAGTTCAGAGAACTGGCAAATACCACTTCTGGCTGGCCCCAGAATGGGGTGGGAATGGAGATTTTGCAATATCCTTTCCCCAGGAGTGGGGAGAGAATGGGTATTTTGTAGTATCCTTCCCCTGGAGTGGGGTGGGAATGTAGATTTTGCAGTATCCTTCTCCTGCCATGCCCACCAAGCCATGCCCACCAAGCCACACCACACCTACCAAGCCACACCCACAGAACGGTAGTTAAAAAAAAATTGGATTTCACCATTGTGTTAAACATATTTGTTACTGAAAAGTGATACTTTGTGATTAGATCAGACCACATGGGAGATTAATTATAATTCCAATGAACAAACTATATGTTTCAATTAGTGTTTTCTTCTTGGATTAACTGAATATTAGGGATAACTGTGTGCAGGGACAAGTGAGTGAATCCTTCCTTCCCAAAATCAGTCTCTCCTAGCCTCTGAGTAACTTCACTGTAGGAGATAAACAGGCTAAGCACAAGGGGGGTGGGGGGCACACATGTCATCAGTCCTGAATCCCTTTGCACCCACAAGAGATCTAAGTCCAGCCCACCTTGAATTCCTTTGAGTCTTATCTACTGCCAATTTGCTTTGACTGTTAGTTGTTCAGATTCTTGAAAAGAGCTTAAGCTCGCAATAAATATTTATGTCCATTCGAACTGCCTGGATCTTCTGAATTCCCTGGCGCTTGACATTCACAGAGTTAATACTAATCAAAGCAGTATGAACACTGCTGAAATATGGCATTATAAAAGTAAACAATTATTGCTGAAGATGGCAATTGTCTAAGTATTGATTGGTTGTATTCTATTTATACATAATTTAGTTTACACAAAATAAACCTTTTCCAATTTTCATTCATATTTCGTATTAAGATTGTGCCAAGTAACAACGAAACTGGTTCTACTTACTAATTGTAAGGTAATATGATTCTGCTTTCAGGAGATAATAGCTGAGTTTTTAAGCTTCTTCTTCTTCTTCTCCTCCTTTTTCTGAATGCTCTGCAGGCTCATCAAAAACTGTTTAGAATGATTCTGTCAGCAGTATGCTGACAGAGACAAAACTGCCTTGGACCAGAAGGTGCAATATGCTAAACGAAACTTACACTGCTCCAGCTATTAAGAGGGGAAAAAACATCAACCAAACGCAATAGTCTTTTCCTTAGAAATTTGATTCTGAGAGAATACAAAGATATACTCTTTTTTTCCTCTCTCTCTCTTCCTATACATTTCTTCCTAATGTTTTCAGATCAATTCAGTATTGATCCGCTGGTTGAGACAGGATTTGACCCACTGACCCAGAGTCTTTCAGGCCAGCTTTCATGCCTAAGATAGGACTAGAATTCACAATCTCTCAGTTTCTACTCTGGTGCTTTTAACCACTAAATGAAACTGGCTCTTGTGTTCCCAAATATATATTTCTGCTAAAAGTTAGAATCCACTCTCAGGATAAATAACGCATTAGCCAAATGTTCAGGGCAGAACTAGCATGTGATGGTTGACATAGGATTAACAAAATATTTTTTTTGGTGGGGGACACCTTTGCTGTCCCAAAGATGCTTTTCAAAAGGCAACTGGACTTTTTTGGTTTCTTCTTTGAAAATATTTCACTTCTCATCCAAGAAGCTTCTTCAGTTCTGCTTCTTGGATGAGAAGAAAGAAAGTCCAGTTGTATTTTGAAAAGCACCTTTGGGACAATCATGACATGGATTATTGAGAATCTCCATAGACAAGAGTCTTGCTGGTCAAGCTAATGGCCCTTTTAGTCCAGTCTTCTATGTTCTACAAAGACCAAAGATACATTCAGAAAGTAACAAACATAGAAGACTGAAGAATCTTGCAGTGGTGACATTCAATTTTTTCCCCTACCGGTTCTGTGGGTGTGGCTCGGTGGGGGGGGGTGTCCTGTGACTGAGTGGGCATGGCCAACTTAATGTTACTCACACCCACTCAGTCACATGATCTCCCACACCAAGTCACGCCCACAGAACCCGGTAGGAAAAAATGAGTATATGAACACGAGAAGAGCTCATAGTGAATGCTGTGGCAGAGAGAAGCCGAACTTTTCTCCCTCCATTCACAGCGGAGATGCTGTTCTCGTTATGGTCCCACCGGCCCACTCCCTCCTGGGGACTACCTTAAAGGGACAGGCTGCAGCAGCTCTGCTGTGAATGGAGGGATAAAAGTTCGGATTCTCTCTGCTGCATTTAACATTGAATTCTGTGGCAGAGAGAAGCCAAACTTTTATCCCTCCATTCACAGCAGAGCTACTGCTCCTTTATGGTCCCCATGTCCCCTCCCTCCCGGAGACTACCTTAAAGGGACAGGCTGCAGCGGCTGGAAGAGGTGAGTGGCGAGCGGGCGGGCCCAACCAGGGGTGATTTTTACTGGTTCAGCGAACTGATTTAAATCATCCCTACCGGTTTGCCTGAGCTGATCTGATCCAGTTGAATTTCACCCCTGATGTCTTGCTCTCTAGCATTTAGTATTTAAAGGAAGCTGTCCATTATTTAATGATAGGAGACTATCTAGGCCCCTTTTCAAGCTGTCATTAGATGGCATATTGAAAAGTTCACTATTTTCCCCTTGTCTAAAGTAGTTCCTTTAATTGATCCAAAATTTCCCTGTTTTTATTTTCAGCAAATGATTCCATGTCCTAACACTGTGATGAAGGTTGAAAAATTCTAGGACAGCTTTTCCCATAACTGGCATCATGGGAAACAGGATATGTTTATTATAAATTTCATTTCCAGAACTTCTCTCAAGTTTTTTTTTTATTGCATTTATTTGCCACCTTTTTCCTGGGAAATCAAGATAGTGTACAAGGCAGTCTTTTTAATTTGCTTTCCATAGCATAATTTTGAAGTTAGTAATCCTGAGTGCAAAAGATAAGCTTTATTATTAAGTAATTAATTGGTCTATGTCAGAAAGTCAAATATTTTAATTGCTACACTATACTGGCTCCCAAATTATAATTTTTAATGCCATAGAAAAAGAAAATTATTAAAGACAGAGGAAATAATCATATTAACTATTTTTTATTGACAGACAATTTTGGCAAAATTATATCCATTGGGTTGTGAAGACTTAAAAGTAACGAACCTAGTAACATAACAACAACACGCTGAAATAAAATCAAATTTATGTTACCCATTTTGAAGGGTAAAATTGACATCAGCATGCTACTAAAAATCCACACGATGGCCCAAAATTGTGCATTCCAAATCTGGATTAAAAAATAAGACAGATCTAGTGAAATGCTATAATCCAAACAGCAGGAAAGTACATCCCGTGTGCATGCCATTCTTATAGGTACCAATTGGTGTTGTTGCATAACTGTTCAGGTCACATGTCAATTTTTTTTTCTTGGTGACTCCGTTTTTTATTTATGGGTTGAAAAATTATCTCTCTCTCTTTTTTAACACCATAGTCAGAGGCACAAAGTGCAGGGACACAACCCGCACCAGAGGTGGGTTTCAGCAGGTTGTAACCAGTTCTGGAGAACCAGTAGTAAAACCGGCGGGAGGCTCCACCCACCGACCCCGATGTCATCAGAATGCTTCTGCGCATGCGCAAAGGCTTCTGCGCTTGCGCAGAAGAGCGTGTGCGCGCGTGAGCAAAGCGCGCAGTTCCATTGCGAACCGGTAGTAAAGGTAAGTAGAACCCACCCCAGATGGCAAGGACAGTGTATGGGCCACTATAACTAAAATAGCGGAAACATAATGATGGCATGGTGGCAGAAGAAAAGGTAATGATTCCCACTATAAAAGAACTGAAGTTATGGTTGTATGTATACTGTACGGCTCAAAAGGCAATCAGCAACAGCTGTAGAAACTGCTTCATAAGCAGCAAACTGCTGTTCATTTTTGTTTCTTTGCATGTTACTACAGCATTGTGAATGTAAGATAGGGAATACTGTTTAGTTCTAACATCTAATTCACTAAGAGCTAGAATCTGACTGGCCACAGGGCAAGCCTACTTCATGCTTTCAGATCTTTTTTATTTTAATTCCGTTCTGGTTTAAATTATGCAGATTTTGTCAGTGAAGATGCCAAGTTCACAGGGACTCTGACTACTTTATCCTCAAAATGTCTTGCAAAGTTGTCACTGCGAGCCTCTAGTGGTTCTAATGTATTCTGAGACTGAGATGTGATTGTTCCTCCATTGATGTGAAGTTTTACTGAATGTCTTCCTGGAGATGTAATGAGGATAGAAAAACATGGTAACTTTACTGCTGTCACTGTCTTAGAAAAATAATAAGGACAATCTTCTTCCAGTTATTCTTTACTCTGATTGTTGTGCGATTTATAACAATGCACAGTCTTTCAATGTGATATGATGTAAATATGGCTGTTCAGCTATATCACAAACTCTTTAGGTTACAGCTGTTTAATTCAGGAACTTCTATACAAGAAACAATTTATACTTTCTGCAGTTTTTGGAGAGAGCAATGAGTAAGCAAGAACTCTTACTAATAATATATTAGATCTATCTGCATTTGTACCAAATAGCTGGCCAGACAAGTTGTAATATAACCAAATCAAAATGTCTTTGTTTTCAAGGACATAAACATAAGTCAGGCTTATATAATTCTAAAGAATGGTTCATGATTTCAGTCTGCCATATATGGAAAAGTGTGATGCTGTATATAATAGAATTTAAATTTATCTATAGGTGATGGAATCCATGAAAAATACATCAATAGCACAATGTTGCACATTATATTTCAATATGTGTATGTGTATTTAAAATTTTAGTTTTTATACAATGTATATAATGTTTTATTGTACACTGCCCAGAATCCTTCTCTAAGGGAGATGGGTGGTTCAAAAATATGTCATCTGCCACCTTTTGCTTGCTTGTGCTTCACTGCTATGCCGTGACAGATTGCTGTCAACTGTGGGGAGGAGGAATGAAAGGTGGGATGCTTGGGAATATGAAAGTAAGTGCTGTATCTCCTTGAGGCACTGCCTCAAGGTCACCCAGCTGGAAGAAGGAGGGAGCAGCATGCTAAACTGTGCTTGGACTGACCGTTATGAAAGCATCTTGCATGAACATGACTGGTTACACTGTGGTGGGCAATGGGAGATAGAGAAGGGAAGGAAAAGTAGAATTTAGGGGTTTGGCACACAATTCTCAGTTCTGGCTTTGCAATACTGCAATGCACTTGACCTCTAATAAACTATACCTTTCTCAACAAATGGAGCCAAGGATAATTTCTATTTAGAGGTTTAAGTTGTGGCAGGTCCGACAATGTAGAATATAAATAAATGAAAGTAAAATAGATATCCTCCCATTCCCGTACATTGGAACTTTTACTATAATTTAAGTCCTTCAGTCTTAGAATACAAATTCTGTAAGATAATCAAATAGAATAAAATACTCATTCATGAGATCACTGCAGAGGAAAAATGGTAAAGAAATATAAAACAAATTTTGCTAAGATTATTTCCCTACATTCACAAATTTAGTGAAAAAGCAATAGCAAGATGTGATGCAAGAAAAAGGATCCTTTTCTGACCTCTTGTACGTGATCTGCTTAACTCCAAGGCAGTAGAAGAAAACGAACTGTTTCAGCAACCTGCAGTGGTGGTAGTCATGTTGTAAATTACAGAAGCATAACAAATGGTAGCATCCATCTTTTTGGATCCCACATACTGTAGTCTCTGATGACTAATGCCTCTTCCATTGGGTTGTTTCTATTATTGGAAATCTTTAAGCAGCTTTAGGAACAGCCATTTAAAAACTACCATTGAAATATTTCACTGTACCTGAGATCTGAAGTGCTTTCGTGCCCTAAGTCATTTTTGAGGATTCCTAAAAATGCATTACTGAAAAATTGTCTGCAATATGACAGACAAAGGATGAAAAATGAAAAGGAGCAAGGTGCAACGGCACTGACATAAACAGCATACTTACAACAGAGACCTACCTCGATTAACACAATCTTTCTGTTACACTAGGATGGATCTATACCAGTGATGGCATACGGAAACATCGCGTGCATGCACTCTTGTCGGGGCCACACTCCGGAAAAGCCAAACTCCCAGGTTCTAGGGCGCATGCGTGCCTGACGATCAGCTGACCGGCACACATGTATAGGCCGGTTTTCGGCACTGCCATGTGTGCGAAAGGATCACGCTCCAGAAAAGCCGAACTTCCGGGTTCTAGTGCGCATGCATGACTAATGATCAGCTGGCCAGCGCACATGCACAGGGCAGTTTTCGGCATTGCCACATGCACGAAGTGATCACGCTCCAGAAAAGCTGAACTTCTGGATTCTGGTGCGCATGCGCACCCAAACAATCAACTAGCCGGCGTGCATGCACACACCGGTTTTTGGCCCTGCAGCGTGCGTCGCATGCCGTAGGTTCTTCATCATGGATCTATACAGTGAACTCTAATCATATTCTATGCCTTGGGAAGCACTGATGTTGCCTTAAATACTGATGAGTGCTGTGGAACAATTACAGTAATCATTATAAAACGTGCAAAAAGATTCAAATGTTTCTTCAATGTTCACAGCTTTTAGTACAATTAAACTGGCGGGATACAATCATTTCTGACACAGAAATGTTTACCTGCACAAAGGAAAATAACAGTGCATAAATGCTATTTTTGTTCAATCTCATTTTTTCTCTTAAAATCTACTTCATACTGATTCTTCTACACTTGTAGGTTTGTCACTGGAGTACAGAGAAGCCATATTTTGAATACCTGATAATGGGGAAAGAGAAGTCTCTAAAATACAAGCATAATTATGTACAGTCCCATATGTCAGAAAGACCTTTAAAATGCTTACAAATAATTCATTGTACAATGTGATGAATAAACATGTGTTTCATTGTACTTTGTAAAAAAAAAAAAAAACTTCAGAAAGTGCCTGAAGAAGCTAAAAATCCTTCTTTATTTCATTTTAAGTGTTGTTTTTGACCAAAATTATCTCCCAAAAAGAGGCTTGCAAGAATGATTTTAGGGTTTGGAGTTTTTTTGTACACTGCAGAATCACTTGTGAGATGGGCGGCTATTTACACTAAATTAGATAGGTAGGTGGACAGGTAGATAAATTGATAGGTAGGTGGTAGATAAATAAGTAGATAGATGACAGATAGACAGACAGACAGACAGACAGACAGACAGATGGAAGATAGATAGATAGATAGATAGATAGATAGATAGATAGATAGATAGATAGATAGACAGACAGACAGATAGATAGATAGATATGGTTCAACTCTAATAAAGCAATAGGAAGACTAAGGGTACCTAGAATTCTCAAGGGATACAGTCACATAATCTTTGCTCACAGCACAGTTAATTAAAATGTATCCCCCAATGTTAATCTTCTTATAGCACAAACTTGCATGTGCCTGACTGAAAACAACTGCTTTAATGGAGAATATTTTCAAAACAGTATGCATAACAATACAGTCTACGCTTAGTCAAAAGTATAGCCTACTATGTTCACTTGGTCTACTCTATAGTAAATGCATTTAGAAATGTAGCCAAATAGACCTCATGAGAAAAAACATTGTCCAATTGACTATATTTAATCATGGCTGATGGCGACCATGAATAGATGACATGGTTTAAATACACATACATTTACTTTATCGTATCAGTGCAATTTCTTATCAACATAAATTCCTTTGAGGTTTTTTTTTAACAGTGACACAGCTATCTTTGCTACAATATTAGCTTTGAAATGATTAACTGGCTCCATTTCATCAAACATAATAAATAATACACAAACATATACACACACTTTGTATGTACGCACGCACACATATACATCCTTTGTTGCCCAAAAATTTGACAATGTATTCAGAATATGTTGCCTAGTAACATGATCTCTTGCAATAATAGCACAAACAAGCATTTAATCCTAGGAGTCATGTTGGAATCATATGTTTCTGTAAAGATTTCCGTGCATACCAAAGACCCTTGACAATAATAAATTATTAACTAATCAATGCCAGAACAAAGGTGGGTGAGTTGGTTATATATCCTATTTTCCAGTGCCAATATATAATGTAAAAACATGGTCTTGAAATTGGCACAGCACTATATCGGCATAATTATATACTTAAGTTCATGTTTAGCACAGATTTCTGCATATCATAATCATGCCTTTTAATCTCTCCCTAGATATTGATGTGATTTGGAAATATAAATCCCAAATAAGAGCAATAAACATCTGTTACTTACATTCTGGAGTCATCCCATAATGCGCAATAGGGATTCAACGTGCCCTGAAAAAAGTTGGAGAATATCCATTAAAATGTATTCTTTACTCAGAGATGTAATAAATACACACGCACACACACAATTCAGTTCTGAATAAAAATGAAAAGTGTAATTGTATGAAATATACATAAACATGGTATTCTACATCAGACATGGGCAGACATTAAGCCTTCTGATACTTGCTTGATTTTTGTATTAAAACTTCATAATATAAATACATACATACATACATACACACATATATTATATCAAATAATTCTGAACTTTGAGATTTGAATGACCATAAGAACTGGATTAAATTCCTAGCTCTGTGAATCCATTCACAGTTATTCCAAGCTTCTCTTCATTCCAGAAGTTTAATTTGCACGTGTTCACCTACAATATAGTTTTGTTTTACTTTGTCTGAATAGTTAGGATCATAAATCCTTGCTGAATCACTGCCATTCATCTTGAGTTCTATGAGGTTATCCTGATTTATCTTCTGCACATTTCTTCATAATTTGCAAATGATCTTCTGACCAGTTGTCATGTTTCAACTGGGTTGCCATTTGAAGACTGTTTTCTTTTGTCTCCGTTGACTTTATTGCTTCATTTATTGTACTACAAACACATAATACTCCATGAAAAATCAGCTTCCGCTTCCTGCTTTAAATGTTAAAGATAGTGTTCATGGTCCTAAGGGATGTCCATTCTGGTTGTCATAGAAGAAGGCCTCCAGGATGGCCTTCATCTGGATAGATAGAAGCCACTTACTTTGTCACTATGAAGAAATCAGCAAAAAAAAAAAAAAAAATCTCTCCGGAAGCTATGTATAAACAGTTTTATAGAATGCTCTATTTATGGCTGCAGTCCAGGTCAGTCTGATCTAGACTGCTGAAAACAAATATGAAAACACTTTGCCACTCTTTATGACCAATATAAGTTGTTGAGACTTTTTTTTCCCCTATGCTTGCTCTGGAAAAGCTACTCTGACCAATCAGCATACACACAAAAAACAACCAGACTAACATTTTAAACAAATTTTTCATTAGCTTATACGAAAGCAAGATATGAACCCAAGCAGGTCATTCTGACAATAGATAAACAGAGAGTAAGACAATTAGGGGTCTAAACTAGAAATGTGCCTAACTAAATCTGACAGTGTAGTATAATTTTCCCTTCTTTCACACTGAGAACTTTAAATATTAGCCTGCACTATGGAGATAAGATTGTTCTTTAAAAACCTAAACTGGAAAAAGAAATAATTTCCTTGCTGAGTTGGATCCAGGAAGATCCAATTACATATTGTCCATTTTAAAGAATGTATATAGTTAAAATACTATATTATTATTCAGTCAATCACCTCCATTGTGCTGTTTCCCAGAGCCAGGTTTTTAGGTCCTTATGAAAACAGGAGGGTTGGAGCCAACCTCACATCGGAGGGTGGGAGGTTTGAGATGTTCCAGAGGGCAAGAGCAACACCAGAGAAGGCCCTCCTCATCCCACCAGCCATAATAAGCAGGCTAACGGGACCGCAGAATGCCTCCTCTGCCAGAATGAGTGGTACAGGCCAATCCCACTTGAGGGTTGAGATGGGCCCTCAATAACTTGGACCCATGCCATGAAGGGCTTAAAAGATGATCACCAACACCTTGAATTTTAGCCAGAAGCATACTGGTAACCAATGCAACTCATGGAGCTGTGGTGTTACAGGGGCCATTCTTGGGCCCTCCAAAAATGATATTGGATGTTCAGAGAAAATATGAAAAGTTGATTTTTTTCTGAAATAAAAACAATGCATATTTTTTTAAAAATCTGGCTGATAGTTTGAAGCATTGTTCTGTGAGCTGTTGCTAGAAATATGAAATTATATTGCAGCATGTTTAACTTTTAATTCTGATTTCAAGTCCAACTTTGGTCAAACTAGAAATTGTCATGGGCATCCTATTAATAAGTGCAAAAATCAATCACCAGTGAACTATAAAATTTTCTAAAACAGTTAACATTCTTCACTTTGGTTTCTTCTTTTTGGAGGAATAGGTGTGTCAAAATTGTTGAACCATCCTGAAAGGTAGGTGTTTTTCAAAGAACGCCCACTGGTTTGACATTCACACTAGGACACTAGGACATGCACAGGGGTGAGCTTCAAAAATTTTAGCAAGGGGTTTTCCTGCCCGGTTGCTGGGTGGGCGTAGCCATGGTGGGCATGGCCTAGTCGGCCTCCTGCACCATGGCGGGGGGGGAGGGTGTTTTTGCCCTCCCTGGAATCCGGAGGCCCTCTGGAGACTGGAAACGGGCCCGTTTCTGGCCTTCCCAACTTCTGGTAGGCCTGTTTTTTGCCCTCCCCGAACCTCCGCGCATGCCCTGCACTTACCTGCATCCAAAACAGGATGCGTGGGGACTCCTGGGAGGAGTGGGGCAGGATGGGTGGGGGCAGCCAGAATTGGGATTTGGGGGTTCTCCGAACTGCACAGAATCTTAGCTAGAGGTTCTCCCAAACCACTGCGAACCCCCAGCAGCCCACCCCTGGATACACAACTTTGCACACAGGTATCCGTTGCCTCAGGTCTTTGCTTTTTCCACTTAAACAATCGCTAAAACAATGACTTTTAAAATATCTTAAGGCCCTGATATTTATCTCATCATAACCATCACATTAAATCACATATAACATATTTAAATCACATGTGGGATGGAGTCCAGTTATTAGCACAATATGAGAAAAAAATATTTGAATAAAAGTTCAGGATTTTACTTCTTTGGTTGGAGAATTAATTAAATAATTAAATGATTAAATTGGTAACATTAACTTCTGTGCTTTCTGTGAGCCATTAGTGTACAACATTCAAGGTCTGCAGCTGAAGCAAAATTGTCTTCACCTGATTAAAATTAACTGCAGGGTTCAAAGATAAAGCCGTTTTAATTACAACAATTACTATCTTGTCTTAAATTTAGGTGAATTATTGTAGAGGAAAAATAAAAAAAGAAACCATTAAATTAGCACATTGAAAAAAAAGATACTGATTAATTGGCAGTGCTACTTTCGATATATACATTGAAAGTAGCACTGCCAATGTGTGAGTGTATACACATACATACATAAATACATAAATAAATACATACATACATACACACACACACATATGTACACACACACACACACACACACACAGAGAGACATATTTTAAACAGTCTCATTTTAACAATTCTATTAAATCAGGGCTGTTAAACTCCTGGCTCATGGGCCAGATGCATCTCGTGCTGGTCACGGCCACGCCCGGTTTAGCGAAGGGGAAAAAAGTCTAATACTTCACATGATGCCGCCGTGACAATGTGAGTTTGACACCGCTGTATTAAACCCTTTTACATAAACATGTAAAATCTAAATCCAAACAACTACACAGTCTGTTTTTAATGGAATGCTAGCACTATCCTCAATATACTTTCCTTTTTATATTGGTGGATCTTTGGAGTGCTTCTCGAGTTCTTTGCCTAAATAAACTC
The DNA here is from genome assembly GCF_059756535.1 of Pantherophis guttatus. Lineage (NCBI taxonomy): Eukaryota > Metazoa > Chordata > Lepidosauria > Squamata > Colubridae > Pantherophis > Pantherophis guttatus. Next base: position 228,257,878 of record NC_142063.1, on the reverse strand, counting down.
TCTTCCCTTTCATATTTCAAATCTCAGGTTACCAGATCTAAAACCAGCCAAAAGAAAACAACACTTCCTCTAAGATATTATTGATAAGGTTGCTACTGGCGTTCTGTCTTGTCAGCACTTCCAGTCCTTCGGCTAACATGATAGTTATTAATATTGTAGAAAAGTGGACCAAGTCAAGCGTCAATTAATGCCTTTCATCTTGTGCTGCCAGAATGAAACTGACAAACATTTTCAAGGTGTGACAAAAAGCTATACGCTTTGTCACTATATTTCTGAAAAATGCAATAAAAGGGGGAAAAAGAGAAAAGGCCTGTTAGAGGTCATGGTCAAGTTCATTTAACTCTCCCCTGGCCTTGGTAATACTGTGCCATTGTTCTATAAATTGTTATTGGTCCCAGTAATGATATATATTACTTTAGTGACAATATTTGAATTGCTTATTGTATTCCAGTTTGAGGACCAAAACACATGTAGTCCTTGGCTTATAATCACAATTGAGTCCAACATTTCTGTGGCTAAGCTAGACAGTTGTTAAAGAAAGTTTCGTCCCAGTTTACAACCTTTTTTTTTTTTTTGCCACAGTTGTAAATGATTAAGCAAATCACTGCGGTTGTTAAATTAGTAACACAGTTGTTAAGTACTGTAAATCTGGCTTCCCCAGCGACTTTGCTTGTCAGAAAGCTGCAATGGGTGATCACATGACCCGGGACACTGCAGCTATCATAAATATGAGTTAATTACCAAGCAGCCGACTTTTGATCATGTGACCATGGGAATGCTGCAATGGCCATAAGTGTGAAAAATAGTCATAAGTCATTAGGAGCCAGGGTGGCGCAGTGGTCAGAATACAGTATTGCAAACAAACTCTACCTATATCTTGAAGTTCGATCTTGACTGACTCATGGTTGACTCAGCCTTCCATCCTCACAAGGTAGGTAAAATGAGAACCCAGATTTTGGGGGAGCAACATGCTGACTCTGTAAACCACTCAGAGAGTGATGTAAAGCACTACCGAGCGGTATATAAATCTAAGTGCTATTGCTGTAAGTCACTTTTTCTCAGTGCCATTATAACTTTGAATGGTCACTAAAAAAATTGTAAGTTGACAACTACCTGTAATTACAGCCTCCACTCCTATTTATTGATTTTTCAAATGACTATTTTGGCCCTTCAAGTTATGCATTATGCAATCTTAAGAGACAAAAAAACAGCAAAAATTCCAAAATTTTCTTTAGTGTTGTAAGAGAGAATAACAGAATCTTGAAGGCCTGTCAGAATTTCTGATATAATTAAGATAGGCTTATTTTGAGTTTCTTTTTCATAACACCCACTTTTCTCAGAACTGAATAGTCTTTTCTCCTTCACCGGTCCTTTTCCAAGGCAAGATCTACATTTTTTCACTCTTTATATTGATCTGCTCATATTTTAGGATACGGCCCAATGAAAAGTTAATTTTATGAACCATTTATTTCAGTGGGGCAGTTGGCCATGTATTGAAATTCCACCCATTCCAATTAATCAACTCTAAAAAACCCTAAAGCACCTGCCATATAACATCCCAGACTTAACAACTGTCAATAAGAAAGACGAAAAGTCTGTATAGTGAATGTGGCAGTACCTGGAGGCAGCAGAAGAGAAAGAACTGGAGAAAATTACAAAATACAAAGACATGAAAATACAAGCAGAATGACTGTGGCAAAAGAAAGAAAAGATAGTATTAATACTAATAGGTGCCATGGTGCAATCACAAAATATCTGGAGCCCCACCTGAATATTAAATGGCATTGATAAAATCACCATCAGTCAATTGCAAAAGGCAGCTTTACTTGGAATAGTTTACATCCAATGACACAACCTTTTATGCTATCAAATAACAACATTTGCCTATCCCAGGTCTTTGGGAAGAACTTGATAAGTAGATAAAAAGTGCCAAATCCAATCTAAACATCTGCTGGCTCTTGTTGAAGTACAGGTAGTCCTCAACTTACAACCTCAATTGAGACCAAAATTTGTGTTGCTAAGCGAAACATTTGTTAAGTGTATCTTGCCCCATTTTACGATCTTTCTTGCCACAGTTGTTAAGTGAATTGCATTTTATTTATTTATTTATTTATTTATTTATTTATTTATTTATTTATTTATTTATTTATTTATTTATTTATTTATTTATTAGTTTGATTTATATGCCACCCTTCTCCAGAGACTCAGGGTGGCTTACAATGCTTTTAAGCAATAGCCTTCATACTTTTGTATATACCTGCTTAGTAGGGCTTTTTGGGCCCCCCTAAGCAGTGTTCTATTTTATACAAAGTCAGCTTATTGCCCCCACAAACCGGGTCCTCATTTTACCTACCTCGGAAGGATAGAAGGCTGAGTCAACCTTGAGCCTGGTGAGAATTGAACTCGCAGTAATTGCAGGCAGCTGGCAGCTAAATACTACTTTAACAGTAGTTTAGTCCACTACGCCACCAGGCTCTTAATAAGTTAATAAGTTAGTAACATGGTTGTTAAATGAATCTGGTTCCCCATTGACTTTGCTTGTTAGAAGGTCTCAAAAGGTGATCCCGGGACACTATAACCATCGTAAAAAGGAGTCAGTTGCCAATCATCTGAATTTTGATCATGTGACCAGAGGGATACTGCAACGGTCATTAGTGTGAAAAATGGTCATAAATTACTTTTTTCAGTGCTGTTGTAACTTTGAACAGTCACTTAATAAACTTAATAAAAGACTGTAGTATATTTAACTCTACCTGTAGTATGTTTAACTCTATACCACAGAGCTTCGGGCATTGGGTAGTTTAAAGATTTTAGTAAATGAAATAAAAATTAAATAAATACACCATATTGGAGATTTCCTAGAGTTTATAAAGAGCAGTTTAACAATGCATGGGAACTACTTAGGCATTCCGTGCTATGGAAATCATCATGCTTTTGCATCTAAAATAAGTTGAATTTATCATTTTAGTGAGTCCTTTCTGTTCATACTGTATACACATTGCTTCTAATTACAAAAAAGTACCCACAAACTACAAAATGAGTGGGGAAAAAAATAAAACATGTGAGCTAAAATTGACCGGGGTTAAAATAATTCTTTATGTTATTTGTTTAAAATCTTCAGCCAATTGGAAAATAAACTGAAATACTTACGTTTGCCAGGTGAGCTAACTCTATCTCTAGAAAGGAATCTGATGTTCTGGGCTCAGGCCGTATGGTGACCACAATGATTTTGGAGTTAATAACTGTATAATTTCTGGAAAAAGAACAATTAAAAACACAACAATCACTAAAACTACAACTTGATGTAATTAAGCAAAGAGAAGCTGTGGTTTTTAAACATGGCTAGCTAGAAGGGAATTTAAATCAATTTTCCTCAACAGAATTTATAAAAATGCTGTCAAATGTATTCAGGAATAACGACACTCTTCCTGCTGATCCAAGTGCCTTTTACTAAGCACAATTTATTGATTAAAAAAAATAGATTCACAACATAAATATTCACAGGCCTATAAACTCATTAATCTTCTGGTAAACCTGAGTTTTGTTCTAGACAAAGCACATTTTTTGTAAAGCTCTGATATGGCCATTTTGCTGAAGATCTATTGAAAAATCATAAGAATGACAGCAATGAGAGTTTCCTCAAAATCAACTCTGTTTTTCTCATCAATAACATGAGGGATTGAGATGTAATTTTGTGCCATTTATGACCTACTTCGGTATTAAAAAAAATTAGTAATGAATTCACACTACACTTGTGATTTCAGTATTACTGTCTAAGATTCCTAAGTTGTAAGGTCAGGACTTGACCTAATGGTCATCAGACTCATTAGGAGACATATGAGATTTTGGCTTTGGATCAGTGGTGGGTTTCTACTGGTTCACCCCAGTTCGGGCAAACTGGTAGTGGGGAGAGGCTCCGCCCACCTGCCCGGACGTCATCACGGACGCTCTGCGCATGTGCAGAAGGTTCTGCGCATGTGCAGAAGCCCCACACGCAAGCGAAGTAAATGCACACACACTCGCGCTCACAGTTCCGAGCTGGTAGCGAAGGTAAGTGAAACCCATTGCTGCTTTGGACCTAGGTGTTAGTTGCCAAGCCCTTCACTTTTAAAGGAGTTTTAAAGGTGAATAGTCTTGATGAATTAGGTCATCTGAGTTAGTTTGCTCTCTGGCCATTATATTACTTTGCTTGGATGCTTAGAGATAGGCAGGGGTGGGTTCTAAATTTTTTTACTACCAGTTCTGTGGGCGTGGCTTATTTTGTGGGTGTGGCTTGGAGGTCATGTGACTAGGTGGGCGTGGCTAGCTGGTCAGAGTCATTTCTGGAAGTCCTCGCACTTACGACCAGTCCTTGCACTTACGACCCGACTCATTTGTTTGCTTTTAACACTGATCAGCTGTAGGACGGCCCTTTGAAGCCCCGCAGCAAGAGTTTAAACAGTTTTTTTTCCTTTAGTCATCAGCTGGGACTCAGGAGGCAGCAATAGATTGGGGGTGGGACCAAATAAAAGGTAAGAATAATGTGGGTGGGTGGGTGGGTGGGTGGGAGGGCGGGGGGGAAGAACCGGTTCGGTGATGTCATATCGTCACCACTACCGGCTCGGCCGGACCGAACCGGGAGGAACCCACCACTGGAGATAGGCATTACTAAAGGGCACCTTTGCCATAAAAGAGGGAAGAAAAATGAGACTTCAGTACAAAGGAGGCAATATTTAAGTGTCCATTCTTCGATATTCCTAAATGGGGGTATGTTGAGAGGTTTCTCTCTATTCTTAGTGACCATTATTGGCATTTTTATTCCACTGTTTTCTTTTTATTCTTTTAATGAGTTGTTAGCCACCAAAAGTCACCTTTGCAAGATGGGAAGCCATATAAATGGCTTCCCATTTGATTGATTAAATTGATTAAATAAATACATTGATTAAATAAATACATTTCTAAAACCAGAATCAAGGCATATGATTCCAATATGGATTAAAAATGAATGTACTGAGCATGAGGACTGGAGTAAAAAAATTCAGGATGTCTTTTATAAATACCTCACCTCCTCTGCCAAATTCCTAACTGAAGGATTGATGTTTTCTTCTCTGTTGCAGCTAGGCTATTCAATAAATTATCAGTGTGCATCTTATGAAATTGAACTACATTATGATAAAGCCAATGGGTAATTTTCATATCACAATACAATCTTTAGAAGCAACATTCTTTTTAATAGCTGTCATTGTACAGCTGAAGTGGGCAATTTCTTTTCAGCTGGCAAAATGCAGTTCAGGTTCCTGAGCTTCCAGAAAGCTACCAGTTGTCAGTTAATGCAGTGTTTTCATGAGAAAAAGCAAGATGAACTTTTTTTTGGGGGGGGGGTATATATTTCAACTTAAATGTGGAGCTTGGATAATTAAGAACGGACATTTTGCCTCACGGAAGGTTTGTGTTTCCATTGCTAAACTTAACAGCATCTGAGAACCCCACTGTGAAATGAAATTCACCTACTGAAGTGTTTCTATAGCCTTCTAAGTATTAATCAAGGTCCAATCTTGCCTAGTTGTTTTTTTTTTTTTAGATGACCTAAGGTCGGCTAGGTGCTGCCATCTGCTGGTTTTTTATTTTTATTTTTATGAAGTATTAAACCTGTATCTTTTTCTACAGTGTGGAAATTATCTTACAATGTACCTCAGAGGCACACAATAAATACCCAACAGCATATTGAAATCCTGTGCATACAGATTTCTTATTGTGCATCGTGCAAGATGTAAAACTGTCCAATTAAAGTTAAAGTTAAATATCACATTTGTTCCAATTCAGTAAATGAACAAATTGTGCATTGATGTATTATATCAAGTCTTATAACTAAATAATCACAATCTCTTTGGATTTAATATCCATTCAGATATAATTTTAATATATAAAAATTAGTATTGTCTGCTTTTAAACAAATTTTGTTGGTTTTTTTTTTTCTGGAAGAGATTTTGTTTAATTAGCCTCCATTTATTGGGTTTGTGAAATGTCTCAGAAATGTCTGAGAAAACAAAATCTAGGAGAGCAATAATGTGTTGGTAACAACATTTATGCTATGCCACACTCTGATAAATTAGTCTTATTGACAAAATCACACAGAGGTGTGATGAAGGACTCTTTGCTGCCCAAACAAGACACTTTTTAAGAAGGAAGAATATTGTGATTATTTATGCAGGAAAATAATTAAACTCAGTGTGTCTTTATCTAAAGGGAAATGAAGGGCATAGGTTATATTTAGGTAAGGAATACATTAAGACATATGCTGTGTGATGTTTATTTTTTTTTCTTGAAATACTAAAAAATGCAATTCATTTATCAGGTGTTTATTAAAACAAAACCCACATTTAAAAAAAAATAAACATTGTTGGAATACAAATGAAGACAGATCAAAATGTATGATCAGAAGATCATATTTATTTAAAATTTATTTAAAAAAATAGAAAGACATCCAGGTAAGAATGTTTTTGTATGACACTAATCAGGGATGGATTCTACTTACCTTTACTACCAGTTTGCAACGGGAGCGTGCACACGTGCTCACGTTGCTTGCGCGCGTGTGCTTCTGCACATGCGCAGAAGTTTCTGCACATGCGTAGATCATACCTTATGACGTCCGGGCGGGTAGGCGGAGCCTCCCTCCACTTTTACAACCGGTTCTCAAGAACCGGACAGAACCGGGAGTAACCATCACTGACACTAATATGACAATAATAATGACAACAATAGAAGAGCATATTTATATTTCAGGGTTGAATTGAGAGGTCCTTGGTGCTCTCTGAGGTTGGCTGTTTTTTTTGTTTTGTTATCAAAGTAGGTAACATCATCTGCAATATAACAATCAAGCTCAGAGAGCACCAAGGACCCCACAAGATGACAATCAGACAAATCTGATTATCTAGATAGGTTGCAACTTCTAAAACAAAACCTTTTCTTCTTGCTGTAACCAGCTTCACCTTAGAGATGGATGGTATTTACAGAACAACACCAGCCAAAGTTCTTAACATGCACAGGAAAGCAATGGAAAAATATCTTTCTTTAAGCGTCTAGTTTCTACATTAGCACAGTATAATATCTTTCCCTGTTTGATGAGGGTACACCTCATCTTTCTTTGTGGCACTAAAATCAGTGTATTAAATGCACGTGTAATGAAGAGAGGTGGTACCTGATCCTATGCTGCCAACAATTGTATGTGTAGAAAAGGTTTTCCAGAGGGAAACTGTTGTCATGGTATTGCAATTTGATCAAGCTGCCATTGGCTTCTCAAAGTATGTTATTAGTCACACAATTATACTGAAAATCCTACAAACTGAGAATAAGTGTTATGAACATCTGACTTTCTCTGCATAAAAGAATTAAGCGATAAACACAGTGGGACGAAGAACTGCTTTTATCTTTATCAAAACTAATATATTAAAAAAGTTAATTTTTCAGAACCAAATATATTTTGATAGACAAAAAGAGACAGCCTTTTGACAAAATTTATTTGGTATATGGTTCTGAAAATGTAACAGATATAACTAATTAACTAAAATCTTGTTATGTACCTGATATCTAATTATTATTAATTAAATGAACATTTAACAAGGTCTTATTTGGAAGGCAAAGCATACATCAAGCCAACTTCGGCTTGTAAGATCTAGAGAGTGAATCTGAGAAAATACTCTCATTTATACAAAATGTTCAAATGCTCCTGGAATCATGGAGTAAACTTTAGGTTTTAAATAATTATTATTTTTTTTACATTTTATTTTATTACATTTGCATCTTGTGGATGGAACATAGTCAAAATAGGAAGTGCTCTATCAAATCCTGTACCTGTTAACAGTGGTGTCCGCCAAGGCAGCCAAACCCCCAAAACTTTAACCTTAGACTGTCTACTGTTGACCTCACCCCATTCCTAAGAGGTCTGTAAGGAGCGTGCATAAGCGTACCGGCATGCCTTCTGTCCGTGTACTAATGTCCCTTTTTATTCGTATCCATTTCATGTATTCATAATCATATTTATACTTTTATCTGTTATCTTATATATGTTTGACAAATAAATAAACTTAAATAAATAAAAAAAAAACCATTGTTTCATGGTCCTAAGAGACTTTTGACAGCTGGGAAAGAGTGAAACATTCTTCTCCTGTCTACCAATTTTCCCCACTAGTGTTTTTCTCACTCTGCATATGTGGTATCTTGTCCCATACAAAGCTGTTGATGTGAAGACTTCATCAGAGGAAGGAGAAAGAGAAGATACAAAGCTGCTATTAAGTACCCTCTCTTACTTCTCGCTTTGTATAGGGGCTTCCTGGATATCGCCTTGTTTTTCATTCTTCTCTGATTTCATTTATGTTTGTGATTGACAGTTGAAGCACTGTAATACAGACTAAGCAAAAACTGCCCTGTCAGTCTCTGAACGAATCTCCTTTTGATTTCTATGGAACATTTTTTTGATGAATGTCTAATAGCCAATGGTTGCAATTTTTCTCCATCAAGGTAAAAGGCTGAATTTTTCAGTTATACTTATTCAGCTGTGCCTAAATCTTGACATAACTTATTGTGCCTAATTACATGATAATGTACCAAGGAAGAGGGACTTCTATTACTCACTGAGAGTAGATTCCCCCCCCCACATATGCTTAGGACATCCAGTAGCTTTTGTATTAAATAAATGTGTGGAATTGAGATATATCTATATCTTATCTAACAATGGTATTGTCTGTCTTTTTATTTTTGTCTTTAGATTATTATCTAGTCATTATTGAAGCACTTATTTTACACAGATAAAAGCACGTTTGCATTTATAAATACTTACACCCATCTACACTTAGGACAATATGCCTTAACACTTATGCTTTAATTCCAGCTGACAGATTGAAAGTTCTACAGTTCTTCCTTTCTCTCTCTGTCCTACATAGAGACACATTCTCTCTTTCCTCCTAATTCTTAACCTTTCCTCTTTTCATTAGATAAAGCCCTGATCACCTTTGTCTCTTTCCCCATTACTTGTATTGAGCTAAAGAAAGTCATTTGGTTCACCCATGAGGAATATCTCCTCTTCCTATTACAAACTTTTGCCTCCTCCCATTGCTGTTTTATGTCTGGCTGACTCCTCCAGATAGATCAGCAAACAATCTTGTGACATCCAAGTGATTTGGACATCAAATACCAAAAATCCTTGCAAGTCTGGCTAATGATAAGGGATTGCAGAAATTAAAGACATACAAAAAATACCAAATTGCCTGATTCTGTTCTAGATATCAAATGCTATTGCCTCTCTATGTTTCTTCTGCCCACCCTGTTGCTAGACCTAGGAATGATGTTGCCAAACTAAACTTGAGATTTTTTTCTTCAGTTCTGCTATTGAAGGTTAATGGCAAAATTAAGAAAAGCAAATGACACACTCGATGTAGAACCCAAATCAGGTTAGTTGTTCCTTCTTTAGACAAAAATAAGAAATTAAGTCTTATGTTCCTGCCTGCTATAGAACACATCTTAGAGACACACTCCATTGGAACTGTCTCTCAGAGTCATTACTTACCTTAAGGTAGGCAAAATAAGCTCTAAATTTTTGTACAATACTGCTCCAAGTACAAACACGGTGGATTCATCTAGTTCTAAAAATAAAAGGAAGAAAGAAGTCAATATGTAGATTAAATTTGATACCTTTCCAAGCATCTCCAACTTTGTCATAACTGATAAAGTACAACAGTATTTTAAAGTACAACAGCATTTTATCATTATAGAAAATTTTGTTTAAAGAAAACCAAGATTGCAATTGTAATATATTCTAGTGAATTGTTTTATAATAATGTAATAAGATTTTACATTTAGGGTTGAAAAAAGTCTCTAAACTTGAACAACTCACATGGCTAGGAGTATTCTGAAATCTTATTATTTGTGAAATTCATCACTTGCTGCTAAACTGATATTTTGTGTTATAATCTTAATTATTATAATTAATAGCCTAATCTAATAATCCAATTATTTCATTGGCCTCAGAAAAGTTACTGGAATGGTCACTGGTCTTTAAATAACGCCACCACCTCCAAAAGTTAAATAAACCAATTTGCCACAAAGAACTTATAGTGAACCATGGTCAATTTTAGCTAATAATGTCCTATATAAGCCTATATTTGGCCATTCCCATACGGAAATGTAATTATCTCATAATTATGAGAACTCTCTTCCTTCTCCACTCCACATTCAAGCACAACTGAGTACTTATGTTTGCTTGTTTTGTAACAGGATACTAACTTGGTAGTGAGAAGCCCATCACTTCCTTTCCCATAGATGAGAGTTATAGATAATGAACATGATCAGTCACACACAGATAGGGAAGCAGGGAAGAGGAAGAACCAGATAAATGTGTACTATGTCAGTCCCCTTTTCACATAAGGAACTGAAATGGCTATTCCTATAATGTGTAAAGGGACACAAAGATTACAATAGCCATTTGGGTGCACTCTGAAGCAGGCAAATGGTTTTCAGCTGGTCTCCATTATTATGATTATTATTTTAAATTTATTATGACCACCCACTCCGATAGTGACTCTTTCCCTTAGATTTTTCTACTGATTCTTTGCTGTTGCCATATTATTTCCAACTTCAACTGGGTTCCCATAGAAATAGAAACAGGTTCAAGGTGCATTATTATAGGGAGGCACCACCAGCTATGAACTAATGAGAAGCCCAAAAGAGAAATCCAGGAATTAGCTTTCATGTTCACAGACTCAAGAACTTCGAATTATACGAAAAATAAGCTTGACATTCTTTCCGCTATATATTTTCCTTGCTTTATGGAGAACTGCCATGTTATAACAATAGAGGTTTTATTGTAAATGCTAATCATTAATACTGAATAACCATCTTTTGCACTAGACATTTATACAGAAAGAACAAGTCTAAAATTCGACTGTAATGCTAATCTTCAAATAGCTGATCCAAAATACTGATGAAACAAGTCCACAAATGCATGAGTTAGCAAGTTAGCTTTCTTCACGGAGCTTTCATGAAACAGAAAATTAAAGCGCTGCTGAGTTTTTACCTGTTGACATGGGGGTGAAGATACTTTTGGGAATGACAACCCTATCTTCTGAGTTTCGGGCCCAGTCAACCATTCCTTTCCTTCCTCTCATGGGGAAATTGATGTCTGTTAGAACAGATGCTGCAGGAAGCTTCTGAATGCTGGCCACTATTGAGAAAAAGAAAAGAAAAATCAAGCAGAATTCTTGTTTTAGTAGTCAAAAGTATTTTATTATGGATCGATTAAGAAGAGCACATGTATTTCAGAATTCTGACTGTGAAAAGAAGAGTTTTATAGAAACATATTTCAAATTAAAAAAGAACAAAAACTGCAATCCTACGTTGGTGGACTCAGAGGTCGGCTCATTGAATACATAGAATTATTTCCTTGTATGCATAAAAACCAGAAAGATGACAAGTTTAGGCATGACTAATAGACTGTGAGTGCAACACTGTGATTTTTATTCTCTCACTTGTCAGCTAGATTCAGAATCTTAGTAGGGGCTCTTCATTCTGTTATTCCATGACATGAGATTCACATGGAAGGAGATAGTAGAGCTATATCTTCAAACCAGATTCTGAACTGATTAAAAATGACAGAATTAGGAAGAAAATATTATAAACTGCTTGAGGATGTATAATTTCTAGAACCTAATGAAGCTGTAACAACTCTTATATCCATTGCACAGAAGCCCCATTAAATAGATTGACATATTAGCAGCCTGCAGCTTCCTTTTGGACAAAGTAGAAAAGCAGAAATCTGGTATCGTACAAGTCATTTTTGATTATTTTTCAATGTGAAAAATAATTATTACTATTACTTCTGATTAGCACCTTTAGAGAGCAAAATACAATTGCACCTCACTTCATTTACCTTCACATTGACCATTCAGAGTAGCTGAATGATATTTTATTTGACATATAAGGAAAGAACATGCAAATAGTCTGAATAGCTTAAGGAGATTTTTCTCTAAGTTATTTATTACTTGTAGTGTGCCCTCAGTGTACAAAGCTTCCTTATTGAGCAGAATACAACAGTTCATTTAGCGACTGTTCAAGGTTACAACGGCACTGAAAAAGTGAGTTATGACTGTTTTTCACAGATACAACCTTTGCAGTATCCCCATGACCATGGGATTAAAATTCAGGCACTTGGCAACTGACTCATACTTATGACTGTTGCTGCACCCCAAGGTCATGTGATCCCCTTTTGTGACCTTCTAACAAGCAAAGTCAATGGGGAAACCAGACTCACTTAACAACTGTGTAATCAACTTATTCACTGCAGTGATTCATTTAACAAATGAGGCAAGGAACATCATAAAATGGGGCAAAACTCACTTAATAAATGTCTCACTTAACAACAGAAATTTTGGGCTCAATTGTGGTCATAAGTCAAGGACACTACCTGTATTTTACACAAGCCTTTCAGTACATTTATGATATATATTCCAATTAAAAAAAACAGCACTTAGCACTTAGACTTATATACCGCTTCACAGTGCTTTACAGTCCTCTCTAAGTGGTTTACAGAGTCAGCCTATTGCCCCCAACAATCTGGGTCCTCATTTTACCAACCTCAGAAGGATGAAAGGCTGAGTCAACCTTGAGCTTGGTGAGATTTGAACGGCCAAACTGCAGGCAGCCGGCAGTCAGCAGAAGTAGCCTGCAGTACTGCATTCTAACCACTGTGCCACCGTGGCTCAAAACAAGTCACTTTGATGATGCAAATGAGCATTAAACTCTCCTAAAAATATTTTGCCAACATTTTCTCGTTTACATAGCTTTTTGCATATTTGGTAAGAATCAAGATCTATTTATCCTGTTTGAATTCAACCTTAGCTCCCATTCATTCAGAGACTATTCATCCACCTGGGTTGCCTCATTCAACAAAGATCCCCTTCCCTTTTATTTTTTTCAAACAGTGTGTATTTCCCTGAAAATAAGAGCCAATTGGAAAATAACCCCTAGCATGGTTTTTCAGGATGCTCGTAGTATAAGCCCTATCCAAAAATAAGCCCCAGTTAAGATCGTCAGCCAGCCAGACACATTTAGTACCATATTTTCCCCAAAATAAGACCTAACTGGAAAATAAGTCCTAATGCATCTTTTGGAGCAAAAATTAATATAGGATCCGGTCTTATTTTCAAGGAAACACTGGTAACAATATAACCAGTGAGCTAGTAGAACAGATACTGTATGCAGATTTATCTGTCAAGTTATTGGAATAGCTGAATAAGAACACCAGTTAATCTTTAATGTATTTCATGAATAGTTCTGGTTAAATGCCCTTGTAGGGTTTTTTTTATACGACCACCATCTCAACAAAATCTGGTTGCTGTGAAGTTGAGTGAAGAAAACTTAATCCTGGGTAAGGATGTGGGTAGAAAAAGGCATTTTGCAAAGCAAAACCTTAGCGAGGAAGAAAAGCTCTGCAAACATGCTAAAGAGCTTGATGTGAAAGCAGTTACCATCAGGCCAAACGGCTGTTTATGGTTTTAGCTTATTGGCCCGAATAAATCATGCTAAGCCCACGGTTGGGAAGAACCACTGAAATTCCAATGCTGAAGGCAGAAAATAAATCATTTAGGGAAAGCTTGAAGGACAACATGTAAACATGAAGAAAAAAAAATGAACAGAATTAAGCAATTAGGAATTATGCAAACTATTATTTAATGATGAGCATAACTGAGCCAAGCCACCTCTCCAAAACAGGTTTTTTTGTCCCTAGAAACAATGTTTAGTTTGCACTACAAAGCAATAGAACAACTGAATACAGTAAGTCCCCCTCCGCCCCCCAAACAAGCATATATTGAATTGTGCTATTAATTTACAAAACTCAGAAACCCATTACGGTCAGTTTTAAGTGAGTTGTATGAAAATACTTACTGACAGTTCATAGCTCTGAATGCAAATATGGGATATTATTTTTTTAACCGAAATGCCCGCCCATTTGTGTGTTATAATTGGTACAAGAATGGGGAAAACATAGGCAGGCTAAAAAATCTGTTTATCCATCTCACCCTATACATAATGCAGTGGTTATCTAGAGATCACTTGCATCCTGATTCAAGCACACTGAGTAGGACTCCATGGTAACATTGTCAGTTTGAAGTAAGTTTCACACTAGTTCTAAGCATTCGGCAGGCTGGCACATACTCACATTAGCAGGGAGAATAAACAATCCATTTTCTAAATAATCATAGAAAGAAGGTAATAGAGTCGATGTTATTTTCACACTGCATCTATTGACAATGATACACATGACTAATTTACAGCAAATGCCCCAGAGAGGGGTAAAAAGAGAAAGACAACAGGAAGATCTGTAAAAGCAGTTATAACAAAATAACAGCAGAAAATGATTTAGCCTCTCCTAAGTGGTTTTCATTTTAAAGGAAAGTGTAATTCAAACCAAGAGACAAGGAAAATTAAGGTAATAATTATATTAGATTTCCAGAATATATTGCTTGACAGCTAGCTCTTTAGCAAAGTTGAATTTAAGGCTGTTACATGCATGTGTACACAAATGCTCACAATTCTGAAATGGTTTATTTCAGTAGTTCAGATTTCTCTGTATCACACAACATCCAGCCACTGCACTCTGAAATTGTGTGCTTGTAAAGGGAGCATTGAACAGAGGGAGTCCTTCAGAGATTCATTTGCAGATAGACCTCAGTTAAAGAACTTTTCTTCAGAGACTGAAGTTATGGCAGTGCTGATCAGATGGCACTTATGCCTGGTCCAGGGGTGAAATCCAGCAGGTTCTGATGGGTTCTGGAGAACTGGTAGCAAAAATTTTTGAGCAGTTTGGAGAACCGATAGTGGAAATTTTGACTAGTTCGGAGAACTGGCAAATACCACCTCTGGCTGACCCCCGAGTGGGGTGGGAACAGAGATTTTGTAATATCCTTTCCCTGGAGTGGAGAGGAAATGGGAATTTTGCAGTATCCTTCCCCTGGAGTGGGGTGGGAATGGAGATTTTGCAATATCCTTCCCCTGGAGTGGGATGGAATGGAGATTTTGCAATATCCTTCCCCCAGGAGTGGAGAGGAAATGGGGATTTTGCAGTATCCTTCCCCTGGAGTGGGCTGGGAATGGAGATTTTGCAGCATCCTTCCCCTGCCACGCCCACCAAGCCATACCACACCCACCAAGCCATGCCCACAGAACCGGTAGTAAAATAATTTCACCAGTGGCCTAGTCCCCATATTTATGGCTATTGCAGTGCCCCCATGGTCATATGATCACAATTTGGGTGATTAGCAACCCGCCCGCACTTAAAACCAACCTCCCCCTCCATCTCTAGGCTTTTGGCTGCCCTGCTCAGCAGCAGTGGCAGTAATGCTAGGCTGAAATAGCGCCTTCACCATTCTCAATCACCTTGGGGCTTCTACCTTACCCAGCACTGCCAGCACCACCATCACTGCAAAGGGCTACCTCATTCCTTGCGCCATGGCCAGCCACCCCATCGCACCACAGCACACAGCCATAGCCACCCCTGCTGCCTTGCACTCTACCAATGCTGCTGGACCCAAAAGTCTTTGGCTGTTTTTTCCTCCTGCAGCTGATGAGGTGAGCTCTCTGTGGCCTTATGTGAGGCAGCCGAGGCCATGTGAAGCCTTCTCCAAATCACACATGGCCTCTCACAAAGCTTAGGAGCCTTCTGAAACCTTCCTTGAAAGCTGTGCATGATTCATAAAAGCACATGGGCGACTTGGAGAAAGGTGTGCACAGCCTTGGAAAAAAGCAGCTGCCTGGTATGTTGATATAAAGAGAACATCAGTTTCCCAGAAATCTCATGACTAAGCAAAGGGAAGCAATCAGAAGTCAAAGGACACAAGATAAGCTTTTGGACAATAAACTGGAATGCAAGGTAATTTTCCCAAACCAGTGTATATAAAAGAGACTGGTAAGAAACTGGTGAGGGAGGGAGGGAGGGAGGGAGGGAGGGAGGGAGGGAGGGAGGGAGGGAGGGAGAGAGAGAGAGAGAGAGAGAGAGAGAGAGAGAGAGAGAGAGAGAGAGAGAGAGAGAGAGAGAGAACAAGCCACACAAACTACTGTGCCTCAGCAACTCCTGAGGGAGATTGGAGGGAAGGAAGATTCTGGAAACATCAGAAGACATGCTGTTGGGATATGCTGTCCTGGGACATCAGCAATAGATGAGTGAGGGAGGGAAGATGGTCAAGAAGCCAGCAGCCATACCAGCTATCTGGTAATGGCAGTAACAGTGGCTTAAAGGAGAAGGGGGAATGGAAAGTCCTGGAAAGAACAGGGACAAATCGGCTACTGGATTATGCCATGCTGGGAGTTCCTGTGAGTGTCATCCTTCCAATTAATGAACTCAAGGAAATTCCAACCCCATGAATGGCAACCAAGAAATGAAGTAGGAGTGAGTGTGAGAGATAATGACTTCAGATGAAGTTGTTTTACAGGTTGACGTGTGTGTATGTGTCTGTGTGTGTGTGAAAAGGATGGTGCACTGGCCTTGCCCTACTTGTCCCATAAATTATTGGGGAATCCATCTAGATTTTGTTTCATCTAAAACTTGGAACAACCAAAATACAGTTGATTTTCGACCACAACTGACCCCAAAATTTCTGTTGCTAAGAGACACAGCTGTTAAGTGAGTTTTGCCCCATTTTATGACCTTTCTTGCCACAGTTGTTATGTGAATCACTGCAGTTGCTAAATTAGTAGCCCCGCTGTTAAGTGAATTTGGCTTCCCCATTGACTTCCCTTGTCAGAAGGTTGCAAAAGGTGATCACGTGACCTTGAGAACACTGTAACCATTATAAATATGAAGCAGTTGTCAAGCATCTGAATTTTGATCACATGGCCGTGGGGATGCTGCAGTGGTGGGATTCAAAATTTTTTACTACTGGTTCTGTGGGCATGGCTTGGTGGGTGTGGCAGGGGAAGGGTACTGTAAAATCTCTATTCCTACCCCACTCTTAATTTTCACTCTGAAGTGGGTGTGGGTCTTAATTAGGGCTTATTTTGGGGGGTAGGACTTATTTTGGGCGCACATGTAAAAATCAAGCTAGGACTTACTTTCAGGGTAGGTTGTATTTTCAGGGAAACACAGTAGTTTCTGCCTTCTCAGCGTGAAACATTTTTGTAATACTCATCAATGAAGGAAATTTTTCCTTAGCATATATTTTTGTCAATAAAATATCTTTAGGCTCTGTATAGATTTCATAGAAAACAAATTAAATCATTTAGTAAAATGCACATACACGGATGGTATATTATTGTAAACAACATTGGCTAAAATGCCATTTGTTCTGGTTTTATAGTGCATGTTTGTATTTGCAAAACGTGTTTGAACAGAATAAAGTGCATGGTTCATAGAAGATAAATTCCTAATTTTGTACAATATCAATGGGACAAGTTTTATAAAAAGATTTAACTAATTTTCATTAGAACAAAAATAATGTGTTTGCTCTGTATACACAAACACAAAGCAGAAAATCACTCTGAGTTAAGTGTTCACATAAGGAATTATGCAAAAAACATTTAAATGAGAAGCATAAAAGATCTTTAATTAAAACTATAAAACTATCTTTAATTAAAACATTAGTTATTTCAGATTTGCTGTAAGCTTTAACATTTTTTACTGTGTATTTTCAGCATAAAATAAAATAGTCCGATATTTTGTGCAAAGGCCCCTTGTGCATTGTTTAATTTATCAGATGGTGGTGATTTTCTCTGAATGTTTGGAGTTTTTTTGGTATTTTATACTGTGTGAATTTTTTTTTATGTATATTACATGCTACTCAGCATTATAATGGAGTTGGGAAGCTAACTGTCTTCCTCTTTCTGCCTCTATATGCATGCATGAATGGGGAAAAAAATAGGTTACCAGAAGCTTCATTTCATTTGGAACAATGAAACATACTTAGTTCAAATGTAGATGGGATGTTCTTGAATCATATTGAATCAGCAAATGTGGTCAGGAATTATATCCTTCAGAATGCAGGTAGTCCTGGACTTATAGCCATTCATTTAGTGACCATTCCAAGTTACAACGGCACTGAAAAAAATGACTTATGATCATTTTTTACACTTATGACCATTGCAGCATCTAGATGGTCACGTGATCAAAATTCAGATCCTTGGCATCTAGTTCATATTTACGACAGTCGCAATCATGTGATCATATTTTGCAACCTTGTCACAAGCAAAATCAATGGAGAAGACAGATTCACTTAACAAATTGTGTTACTTAGCAACCTTGCAATGATTCACTTAACAACCTTAAGAGCCTTGGTAGTACAGTGGTCTAAGGTACCCTGTTATTAAGCTGGTTATTAAGACCAGCTGCCTGCAATTACTGCAGGTTCGAATCTTGCCAAGGCTCAAGGTTGACTCAGTCTTCCATCCTTTCTAAGGTAGGTAAATTGAGGACCCAGTTGTGGAGGCAATAAGCTGACTTTGAATAAATATACAAAAAGGATGAAGGCTATTGCTGAGCACATTGTAAGCCACCCTGAGTCTCCGGAGAAGGGCGGCATATAAATCAAACTAAAAAAAAAAAAAAACGTGGCAAGAAACGTTGTAAAATAGAGCAAGATTCACTTAACAACTGTCTTGCTTAGCAACAGAAATGTTTGGCTCAATTGTGGTCGTACGTTGAGGGATATCTGTAGTCTTTAAACAGTTATAACTGTTACCTTGAAAACAACTTCTGTATTTAGATAACTGCCTTTTGCTCAAGGTAATGTACTAAATGCTCCTTCCTCTTGTTTGTCCCCATAACAGCAGGGGTGCAATCTAAAATTTTTCCCTACCGGTTCTGTGGGCGTGGCTTGGTGGGGGGGTGTCCTGTGACTGAGTGGGCGTGGCCAACTCAAAGTCACTCACAGCCATGCCCACTCAGTCACAAGACCCCCTCCCACCAAGCCACGGCCACAGAACCCAGTAGGAAAACTTTTTAAATTTCTATTCTGCCGGCATGTCCTTACCTTTCTCCTATGGCTCTGCCCACCCGCCCCATTCCCCGGAGTCGGGGAATGCACCATTCCCCGACTCCTACTGCCCACCTTTCTCCTGCAGCTGTCTGTCAGGGAAGGAAAGTGCCCAAAAGGTATCAGAGTCGCTCACTCTCCTTCTTGAATGAGCTGCTCTGGTCCACACACCACCGGCCATCATCGCTACCTACTCGCCCGAGCCGGTCCGAACCAGGAGCATTTCACTCCTGCATAACAGGGGTGAGACAGAGCAACTGGCTGAAAATCACCCATTGAGTTTTCATGGCTTGAAGTTTGATCAAGAATCTGGTTCTTCCCACTCCTAGTCCAACATTTTAGCCAGTTTGGGATTAACACATTTTGTATGGCAACATCTTCATGGATGAAATTTTATCATTAAGCTGGTGAATATCACGTGGGTGCAGCATGGTAGAGAAATTCTTATCATTAAGAGTCCTAAAGAAGCTATTGCAAAGTTTTCCCAAAGATGCTTTATCAAAAGACAACTGGATTATGTTGGTTTTTTTTTCCCTTGAAGATGTTTTGTTTCTTACCCGAGAAGCATCTTCTGTTCTAACTGAATGAATGGTGGAGAATGGAAGGATGTATATTCCTTGCAGTCATCTAAGGGCAAAGATAAACCTCCCAGTGGTCTCAACAATTCTCAGTAGAGTGCTAATAATGACCACATGGCTGCAACGATATACATCCTTCCATTCTTCCCTTAATGACCATCACATTTGTATAAAGATTGCTACAAAAAAGTCATAAGTCAGGCATGGTCATGTGACAACCTCTTTTTATGACCATCACAATTTATGACCAAAATTGTGGTTGTGTGTCAAGGATTTGGAGGAATATGAGGCTGATTTTGACAATGACCACCAGAGGGAGGTATGGTAGTAGGACTGGGCTGCCTTGTTACCAGAGAAAAAGAATGGGTAATTTGGTATAAAAATCTCCATTTCTATCTAGAATCTTTTCCTAGGTTCATAGGCATCTGTACATAATCAGAATGACTCTAAAATATGAGGAAAACTGCATCATGCTATCACAATGCGAGCTTTTCACTTTATAGTATATCTACACTACAACATCACACACATATACATAAAGTGCATGGTCATTCAATTTGTATCATTTGCCTTTTTTTCCCCTTCCCCCAATAAATGCCCATATCTAGGCTTCTTATCAGTGGACACTTTGGCCTCTACCTAGTGGCGGGATTCAAATAATTTAACAACCAGTTCTCTGCCCTAATAACCAGCTGGGTAGGCATGGCTCGGTGGTCATGTGACCGTGTTGGTGTGGCCAACTCAAAGTCACTCACTGTTACAATATAATAAGGGTTAACCAGAGAGGCAGTTTCTGTAAGGAGGGCAATAAAGATTAGGCTAGAAACAACACCAGAATGTTTCCTTCCTGCCTTCCTTACAGGATTAGCCCTGTAAAGCGGAAAAAAACAAAAGGAGATGTCTTCCAACAACCGGATCTCCGAACTGCTTAGAAAGTTAACAACCAGTTCTCCTGAATAGGTGCAAATTGGCTGAATCCCACCACTGCCTCTACCAGTTTTTTTAAACCCAAGTCTATTTATAACAGCAATAGCAATAGCTTTTATATACCACTTCATAGTGCTTTACAGTCCTCTCTAAGTGGTTTATAGAGTCAGCATATTGCCCCCCTCCCCCCAACAATCTGAGTCCTCATTTTTAGATAATGGTCCCCCTTGATTGGGTTCTGGGGAGGAAGCTATACTTTTAACCAAGCTTCTCAAACTCATGTTGGGGCTAGTGTTGGACTCACTTAGATTATTAGTATCAAATGTCTTCAACATCAGAGTTGCCTGAAGGCGAGGTGGCTAGCATATTAACTATCTAACCAACCAACCAACCAACTAACCAACCAACCAAAAATCCCTACCCTTGGGAGGAATGACTCACTACTTCTAATTGCAGTTATGGCCATATCTCTACTGATACTGGTATTGATCCCTGTACGGTAGGTGTGTAGTTGTTGGACCTAATTTTCATCTCATAGCAGAGAGTGAACTGAAGATAAAGACCTTTGTCATGGTCAAAGCTTGGTCAGCTGCAAATGAATTTTGGACTAATTAAGATGAATCTGCTTGGATTCTAATAGTTACTATTACTTTAGTCTTGTTCCCAGTCAGCCAAATCTGGGGAGAAGGAAGAGGCTCAAAAGGTGGTAAATGCTGCCTTGGCAGAAGGTTGTTACATAATTTTTGATATATAATTCAGCATCATGTTGGCATCTTAAAATCCCATTCCTTTTTCAGTCTCAGCCATTACAAGGAATGAGAGGGCTTCTTCCCTTCTGTTCATTTTCATATTCTGTTGTTATCCAGTCCTTCTAAAGAGTGTTCTGGGACCAGAACATCCCAGATGGCATTGGTTCAATTTTTGGCCCTACCCTATTTGAAACTCACTTTCCCTCTCTCCTATTACCAATACACATACAGACATTCATAAAGCAGCACGTACATCACAAAAGAGCAAAAATCTTGCTGTGGTATTATACTGTATATGTCTGCATCAAAATTCTTCATACAGAGGCCTGTGCAAGGGCGAATGAAAAGAATTTTGATGCATTCATAGAAACATTCAAAGCACAGTTGCCTTTTGCATGCTATTTTAACACCTGTGAGTAAGAGAAAAGTGGAATGAGAATGGAGGCCATGAAAGAAACCATTTTTTTAAAGTGACAATCTGGAGGCTTTGCAGGGCCAGGCTAAAAGCCTCTAACTCAAATACATCTTCCCAGGATAAACAAAGCAAGGGCTTAGCTATGTGATACTAGATCACATAGCTACCCTATTTTTTTTTCCCAGGAAAATTAACATCAACTTAGCCACAGAAGACCGAGGATTGCTAATAAGCTTGGAAAAGATATTGAGAGGGGAGCAGAGCTCTGGGAAAGCAAAAGCAAGTAACACTCTAGAACAGGGGTGTCAAACTCAAGGCCTGTGGGTCACATCCAGCTCGCAGGGTGCTCAAATCTGGCCCATGGGGCCGAACTGGAAATAGCAAAGAAGCGGCCTGCGGTGCCTCTGGCAGCCAAAATGGGGTCTGGGGGGAGCACGTAGCTCCTCTGTGCCCCATTTTGGCTGGCAAACTGCTGCAGGCCGTCCAGACAGAAAATGGGGCACAGGGAGCCCCCCTGTACCCCACTTTGGCCAGCAGGGTGCTGCAGAAGCATCTGCCCCATCTTACTCTCACAGCCAGCCCACGGAGGAGAACTGCCTGGCTGCTATATGCAAACAGATGCATATGCTTATTTGCATACTTCTATAAAGAGGGATGATAACTCCATCTCTTTTGGGACATGGATTGGACTCTATGCTGTCAATAAATCAATTTATGTTTCAATGTAAGGTGTTTAGTTTGCGCTTATGCGCTTATCCAAGGTGCACCACAGGAGGTGAACTAGCTCCACATCCTTTAATAATAAATTAAAATGAACAATGATAATCCAGATGAAATTCTGTAATGATAGAGATTTCTTAATCCACACTCAGAAATTTCTGGTGAACTTCTTTTCTCAATTCTAATGCAGAATGAGATACTTTTAATTCAACTGATACAATGGCTGCTTTGACAGCTCAGTCATAGAGACCCATCATACAGAGATTCCTGCAATCCTTCCTGGTAACACAAATGTATATTCACACAGTCTTTTTTTTTTTTTTAATCTCTCTGTCCCCCCTTCCGGCGTCTCACCCCATCCCTTGAACAATTAGGCTTTGCAATGCCAGCATGTTCATGGGGTGGGGGGGAGATTTGATAAAGACTAAACTGAAAGCAGAGAACTTCATTTGTAGAACACACATTTAATTTTAATTATATTGCTTTACCTACTGGTGAGAGAATAATGGGGCTATTTCCTCCGAAGGCTTTTTAAAACAAGCATTGGGCTAATGACGGACTCTTTAAAATGAACTTTTAATTGCATGAGGCCAAGCTGTCTTCAAATTTCAATATGCTAAAGGAATTCACAAAGGCAGCAAATCCTAAATATACTTTCAAGAAGTATTCTGCATTCAGTACAGAAGTCTGTGGACATTCTCAATCATCCAGGTCATAGTTGTCTCAAATATGCTTTTTTTTCTTCAAAAGGCAACTGGACTGTTTTTCTTTTCCTTGAGGAGTTTTGCTTCTCATCCAAGAAGCTTCATCAGTTCTGATGGCTTCCTTCCACCACCACCCCCGGCCCACCACCATCAGAACTGATGAAAGCAGTTCAGTTCAGCAGTTCCAATTCAATTCAATTCAGTTTAAACCTTTATTGTCAGAGTACAACATGTGTACAATGAGATTGGCTGAGTCTCTCTTCGTGCACCCCCCACAACACAATACAACTCACAGTGAACAGGGGAAAAAAAAATCCCTAGCCCAGTGAATCCTACTAACAAACACTCAATCCTATTGCACCATGTGAACTTATTGCACGTTCAGCCGAATAGGTTATAAAAAAATGCTTTTAAAAGTAGAAAAAAAAAAGAGGCTCTGACGATCACGCAGCTCAGCTGTGATAGTCAGAGCCTTTTTTTTAATCTTTTAAAAGCATTTTTAAAAGAAGCGGCAAGGGGGTGACTGGGTGATTGGGTAGGCATGGGTGGGGGGCCCAGGGATTTTTAGGACCGGTTCTCCGAACCACCTGCCACCATTGCTACCGGATCGGCTGATCCGGTCCGAACTGGGAGCATTTCACCCATGCTTCTATAGTAGACTTATTTATAATCACATACCACGACAACCACAACCTTGTATATCTTGTATATACAAAAATCTTGTATATTTTTCATAATTTATTTCTATATATCCAAGAAGCTGGATCCTTCAAACCAATCAATATTTAACAAATTGGTGCTTTTAGCTATCTATAGCAAGCACATTTATCTGTCTTTTCTTCTGATTCATAGTCAATTGATTTGCCAGCTAAATGATGCTCAGACAGCCAAGAGCCAAATAAGACATCATTCACATCTCCATCTAATTTTTCCTGAGCTTTAAAAAGTCAAAATGCTGAAAGAGACTCAGAGAAAATGAAGGAAGTGCTGCTTGACCTGTTCCTCAAGAATTCCTCTTTTCTATCTGTTCACTTTACCGACATCTACAGATTGTCATGATCAGAAGTCTGAACAACAGCCAGGATTTAAGACAGAAAAGTTGTTGGTTTCCATAGTTTCATCTGATTTTCAAAATTATAACTAAGAGGATAAAATATAGGCATTACTTTGTAAAATAGAACATAACAATAAAGTGATAAAATTTGATCTGAAGACTTCTCCAGGCATTCTGCTGTTCAACGATCTATGTTTAGAATCATAGAATTGGAAGAGGATATTTAGACCCCTGAGCCCAACCTGAATAGGCATGGAAATGAATTTGAACCGTGGTGCATATAAGATCAGATATGGAGCCTCCTCTTCTTTCATTTTGAAGACAAGAACATTTGCTCTTCTCCAATTTTTTTAATATTTTCCAGTCTTCTTCAGGCTTTTAAGAAGAGGCTGGACAGCCACTTGTCTAGAATGGTATAGGGCCGTGATGGCGAACCTCTGGCACATGTGTCACAGTCACAATAAAATTGATTAAAATAGAAACCAAAATTAAAAGGCTAAAATAAAGACTGTAAGAAGTATTGTTTTGCTCTAAGAGCATGGATTTCAAATCCCAGAATTCCCCAGGCAGGAACCATATTTTCACTGTTTTTGGAAAGTTATGAGACTGGGGAATAACCCTTCATGCTAGATCTCCTGGTAGGGCTGGGCCCTTAATAGACATTCTTTAGCTGTCTGGTCAGGATAATAGGGACTGTTGGGAAAAGGAATACTTTCATTGCATATATTCCAAGCAAACCGCAAAAGTGATGGTTAATGGGGATCCGACTGAGAACTTTAACATAAGAAAAGGCACAAGACAAGGATGTTCGCTGTCCCCCCTACTATTTATATTAACATTGAAAGTACTAAATAGAAATATTAGACAAGATTCAGAAATAAAAGGAGTGGAAATAAAAACAGAAGAATATAAGCTACAGGCATTTGCATAATACCATAAATACCTGGTATTTATTTTAGAAGAACCACAAGAATCTGGACCCAAGTTAATAAAAATAATAGCAGAGTACGGTGAAGTTGCAGGATTGAAAATGAATAAAGAGAAAACTAAAATACTAGTTAAAAATGTCAGAGAAACAAACAAACAAAAACAAAAGAGTTGGTGGAAAAGATAGATATTCAGATAGTTAAGAAAGTTAAATACTTAGGAGTTCAGTTAACAGCAAGATGTGCAACTATAAAAGAAGATAATTATATAAAACTGCTACAACAAATCAAATTAGACTTGGAAAAATGGAAAAACCTGCAGCTATTGTTGATAGGAAGGATAGCTACAATAAAAATGAACATTTTGCCGAGACTGTTATTCTTATTTCAAACAATTCTGATAAAATTAGGGGAAAAAAAATATTTGAAGATTTTTGAACATTTCAAACTGAAGGCAAATATCAAAGTGGGATATGGAGGCAACAGAGGTGGCTATACAGTACATTCACTATAGTGGTGGGTTGTTCCTAGTTCTGTCCAGTTCTTGCAAACCGGTAGTAAAAGCGGCGGGAGGCACCACCCACCCGCCTGGACATTATAGTGGACGATATATGCATGCGCAGAAGCTTCTGCACATGCGCAGAAGCGCGCATGCACGCTCCCATTGAGAACCGGTAGTAAAAGTAAGTAGAACCTACCCCTCATTCACTAAGTTCAAATTCTATAACCAACCTTAATTCAAAGATCCAAGAAACATTCAATCATTGTTTGTTTTATAAGCAGACAGGAAAATACTCAGGGCCTGAACTTGCTTCTGAATTCTGATATCTTTATAACTTAATTTTATCATCATTATAGCATCAATCACTTTGTCAAGGGGAAAACAGTCTTTCTTTAACAGAACTGTGCGATTACTATATAATAATAACCATATTTGAATTTTAATGAAAGTAACTTGGCCAAAGATAGCTTTAACTTTGAAATATTACTGGCAACACAGTGATGGTTTTTCTTAGTTCCCTTGCTAAAAAGTCTCTTCAGATTATAGCACATGCCTTTAATTGTATCATCAGAAAATCAAGGAGAAAAAAAATGAAAATATCTTTGTCTTCATTTTGCTTTTTTTTTTTTGTGCTGAGCACATTAACTCTTCCTCAAGCAAGGAGAAAGGCAGTTGTTATTCTTTTCCACCTCGTTAAATTGTCAGAGTAAGAGAAGCTGACTGATATATAACTGTTTATCACAAAGATCAATTTGTGAAGTTTGAGGATCACAGTGACCTGCTGTGTTTTAAAGAAAATCTCTTGGAGTGATTCTAAGAAGTGTAATAGGAAATATCAAGCATTAGAGGGCCAAATAGTAAAAGCTACTCTCAATTCCTGTATGACACAACTGAAAAGATGAAGGGAACATATAAGATACCCAATAGCTTTATCTGTAAAACTTTTCCTTATGTATAAAGATGTGGATTAAATGATTTAATGATTTTATTGGAAGTGTTCTGAGGTTGCTCTGAAGTTTCTTGTATTGAACTAGGAAATGAAGTTGGAGATGCTATTCTTCAACTGTTTTTTTTCCCCTGCCAGATAAAATTGTCTGTAGCCTTCATTTTTCTTCTTAATTTGGAATTGTCAATCTACTTAGCATACTATCTTCAGTTATGTTATACTAGGGCTGTCAAACTTGTGGCCCACGGGCTGGATGCGTCACGTGCTGGCCACGCCCACGCCTAGTTTAGCAAAGGGGGGAAAAGTCCCGATACATCACGTGACACTGCCATGACGACACGAGTTTGACACCCCTGTATCTGTACATTATAAAATATTTTCTTGGTTGTGCACCATAAGGGATAGAATGAAAAGTCCTTGTTTTCAATAGTCCTTGTTTGTACAGATATTTAGATTTAGAACTTGTTATACCTAGAGCTTCAATGGGTTTAAGCTGGGAGTTATTCAATAATCTGTTTTACTATTGGACAGTACAGTCACATTATTCAACAAGCTATTTCTCCCTCTTTTAAAATTTAATACTAATTTCACATCTGTTCTGCCCCAGCTACGGACCCCAAAGAACGCAGCACACACAAACCTTAGTTTACTAAATTAAATCAGTCTTTTTCAAACAAAGACTGTTAATTAACTTTCTTAACAGCCTACAAGAATCCAAAGAATAAATAATTCTAATCTTACTATGGTTGGCAGAAAGCCCAGAAGCAATTTGCAGGAAACTGATAAGAGAACTAAGATCCAGACATGAAGAAGAGCGAACAAAGTTGTTCCCTGCAAATTGCCTCAGTCTTAAATAAGCTAAGGGAGTGGCCAATTAGCCCCAAGCCTTACTCCCGAGGAGACCTCCTCCTGAGGAGTCACTCCTGCCTTTTGGCAGCTCTGCGCGCCCGTGCATCGAGAAGAGGCTCCTCCTCTTCTTCCTCTTCACTTATAGGAGCTTCTGGAGGTTCTGAAGGCCCTGGCTGAATCCCTGCCTCTGGCACCACATCTTCTCCAGCCTCCTCATTGTCCGATTCGAGTGCCAGCTGCACAAGCTGCTGGCGCAGCACCACACCAGCCTCCTCACTGTCGGAATCAGCTACTAGCTGCACAAGCCGCTGACGGGCCACAACATCTTCTTCTTCCTAATATATTCCTGCAAATGCAGGGTCCACTTTTTGGATCACTGAATGCTACTTTGCACGGTTAGCTGCGTCTTCAGGGTGCAGGCCCGCAGCTTGCATATCTTTGTTGATGGTGTCTTGTAGAATTGTAGAATTCACATATGCACAACTATTTGGAGAATATTTCATTGAGCTCACTCAGCTTGTCTGAGAATCCTATTAGCATATTGTAAAAGTATTTTGATCAGCTTTGGTGAAAGGCTGATTTAAAAAACTCTCATATATGATAGTCAGGAGACCTTGAACTGGAATATTAATTTATAAAACTGGAACATAGTGATTGATTAAGGATGCTTCATCATGGTACATATGTCTTTTGGTTTAAATCTACTCTTTTTGTTTTTGCTTTTTTCATCTTGTTGAATATTCCCAGAGATTCACAACTAAGGCAGTCTCCAATTATTGCAAATGAAAAATATAATACATACAATTTATTAATCATAGTTATAGCATTTATGAATTGTGAATAATTAAGTCTCTGATGCAAAAATTTTCCACCTTTCAAATCTAATACTTGTATGGCTTAGTTAGGCTTATTTTGGAAACTGTAGAAAACAAATACAAAAAGGCATTCTAGAGTTTTCAAATGCATAATAATTACAACTGATAGATGCCACTTTTCAAGAAAAACAAGGCAAAACATTCCCACTGCAACAAGGCAATCTAAATGCAAAAAGGCATTTCCTCATCTTTTTCCAGCACATTTTGATTAAAATAATATAACTTAATAGATATTTCAGCAGTTGAAACACAGGGCTGATCTTGTCTGACCTTGGCACTTAAAGAGTAAGGTTTAATTGTACTTCAATGGGAGATTCAAAGAGAATTCCAAAATTGTAGGCTTAACTGAGAAGTTGAAAAACAAACAAAAACCCTGAAAAAAGCAAGGTCAACAACTCACTTTTGTAATGCTTCTAAGGAAAATAATTGACATGTCCATGAAGTCACTAGAAGTGACTCAAACAAATGAAGCAGCTGTTATTAAGTAGAAGAAAAAGGGAAGGAGGAGGGAAATTTATTTAACGCAGGGGTACCCAAACTCAACTTTTTGACTACCAAGCCTTCATTAAAGGAAAACAATTTAATAAATACTGCTCTAATAGTACTACAAATAATCATCGTCATCATCATCATCATCATCATCATCATCATCATCATCATCATCATCATGCCCTTGAATAGTTTCATTGATCTTTAGGAGTCATTTTGGGAAACCCTGATCTAAGAAAAGATATTAATGATGAAATTAAGGACAAGAAATCATATACTGTATGACCACACACAAGACCCATGGTGGCACAGTGGTTAGAGTGCAGTACTGCAGGGCTAACTCACTGCTCACTCCAAGGGTTCAATTCTGAGTGGCTGAAGGTTGACTCAGCCTTCTATCCTTCTGAGGTCAGTAAAACGAGGACCCAGATGATTGGGGACAATATGCTGATCCTGCAAACCACTTAGAGACGGCTCTAAAGCACTGTGAAGTGGTATATAAGTCTAAGTGCTATTGCTACATGGCTTTGGCAGGCCCTCAATTATACTAGAGGAAAGTATTATAGAACGGCTTCTAATCTAAAGGACTTGCTTCTTCCAACAATTTATTACTATCATCTACTTTCCTTCCCAGCTTCTATTATAGATATGTGAATTTACCATTTAAGCTGCTCTCCTATACTCATTCCAGTTTAGTATTAATTACTTTTTTTAAAAAAATCTTGTCCCAACAAAGACACTTTTGCAACAGTTTGCAAGGTTTCAGTCCATCCAGACTGCAAGCCAACATATTCTTCCATTGAATAATTCCTTTCTGCTGTATGTCCTGCTACTTTTCCCTTCCAGGAGATCTAATGCCATCCTGTCTCTTGTGGGACCGTTTTCTTGGACACATATACTTTTATACATGTGAGTGTTCATTTGCATATACATATATAGATTCACAAAGTTAAATGTATACACTCAAGGTTAAAGCATCATACAGCGCATATAGAATGGTACAACAAGCATCTTAAAAAAATCCCTTTCTTTTCCAGAATGTCCTCTAGTAACTTTTCTTTTTCTTCCTATCTTTCTGATGTGTTCAACAGAATACATGTCTTGAGTATTTGGCAAGCAAATTCTGCCTCCTACCATAGTCACAGGCCATATGTGCATAATCTTTTTTTTTTTTTTTTTACATTTGAAATGGTAGGGGATCTGCTATTTTGAGTTACAACTCTATGCAGATTTATTTAAGAGGAAGCATACATCGGCATCTGTAGTAGAGGGCATGGTGAGGAAGGATATTGCCATGTAACCTCTAATCCTTACGTACTTGTATATAAGTATGGTGGTTGTATCATGCCATCATTTTGTCATCATCATGGTTAAGAAAACATGCCTGTAACATATACAACTATGTTTTTGAAGAGCATATGATACTCTTTATGAAAACATAATCAGAATAGTGAAAAAGTAGTTCAAATAGATTATGATAATAATAGTAATTTTTAACATGCCTGTTTTATATGCCTGTTTGGAACTGTAAGTAACAATTTGTAAGTGATAGCCCAGTTAGTTTGTGCTAAGTATTAAGATGTTTTGTGAATTCACAGTCTTTTCCTGCAGGCAATTGTTGTGATTATGCTTGTTAAATATATCACTGTTTTAGTCAAGCTGTTTACATAAACAATATCACTTCTTTCCTCTCTCCCTCTCCCTCTCCCTCCCTTCCTCCTTCTATCTCTCTCTACAGCAGCA
Source organism: Pantherophis guttatus (assembly GCF_059756535.1). NCBI lineage: Eukaryota > Metazoa > Chordata > Lepidosauria > Squamata > Colubridae > Pantherophis > Pantherophis guttatus. The sequence continues at coordinate 228,227,409 of NC_142063.1, read as the reverse complement.
GATTCTTTTTGTTTCTCTGTTAATCAGTCTTTTCGGAAATGTCTTTGGCTCAGAATTGATTTTACTGACATAAAAATTATGAACAGTGTTGTATGTCAGTGCCAATGCCAATTTTGCTCTTGATTGTTAGATATAAGAGAGGAGCCTCCAGCTTTTTCAACACGACAGAAGCATGTTGTATGATTGCTAAATCCAGTATATTTAATAGCTGCTTCCCTTTACTCTTTCAGATTCTATACTAACACTTATTAATTCTATTAACCTGAGATGTCTATTTAAGGCTATTCAAGAACTTATTTAGTAACATTCACATGTGCAGAACTGCCACAGCATTAGGAGAGGTTATGTCCCTCAACATCTTCTTCACTACTTAATTATGGCAAACAGCTATTTCTGCCTCTTCTATTGCATGAAATGAGAGCAAGCCACCTTAAAATAAATACAGCACCCACTAAATGTCATCCTTCAAAACACCTCCAAATCCATCAAGCCAGTAAAAAAATATCTCTATTCAGCACATCAAGCATCATTTTTTTCCTATTGCTTTGTCTTGTGAAAGCAAGGTTTCTGTGATTTTGTGATTTTTGTGAAATTGGCACTTCAATATAATATTTAAAGAAGATTTTTTTCTGATGGGAGATTTAAAAAATAGACCTAGATTACAAATCACCAATAGGGATTACTATATTTATGATGGCTAAGAAGTCCACTATGTCTATAACTAAAGTAAATAGTCTTTTTGAAATGGTGAAAACATTTTAAGACGTTGTGGTGATTGTCCTCATAAAACAGCTATAGTGGGGTAGGGTGGTGATTCACAAAACATTTGACATGGCGAGTATGAACATTTGTCAGAAAGTAAACTACCTGCTACCAAATTTTAGCCTTTGGGATATTCTCTATCCAGGGGTGAAATCCAGCAGGTTCTGACAGGTTCTGGAGAACCAGTAGTGGAGATTTTGAGTAGTTCAGAGAACCGGTATCGGAAATTTTGAGCAGTTCAGAGAACTGGCAAATACCACCTCTGTCTGGCCCCAGAGTGGGGTGGGAATGAAGATTTTGCAATATCCTTCCCCTGGAGTGGGGAGGGAATGGAGTTTCTGCAATATCCTTCCCCTGCCATGCCCACCAAGCCACACCATGCCACGCCCACAGAACTGGTAGTAAAAATATTTGGATTTCACCACTGTCTCTATCCGACTAATTCAATGACTGATGGTAATTATGTCCCATCAAGTCAATGCTGACTCTTAGCAACCACATAGACAGATTTTCATCAGTAGTACCTATCCCTAATCTGGTCCTTCAAGTATTCAAATGGTGCAATCATTGCCATTATAGTTGAGGCCATCCAACTTACTGGTGGTTATTCTCTTCTACCCCTCTCAGCATTATAGATTTCTCAATAGAGGTAGGTAGAATATACACAATATATTCAGAATATTACTTGAACCTGGTCATGTGTGCCTTAAGTGAGAACACTGGACTGATCTGTTCAATAATCCATTTGGTTTTTCTTCTTGGACTATATCCAAATCCAATATCAAAGTTTCCAAACATCAACACTCTTCTAATTCTGATTTTTCAAAGTTTAAAACTTTCTATTGCCTGCATGATTCTGCATGTGATTCTGCATTTTTCTTGAGTGCTTCACTGTTGATAGTCAATACTAAAAGGCAGAAGCTATCCGTCACTTCTGTATTTTCTTTGACAGTTCTAAGGGTGGTTGCTATACCCGTTAGTCTTCTTTATATTAATTTGTTCTTATTTACCTTTAATCCTACTCCCTCCTTTTTATGTGCATCTTGATTTTCATTCTTAGTTTACCAAATATTTTCATTTCCAGATACCAAAGTAATGTTATTAACATAGCACAGGTTACTAGTGTTTCTTCCTCCAATTTTAAAACCACATTCATCTTTTTCACTTTCCCTCAATATATATTTGGCCTTATCTCTTTGCTGACTTGGAGCCAGTCTGCTTTGCCGTGTTCTATCTGGGTTGTTGTTGTTGTTGTTGTTGTTGTTGTTGTTGTTGTTGTTATCATTATCTTTATTCATTAAATATGAAACTCAGTCAACTGAACATTCAAAAATGCATCACAAATACCACTGACGGGCGATAATGGTTGATACGGGTTTCTGCCAGCGTCCTAGGTATCAACCAAGTATCTTCTTAAGATGTACAATGTTCCAAGTAGCGCAGTTTTTTGCAGTTCCGCTGGTGTTATGGCAGGAAGCTGCAATTTGCTGATGTATGTTATAAAATTCTTGGACATGGTACCAAGTGCCCCGATGACAATGGGTATCACTGTTACATGTTTCATCCATAGCCGTGTAGTTTCGATGGCCAGGTCGCAATATTTCATGATTATTATTATTATTATTATTATTATTATTATTATTATTTAATTAAATTTGTACGTCACACATCTTGTTGTTCGAGGTGATTCTGGGTGGTCTATAGCATCCTCTAGATATAAGTTTCACATGAGGACAGTAAAATATTCTGGGATTCCTATTTTCATAAAGACATGCTACAGCTTGATATAGTCAATCTAACTGAAGGCCTTTCTGTAAGCAATAAACACATATTGATTTTTTTTTTAATTCCATGGCTTTCTTGATTATCTACTATGTATCAGCTATAATGTCCCTTATTCCTTGACCTTTCCATAACTCATAAAGAAGGATGCACATTTGGAATTCGAATGTTAATGAAGATATGGATGCAAAAGAATTAACTATGCTACATGTTTAAAATTAAAACAGAGTTTCTACCTAATACTTGTATTTAATTTGATATAAAGTCATCTGTGAATCAAATTCAACTCCTGATGACTTACATAGAGATAACAATGCAGTTGCCTTCATGTAACGTGAAAATGATTTGCTATTGCCTTTCTTCCAGGATATATTTTAACTCCCTAATTATAACAGATCGTTGTCCCAAAGCTGTTTTTTTCAGGAGGCAACTGGACTTTCTTGTTTTTTTCTTTGAAGACATTTCACTTCTCATTCAAGAAGCTTCTTCAGCTCTGACAGGATGGGGGGAATGGAAGGACTTGTATTCCTTGCAGACAGCTGGTCATTTGCATCCTTTTATAGCAGGAGTGTCAAACTGGCAGCCTGGGGGCCGGATGCATCATGCACAAACCATGCCCACCCCAGCTCTGCAAAGGGAAAACCATCGTAAAACATCACATGACGGCAATGTGATGCTGTGAGTTTGACACCCATGTTTAGGAGGGTTGTTGAAACACTTAGAGTTTTATATGTGTCCTCAGGGTCACCTGAGTAGGATACAGATAAACCTCCAAGTGCTTCAATGACCCTCTAAAAGGATGCAAATGACCAACTGTCTGCAAGGAATACAAATCCTTCCATTCCCCACTATCCTGTCAGAGCTGAAGAAGCTTCTTGGATGAGAAGCGAAATGTCTTCAAAGAAAAAACAAGAAAGTCCATTTGCCGCCTGAAAAAGCACCTTGGGGACACCCATGACCTGAATGACTGAGAATCTCTACAGACTTATAACAGACCATTGCTTCTTGGAGAAACTTTTGTTTATGAAGTCCATTTGATTTACTCACAAGGGTTTCCATTAAAGTGCCTTATATTTTAGTTTCAGAGGAAGAAATAACATAGCCCTTTTTGTGTAACATTATATATAACAGAATTGAAACTTCATTAGAAAAGCTGCAAAAGTAATTTCAGAGTAGGTTTATTTGCTCCTGTGATATCTGCAACTTCAGATTAGAAAAAAAATATTTTACTTCATAATCACACTGACTTTCAAAATGTCGATCAAAAGGGAACATAATATACATGCTTTGATGACCAATACAAAAAAAAAAAAATATTTGGAACAGAGGATGGATCTCAATCTTATTTATCACATAAATAATATTTACATGATATGACTTTTTAAGAAATCTTAAAGTATGTATGTGGTAAAAGACATTCCTATTTCTTACCTACATTTCCAGTCATTAAGTACGAATTCTGAAAGTCCATCATCCCCATTCCAACAATGTGTATAAAATCTTCAATCACCTGCATTAGTTCTATGGAGCCTTGGTAGATCTTTAGGAAGAAAAACAAAACGTTGCAAGCTCAGTAACTGCAGGATCCCAATTTGTACAATAATCACCAGCAGCATAACAAAATAAATGAATGCTAGAACAGTGGGGTTGTTCCATGGGTGCCTTTTCAGCAATAGTACATGCTCTCATGGATCAAGCTTGTTTTCCCCAAAAACATCTAAAATGGATTGGCATATGTGCACTGAAAGGTAGGGGATCTTTTGGGATATAAAGGTAAAGGTTCCCCTCGCACATACGTGCTAGTCGTTCCTGACTCTAGGGGGCAGTGCTCATCTCCGTTTCAAAGCCAAAGAGCCAGCACTGTCCGAAGATGTCTTCATGGTCATGTGACCGGCATGACTAAACGCCAAATGCATTTAACCCTAACCCTAATACTGTTACCTTCCCACCAAAGATGGTCCCTATTTTTCTACTTGCATTTTTTCATTTTTTACATGCTTTCGAACTGCTAGGTTGGCAGAAGCTGGGACAAGTAACGGGAGCTCACCCTGTTACATGGCACTAGGGATTCGAACCGCTGAACTGCAGACCTTTTGATAGACAAGCTCAGCGTCTTAGTCATTGAGCCACTGCGTGGTTCATATAATATAATGAGGATATAATGAGGGTTAAATGAGAATCTCCTGGGAGAAATAGAAGGGACTTGCTTGAGTTTCCTGATGAATTTAGCACACTGTTATTTTTTGATTCAGTGTATAAATTTACAGTCATTACAATGCAGGTAATTTTGCATTGCAAGTTCTTTTAATAAGAAATCAAAAGGAAAAAGTGTTCACTTTATGATAAAAAGAGTACAATTTTGACTATTCCATTCCTGGAGAGCAGTTATACAAAGTCAATTAAGTACGTGGAAAAATAGATGATAAATGGATATCAGCAAAAATTGATTTTTAAATTCTTAAAATCAAAAGATGAAGAAGCAATTGAATTAATTGTGCATTATTTCTGATTTGGCTTTTACATGCTAACTTTACACATATAATTTGCATATGTATGTTTTCAGATATTTTACTTTTGGACAAAGGTGGAGAACTGTTTTAAATAATTATTTTGCAACATTATTGGATGCATGTCACTCACTCAATGCAAACTGTCTTAAAATATAACTTTAAAAACTCATTATGGTAAATCTAAAATCCTACCAAATGATTTTTGAAAGTCTTCCTGCCAAATATATTATCTCATAAGTTATAAAATATGCATATATGGTTTATAGCAAACAATGAATATTAAATCTAATGTTATCTTGTGGAAAACCAGTCATTTCTTTCCTGACAACCTATCTTGTTATGTTATCTTTTAAGTATTCTGAATTATATATGTGCAAATATACTAAGACTGGGACAAACAAGGAAACTTCTGTCAATAACAAAGTTTATATCATGAAGTAAAGAAAGGTAAAGGTTTCCCCACTCCAGTTGTGTCCGACTCTAGGGAGCGGTGTTCATCTGTGAGTCATCTTTGTTTCTCAGCCAAGAGAACCAGTGTTGTCTGAAGACATTTCTGTGGTCATGTGGTCAGGATGACTATATGCTGAAGCACAAGGAACACTGTCACCTTCCCACCAAAGTGGTACCTATTTATCTACTTGCATTTACATGTTTTTGAATTGCTAGGTGGACAGGAGCTAGGATAAGGACACATGGCACCTTGTCACCTTGTCACGTGGCATTCAGGTCTTGAACCTGAGCTGTCAGTTTTTCAACTGAGAAGCTCAGTGTCTTTAACCACTGAGCCATCATACCCCCTTAATGTCCATATAAGTATATAAAAAGAGCACTGATGGAGCAGGCCAAATATCTGTTTTGTGTACCAGCAATTAAATACAAGCAGAACATGAAGTCTTAATTCTCTCTGATTCTTTTTCTTCAATAAAGTTGCCCTTCATCCTATAACTTCATGAGAACTAGCAATTATTCATAGCCTTGCAACCTATATATTTGACAATCCAAGAGATGAAAACATGCAGTCACTAGACGCACAGTTCTTGGGGGCCAGGTCAACTAGGATGATCTTTGACTGATGAATCAACAACAATCCTTTTGAAGCAGAAAACAGGGATGTGTCAACAGCACATGGGATATTTACCTGCTGTGCGTCTTCCCATTTTTCTTTGTTTTCTTCATCCAGAAGGTTGCTAACTATTTGAAAGAAGTTCTGAAAATTCAAGGAGACAATTACTTTTTATAAAAAAAATGATGCATCAAAACAATAAACTATTTTTGAAAAACACAATGAAGTCCTACATAAGCTTTGTAGGTAAATCTGATCATAAGCCATTTTCTTAAATCAGAAGTAGTCAATTTGGAACTCTTCAAACATTAGGGATATAGATCACATGCTTATTTGACTCTGACTCTGTATGTTGGGGCTGAAGAAAGAGAAGTCCAAAATATGTGAAATGCCCTGATTTCCTCCCCTAAGTCAAGAAAAGCCATGGTTTGTTGTTAAGGTATGCTTTTATGTGATAAACAGTAATGATGCTTACAACACTAGAATATTTGTCATGATAACCAGATGTATTAACTACTGAGTTTTGGGATCATTATTATTTAGCATTGAGTTCTGTTGCCATTACAGTTATTCATTAGCCTTTATGTGAGATATTTTAAGAAATCAGATCCGTTATGGCACCGGCCCTATGAGATCCAAAGGCACCCAACTTTCCTGGCCTTTTGGAAAGATGTGATGAACTGGTTCTTCCCCCAAAGATTGGGTCAGGTTTTTAGTTGAACTCTATATAATATGCAGCTGCTTTGTGAGTTCCATATGCTGCTTAGGTTATTGTATTATATATAATACAATTGTATATAATACAATACATAGAATATGTATTATATTATGATTATTTTTAATTTTGTATGTGGTATGATTGTAATTCTATGTAGGTATAGTGTATTGTATACTTATAGAGTAGATTGTTCTTAGTTGCTTAGGATTATATATTTAACGTGGGTGGATCTATAAATTCTCTAAATAAATATTTTTTTAAAAAAACATGTTTCAGACTGCACATTTCAGAAAGATATGCTTGCCATATCTGTGTTATTCTCTGGCAATTATTGTGTAAAAGTGAAAAACACATAATTGCTATAGCACCACCTGTAGCATCAGGATGTATGATTACAATCCTCTCTCTTTGTAAATAAATCAGTCCCAGAGGGTGTAGAAAAAAACTTTATTTAAAGAAAAGATAACATTGTAGAAAAACTCATTTTAACTTTAAATATTAAAATGTAGATGATCAGTGTTGTATAAGATGAAAGTACAGTGTTGTTGTGATCTAGGAAATCAGCAACTGCAAATTAAAAAGGTAAAAAATGAAATAGGAAATATAAAAGTAAATTGAACAAGCGAGCATACAGTAAGATGGTGTTGACCCACTGCCAGTAAGGAAAAGCTAAATTTTAGGGGATCAATAGCACAGATACCCTGAAGGTTTATTTCAAATTGATAGACAATGCGGTACCTTTAAAATGAGCCAAATCATCAGTGCTTTGATAATCAAGTTGAGTTCTACCCACTCAGCAATAACTATTTCCATTCAATAATCCCAGATAAAGATAATGGGAACTGGGAAACATATTTATTTATTAATCAAATTTATATAGCTTTAACTTCTTCTTTCTTATGTACAGTGGTATTTATTGCCATATTACTCTGTTTAGGATTATGTTATGCAGAATATCTTCTGAATATTTGCTTGAGTTCAATGAAGCTTACATTTTAGTACGCAATTTTCCATATAATCCTAAATAATTTGGTTCATTTATTTAAGCAAGCTTGGAAACATCTCACATAGCTCAGAGGTTCTCAACCTGTGGTCCTTGAACTCCTGGGGGAGGGGAGGATGCAATATTGACACAGGGGGTCTACAAAGGCTTGAAGAATGTTACGATTTAAATCTTGAGTTAAGTCTTGGTGGTTCATGGCCACAAAAGGTATTTAAAGGCAGTTCATGGTGAAGAAAAGGTTGAGAACCACTGACATAGCTCATAGTTTTGTTCTCTTCTAATAAAGATGTAACTAGATCCATTCATCGTTGGGATACAAAGCCAACAAAGAAATGAAAACAAATCAGACCCAAGATAATTGATTGTTTACAAAGGCCTAAAATGGCAATACGCCATTCTATAGCATCAAGTTATAAGGTAGCATTTTCCTTTCAGTTTCTGCTTCTAGCTATGGTGTTTGCACTGGACAGCCTTTCTATTGCCAAATTAACAACATTTCCCAGGACTAAGAACAAAGACATCCTTAATCCTATCCATGTAGTTTATGTTTATGTAGTTCTCCTACATAAAAAGCAACTACAGAATAACTAAGCATTGCTTTTTCTGCGCATAAATTGTATAATGTGTGCCAATGTACCACACATACGCACAATGTATGAGGTTGCTATGGTATATAATATTCTGAGACATCCCAAATTCTTGTCCCAATTCAGAATCCAGGTCAAAATGCAAATTAATTGATTCTACCAGATGTTACTTGGGACAGAATTGGGTGATGATATTTATTTCTAATTACTTTATTACCAAGATTTGAAACTTCATCATACTTGAACAGGAGAGCTAGAAGAAATGTAGACTTGATAAATGCTGTGCAATATGAATAGGAGGAAGAACAAAATCCCCCGCATTTCTATGATGCATTGAAAGAGAGGTACAATGTGAACAATACTGTATCTGAGCTTTTGAATATTTTGCATACAGAATCATTCAAAGTTAATCATTGAACTACCCTTTCATTAAAATAATATCCAATAATACCTTGAAAGTACTCTAAAGTATTCTGCCACTCTACTGTCATCACCCACCCACTCACACCTTCAAAGCCCCAACATACTCCAAAAAGAATAGAGCAGATGGTGCAGAAGGAAGCAGGCAATAGCAAAAGCATCCAGCAGCAGCATCTCACAGCAGCCCACCTCTCAGCCTGATCTTAGCATCCATCAAAAATCCAGTCCTCCAAAAATATAACATCAAAATCGACACACCACCCAAAACCAGTCCAAAGAACCACTACCAAAATAGTGCAGCTACCAACATGCTGTCAAATGCTATAACACAATTAATGATGTATTTCCCCTCAATAGCTATCTTTCAGCTTGCTGCATTCTGGTCCAGTCCAGCCCACTCCTGAACCTCAAACCCAAAATGTCTAAGCTGCCAGAAACAGTCTAGTTTATACATACATACATACATACATACATACATACTTACATACATCCACTAGGGAAATTTATCCATTAAAAAATTGCACAAACACACCATGTAACAATGAGGCTAGCCCAAATGTATCTCCTTCCCTCTTCACTATCTTTTATTCCATTTATATTCCTTTTTAATGTATTTAGTCCTAATACAAATACTTCTCTGAAAAAAATTCCTGAACATATTTTCATGTGTAGTACATACTTTTACTGGAAGATTTGAAGCAGCAGGAAAATAAAATATCTGCATCTATTCATCTGCAGCCATTTTAGTTTGGTTTAAGACTGGGTTTCAGCATGGAGACAGCACATGCCGGCTGATGATTTTGGCAGAGCTGTGTGTGTGTGTGTGTGTGTGTGTGTGTGTGTGTGTGTGTGCGCGTGCATCATTTGCTTCTGGTTTCCTTGGTGGCTTTCAAGATAGCTTATCATGGTATCCTTCTAGACTAGCTGAGGATTTTGGGAGCTGAGGGCACCATGTTATAGTAGTTCTCCTCCTTTCCTGATAGTTAGTTTGTGCTGGTGTTGGCAGTGGTTACATTTTTGGGTTCTCATCTGTAGTGTGCCTTAAAGCTCAGTGCCGTAGCTCCTCCTACGGCGAGCCTATGGCACGTGTGCCTGAAGTGGCACATGGAGCCATGTTGCCTGGCAAGCGTGGCAGTGCCCGTTCCTCTTCTGGGTTTCTAGTGCACAAGCACGCCGACAATCAGCTGGCCTTTGTGCATGCAGCAGTGTTGGAAACTGGAAGAGCTGGCTTTTGTTTTCCTGCGTGAGCATGCATGCCAGCCAGGTGATCGTTGCCTATGCATGCGTGCGAGAAACACAGAAGAAACCAGAAGTTCATTTTCGGGCACATGCATGCACCCTGGGCAGCTCCTTTTCTGGGTTGCGGCCCAGACGAATGCCCGGAAGTGCTCCCTTTTTGGCACTCGGTGCCGAAAAGATTCACCAGCACTGTCCTATAACATCTATAAAATCTATTAAAAAAATGTCTGCGGGAGATCATGCTCTACTTCAGGGTTTGTTATTTGCAATCTATAGGTGATATTCAGTTGCAGATCAAAATTCCAGATCAATCAAATGATTCTGTCAATGTTCTACCCTAGTAACTGGAAGCTGTAGATCTAGATAAGGAGGAACAGACTCAAGCTCAAAACCTAGTGGCTGTTGATTTTTGATTCTACTTAGAGCTGGGGACTTTCCAGCCTTAGTCTTTGATGGGGCTCCACTCCCTTGCTCTAGACTGGTGCACAATCTGGGGGACATCTTGAACTCAAAGCTCTTACTTGGATCAGTGAAAATACAAGCAGTCTTTGCCTAGCTCCAACTGGTTTGCCAGTTGTACCCAATTTGCATTGGGAGCAATTAAATCTTCCCATAAGATTTAAATCGTCCCATAATTGGTACTGCCTTGAAGACCATTTGGAAGCTACATTAATGTAAGCTTTAAAGAGTTATTCTGGAATCAAGCAACTTCTAACTTTCATTAAAAAAAAATAACTCAGGATACTTCATGGCAATTGACAAATTTCCAAGTTATCTGTTGGGCAAAATTATGTTAAGTAAGGTCCCACCAGGAAATTTAGACAGAACATGATAATTTTTTCTTCAGAAATCAGTGAAAGCACAAAGGATCCTTGATTTGAGCCAAATCTTGACCTGATCCTAACTTTAAAAATGATAATATGATGTTGGAAGAGAACATAATGCAGATTCATAATTCCATGCCAAAAGAAATTGATGAGAAAAGAAACACAAGATGGAAAAAATACTTAAAAATGAAGATACTCAAAGGTCAATAATTCTAATAAGGAAAAAAAAATGCAGGGCATTAGAAAAAGCCAATGTGGATACAGTATTGAATTAGACCATTGGGATAAATTATGGGAGAAAAACTATAAATTAATGATGTCAGCTGCCTACAAGGAGAACCTTTAGAAAATGTTCTACCTTTGGCATTTACCACCAGCCAGATTGGCCAAGATGTTTTCAAATTGTTCACCTGATTGTTGGAGATGTGGTTATAAACAGGGAACTTTCTACCATATGTGGTGGACTTGTCCCAAGGCTGGGGAATATTGGCATAAGATAAGAAAATGTTTGGAAGAAGTAACTGAACAAAAATCAAATTGAAGCCAGAATTATTTCTTTTGGGCATTTTAGATTGGAAAATGAGTAAAAAATTTCAGTATATAATATTACACATATTAATGGCACCCAGAATCGTTTTTGCACAGAATTGGAAACAGGCTGATATTCCTTCAGAACCAATGATAATAAGAAAAATATATGAGTGTGCAGAAATGGATAGGCTGTCTATGGAATTGAAAGAGAGAGAATCTGAGTACTATCAGATTTGGAACAGATGGTATACCTGGCTTGAGAATAGGAGTAAAATTAATTTATAAAATGTATAAAGTGTAATATATAAACTATATAATATTGATGATAATATGATTGTAGATATTATTATAAGTTAAATGATGATATAATATAGGATAGTAAACCATAGAAATAGAATTTATGTAAATATGAATATTATGGATGATATTGATGCTGATATGGAAATGCTGTAATGAGCGTAAATTTGTGTTTTGTGTTTTAAATGTTGGAAAATTTTAATAAACATATTTTTAAAAAAAGAAAGAAAGAAAGAAAGAAAGAAAGAAAGAAAGAAAGAAAGAAAGAAAGAAAGAAAAAGCCAATGTGTTTGAAGAAAAAAAGTTTTAGTTAAAAAAAAATCCCAAAGCCAAGATGCAATGATGTGGTATAAGGAGGAACAAATCACCAAGGATGAGCTCATACAAGTAGCAGATTTATAGAGATGAAATCAAAAAAAGCAAACACAGTGAGCTGAGATTAGCAAAGGATGCTGAAAACATTAAAAGGGTTTCTTCAAATACTACAGAGTAAAAATAAAAGGAAGACAAAGAGTACACCAGCTACTGTCTGAAGATAGCAAAGGAAACCCAAAGGTGCTTTTTTCAAGAAGCAAGAAGCTTCTTAAGAGCTGAAGAAGCTTCTTGGATGAGAAGCAAAACGTCTTCAAAGAGAAACAAGAAAGTCCAGTTGCCTCTTGAAAAAAGCACCTTTGGGACAACTGTGACCTGGATGATTGTGAATCTCCATAGACATATAGCAAAGGAAACACATCAAGGAGAAGGCTAAGCTACTATTCTGACTCATTTTTTTCCCTTGTGAAAATGATATATGTTCTAGTAGACGGTTTGTGAAGAACTAGTTCAAGTGGTAGGATCCCACTGAAGCTCCATACAATATGGCAGGAAATACATAATGACTTTAATGAGTTCAAATCTCTAGGGCTAAGTGGACTGTACCCTAGGATGTTAAAGGATCTCACCAATTGGTTGACCCAAAATCTAGCTGTTATATTTGAGAAATCCCGAGTAATATTTAATCAAAATCCAGGCATTTAACTTCACATCAATACCGGGGAAAATTCTATAAATGAGTGCTTTGTAAATAACTTGGATGCAATGACTGATTCCTGGAAATCCACATATATTTGCAAATAAAAAAGATTAAGCTCATTTTATATCTTGAAGGTGTAACTTCAAAGCCAAGCCAAAGCCAAAACCATACAATTCATCGTGTCTTCAGAAAAAAACATTTATCAAAGTACCCATCTTTTGATTACAGACCTAAAGAAGAGGCTGAATATATTATTTTGGAAAATGAAAACTAGGTCAATTTGTATCAAAATAAAAGAAACCCTACATTCTTCAGCATTCACAGCTTTGTAATGGACTTCCTTTTATTGCCAATTGAAAAATATCACATGCATATAGAAGGAGTAAAAATCAGATAGTCACTTTCTCTGAAATTATTTATTTCATGGAGAAAATCTTTCCCTTTTATGTCTGTGGATACTTAATCAAATATGCGCCCCGTCATTTAGTTCTGATGGAATGTGCATTCATGCCCAATTGCATTATAGCCCTACTGATAAAACTAACCTGATGCATGGCCCACATTTTATTCTTCAAAGAGAAATGAAACTGCATAGAATGTGAATGGAAGTAGATCTGGGGTAATTAGAATGCAGATCTATTTTTTTCTGGTAAGTAGAGTTAAAGCCTAAGAATCAGGCACACAAAAAAAATTGACTGTATTCTTTTGTATTTTTAAAACCAGTTAGCTCAATTTCCAATTATAAAAATGATTTCAGTGTTTCATAGGAGATTCTAATAAATGAGATTGTCTGAATTATTATTGCCCTTTTTATGTATCTATTATCTGGGCTCCATGATAGGACTGCTTTGAGCACTTTTAATATAAGCTGTTTCCACCATATTATAGTCCCCTATTTGTATATTGGTATATGCTGGATTTGCAAATTTCCTTACATATACATAAAAGGTCATGCTGGATTACACTTAAAGTACCATTATAGATTGATCACAGAACAATTTATGAATGGTATTTTATAATTTCATTTTCAAAAAAATGCACACTTAAAAAAAAAAAACACCTGAATTTTATGATAAAAATTAGTTACCAATAAGTCATCTGAGATTCCTGCCAGGATTTTATTTTAATGTACTTTATGCTCTGCCTTGCCTAGAATGCAAAATAATAATAATAATAATAATAATAATAATAATAATAATAATAATAATAATAATAATAATAATAATAATTGGAGCCCTTGGGGCAATACCCAAAGGGCTACCCTGCTATTTAGAAATTCTAAATTTGCCAGACTTGAACATTTTGACTCTACAAAAAACCACCTTACTCAGAACAGTTTAAATCCTCCGACGATACCTTAACAGTTCCTAGGTCCTTGGTTTGGACTCGAGCTGCTGAGCTATTAACCAGCCTCAAAGGCTGTGAATCTCACTAAAGAGTAACCAATAATAATAATAATAAAATAATAATAATAATAATAATAGGTAGACATATTCCAGTTCTGGTTTTGCTTTAAGTCTCCTTTGAAAAATTACAAAGTATAACCATTTTTTTCTTCAAAATTTAGGTATCATTTTCTTGAATAAATCCTAATACAAGTTTATTCAAGGGCAATTTTGTATGCCATATAACAATCAATTAGTAATTAAAGTGATTTAATCCAAGTAACTAATTAGGAAATATATTTCACCTAAATGTGTAAGCAGCAGCACAAAGTTCTCCCTTACTAGCGTTCCAAAATGGTACTACCAGAGAGCATCAATAGTTATGGTGTTCTGTAGGATAGCAGATTACAAAAATGAATCAGCCACATTTCAACACTTACTATTTTGGCTGATCCTAATCAATTGAATTCCAGGCTGTGTAGCATTTAGGGATGTTCATTCATTTCACTGAATTTGTATGTGATTTTATCTCACTGTTCATCCACACTGAATACTCAAGACCATTCTGAATATTCAAGACCACTAACAATAATTAGAATATAAAATACAAATCAAACATGAATTTGTGTTCATCATTGTTAAAATTATTAACAAATCAAAGCCTGTTGGACAAACTGTCCTTTGGCTAAAGACATAGACAGTGAAAACACAAAGTGGTACAAAGTTGTTGCCAGGGGGTGGTGGTGAGAGTTTATTGGGTTCTGCATTTGGGGTTTTACTACCTGGAGTCACTGTAAATTGGGTGGTCATATAAATTTCATCAACAGAAAAGAATATTAGTAGCACAGGATTCAATGGTGGGGTCCTTGCTGCTCTCTGAACTTGGTTGTTTTTTTTTTGCAGATGTTTCATTACACTGATGATGTTACCTAGTTGGGCAATAAAAGGTCTTCAAGAAAACAACCAAGCTTAAAGGACACCAAGGATCCCAAATATATATTTTTTTCTTAATAAATAAATAAGTGCATTCCACAGTAAGACCACTTTCTTCAAAAGAAGATTGCTTTTCTTGCAAATGAATGGGTCTCTGTAATTTGGAGTTGAATTGGAGTTCAGAAGAGCCCTCCCCTCCTGATTTTACTGTCTGTCTAGGTTTTCAACAAGAGACAGTCAGACTTTAGGATATTCAAGTCTCAACACCTTAAATTAAGGCTGTGAGAAGATGGCAGTTGGTATAGATCACGGGCGTCAAACTTGCGGCATCACATTGCTGTCATGTGATGTATCACAACATTTTTTCCCTTTGCAGAGCTGGGGTGGGTGTGGCCTGCGTGTGACACATCCGGCCTTCAGACCACCAGTTTGACACTCCTGGTATAGATTATCATGTATGGATAGCTATTTATTCTGGAACATACTGAGTAGTCTACCTGCCAACTTTTCAATCATTTGAAGTTTCTACACACTTTTCAGGACTTACTAGACAAAAATAGAGTGCTATATTCAAGATGGGATAAAACCAAATCATAAACAGCCAAATCCCATCAACTCAGGAGTAAATGGCATGAACACAATTGGAAAAATTGTGCAGTGATAAAGCTGACAATGTCCTGATAAGATTCTGATATCTAAGGACCAAGAAGCTATTAACAGAGTTGCTTGCATTTTGTATTGTCCTTACAATGATGAGCTAAGGGGATGGAGGACTGCTATAATGAACTGCTGCATATTAAAATTTATCACTACAGTTCTAATACTGAGCATTGCGTGAATACTCTTAGCACTTTGAAATATTGACCAGACAGAGGCTAAACAAAGCACTATCACATTTATAGGTTGCAGAGGAAGCATTGCAGCTGTTATTTTTATATTGGTATGCTGTAGCAAGGGAATGTTTTAAGAAAAAATGGTTTTAATTAGCATTTGCAACAAACCAATTAACCAACCAGAAATGTTCCATTCCTTGCTCACAAAGCCAGATACGCAAACGGTTGCATGATTAATTCTTAGAATAAAATATTTGTCTATTAAACAGATGCCCATGTTCTTCGTGCACAGAAATGTAGCAATATTCCATAACAATTCTAAGCCTGAGGTCATTTGACAAAATTAGCATTCAAGGAACATCTAGGAAAATTTTATCACTTTGAATGCTTTATTAATATATTTACTGGGTATGACAAAATCTCATCTGAATGGTTATAGAAATTTGGAAACAATTTATGGCTAATATGTTTTTTAATCTCCAACTTTGGTGGCTATTTATTTATTTATTGAATTTATATTGCCGTCTATTCGCCTATGGCGACTCAAGGTGGCTTACAAAATAAAAGACCACATTTAAAACAATAAATGTGCTATTGCTTGTTATATGACTCTATCATCAAAAGTGAACAACGTTTGGTAGAACAAGTACCCAAAACCAAGCCTCTTTTTAGTAGACTAGGATGCTCTAGAATGGATAAGACCTTAAGCTGAATGGAGACACATAGTTTACTTGAGATATTAAGAAAAGAAATCTGAGAATTTGTCATTGGTGCCTGTGTCATTCTCTGTAGCTGATGACAGAAATGATATGCCTTATGTAATTATTTTGTATGTCCGTATTCAAGCAACCGTGAAATATGATCACTGTTTTACAGAGGTTGTTAAGTTTATGAGTTTTGCTGTTGTATTTTAAGACACTGGTCAGTTGAGCCATACTTAGTAACTTCCTCCAGTCTTTTCAGCTTCTTTGGTGAAAAAAGCATTAATTTTTATATTGTAATACTGTTGACAATAACTTAAACAAGCTAGACAAGGCTTAGATTTGATATACTATACAATAACGTTGACTGTACATACATCGTTTTTATAGCAATTTCGATTGCACGTAATCCTAAAAGGTCATAATACTCAGATGTGGAATAGTGCTACACTACTACAAGTTTCACATTCTAATGCAAATCCCATCCCTGCCATGTTTATATGACATCTCCCAAGTTTGAAAGAAATAACAGTTGCAAAGCTGTATCACTATAGTTAAAATGTAATAACTATTTTTTTCACTGTAACATATGTGAACAATGTCTAAGATGCTGGCAGCAGGGGGAGTATTTAGAACATAATGATTTCATTAATATGAAAAACAGGAATGCACTTCTGCAAATGTAATAATTTTGTGACAACAAAAAAAAGAAATCTGAACAGGGAGTTCAAACATAATGATAAAAAAAGAGTCTGTGTTCCAATCTGCAGCATGCAAAGCAATTTTGGGAGCATTTTGATGTCAATATGATGATACCCTCACAGAGTCATCATCATGCCACAATTATGTACTTGCATCCCAACCATGTCATCATCCCAACCATGTCATCATTGACACACATTTTTGTTTATTTCTTCCCAACTCAACTTCTCTGAGTATTTGTTTTTTTTAAATAGCAATTTATTATTGTCTTTCAAACCTAAAAAGGAAACTAGTTGAAATAGTTTTATAAATCTGATTTAGAGAACAAATGCAAAACTTGATTAGACATTCAGAAGCAATGTTGAACATTGGCTTTCTTGAAACTGGAAATTAAAGAGAGTTTTGACATATTTAATGAGAAAGGACGATTTAAACTCAAGACTTCATCCTGAAATAGGCTTTCACCATGGTAACTGAAATGACTTTTACTGTAGTGTTTGCATACACAGGTGAGTACTGGCACAGGATGATATTGTATTGTTCTATGCATATCATGTCATAGGAATTTCTGGCCAAGGGAATTAATGGGTGCATGAGTGAGCCAGTGAGATTTTTTAAAAAATCTGTGCTTGTTAGGACTTTCGTAGTTCAACACTGAGCAATTTGTGTTGATGACAGCAATAAGTAACATTGTTAAAACAATCTATCATTTATTATGTTGAGTGAACTCAACCAACATATACACTGGATGACAAGAGTTCTCCAAGATCTTATGAGCCATTCTGTTCCTTTATTATTTTTTTAACTGGAGATGTTAGGAACCGAATCTTAGTCAGCCTGCATGTAAACCTTTTTACAAGTCAGTTTAGTCTAGTTAAGGCTAGAAACCAGGAGATTCTAGAAACTCTAGGATGTTCTAATCTTGCCATAGGTATGAAAGAAGGCTGGGTGACCTTGGGCCAGTCATTCTCTTGCAGCCCAACTCACCTCACACAATTGTTGTGGGAAAAATAGGAGGAAGAATGAATATTCAATATGTTTTCCACTTTAGGTTGTTTATAAAGGCAGGATATAAAAATATGATAGTAATAATAAATACATTGTTTTTTCATATTGTTTCACAACTATGGTTTCACATACCTGAACACCATCTGATGCAGGGATATAACTTGCTCTCTTGAATGTATCTGTAACATTTCTGAGAATTTCCACAGAAACTAAAAGATCCCCTGCGTAAAAATTCTTCCTCTGAGTTAAATCCAAGAGAGTCTTCGTCACCTGAGACATTCCTTCACCAGCCAGTGTCCTCTGTCCTTTCGCAAGATGTTCTTTAATCTATAAATAATAAAGGAAAATAAAAACATTAGAATCTATTCTACTACATATTTTTAAAATGCTACAAAATTATTTTGGAAAGGGTGAGAGGGGGGTATAAAGCTGTGGCCTTAATTTCATTTTGTGATTGCTTGTTTTGAGACCTTCACACAGTTAGAACCTTTCCTGAAGTTTCATTGCATTATTTTCATTATTCATCTGTGTTCATTTTGGTGTTTGGGTTTTTAAGGATAGTGTACTGTATGTACATTAAAATTACACTAAAGGGAGATACGATGGAACAAATGTTAGGAACTTCTGCTATAAACATTTCCAAGTTCAAAAACTCTACTGTATAAATTGCTGGGTAAATGCTTCAAGTCAAAACATTTATACTGCCCATACAGATCTTTGTGTATTTACTATGACACTTAGGAGCATGGAAATAATCAAAAACAGACTCATCTGCATTCCCGCAGCTCCCTCCTACTTTTAGCTCTATGCTTACAAGTCCTAGGTTTATAACATTACTGACATAATTTGCAGAAATTATGTAAAGTGTGTGTGTGTGTGTGTGTGTGTGTGTGTATTGGGGGCTGGAAAAACCACACAAAAAGCTGGTGCAGATCTAATGAACTGGAGAATCTGGAGGAACATTATTTTTTTAAAAAACCAGCTGTAGCTTTATATGGAGCTTTCATACATATTTTCTATGAAAACCAGACATCACTGCACAAATAACCACTTTATGATAGCAAATAACCACTTTATGATAGCAATCTACATTCTATTCAAGACACTGGCAGAGCATTGATTTATAGGTTCTTTTATATTATGTATGTCATAGAGATAAGTGTGAAAAGAATAGCACAGTAGAATCTGACTGACTCAGGCTTGCTGTAGTTTTGAGTAATTTATCCCCTAAGATGAGTGACTGATGGGATCAAAACATGCTGGAATTTATTTTGGTACAGCATAATAAGTTCTATTTTACCCAGCTGATTTCTTAAGAAGCAAAATCCAACTCTATGCAATTGCCAGGTGACACTCTTCTTTTTTTCTATCTCCCTTGATGTTTCTTTTGAATTTAAATGGACGATGTGATCTAAACCACATAGAATCACTCTATGGGGCAGGTGGGCTGTTTCTAAGTGTGATTTACAAACAAACACTTTTAAGAGGAATAGATGGAAAAATCCTCTTTTTGTCTATGTAACTGGACTTGATGTTTGAAGTTACTATAGAACTTATCCAAACAGTCACTGTTGCACGTGGAAATGGTGATATCTCCTTGTTAAAAGAGAGGAACTATATATTGCCATTCACATATATATGAGAGCTTTTTATTGCATATTTTCTGCTCTGTTGCCCCCATCTTACATATCTTATTTGGAAAAGGACCAACAACAGGACCAGCAGAATAAAAGATAAACAGGGGAAAATCCAGTGGCTTCAAAGGGGGTAAAAATAAACCAACAAATTGAGTAATTATGACATGAAGTCAAGGGATGATGATAAAATATACCTTCTTAGGGGGAAAAAGACAACCTTGAAGTAAACAACAAAGGGACTCAGAATTGTATGTAAAAGAGCAGAGTCTATTCTATCCAAAATTGTCCACTGAGTAGATAGCAAGGTTTATACTACTCTTTTCTACATAATTATTGTTCTACATAACAATCTAGTAAGTAAAGTATATTTTATCTCCTTGATTGTTTTTTTTTTAATAATAACAGAAAATGTCTTTGCAGTCCAATAAAATAAGTGGTTCCTTCACTTGGTATTAGATATTTTGAATGCAAAATATATAGAGATGAAAACACTTTTGTGGCTTTGACTATGAAATATTTCCAAATTATGCACAAAAACATTAGATACTCTTTTGGAAGAGATTATTTTGTCATCAATAAATCAGTAGATTAAAGATACTGTCAAGATATTTTGGCAAGAGCAATCCAAATTCAGTTAACCATGCTATCTTCTCTTTTGTTCCTGTGGCAAAGGTGCATTGGGTTTTTAGTTACAATCAAACTATTGCTTTATTAATAATTTAATCGAGATCTTTTAAGATAGAGAATTTAAGGACAAATTATACAAGTCCCTAAGTCTATGAGTAGAACTCCAACTGGCTCAAGTACAATAATAACATTCCTCATGAGTTAAATTTAATCACAGTGTGAAGCAGTTGTTTTATTGTAGGTATTTCTACTTACAAATATTATTTGCCATTTTGATTCTATCACATGGGGCTGCTTATATTTTATGACTCTGTAAGGAACTTCCTTCTTCCCTTCCCTTTTCTTGCTCAGTAAAAGCTGGCAGTCAGGCAGGGAGGGATTTTTAAAAATATAGACTTTACAGGATGGGCTACTCTCTTGAGCAATAACCCTCCTTCCTTCCTTCCTTCCTTCCTTCCTTCCTTCCTTCCTTCCTTCCTATAAACAATTCTTTTGTCACTATAATTTTCTGCAAGGTATGTTAGGCTGAAAGAAACTGAAGATTTAATAACTCTTGAACTTCAAAGTTCACCAATTATATTTATATAGAGCCCATGCACCTGTGATTTCTGCAGGGCTGGTTCTTGCCTTTGCCTCATTTCCAACTGTTCTGTGACTAACTACAAAATGTTGCCCTTCCAATTCAAGGTGCCTACAATACAATTCAATTTAATACAAGGTAGGATGTTGTTAAAGGCAAGTTATATCAAATGATACTTATTTTGGATAAAATGTATTTTTGCTTCTGTTATGTTTATGCTTTTGTAGTTCCAATCTTAATATGTAATTTGAATTATTTACTTTTAAGTATATATTCATATGATGTTTTGATTATAATATCAATGTGAATAGTTTGGTTACTTTTTGTAACTGTTAATGAAGAATTTTGAAATGTGCTAATTATCTTCATCTTTGAATTCCTCCAAGCAATTGAAAATACTACTTAAAACAAACATGTGATTGTATAGTTGCTAAATTGTATAAAATAATTATCATTGTTTTCCCTTTATATCTAGACAAGGTAATAGATAGTCAGACAATTTTGTTTAATTTTACAAACAAAGCTATTTTGTTTGGAAAATAAAATAGAAGTTTGCTTATGTTATAAAATAAGTGTTTTTGATTCCCCCCCCCCTATTTTG
This sequence comes from Pantherophis guttatus, assembly GCF_059756535.1. NCBI lineage: Eukaryota > Metazoa > Chordata > Lepidosauria > Squamata > Colubridae > Pantherophis > Pantherophis guttatus. The sequence goes on along the minus strand of NC_142063.1, from coordinate 228,205,651 downwards.
TATCATATTGAGCATGGATAACCATGGGTAAAAAAGAATAAACGGAAGAATCAAGTTCCTGTAATATTAACCCAATGGAAATTGATAAGGAAAGGCCAAATGAGTAGCAATAATGAGCCACATGAAACAAAGTTGAATGGAAATAAAGATTGAAAGGGTACGAGTAGAAATAGGAGAAGAATTTAGGATAATCCTCCTCTATTCATTTGGCCATTCTTACGATTGAAATTCTTTTTCCTATACAAGCCTCAATATTTAAATACATTACCTCAACCCTTTTTAAAACCATTAGCCATTGCCAAGATATTGCCATTGCCAAGTCCTTGTTCTTCGATTCAGTATTGACCAAAACAGACAGATTCCCATAATTTCAATAATTTTACGTAAAAAAAATATTGCTGTGTTGTCTTAGCAAGTTGTATCTGCCAATTTTATAGGGACAGCAGTCTTGCCTTCTGTGGCATATGTTTACCCTGTATGAGGTTTTATGTCCAAAATAACAGATGGCATGATGCTGATTTTTATAGCTAGATGGCTCCATCAGTTTTCCCACAAATATAGTTATTAAAAAAACCTAGACAATGCCTACACAAAATTCTTAAAACAGTTTAGAAAATTTTGTATATTTTTTTTATGTAAAGCAATATTACATTATGTTTGGAACCTATCTACCAATTTTATAGGGACAGCAGTCCAGAAATCTGTTATGGAACCAGTTTTATGGAACACCATTAAAAATGAACAATGCTATGTCCTTGTTGGTCTGTTATTCGGCAAGTATAAGTTACACAGATGCATCTACTCCAAAAGCTCAAGTTCCCTCTTGAACCCAGAGCCTGTGGAATGTCTTTAACTTCGCTGTTTGTGAAATGTCTGTGCTACCCATTTTTATTTGGACTGTAAGCAAATAATTGTTTTCAATCCTATCTCTTAATATTGCAATTATCTAATATTAATCCTGTTGACACTGAAATGCTGTGTGAAGAATTTGCCTTCTAATTATGTTTAATCAAGGAGAACATCTTTAAGAGTTTGTCTTTTTTATCTATATAATGCGAGTTGACAAGAGGAAGAATCAAGGAGGAGGAAGCTGAATTTCAAAAATCTAGGTTGAATGGTTACTTTTAAAAATGGTATGTTGACAGATAAAACTTGGGGCCAAATGATATGGTTCTTCTTATTTTAGGAAACGAAGGCTTGGGGTGATATATTGTGACTGTATTTTAAATACACTCAGGCTGTTAATCTATGCCATGGTTCTTTGGGTTTATATTAAGATTAATTACTGTCACTTGGGTGGGTATGCAGATAGAGACATAGCAAAAAATAATTAATCTGTGAACTGTATCTGCTACACTGAACGTCTTTCGGAAATTGGTGGAGGAACTGTTAATAGTTAATTATCCAATCACCTGGATACTGTTTAACACTGTCATTGCCACACTATTGATTTTTCTGGCTTTTTACCTTAGCTAGCTGATTTTCTCTTCCTTTTAGTTCCTGCATCCACATAGGAAATTCTGTGAAACCATCCAATTGTGATTTATTCATTGTACTATAGTTATCCAATTTAGTGTAGTGTGCAAACCCAGTATATCTTGATATTTATCTGTTTATTTAAATGGATTATATGGCTGTTTATCTTGCTATTGGAGAAAGAGTAAAGAAGGCCAGGAGTATATACTCCATAAAGGATCACCCAAGCCATGTAGGTCATCCCAGCCCCCCAACTTAAGCAAGCAGGCTCCTATGTAGGAGAGCAGTGATATAGGAAGGTACTGGAGGCAGATGATAGAAGATCAGGTCCACGCATAAGGTCCAATTAAACTGATTTATTGTTATTCATGCCTATGCACAGGACTCTTTTCATTTAATGGTAAGCATTTGCTTGGAATTACATAAGGGTCAATGGAATTCACTTGTGGATACATTAGGATTCTAGGCTGATCCCTCTTTTAGCTCCACCCCCAGGAACTGCCACACCTATACTTTCTTGAAAACAGCAAAGGCATCAATTCACATTGCACAGGAGAAGGCAATAATAAACTATTCCTGTAATTTACCAATAAACTTCATGTATAACAACTTAAAGTGATTAATAATAAAGCGCTGGATAATGGGCCTCTCTGTCCAAATGGCACTCAACATGCTACTGAGATACCTGGGGATCCTTTAGCATACCAATGGTCTTACATTATGACTAGATGAAAATTTGGGGGAATGTCTGGTTTCTGATGTTGCCTTCAGGGAAAAAAAATTAAAAGCTGTAAAGGCAGATCTACATAGGAACATGAAATGTAAAAGTCAAAGCATGGAGAAACACAACATAATGAAAACTAATTAATTGATTACACACAGTTATCTTAGACACCAAATGATTGAAATGGACTAGAATTAGACACTTTCAGGCATAAAATTAAACTGTTTGCTACTCAGGGCTTGAAAAACAATGAAGGGATGGCATAGCTTGCAGAGTTAGGAAGGACAGAGCAAACACAGCTGGGTATAATGCAGTGACTGAATAATATCAATTAGACTTCATGGACAATAGTTTAATATGATGATTATCCAAGTGAATACTCCAACCACCAATGCAGAAGAGAAGATAACAAATTTTATAATCAAGTTCAATCTGAAATTGACAGAACATGCAAGAAACATGTGCTGTTTGTGCCTAGAGACTAGAATGTCAAAGTTCAAAATACTAAGGAGGAAAATATAGTTGAACTACATGGTCTAGGAAACAGAAATGAAGAGGAAGAATAGCTTTTTTTGTTAATCCATTGATTTTGTCATTCCTAACCTAGTATTGAAACAACCAAAATAATGTTATATACAAGGACATCTTCATGCAGAGCTCCCAAAAATCAAACTGAGTAAAGTATTGGCACAAAGAAGTAAAATACTCAATTATGTGGAATGGAATCAAAGCCCTTGTTAAGGATAAACATGAGAAGAGACTGCCAAAGATGAAGAAACAGAAGAAGGAAAACTGGATGGCAGAACAAATTGTGCAAATTGCAAAGAAGAGAACCCCTGGCCAAAAAGACAAAGATTTCAGGAAGGCATTTAACAAAGAATTCCAGAGATCTGTTAGACGAGAAAGAGTACTACAGTGACATATCTAAAGATACTGAAGATGGAAACAGACACAGAAAAATAAAGAAAATATTTTAAAAGATGTCCAAACTCAGAAGAAAGTACCAACTTCAAATTAGTACACCAAAGGATATCAATGGGTACCAGATTGGGAGGTTAGAGGATTTCATAATATATCTGCAGATATAGCAAGCGACAGAAGAATCAGTAAAATATCTAGCAAAACTATGATAGCAAGTCTGGAGAATGACATAGTATGCAACAGTTGAAAAGAGACCAGTCTACGTATGAACAGTAAGAAACAAGTCTAAACAGAGTGTGCAAAAATACATTGCATAATATTCTTACTTTCACAGGTTAGCAATCTAACCCAGATTAGAGCTTTATCTAATTTCTGGAAAGGAAGATACAGATATCCAAGCTGGTTTTAGAAAAGATCTAGAAAAAAGAGATGTTATTGCTGATGTACAGCCAAGTAATTGAGAACTACAGAATACAAAGAAGTCAGTACAGTGGTATCCTGGTACTCAATTGCTTTGAAACTCATTGAATTTGGCACTCAACATATTTTGACAGGAAAACTTTGCCCTAGTACTCATGGTTTATTTTGTATTCAATGCACAAGCTAGAACTTGCTGGTGTCGTCTGCTTTGTAACTCCTACGTTATTTGTTTGGTACTCATCATTTTTGGTACTCATCGCACCTCCTGGAAACAATTAACGATGAATATCAAGGTAACACTGTATGTGTGTTGTTGATTATAGAAAGGCCTTTAGTTGAATTGACCATATCAAGGAATGATTTTAAGGAAATGGGAATCTGAAAACATTTCAATGTCCTCACATAAAATTTAAACATAGTTTATTTGACATGTCACAGTCCAGAGGGAACATGGCAGCAATATTGCCATCACTATAGCAATGATTCTTCCTACAACACAGACATAAAAAATAAACAATCACAGTGCTCAACATATTGTTTTATAAAAAGTGACATAGCCACAAACATACATAAAGAATCATTTGTTATATTTAACTTTCATAGCAAATATGATTGCCAGGTAAAAGAATCACTTAAAAAGGTATCTCATGTTTTGTTCTTCATCAAACTATCATCATTTAGTGATTTAGTAACAAACTATTTCTCTTTTACCCAGGAGTAAATTTAGGCATATTATGGCAAGTAATACATCTCCAGGCATTTTTATACTTAAAATATATACATAGGCCTGTTCATGTTATCAGAGAAATAAAGCAGGGAGAAGGGCTTATTATTTTTCTGGCACAGTGTTTCCAAACTGAAATTTACTCCAGAGGGAATAATTAATATGAGTATATATGTATGCCCTGTTCATCCATGCAAGACTAATAGCAGCAGCTGCTGTTGCTTCCTCTTATGCTGTGGCATTGATATATCAAAAAAAGGAAAAAACACAAAATGTGGGGATAATTTTCCTACATCACTACCTCATTTGGCCTCCATTTATGGCCTCCTTCTGACCAAATACCACGTTTAAAAATTTGCCCCAGTTTGAGTATTTCCCATGAACATTATACTAAGCCAATCAAATCGTGCTGGTCATCTCATTGAAATTACTACATGAAGTGATTTCTCTTAGAACAGTATCTTCTTTGTGTATGTGGGGTGGGGCATCTTATTCACTGGCATGCTTTGTTTGGACAGAACTTTCTTCAAATGCTCAGCATGCTTTGTAAAGGCACCAAATACATTCTAAAAAATAGCTGTTGGCACCATAAAGGACAGCAATCAGGTCAAATATACGAAAATCTTATATGGATATATTTTCTACTTGTTTACTGTTGCTACTGTTGAGAAGCAGTTAACCTAAAGTAATGTCTTGTATACAAAAGTTCATGCCACAAATATGATTAGTCTAAATGTGCCAGTAAGTCTGCTGAAGGTGTTTTAAATGAAATTTAATTTGACACTTTAAAGAAAGTAATTTCTTATAATTGCCTGCTTTTTATTAATGAAGTGATGCAGAATATGGATATTATAGCACAAATGATGATTTTAATCAAGAGGTTGTTTGACCATAAAGATCATTCGTTTGACATTAGATACTGACAAAGAATGGACTTCCCCTTGTAAATCCATCATGTCTCATCATGGTTTCTCCCAACATTTTCTTTTCTACAAAGGTACTCCATCAAAGAGGAATCATGGAATAATTCCACAGAATCTTTTAGTTGGTAGTAAGTGATGTTCGCCATTGAGAAGTTTGCCATTGAGATGACTTGACCATCATGATAATCAGCGGTTTCACATTTTGTTGCTACCGGTTCACCACATGTGTGAACCGGCCTCAAAATTATGTCTAAATAGGACAGTATAGAGCCAGGGCGGGTGGGCAGGCCCACCCGCGATCTCTGCTACCAGTTCGCCCAAACTGGTACGAACTGTCTGAATACCACCTTTGACGGTAATTATGGAATTATACACATGACTTTATTCTGGATGGAACAGGGTCTAAAACTGCAATATGAAGGCCCCAGGGAACCCAATTCAATCAAGTACTGAAAAAACTCCAGTATAAACATTTCTGTACTTCCCTTTCAGTCAGACATCTTGCTTAGATTGTAAAACTCTGAGAGGAGGAGGAGGAGGAGGAGGAGGAGGAGGAGGAGGAGGAGGAGGAGGAGGAGGAGGAGGAGGAGGAGGAGGAAGATGATGATGATATAAATAGGAGACAACTAGCTGGGCCTGAAAATAACAGACTACCTTGATTTTCAATGCTCTGTCAGGTGCCCAGACCAATGGAATATTAAAAACAGTCTTGCAACTCTTCTTAGTGATTCACTTCTGATATTATAAACTATTATCAGGAAGGAAAACAGATTTAACCTCTCTGCCTTCATACTGATATGCACCAGCAAATCAGTGACCTCCAAAGAAGGACTTTTATATCCTGGTTCTGGGAATGACAAAAGAAAAGTTGACATTTGATTGTTGCTTGGTCTGGTTTTGATGCTCAGAGAACCCAGGTAAGGCAAGAAGCAGACTAGGGCAGATCTCTGTTGCACCAGAGAAGAATTAAAACTGTGATGAGAGAAAGAAAGAAAGAAAGAGGGAGGCAGGGAGGAAGAGATATTTTTAAAATAAGTATTTCAATATAAGATGGTCCTTATCAATAAATATAGGGGTGGAATGGAAAAGAAAGGATTTTGAGAGAAAAGAGCAGTGGCAAAAATAGAAAGCCTTGTGGGAACAGGAATCCTGTAATACCAATTTCATATCTACTTGAGTCAAAAATTCTACCTGACTCCTATAATGAACTGTCTAGGGAAATAAATGAATTGTATAGAAGAAAGCCTTCAATTCCCAGTGTTAGAGGAAGGAAATTTCATCAAGGAAAAAAAGGACTGAAGATATATGAATTTTGTAATATTATTTGGAACGAAAAAATTGAAATCAGCTCTAATGAACTGCAATAGAAGCAAATAATTATTCACCTCACAGCTCTTTTATTCAAGTTCCATTTTATTGTAGCAGCTGCAATAATACGAGAAAAAAAGAAAAGAAAACCACTTTTGTGGCCTAAATTTGTAAAAAGAATAGAGGTATATTTTACAGGGCACATGCTATTTTTGGTAACTATTTGTTCTCTCTCTGATTTCCAACATATTAGAATGGGAAATGCTTTTCAGAGATTAGCTTTTTATGACCCAGAAATGTGTAATCTAATCCATTTTTAGAGTTCACAGGTACATTTCATTTCATATCTGATGTGACAGAATAGTTGGGTTCCACTGTAACTTTTCCATTTAAGAAATGACTGCTCATTAAGTTGGGAGTGTGCCATGGGCTCATTTAAAAGGACCATCCCTTCATTTGGAGGTAACAGGAATGTAGTTCAAGAGAACAAGATTGTAATGCTGATGGGAGGGGCAAAATCAAGAACAATACAGTGAATCAATCACTATAGCCTAGTTTAAGAAAGAAAAATCATTCCTCAAACACCTAATAAGATTTGTGTTCTTGTTTTAAAAGATCAAAGAAGAACAACAACAACTTTTGTCAGAGCTTCTATCAGGAGATGCAAATAAAACCTGTATCTAAGGATGTGATTTTAGCATTCATGCATATGCATGTGTGTATGTGCACGTGAGTGTATGCATGTATGCACACAAAGAGAGAATCACCCCATAATTGCCTTGCAATACCTTCTGAATGACCAGACAGGGACAGGAAAGTATAACATTTTGAGTGCTGGTCTAAGTGCTTGATGCCAGCTGCTCATCACATATAGATGAATCAGTTACTGAATTGACAGAACACTGATGAATATGTTCCTCATTTCCTTCTTAGAGAAAGCTTCTTTGAGCATATTGTTTGTGCAATCAGTATTTTCTTTGCCAAAGACACTTGAATGTGGTCAAATGATCAGCATGTATATCTTTATGTGTATTTTCTCATACATCACCTACAATACTTTAATTGCAAGATTGTGCTTGCTACTATATCGAACAATAGAAACAATGGAATTGAATTAACTGAAATGCAGAAAAAGTAATGCTTTTAAGACAAACAAAACAATATTTTTTCTTTCAAGACAACAATTAATGTCCACCGAGCATGTATATATTCTTCTAGACTTCATGGAATGTAGAAATGGCACCAGAAGTTGTGTTATATGAATTAAGTTGGAAAGGGGAAAGGGAACCAAGAGAATTGTTAGACAACATTGGAAAGTCAAATCTATGCCTGACTTTTCATACTAGATTATGCACATATGTCAAACTGATTCTTTATATATATAGCATGGGAGAGGATTTCTAACAAATTGATAATTGGAATTTTGTAATCAATACTATTTTTTTATATTTTAATGCATTTTTGAATTTTATTTTATTTTTTTTAAGAATAGTAAGTTGGTATATTTATATACAATTCTATTAATTTAAATAACACTTTAAGATTATTTGGAAAAATTGATACAGGCGGTTCTCATTTAGTGACCACAATCAGGGCTCCTCACAGCAACTCCACTGTCAAGCAAAGTGGTTGCTAAGTGAAAACCACAACTGTGGTTATTTATCTTACTTCAGCTTATTTTGCTTTACAAAACCTTTGAAAGTTATAAATATGAGAATTAGTTACAAAGTTACTTAATAATTACTGCTGTAAGTGCAAACGGTTGCCTGATGAGGCAATCATTAAATGAGGATAATCTCTATTGTACTTTTGTTTTCATCTTCCTCCACCCCTAAAAAACAAGTATATGAAAAGAGAAAATTCACAGCTGAAGGTTATTGTATTCACAATGAGTTGTTAGGTTCAGTATGAGCTCCATCAGTGGCAGCTGCTCCAGTGGTGGAATTCAATTATTTTTACTATCGGTTCTGTGGGTGTGGCTTGGTGAGTATGGCATGGCTTCGTGGGCGTGGCTTGGTGGGCATGGCAGGGGAAGGATACTGTAAAATCTCCATTCCCACCCCGCTCTAGGGGAAGGATACCACAAAATCCCCATTCCCTCCTCACTCCTGGGGGAAGGATATTGCAAAATCTCCATTCCCATCCCACTCTGGGGCCAGCCAGAGGTGGTATTTGCCAGTTCTCCAGACGACGCAAAATTTCTGCTACCAGTTCTCCAGAACCTGCCAGAACCTGCTGAATAGCACCTCTGAGCTGCTCAGAAGGAAGAATGACACTGCTTCTTTCTAGGTCACACTTCCTCTGATTGGGGAAGAAGTGAGGAAGAACAGCAGGTCTACTTTGAAGTTCCCAAGGAGATGTGTGCATGCTCTTCCACTGGCCACAGAGGAGGAGGAATAGGGCAACAGCAGGAATAGCATTTCTAACTGGTATGTGCTTGATATGCATTTATAGAAAGCTATGTACTCCTATGCAATCTAAATTATATAGAAACAAAAGCACCTTAGGACTGGTTGTTTTTGCCCTAATAAGTACTATTAAGATTATTTGTTTTAATCCCGAGAACGAATTTGGGGAGTCACTCAGAGTCAGTTGATTGGAGCAGCCTATAAATTGTGTAGATGATGATGGTGATGGTGATGATGATGATGATGATGATGATGATGATAATATTTGGTGGATAACTAGGATGCTGGCAGCAACCCGTATCAACCATTAGCGCCAGTCAATGGTTTTTGTGATGCATTTTTAATGTTCAGTTGACTGAATTTCATGTTTAATGAATAAAGTAAATAATAATAATAATAATGTACTTGGTTGATGCCTAGGATGCTGGCAGCAACCCGTATCAACCATTAGTGCCTGTCAGTGGTATTTGTGATACATTTTTAAATGTTCAGTTGACTGAGTTTCATGTTTAATTAAATAATTAAATAATAATAATAATAATAATAATAATAATAATAATAATAATAATAATAATATCATTGCAAGTTAAACAATATTTAGAATGGAAGCAAATGAACTTCCTTATGTTCATACTATCTGGAAAAGAAAGATCTTTGGTTCACTTTTCAAAAGCAATCTGCATTTCTATCATTTTTCTTTGGTTAGCCGTCGTGCTTGTTCTCAGCTGAAGTAGAACTGAGAAAAAAATGTATCCCTGCCACTGATTTATGGCGTACCATTAAAGTGCTGAATGAGTTATAAAATGTTCTGTAGCTTCAGGAAATTTAATATATTCACAATCAGGATTCCCAGTAAACCTAAAAAAGTTTGTTGCTTCCACTACCTATAAACATTTTATAAGAGAAAGAATAGAAAGGCTAGAAACCATGCATTATTTTATAATTACATGAACTCTGAGAAAGTAAAATAAATAAATAAAATGGAATAAAATAATAAAATAAAAGATGAAAACAAATGGCATTCATATTCCCCCCACCTCTAGCAATGTTTATTTTTCTTTAATATCCGATGATCTGACTGAATAGCAAAACAGTTTATTCCCTTAATGCTGTTGTTTAGCAATGAATAAATAGAGCAAGTACTAAAGCTGGCTTTGCACCTACTGAATGCTGCAAGTGTTTGTACTCATTTGATATGCATCTAGCAAAGCTCGGCTGTTCCCAGAAGGCCACTCCGTGAAGGCTGAGAGAGCAGCGCCTGCTAGTGGTACCTGTGAGTCATAAAGAACAAGGAGAAGGAGGAACAAGGGGAGAGGGGGAAAAGTGCAATGGAAACACAAGTCAAAATCAACAAAAGAAGCCCATTCAGAGGAATTCTGTATACTTGTTCAGAGCATGCACACACAAATATTACATTATAATAGGAAGCATTAGCTTTTCCTTAGGAAAAACAGCTCAACAATACTGGATCAGTGTAAAATACAGTAATATTATGAATTTTATTGAATTTTATGTTGAGCATGCCTTATTTCCAGTGAACTAGTTGAAGAATAATTCAGTAATTGCTTACTACAGGAACTACAGGGAGGCTAGGTGGGAAACATATAGATTTTAAAAAGTAATGTATACATTATTTAGGATCGGAAGAGTTCAGTTTAAAGAATACTGTAACGGTATAAAATTATAAAGGGGAAATATGTTTTCTGATTTATAATAATACAGATTGGATTTACAAAAAAAAAAGAACTAGTAACAATACCTGTAGCATTAAGAGGGCATCGATTAAATGCCATATCCCCTGCTGGCGTCCTTTTCCAAACCATTGATATCAAATAATCCTCCGGACATATTTCATAAGGTGCTGCAATTTAAAAACACTGAATATGAATTGTGGACTTGGCAGGTACACACAGTGAGAGTAATTAATTAATTGAATAGCTTGTCTCAGGGGTGAAATCCCAACAGGTTCTGACAGGTTCTGGAGAACTGGTAGCAGAAATTTTGAGCAGTTCGGAGAACCGGCAAATACCACCTCTGGCTGGCCCCAGAGTGGGGTGGGAATGGGGATTTTGTAGTATCCTTACCCTGGAGTGGGGAGGGAATGGGGATTTTGCAGTATCCTTCCCTTGCCACGCCCACCAAGACACAGCCACAAAATCTATAGTAAAAAAAAATGGATTTCACCACTGGCTTGCCTCCAGGATTCGTGGGTGCTGGAGGTTTTCAAAAATAGACTGGACAATCATTTGACTGGAATGGTATAAGGCTCCTGCCTCAATCAGGGGCTTGGACTGGAAGACCTCTGAGATCTCTTCTAGTCCTATGTGTCTATGTTCTAAGTATAACACCATGTGATACCACCTTGCAAGTTGCAGGACTCTGTAAGTTTCCAGGCAAAATATACAGGGTTTACATAGATGACCCTGACTTTGCTCATCTTCTCTAAATTTCTGGAAACCTGGTGTCCCCCCCACCCCAGGGGAATGGGCAAGCATATGGGATGAGCATCCAAACTGAAAGGAATATAAAATGGTTTAGGGCCTATTAGAATATTTCCCTGAGGATAAGGTAGATGTTCAGTTGAAGCCTTGGTCACAGAATGGAATGGGCTGCGAATGAAGCCTTAGATTGCATTGTCTCTATACAGCGTCTCTCTGTGCACTGATCCTAGTTTTAGTTTTATAAACAGCTCTGGGAAATGAAGCACCAGATGAGATGCCTGGAGCATCATTAGAGGAAGAGAAAATTTGACCAAACCTGATCAAGAGCCCATATTTGGGGTTATAATGTGACTGTAATGGTGGCAAAATGTCATTTCACTATCTTTATGCATCCATAGATAGATATCCAATGACCCTGATCAGGATTGCTCATTCTTTGCTGAGTAGGGATGAATCACAGGAACATCTACCTGGGCTGCTGGAAGAATATTCTAGTGATCTCAGAGATAAAATCATTTAGATTTGCTGAGAGTTGGACTCCAACTAGGCAAGTGCAGTTGAGCTGTTTGTGGGTTTCCCTGTGTTGGGCTTCAGTCTGTAGCTCCAGATGAAGTGGACAGGTTCCTTCAAACTGAACCCAGTCACCTGTTTCTTAGATTCATCCAGCTTTTCCCAGAAAGTGGGTGGTTCCTTTGACCCTCCTTAAAAAAACCATTGCTGGATTCAATAATCCTGGACAATTTCTTTATAGTCTCCAAGAAGGAAGGTTTTAAGGAGGTAGGTTCCAAAATATCATGGAGGATCCAGTAAGATTTCAGGCACAAATATAGTACAAAAACAACATTGGTCATGCTTGTTAATGATTTTTGATGGTCATTAACAGGATGGTGCATTCATCCTTGTGCTCCTTGATCTCTCAGCCACTTGTGATAAAACACCTTAACTGAAGCAACATTCAGTATGGCTGAACTTCATATATTACATGAAACCCAGAGGCTACCGCTGCCCCAATTAAGGAAACACAACCTATCAGCACCAAAACTCATTGTGTTTACCAATTTGTAATTGTGGAGATGATTACATCGGCAGAACTGATGGGTGTTTGGCTTTCAGAATAAAGGAGCATCTTCTGAAATGTTTCCAAACAAAATGCAAACTATGCATTTTTAAAGAATTATACCCAGTTTATTTATTTATTTATTTAATTTGTATACCGCCCTTCTCCCAGAAGGGACTCAGGGCGGTGAACAGCCAAAATTAAAAACATACAAATACAAAAGTTAAGATAATTAAAAAGAATTAAATCATTGGCTTCCCAATTTAAAACCCCCAAGTCCATAAAATTTAAAATCCCAATTAAGAGCCATTTAGGCTAGGCCGCAATGTTCAATGGAGATGAAAAGTATTATAAATAAAATAAATAAAACATGGGGAAAAAATGAAATGGGTCCAAACAGCCTTGAGTAATCCAACAACAACAGCAAATCATGGCCATAAAATGCCTTCTTCGGCCATCGAGAGACACTATCTACGGGTCACTAAGTGGATCAAAACTCTGCATTTAAAGTTCTACTGTGCCCCAGGAACTCTTGTTTCCTGCGTTTTGCTGAGGCAGTTAAGCGTTTGAAGCCCACCTTGTGCGTGCAGAAATGGTTTTATGTCAATCTACACCTGTGTGTAGGTGGGTGTAAGGCTTGCCATTGGTTGCTTTCCTGCATACATTATATGCTTAATTAATGCTCTTGCTAGATCTTATATCTGAGGCTGATTTTAACCATGTTATTGTAATGTAGGTACTGATGAGTCAATATGAAATGCTTGCATCTACCTCTGTTCATCTTTTGGCTGTATTGTTTGAATTATTAAAAGGGACTAGTTGTTTTAAATTGTGACAGTGTCAATAACGGTATCGTTTTCAGCAGAGTTTGGGAGTGGAAGGCACCATATTATGGTGATTCTCCTCCTTTCTCTATGGTCTGTTTCAATCACTGTTGACGAGGAAAAGATTAGATTCAGGCAGCTTCACCCTTCCTGAGAAACATCCAAATGAAACAGTGGGTGAGATAAACTGTTGTAGTGCCTACTCCCTGGAAGAGTATTTCCCTAGAAATCTGTATGGCTACCACCCTGATGGCGTTCCAAAAGGCACTGAAAAGCTCAGCAATTCTCCCAGGCCTTGGGACAGAGTAGTTGGGAAATCTGGTTTTGTTCTACACATAGTCCTCAAATTACAACAGTTCAGGGGTGAAATCTAAAATTTGTTACTACCGGTTCTGTGGGCGTGGCTTGGTGGTGGTGGGGGTAATGTGACTGGGTGGGCGTGGCCAATTTTTTTTTTAGCTTTTAAAAGCATTTTTTCTACAACCTTAAGAGGTTGCAGAAAAAATGCTTTTAGAAGCCTCTGACGATCAGGCAACTCAGCTGGGATCGCCAGAGGCTTTTAAAGGCCTTTTTTTTTCCTACAACCTCTTCGGCCGAAGAGGTTGCAGAAAAAATGCTTTTAAAAGCCTCTGACGATCCCAGCTGAGCTGCACGATCATCAGAGGCTTTTTTTTTTACTTTTAAAAGCATTTTTTCGGCCGAAGAGATTATAGAAAAAATGCTTTTAAAATTAAAAAAAAAAAAGCCTCTGATGATCGCACGGCTCAGCTGGGCATGGAGGGGGGGCAGGGATTTTTGCTACCGGTTCTCCAAACCACCTGCTGCTATCGCTACCAGATCAGGTGATCCGGTCCGAACCGGGAGCATTTCACCCATGCAACAGTTCATTTACTGATCATTTGAAGTTACAATGGCACTGAAAAATGGCCCTGACTCACTTATGATCAAAATTCAGATACTTGGAAACTGACTCATATTTATGATGGCTGCCGTGTCCCGGGATCATGTGATTACTTTTTGTGACTTTTTGACATGTAAAGTCAATGGAGAAGCCAGATTCACTTAACAACCATTTTTCTAACTTAACAACTGTGGTGATTCATTTAATAACTGTGGCAAAAAAATTGTAAAATGGGCAAAATTCACTTAACAACTGTCTCACTTAGCAACATATATTTTGGGCTCAATTGTGATTGTAAGTCAAGGACTACCTGTATTTTGTATGATTTTTTTTTTCCTGGACACATATATGCTTTTTAAAATTTATTATCGTGGATTTTTTATTAGATCAAATGCAAAGAGTTGGTTAGAGTTGGCTGTTGTTTACATCTATATCAACAAGTTAAAAAATAGCATATTCATGTATCTGATTACTCTCCTCAACACAACTGATTTTTATATTTATATTTAAGCAATTGTTTTCTGAAAAGTATACTAACAATATACTTTTTCTTTGAAGAAGAAATCAAATCTAGAAAGCTTCCTAGCGGCGCACTTGCTTCCAGAATCATTTCTTTTTTTTACTTCTAGGAATGCTTCTGAGACCCAACTGAGCCCATGCACTTCTTAGATTTTTTAAAAAAAATAGATAATTAATCTAGAGTTTGTTTAAAAGTATGCTGATCTATTGCAAAACAAGGCAAAAGTTAAGCAGGGATAGCAAGAAGCATTTTGAAGACAGGTTAGAGAGTATGACCAAGAATATTCTGTATATTGGTGCTTTGTGGCTAGTTACATCCCTCACTGTAGCCATTTTATGAATGGACAGCCTCCCAATTGCATTGTGAAAGCAGCGATAACATGTTTTCAAAATTACAAACAGAAGACATTCCCCAAAGTACACCTGCCCCTACTTTTCTTTAGAAAGGAAAGTTATTCAGGTGCCATGAGATTCTTTTAAAACATTTACTGTATATAGTAACCCATTTGGTATTTTAAATCAGGATTTATATTCGCTTCTGTAAATTCATCTCACAAAGCTGTGCATTTTTTCTGCGACTACAGCTTCACTAATTCAGCATGTGAACATTTTTATGGGACAATATCCTGGGTTTTTTTGCCCTGAAATGGCAAACAAATCTAGTAGAAATGAGAGGTTCCGTGGAAGCAAGAAATGAGCACTTTAACAGATGACAAAATATCCCTGCAGATGTTTCTGTG
This sequence comes from Pantherophis guttatus, assembly GCF_059756535.1. NCBI lineage: Eukaryota > Metazoa > Chordata > Lepidosauria > Squamata > Colubridae > Pantherophis > Pantherophis guttatus. The sequence continues at coordinate 228,190,265 of NC_142063.1, read as the reverse complement.
AAGCTAATGTGAAGTGCATGAAATAGGTTGCTAAAATTACTTCAGTCAAAGCTCTTTCAAATCATGTCAAGAAAGCTGACAGTGCCAGAAGAGCAAGAATATATCTTAATGGCAAACATTTAAGAAAGGGAGCTGTTTTCACTTCATCCTAACTGCTAAAAAAGAACTGTTCTGAAGCCTGGGGATTGTTTTCTGGGATTCGCACACAGTGCTTCTTATCCTGACTGTAGGGTTATGAGCATGACTGCACATGGTTCATTAAATGTTAAAAGATTTTTTTTTCCAGGTTCAGAATGCTGTGATTGATCTTTTACAATTTGATCTATTTTGCTTTTGTTTTTAAAAAAACACCCCCCCCCCACTTTATAATGAATATATGTAGTTATCTATGTGCATAATCAGGCTTCATAAACAGCATTTTTTTAAAAAAAACTATCTAAAATAAAGGGATGCAGTGAGACATTGCCGCAGAAGTAAAAAGCCACCAAAGGAACAAAAAAAGCTGCTTTATTCCATACTGCTGCATTTGTTCTTTTAGCTTAATATTAGCTTCCCTCATCAATAGAAATTCCCAGGTTCTCTTCATTCTTAACTAATAATATCAGGGCTTGAATCTGTAAGCTTTAACATGCATAATACTGTTCTAACAGTGAGCTGCACTCAGTTTTGCTTTGAACAGCAGATTGAAAGTGAATTTTACACTCTCTGAAATTTAGCTGGTCAAAACGGGTGGCTGTTTAAGTCCAGTAAAGGAGCAAAACAAATACACAGCAACATCTACCATCACAAAACCACACTAATGTGCCACCGAGAGAAATAAAAAGAGGAACCTGGCTTTACTCCTTATTGTAAAAAAAAAAAAAAAAAAAAGCATTACAGGCAAGCCAGTTCTAAATATATTATTTAAAAGTATATTGCTAAATATATTATTTAAAGGTACAGTATATTTTATCCAGCTGCGTTCAGCGACAATGAGAATGGAATTGAAGTTATCCTGAAGATTCCACCAAACATCTATACTATAGTTTGATCTGAGTTTTTCTACATAAAGATCAGTGTGATGTAGTGATTAAAGTTGTAGAATAAAAAAAAGTCCCAGGTTCTAGTCGATTCTCTACCAGGGTACTACACTGGGTAGTTTAGGGCCAGTCACTTTCTTTCACAAGTTTTGTTGCAGGAAAGCCTGGAGAAAAGAATGTTATGGATATTGCCATGAGCTTCTGAAAGCAAAGTAAAATTTAAATTTATACAATAACTAAAATGTATATAATTATGGTAATTATACCACAATTATTGGTGTTAAAATCTCTCTCTCTCTCTCTCTCTCTCTCTCTCTCTCTCTCTCTCTCTCTCTCTCTCTCTCTCTCTCTCTGAAGAGAAATGCCTAGCAGACAAATAATATCAGATAATACTATTTCTTTCATAAGAGTATAGAAAGCTGTCAGTTTTTCTAATCATTGCATAAGCATCTTACCCATAAGAAAAAGAAAATAATGATACACAAAATTACTTGTTTGCAATCCTTTAAATGGGTGTATTAGGTAATACTATTCCCATGTATTTAGCTGTAAATTCTGTAAACCAAATCAGCAGTGATGCCTTTGAAGTACAAGGAATAGCAGTAGAGAAGGGCAGGGCAGTCCTGAGTAGCTATGACACCTTTGCTGAACTGGAAAAGGACTAAGGGAACATAGGCTCAAGGCAAAAAGAATGATGTACTTGCTAAGACTTCATCCAATAACTTTAACCAGACCTTATCACTCTTTGTTGGCTATACAAGAGGGGTCATGGATGGTGTCCTGTGTGTATCTATAATTTTCTTGCTACCATTGGGAAGATATGCAGTCTCTCAAATAGACCTTTATGCCTAGAAAATGATGGCACAGTGATTAGAATGCAATATTGCAAGCTAATTCTGTCCACAGCCAGGAGTTCCATCCAGACTGGCTCAAGGTTGACTCAGCCTTCCATCCTTCCCAGGTCAGTAAAATGAGGACCCAGATTGTTGTGGGCAATATGCTGACCCTGTAAACTGCTTAGAGAGGGCTGTAAAGCACTGTGAAGTGGTATATAAGTCTAAGTGCTATTGCTAGTGCTAGAAAATGGATGAGTCTAGTACTCCCATCCCATTTTCACCTGGAAAGAAATCAGCCAACAACATCTTAGAAATGTCTGAGAAGCTGGGCTAAAAAAGCCATACTTATTATCAGAGGCCAAAACTTTGGCATAACCTTTTTCCTGTCCACATATTAACTGGGGATGAGGTAGCAAACGTTACATAAAGATTTTCAATGGTGTGGTGACTTCTGCCGATTATATATATAATCTTACATAAACATATATATATGTTTATATATACTTACACACACACACACACACACACACACACATATATATATATATAAAGTTATATATAAAGTTATATATATATGTTTATATATAACTTACATATATATATATATATATATATATATATATATATATATATATATATATATATATATATATATATGTAGGTCTTTGGTTATTCGGGTCTTCTCCCACGTAAAATTGGAAGTGTCTTGGCGACGTTTCGACGAAGTCTCATTCGTCATCTTCAGGCTGGTGTTCTCGGCTTCGTGCTTCCAGGAAGCACGAAGCCGAGAACACCAGCCTGAAGATGACGAATGAGACTTCGTCGAAACGTCGCCAAGACACTTCCAATTTTACGTGGGAGAAGACCCGAATAACCAAAGACCTACATACAAACACCCGCGAAAACCTGAGAAAATATATATATATATATATATATATATATATATATATATATATATATATATATATATATATATATATATAGTATTTTTGCTAGATGGCAAATTGGATATGTCATTTATTTATTTATTCGTTTATTTATTTATTTATTTATTCGTTTATTTATTTATTTATTTATTTATTTATTAGTTCGATTTATATGCCGCCCTTCTCCGGAGACTCAGGGCAGCTTACAATGCATTAAGCAATAGCCTTCATACTTTTGTATATACCTGCTTAGTAAGGCTTTTTGGGCCCCCCCTAAGTGGTGTTCTATTTTATACAAAGTCAGCTTATTGTCCCCACAATCCGGGTCCTCATTTTACCTACCTCGGAAAAATGGAAGGCTGAGTCACCTTGAGCCTGGTGAGAATTGAACTCGCAGTAATTGCAGGCAGCTGGCAGCTAAGTGCTACTTTAATAGCAGTTTAGTCCGCTGCGCCACCAAGGCTCCTTATTCAAATCCTTTTTCAATGATTTCTTCAAATGGATCACCATGCTAGCAGTCTTGGTTCTAAAATATGGTTTCCATTTTATCATCCAGTTGCTATTTGACATACTATCATATTCTGTTTATTAATTTTATTAATGAACAACACATTTATATCTTTGAAATTATTTAAAATGTATAAACTGGTTTGGAGCTTATTTAAAAGAAGAAGTAATACTAGAAGTAATAAATGAACACAATTTGCTTCTAGGAAGAAGTAGCATTTTTATTTTGCCTATTGCCATATTATGCTTGTCCGTAGTTTTGTTTTTGTTAGTCATGGCAAGGAAAAAATAAAATTTCAAAGAAAGAAGGATTTTCCAGACAAATCTTGCTTCATCCTAGCCTACTGGATGGATCGAAAAAGTATAGAGATCCATGAACTCTATACTGGTGATCTCAATTAACACAACTCTCAACATTTCTCTCTCTCTCTCTTCCCTCTCCCTCCCTTTTATGTATTTATAAAACAGGTTTTTAAATTGCATAAAAGCCAACAACAACTTGTATTGCATTGGGGTTTATTTGTTTTTTTTTTAATCTTGGGCAAGTTTATATGCTCCCTACTATACCTTGCATGACCTCTGTAGATGCCATACGCTAAATAAATGAATGGCTTTTATGTTGTTGTTTGTTGTCAGATATAGGTATAAATCTAACAAATAAACAAGAATGCTTGTGCACACAATTTTCAGATTTATGGTTATCACTAGCATATGTCAGCATTTTTTTTCTTTTTACAAACCCACTTTTTCTGTTACTTGAGCTTTTACTCTTAAAATGACACTTTTTTTTCCCCACAATGAAATCACTGCTCTACTTTTACAAAAGTGAAGATGAACTTTTAACTTTGGTTCAATATCTAAGCCATAGTTGTCCAACCTTTTGGCTTGCCTGAACCACATTGAGAGAAGAGGAATTGTCTTGGGCTGCCTATAATATATATAACATAGTTAACGTACAGTGTATAAATCACATAATAAAGTTAAAAGTTTTTGATTTTGTGGGGCTGCAGTATTAGCTGCCCAGGGCCAGATGCAGCCTGTGGACCATAGCTTGGACACACCTTATTTAAGCAATTTAATCATCACACAATTATCAAATCACAAACATTTCTGTTTTATTGGTGAAAATGATAACTATGTAGTATGATATCTTGCCCTTTCCTTGACCTAAAGTTGTTTTTAATCAAAATTAGATTAGAACTAAATATTTTTTTAAAATCCCCATAAAATTAATAGAATATTTTGACTGCACCAGAAATATCATTAATTTATATTATTATTATTTTTATTGGGGGTGGGTATGGAGGTAAAAACTTTAGGCTGTTGTATGTGACTTGTCCTTATTTTTACAGCATTTAGAAAACCTTTTTCCAAGTCTTATTCAGCTTAGCCTTACAACAGACAAATTATCCATTTTCAGTTTTTCCCTTTTGCACACAGAAGGAGTTGTTCCACGTTGTGACAAACAATTCTGTCAAATTAATTTGAGCAATTGTTTAGCTGACTCCAGAGCCTAGCAGTCTATTTCTTAAGTCAATGCAAGGGCATAGCTCTTCTAGAGCTTATATCCTGGGGATACACAGTCACTTCTGTCCCTGACAAATTGTAGAAGGAATTGCCATTTTGCATGCCAAGCATTCATGTTTTCATCAGGGCTTTTATGCCTGAAAGAATCCTCTGAATCGGCACAGTGTAATCTTAGATTATTTTCCTTCAATTATTCTCCTTCACCAGCTATCAAAACAACAATGATTATATGTTACTGGCCTTATGCACAAAGCTGATAAGCATGACAAAATTTCTTGTAAGATCAAAGAGATTTAACTATATGATAATTATAAATCATGACATGCTGGTCACAATTGCCAACAAATGTACATCTCTAAGGCGGATAGATATTTAATTTATGCTCATTTCAAATATTGCTAGTCTGTAAGATCACAGGAGATGTTGTACCAGTAGCATCACACCTGACTATAAGAGAAGTGTGCTTCTACTTGAATTTGGAGCTGGAATTAATATATCAGTAAATAAGCCCTGACAGTCATCTATTATTTTAAATTAGGGGTAATGAGATACTGAAAGGGACTTTCTACCAAAAAAATGTCAAGAAATAAAACAGGAGGGCCATTGATTAACAGATTGCCTACCAGTAGGCAGTGACACCTAGCAAATTTGGCTCTTCTTGAAGACAACATATGGAAATTCAATCCTGATTAGTGCTTGGATAAGAGATCACCAAAAAAACCTCCCCAGAAATACAGTTTTTGTAATTCCTAAAGAAAATCAGGATACAGAACTTCATTAGGATTGCCAATAAAATTATAGGGCTTTGTTTCTATAATCAAAAGTCATACTTGATTTGAGACATTTTTTATATGTGCAATACTCTTTCAAGAATGATATGCAAAATAGCTATGAACTAAAATGACTATATTCAGTCTGGAATTATGTTGGACCCTTATTTTTTCTGATTTGCTTCACATGGAGTCATGCTATCTGGGGATGACAGCAGATATATTTCAGAAGTTCTAGAATGTATCCACTTCTGGAGCAAAGAGAACGTTGGAAAAAAATTCAATTTTCAAGAATATAGCTAAACCACAGGAAAAGGAATCCTACTGTTTCGTTGGAATGTCCTTGTCAGTTTCTGAATCATAGGGCAAAAGTACGAAGAAAAAATGTTTTATTAGGTGGTTTAATTCAGGAAGGAATAAATTCAAAAAAGTTATTGAAATAATATAAAGTTACTTAGGACAGCCAGAATGCCTCAGTGCTACAAAGATTTAAGATTTAGTGAATTATCACTGTCTGTCCATAACCTCAGATCAGCCACAAGATCAGAGTGTGCTCAGCACAGACTTCCAACTTCAAGGCTGCAAAAGAGGGAGGAGAGGCAATCCAATGTCTAATTTAACTTTCTGAATTTGGGGGCATCCCTCTGGCTTCCAGAGAGTGAATTTGTTCATACCTTACTTCTCTGTTCCAGGCATGACATGCACCATAAGCATAGATAATACAGTAGAGTGTATATCTGATATACAGTATATTGATTATACCAATATTAAGTATACAGATTATTGATATTTAAAATGACCAAACTGGCAATAAAATATTATTTAAAAATATGTGCAATTCAGCATTCATAACACATTGCCATTAGTATATAAGTAATTATATACTACAGGTAGTAATTATACTACATACAGGTAGTATTATAGGGCAGAGCAAAGAATTAGGTTTTCTTGGGTTCATATTGTGAACTCTCACTTGGGGATGGGTGGGGCTTCATTGCACATTTCTCCCAAATGCAGCATTGGCATAAAAGAGACTCTTTCAAAATATAAATAAGAATTTGAGGACTTTAGAAGCCTTAGAACAATTTTGCCCTGTCACTTCCAAAACTATGCACCCAATACCAAATTCCATTCCAAGGATCTAATGTGCCAGGAAAGAGCAAGGAGGAAGTGAAGACAAAAGAGCAGTACAAACCAAAACTGACACAAACCAACAAACCAACAAACCAAAACTGATACAACTGTCTTCACGATGCCTTTCCATTTACACTTTCTCATATATTGTATAAATATGGTGGCTTCTTCTTCTTCTTTTATTGATGTAAAATCTTTTCCTTGATAGTCTATAGCCCCCAAACAGGGAACAAACTGCAGTCACCACCTACATCCATCTCATCTCTGCTCGAAGCGTTCATAAATACTTTCCAGTTGCAAGTTTTATGCATGGAGAGCAACAAGCTGTCAGCATTGCAAAGAATCTGCTGCAGTCTCCAAGGGCTACTCATCACCAGTGGGAAATATGCCTGGAGCACAGAAGTCAGGGAAGTCTGTCTACAGAAGACTCTTCTACAGAAGCCTCTTGTTCTTAATCAAGAGTTGCATGCTCTGACCTTGTCAACCCTTTTCTATTATGTTTCTTGTAGCTTAGCATGAGGGCAAGAGTGAACTAGTGTGTTTTCAATGATATAAAGCTGGCTGAAAACCTAAGGCAGAGGGTAACCTCAGAATGCATCTTCTAAGAACAAAATGAGCAAAAATTAAAGCATGGGGGATGCTTTGCAGAAACACTGGGTTCCAGTACGTGCAGTATTTCCTGAACTGGACAGATTTCCAAGACCAGAAAGAAAACTGGCTTTAACAAACATAAAGAAGCAAGGAAACCAAACCTTGAAAAAGAGCAAAAATAATCTATATCTTCCTAAGCTTTGGATCTTCTTCTAAGCTTTGGATGCAACCTACCAGACCCCTCAAATAATATTTTTTGATGGAACAATGTATCAAAATAATAGAGGAGAAAACATTTAATTCATTTTAATAAATATACTTAAATGCAATTAAAATTAAATCAGATTCAGCTTATGCTTTTGCTCAAGCCATTGTGGGTAGGGTACAGGTTCCTTCTTCACTCCAAAGGTGGTTGCTTTTAGGAAAAGGATGTGTACTCCTGTTCTAAAACTCCAGGATTAGGGAATATATCTCCTATATATCATTGCTAATTCTTTGCTCTCTCTGCAAGTCTTCATTTCTCAGTTAAATAAACAATGGAAGAGTCTTATCCCATGATTAGAAGTTTACCTTTCCCCCATGGGTGATGATCCAGACTTGATCAAATATTTGCTTATTTGTTATATTGGTTTAGATAGCCTTATGGTATTTGGGTTTCCTAACATTCTCATCCAAGGTGAGCCACCTCATATTAAGCAACCTCTTATGCCCTGGCATGCAGACAAGGACCAGGTATTAACTACATGGAAGTGGAGCTATAGGGGATAGCGGTTCTTCTCTGTCACAGCTGTGTCTCAATCACAAGAGACCTGATGGAGTTCTTGACTGACCAAACATGTCAAAATTTGCTCTGTTTCGGATATTGTGCAGTAAATCACTTACCATCCAAATGTGCTATTATTTATTACCTAGGCAAGAAAATGCAATCTAAGGCTTCAACCATATGTTGCAGTATGATTTTTATAATTCCCAACCAGTTAGTTAGATATAATATCCTAAAATATCTGAAGGACGTCAGATTGCTTATCTCTGAGTTAGAGATTGATTTGCAAATGGAAGAGCTCTATTCCTAGCCTGAGGGCTGGGAATCACAATTAAGCTATAGTCACCTACAGTATTAGTACCTGAACTAAGAAAAAGGCTTTCCAATATCCTTCAGCATGCTTTCTTGTTGCCACCAACCTTGAGCAATGAGATGGAGTAAAGAGGAGGCAACATAAAAATGGGCAGCTGAGGACAGTAGTTCTCTGATAATAAACTTCGGGGGGGGGACTCCTCCTTCATTCTTGAAGGAATGGTATATTCCAGTTTACACTAAGAGTTCTTGCTGTGTTTTAGTTTATTTATAGAATCTGAGCGAACCATATCTGCATATGTAATTACATTTTTATTGCTGTAATTATATCTGACATAAAAGGCATTTAAAGGAGAAGCTGGAAGTACAATTGTTGGAGATATTTGGATGGATTTTGGATGTTTTACTGTTGACTGTTTTATACAATGCTGTGGGTTTGCATTGATTTGCTAGTATGTAAATATGTGTGTGTGTGTGTGTGTGTGTGTGTGTGTGTGTGTGTGTGTAGGTCTTTGGTTATTTGGGTTTTCTCCCGCATAAAATTGGAAGTGGCTTGGCGACGTTCCGACGAAGTCTCATTCGTCATCTTCAGGCTGGTGTTTTCGGCTTTTAATGTGCTTCTAGAACATTGCTCCTAGAAGCACAAAGCTGAAAACACCAGCCTGAAGATGACGAATGAGACTTCGTTGAAATGTCGCCAAGCCACTTCCAATTTTATGTGGGAGAAAACCCAAATAACCAAAGACCTACATACAAACACCTGTGAAAACCTCAGAAAACACACATACACACACACACACACACACACACACACATATAGTATGTTCTATATATATATATATATATATATATATATTCTGGACTATATATATATAGTCCAGAAGTGGTCTAATCAACAGTTGATAGATGTTGGATCCCCAATTCTATTGGAACAGCCATGTCTCAGGGACCACATATATCTTTTGCACTCCCATAATGTTGACTTCGTATGGATTGTACTATGAAAGAGCAGAGTGAGATTAGGCTCTTTCTCCCATTTCACTTTGCAGCTCTGATCTCTATCATGGCTGATTATCCCACTAACTTATATATTGTTTCAAAGCAAGCTTTATAGTGACAGATAGTAAACTAGAAATAAGAGATCGTGAACATGCAGCTGCAGGGTCCACTGGACAATTAAACTGTGGAATAATTCTGACCGTGCAAGTTTCTCATTAGGTTTTCCAAAGGCTTTTAGCACCTTTTGTAATTTATGCTGATTTTAGATTGTTGGTTGCTTAATGTCTAGCACAGGCTTTCCAGGACTTCATGTGATTTCACCAAGTGAAGGAGAAAGGTTAAAAAGGGAGGAGAAATATACAGATCTAGCCTATTTCACTACTTGGATAGCGTTAGATATGTATCTATGTCAGAGGTGGGTTTCAGCAGGTTCTGACCAATTCTGGAGAACCGGTAGTGGAAATTTTGAGTAGTTCGGAGAACCAGTAATAAAAATTCTGACTGGCCCCACCCCATCTATTCTCTGCCTCCCAAGTCCCAGCTGACTGGGAGAAAATGGGGATTTTGCACTAACCTTCCCTGGATTGTGGAGGAAATGGAGATTTTACAGTATACTTCCCCTGCCATGCCCACCAAGCCATGCCCACAGAACCAGTAGTAAAAATTTTTGAAATCCACCACTGATCTATGAATAGGAACAGAGAATAAAGCACTATCCAGTCCTGACTCTGTGCTTGCCTCGGGGGAAAAAAATTGATCCCAGTGAAATTACCTTAGATATTCACAAATATCTTGAAATTACATACTAAATCATCCATAATGGCCTTTTCTTTGTTAGTTTGCTGTCATATTTGTGTTTGTATAATTAAGGAGGGTTTATCATCTATTGTCATAATGAAATATATTTTATGTATTTAATGAAGATATTAAGATACATAAAATGAAATAGCATTTACAATATCAAGCTAAAATACATAACAATTACATAACTGAACTAATTTGCTCTATGCAAAAAAAACAAAAACAAAACACTAACAGGAATAGAAAGATATCAATTAATTTTGTCCAATTATTATTTCAGATGATTGAATGAACATTTGTCCTTCCTCTGTTTGCAAAGGGAAAGATTCTGTAATTACCTTGGAGTACAGAGAATGGACTGTACTCAAGTTAAGTACATTTTACACATTTTCATTTATTACAATCAAAGCTACAGACTGCAATCCTACACAAAGTTTCCTAAGACTAAATTTTGTTAAATGGCCTTAGTCCTTAGTAGACACGCATAGGATTGTAATAAGCAGCATATATTTAAGTTCTAATAAGGCAAATGAGATTTCAATGTAATTTTATGAACCAGTTTTAACTTACATTAAGATTTTTCTTCCACAGTTTTCATTATTTAACTTTGAATGAAAAGGATGGGATATAATTCAATAACAGAGCATCTGATTGATCTGCCAGAAGGCCAAATCTGGATCCAAGCATTATCAGAAAGGAGGATGAAATAGCAGGTCATTATTCAGACCCTGAAGAGGTATTGTGAGATCAGCAGAATCTGATATGCCGGTTCCCTACATTTTGCAAAACCCGTTGAGTGATTGCCTTTCACACTGAGATGTTTCTAATTCTTAATGAAAACTCAAGTCCTTATCCAGTTTGCTGTTTCTACTTATGATGATTATATGAATTTAAGAGTAGAATTTAAAGTAACAACTTTGTAACAAATGATTGTAACAAAAACAAATCTGATTTTCAGCATTTCAAATTTCATCTATTTTTAATACTTGTGTCGAGTATTAAAAAGTCATCATGTATCAAACTGAAATAATTTATGAGGGACACAGTTAGTGAGGAAGTAGGAATGGCTTACAACATTATTTGGAGCCAATTATCAAACTTAAAAGAGTCGCAGTGGCGCAGTGGTTAGAATGCAGTACTGCAAGCTACTTCTGCTGCCTGTCAGCTGCCTGAAATTTGGCAATTCAAATCTCACCGGGCTCAAGGGTGACTCAGCCTTCCATCCTTCCAAGGTGGGTAAAATGAGGACCCAGATTGTTGGGGGCAATAGGCTGACTCTGTAAACCACTTAGAGCGGGCTGTAAAGCACTGTAAAGTGGTATATAAGTCTAAATACTATTGCTATTGATAAATCATTATCCATTATCCCAACCACAGTTCCCACAACACCACCAACATCTTCCTCTTCAGAGAAATCAGTCCATTTTTCTTCAAGGCATGATAATAAATAATGATCAAGCTTTTACCTGATGGCAATTTACAAATATAGTTTGCTACTTGTTTTAGGAGTTTGAGATCATAATTGTTTCTTTGTGATGAAATGTGCAGGTGGACAAGGACTTGGGAGGCATCTCAGCAATTGCACCATGACTGTCAGGTGCAAAGATTCAGGAGCATTTGTGTAGATTGCAGCATAAATGATTTATTGAAGCCTATACACAAAAATCTGGTCAACTAATCGCCAGCACTAAATTAGTGCTAGATAAGGGTCAATGGAATTCAAAGAGGGCTGTTTTGGGGTTTCTTGTGGCAATGCAAGTATTCTAAACTAATGACATGTTTTAGTCCACCCTCAGTTCTGCCTGCTCTTTTCCTAAGGTGGCTTCCCAAGGAAGAGACAGCAGAAGTCCAAAATAAGAGACCATACAGTCCTGAACTGTATGGGGGAAGGAATAAAAAATTTATAGAAGCCCATATCTATTTGATTAGATGATTATAGTTTTAATTAGGTAAGATTTTTGTCTATTAGATGTATACAAAAAAAGAACAGGGCTCAATTGAATTTCAATGTGTTGTGTTGTTGTGGTCTGCCGGCAGTCCTGGAGTCTGGGGAAGGCTCAGATGAGGGCTCTGCATCAGAGGCAGAGAAAGGGCCATCTGGGAGGTACGTGCTGCCTCCGGAGCCTCCAGAGTCGGACCTCAGTGAGGCAGAGGAACAGGGGGAGCCTGTTCCCAGTGTGCGCATGCACAGAGCAGCCAGAAGGCAAGAACAGTTAAAACAAAAGGGACAACTCGGGAGTAGGGCTTGGAGATGATTGGCCCCTTCCATAAGACTTAAAAGAGGAGCAAAGGCATGTGGGCCTTTGCAGGAAGCAACATTGTTAATTCTGTTCAGTTTAAAGTCTGAAGCTCTGTTTGATACTGGACTCCATGTGGCTTTGCCAATTAGGCCTTTGGCAGCATGTCAAGGGAGATAAAGGTGGGTTCTTATCCCAAAGAACTCTTTACAACTATTTGGGACTCATCTGTAAATGAACAGAATTCACTGCTGTTGCAATAAAAGAGGTTTTTAGGACTACTCGTGTGTTTTACTGACTCAGGAAGCCTAGGTCAGAACACGTCTTTGGGCTTAGGCCTGATATGTTTCATCTTTATTTTAAATCCTAGATGTGATTATGTTAAACCTGAAAGCCATATTGGACCACACTCTACACATACCTGCTACTTACCTGGGCATCGCTGTTCACTACACCGTCTAACCTCATCTCCGCTTCCTTCACACTGTTGCCCAGTAGTAGCTGCACCTTGGCATATCCTTATTCTCTTCTCCCAGCCACCATCACAAGACTTGGAACATCCACTCCAGTGGCCCCAGTGATTCCACTGACCATTAGCTGAAGAGAAAAAGATATATAATAGTTAGATACCACAACAGTAGCTATTACAAACAAACCCACTGAAATGGGTAAAGCAGCCATTTTAAAAAGACAGAACAAAATTACTTGAGAAAATATCCAGAATGGGCAGAAGCTAGCCAACGTTAAGCATATATTTCAGTTCAGTGGGAGAGAGAGAGAGTAATTTGCTTGAATCTAGCCAGTAAATAAACTTACATACAATATACTATTGTCCATATTGCCAGATCCATGAATCTGCCATTCTTCAGGGGAAGTGGGGGAGATCCTTGGTTACTTTAATACTTTATTGTTTTCTCTCTTATGTATCCCATTTCCTGTAGTCTATTGATTTATAACCTTTAGCCCGGAGCCTAATGTCCTGGAATCTTCTCACCTTTTGAGGAATGTAAGGGGTGGGAGGGCCATGTGGGTTGTATCGTTCGAAAGATACGGCAGAGGATGACCTTGAGAAAGTTTTCTTATCACTTTCTCAGAGCAGCTGGTACAATAACATCTTCACACCTGCGGATTGGCTGAATACACAAAAGGAATTAGTGGGGTTTCTAATTCCTTTATTCTAATTATATTGCCTGAGGGCCCTCAAAGCCTGCTTTGATTTCGTCCTGCTATCACTCCTGTTCAATAAAAGGTTCCTTTTGAAATGCCAAGTTTCATGAGTTTTTACTTTCTTAAATAAGGAGGAAAGGCCGGACCTTACACATTGTAAGAGCAAAGAGAGGTGGCTATGGTTGAAAAAATACAGTAACTGGGAACAAATCCCACTGAATTCAGTAGAAATTGTTCCTAAATAGGCATGAATTGGATTGCACTGTAAAAATATATTGATGGCAGCCTCATTTTCACAGCATTATTGTAACATATAAATATGTAATATTTTAAATAATTGCCAGTTTTCATTTTTTTAAAATTTGATTTATATGCCGCAGCTATTGTAACGTAGTATAATACAAACCATTTATTTTTTTATATCCATAAATATGTCTTGTGTTCATCTGCTGTAAATTTCTCGATATATTTTTTATTAATACTACCAAATCAAACAAAAAAAGACTAGGAAAGAATATTTAGACTTTAATGATAGAAAAAAGGATTCTAATTTGCCACTTTGGCTTCAGTTTACAGAACAATTCTTATCAACTTAACTTTTCAAATATCACCCAAGGAATTCTCCCATTAAAAAAAAAAGCTTCATTTAATAAACAGTTTCTAATCCTTGGAAGAATTATGACTTTGCAGTAAAAAGCTATTCTTGAAATGTGTCATATGGTGGGTTTGTTTTTTTAAAATATCCTCAGTAGGAGGCAATTTCCATAGATTTTTGCCCTTCTTTTCAGTTCAGTTCTGAATAGCAGCTGCCCTTAATTGATAAATACTGAAATAATAAAATAAAATAATAAAATAAAATGTTAGCAAATCAATGGCACATTAAACTCCCCTAAAAGCAAGGGAAGCAATATTAAAAGTACTACTATTCGGAAGGCATTTAGCAATGCAATCTTAATCCCTGGAAGTTGATAGGGGGCCAATTAAGATGATGTTGTGCTGCCCTCTACCTGCCATTGCTAGCAGGAAAAATTGGTTTCTATATGGGGAAGGGGAGGTGCTGCTTGCAGTGATTGCCACCATGGCACCCAGACGTTTCCAGCAGTTTTTGCCGAGATGTCTTGTTGCTGAACAATGGGAAAACGTCATTTTTGAGAAATACCTGCTGCAGGCACGTCAATCAGCTAAAGACTCCCTTTCATCCACTGCTGGCATTATAACATTATAATGGAGCTGTCAATTGAAGGTTTCAGTCAGTTGAAGGTGTCCCCACCCAACTGAAGGTGACTGAGGAGGAGGAGCTTTGTCCTGGCATTCTTCACAACCTCACATAGGATTTTGTTTCGGTGCAGTTTTATGCTATTTACTTTAAAGCCATTATTTTCATATAAATGTCTGCATAACTGCAGCTGATAAAAAAGGTGATCCAGCTTATACCGATAAGATAATGAAGCTGACAGAAAGCAAGGGATGTTTTCTTTTCTGTGTCAAGGATGCCACACACTGCTGTAGTTCACCATGACCTCAGGACATCATGAAGCGTTGAAAGCAGAGGGCCAAATTCTTCACAGGCCCTTATAAATTCCACATCAGCGAATTCAAAATTATCCCCATCGATAGAGTGGCTTTTTCAGTTCGCTCCACCTCTTTTTGCAGTTTGAGGACATGGGTGATTTGCTTTACAAGCCACTCTCTGCTTTCAAAGGAACCAATACCCATCCAAAGATCACTTTTCACATTGCTTAGGTCAACATATATTATTCAGAGCAGCACATAAACAAGACTGTGAGGACCGACGCTAGAGAATTTTGTTTTGCCTGCATTTTTAAGCAAACTGACATGATCTCAGACTAATGTTTTCCCTTTGGATTAAGCATCTTTGTTATGAATTACAGATCTCACAGTGAATGTTTTAAATCTGGGTATTTGAGGAGGAAATATAGATAAAAATAGATATTATTGGGTAGAATACTTAAAAAAATATGTTTAGAATAACAATCATTATAAAACCATCGTTTAAATAGCAATAGCACTTAGACTTATATATTGCTCCATAAAGCCCTCTCTAAATGGTTGACAGAGTCAGCATATTGCCCCCAACAATCTGGGTCTTCATTTTACCGACCTTGGAAGAATGGAAGGCTGAGTCAACTTTGAGCCTGATGAGAATTGAACTCCTGGCAGTTGGCAGAGTTAGCCTGCAATACTGCATTCTAACCACTGTGCTACCACAGCTCTTAAATGTAAATTATTATTAAATTAAAGGAAATGTAAGTTCTTATGCAGTTTCATATAAAAATCTTGCAGATTATCACAGAGTTAAGGTGCATCTGTTGCTTGAACTTGCACTATCTGACACAGTTCCAAATTAACCTTCTCTGTCCTTGGTAGTGACAATTGGAAAGCAGGCTTAAAAGGAAGCTGCTGCTACTGCCTTTACTGCTCTGCCCATCTTCAGTTTTTAAGTGTGATCATAACCTGACAAGTTACTATGAGCTGACATGAATACATTTATAACTAGACTGGAAGATGAAAAAAACAAGGCTGTAAAAGCAATAGTTGTAATCCCCAGATGTTTCCTCTATCCAGTCTTTTGTACTGATCCTTCTCCTAGTGCTAGTGAGAGAGAGGAAAAATTCAACTCAGACTTGCCAAAAAGCACATAAATAAGAGAAGACAGTGAAAGAAAAGGAGAGAGCTGGCATAGATCCCTCTCCTTTGGGGATTTCATATATTGCATTCCTCAAATCCCCCTTCTTTCCTCCTTACATATTATGGAGTGATCCAAATGTGCTTAATTCCCTCTGCTCCAACCAGGCTGCTCCTTCTATACTTCCTTTAATAAACTGACAATCCTAAAAACTCAAACAAGAGGATTTACTACAAATAAAAGCATCGGAATAAAAGCAACTGGCAAAATGCTTCCTTTTCTTATAGGTAAGATTCTGGAAGCCTAGCTTTGTGCTGAAGTTAAATCTGCAGCAAGGAAATTCAGGTCAGGTATATGTGCAATTTTGAAAGTAAAAAAAAAAAAAGTAAAAAAACTATGTAGAAAGTGGTGGAGGAAGAGGGAGAGAGATAGTAAGTGCTAGTAAAATATAAATGTATTGCTATAACATGTCTCAAATTAACTAGTCTAGCCAAGAATTCTTTATCTACTAAACTTATTATAAACTGTTCAGCAAAGATATTTTGGAATTAAATGTTTTTTACCTCAGCCAAAACCAGAAATCACATAATCAAAATGGAATTTATTAGCTTGACTGGCATAAGACTTGTTGCAAATTTAAAGTAAAAGAAACTGAACTGGAGCTACATGAAGTTATTCATAATGCAAACAAGTTAATTAAAAAAGATAGATTACATGTACATTGTATGGAGAATATGAAGTATTTGAAGCAGATGAATTTTAAAAATAAAACGAAGGGAAACAAAATAAACAGAAATCTTAACTAACTAGGTTGCTAGAATTAGGAGAAGGAAAATTATTTTGACAATATTGGAAATATTTAGCAAAATGCAACTATTAAAATTTTTAAATTATGGTAATTTAAAATTTGCATTTCTCATCTCCTTTGCTTATTATGCAATAATTCTTTTAAAGACTAATTAAAAGCTGCCAGTCTCCAGGATTAAGAGACATTCCAGAAAGAGCATTTAAAGTTTCTGAAATTTGTAATACTGAGCCATTCTTCAGTAATATACTGTCATTACAAAATTGATTCCCTTAACAGATTAAACTTCAGCCCACATTTCTTCTTGGACAAGTATGATTGCATGTAGAAAACAAGGGTTGCTTAAATATACCTTTCATTTTTTCATATTCTTTTTCTTTTTATAAAAGTCTGCTCTATAAATATATAGGAGTAGCCTTCAATAACCCAAGAAGTGGTAAATAGAATTTCTTCCTATACATTTCTTTTTTAAAAAATCAGTCTTTATCTCATGCAGAAGATGATTTTGAAGCTGCTATAAACAACATTAAACTGTAAAGAAGCAATAACAAAAAGGATGCAGCTTATATATGGGAAAAGGGAAAAAGGGAAATCTCCCTTAAATTTAACCTGGTGACAACAAGGACATATCCATGTTGTTGGGTTGGCAACAATATGGAGGAGGTTTACTCTGTGTTCCTCTTGGATTTCTTTTCTTCCCCAAATTCTCAGTCCGGTCTACAGTCCTAGGGTGATAGCCTCCCATTCAAAACCTTAATCAAGTCAGACCTTGACCTTCCTCATGGTTAGTCAAGGCCAGCTTGGTGCTGCTCCCTGCTATAAATTAGTCTTAATAAATCACTTAGAGCTTTAGAAGACCAGAGTTTTTCAAGTATGCCCAAAGGAGGACGAAGAGCCAATACAACCACTTTAACTTTGATGATATATATGTTTTCAGCACTGCAGAGTTAGCCAGCCTAATCATTGTTGGGAGTTGTACAGTAGTAATTTTTTGATTGCATTTTTTAAATTTCTTCAAAGTAAACTAAACAAGATATTAACAATATATTAACTAGTTTAAAGTAATCTAAACAAGATGTCATCTGACGGATAACTATACCAAGATATCTCTGTCCACAAGGTTTTGCAGCAGATGCATATTTGATATCTCAAACTGCAGTCTATTCAAAATGAGGCATTGCATTATTATGGATCTTGTTGAAGCATTCTTAAATTCAGGCCCTATAACTTGTCATTCCCCCTTCCATTATTTTAACACTGCTATTCATTCATTCATTCATTCATTCATTCATTCATTCATTCATTCACTCACTCACTCATTCATTCATTCATTCATTCATTCATTCATTCATTCATTTCTGTCCCACCTTTATTATTCTTACAAATAACTCAAGCTGGTGAACACATCCAACATAGCTTCTTCTTCCTATTTGCCCCACAACAATAACCCTGTGAGGTGAGTTGGGCTGAGAAAGAATAATTTTATGTTTATT
This sequence comes from Pantherophis guttatus, assembly GCF_059756535.1. Taxonomy (NCBI): domain Eukaryota; kingdom Metazoa; phylum Chordata; class Lepidosauria; order Squamata; family Colubridae; genus Pantherophis; species Pantherophis guttatus. Next base: position 228,171,731 of record NC_142063.1, on the reverse strand, counting down.
ATTTCCCCTCCCCCGGTATTCTAAAAATGAATGCAAATGAGCAGAAGGAGAAAAAAATGATGTTGCCATGTATTAAACATGAAGCAACTTCTTTTAGCCAAGGATGGTAAGAATGGTATATTAGACTACAGGAACAGAAGACCAAGTTCAATTTCCTAGAAGATCACAGGTTAGAAATTGCTCAAAAGCATACTAGATAATCTTGTCCCCCCCCCCAAGAACATCTCTCGTACCCGTACCACCCCCCCCAACAATATCTCTCAGCCTCTTTGGCATCCCAGACTGTTAAGAGAATAAAGAAGAATAGCCAATCTTTTCCCACCACCATATAAGAAGGGACTGAGAGAATGTAATGTACCTGTACATTCAGAGTTGTAACATTCCCTGCTTTCTGCCCATGGACCTCTGCACTCAGAGCCTCCGTGTGCTGCTGCTGTACATTGTCGACTTCGCTGCTGCGTGCCATTGGAGCAAGTCACCGAGCACTGACTCCAAGTACTCCACTCTTGCCACTGTCCATCAACTATTGCAACAGAGCAAAATAGAAATGAAATCCATTTGCCTTATAGGGCCCAGAGATTTTTCTTCTTTGAGTATAACTTGTTCATTTTAGATTTACATTTGGAATTGAGCACAGAAGGGCTTTTTTGTATCGTGAGTTTAATGTTTATTCATATTTATTGTTGATAATGATAACTTTGTTCTAGATCAGGGATCCCCAACCCCTGGTCCATGGACTGGCACCATTCCGCAGCATGCCAGCAAATGAACAAGCAAAGCTCCATTCGCAGGATGCAGGCAGCATGTGAAACCACGTATCCTCTGGTCCGCAGAAAAACCTCTCCCCATAGAATCAGTCCCTGGTGCCAAAAAGGTTGGGGGCCGCTGTTCTAGATAATTTAATTCATAACCTATAAAGAGTACAGATAATCTCCAGGGTTTAGAATGCCCTGTTTACCGATAGCCCATAATTAAGAACGGAACTTATCATAGCAAAATTCGAGTTAAATACACAATACTTCGGGCTAAATACACAATGGTTCGAGTTCATTACACAATACTACTTGTATAGTACTATGCAATAATATTGTCCCAGTTTCCCTACAAATGCAATTTAAGAGCAGACCCTGGGACTGGAACTCATTCCTAAACTAGCACTACATACAATCACTTAACATTTTCCAGCCTCTACTTCATTTAGATGCTACTTTTGGTTTCTGATAATTGTGGTGTCCTATAGGTGTAGGAGTCCTTTCTTATTCACTTCTTGTCAGAAGCGATAGCCAAGTATCTCTTCAGAGGGATGGGCTATGTTTTAGATTTAATTCAGAAGACAAGCTTTACAAAGTCCAGGATTGTGAATACAGCATCTATTTGAGACTTATTAAAGACATCATATCTGTTTTCACAGGCAGTTGCTTTGTTCATGCTCCCTCTTGTTCTATAGTATCTCTTCTGAACCTAAACTTGTGCCTTGCAATTTATAACTTCCCCTTCAACAATTATATTCCAGATTGACAAGTAAATGGGATGCTCTGTGTGAAGCAGACTACACTACCCAACACCAATGAAAGAGCCAGCAGAGGCATCAAGAGTATATTTTAAATATGACAAGCAAACAATTGCTTGTTCCCCAGCTCCCTATATGAAGAGCCTCTGTCACAACGAGCTACACATCTACTTAAGCATAGGGTAGGTACTGTCTCATACCAAAAATTTGATTTATGGCAAGGGGCCAAAATAGATTTACTCAGGGATTTAATCAGTGGCACTTGATGTTGCCACTGATTAAATCCCTAAGTAAATCTATTTTGGCTCCTTGCCATAAATCAAGTCTTTGGTATGAAGCATATAGCTTAAGGAGTACCTCTAAGCAATTCTGGAGCATTTTAAATTTTTTGTTCCAAATGAAGTATGTATGAAGCATGTCACTGATCCCTATTGGACAAAAGTAAGATGCTCTTTCAGGTGCAATAAGGCAAAATATGATTAGATGGCCAGAAGGTATATTTGTACTACAATTTCAAATGCCATTTCCATTAAGAAATATGACATGGGAACAAGTTAAAATGTGGTATTTACTCAAAGATACAAAATATTTGCACTTTATCCAAATACTAAGCTCCTTCCTCATTTATGTTAATAATGGAGGCTTAAGTGGTTGGACATAATAACTCTGGATAAGTGGAAAGGCTCAGGCAGTTTACACAGTATTATTCTGAAAAGAAAACTATGAGAAACACAGACAGACCATATAGTGGTAAGATAAGTCCCAATCTCTGGTTTGTGCATTTTCATTATAAAATTATAGAAAACAATAGTAACTATGTGAATGCAGGCTTCTATTTTCAATTAAGAAAGTCTCCCAAATAACCAAGACTGTAGACATTTATGGTGACGTAAGTACTACTTTCACTGACTAGAAAACTAAAAAGAAAACCTGTCTAAATGGATGTATCTATTAAGTCTATTTTGCAGCTTTATACAAAGGTGACATCTTATAAACATCAGCTGTCATTTATTCCTAGTTCAATGCCATTGCGGAATGATATTACAAGAAAGGTGACAAGCTAAGTAATGAACTCAGAACATAACATTATTTATGAGATATGATTATACTTTGAGAAATCGGTTGAAATGAATAATTAATGGGCCACCCAACATTTCTTGATACTGTAGGCTTGTACTACATTGTTCTCTTTATACTTTATTTGTAGTCTCCTTATGTTATGTCTGTTAAATGGTTATGGCAGTGCTCTATCACATGATATTTTTAAGCTAAAGGGATTGTTGCTACCAATGCTTAATAGTATTAACTACTTAAAATACATTGTTTCAAGAGCACTCTTATAAATATCTCCTTTACTTTGTTTTGCTCTGTTTTCCTTCAGGGAAAATCACTGGAGCAGTAAAACACAGAGATGAGATTTTCTCCCTAATAGCTCATACCAAAAACTCATACCATACTGCGATGCATATATGGATATAACTAACCATCTTACTCATCAGTACATCAGTATTCAGAATTGTCATAGATTTCACTTAAATAATCATTTAATTTGAATCCCTTCAGAAGGTTTATCTGCTTCCATTTCAGTAACGTGCCTCACATCCAAACACATTGAACGCTGCAACTGAATAATATTTAATGCACACTAAAAGGATTAACATATAGATTATTGATAATATCTGATACAAATAGACTAATGCAGATTTTTAAAATAATGTTAGAATGAAAAGTATGCCTGGAGAATACACTGGGTAGTATGAAAAAAGAGATGTTCCTTACCTGACCATTTTTAAAATGGTCGTTATTGGTATTGGATTCAGCATCATCTACTTAATCTTACTTTTTGCCCCAAAAGCAACCACAATGTTTCTGTTATAAATAGCAATAGCAATAGCACTTAGACTTATATACTGCTTTACAGTGCTTTACAGCCCTCTCTAAGCATTGTACAGAGTCAGCATATTGCCCCTTACAATTTGGGTCCTCATTTTATCCACCTCGGAAGGATGGAAGGCTGAGTCAACCTTGAGCCTGGTGAGATTTGTACCTCCAAATTGCAGGCAGCCAGCAGTCAGTGGAAGTAGCCTGCAGTACTGCACTCTAACCAGTGCGCTCTAATCTAATTAATTTATTAATAAATCTATATATTATTAATTAATCTAAGATCCAAGAGGGACTTTGTGCAAAACTATAGGCATTTCTGACTTCGATGGAAATTCTGTTATATGTTATTTTATAAATTGCTCAAAAGTATTTCTGCCATTCCACTACCCAACAGTCCTCCCCATGCATACACTAGCTGCATTCACAATACGTGGTTAGCTGAACCATGGCTTACTAAAGGCACCAAACTGAGCAGGTTTACTAAACAAATTAGCTATTCACATTTTAGTCTTTCTATTCAGGGAAGCAGAGGAGTCACTGGAAGACCTGGAAAGAGCTGCCTTTCTGACAATAGCATCTTTTTACACAGGGGATTGTTACTGGATTAAAAAGCCATTCTTGTTCCGAGTTTTCATTTTTCATTCATATACCATGGATCCCTTTAGTCTTTTTGGAGAGCATTTAATGCCTAGCTATCTTCCTCCCCCAAGGATGGATTTGTATTGATTTGGGACAAGGGATCTGGTGGAAGCTGATAAAAGCCTTGACATTTGTGTCCTTGGAGTCTCAATTTGAGTTCTTGCTGTGCCTTCCCAAGGATTGCCGAGCATGTGATTTTAAGGTCTAAGAAGCAGAAATGGTTTTCAGGACAAAGATAAGGTTGCTTGCCCAATTCTAACCATACGTATTAATTAATTCTCCAGTTTACTCCAGTAATGACGCCTTCATGCAGTTTTTAGGCTGTTAAGGGTAGAAAATGACAAAAGCAGGCCACAGGGGAAGGGAGAGGGAGGGAGGGAGGGAGGGAGGGAGGGAGGGAGAGAGAGGAGAGAGACCCCTCATAAGCAAAAACAGTCTTTCTATGCATGCTCACCAGGGCACAGAGCAATATTGCAAGGCTTATGCTGTGTCTCAGGTCCATCACACGATCTTCCCCCATACTGAGGAGGTATACATGACCTTGTCCTAGTTCTTTGGCCTCGACCACATGTGAATGAGCACAAACTCCAAGGTGACCATTCCTCCCAAACTCCATGTACTGTAATAAAGCAAACAGGCTTTAAGAAGGAAAGAACACCAGTAACAAAATGATTCAAAACAAACAGAGGAAATGATAAGAGGCATTACATGGCCAACGTCAAAGAGAGAAAGAATAGCAATCCCACTGTTTACAAATAGCGATTAATGGATTTTAGAGAGCACACTAGTACTGGATAGAAGAAAGCTCTCTTGAACACTGATCGTTAAGCCAACTCAGGACTCCAGAGTTAATGTTATCCAAAGGAAATCTAATTTAATATACTTTAGAATGTATAGGTTTGAAATATGGACAGAGTCATAGCCTCTGGATCTAGTCTAGAGAGCTATGAGAATCCTAGAAAATCAACAACTTCTTCATAAATGCTATTAACTTTAATAAATTTCAATGAAGACAGCAGATCTACACGCTAAAGTAATTCTAGACACATAATTGAGTTTTCCTCTAGAAAGGAATGTATCAATATTATCATTAAACAGCTTCAAGGATGTGGTGTTTCACCTTAGGTTTGAAATAGATTAATGACACAAAACTTCTACTAATGACTAGGAATAAATAAATGGTAATATTCATATATAAGTACTCTTAGAACAATAACACTTAGTAACACAGGCTTCTTTAATATAGCCTTAATAGTCATCTCATATTATAAAACCATGACATAATGTGTATTTGGTAACAGTATGTTGAACAGTACAGCAAATCATCAGGTAGATGGATGAGCCTGAAATTTACCCCATCAAGTGTTTCATCTTAATATAAATGTGAACTAATTGATCTTTGACTAGGCTATGCAAAATGGAAGGAATGCTTATTTATTTATTTATTAATGTATGACACTTTTCAAAACTGGGTTTTTCCAGCCAAAATAAAATGCTTCAAAAACGCAGATGACAATACAATTAATGTTCTTTCTTTATTTTGTAAAAGTTCAAAGCATGACCAAGGTGTGCCATAAAATAGTCCTAAACTGGTTCTACTCTAAGGTATTACTTTATGATAAAAAGGTCATCTATTTATCAAGCTTAAATTATAAATTATATTCTTATTTCCAGCTTCAACACTAAATTTCATTTGCTTGTGTTCATATACAAATGGCACATTTATTCCTCGATTGCTGATATTTCTATTTTGCTCCAAATAGTTCTGAGAATTTGTATTATGAAACCAATTAACATAGCCAAAAGAAGTCACCAGTAAATCCAATTATAATGGGACAAATATCAGGTCTCAGCAAGAAATAGATATATACCTGGTTTGCACTCTTTCAAAATGCAGGGAAAAAGCTCAAGAATGAATGCCACAACAAAAATGTTGTTCAGATGTTGAAAGTATTTTTCTCTCCAACTTACCAGTTTTCTAAATCCACGAGTTTTAGTCAATAGGCAGGAGTGTCCTATATTGTAAAGCTTCATGTACATGCTTTTGATTGATTGATTGATTGATTGATTATGTTATACTATACTATAATACTGATTTATCATATTCTGCTAAAAAGGAACAAAAAGTTTGATTAAAATGTCAGCTACCCATTTAGCATTATGCTTTCTTTTTATTGTAGTTAAACTATAAATGGAACAGAAGTTCTGAGTTCTATTTGGAGCCAATCAAGAGAAGCACGACAAAGGTGCTTGAAGCTAGTTGTTCAAACTTCAACAGAAGTATAGGCTAATGCAATTTAGGTGGAACAACAAGATCTTTTTTGCTAGCCCTGGACCTGTCAGGCAGTCTTTGTCTATTAGCAATAAAGTATAACTGATAGCTTTCCAGATAAAGTTCAGGATGCCCGCAGCTGATCAATAGGAACATCAGCCGAAAAATATATGTGTGGGAATAAACCAACATAATAGTAGTTATTGAGTTTATTTTCCTACTCAATAAATGGACTTGAGTTACCTCCAGCCATAAATTCTGGAGACTTTAGTATTTTATTATTGTTTTCTCTGAATTATACCTTGAAAAACATGGTGCTCATGTCACTAGACATATGTAAATGAGCAGAGAATGTAAAATACTACCCTATTGTATACTTTCATGGGCGTGCTTTTCAGTTCTAAATTCAGATGTCTCAATATCTCCAGACAAAATCTTTCTTCTTTTAACCTAGTGCATTTATTCTCTCCATAACTGGTTTCATTCACTCTGAGGAAAATAAGGAATTTATTGTTGTTCTAATAAGTTCAATAAACACAATCAGGTTTGAACATGAATGAAGCTGGTTTGCCATTAAGTGTACTAATCTCATTAATACTTTTTTTTTTCAAAGGCATGATTACATATTTGGCTTTCAAATAATGATTTAGATACTCAGTAAATGAAATAATGAACTTCATAATTATCTCTCCAGCCATTTGAAATCCTTTAGTCTCTATAAAATATGTTGGCATTTATTTTAAGTATTCAGTTCTAAAAACTATTGCATCAGCTCTGCCAAGGATTCCATTTTCCTGAATGAAAAGCAGCAATTCAGCCTTTCTTTTTTTAAAAAAAAAATATTGCAGCTATAAAAGTTGGTCTAACTCAATTCTACAATCAGACAAGATACAGAATTTTTTTTTAGCAAAGTGGAGCTCCAATTTCAAGCAAAGAGGGCACAAAGTTTTTGCTGAAAATATGTTATGCAATAGGAGGAGGAAATACCAAATTTATATCCCTCTTCTGATTGGATTATCTCAAGCATTTTAACAATAATTGCAAAGTTAAGACTGGTATAACTCATAAGATTAAAAAGTGGCTAGGAGGGATTAACAATTGAAGAGACAAAAGGATATGGGATACTTCCTACTGCAAGCATTCATCATTTCTTGTGATGCTTTTAAATGATATTGTGAAAGATCTATTTGTCCCAGAGTCACTGTAAATCAACAATATCTTCCTTTTTAATTGATTTTCATTTCAATTTACCAGTGTATGCTCAACTGCATGGACAGTTTTTCCTATATGGAGAAAAGCCATTTAGAGACTGTGACAAATCTAAGAGCATGGAAGCTCTCTTTCCAACCTCATGTATGAAGTCCCTCCATCGCGGTAACTTCAAGCAATACATTTGATTTAATCTGGAGAGTAATGTTATAAAGAAATTTCAGGTTTTTATTGCGTACCAAACCCCTATTTAATTAGCATTAGCCATTATTGAGTTTGGTGTGACATAAACCATGGTTAACTGAGAGGTTGAAATTTGTAGAAGTTTGTAATAATTAGCTATAATTCACTTATTTAAACATCTACATTAGTCCCATTTCTCATATGCATTTTTTTTCCTTTCTCATAAACAATAGGAAACTCAGCAGAAACAGCAGATGAAAATCTGGATTCCTTCAGATTTCTTCCCCAATATTCTATGCAAACATGCAGGACCATAGGCAATTTTAAAAAATCAATTTATGTCACTCACTTCTATATCAGAATGCAACCTCTTCAAGTAGTTTTCACTTAATTTAATCATACTTACTTTGGAATTAACATGTATAGGATTGCACAAGAGGTATGTATACAAAGCAGCTCAGACTCCAAATAGCTCAAGTCTGAGGTATGTGAATTTTAGGTTTTACGTGCCCCAGTTTGCTTGGAGCACAAAACAAAATGCAAGTGTTTCAACTCTACCATGCTGTTTCAAGCAAAGTCACTGGAAGTTGTCTTGCCTGCAGTGGTCTATTGGAGAGATATCTTTTGAACTGGTTTTCCTGGACCAGGGGTGATCATTCCACTCTTGCAATTTGCTTAAAATGAGGGGAGTGAGCTGTGAGTGAAGCTTTGCAGGGAAGCAGCAGGCATCCCAAAGAATGAACTCATGAGCACCATGCTTCGTGAATCCACCTATTTCTCCTCTTGTAATACCTTGACTGCCTAGCTACAAAGTAAGCACTGCTTTCTTGGGGGTGGGGAGTGGCAGAGTACATTGCTATATGGATGTTGGGAGTTTTGTGCATGTGTGAAGAACATACAGGAACATACAAAACAGAAAGAAAATACTAACACTGGACAGCATTGTTTTGATTAGTCTCCTGGGCTGAAGAATGTGAATAGTGTGTGTGTACACACACTCTTCATGTTGACCTTTGTTGATTTTGAAATTTAGGATGCCTTTCTTACAATGCAGTGAATCTTCATCTTCAAAAGCACACTTCATCTTCGAATAACAGGTGAAAAACTTCTGAAAACTCCACCACAAGACAAAACAATATGCAGAGAGTGCGCTTACATACCTAAGCTTAGGGATGTTTTGGTAGGCTGTTAAACACTGGCTTTTTGTGTGTGTGTGTTTCTAATTTTGAAACATTTGAAAAAGTTTTTTTTTAAAAAAGGAGTAATTCTAGCTGGCTGATTTGCTGAATTTTTAGAATCCATCATTGCACTATGCTACATTTTCGGCCTTTCGATTGTAGAGACTTTAAAATGTAGGGTTTTAAAATGCAAAGGACTGTTGATTCGGTGCCTCAGCTAATGTGGGGAACATACTCCATCCATATCTTATGAATTATTTTGCAAAGGCATGGCTGAGCTTGTTGCTTTGACTCATGTAAGGACTCTTTCTTCTGACCCTTTAGCATTTCACGGGTAAAAAGAAGAGCTATTTTGTCACCAAGTTTTGTGCATGACTCATGGTTATTCTTTGATTCTCTTTGATTCCTGATTACTGAAGGTATAAATGTAATTTGCAATTATGAAGTAAAAGCTGGCAGTTGGACAGGGAGGAATTTTTTAAAATATATTTTACAGGATGGGCTACACTCTTGAGCAATAGTCCTTCCTTCCTTCCTTCCTTCCTTCCTTCCTTCCTTCCTTCCTTCCTTCCTTCCTTCCTTCCTTCCTTCCTTCCTTCCTTCCTTCCTTCCTTCCCTCCCTCCCTCCCTCCCTCCCTCCCTCCCTCCCTCTTCTTATTTATTTATTTATTTATTTATTAATCAAATTTCTATACCGCCCTACTCCCGAAGGACTCAGGGCGGTGAACAGCCAAGATAAAATACAGATAATACAAATATTAAAAAATCCCTTAAAATTATTAAATATTTCGGCCGAAACACAGATTAAAACACCCAATTTATAAAATCACATTCTTCATGAATAGGAATGAATGTTTGCCATTCCTATCAAGTGAGACATGTAAAATAGGATTAGAATTTTAAAAGGATTATTTTAAAACTTTTTTTAAAAAAAGAAACTGTGTGAATATGGTTAGATTGTTTTGTTTTGTTTCTTCCTGGATGTCCTTCTGCCCTAGAGATCCTTTAAAGGGAATTGAATATTAATGGGTAAATTACAAGCAGGTTTCAAGATTATTAAACAAATCTTAACAAAACATATGAAAATGGAAGACCAAAAAGTACTATGAATTAAATGGGTTTTAAATTGAGAAGAAGGTAAAATATTTGCCATATCAGTGTGGCAAATATGAATTATATGTCATTTCAGATAACTATGTTAAAGAATGGAATTAAGTTTAAAAAGTTTGTTAAAATGGGAAAAACTTCATCATTGCTCAGGGGAATTTCCTCTCATTAAAATGGAAGTTTTGTCTAGAATGTGTTTTGATGTTTTATGTGTTTTGATAACTGATGCACCATTTAAACAGTGGCAAAAGAATGTATCTAAATGTATGTGGCAGGAGAAAAAAAGCATGAGTTAAATATAAGGTATTACAAGATGCAAAGAAAAGGAGAAGACTGGATTTATCTGATTTAAAATAGTATTTTGTAGCTTGCTATTTGGTTTGGATGAAACAGTGGGTATAGCTAAGAAATAGAAGACTTTGGAGTTAGAAGGACATGGCCCAATATTTGGCTGGCATGGACATTTCTGACACAACAAAGTCAAGGTTAATATGGATTTTAAAAATGATTATGTTAGGTGTTCCATATGGAGAATATGGAATAGACACAAATCTAGTTTGTGCCCGAAAACACCTCTGTGGCTCTCAGCATAAGGAGCATTTTAAAGACCAGAAAAAATAGGAATATATGCCTAACATTGTGAGAATTTTGTCAAAGGGAATATCAAATAAAATCAAGAGAAGAACTGATGGAAGAGGGATATAGTTGCCAATGGTTCTTTTATTTATAATTATTAGAAAGATTTAAAGTAGACAATGAATTCATGGTTTCAACACTGTAAGATTGAGTTTGAGATAAAGTTGCGTATAAATGATGGACATGTAACTGCTAAAATATATAATTTTTTGTAGAAACTGAAATAGAAAAACAAGTAAAATATGTATGATAAAGTAGGTTAAAATTTTGAGTACAATAAACAGAACAATGGGAAAATATAGGATTGAAATTTATATTATGTTATAATTTAAAGATAATTTTTATAAAATGATGTACCATTGTTTAAAATATAAAAAGCCATTTCAAATTTAAATTGGAAATGTGAGCAATAAGAAGTAATATTTTATCTTGTTTGATGGACATGTTAAAAGCGAGAAAATTCTGGATGTAAATACATACACTGATTCAGAGGATTTTAAAGATTAACATGCAGCTAAAAACAAATGTTTTTCTTTTGGAATTGTTGGATAAACAATTGGAAAAAAACGTGGAACTTTGTTTTTGTACAAAGATGCAGCAAGATTATTGTATGCACAAAGAAGGAAAGATTCAGCACTACCCACAATGAAAGCATGGTTGGTGAAGATGGTGGAACTTGCTGAAATGCCTAAATTGACTTCTTTTCAGAAAAAAAAAGAAAATATCTACATTTTTTTTGGCTAATAAGAAATCTTATAGAGTTTTTACATGAAATATTAAAAATGAAAATGAGTTAGAAGTCAGAAGCTACTTCTTCTTTCTTTTCTATTTTATTTTTATTCTTTCTTACACTTTTAGATTTTGCTTGGATTTCTTTACTTTTTCTTTTCTTTTGTTACTTTTTATTAGTTTGTATTACTTTTATATTCTTTTAAAAATATTATGTATGTATCTATCTTTCTATCTATCTCTATCTATCTATCTATCTATCTATCTATCTATCTATCTATCTATCTATCTATCTACCATCTACCTATCATCTATCTAAATTTGTGTGAACAGGGCTATGGAAATTTCTTTCTCTTAACCAAACACTTGCCTATTCATCTCAGAACACACAATGCACTTCAAATGAAAAGTTATGATGGAGAACTTTGAATTCCATACAGTTTAGGATGTTGATTTTAAAAGATTCTCTCTTCAATTGACTTCCAGAAATGTTCTACATGAGGAGGCTGGAGCGAGAAGGCTAGTCCCCTTTCTAGATATATTGAAGGCTAGAAGAGGGTTTAAGTTGTACAAACATAAGAAGATACTTAAAGATAAAAAAGCTGTTTTTATTTTTAAGTAATCTCAAATTATGATTTTGAGTTGCCACAACAGAGAACAACCAAATGGCCTCAGTTAGTTTAAATCATTTCAGCTTCAGATTAACTTTGTAATCATGTAAGCCAATTAGGGAGTAAAACATGTACAATTGTGTCTGTAATTGTTGAGCTATTTTCCAAAGTAAATACTATAAGAATGCTTTAAAATGTTGGAATGCAGAATATCCCCAAATAATGCATTGCTAGTTCCAAAAGAAAGTAATTTGAACAATGACTAATAATTTAAATCACTACATAACCACTAGCCATGTATAAAGAGTAGTGTTTCAAGTGGTTAGCATTCAACAGTTTAAAAATATCCACAAATTCATTTATTGGCTGCTAACACTACCTGGACAGAGGGCAGTGTTATTGCAAACCCTTGATTCTCTTAAAGGGCCGCTGCAGTGTGTCCCGTAAGGTGATACACAAGTTCTGGTTCGCACCTGCGACCCTTGACCACAAGTAACTGAACATGTACTCCACTGGGCCCACTCTTCAGCACCAGATTCACCTGTATTCAAGACAATAAGCAAACATGAATACAATCATGAGTACAGAGCTAGAGCTATACTTAAAAAAACCAAAACAAGCAAAGAATAGTTAAGAAACAATTTTTTAAAAATGGATAACATATTTTTAAAATAAAAGCTCACCTAACTTAAGCATTTTTGGAAAAAAGTATACAATGAGTTAGAAAGTAAGTATATTTCCAAGGTAAAAGGAAAACCAGGTAACGAGTGGCATTAAGGAACAAGCAAACCTAATCTTGTGTGTTAATTTATTTTTATAATATTTGTTCTGTTTCCCAAATTGTAACAAAACAAAATGAAAGTGGAATCTTAGAGTTCTTCATCTCTTTGTCAAAGAAACTGAGTGAGGCAATTTCTCCCAAAATTTTGTGAGATGGGAAAGTATGACTTTTATTGCCAATTGTGAGTGACAACAGGAACAGTTGTTTTACTTTCTTGGGATGAGAAAGAATAACTTTCTCTCCCTGTTAGGACTAATATTAGCAAAATGATGACTGCCCACCATTTTGTATCAACCAATTGCCAAAGGCTTAGCATCATTCTGACAGGGTCAGGCACATCTTGGAGAAATTTCCAAGAATAGTCTGCAGAGCAGTTTTCCCCAATGGGGTAGTGAGAAAAAAAAAGGGGGGGGAATCTATTTTTCCCATAAAAGCTTGCTTACTTACATAGAAATCTTATTTATATAGCTTTCCATCTCACAAGCAAGTAACTCTAGGTGGCATTGAATAAGTTTGAGAAATGTTGGCTTACGCATGAATGACTAAATGTGTCAGCCATGTTCAAGCGTAAAACTATTAGATACAAAAGAATGACTAAATTATAACTTGTTCCTTCAGTGTGAAGGTGCAGTGTTAACAGAAAGAGACTTTTCTTAAATTTAAAGTATTCAATATGTGCTTTACTTTCAGACAGAGTTACTTTTTTTTCTATTAAAAAGTCCCTACTCCAAACTTTATAATGCGGGAAGGGCAAGGCTATTGAATGGTAACAGCAAGAGAAAGCCAAGATGTTACGAGTGTGCTGCTGTGCTTCAGATTCAATTCTGTAAAGGTCCTTTAGTTTGCACAGGGATGGAAATGTAGTACCTACCATAGCAGTTACATCATTTCTGGGGTTCATGTGGCAGCTATGCGATCCCAGGGAACAATGTGACTGCATTAAAGGGTGGTAGGCAGATAAAGCACTTTTTTTCTGAACTGTTTCTGAAGCTGTGCACATCCATTGTTCTTTTCCTCTACTACGCTGATGAATCCTGCCCAGTTTCAAATAAATACAAACCATTCTACTCTTGTGCCCTAAAAAAGACCACACAACACTTTTTTTTAGACCAGGGGTTAAGCTAAACCAAGGGCTAAGGTCTAAGTTTTTAAATGGCATGTAATGAGCCACATTCCAAAAAGTGGGTAGGCCAAAGCAAAGGAATAGATATATTCAGAACAAAACTTAATATGATGAAAAAATAAATCCACCTGAAATTAAATTAAAGTATGATAATGTTCCATATACTGAACATTGTCTTTTTTTGTCACCTTAAAAATAAAACTCAGTAATGATATTTGAAGGGGGGGGGGCTTTCTTTCCTGGATAATTACAAAGATACAGATAGTCACTGCTCTTATCAAGTTTCTGACTTTCCACAGAAACAAAAAAAAAATGTAAATAATGTCTTTCTTTTATGCTTTTACAGAAGAAGACATTCAGTTCATCCATATTATCCTAAAATCAATTTAAGGATAAAATCTAGCAGCCCTGTTCATTTCATTAAGAAGTGGAGTGAGAATAATGGGAATCACTTGTGTTTATTTATTTTCTGGCTTTGGCTTGATACATGAAATCTTATATGATTATGCTTAACCTACTTCTTAACTTTTCAAACAGTAAATAGCCTAGTTCTTAATTTTTCAAACAGGAAATAATGCTGAAACCATTAAAGAGTTGCTAGGGTTTTCCCAAGCAAGAAACATATAGTATTTTTCTCTTTCTCTTTGCCTTTTCCCTTCCTTCCTTCCTTCCTTCCTTCCTTCCTTCCTTCCTTCCTTCCTTCCTTCCGCCTGACTTCCTCTTCCTCAAGAATAGGAATGAATGTTTTCCATTCCTATCAAGTGAGACATGTAGAATAGGATTCTGTAGTTAAAACATTGAGATGGAAACAAAACTTTACACTATCTATAGCATGATATACTCTGAAATATATTAACCAACATTCTAGTAAGACATCTCTAGGTTCAATATGTCTATCTGCACAGAAATCCTAGTGCTAAATATGTTATTTTTTTTTTAAAGTTTCACATTTGGGAATGAGACTTTGGCAATGTGGTTTCCAAAATATAACATGACTAAGGGATTTTTACTTACTGCATTAGTTGTGACAAGTGTTGATGGATAGATTGATTGACAAAATGAAATGTATCTAACTAGAAGAAATCAGCCATTATCATAGATATGACTGACATTAGGTTAAAAAGCAGGGAGATGGATAAGGCATCTCAAATATGGAATGTCTATGGAGATTCTCAGTCATCCAGGTCATGGTGGTCCCAAAGATGCTTTTTTCAAGAGGCAACTGGACTTTCTTGTTTTTCTTTGAAGACGCTTTGCTTGAAGACGATCCAAGAAGCTTCTTCAGCTTCAGAAGCGAAACGTCTTCAAAGAAAAACAAGAAAGTCCAGTTGCCTCTTGAAAAAGCACATTTGGGTCAAATATGGAATGGGATTTTAAATGTTTGCACAGATTCATTCCTATCTCATTGTCTGCTTCAGACATGTAAGTAAGTGACAAGAGCCTTCAAGAGGGGCATATATATCTCCCCTGAACAGCCTTCAGGAGCACATATATCTCTCTGTGCCCCTCTACATTCAAAACTGGGAGCAGGAAAGGAGGGTACTATGGCTGTGTAATGTGACTATGTAATATGATGTAGTGAGGGAAAGGTAGGAAGCCTGCTCATCTGCTTCACAAAGATTACGAACTGTTAACAAAACAGTGAAAAAATTGTTAAAGATTTTTCTTATTCAAGATTAGTAGAACGAGCTAACAGCGCTCTGTTGTGGGTAAAAAAAAAACATTTAAGGTGTGGTAAATGCTGAGAGTGTTAGGCTATAAACAGTATGTAACTTTAGGAGGGATTTGAATTTTGACACATGCAACTGACTTATGAACTACTCTGCTGCCTGTGGAAGTTTTTCTAGGTCTGCCTTCAAATACTTCACTGATGGTTGTGAGACCATATTGAACGATATAAGCTGAGATGCAGAAGCCTGATTGGAAAGGAAAATTTGGATAATTGAGGGCATCACTCCATTTTGGAGTTTTCTCCATCCTTCTCTGACCTTGGTCCAGGGGTGGGCTTTAAACATTTTAGCAAGGGGTTCTCTGCCCGGTTGCTGTGTGGATGTGGCCATGATGGGTGTGGCCTAGTCAGCCTCCTGCACCATAGCAGGGATGGTGGGGGTGGTTTGCAATCCCCGGGCACCGGAGGCTTTCCTTGAGCCTCTGGGAGGGAGAAAACGGCCTCCCCAAGCTCTGGAGCCAGAAACGGGGCCGTTTCTGGCCTTCCTGAACTTCTATTAGGCTTATTTTTCACCTTCCCCGAGCCTCCGCATGTGCCCTGCACTTACCTACATCCAAAACGGGCTGTGTGGGGACTCCTGGGAGGGGCGGGGTGGGGTGGGCGGGGCCAGCAAGGAGTGGGATTTTGGGGTTCTCCGCACTGCACAGAATCTTAGCTAGAGGTTTTCCCGAACCTCTGCAAACCCCCAGCAGCCCACCCCTGCCTTGGTCCCATAGCTTAACGATTCAATGGAGTCTCTATGTATGGCTTTGTGTACTGGGATAAAATCTGCTAGAAAAGGATAGCACGAGAAGTTCACATCTACCAGTTACATTTGTACCTTAAATCAGGAAGCAATCTGTTGGTTTGTTATTGAACAATTCTAGGATTCATTAGATTGTGGAACAGGTTTTTGTCTGTGGCAAGTCAGAGGGGAACAAGCATATGACTGCACTATTCATGTCTCAGGAGACAGCTTTCCACATTGCATACACCCCAGTACTGAGCTTCGTGCACTCCATTGAATTAATTGGTCCTTACTGTCAACTGGGATTTAACTTTCACTCATGACTTGCTCATGGTAATGGGACTGAAGATTAAGAAAGGCCCTCTTCTCTGTGTCTAATTAAAAGTTATATTAGAAGTATTTTCTTGACTGCACCAAGCCTATATAACTAAGACATGAAGAGATGGCAGCTGTGGAATACATACATATTATTTTTATAATACATGCCAGAATTCTAGAAGCATATGCTGCCATTAGTCGTGCCTGAGCAAGTCCCACACATTTTATTGAATGTACTCAATCCTTTTTAAAAAGAGGTACATGTAGCACATAACCCACTGAGTTAATTATATCTTTTCCCCAAGGGTTTGAATAGATGCTGGACATTTAGGAGGGCCCTGTGGAATCAGATCATCGTACAATGATTTGCATTAAAACATCAGAAGGTTTAATTTTTGCTTACATTCAGCATGAATTTATTTTGTCTGGAGCAGATTCCTAAGGTCTTGCTACCATCCTAAACACTAAGAGTGATCTGAACTATAAACAAATGCAAAAGTACATTTAAAAAGTAGCCAAAGTAAAATGTATTGAGTAAAATGGCCCACAAATCTATATCACACTTACCTGGATGATAATTTTAAATTCTTAATACCTAAAGAGAGGATAATATGGAGGAAAGCATAACTCATGGTTGGAGAATATATACAGTCATGCTGCAGACATGTGCTGTTAGGGCCAATGAACACTTGTGGACTTTTTTTTTTTTTTTTGAAACATGGTGATGATCAAATTCTTCCTCCAATGAACATCTAGCACCTTCATTTAATATATTCCCCACCCACCCTCCCCTCTTCACTGAAACTAAAATAAAAAAAGATACATGATAGGGATACTTCATTATGAACCCACATCAGTCCATGTCAGTGCAGGAAAAGGGTCTTTTCTTGTTTTGAAGGGTATACATTTATTTGAGAATAAAAATCCTACAGCTTCTTCATCTACAAAGGCTTCTCAGTTCCCTTCAATGGAAAAGGCAGGACACATATGGGAAAAACTAGTCTTCCATTCTCCACTGAAGTGAAAGTGTAGCTGCCTGAAAGCAGAAAAACTGTGCATTCACTAGAGAAAAGCACAAAATGTATTCTGGATGGAGGTGTTTCAATGTCAGCAGTGCAGAGTAACCAGACACATGAATGCAGCATAAAAATAAGGGTTTTTTTCCCCTTAAAATATCTCTTACATCAACATTTGACTTTTCCCCCATTTTTAATTATTTTTTGTTTAAAACAGAGAAATGAGTTTATAGATATCACAGCAAATCCATTCTGAACAATTTTAACTGCTACTCATAAATAAATATACGATATGACAAATAATCAGAGTTTATCACCTAGGCTTTTTTAAAAAAAAATACATAAAGAAAAATAAACAAGGAATAACTTCAAGTCACAGAAACAAATGAATGCCGTTTCTAATTCCGCTTATCAATCTTATTAATTTCCGAGCAAGTACAGATAAATGTAGATGCATGTTAGGAGAGTCTAATAATGCTACTGAAGGCAATACAACATTAATTTTATCACAAGAAAAGAAAAGGTTCACAGTGAATCACATATGCAATGATCAGTACTAAAAGAAAATCAGAATGGAAAAAGGAAGAGATGGACTAGATATTAGTAACTGTGTTGAAAAACAAGAGCATAATATTTTGCAATATGAATTAACCTACAATATGCAAGCTACAAGTGGCTTTGCTCTATGTTAGACAAGTGGTTTTTGTTTGAAAAGGCTGATATAAGATACTTGATTATCAAATCAGGATTTTTGAAAATGCTTTGGGGAGTGGATTTAAATATTCATTTTCTTTGAATCATAAGAACATTTACTCAGAAGGGCAGATGTATTTATAGTGTTGTTCTCTATGGATCACTGTAAGTGTGTTGAAGTACGTGCTTGAGCATTATTTCATCTACAGGCTACTATACTGTAGCAGACAATCGCACCAGTGATGGGTTTCAATTTTTTTTTACTACCGGTTTTGTGAGCGTGGCGTGGCTTTGTGAGCGTGGCTTTGTGGGTGTGGCAGAGGAAGGATACTATAAAATCTCCATCCCCACCCCACTCCAGGGGTAAACTACTATAAAATCTCCATTCCCTTCCCACTCCAGGGGAAGGTTACTGCAAAATCCCCATTTCCTCCCGATCAGCTGGGACTCAGGAGGCAGAGAATAGATGGGGATGGGGCCAGTCAGAGGTGGTATTTACCGGTTCTCCAAACTACTCAAAATTTCTGCTACCGGTTCTCCAGAACTGGTCAGAACCTGCTGAAACCCACCTCTGAATCACACCATTTTATGGTAATTCTGTGAAAATACAAATCAGACTGAGAAACCTTGGGTCATAAGAAGCTGGCGTTATTTGGCTGCTTGAATGTCCAGAAAGGCCAAGTCCTGTTGTGATTGCAAAAGAGAGATGTGATTAATGTTCTTTTTTAAAAAATCAAGATAGTACATTTTCAGCGATGAATGGAGCCTCAATTGGATCAAAGCTAAACACTTTAAAAATAATCATATAAGGTTTTTAACTATAATAAAAGCAATGGGAGTTAAATTGAATTGGACTGGATCATATCAATATCTTCCAATTCAAATTATCAGCTTTTCAGGTCTTAAATTATAGTTCAAAGAACCCTGTTTTCTATCTGATGAGATTAAGAGATTATCAAAAATTATTTATATCAGAAGTTTATTTGATAGAATCATGACTGTCTACACACAGAGCCTCTACAGCATAGAAAACATTTCACACTGAAATGTACTGTAGGACACATGAAAGAATATTACACAAATGTGTGTAGAGGGCAGATCACATGATTCCTTCCTCCAATATCAGAACATCAATATGGAGAAAATTTATCTCAACGGCCTTTTGTTTGCTGTTGCTTTATTTGTGTCCATGGCCTCACTGCACAAAACTCAACCATACTGGAGAAGTAACTGTGTGCAGAAGAAGCTCTATATTGGCCAGATTATGGTGTTATTTTGTGCTTGATGTTTGAGTGACCTGATGATATGTATTGGGCCATAAAATATGTCTGCATTTAGGAAAATCAAATGGCTAGATGAAATGAAAACTGCCTTGTATTAGGTTTCATCATTGTCCACCTAATTTAATGACTGGTAGGGAGTAGCTTCTCAAGATTTGAGGGTAAATAAATTTCCAGCACTGTTTGGAAATGCTGAGGGTTAAACTGGATATACTGCTGCTTGTGAAGGAGGTGCTCTGTCACTTGAGCACAGCTTGTAATTTTTAATCATACCTCATTTCCTAATATGAATTTATAGTCACTGTGCTTAAGAAATGCGGTATTCATTCTTGTTGAATTGTTAATCATAGGGAAAGGCAGGCTAAAATCTTTTGCACATTTTTCTCTATGTCCCATTAGTAAAAACGGGGTTGATTTCTAAATAGACATGGGTACACCATAATACAAAATCTAAGTAGAGTATTGAGACACTTACTTGTGCTATTTATTGAACGTAATTTGTCACCCAGTAATCTGAACCTGAAGCTGTGAAACCTCTGCCATTCACTCTACATATTTAGATCTTCTTTTTTAAACACACACATATACACACTAAATTATATACTTTTTTCTGAATGTGTGATTAACTATGGTTTTTAAACTTAATACAACTTTCATATTAAAATAAATATGTTTTAAAAGCTTCATATTGATTGCATGTGTATTGGACACTTGTCTAAGTCTTAGATCTTTTATTTTATGAGTTTTAACTGGTGGTTAAAAAAAATAAGAATAAATGGCTTTTTAAAAGTATCAGCTTAGAAAACTGACAAATATGCAGCAAAAGATTATGGAGACATGCAGTGGCATTGCTAAAATTAAACACAGTAAGGAGATAAAAGGTAATTAATGTATTACCAGTTTGTGCCATAAATTTAGCAGCATCAGCTTGTTCCTGAGGGACCCTTTTTTCATGAACAGATCGAGGTCGCTGACTTTTAATTGTATGATCTCCCATCATTCCAAATTCTAAAGACAGAATAAAGGTTTATGAAAGCTTGTGCGTAGACATTTCTCAAAAGGTCACATACTATCTCATGCAGTTGTTTGACAAAAATACCTGAAGAGGGCATTAGTAGAACATCAGTTTACAAGGCCTGTTTTTGCTTTGTTTTATATTGTTTTAAATGCCTCAACCTGTGTTTGGAAAGAGGTTTTAATCTAAAACTTGTTTAAAGTTATTTTTTAAAATATATATATATATATATATAAATATTTCAGAATTGTGATACATTAAAAAAAAACAGCCGTTGTACAAAATCAGTTATTTAGGCTACATACATTATATTAAGAAATAATATTTAAATCAGTGCAAACCACACCAGAAAATTACCACCAACGCATTAAGTGGTGTCATTCTGCAATAAAGCTTGGTGCTTCTTGCTGAGATCAATGGTTTTCCTGCTTAAGCCACCCAACCAGTGGAATGGCAAAGAAACTTTCTTGAAAGCAGTACAAATGTATTGTAATGACGGGGCCAAAATGCCTTGTGTAATCTGGATGCAAAAGCAGCTGTGTTTTACTTTCATTGCTTCAGAAAACTCTCTGCTACAAAAGACATGGAAGTCCCTGGGCTTTTTCCTCCCTGCTGTTCATTCTAAAACAGAATCACTCTTTGATTTTAATAGGGGGGAAAAGCCTATCTTAAAATCTTCTGCATGGAAATCATGAAATGCTATTTAAAACACAAGACAGCACTGCTAATTTTTCTCAGTGCCTTTGGCAAATCACTTAATCTCCAGCAGTTTAAACCTAATTTTTTTTTATTGCTCATAACTATGTGCCCCAACACCTTTAAAGTGCAGCATCACAACATATGGCATTATTTTAGAAATAGAAACAACTGTTCTGGCAGAATTAGCATCAGTGTGACAGGCTCTACTGTTCATTGCCACAAGTAGCATGCACAGATTTCATAACCCAGAAACAGGCAGGCCTACACCAGTAATTGAGCTAAACCAAAATTTCCTTGTTCTTTTTCTTAATCTTCTTTTATGAACCAGGTAACCAGGAGCCTCAGTAGTGCAGTGGTTAGAATGCAGTATAGCAGTCTGACTCTGCCCATTGCCAGCAGTTCGATTCTGACCGGCTTAAGGTTGACTCAGCCTTCCATCCTTCCAAGGTTGGTAAAATGAGGACACAGATTGCTGAAGGCAATATGCTGGATCTGTAAACCACTTAGAGAGAGCTTTAAAGCACTATGGAGCAGTATATAAGTGCTATTGCTATTTATATCAAGTGAGCAAGTTTGGTTAAGACATCAGGCCAGAAACCAGAAGACTATGGGTTCTAGTTTAGCTTTAGGAATGACTGACCAGATGAGTGACCTTAGACTAGTCCCTCTCTCTTAGTCCTAGGCAAACAACTTCCAAAATCTTTCCAAGAAAACTGCAGGGATTTGCCAAGACAATAGCTAAGTCAAATATTGACTAGAAGGCACAATCCTGCCCCTTCCCCCCATATATTTATAATTGCTTTCATGCTAAAGTCTAGGAGTATGAAAGGATACACATCTAGACACATATATACATACACAGGGAATTCCACTTGAATGTATATTACTTTTCAAAATTTAGTAAGAATGAACTGTGATGATAGCAGCAACTGTATCGTCATTGCAGCTACTGCACATGGAATTCTCATTTTAAGATACCTGTTCTTGTGAAAACTATAATGCCTCCTGTTAGTAGAGGACAGTTATGAAATTCATGTTGCCTGGGAATTTTCTTCTCTTCTTATATAGGCAGTCCTCAACTTATGATCCCAATTGGAACTGGAACTTCCATCGCTAAGCAATGAGTTGCACCCAAGCTATATGACCTTTTAGCCATAGTTATTTAAGCCAATCATGCAGTTGTTAAGCAAACCAAGCTTCCCCCATTGACTTTGCTTGTCGGAAGACTCCTGGGAATGTTGTAATTGGCAATCACATGACACTGGGAAGATGCAGTCAGTGTAAATGCATGGTAGTTCCCAAGCATCCAAATTTTGATTATGCAACCTTAGGGATGCTGGAATGGCTGTATGTGCAAGGACCAGTTATAACTCACTCTTTTCTGCGCTGTTGTCATTTTGAATGGTTGGGAGACAAACACAACCTGCATTGACGTAATTTTCTTGTCAAATATTAGGATAATTTCTTAAAATTGTTTAATTGTTCAATTTCATTCTTTAAAATAGAATGATAATAAAGAGAGAATTGCAAAGAGAGCATAAAATGTATTATTTAAAAGATGTTTGATATTTGAGTAACTTGTGAAATTAGAATTAGTTAAAAGTTATTTGAGTCAAAAATGACTCAAATAACAAATAACAATAACAGAATTGGAAGGGACCTTGGAGGTCTTCTAGTCCAACCCCCTGCTTAGGCAGGAAACCCTGCACCACTTCAGAAAAATGGTTATCCAATCTCTTCTTAAAAACTTCCAGTGCTGGAGCATTCACAACTATTAGAGGCAAGTTGTTCCACTGATTAATTGCTCTAATTGTTAGGAAATTTTTCCATGGTTCTAGGTTGCTTCTCTCCTTGATTAGTTTCCACCCATTGCTTCTTGTCCTACCTTCAGGTGCTTTGGAGAATAGCTTGACTCCCTCTTCTTTGTGGCAGCCCCTGAGTTATTGGAACACTGCTATCATGTCTCCCCTAGTCCTTCTTTTCATTAAAATAGACATACCCAGTTCCTACAACCGTTCTTCATATGTTTTAACCTCCAGTTCACTAATCACCTTTGTTGCTCTTCTCTGCACTCTTTCTAGAGTCTTCACATCTTTTTTTACATAGTGGTGACCAAAACTGGATGCAGTATTCCAAGTGTGGCCTTACCAAGGCATTATAAAGTGGTATTCACATGATCTTGATTCTATCGCTCTGTTTATGTAGCCCAGAACTGTGTTGGCTTTTTTGGCAGCTGCAGCACACTGCTGGCTCATATTTAAATGGTTGTCCACTAGGATTCCAAGATCCCTCTCATAGTTGCTACTATTGAGCGAGGTACCACATATACTGTACCTGTGCATTTTGTTTTTCTTGCCTAAATATAAAACCTTACTTTTTTCACCATTGAATTTCATTTTGTTAGACAGCAGCCAATGTTCAAGTCTGTCAAGAGCCTTCTGTATCTTAAGCCTATCTTCTGGAGTGTTGGCTATTCCTGCTAGCTTAGTGTTGTCTGCAAATTTTATGAGTTCCCCATCTATCCCCTCGTCCAAATCATTGATGAAGATGTTGAAGAGTACTAGGCCTAAAACAGAGCCTTGGGGTACCCCACTGCATACCTCCCTCCAGTAGTGGGTTTCAATTTTGGTCACTACTGGTTCACTCGTGGGTGCATGCGCACACTCACGTGACACTTCTGCGCATGCGCAGAGACGTCTGGGCGGTGGGTGGAGCCTCCACTACTGGTTCGCCCACCACTGCTTCCCTCCATGTAGATGCAGTTCCATTGAGGACTACCTTCCATTCCAACTCATTCCAATTATCTGTGTCTAAACCCATAAATAATAATAATCTGCCAAGGGTTAGTACTACTCTGCAATTGGTTTCAAGTTCTGGTAGTCAATCAACCCAATCTCCAGCTGCAAAATATGGTGACCTCACCATATTAGAATAGTCTATTAGAATAGTCTCCATTTTTGTCACTATCGTTTCTTGCTTTCTGACAGTTCCTCTGTGCACAGAGAACGAGCAGTCAGTAGTTACTTTTCCATCAAGTGGAAAAAGCAGCAAAAAAGGAACAGGCCATACCTCTGACCCTATTGGTTCTGTCTGAAGTAACCACCAGCACCACCATCAACAACAACCACAACAACAAGGCAGTTGATAAGAGTCTATGATAATAACTTTATTGTTGTCGACACTGAATCTTTCCTAAACTGGACCCTTAGAGGAAATCTCAATCCCATTCAAGACTCTTAAAATCCTGAGATAGGAGTAAGGGTCTTTTCTGATTGCCTGAACTCTCAGCTAGTTCTTGATTTGTCCTTCCTGTTTCTCTTGGTAGAAGTAAAAATAGCAAGCCAGTGCTTTGCTAGCTTATCTAAAACCATTTGAGAGGCACAAGCAAGTCAATGTTGTTCCAGGAAAGACAGAGTTTCTAATTACTGTTTAAATTTCCAGTTCTGAGTAGGGAACAATAACTTTCTTGAGGTTCCATGTGCCAACGAACCTAGCCACAACTTTAAGCCTTTCAAAAACTGGACAATTTACAGCAATATATGCAAGCTTCATGCAAAAGAGTGCAGGCTTAATGGAAAGAAAGCAAACATTCAGTTGATCAGAGAGCAACTAGAATGATTGGGTGGGAGTAGAAATTTCTTGAATTTCACCTGTTTTCACTGGGCAACACAATATTTTCAGAGCCAATGTTTGCAACAATGATATGGCTTTTCTGCAGGAAGAGCTTCCAGAATCCTTGAGGAAAACACCATGTGGAATCATTCCTGATGAGAATAGGCCTTTATATAACAGCACAATCTTTTGTTAGGGTGCCACAAGACTATGCTTGTAGATACCAAACCTATCTGCAAATCATCTGATATGTTGCCATTGGCACATGTTGCTGTCCTTTTATTGTTAAGTTTCATTTCACCATAAAGGCACCTGATGCTCTTTTTGACCCATTTCCTTTCTTCTGCAGTTTTCTAATTCATTTCTGTCATACAATGTGAAAGTGCATAAAATGGCTAGAATCATTTGCAGCTTCTTCTCATTTCCCAACGTTTCATCTCAAGTGTTCTCTCATCTCTGTATTTTGCTGGTAGAATTTTGTTTTCATCACTAGATGGCAGGAGATGCCTTAACTTGAACTGCAAATGAGCTGCAGTAAAATCAGAATCTAACTACTCTCCCTCCCCACCTGCCTTTCTCTATCTCTCCTTCTTTCCCTGTTCCAGAAAATCAAATCCAAAAAATTAGCAGCAGAATATTCTCTTGAGGAGAGCTTGAATAAAAACAGAATCCTAAGATTAAAAACCTAATAAAGGATGAGAAAACTAAGGCAATTCTGAGAGTTTTCTGCCATCCAGAAAATGCCTTGCTAAATTAACTGGATTGACATGACTGAAGTGTCGGAACAGAGCACAACTGTACTCTTTCCTAGTTATGATGTGCCACATTTAGAAGCATAATATTGAAGTCTTGGTTTACATATCCCCACATGCAGTTGTCCCTAATAAAGTCTATCTGGAAGAAATGTGAAATAATCCATAGCATGAAGGCAAAGATCTAAATAAAACGCAACAATCAGACATTGTCAATAATTATTTCATGCCAACCTGGACATTGGAGTATGATTTGGGGGCATAAGAATGTTAATTAGAATAAAATAATAATAATAATAATAATAATAATAATAATAATAATAATAATAATAATAATAATAATAATAATAATAATGGTGTACGTCAGTGACAAAAAGTATGATTGAAGAGCCAGGAGCCCCTGGTTCAAATCTCATAACAGTCACAAACTCAGGAAAATGGCTGAGATGAATCTGTTTCTTGTGTTCCCCTCTCTCCTTTCTACTATCAGGTTAGCAGAAATAATACTGACTTGGCAAAGTTGTTGTCATTATTGTTGAACTGATACATAGCTATGATTTAAATACTAGACAGCCATACATAAATAAATGTGCCAAGTATGACTACAAATATGGCTACAGTTCCTCTGCTTCACAGCATAATAAATTCAGCTGGAAGTATGAAAAATTTCCTCTTAATTTACAGGACAGCTAAATTGTGCATCTTATTCCTATACATGCAAACCTAAGGCAAGTGTTGGCTGTTTATTTTATGGGAAGATGGAATCAATTTCTTTGAATTATTCAGAATGTGTTGTTAATTTTGGCTGGCTGCCTCAACACACGGACATTAATGCAAAGGGTTTCCCACTCCTCTTCCTAGTTGGGAGGGATTTTCACAATAGCTGGTGGAAGAAGACTTAAATCTCCCTCCCCCTGCAGTTTAGGGCAATTTCAGTTTAAATTCCTTCCTGTCCCAACTTTCCATGATTAAAGAAACACATTAAAACTAAGCTGATGTGGCTAAATATTAACATAGTTTAAGCCTCTTAAACTTAGGTTAATAGGTTAAATCTCTCTCACTTTCCAGTCTGTTGCCTATTGGGTCTTTCTCTCTTTGTTTGTGTATGTTATATGTGTGTGTGAAGAGAGAAAGAGGAAGGGAGGGAAATGGGCAGCTAAGACCTAAAACAAAATTCCTAAAACTGTTTTAATATAATTTGAAAACCAAGAAAGGGCAGAAATTGCACAAGATAGCTAAATCTCACATGATTACATGATAGGTTATGGTCATTTTCTTAACAGCAGGGTTTTTAAAAAAAATTTTAAAAACATTTTTTTTTGTACAACCTAGTTGTCTTAGTCATCACAAAGTTCTCCAGTAAAATCACATGGTAGCGCTCACTGTCATAAAAGATTGCCAGCACAAGGACTAAGGCCATTTAATTAATTCAAGACCTTTAATTTCAATAATCATCACAATTGCTAGATGAGAAAATATAACAGCTTGCAAATGTGGTCATTTGAACTAATCACAGTGGTTTCTAACTTTAAAAGAAATAAGTTGTTTGTTGGGTAGATTTAGGTCTCTTATTCTAGCTTTGTTAGTGGTATTGTCTAATGGTGTAGACTAGGAGTGTCAAACTCACATTATCATGGCGGCGTCACGTGATACATCGTGACTTTTTTCCCGTTTGCCAAACCAGGAATGGGTATGGCCAGCGTGTGACGCATCCGGCCTGCAGGCCCTGAGTTTGACAGCCCTGGTGTAGACTATCAATGTAGTATAGACACAAGGAAAAAGTCCTTATATCTGATAACAACCTTAGCAACAGTCATGCATGTTCTGCTCATAATCTTACACGTTGTCCTTATTTTCCAATTTTGTTAAATACTCCCAGAGTCAGGGTGGATAAAAATCAATGATTTTTTTTTAAAAATCAAAAAAATCAGATTTTTTTGATTTAAATCGGATTTTTTTGATTTTTATCGAATTTATTTTAATAAAAAACTTTTGGGGTAAAAATCTATCGTAAGATAGTTTTCTATTTAAGATACATAAATAATTTAGTTTATTCAGCATGAAATGGAGCTTAGTTATGTAGCATGAGGCTGTATATTCTGCAACACTGGGACTATCGATGAGTCAACAGTGAGTCAAAGGAGTAGCAGAGATGACAGTTGCTCTTTAAAAATTATGATTTAAATCAAGTTGATTTAAATCAAGCCTTTTTACTAGTGATTTAAATCATGATTTAAATTGTGATTTAAATCAACTCGATTTAAATCAAATCCACCCTGCCCAGAGTATTAAAATTTCAACTCCCTGATATTATATACAGCATGCTGGCTGTTTCATTTTGGAATTGCAGCCTTAACACATTTAGAGAGGATCAAATTGGGAGCTGCAGTTCTACATTAGTGTTTCTCATCAAAGGCTGGAGTTCTGGGATTTATAATTCAGAAATATTTGAGGGCTTCCTCATCCTTTATTGAGAATTAAAGGACATAATGAATTTAATGGGGCTTACTTTTGAGCAAACAGAATGAGAATTGCATTTAAAATATCCTTAATTCTTGCCTGAAAACAAATGTGTTATGTTCTAAATTATGTCATTTCATCTCTTCTTTTTTTAATCTGAAGTAACCTGGAGCAACTGTTTACATATAACATGTAAATTGCATTTTATATTTTCCATTTTTGACGATAATATATTACATATTCAATCTTCTATTGAATATATGTGTGTGTGTGTGTGTGTGTGTGTATGTCATCCTGTTAATACCTTTAGATGTTTCAATTACTATTCATCTTCCTAGTTTATAATGCTAGGAAATGTGGAAGAAACGAGAAGACATTCAGCAATAAACTAGGCTAACTCAATTACAGTAGAAACTGATACACCAATGGAAGACTTGAAGAACAAGGCCAGGGGATCCACCTACACGATCACTAGGATTGAACACTGACTTGATCTCACATAATCAACAACAATCAACCTACTACAGAAATGTCTGACCTCCAGACTGTCAAGGAAAATGAAATTAAACAAAAAAATGTGTGATATTCACAGCATTAGAATACTGTATTAATATTCACGATAAATAATATGTTAACCATTGCAGATACAACTAGATTGTATCTGGTGTGTTGTTAGCTAAATGGAACAGAGACAATTGTTTCAAGGGATTTCTACTTCATTTTACTTCTAGCAAGCTGTACACTGTCTAGGCAGACAGCAGAACTGAGTTAATACCCTAGTTGTTTAGTATTTGGTTAAGAAATAATTTAGAAAACATGGACATTAGGGAAATAATCAAGTCTAAAAAGTACATAAAATGAACTTAGTGTATTCTGTGCCAGTAACTATAGAACAAGATGAAGCACTCTAATTATAGTAGCAACTTAAAACTAAAGCACCTTAGAATAAAATGGTGTTTAAAGCTTCCTGACTCTTTAAAGGAAGTATTTCCTTACAGACCTTGCATTGTAATCCTAATTTATTCTTCTCAATTTTTTTTTGTTAAATAGAGTACAGCCATATATGCTGTATAAAGAAGATGACATAAATTATGTATTACTTTCATTAACCATAATAAAAAATATTGGTCCCCCCCCCATATATTAAATTTTGCTGTAGTTGTCTTCGAAACCCCTTATCACCTTACCATCCAAGGACTACAATTCTTGCTCGGTTGATTTGAAAAATGGCCATGCCTCACTTCCCAGATTTATTTACTGCAATATAAATTCAATCCAGTTCATTTGCTGATCATCAGTAAGCATGCTAGCCAAGACTGTCATTATTGCTTTATATATTATTAATGCAAAATACATGCTTCATAGCAACAGCAACTCCATAGCACAAAAATTAGTTGGGCAATATTTTGCCTATATAGGCCAGGAAGGATGGTCCATCATCAGCCATGTGCTAGGGCAATTTAGCTTAGGGTCTACAGACCACTCTCCATCCTGACCTGAATGAAAAACTGAATGCTAGAAAGCAAAGTTTCCAGCCTCATTTTCATTTATACAAATGTCTTTGGAATACATATGGAACTTTATATGTAGACAATCTTTAAAAATAAAACTTAGTAAATGGCTGCAGTCCAGTACTTTATCAAGAAATGAATTTGCCTGCTCTCTGTTCCAAAAAGATAAAGTCAAAATAAACTGGATTGAAACACAGTGTATTAAACTGATCTGCAACTATATTTCATGATATATTTCCCCGAGAGTATGTTTTATCTCTTTGAACTCATCCAGAGTTACTGTACTTCTGAAAAGAATTGGGCATAGAACTATACAATCGGAATCAAATTTATTGTGTTGAAATGGGATTTACTCTTAGGTTAAATGTACTTAGGACTTCAGGGCACAACTGTCAACCTAAATATATTCAAAATACATTGCAAATGTATTTCACGAGGTTGGATTCTTATATAACTCTACTTAGAACAGACATATAAGAGCCAACAGAATTTGTCATTACTAATTTAAACTTCATTCCTTTTGGTGATTCTACTCTAAGCAAGAGCATCTAAAATTCATCTGGTTTTACCTGTAAGATATTTTTGGACTATTCTCTAGATCAGTGTTTCTTAATTTTTTTGCTTTGATGACCCTTCCTTTTGTAAAAATTATGGCACATCAAAAAAACCTCTTGTTTTTTGAATTATATTTCTCAATATTATCATATTAAATAGCAATAGAAAACATATTCCATATTAATATTAATAAAATATTTTCCTGAAAAAAATCCTGTACTTTTTAATAATAAAAATTGTTAAACAATTTAACAATTGTTAAACAAAGAATAATGAGAACAGTGTCATCATTTTAAATCTTTGCCGATATCTTTAATATTTGGCAAATAATTTTGATTTTATGAACCCTTGAGAAGAGAATTGAAATTTAGCACATTCTTTCTCTCAATGTTCCTTTTAAAATTAAAATGCTTACAGAGTATTAAAATATTTGAATCCCCCTGTATAAGTTCCCTATATTTTACATATGTACCAAATAATTTATTTTCAGTTTGGCTAGAAGATCAAAATTATTTGTTCATGTTGTTCTACTTTACCTAAAATGGGATGCGGTGGCTCATTGACAAAGACGCTGAGCTTGTCGATCAAAAGGTCGGCAGTTCAGCAATTCGAATCCCTAGTGCCGCGTAATGAGATGAGCTCCTGTTACTTGTCCCAGCTTCTGCCAACCTGGCAGTTTGAAAGCACGTAAAAAATGCAAGTAGAAAAATAGGAACCACCTTTGGTGGGAAGGTAACAGCGTTCCGTGTGCCTTTGGCATTTAGTCATGCCAGCCACATGACCACGGAGACGTCTTCGGACAGCCCTGGCTCTTCGGCTTTGAAATGGAGATGAGCACTGCCCCCTAGAGTTCGCAACGACTAGCACATATGTGCAAGGGGAATCTTTACTTTATTTAAATACATCCAGTCCTAGCTCTTGGCTGTAGAAAATGTCCTTAACCTGCATTTCACAGACATTAACTAGGAAGATGAAAATCAAAATACTATATTTAAAAATGACAAGTTGGTCTGGTAATCAGATGTTTACTATTGTTTAAGAAACATCTGAAAAAAGTATCATTTTGAATTTTGAATTTAAATGTCCATCTTCCTTGGCACCCTGACAAAATTGGCTGAGGGATAACCAGGTCATATAGTGGCCAGTGACTCACTCACTCACACACTAGGTGGCTCAGCAGCTAAAACGCTGAGCTTGTCAATCAGAAAGGTCGGCAGTTTGGCAGTTCGACCTGGTATAGGTCTCCTGCGTGAGCAGGGGTTGGACTAGATGACCTCCAAGCTCCCTTCCAACTCTGTTACTGTTGTTGTTGTTGTTGTTGTTGTTGTTGTTATAAGAATAAAATAAAGGGAGACCTGTGTCTAAGGCATTTTAGAATTGGAGAGTAAAGGCAGGATATAACAATATTTATTACAACTAGCTAAATAAATAATGCAGCTGTCTAAATAAATAAGTGCAATATAATGGTTTTATCCTTGGTAATCCTTGGTAAGGATTGTTTTTGGCAAGTGCTAGAATATATTGCATGTTTGCAGAAGTTTACCCTTTATTACATCCAGTGACCAGAATTCCACCTAAAGAGGATTAAAATCAAAGCATGCAAAATAAAAAGATAAAAATAAAGGAAGGAAGTTTCCAGAACTATTCAAAGACATGTATGTAACTAATTTAACTAATGTCTCTTGTGTATTTCTTGAGAAGGAAAAGCATTGGATATTTTGATGGAGCTAATTCAAGCCTTGGGAAAAAAAAAATCACTCATGGAAGTATGAGATGGCCTGGGAGCAGTGAGTCTTCTAGGTATGAATAGAATTACCTTGGAATTCATCAGTAGGAAGAAGTTACTATGTGAACATATGAATTTAAAGAAGAAATTGTAATGGCATTTATTTGAAAGCAAGTCCCCAGAAACTCAATTGTCCTTATTAATCAGTAGATGTGCTTAGGATTGTAGGGTGTGTTAATTAAAAAGTTCCAAAGGGTTTACTGAATTTATAGAGTAGAGCAAGAACATTATATCCCAAGTAAGCATTTGTGAGATGTGACTGCAAGGCTAACTTCTAATTAGCATTAAATTCTTTCTTAAATGGAAGTTCGTTTAATATTCATATAAAGATGAAAAAGAAGATAGAAGACAAAACTGATTCACAGCTTGGCAAAAGGAAGGCATTGTTCATTCGCAGGCAGGATTTTTGTCCTACCCCAAATTAAAATCAGTATGTATATTTTGGAAATTGAAGTTGGCAAGAATGGGGAAAAAAAATAACAGATCCAGAGTTAGCACTTGATAGCATTTAATAGCAATAGCACTTAGATTTATATACCACTTCATAGTGCTTTTATAGCCCTCTCTAAGCGGTTTACAGAGTTAGCCTGTTGCCCCTAACCATCTAGGTCCTCATTTTACCCACCTTGGAAGCATGGAAGGCTGAGTCAACCTTGAGCCTGTGAGATTCAATCTGCTGAACTGCAGCTAGCAGTCAGCTGAAGTAGCCTGCAGTACTGCATTCTAACCACTGCGCTACCTCAGCTCTTTAAAGTATAAGAAATAATGCCACACGGGATAATTAAATTTCCTTGTTAATAAGATTGTTTCCTGTTAAAACATGTCAAATGATTGCACTGTTTCCAAAATTATTGGATCCTTATGGTCCAGTATATTGATCTCAAAACCAGCCACTTCTGTTTTTTTTAATGTATTGACACTACCTTTGGAATAATTTATCAGTATGCAGTACAAAGAAGTATATCCAACCTTTTAAGATAGAATCTTATTGTAATATAGATAGTTTAAATAAAGAAGGTTAATGTATCTGAAACATCATGTTTTTATTTATTGTGGGAACTTTTGCTAATATCTGATGTTTACGCTATATTCATAAATGGAGGGAGCATCACATCTACATGTATTGTTGACTTGCTGAGCAAAGGTTGGTTTCATGGAGGTGTGAGGCTGTTCTGCTTTGTGCCTAAAAATTCTGATTAGCTCTTGACACTTGCTGTTTCTCAACAGCCTTTCTCCATCAGAACAAAGAATCAGCAGCTGATACTGGTACCTTCACAAAATGCTAACGGATCTATCTACTGCTGTTTCAAACTGCTAGACTGAATAAATGATTTTTGAATGCTGTTCTAATACCCATCTCTCTGGGATTTCCTAATTGGAAAAAAAGCAAATATGCTTTATAACATGATCAAAATAATTACCTTGTAAATACTGTAAATCAGTGGAATGAAAGATCAAAATACTTTCTAACTGCAGCATATGCTGTTCTTTGTCAGATGTGTAAACCAAAAATGCTTATTCCCCCCACCCCCATGGAAGTGTATAAAATTGCTTTTGATTTGCCTAGCTAGAAGAGTGGTCTAGGAACACGGTTCTTCTTCATATAAATAGACGAAATATATAATAAAGTATATGAAGAAATGAGAGAGAGAGAGAGAGAGAGAGAGAATCTTGAAAGAAAGATTGAAGGCATATTATTTGTGTCAAATAATATTACCATCACACTGTTGAAATGCATGTCAGGTTCTTTTTTAAATACTCTATTTAAAAAAGCATATGATAATTGACAGATTCATGCATTCAAAATTCATGTCCTCTCTCTTTACAAGTGATGGAATATGGGAGAATAAGCATGCTGGCTTGTCTCTTCTACTTCATATTGCCCTCCAGTATAGTGAATTAATGTCTATAGGGACAAGTGCTTCTGTCTGTGAAGATTCTGCAGGATTTAGAATTGTATTTTTTTCCAGGATTCTAAATTGTACAGTGTATCTCTACAGAGAGAAAAGGTTCTCTGATCTATCCTGACATTTGCTACCTTCAGAGATAATCAAGACCCTGAAAGCGGAAGAGTGGCAGACTAGTATGTCATGGAATTGGGTCCCTATAAATTTAAATAAGCAAATAAATAAATCCTTGTCTTTGTGCCCATTTTTCATGTATAACTTTAAAACGCTTTGAAGCTATGAGAAGGACTTCTTTTCTAGATTTTTTGCCATCTTTTGAATACTCCAAGATTCTTTCTGGCATTATATGCTCATGCGCATGATATTGATTTGGAGAAGACACAATAGTTATATGGAAGCTGTGAATACTCAACTGTCCAAACTTAGAGATCCAAAGCAAATCTTACCTCTATACCATTATACTATATACAGTATTGTGTGTGTGTGTGTGTATGTGTGTGTGTTTGTGCATTTCATATTTATAGGCTGCATTAATACATTTGCATGCTTTATTGGTGCAGTCCTTTTCTCATGTTAGTGTCATTAAAATATCTGACTGTGTGGGCTGTTCCCAGAAAAATCAGAACTCATAAAATCAGTGATGTAATGCTGGCTTGTGACATGTTTCTCCTTTTAAAATCACATTTAATAAATATGAATTTGGGGAGAAGGTTGTGCAGATAGTCTCATATCTAGCAGCGGAGCAGTAAGCATTAGAATTCAGCTCACAAGGGGATCTCAGGAGTTTTTCTTTCTCTTTTGTATCCCATTGGGAATACTCTGATAATCACTGTGATAGAAGTATTGTATTATTCTTGCCTCAGTTTGTACAGTTTTGCAGATGCATAGACCTAGGCTTGCTCTCCTTCATAATATTATAAATGTAAGCACCTATTCTCCAAAGCACCTGAAGGCAGGACAAAAAGCAATGGATGGAAACTAATCAAGGAGAGAAGCAACCTACAACTAAGGGAAAATTTCCTCACAGAACAATTAATCAGTGGAACAGCTTGCCTCCAGAAGTTGTGGGTGCTCTAACACTGGAAGTTTTAAAGAAGAGATTGGACAACCATTTGTCTGAAATGGTATAGTGCTTCCTGCCTGAGCTGGAGGTTAAACTAGAAGACCTCCAATGTTCCTTCCAACTCTGTTATTCTGTACTATCTGTCTATCTGCCAACATTTACCAGTATTGTAAATCTTTGTAGGGCATTCATTTCTGAATATTGAACAAAAAACAAGTATATTATTGTATTCATAGCTTAAAATTTCTTAACTCACAGATTCTACAAAATCACCTGACAACAGAAACAAATAGGCTCTAACAAAAGCTTGATTTGATCATTTCTGTAGACAGTTGCAAATAATATCCACTTAATTTCTTAAAGATACAAAAGCTGTGTACAATACTCAACACTCAGCAGACTAATAATTATGCCAAAGGCATAAGAAGCAGAGGCAAAACAAACAGGTTTATTTAAGTCAAAAAATAGAGTGGCTAAAGAAAAATGTTAGTCTCAGTGAAGATGTTCCAAGCACTGCCTTCTAATAATCCTGGTAACTATGAAATGTCTTCAGTTACTATAAGCAGTACAGATCTAATATTGTTTTAAGAGGAGTTGGGATGATTGTGTGAAATTAAAATAGTGTTTTATAATATAACACTGGGAGCTGCATCATTCCAGTGATGATGGTTTGGACAAATGCTATTTTTAAGTATGAGGAGATGTTCTGTAATTTTGCCTAATCTACCTTCTGGAAAATGCTCGTATTTATTTTTGAAAGTTTTGCCACCACAAATTGTTGGCAGATCTAGGGAGACAGGAAGATACTGATGGGTTTTAAACATGTTGGCAGTGAGGATATGAGCATCACCACCTTCATAATTGTACACCTATCATGTACTGGCATTATAAAATGGTGGTCATAATTTCAATTTGGGGCAACTTGTTAAGGTAAGGGCTGTATTTTCCAGCTACCCTCTAATATAATAACTGCAGGGACTAGTCTAGGCAGTTACCCGGAATCAACAATAACTCAAAGGCATGCACATACACACTAATATATACAATATGCCTTTCTGCAAATAAGATAAGAGTTGCTAGACTTTATTTGAAGCATTGATGCAATCAGGAGACAATAGACGAAATTTATCCCATTGTAAATGTTATATTCCTTAATGAGCTCCTCAGTTCTTATTAAGGTTTGTGGCCTACTGTGTTGGCAGTAGAAAACAATCTTTCTTGTTTTGCACCATCATACCTGCTCTATTCACACATGAAGAATGAGTAAACCAAGACACCCATGTGTAACAAGGGTTTTTCCTGGAATGAATAACTCTGATCAGTACTGAAACAATAAAGTCGAATGAAAAATAGCTTGCAGAAGACCCAGAGCGACCTTTTCCAAATCGACTGCAGTAATTTAGATAAATGCAGGTTAGTGGCCATTACCAGTTACTGACAACAGTCTCAGCTGGCTAGGAAAAAAAAAATCATACACAAACACGCATACATAAATACACTTCTTCTTTCAACATCATAAAATCTATGAATTGGGTTTTTAATTTATTTTAGTAAATTTTGGATATATCTTATTGTGACTGAAGAAAACTATTCAAGGTTTTAAATACTTTCTTCCCACAAATAATTAAAAGTAGTATAACTCTTTTTTTAAAAAAAATCATAAAACTATTCCTCATAGGTAACTGCATGCCTGTGTAATTTCAGAGGATATTTTACTCTTCTAAAATATATCATTCAGGATATATAGATAAAATTTATGGAAGCATTTAGCAACAATTCTCTGCAGGTATAGTGTATGTAACTAGCACCCTGTCACAAAAGTATTTAATATTTAGGATCTGTATTATGCATTATCTCGATCTGCATGTGCTTATGTATGTATGAATGTGTGTATCTATCTGTAAGCAGGCACAGTCTTCCTATGCATATAGAAGTATACATAACTTTACACATATTCATGGAGAAAGAAAATCACTCAACCCTTCATTGAGTATGAAGATGTTGAGGTACATCCTCATTAAAGGCTGAAATTAAATGCATGTACATTTTACTATATCTGAAATCATCTATTTCAAGGCTAATGTATCCAAGTCCTAAAGCATGAGAGTGACTTTTCTGTCCTCTATTTCAGTGTAGTATCAAAACAGTGATAAATTAAATGTAAATTTGTAAGAGTGGCAAATAAATGTAAATTATAACTCACAAGCCAATGCATTATAAAATGATCCACCAACTCACTGTACAAAAGTAGAGATGACTGATAGGACTGCATGAAAACAAGACATTGTATGTGTGTGTGCATGTGTGTATCTGTTCAAGTGTATAATACACAATGATGTAAATTGTTCAGTTCTCTGTGATCTAAAAAATTTGGTTCACACATATATTCAGAAACAAAATTATTATTAGAAGACATTATTACAACCCTGAGTACCGAAAGTTGGGCAACTAATAAATTCAAATGAGAAATAACTAACTAAATAAATAGTTCTCTTATTTCCCAGGGCATCTATTTGAAGAACAACAGGAGAAAATTGGACTCTCAAAAGTGAAATTGTTATATTCATAAATCAAAGGACGCCAAGTAGTATCTTTTCAGACTAACCTTTCATTAAAAGATACAGACTTTTACTCTATCTCACATGTAGCTTGCTTCATCAGATGCATGGAATGTCTAAACTGATGTAGGATTTAAGTCGGAATGAGCTGGAGTTTGGAGAGGGAAGGGAAGTCAGGGTGGTTGTATAAAAGCAAGTTACATGTGAGATAGATTATAAGTATCTTATCAATTAACAATTGCAACGTGTGCAGCAATCTCTTACTCAATTCTGCTGGTAAAGTACCTTCTTTTCCAAAATAGTTATTCTAAGATCTGTGGTGGAGTGTCCTTGAAGTTTGAAATGGTCTGTCGTTATTTTGTCCTTGTTTTGAGACTTGATGTTATATAAGGGAGGATACATGGGATGAAGGTGTGGCTAACCGATGAGGGCTTATCAATCCGAAATAAATTTATCTTAGTCTCTTTAGGCTCCCAATGGGCAGCAGGGAGCTTGCTGGCTGCTGGGAAAAAAGCCTAGAAACTAGTGGATTGGGATTTCACTGAACTAGGGCTGCATAAAAATCTTGGTTTACGTAGGAAGAACCTGGCTAAAGAGAAACACACACACACACACACACACACACACACTCACACACACATTACATACATACATACATACATTAATCCTTTTGTGCAAAACTTGGTATGCAGGTCCATCAATTCTCTTCTTTCAAGTCTAACTCTCGTTTCCATATAATGTCATAGGGAATCCCATGATCTGCAGTATTCTGATCTTCATAGATATAGACAGATCACAGCATTTGATCATCTGCTGTACTAAATGCCAGAACGCTTCATAGCGGACCTCAGCTTTAAAATAGCAGGCCTTTCACTTCACCATGTTCACAATTACAGGAAAAAATGTTGAACTCACATACATGAAAAGGTTTTAGGATATTTCAGAAGGTCTCGACAAGCACAATAGTTTTTTAGCATATGGGTAGTCCTTGGCTTATGTCCATTCATTCAATGATCAAAGTGCTGAAAACAGTGAACGTACAACTGACCCTCAAAGTTCTGGACATCACAATATCTCTGCAGTCACTTGATTGAGCTTTGTGAACTCAGGTGTTCAGCTTGTAATTAAAACATTGCAGGGGGTCGTGTTCAGGTGATCTTCATGTGTGACCTTCCCTGCCAACTGAAAGGGAAAGTTCTTCCAGCAAGTCCCGCTAGCTTTTCTGCATTCACCCTGCACCACTCAGCACACCTTTACTGTGCTTGTGTGATGCTTCAACACTCCCATCCCTGGCCTTCCCTGACTAATGCACACTTGCCAGGCCTTCCCAGTCTCTCCCATCCATCCTGAAGTATCGCTGCACACCTTATCTACAGCTTCTGACACTTTCCACTTAACAATCCATGGGACTTGGAATTACAAAGGAAACTGGGACTGCTGGGAAAGTTGTTGCTAAGAAATGTGGTCCATTTTAGACACACTAATTGCTTAGTGCTGTCAATCCCAGTACCACTAACCATTTTAACCTGAGAAATAGCTTTATTATAATTTTTAAATTCATAACGAACTTGTCTCACATGTAACTTGCATCTGCCTAACCACCCTGATTTCCCCATCTCCATCTCATCCTAATTTAAAGCCTACATCAGTTTAGTCACTTGATGGATCTGATGAAGTGAGCTTAGCTCATGAAAGCTTATCCATTTTAATTGAATTTATTATTCTTAAAAAACGCTACCAAACTCTGGATTTTTTGCTATCACAGACTCTCTTTATACAATATCTGAATTCATAAATCACAGTGATAATCCCTTATCCTCTGTTGGATGCCTGGTGCATTGGGGATGTTTAATAACATGCCTTTACTTAAAATGCTCAGCTAAATGATAAGAAGTAAGTAACTTGCTCATTAAAAAGAACAACAACTAAGTAAAATACATGTTGTGGTCTGCCAGCAGCCTGCGGAGCTGGCAGCGGAGTCGGACAGCGATGAGACTGAGGAAGAATATGGGCCAGTCCTGGAGGCTGGGGAATGCCCGGATGAGGGCTCTGTGTCAGAGGCAGAGATGGGGCCAGGGCCATCGGGGAATGAGGTGCGGACTCCAGAGCTTCCAGAGACTGATAGGAGTGAGGCAGAGGAAAAAGAGGAGCCTGTTTCTAATGCACGCATGAGAAGAGCTGCCAGAAGGCAAGAGCAAGTCAAGCAAAGAGGACAACTCAGGAGTAGGGCCAAGAGATGATTGGCCCCTCCCATAAGGCTTGAAACAGACCAGCAATGGCATTTGGGCTTTGCCAGAAAACAATGTTGGTAGCTCTGTCTTCTTCTTCGTCTATGTCTTGTATTTATTTTTGTATCTGTGACTTCTGAATGTTTGCCAAGAAAGGCCTTTGGCAGTTTGCCTAATTGGACTAAGGTTTGCGATAGGACTGAGGAAATTGTGTTGGGAGGAATTTGCTTTAATTTAGTTGAATGATACTGGGAATAAAGTAATTCTCAGCTGATCGAATAAAGTTTGCTTGTTTTTTCACTGACTGATTTTCCTACTACTTATTTGGGCCTGGGTCACAACAATACTAAGTAAACTTAGTATTTTATACTAAGATTGAAGGCCCCCAGGTCATAGCAATACTTAGACCAGGAAATATAAAAAAGAAGTTCTTGAAAAAAAAGCAATGAGAAACCATTTCTGTATCCACTGCTACCACCTCACCTCCACAACAGAGACAGAGACAGAGAGACAGAGAGGGAGGGAGGGAGGGAGGGAGATGCAATCAACAAGAAGGATTTTTTTTCTTTCAAATAAATAGAAATAGCATCTGTAGAAATACTGAAGTCGTCTATCATCCACTCTCCGGGGCTACACAGGTTTAATTTTAGGAAGCTTAATGCATCATACACTTCTAATCCATGGTATATTCTGTTAGATCGGGCGATGGAAGAGACAGGACACGGTTCCAACAGTAACAACAGCTCTTTAATAATAGATGGGTGTAACCCAGCAGCCGGCTCGTCCGACAGCTTGCCCATTTATAGGGAGCTGTCAGATGGGTCAGCCAATGAGGTTTGAATATTTTCCCGCTGGTTTGACGGACCTGAGTGAAGCCTATGCTCACTCCTATTCAATATGTAACACCTTTCCCCTCCTGGACAAAACATAGTCCAATCAAAAAATATGTTTACAAAAGTAGTCACGTAGGCAGGCGGGGCTTTGTCGAACCCTAGATAACCTGCACAGCTCAGTTGGTTCCTGGGCATCAGCCTGAGCAGTTGGATTTGTTGTTGGTTCAGTACTTGCCAATGGAATCTTCAGGATTTCGTCATGAGGCGTGGTCAGAGTCTCTAGGCCTAACCCCTCTGAAAGTCTGTGCTGGAGTCTTGGTTCCTCGGGGGGGGGTTCCCGCTGTACAATTGGGTTTGAATCATTGATAGACATTTATTTATTTTGTTGGCTAGTGTCTGCAGGGCTCAGCCTCTTGTCAGATGGAACTGTTTCTGGTGGTCGCAGCGGTTAGCTTTCAAGACGGCTTCGGAGTTGGTCCAAGTGCCATCACCACAATCTACCATCCTCTAGCTCTACCTTGTATGAGCGAGGACCAGATATTTCTACTACAGTGGCTGGAATCCAGAGGGCACCTCCGGCATAGTTTCAGCCGTATACTCAGGTCCCAATGTTAAATGACTGGATTTTCCCTGTAGAGTCAGCAGGTGTCTCAGCTATATAATTTGGGTGTAATTGATCTAGTTGTGAACAGATTCTCCTTCCCATGAGGAGTTCCAAAGGGCTCCTGTTAGTTGTTGCACTTGGGGTAATATGTTGCACTAGGAGAAATTTATCGATTCATGCTTGTCAATCCCCTGGGCCCATTCTGGACAGTGTTTCTTTTGCGAATCTCACCACCCATTCAGCCTGCCCATTACTGGCTGGATGAAAGGCGGCAACAAGGTCATGTCTGATCCCATGCTCTGCCAGGAACAGTTTAAATGCAAGCCCATTATCCGATACCAAAACATTGGGAGGGGAGTGTGCATGGTGAATAGTTACTGGAGCACACAGATGACTGCTTCGGCTGTGGTTGTAGACATCAGGAATATCTCCAGCCATTTAGAAAATATATCGACCACAATTAGAAAACCTTGGCCCTTCACTGGTCCCGCAAAGTCAATATGCACTCAGGACCATGGTGCATTAGGAGTTTCCCATTCCCTAGCTGGGGTAGAGGGGGGTGCAGGTCTGGATCTCTGACACAGTGAGCAGGTGGCGACCCATTCCATTATTTCACAATCCATATTTGGCCACCAAATGTAGCTCCGAGCCAGGGCTTTCATCCTGACTATTCCAGGATGTCCCACATGTAAGACTTCCAGCACAGCATGTCTTAATCGGGGGGGGGATGACAACCCTCTCCCCCCACAACAGACATCCCTTCAACACGAATAATTCATTTCAGCGCACATAATATGGTTGTACAGTACCCTGAAGTGGGCTACCTGGCCACCCCCGCTATACATAATTCATTATTTGCATTAAGTCTTTATCTTTAGCCGAGTATCTTGCAATTTCGGCTGCAGTAATTGCCCTGGTGTCAATGTCCTTGATAAGAAGAACCAGGCAAATGGGGGCAGGGTCTTCAACCAAGGTAGGCAGCGGGCAGTGGCTGAGAGCATCTGCGTGGCCCAGGGACTTCCCCGGCCAGTGAATCAGCCGGTAGCTGTAAGCTGCCAGAAAAATAGTCCACCTGGTTATTCTGGGGGACAAGATCATTGGTGTGCGGTGGTATCCAACCAATAAACCCAGAAGGGATTTATGATTGGTGACAAGCACAAAGTCTCTCCTGTACAGGTAGTCGTGGAACCTCCGGACCCCAGCAACTGCAGCCAGAGCTTTCCTGTCTAGCTGGCTGTAGTTCTGCTCAGCGAAAGACAGGGTCCTAGAGTAATAGGCAATGGGCACCTCACTGCCATTAGGCAGACGGTGGCTAAGGACAGCCCCGACCCCAAATGGGAAGGAGTCACACGTTAGCACCAATGGTGCTATAGTGGACTAGCACACTGTCTGATGACAAAAGTCTTTTTACTGCTTCAAATGCGGTGGATTTAGCACGACCCCAGATTCAGGAAGATCCGAGATTTTTGACAGGGCCAAGGCATTCGTCACACTGGCAGCTGTGTAAATGGTGCCCTGGGCAAATCTATAGAACACACTGCAAGCATACTACACTCCGGTTCAATCCAAGTTCATTCAACGGCACGAATTCCATAGCAGAATGCAGGAGGAAGGCAAATCTGTCAACCATTACGTGGCTGAACTGAGAAAGGTCACGGCCTATTACGAGTTTAGAGAATTGGAGGACATATTTCTGGAGCAGCTCATCAGTGGAGTGAGGGATATTAACTTACAAAGGCAGCTGTCAGCAAAGCCTAACCTCACTCTATAGATATAACCAGGGGTGGGCTTTGGGGGGTTCACAGGGGTTTGGGAGAACCTCTAGCTAAGATTCTGTGCAGTTCGGAGAACCCCCAAATCCCACTCCTGGCTGGCCCCAGCCACCCCGTCCCTCCCAGGAGTCCCCACATGGCCCATTTTGGATGCAGGTAAGTGCAGGGGGTGCACAGAGGCTCGGAGAGGGTGAAAAACAGGCCTACTGGAAGTTCAGGAAGGGCGGAAACGGGCCTGTTTCTAGACTCCAGAGGGCCTCTGGAGCCTGGGGAGGGCGT
This sequence comes from Pantherophis guttatus, assembly GCF_059756535.1. Classification (NCBI taxonomy): domain Eukaryota; kingdom Metazoa; phylum Chordata; class Lepidosauria; order Squamata; family Colubridae; genus Pantherophis; species Pantherophis guttatus. Next base: position 228,128,472 of record NC_142063.1, on the reverse strand, counting down.
TTTTGCCCTCCCGGAGACTCAAGGAAAGCCTCCGAAGCCTGGGGAGGGCAAAAACACCCCCCACCATGATGCAGGAGGCCAACTAGGCCACACCCACTATGGCCACACTCACCCAGTAGAGAACCCCTTGCTTAAAATTTTGAAGCCCACCCCTGGATATAATCCAGAAGAACTATCTCTGAATGATGAAGCATGGCATTCTGATGTAGAAAGAAGGCGAGGCAGCAAATGGATCTGCTGAAAATGTAGTTTGATATACTTTCAAATACTTGTGGAAGATTTATTGATGCAAATAACAATTACTGGGAATAATAAATTACTGGGAACTGATACACTTAACAAAATGACCTACATGCAACTCTTTCCTATGGATTTTTGAATGGAAAGCAAGACATTTCTCAGGCAACACGTATAAGCAGATAATATCTATGTGTGCTACCTTATCTACATCTTTCATTTTTTTAAGCAACTGTATATACTTTGGATTGCTTAAAACAGTATAACTATAAATAATAAATTAAGCCAAGTTTTAATGCAATTCTGTGAACTTCAATGGATGTAGCGCTGAGGGCTAAATCAGGCCAAATCTATATTTATGCTCCAAGCTAGAATTTATATATTCCGTACACACACGGGATACATAATTTAAGCAAATAAGTGTCATCACTGTTATTTTCAATACTGAAAAACACAGAAAGATCTCAAAATTTTATGAGTGAGACAGTCATATATATTTAATGGTAAATCTGTTTTCGCAACAGGAAAGCAAAGAAAGATGTTTTTATATTGTTCTAAGAAGTGTGAAATGGGGGGGGAGGGCTGACAAAGTTACACATACATTCCCTTGCATTTAGTTACGGAACCATTGCAAACATGTCTGGTTTTGTTTTTAAAAAAGTAATATTACGTCTGCAAAGTTTAATTTTTTCTTGAATCTTTCAACGTGAATCTATTGTGTAAATGTTTGTTGAGTTGGGCTCCTATAAGTCTTGCCATTCTCATATTTTTTTTTCCCAGATGGAAGCTATACCCTCATGAAATGTATAAGTATTCCCAAACATTGATTCCTGTAGTTAAAAGGAATACTGCATGAAAATTAATATGGAAAGCCGAAACTTTCACTTAGTATGAGATGATAACTTTGCAATCAGTCCTTGTGGAGTCTGGAGACGTAGAAGAGCAATAAATGATTTTTGTTACTTCTAATAAATTTTCCTTCAAATCAAGCTTAAATCATGTCTTCATGGGTATGTCTATGCTGTCCATGGTTGTCTTCATGGATATGTCTATGTACCGACCTTGTTAACCATAGAATTGTTATTGCCTTCTTTTAGAATGTTTTCTCAACTTCCTAGTGTAATTTACAGCCTTTTAATTTCTTGGAACTGTCTCATTCAAGTATTGATCAAGTTTGCCTTAGCAGGTGCCGCTATCTGCTAAACCATCCAATAAGTACCTAAACAATTATTCCAAGTATATTTTCCAAGTGTGTGTTTCAAGATAAATAAAATCCATATTACAATAAATCCCAAACAACAAGCACCAGTTTCTTCTATGCATACATGACAGAGATAGGATAAAATGTTGTACCATGCACTTTGACAATATTCTCTGCACTTTGGAAATGCAATATTTCTTTGGGATAGACTATGTACCATATAAAAGCTGAAGATTGACCTCTTTACAGTAAATAAAGGAAAAGGCCTTTCTATCCAACAAATTGTGGAAAAGACATTTCTAATCAATAAATGATAGAAAAGTCTGAAGACATAATATTATTATACAGAGACCAACAGACTAACTTGGCAAGAAACAGTCATTATATGTTTTCTGCATTTTCTGGGAATAAACAGCATGAAATATGTGATCACCAATAAAATGAAAGCACACTTTGTTGGCATATTCATTATTTTTATGCTTGATCATTTTATTGTATTTATTTTATTTTACTCAATTTTTGTAGGAGCTCAAGCAGCTTTCATGGAAGGCTCCCTCATTATTATTCCCACAAAACTTATCTCATGAAGTTGATTGGACATCAATTGATTGAGTAGCCAAGGAGGTTTCATATTTGAAGGAGGACTTGGACCTGGATATCTCCAGTCCTAGATCAACAACTTTACCACTATATTATAACGATGGTGAATTGTCTCTCTTACACCCAACACCTGAGAAAGAGTGCACATAGCAGCAACATCTGTGTATCTTAATGTCTTTTAAGAACTCTTTTCCATCATGCACTCTGTATGCGTAGACTTCAACATTGTACAGAATTCTTGCAAATAAGTCCTCAGCTAACAGAATAAAATAAGAATATGTAGTGGGTTTTTTGAAAAGAAAAATATGCTTGAAATCAAGAAATAATTTTCTGTCCCATTAACTAATAAAACTGTAGTGCCTGGATGCTTGTATGCTTTGGAATACTGGTATCATTACATGAATAGATATTAACATATCATAGCATATTGCTATTTTCTTACCAACCATAGTATTCTACCACCACCACCACACACACACACACACACACACAAAAAAACCCCCAGTGATGACGCAAATGGTTAGAATGCAGTATTACAGGCTAATTCTGTCCACTGCCAGGAGTTCAACACTGACAGGGCTTGAGGTTGACTCAGCCTTCCATCCTTCCGAGGTTGGTAAAATGAGGACTCAGATTGTTGGGGGCAATATGCTGATATTTGTAAACCACTCAGAAACTGCTGTATAGCACTATAGAGCAGTATATAAATATAAGTGCTATTGCTACAATAACAAAAAAAGTGATTCAGTGTTGGATGGAACATAATATTATTCTAAAAATCAAATTCACGTTAGTATATTTAATAAAATATATATTTTTTAAAATTTTCTCTCACCATGAAGCTTCTAAGGTTGCTCACACTGGGATAATTCAAAGCAATCAATAACACTATAAAAATATGAAATTCAAGGGGAAAAACAAGCAAAATGTAGGGTTGAAGCTTATTTCTAGATAGGCTTCAAAATAGCAATAGAGTGACAGTAAATGAGTAAATTATCTGCTTGTTAAGCAAATCTGGTTTCCCCCATTGACTTGGCTTGTCAGAAACAACAAGGGAAATGGCAAATGGCAATTACATGACCCTGGTATGCTGAAACCATCATAAATACACACCATTTGCCAAGCGCCTGAATTTCGATCATATGACAGTGGGGATGCCACAATAGTCATTTGACTAGAAGACCTCCAAGGTCCCTTCCAACTCTTTTATTCTAAGCTCTAAGTTCATATCATAAGTCACTTTTCTCGGTGCCCTTATAACTTTGAATGATCTCTAAACAAATATGTTAAGGATTCCCTATAGAGGATACCATAATTTTGGACATTTAGAATTGTGACTTTTTTATCATCAACATTTCCTTGTTGATAAATGATAGATATATTACCCCAACATGAATCTCACCTCTTTGTAAATAATTCATAATTTTGAAAACATGGATTTTCTACCACTATTTATTTTATGCCATACTTTCTTTTATGCTTTCTTATCACGTCTAAGATATTTTTTTAAAAAAACACCATAGAAAATGTGTGCAAAAGCAGAGTAAATTGCTTTTCGAGTGTAGCTGAAAGTTTTTATTCACGTGGCATGCCATATTTACTCAGCCCTTTCCCCATGAAGGAGATTAAAACTGCTTAACTCAAAAATTGTAACTTGCAGTCGGTTAATTGAAATGGAAATATTTTAATAGGCTGAAAGGCATCTTTCAGTGCATCAAGAAATAAACATGACTTCTTCCCGGGCCAAATCTAGCAATCATTAATTTATTTAGTCCTGTTTCAATCTGATAATATTTTTAGAAAACCTTACCACAACCACATTAGCATACACTATCAGCTCAGGAAAAAGAAAAGGAAACCATCCTCAAGCAATGCACTGGTTACTAAATTTAAGGGAAGCAAACCTGTTCAGAACAATGAACATTGATGCACATAAGTAGTGTCTGCTGTCTAACTACATATTCGTCTCATCACAAGGGCTGGCACTAGTTCATTACAGCTTTGCCCTGGGGTGCCCGTTATAAAGCAATGAAAAGTGACTGCTCAGAGGATACCAAATGATGAGGTCAAATAGGGAAACATGTCAGATAAAGCATAGATAAAGAGACAGAGCAGAGAATTGCCTGGGAGAAAACTATTATTACTAATGATTGGATTGCTAGTTGATATATGAAGCAGCTCCCTATGATTAAAACTTTAACTACCTAAAGCCTCAACTAGCAAAATGTGCAACTTCTCTGACTAGCACATTTTATTCAAGGCATAAACTCTTGTGAGCTGCAGCCTAGTTCATCAGACGTATAGGATCAGTGAGCTACAGCTCGCAGAAGCTAACGCCTTTTAATAAAACATGTTAGTCAGAAAAGATGCTCTCAGACTCCTCCTGATTTTTTATTTATTTTTTAACCACCGTAGACTAACACTCTGCCTACAAAATATGTTTCCAGGTTTTCATGAAGACCCAGAGCAAAGAGTGTTAGGATGATGGCAATCTTCTGTATGAAAATGTTTCTATGCTCCTCAACCAAATTTTCATGTGAAAATTTGATTTGTGCATTTAATATCGGCAAAATATTTTATGCCTCAACAATTTATTTTTAAATATTTGATGTCCTATTTAAATATACATAAAATATTTAAAAACCTTGTTTTAAAGTTTTCTGGACAGGCTTCACTCAGTACCTCACTAATATCAGAGGCATGGAGAATGAGTGTGGTGAGAAAGGCATGGGACCAAGTTACCTGAGGAACTGGCTCATCCCAATTATATTATCCCATCCGACTCAAATGAGCCAGGGAAGGTATGTTGCAGATCCCATCAGTTAAAGAAGAATCCAAGAAGGGAGCCTTCACTGACATTGCCCCAACCTTTGGAACATCTTATCCCCAGAGTTGAGATGACCATCACTCTTCTGGCCTGCTGAGAGAGTGTTAAGACATGGCTCTGCCAATTGGGGTCAAAGAGGGATATGAGACCCTCGAGGGTGGGTGATCATGTGCGGGTCACTCTCCCTCCCTTTTTTTTTTAATATTTCAATTTTAATTGTAACTTTGTTCTTCATTCTGTTTTAACTCTGATTTTTATTGATGTTTTGAACTACTTTTTGTGTTCTATTGTAAACCTAGAGTCACATTTATTGTAAGCATAGAGTCACTTAGATGAGATGAGTGATGTAGAAATAAGAGATCTTGGGTATTTTTACAATTAAAAAAACAACAACCATATAGCTATAGGTAAATACTAATTTCAGACCAGCTATAATATGTTATAATGTTTTCATTTCCAGAGCCGCAAAATAAAAAAGGAGCTACTGTACCATAACCTCCTCCTAGCTTTCACGGGCTACATCCAAATTCCTTTAAAATATACACAACACAGATACACACTCTGGAATACTGGAAACAGTCCTGAATTGTTTGTTGTGTTGTACATCACTCCATCTTTGCAGAACTAGTATAACGTCGTGTTTCAGCTTTCGCCTCATTTATTGCAATGCACATAAAATAATGATGTTTTTCAGCATTACCTGCCTATCTGCCTTGCTTCAAAAATCACCACTCTGGTAAGAAGTTTGAATATTAGAAATTCCTACCCTGAAATACATACACTACACGTAAATCTAAAAAGCCTGAACGATGATGGTGATGAGTTTGCTTTCCTTATCCACAGCTTCTTTTGCCAATCAGCGTATGTATGATGTATTCCTGTGATGGTTTATTCATTATTTTAGAAAATAATGAATGGCACAATACAAGTGGCATTTCCTACAAAACAAATGGGCAGAATGGTTTTTCCTTTTATCTTGGTTTAATAAAAGAAGTCTGGGATTCTGTCTCAGCAGAACAAGGCATATTGTTCCCTTTTCCTAGGGTTCAAGCCAATGAGTGAACATTATGTCTTCTATTTATCAGCTTTAGAAACAGCATTTTTTCTTTGCATCTGTTATTTGTAGATTATTATTCTTATCACTAGTAGATCTTTGTCTTATCAGGAAAATATCCCGCTACCTAATTCATTTAATCAGGGTTTTTATTCATCTCCCTTTTTCTTGCTCTCAATAAAGCTTCTGGGGAGACTTCAACAACTCAGCAGTATAGAATAGAGCATGGCATCTAGAGCTGCAAAAGGAAGGAAAAAATCTGAGGAACCATTTTGTGAATGTGCTTTCTTCTAAGCCAGAGGTACACAGTTGCAGCTCTCCCAAATGTGAGGGATCATCTTCAAAGCCCTGCAAAGTTGTCATTCAATTTTATTTGATACAAAGGTGGACCTTAACCACATAAAGAATAATCATGTTAATTGCATTTAATTAATTCATTTTGTAATGAAATAATATTTAGATTATGATTTGCTTCTGCTCACTTGTATTTTGAGGGTGGGAAAAAGAGATTGGGCCCCAGTGTAACATTTAAACCCTAAATTTAGCTACAACTTTAAAATATTGTACATCCTATATTAAGGTATTGTTGCCTCTATTTATAAGTTTTTGGCCCTCACGATACCTGATAAAATAGGAGAGTTCATGGATCGTAGGAATTCCATGGCGAAGGTAAATTTAACCTCACAAACTTAATTAAACTAACCTCCACTCAGTCAATTGTATTGTGAGAATACCTAACTCACTGAGTAGACCTATTACTGGAGAAGAGAAACAGCATTCCATTACTGACCCAAAGGTACTTTCAAGAGGCAACTGAACTTTCTGGTTTTCCTTTGAAGACGTTTCGCTTCTCATCTAAGAAGCTTCTTCAGTTCTGATTGATAGTGGGGAATGGAAGAAGTTTATTGGATGAGAAGTGAAACATCTTCAAAGGAAAACCAGAAAGTCCAATTCCGTCTTGAAAAAAGCACTTTTGGGACAACCATGACCTGGATGACTGAGAATCTCCATAGACATTCCATTACTGAATACACCTCCTAAGCATTGATTGAAGCATTTAAGAGTTACAGATTCCCAAAATGTCTCTGTTCAGTGTGGTGCAGTCTTATAGGCATATGGATGGTTGAATAATGGATTAGCTGCAAGGAACTGGGAATGTCTTTGAGGACTCTACAAAGGTGCAGCTAGTCCAGAAAATTCTGGTAGAAAGGATTTATAGATAAACATTCAATTTAAAACCATGCCTCTTTTTTGTTGGGATTAATTGACAGTCAATTACAAAAGAGTCATGTATTTTTAAGTGTGATTAATGTGGCAAGAGTAATATATGCACAAAAATGGAAATGAATATCCACAATGGAAGAATGGTTGGAGAAAACGACAGAGCTAGCAGAGATGGCCAAATTGTTTGATTAGAAAAAGATCAACAGCAACATTTATCAGTGATTGGAAGCCTCTTATAGACTTTTTGCTGAAAAAGCCAAAAATGAGCCTGTGATTTATGAGTTTGAAGATTCGAAAGGGTAGCTTATGGAAAAAAGGAAAATTATGATGTAATGAAAGTGAGAGAGAGGAGGGGGGAGGGGAAGAGAGAGAAGAATAAAATATAAATGTATTTATAACTGTAATCAAAAGGACTGAAAACCACTTTTTAAATAATATTTTCTTTTCTATTTGTATTTCTCTTAGATTTTGTTACTTATTCATTATTCTTCATTTTTTGCTTTCTAATATTTGTATTGTTTTTATGTTGTTAAAAATTTCTTCAATTAAATTAATTAAACAAATTAACAAAAAGAAAGCTGCAACTGGTCTAGAATGCAGCAGGGTGAGCAGTTATGTACCGGTAGTCCTCGACTTACAACCATTCATTTAATGACCATTCAAAATTACAATGGCACTGAAAAAAGTGACTTACGACCATTTTTCACACTTACAACCATTGTAATTCAAATGCTTGGCAACTGGTTCATACTTATGACTGTTGCTATGCCCCAAGGCCATGTGACCTTCTGACAAGCAAAGTCAATGGGGGAGCCAGATTCACTTAACAACCGGATTACTCACTTATCACCTGCAGTGATTCACTTAACAACTGTGACAACAAAGGTCATAAAATGGGGCAAAACTCACGTAAGAAATGTCTCACTTAACAACAGAAATTTTGGGCTCAATTGTTGTAGTAAGTCAGGGACTACTTGTAGTACTCCATGAGTTGAATTATCTAATCTCAGTGTGCTTCTGGATGTCACCGCTCACATACTACAATAGAGAACCTCCCTCTAGCTCTCGACCCCAAAATAGTTAGTCCCCCAGTCAATGCAATGATATGTGGCCATAATCATTGATGTGCAGATTTGACTGGGTGAACAGCTGTCTGGGATAAGAACATTATAAGAAAAGGGCTTTTGTGTATCTCTTATATGGATTCCCCCCCCCCATCACCAAATAATAAATTTGCAACTAATTAAATTTTTCAAAATGGTGTTCTTTTATTTTTATACTTACAGATACCTATTTTCTTTCAGTTTTTTTTCTCTCTTAGTTTTTATTGTATTGTTTTATTCAAACCCTTAGTAAAATTATTTGAAAAAGGAGTTTTAAAATGGTGACAGTAGCTTTCTTAAAGACTTAGGGAAATGGTGTGTCCATGAATGCATTATGTCTTTTGGAAAACAGATCTTGCAAAACAACACTTGATATATCAAGAAGAAATGTTGCATTTATAAAAGTTCCAAGGCTTCCAAAAACCTAAAAGCAGAAGCAAAAGCAAAACTAGACCTGGTAATCTGGTTAAATTAACATTAGCATGAAATTCAGATACATCGAAGGAAGCCATGATTTTGTCTGTGGAAGTGCTCCCTTGTTACATTTGCAGACAGTTGGGGACAATCTTTGTAACAGCTACACTGATCCTGTTTCACCATTTTGGGGAAGGGTGCATTTGCACAGCCCAAAAGGGATTATGCATGCATGTATGTGTTTTGTTTGTATATTTATTATAAAAGAGAGAGAAAACAATAGTGATGCAAATTTTCTATTTTATTATGTGACAAGGATTTTTTTTGTGATGAAGGTTAGAAGTTGTTTCTTTACATACTTCTTTTCTCTTTATTATAGTCTTATTTTTCTCCTTTCTCTTGTATTTTCTACTCCTTTAATTTGTATTAAACATTATTACTATAATGAAAATTCTTAACAAAAATTATATACAAAAAAGATTATAAAGTGTTTAGAGTGATGATGAGTGTTCAATGAAACAAAATCAAAGTTGAATACAGAAAAAGAAAGTAGACTCCTTTCTTTTGCTTTTGCTGCAAGCCTAAAGCATCACCTCATTTGCAGTATTTATGAATTAAATTCTCCATTAGCTTTTGCTATGCAAATGTTAATTACTTTTTCTTCACTGCTGTACAGTTCTCTGTTCATCATACATTAAACTTTTAAATCTAGCTTTTGAAGTTTCTGAACCAATGTTTAATACATTTTCATGGCAGAAATCCTATCAGTTTTCACTGTTCATTTCAGTTGTTTAGTTATAGATGTTTTGAACTACAGTTGAAAGTCCTTTCTGCAAATCAAACAGAAACAAACAGCATCTTTGTAATGTATACAATAGTTTTGCATATTTGATCAAATACTCAAAATCTACCAAGCAAATTCAATTTAGTATTCATTTGTAGAACAGCAAACCCTTTACTATCAGCATTTAGGATCATTCTTTTGTGGAAAATCAGAGGGAAGGTTTTAAGGAGCCATCCTCTTTGAAATACAATCCCTAGTCGCATCTACTCAGTAATAGTCTTCAGGAAAGTAAGCAGAAAAGGAACTTTGGTTATGTGCCATCAAGTTGATGCCAACTCTTAGCAATAATCTGCCCTTATCTTGATCCTTCTATCCACATTGCTGCTGGTCTTTCCCTTCTTCTCTTTCCCAACTAAAGAGCCTTCTCCAGAGAGTTAAACCTTCATGTAATATTTCGAAGTATGATCATTTGAGCCTGGTCATTTGTGCCTTGGGTGAGAATTCTTGATCATTCTGTTTGTTTTCTTGACTGTCATGATATATTCAGATGTTTTCTCTAAACCAAAGTTCAAAAGCATCAATTCTCTTCCTATTCAGCTTCTTCAAAGACCAAATTTTGTTTCAATAAAGTGTCAAAAGAAAAAACATTGCCTGAATGATTTTGACCTTTGTAGCTATAGATATATCTGAATATCTTTCCCAAGGCCTTGAAAAAATAATGTATTGTCTTCCTCAGACATTTCTGGCACCTCCTTTTCCACATAAAGGTCTAATTTGTGTTGGGGGGTCCTAGCTACAGCAACTTTAATCTTAAAAAACAATAATAAGATTATCACTATATAAAACAACTAGAGAAATAAAACATTTTTTTCAGATTTACTTTCTATGAAGACCCCTGGGGAGTATAACTTGTGATTTGATGTATTCAACCTTTTCAGCTCAGAAAATAAGACTTGTTGTTAAACTTTGCACATGAACAACTATATATATTAACTTGTCCCAAAGGCTCTAGTACAAGCATTCAGTCTCAAATCCAGGGTTCTATATACCTTATCTGTCACACAAGGCAAAGAAGGATAACTGGTTACAGATTCTACATGCTTCAGTCAATGTAATTCAAAATCAGCAGTACTCATAATATCTCCCCCCACCACCAAAAAAAGCTGTTGCAGTGATATGTATAATGCTGTCCATATCTAGAATTGCTATTCATATTTATTTAACAGGTCATAGCTTTCTTCATCATTCCCTTGGAGAAATTGCAGGGAGATGTGTGTGTGTGTATACATATACATATACATATAGATACACACACACACACACACACACACATGCATAGGCAAAAGAACATCTGAACATTTGTCACTAGACTATGCCCAATTTAAATTATGTTTAAGATTGTAGATCTTGAAGATGTACTGTATCTTTTCTTCATTTTGCTTCAAAAAGTGGGGTTGCACTGACGTCTTCAATCACATTATGTTACATCACTAAAAGGAATCCCACAAAAGATAAAAGCTGATAATACCCTACCAAATAGCCAGAGATTTGCAGAGTTGCGCTGCATCTGGTGTTCTGAGCTGTTAACGTTTGCAACCTCACCAAGACAAGTGTGGCCAAGTGTGTGTCCAATCACACTTGGCCAATAAAGAATTCTATTCTATTCTATTCTATTCTATTCTATTCTATTCTATTCTATTCTATTCTATTCTATTCTATTCATGATAAATTCAAAAAAACCTCATGACTTTACCTCTTTTGGTTATAGGATTCATTCTGCCATTCATTTGGATGTTCTGCATATTTCTTTCTACAGACAATGTGTAGACTTAAAGGCATACAAATCTACAGAATTTTACTAGCTATAAGTTTTATCTGAAGGTAGTAAAATCACCTTACTATTGTAGGGGATAATTTTATAGTAAACAAGAGGGGTTTTGATCTTGTGCTTATTCAAACTTAGTAGTTTGTTGTTTCTTTATCAAAAAAATGTATATACCATCTTAATCAATAATGCTTAGCATTAGCAATAAGTTATTTTCTGCCAGGTGACATAAAAATTAACAAAGACTAAAAGAAAGTAAATTCACAAAAATTCAGTATTATTATGGCCTAATAACAAAAGTATTATTATTATTATTATTATTAGCAACAGGTGATAACATAAAAACATTGCAAATAAAGCATTCGAAAATCTTCTCATTCTTAAAAAACCCTGATATCTTGGCAGCACCTACAGTAAAGCTAAGAAAAATTCCAGTGATTTATAAAGAGGTCAAAAAGGCTGGGTGAGATCTTAGGTGGTCTCAAGGGATGGAGTTCAAAACCCCAAAACATCCAGTTTGGGATAGCATTTGTTTTTTGGCAAACAATCCAAAAAGAATTAAACTGTCTATATTGTTTCTTTTTCTTAAAGAAGAAGAAAACAAGTTTGGTTGCTTGTATTCCAAACACAAATTGCAAATAACCTGAAATAGCTTGTGATATTTATAATTCCTCTGACCTTGAATTTCTTTTACATATATGCTTTCCAGAAACATTTGCAATCAAATATACCAGAAGAAACAAGCTGTTTTATTTTAAAATGCATGGCCTGGATCTTCAGAGCTTCCCCCAGTCATTTTCTTTCATGTATTCATTGTAGTTAAAAATGAATACCTGTGGCAGTGCTACAGTCTTTTCAAACAATCCCTTCAGTGCTTAGGATACCAACTATCCAGAGGACTTCTAAGAACTGGAAGGATTGAAAGGCAGTCAAAGCATTGCAACAAGATTCAGTATTTTTTGCAGCAAAACTCAGTACAATAGTCAGATTTATAAAGTAAAAACAGCAGTATTTTGCTAAGTAAATACACAAATAAAGCAGTATGAATTAAACTAAACTGTTCTGTGTACTATACGGTAGAGCTGTGCCAAGCTTCCAAAGATATGTTTTGATTTGGCAAACATTAGATCAAATCACACCATCAGCATAGGTGTGAAAATAATGTGGATCTTGTTTTATGTAGCAGCGTAAATTAGGTTCCTAAACCAATAAGATGGTTTTTCTGCTGCTTCTGGGGTTATTGCTGGAATTATTGTTGTAACTGTGCTAAAACATATGGAGAATGTTGGGGATTGAGTGGTGATGGGTTTTATCATGAATAGCTGGCTTATAAATGTATTCTATTTGCTCCCTCAAATAGTAATAATAATAATAATAATAATTTTGAAAGACTTATATGACCATCCATTTTATGTGTCACAACTCTCACACTTTCCTACCAGTGCTATACTGTGGTACTCAAATTAATGACACTTCTTTCATTTGTCAGCATCTTGGGATATGGTGAACCATAATTTTTTCTCTCCTTTGAGCTAAGGAAGTGTTTTGCTTCTCTGCTGGTCTTGCTAATGCAGCCCAGAGTTCAACTTGGCTCTCAGGATTCAAGGCTGATCAATACAATGTGTCCTGTGGGACAAGTTGTACTTTTAATTCTGCAAGATTGGGGCAAGTTTACATCTAATGACAATGAGTGAATGGATGCCAAATTAACAGAAGCACTGACCCAAACAATATATGTAGCCTTGCCACCTTTTATTCTTCTTCTAAGAATAAAAGGTAGCAAGGCTACAGATGTTGTTTTCAATGAGTGAGAATGGTGTCTGTATCACACTATACCAGTTTCTTTCTACTGCCTGGATTAATAACTGAGTTCTAGTCAAAGGAGGCTAAACTTTGCTGTGTGCCTCTCCTAGCTGACATCCCAATGAAGCCACAGATCAGGAGGGAGGGGGAGAACTTGCCAACCAATTACAGTAATTTTTTGGGTAACCCCCAACCCTCACTAATCTGAGGCAGGAAAGCTCTGACAGATATCTGACTACATACAAAAAAGTAAAGGCACCCCTGTAACCTTGATACCCCAAACATATGAAATTAGGCAGGGGAATAAGACAGTTCATTTCTGGTATGTGTAGATAAGATTAAATATAATTTCCAAGATATGCAAGCTTGTATGAAATCATTTACATATTTAATATAAAATGAAATACATTTAATAAGGTGTCAAAGCATGGCCACCTTGTCATAGGATTGATGCTGGATTTCAAGATAAGAATCCAAGTAGTTAACTTAATACAGGACACCCAGAATGATATTTTGACATGATGAAAATAGGATAAAAAGGTTCAAATTAAATATTCTTTTCATTTATGCTGCTTTTCTTAAGCCTATTATTCCTCTTCAACAAGCCTCAATGTTTTGTTCATTATTTAAATGGGATTTGTCTCTCACAATGCTTTCTTTAAAAGATTTATTTTACTTACTTTCCTAACTGTATTAGAAAACACTGCATTTATTAAAGGCATTCTGGTAAGCCCCTCCTATACACCGTGTAATTAATTGGTGATTCTTCTCTGTTTCTGTGGAAAAAAATACCGTAAATACTGATTGTGCCATATTTTATCTTACAAAGAGCATGCTCAGATCAACAGAGTCATGATACATATCTAAGATGTACTACTATGTTTGCATGAAAATGCCTGCCTCAGCCCTTTCTGATTTTCTTTCCCATGTGATGTGAGACCAACTGTTTTTAGTTTGGTAGACTGCTATAGTGCATTTATACAGTATATACTTATTGGCTTAAAACTAAATAAAGTTCCCCATGAGGATTCTCCACAGTACAAATTCCACTGAGGTAAATAAAAATCCACAATAGAGGTAATTGGCGTCAAACTACATCTGTTAGGAATCATAATGAAACTGTGCTACCTCATTGAGTATCATGCCTGTGTATTACCGTCATATGCAGTCTTTAGAAGATCTGGGAGAGAACTTCTATTCTCTGTGTTTTGTTTTGTTTTATTGTTGTGACTGAACGCACCTGTTGTGACATGGTTTCACCTAGTTCTTTTTTTAAAGCTATTTTATAGATTTATTCATCCAAAATGTTTTGCAACACTGTATGCTTGGAGCATTGAATTGGCAAACGTATTCAAACAGGATCCCTCTACAAACAAGATTGATGATGACACCCAGCTGTACATCTCCACCCCAGGCCACCCCAACGATGCCCTTGAAGTGATGTCCCAGTGCCTGGAGGCTGTACGGATCTGGATGGGGAGGAACAGGCTCAAGCTCAACCCTTCCAAGACTGAGTGGCTGTGGCTCCCGGCATCCCGATATAGTCAGTTGACTCCATCACTGACTATTGGGGGCGAGTCATTGGCCCCCACAGAGAGGGCTCGCAATCTGGGAGTCCTCCTGGATATGCAGCTGTCCTTGGAGGAACATCTGACGGCTGTAACCAGGGGGACCTTTTGTCAGGTTCGCCTGATTCGCCAGTTGCGGCCCTTTCTTGATCGGGATTCCCTGTGCACAGTCACTCACACCCTCGTCACCTCTCGCCTTGACTATTGCAACGCTCTCTACATGGGGCTCCCCTTGAGGAGCACCCGGAGGCTCCAGCTGGTCCAGAACGCAGCAGCGCGGGTAGTGACAGGAGCAGCATGGCGCTCCCATGTAACACCGCTCCTGCACGAGCTGCACTGGCTCCCAGTTGTCTTCCGGGTGCGCTTCAAGGTGTTGGTTATCACCTTTAAAGCGCTCCATGGCATAGGGCCTAGCTATCTTCGAGACCGCCTGCTGCTACCAACGACCTCCCATCGACCCGTGCGCTCCCACAGAGAGGGCCTCCTCGGGGTGCCATCAGCCAGACAATGTAGGCTGGTGACCCCCAGGGGGAGAGCCTTCTCTGTGGGGGCTCCCACCCTCTGGAATCAGCTTCCCCCAGAGATAAGGAGAATCCAAGACCTCAGTGCCTTCCGTCGCACCCTTAAAACCCATTTATTTAAACAAGCCGGGCTGGCTTAAGATGAAATTTTTAACTGTTTTTAAATGTTTTAAACGTTTTTAATTGGTAAATGAGTTTTAATTGGGCCAAATTTATATATCTTTTAATTGTTTTTAATATTTGTTCTGCATGTTTTTTAATCTGGCTGTACACCGCCCTGAGTCCTCAGGGAGAAGGGCGGTATAGAAATCCAATATAAAATAAAAATAAATAAATAAAAATAAAGATTGCATTATTTTTTTTAAAAAAAATTAAAGGGAGTAAACTCTGTGGATAATAAGCAAAATCCCACATTTCAAATAAGGCAATCAACACATAGACAAAAACCCAGGAGCGTGATGGCTTTCAATACAATGTTTCAAAAGAGAAATAATACTACATGTAAGCTTATTTTGAATAAAGGTCTACTAAATTGTGTTAAAAGGGAAGTTACTTGCAGGTGACTAAAATGAAATGGAAGCAACAATGAGAAAAATATTAATAGTCACGCAGTGTTTCAGATCTAATCGCCAAAGGAATGCTTTACAATGCGTGGGAAAGCAAACATGTTATCTGTCTGCAACACTATAAAGCAGATGCATTGTTTAGTTTGAATGAAGACAAATATACTTGTTCCAGGATAATGTTGTAGGATCCAATCTGGGTCAGTCACCAGGACCAGAGGTTTTGTCTTCTGAGCTTTCAGGCTCGTGCTGGAGCCTGAGGATGACTCTGAGAAATCTAGTGACCGACCCAGATTGGATCCTGAATTGTTTAGTTTATTTGCATGGCCATCCTCTGCAACATCTGTGCAATCATGCCAAAAACATGGTTGTTTAAGATGCTACAGATCTCTCTACCCTTGTGTTTCCCTACGTACTATACTAGGGGCTGAAACTGAAGCCATGCTACTTTATAATAATAACCAGAAAGCCATATTTCCATCTTATGGAATAAAAAATATGAGCGACCAAATGTAGCAACAATGCCTTCAGGATGCTAATAACTTCAATATTAGATGTTACATGTTTCAGGTATTTTTAAAGAGACAATTTTAACACTGAAAGCAAGCTTTAATATTGCTTGAATTCAGACATTTTCTAATTACTAAAATGAGAGATAAAGATGAAGGTAGGGGAAAAAAAGCATAGGCACAAATGTGAGGATGTTATTCTCCTAAGCCTTGCTATTTTCTTTATGCAACCATCTGTTTCCTGTTCTTAAAATGTTCTTATAATACTAGCTATAAAAATTTTGTATCAGACTGTTTGAAGTCATCACCCCACTTTTAAGAGTACTGCAGGCCGTCACACCTCCGTCATATAGCTTTGGGCCCTCAAAACATCTGCATTGAGATTTTAGAAGCATGCAATGTCTACACAGCCTTAACAGATATATTCAAAAAAGAAAAGAAGAAGAAAAAAATGTCATTACACTTCTGGCTAAATATAATATCTTTTCATTTCATGAAAACTGAAGTGGAAATTTTTTATTCAACATGTTCATGAGGCCAAGGTCATTTGTTGGCCTGGAGTCTGGAGTCTGTAGTTGACAATACCTAACTTTACATCTTGGTCTTTGGCCATATAAGAAATATTACCTTATGCCCAAATCCTGTTAGGTTTCTGCAAAACTATAAAGATCTGGTTCTTTCAACAGGATTTGGGGTAGGGTGAAGTGATCTGCTTTCTGATGGTTGCTTCTGGGTAATATGCTTGTGCTATCTATCCTCCATATATGCATCATGTATTGTTTACGATTTTCTGTTTTGTTAGCTTTAATTATTTTTACTTGATGTAACCAAGGCGGCATATGAATTGAGAACTAAATATTAAAAAAAAAAAAAAATGGCAAAAGCCACATTCTCAGCTTGCATTCTTAGTATATTTTCCTGTTTTCTTCTTAGGAACACCAGTTAACAAGCAATTTACAAATGTGATTAGAAAAGGAAATATGCCAGATCAGTGTCTGGCACTTAAATGTGTTGAGCACAGTTCAAGCAAGATGATATTCCATTGTCTCCCGGTGCTCAAAACATTCTGGAGACCACACTCTTATGGTCCCTTCATGAGGAGCAACTGTGTGGAGCACTTTTTGGTGATTTCAAATCCTTTCCTTGTCTAAAGAAGTATGAAGGCCCAGTTACTTTCTGGCTCTTTTTTCTGCCACAGCCAGCTTTTTGTAGAGCCATCTTCAGCCCACCATCTCTTCCCTGGAAGTCATGCGAGTGTGCTTTGATGTCCAGAATACAAGACCAACCCCGCCATACATCAAAAACATTTCAGAAGCTGTAGAATGCATTGGATTTTAAAAATAAAATAGGGTATAGAATTCAGTCATTCCTAAACTTTAAGTTAATGTATGAATTTATGCTACATCCAAAATTTAGATTTTTTTCTATATATAGACAGTATTTTAACTTAATGAGCTATTTAGTTTGTTTATTTTCAGATTATTTTTTTTGTCTCCTCTATAAATTCTCTTTTTATGAGCTATTTAAATTTCAGTGGTAATGATTTCATTTATTATAACTTCTAATTTCAGTAAATAATGTATTCTTAGCTTAAAGCTTAATGGTGACTTTATTTTATGATTCATAAGTAATTATGATATATTAGAAAGTTATAATCATTACATCCTAGAGCACTTGTTGGCTTATTTCAATTTTACTATTTGTGTGTTATTCTGTTATTCATTTTTATCATTTATCACTTTCTATTCATATTCCTATAAAAAGAATAATAACAACAACAACAACACATCAAGAAATTGCGGCTTCCTGCAATAACACCAGCGTAACTGCTAGTAACAAAAATATGAGCCCCCCTACCACAGAAAGTGGGTGGCTTATCTAAAGGATGGTGTTGTAAGTTTCCACAGACCAAGAAAAAGCTTACTTCAAAGTACCGTACAGGAAACAACAGTTTCAAGATCCCGCTTCTTCACACCAGCAAAAACTGCTTCTCCATCATGAGATGAACTTGGGACTCTATACTTAGGAACACAACTGTATATATACTGTAGCACAAAGCTTCTGAGGTCACGGTGGCCCCAAAGCATCCCTACCAAAGACCTAATAATTTTTCTTTTGCTCTAAATGTATTTCTCAGAACTGTGCTGTTCAGCTAGGAGTCTGTGATTCCTTGCCACCTTTGATGCCCTAATAAAATATGCCAGTGGAACTGCAAAAACCTGCACTACACAGAACATCATATATTTTAAAAAGATACTTGGTTGATACCTAGGATGCTGGCAGCAACCCATATCAGCCATTAGCACCAATCGTATTTGTGACACATTTTTAAATGTTCAGTTTAATGAATAAAAGAGATGATAAACCTCATTTGATATTATAAAGGACTGAAATAACTCCTGGAGCTTAATTTTAACAATTTAATTCCTAGAAAGATTGCTAACATTTTTGCCTTACTTAGGGTCCTTGAAGTATAAGACAATTCTAAGCTCTATCTATTCAATGCAAATGCGGTTAAGACCTACATGAAACGAGTATTTCATGCATGTAAATTATGTGCTGTGTAGCAGGGGTGGGTTCCACTTACCTTTACTACCAGTTCACAGCGGGAGCACATGTGCAGATCACCCATGATAATGTCGTGGTGGGTGGACGGAGCCTCCTGCCAGTTTTACTACCTATTCTATAGAACCAGACCGAACTGGGAGCAACCCACCACTGCTGTGTAGGTATTTATATGATGCAATGCAATGTAGGGAGGTGGATTTCCTGGAGGGAGAGGCTACATTCCAGAAGAGTAAAAGGCAACTCAATCCAGATCTTACAGTATGTGTGAATGAAAGAGGATAAAGACAGGCCCTCCCTTAGAGTTCACAGAGTATATTATAAATGCAAATAGTAGAGCGCTCAGATTTGGGTATAGGTGTGAAATAATAAAGAACTCTGCTTGGAAGAATCACATAAAACATAAAAACTTGGGGGAGGAAATAAAAAGTTAAGGATTCCTATCCAGGATTTGTCATTCCAATTTGACCTAAAAAGATTTTCCATAAATATTCTAAGATACCATTCAACAATTCATTTTAGGCAGAAACAATAGCCAAATATTCTGCATGTACTAATATTTTAACCCCTTTAAACATCCTTAAGAAAGCAAAATTAAAAGTCCATTATGTCTAATGCTAAAACTTTATTGCATTTTTGTCCATAAAGGAGAAGTCAATGATGCTAGGAATGGTTAGTGGAGTCAGAAGAAGGGGCAAGCTGTCTTGATGCCATCAAAGCTGGTACAAAGATGAACATCCAACAACTAAAGAAGCTGTGCTTGACCGGGTAGCATGGACAGCACTTGCCTACAAAGTTGCCAAGGGTCGGACATGACTGGGCAGTTAAGACTAAAATTAAAACTATTTATATATACAGATTTTAATGACCACAGCTAAGGAAGGACAAATTAAACTCTCCCTCTCTACATGTAAATGAAAATTATTTTGTCTACTATTAAAAAGAAAAAACAATAAGATTTTGGATTTAGAGTCTAATAATGTATTTGCATCTAGCTTAGCTCATATTCTTAAAAAAATAGTAGCATTTATTTTTATGAACAAATAACACCCACTTTTGGAGTTTAGTTCCCCATTTAGTTAATTGGAATTTAATAAGTCCGATTACAAAATATAAGAGGAAATTTATGAATGACAAGCTTTGACTATATATACACCCTTGAAAATAACCTATATTAGGGAATATCTGCAATACATCCATATGTTGTCCCTATCCTATGCTCATGCCAGCTTAATTCTAAGCCATTTTTATATAATCTCTTTTGGACTCAGGTGTTTCAGCAACAGTTTACAAGGTTATATAATCTGCATAGTAGGCTGCTACATTCTCCCATTGGGTCCTTCTCTTCTTGCTGTCCCTCCCACCTTTCTCTCCCAGGAAAGCAATGACCAATCATTTTCCTTCTTGTAATCATGTCTCTTATAGACATTTATGGATTTTTTTTTGTTTGCATGTGCATGTACACATACATACACAAATGCATGCACGTACACAATATAATGTATATATTCCAAGTTAAAATATCAAATGAGTATACATACAAGCATCATCTAGCTTTAAAATAAAATTTCTTTTTTTAAAGTTTCATTGTCTGCAATGTCTCCTAGAGCTACCAGAAAGGCTCTTATAGCATAACCATGGTTAATACTTGCCTTGTAAATAGAAGCTTGCTGGTTTGAAACCAGATAGGAGTTTTTCTTCTTTTTAATAGCTACTTTATTTTTCTTTTCATGAGCTAGTCTCTTTCCTCTGCCTTTTTTTTTTTGGGTAGTAAGTCCAGTGTGTAAATTAAAGACAGAGGAAAAACATTGACTCAATTGAAGGGGTGTTTCTATCTCTGCAAATTAGTCAGTGGCATGCTATAGTTAGCCTATAATGAAGTAAAGCATACCAAGCCAAAATGGACAGAAGTACTTGACACAATATAAGAAAAGGGAAAAGTTCTTTAAAACTGCAGCAGGAAAATATGCCTGGAGGTTACATCTGTGACAAGAGCGCGTGGTAAACACGGTGTCATGTCATCTATTCCTACCCTCCAAAAATAGCTGTTGGCAACTAGGCAGTGTGGATAAGATTTTAGTTGGTGGTTTGATAACAATAGCTTAGCAGCAGGAGCAATCAATTCCATTTTATTTTTATTCAAACAATAATGTCCATGAGAAAAGAAAATCCTGATAAACTTTACACATTTATTCAAATTCAGATGGCACTGCCAAACTGAGAGCATGTTAGAAGAACTGTCACAGACTTCCTACTACATTCTTTTAAGAAATAAAATACCACTTTTCCACAGAACAATGTAGTGGATATAATCAGTAAGGATGCCAAAGCATTCTGGTTGCAAGTTAAGTATTCTCATTTAAGCAACCACGTCTTCTGGGAAATTTGTTTAGATGTTTCAGAGCCTTTCTCATATGTCTGTGCATTTACATGCCTGTACAACTGTTTAATTTCATGACACTCCAAGGAATAATGCTGTTTAATGTTACTGATACACATACTGATGCAACCAGCCAGAAAAGCCTACAAAGCAGCCATGAAGACATGAGGTTGCACACTATCCCATTTAAATGCACTGCACACCTCTGTAGCAGGGGTGAAATCCAGCAGGTTCTGACAGGTTCTGCAGAACTGGTAGCGGAAATTTTGAGTTGTTCGGAGAACCGGCAAATACCACCTCTGGCTGGCCCCAGAGTGGGGTGGGAATGGAGATTTTGCAATATCCTTCCCCTGCCATGCCCATCAAGCCACACCATGCCCACCAAGCCACGCCCACAGAACCGGTAGTAAAAAAAATTGGATTTCACCACTGCTCTGTAGTCCATCATATATGTAACTTGAAATCCCAATTGCATTGCTGATCTTGAATTTATCAAGTGGTAGCTTTAACCCAGTAAAAAGTGAAGTCTTCCAGGTTTTTTTTTTTTTTTAGTCATCCAAACATAACACCTCATTTTAACAAACTCCAAAGAATACTGGAATCTTCCAAAATATAATGGGCCATGGCATGGAAGCCCAAAGTAAATAATGGGAGGCAGTAGGTACGCGGCAGCGGAGGGCGGGGAGGGGCAGGGGACACTTCCTTTAGGTCAATGTCTCCATTAGATAATATCTAAAACATTTTGGCCTGTGGGTGCCTGAAGAATTACACGATAAGAGAAATGTAAATTGATTTTTGAAATGCAGTTCTTAGCTTTCTTTAACATTAGCTGTTGGAATTTCTGCACCATCCCATTCATATTCTAGACACTGAAAGCTAATATAATTTACTCCGGACAAAATTCTAATAGAATTAATGTCAGAACGAGAAGGTATTAATTATTTTCA
Source organism: Pantherophis guttatus (assembly GCF_059756535.1). Taxonomy (NCBI): domain Eukaryota; kingdom Metazoa; phylum Chordata; class Lepidosauria; order Squamata; family Colubridae; genus Pantherophis; species Pantherophis guttatus. The sequence goes on along the minus strand of NC_142063.1, from coordinate 228,106,347 downwards.
CTTGCATATTGATTATCTAGTTCTTGATAGTTCACATTGTTCTATGGTATAGTCTTCAATAGAATGACATTTTAGAATGGAGAGAATGGATTTATTTTCATAATAAACATAAACAGGAGGTCAACACAAGAGCTAATCTTTAACAGAATGGCAACACTGACTTTTTAATAAAATGCTAAAATAAAAGAGTTTTATTGAGCTTTTTTTTTTTAAAAAAAAATCAATACTATTCAGTTTCATTGCATTTGTATGATACCAACTACATAAAATTATTAATAAAGATTGTGGAAATCTTCTGATGTGTTTTATGCTTTAGCTTTATCCAGAATAAATACATTTGGTTTACTAAAATGTGTACAAGTGATTTTAATGTTCTTTTCCCAAATATACCTTGATAAACATTTTGAATCTGTCCCTTCAAATGTGATTATTATACCCACTTTTCACATGTTGAAAATTTATAGATGTTTTTATTAAATAATTTTAGTCACACACATACAAACACACGTATATGTACATGTGTATCTATGTATATGTGTCTGTGAATATATATGTGTGTATATACATTTGGGTGTAGTTCTTATTAGCTTCACCACTAAAAAAAATTCCACAGCATTGAGAATTGAATTATCAAACTGGATGTTAATAAGATAAGGTGTGATTCAGGCAATACTAAGTACTTACTAAAGAAAACATTATTGACATGCTTTAACAAAAAAATGGTAAATAAATAAATAAAAATAATTTACTAAAAGTAAAGTACTACAGCAGATTAATAGTCCTGAAAAATTTTGAAAACACAAAAGTATTAACGAACATAATCTTTATTCAGGTATTATGCTTTAGGATGCTTGTAAAATTCAAGTTTTATTGAGGTTTTTTTTAAGTGTTAGGAACTTGATGCAGCTCGGGAATAAGGTATCTGATTTATGATGACTAAATGTCATCAAAAAAGCAGAACAAAGAATGTTCTTTCTGCGCCAACTCAAGAAGTTCAAACTGCCCAAGGAGCTGCTGATACAGTTCTACAGAGGAATTATTGAGTCTGTCATTTCTACCTCTATAACTGTCTGGTTTGATTCTGTAACCCAACAAGACAGACACAGACTTCAGAGAATAATTAGAACTGCAGAAAAAACAATTACTACCAACCTGCCTTCCATTGAGGACCTGTATACTGCACGAGTCAAAAAGAGAGCTGTGAAAATATTTACAGACCCCTTGCTTCCTTGACATATACTCTTTCAACTCCTATCCTCAAAATGACACTATAGAGCACTGTACTCCAGAACAACTAGACACAAGAACAGTTTTTTCCATCACTCTGCTAAACAAATAATTCCCTCAACACTGCCAAACTATTCACTAAGTCTGCACTATTAATCTTCTCATCGTTCCTATCACTTATCTCCTCCCACTTATGACTCTATGACTGTAACTTTGTTGCTTGTATTCTTACGATTTATATTAGTTGTTTCCTAGTATGATTTAATTGCTTATTTATTTTTTTTAAATTTGATTTATATGCCGCCCTTCTCCGGAGACTCAGGGCGGCTTACAATGTGCTAAGCAATAGCCTTCATACTTTTGTATATTTATACAAAGTCAGCTTATTGCCCCCACAACTGGGTCCTCAATTTACCTACTTTAGAAAGGATGGAAGCTGAGTCAACCTTGAGCCTGGCGAGATTCGAACCTGCAGTAATTGCAGGCAGCTGTTCTTAATAACAGGGTGCTTTAGACCACTGTACTACTAAGGTACCATTTGTACCCTATGACTATCATTTAGTGTTGTATCTTATGATTCTTGACGAATGTATCTTTTCTTTTTATGTACATTGAGAGCATATGCACCAAAGACAAATTCCTTGTGTGTCCAATCACACTTGGCCAATAAAGAATTCTATTCTATAAAGAATTCTAAAATTCAAGTTTTATTGAGTTTTTAAAAAAATGTTAGGAACTTGATGCAGCTCAGGAATAAGGTATCTGACTTATGGAATTACATAATATTTCAGCAGCGGTTCTATGCATATTTATTAGAATCAATAAGAACTACCCAGAAGTAAATATAAAAATGGTCAAGCTAATGAAGCAAAACATGGACACTAACCTCACAATCAATACAAAAGCTACGAGTGGCGCAGAGAACCATGGAAAGATACATGCTCAGTATCACAAGACAAGATAGAAAGACCTGTGCATGGATTAGAGAACAAATGAAAATATACAACACTATCAAGAGAATAAAAGAATTGAAATGGTCACATAGCAAGAAGAACTGATGGCAGGTGGATCAAGGCAGTCATAGAAAGGATCCCACTTGATAAAAAGAGTCAATGAAAGAGACCTAAAAGAATATGGAGCAACAACATCAGCAAATATTGTGAGTCCAATTGGCAAAAGAAAACTCAGGACCGTATTGGTTGGAAACATGCAGAAGAGGCCTTCATCCTAGAGTGGATAAAGGTAAAGGTTCCCTTTGCACATATGTGCTAGTCGTTCTCTACTCTAGGGGGCAGTGCTCATCTCCATTTCAAAGCCATTAGAGAGGAATAATTTATATCATATAAAATGGACTTTTGCTCTTCTCAGTGTTACATATTTAAAATGTTAATGGTTAGATGAGTTGCATAACTGAATGTTACACTGAATTTCTTAGAAACATAAGCAAAGAGAAGAGAACAAGAGAAGAATGAATGGTGTTAAGGAGAGAGGGAAAGGTCAGTATTTATTAATATTAAATCACAAAACTATATTGCAGCTATATGGTTATTTATGTTTAATCATAGGGTTATTGTTGACAAATCTGATTTCTTCAAGGAAATGAAGGTAGAGATATATAAATATCTCAAGATTTGCAGTGTTGTGCTAAACCTGCAGAATATATTTGTCCAAGAAACTGTCCTATAGCAGTTATAGGGTTATATAGGTTAATGATGCAAAATGTAAAAGAAACCACTTTTCAATTGTAACAATAAAATGTCTAGCTTTTGTAATTTCAGAAATAAATGTAGAAATCTGGTAGGATAACATATTTTAAGCTAGTGGCACATGTGAAAGATTTGAATACCACATGAACTTATTGAGGGATACTATTAAAACAGTATCTTTACAATTATTTAGCTATGCGAAATTAGCTACACATATTCACTGTCATCCTCCACAGATCCATTTCAACACTAAGCCCAATTAAGTTTATGGAATACACACCCAGTTAGGTATGTGCTGTTAACCAAGCAGTTTTGGGTGTTATTTCTCTCTAATGCAAACTCCGAAATCTATCCTATTCCGCAGGATAGGAAGAAATGGTTGTGAACGTTTTCTATAACTCTAGTTCTAGAACACCATAATATCATTTTATTAGTTTTTATTTTTCAGTAAGGAGAGAGGTTCCACATGCTTTATATTAACATTATTGGGCAATTCTTATCCAGTTTCCAAGTTCCCCTTCCTGGGTAAGGTTGTAGAGAAGGTGGCCATGCTAGCGGCTCCAGAGAATCCTTGAAGAAATGCATTATCTGGAAATTTTGGGGCCAGGATTCAGATCTGGTTGTGGGATTCAAATGGCACTGATTATACTTGTGGACGACTTCTGATGGGAGTGGGACAGGGATGGTGCATCTATCCTTGATCTTCTTGACTTTGTGGTGACTTTCAATACTATTGATTATGACATCTTTTTCTAAATTGGCTCCAGAAGGTGGGTAGTAATGTATTGTATTGTACTGGCTGTTTCCTTTCTCTGCAGCCAGTTCCAGTTGGCGCTAATAGGGGAGCAGAGGCTCAGTCCATAGACACTGCTCCGTAGGGTCCCATAAGGCTAGGTTCTCTCTCTTTTCCTGTTTAACTTCTATATGAAACTACTGAGTAAGGTTATCTAATGGGATGGGGGTGAGGTCTGATCCATACACTGATGGTACCCAGTTTTAAATCACCAGCCATCTGATGCCATGAAGGTTTTTTGTCAGTATATGGAGGCTGTTGAAATCTGGATAGACAAGAGGCTTCAGTTCAAGTTTATCAAGGTTTAGTGGCTTGGAGTATTAGGGTCCCCTAGTTCCAGGGATTTTTAATCTTTATTTCTGGATGGAGTTGCATTTCTCAAACAGAGCCAGCTCTAATTTGTGGTTTTCCTACACTTATGACTCTTTTTCAAGGAACAGGTGGCAACCACAGTTAGGAGGGTGTTTGCACAGCTTTGTGTTGTGCTTTAGTTGTGCCCTTTTCTGGACCTTGCTTATGGTCACTCATATTTTAGGCACCTCCTGAATGGACTGCTACAATGTAGCACATACTACACCTCTTCTCCACAAACTGCACTGTTTGGCAATTTGTTCCTGGGTGTACCATTCATGGTGCTGATTCTAATCTATAAAGCTCTTCAAGGCAGGGGAGCAGGTTATTTGGGGACCGCCCCTCCCTGTTTATATGTACCTGTCCTACTAGATTCAGCAGAAGAGGCATGCTCTGTTTGCTAAGGAGTACCATCTGTCAGGGCTCAGGAAGAGAGCCTTTTCTATTACGGCACCCACTTTTTTGAATATCATCCCCCTAGAAATTGGGCGTTGGTACTTACCTGATACGCCTCTTCTCTGACTGTCGGGCACGGCAGTCAGGATGGGTAGAGACCTGGTTGAGTTGCCATTGGACCGGGTTAGTTGAAAAGATCGGAAGTCCCTCCTCCTGCCTGTGATTGACAGTTTTGAGACGAGGGAGTAATACAGGAAGACGTGTCTAGGGAGAGAAACCAACAACATTAGAAGACCCCAACCCCCTCCCGGAGGAGCTTGTGCCGGGTCCGGCCTCCCCATGCAGGGCGGGGCTGACTGCCGTGCCCGACAGTCAGAGAAGAGGCGTATCAGGTAAGTACCAACGCCCATTCTCCACCAGTCGGGCACGGCAGTCAGGATGGGACATACCAAAGCCATGTGTCCAGTCGGGAGGGAGGAGGCCGGCCCCAAGTTACGAGGCTGAATGGACGCCCTGGAGAACTCTCCGTCCGAAGGCAGCATCTGCCGACGCAAACTTGTCCAGGCGATAGTGGCGCACAAAGGGGGAAGGCGATGTCCAGGCTGCCGCCCGACAAATCTCCTCGATGGAGGCTCTGGTGGACCATGCTGCCGAAGTGGCCGCGCTCCTTGTCGAATGAGCCGTTATCCCGCGCGGTACCGGAAGATTCGAGGCCTCGTACACTGCCGAGATGCATGCTCGAATCCAACGCCCCAAGGTGGTAGAGGAAATTTTTGATCCCAAAGAAGCTGGCAAAAAGGATACGAAGAGGGAGTCCGACCGCCGGAAGGTTGCCGTGCGAGAAACATACACCTTCAATGCTCGCCGGACGTCTAGGGTATGCCATCGTTTTTCAAGGGGGTGTCGTGGGTTAGGGCAGAAATTTGGGAGCACCACTTCTTGCGCTCGGTGGAAAACAGAATTTACTTTTGGGATGAAAGAAGGATCCAATCTCAGCACCACCCGATCCTGGTGGAAGATACAGAGTTCCTTACGGATGGACAGAGCTGCCATTTCAGAAATCCTGCGTGCGGAGGTGACCGCTACTAAAAAGGCGACCTTGAAAGATAAGTGTTTCAAAGAAACTTCCCTAAGGGGCTCGAATGGAGGAGCGGTAAGGGCTCGGAGAACCTTGGGCAGATCCCAAGATGGGTAGCGGTGGACCGCCGGGGGGCGGATGTTGGTAGCACCCCGCAGAAACTGGCGAATCAGCGGGTCACGTGACATAGGTTCCAACGAGGCTCCAGGTAATACAGTGGAAAGGGCCGCCACCTGTCGTCGGAGTGTATTAGGGGAAAGACCGGAGACCAAGCCGTCCTGCAGAAACTCGATGACAAAGAGAACCGAGGTCGATGTAGGAGAGATAAGCCGCCGTTTACACCACAGAGAAAAGGCTCGCCAGGTCGCGTCATAAATGCGGGTGGTCGAGGCTCTTCGGGCCGCCTGGATGGTTGAAATAGCCCCGGCCGAAAGGGGAAGCCTACTCATAAGGTCCCGCTCAATCGCCACACGGTGAGATGGTACCAGTGTGGGTCCGGATGCTCTAGCTGCCCTTGCACGAGGACCAACTGATCAGTCGGTATCCGCCAAGGCGGCATCACCGATAGAGACCTGAGATCTGCGAACCAGGGACGCCGGTTCCACGACGGGGCGATGAGTATCAGTTCCGCCCGTTCCTGGAGTAACTTCCGTACCACTCTGGGAAGTAGGTTGACTGGGGGAAAGGCGTAAAGAAGTTGATTGGCTGGCCAAGGACTCCGCAGGGCATCTACCGCCTCTGCTCCGGGACAGGGGTACCTGGCAAAGAACCGAGGCAGCTGATGATTGGTCGCACTGGCGAACAGGTCCACCATTGGAAGGCCGAAACGTCGAACCACCTCCTGGAACAGCCGGGGAGAAATGGACCATTCTGCGTGGTCGATTGGGGCCCGGCTGAGGGCATCGGCCGTGCGATTCAGAACTCCGGAGATGTGGGCAGCCTGAATTGACGTCAAATGGTCCTCTGCCCACAGACCTAGCCGCCGTGCTTCCCTCATTAGGGCCCTGGAGCGGGTGCCCCCGAGGCGGTTCACATGCGCCTTGGCCGTTACGTTGTCGGTTAGAATTAATACATCCCGCCGTAATACCTGAGACTTGAAGGCCTTTAGAGCCAGGAAGATGGCCCGCAGTTCTAGCACATTGATATTCATCCTCCGTTCGTGCGCTGTCCAACAGCCCTGTGCCAGGTGGGAACCCAGATGGGCCCCCCAGCCGGTCAAGCTGGCGTCCGTTGTAAGTTGAAGGCGGTCCGGTTCTCGAAACTTGGTTCCCTTCAGTACTGCGTCCGATGTCCACCAGGATAGAGATCGAATCACCGAAGGAGGAAGAACCAGTCTCGTGGCTGCGGAATCCCTGTGTGAGCGTTGGAAGGGTAGTAGGAGCCATTGTAAGTCCCTAGAGTGCAAACGGGCCCAAGGGACTATCCCAAAGGTGGAAACCATCTTGCCAAGAAGACGGGATAAGACTAAAACAGAAGAAGACCCCTGGCTCTGAACCCTGCTAACTAACTCTCTAAGATTGGTAATTCGGTCAGGAGATAGAAACACCTCTGACGATACGGTATCAATCACCGCCCCCAGGTGAAGGATCCGGGTAGAAGGAGTTAAATGGCTCTTGGTCACATTAACCGAGAATCCATGATCCCGGAGAACCTGAAGGGTTCTAGCTAGGTCAGAGTGTGCTTGCTGCAATGATCTCGAAAGGATCAAAACATCATCAAGATAGAAGGACACTCTAATTGGTAGCATGGCTACATAACCCATAAGGGCCGCCATTATTTTGGTAAAGGTTCTTGGGGCCGAGGATAAACCAAAGGGTAAGGCCCGATATTGGTAATGGTTGTTGTTATAACAAAATCTAAGGAACTTACGGTGGTCGGGAAGGATAGGGACGTGGAGGTAAGCTTCAGTTAAATCCACGGAACATAAAAAATCACCCTCCCGAATGCCAAGTAAAATTGATTGTAAGGAGTGCATCTTGAACCGGCGGTAAGTTATGTGCCGGTTCAAGGATTTCAAATCAAGGATTGGGCGCCAGCCGCCAGAGGACTTTTGAACTAAAAATAGCCTAGAGTAAAAGCCTTGACCCAACTCGGAAGAGGGTACTGGCTCAATTGCTTTTATCGCCAACAAGTGGAGGATGGCAGCCGAGATCTGGGATCTTTTAGAACTATCAAGGGAAACTGGACAACGAAGAAATCTATTCGGAGGGTTGGACAAAAATTCAAGGGAAAGGCCGAATTTAATGGTACTCTTTACCCATTCATCAGAAACAGTATTCTCCCAGGCCTGGGAGAAAAGGGCCAGACGGCCCCCAAGCTCTTCGCGTGAGGAGCTACTAACGAGACCGTCGAAAGGGACGGCCCCTACCGCCTCTCTGAGGTCTCCTGGGAGGATATCTGGGACCCTGTCTGACCTGAGTATCGTAGTGGAAGTTCCCACGGTGTTGAAAGGAACGCTGGGATCTCTGCTGGGCATAGCCGAAGTCTGATCCTCGAAAGGACTGCATACGAAAGGAGCCCGACGAACGACCCTCCGGCCTTCGCGACATGGCAGGTAATATTTTCCGGTGATCCCTGGTCTCAATTAAGAGGGGCTCTAGAGCCGGCCCGAAAAGCTTGTCACACGAATATGGGGCTGAAGCCAGGCGCCATTTACTGCGAACATCGGCTTGCCAATATTTTAGCCAAAGTAGTCGCCGAGAGGTGACGGAGGCACCAATGGCCTTAGCAGAAAATCTGGCAGCAGACAGGGTGGCATCCGCAGAGTATTCTACTGCTGCTAGTATCTTGTTAATGTCCTGGTGTGTTCTCACCTCAGAGGAAGGTATTCGTCCCTGCAACTGCTTCAGCCAGAGGATCGACGCTCTGTTAAAAAACGATGCCGAGGAAGCCGCCTGGGCGGACCAGGCAGCTGCCTGGTGGCCCTTGATGAGAGTACGCTCCGCCTTCCTCTCTTCCGGACGGAGGGATTCCTCAGCGGGGCCCGAAGTAGGTGAAGGAGAGGATAAGGCCGCCACCGGTGCATCCACCGAGGGAACCTGCAAAAGTGAAGCATACTCTGCCGCCAGATTAAATAAGCGCCTATCCAGACTATTAGGGATTGGCCCTGTGCTAGGATTCTTCCATTGTCTCTGCAAGACATCCGCAAATAATTTAGGGGCTGGAACTATCTCAGTTTGCACCGTAGGCACATCAAATAAGGAAGAAGAAGATGTTGAGGACCCAGGTTGAGGTTGGTCTGAGGCTGGTGGAAGGCCAAGACCTGTGGTGATCTGAGCCTTATGCAGCAGAGATCGGAACATTTGTGGACGGAACAAACCAACAAAGGCGGGTTGATCCGGCTCTAAACCCTCATCAACAACAACAAGTCGTTGTCAATGATGGCTTGTTCTTCCTCCCCTGACAGGGATCCCTGGCTGTGTCTGGAAGGAGAAGCTGCCCCAGCCGGATCCTGTGTAGAGACCTGCAAAGGCTGTGAAGAAACTGAAGGGGCCTGGCGACTCAAATATTCAGAAACTTTAGATGAGGATCTCTCCTGTAACCCCTGGGCAATACCTTTTCTTATAGAATCAGCAATTAATTGAGCTAAGGCGGGGGTGACATCCAGCTTCTGCGATTGAGAAACTGGTTGCTCAGGGTCTCCAGAATCCTTGGGGCCAGACTGTGGGTCATGAGATCCTTGAGAAGGAGCGACCACAGGAACCTCAGCAGGAAAAACAGTGGCTATGTCAGGTACCCAGGTATCTCCCGTAACAGAAATATCTGGAGAAAGAGGAGGAATTGGAGTGGGATCGGGTAAGGCCTCATCCCTGGAAGTAGCAGAAATAGGCCCAGGATTTGAGGCAGGTTCATGGGGCCCTTTAGAGGAAGAGGCCGCTTTATTGCACGCTTTTTCCATGGCCTTGTGTCTCCTTTGTTCATCTCTGGACATAGATGGTGCTTGGGGAACATCAGTCTTAGATTTCTTTGACTGAGAGCTAGAAGAAGGTTCACCTCCCTGATTATCCTGATGGTGAGGGCGTTTTCCTTTCTTCCCTTTGGTGGAAGAAATGTTATCAGGCATAGTATCTGGCTGTAGAAAATGGCCGCTGGGTAAAATAGCTGATTTACAGTGGTGACACAAAATGGCGGCTGACACCTCACCAAAACGTTCCAAAGGGAGATTCCCTAGGCCCCAACAGTCACCAAAGCTGGAACTCACTGTCTGCAATCGGAGTTCAAAATTAGGGGCAGTACCTTAAAGTGCTAGCCAGCCGGTCATAGCACTGTAAATTAACGCTGGAGTTGTCCACGCGCCAAACGAACCGCTATTCAAACGAGCTGTGGGCGCCAGAAGCTCCTGCCGCCGTCGCTATCCGAGGTAGCCTTGCTCCGCTCTTCAGAGGCTCCCGGTGCGGGCGGAATACCAATCCAAGTGCGAGCCAGCCGGCAAGGCACTGGAAGAGCGCGGAAACACGTCGCGCTAAGAAATCAGCAGCCGGGCGCTCGATGTCAATTAGCGCTCCTCTCGGCTGCAAGGCAGGAAGAGCCGACGCGACGGAGCGAACTCGTGCGCGTGGCTAGGTGGATAGCCCGCCGGCAAAATCCACTCGGCGAGAGAATCAGCGGAGCCAAGCAGCTGCTATGCTGAGAGTAACTCGCTCTACTGCCTTTCAATAACTCTTTTTCTATTATTTTTGAGGTTTGCCTGACAGAAGTCTCCCTAAACACGACCGGTCCTGACTCGACCGAGTCGAAAAACTGTCAATCACAGGCAGGAGGAGGGACTTCCGATCTTTTCAACTAACCCGGTCCAATGGCAACTCAACCAGGTCTCTACCCATCCTGACTGCCGTGCCCGACTGGTGGAGAACAAATTGACTTCAAACCCACTGGCCTTTCATAAAGCCTTAAGATCTCAGTTCTGTCACTGGCCTGGAGGTCAGAAGATAGGATGGAGCCTGTGTTTTCTAAAATCCTTGTATTGTTGAGTAATTTAGAATTCATAGGGCAGAAGCAGGAGGACATTACAAGAAGTGCCCGGACTGTTAAATAAATAGTATCATGCTTATTTAAATTGTCCCCATAAATTACAGCACCAGGGGCCCTTTCTTCATCTGCCATGATGAACCTAAGTGGCAAAGTTGATCTCTGGAATTTGACTCAGAAAAGGGTTGCTATTGTTGGACAATTTTAATAGCCCTGCAACCTCTATTTCCCCTTCAACCCCTACACTTGCTCAGTTTAGGTATAATCAGCAAAGAAAGATTAGATATTAACGAGGATATAAGATTGGGGTAGAGCTGGAAGTTTGATATGTCACAGCTTACAAAAGTAAATAGGAAGAGCTAGCTTGTCTAAGCAGTCTTTGTTCTAGGAGTTAATTGAAAAAAATCACGTCAGTCATGGGACAGCCTGTACACTGTTTTAATTTGAGGTGATGGGTGTGTGTGTGTGTATGTTGTTGTTGTTTTACTCTGGCTGCTGTTTTAGATGTCTTTTTTTTAATGCTTTTATATTTTTAACAGCATTAGCTGCTTACAGTCATGAACTTGATATGGCCAGCTATATAAACTAAATAAAGAAAGAAATATGATGGTGGCTGAGATGATATTTTTACCTATTAAACTTGAACTTTTGGTTTGGCTGTGCTCTTAAATGCCTGGTGTATTTCTGAGTCTCTGTAATTTAAAAAACAACAAAGAATTTCAGAGGGAAAGAAGAATCTGCTGTGATCTCCATGGATAAGTGTATTTGAGATTGGGAGAGTATTTATTATTAATAGGGCAACACATAGGGCTGAATCAATATTGGCTCTGCATTTGCTTCTAAAAAAAGATTTTCGATACCAATCTAGATCTGTCACAGAGGCAAAACAGAGAGACAGCAGGGTAAAGCACAAAGCTGTTTAGAAGAAGGAGAAAGAGACGTGTTTTTGAAAATTCTACAGATGCAAGCAAAAGCATGTTCAAAGCCAAAATAATTAATTCCAAATATGTCAACAGTTGTCAACGAATAAGATAAACAACCATCATCAGCATCTAGTAAAATAATGACACAATTGGTTTACACCTTAAAATATATCTTTCCACGTGGTATGTGAAAGAGATCTTTCTGTATATAGACTTTAATTTCATATGTGCGGCTATTATACTTTGTAAGAAAAACTGTATAAATGAAGATTCATATTAGGACCCTGCTTGCAAAGTTACTCTTAGGAAAGCAATTTTCACCATACTCCATTTTAAATAATTAATAAATTCTTGTAGAACCTATATAAACAGAAGCATTAAAATAAGATTATATTGGGGAACACTATGTCTTTAAAGTTCCCCATACACAGCCTTATAGAAACACTGCAGATGGATTCTTAGCCTTCCGTAAAGCTCTGAAGATCTGGGTTTTCACCAAGTGCTGTGATAAGTTTGGAAAACTACATATTAGAAGATGGACTTGGTGCCAGATCTTTGTTGTTTTCCATGTTTTAATCTGTTTTGTTTTATAGTTTTAATATGATTAATATGTTGTTTTAACTTTTGATTGGGAGTTGCCCAATGTTGGTTAGAAGGTTGGGCAGTTATATAATTTTAAATAAATAAATAATAAATTCTAGCAACATGTACTATGTACTAAAAACATCAGAACCTGAACTAAAATCAAAGCTTTTACCTAGAAGAAACATATTGGATGCAAAACCACCACACAAGAAAATCCCGCTTAGGGAATGACTCCACCATGACTAACATGGAGCTGTGTTAGCCTATTTGTAAACCAGCTCATCAAAATTATTTGGCAATCCAAAACAAGAGACAGAGATGGAACAAGCAGCCATAGCCTCTTTGCGTTCATATTGTCAATTTGTAAATACATTGTCCTCACTTTTCTGCCCTGTCATAAGGCATGAGAAGTCTGGACCTTTGCCAAGTTGAAATGAATCCCTGATGGTGGAACAGGAGCTCTTTTCTATTAGTTTTAAATACATTCTGTCAAAGAGCATTTGTCCCTTGGAGAACCAGCCTTGTCATGCAGGCAAAAAAGTCTTGGAAGACAGGGAGCCCTGGCTAAATGTTGGGCAGATCTGTGCGTTACACACAACCTGTAGCTTAAACTAATCAGACAACTGTTTATTTATATTATTTATTTGTATCCCACCTTTATTATTTTTACAAACAACTCAAGGCAACAAACATATCTGACACACTTTCCTCCTCCTATTTTCCTTATAATATGAGCCTAGGTGGCAGAGTGGTATGAGTGCAGTACTGCAGGTTACTTCTGCTGACTGCCGGCTGCAATTCGGTAGTTCAATTCTCACTGGTTCATGGTTGACTCAGCCTTCCATTCTTCCGAGGTCAGTAAAATGAGGACCCAGATTGTTGGGGACGATATGCTGACTCTGTAAACCGCTTAGAGAGGGCTGTAAAAGCACGATGAAACGGTATATAAATCTAGTGCTAATGGTATTGCTACAACAACCCTATGAGGTGGTTTGGGCTGAGAGTCTGGGCTGACAGGTGCAAAGCCACCCAGCTGGCTTTTATGGTTAAGGTGGGACTTGAACTGACAGTCTGCCACTTCCTAGCCTGATGCCTTAACCACTAGACCAAACTGGCTCTTCAATCATTTTCTAACATGTTAAACATTCAATTGCAGTCTGGATCAGATTGTACCATTTGTTCTTTGTTCCTGGTGCCAATGTCTTGGCCCAGCCCTGGGCAGCATATAATGTGGTCAACCCACTTGAGGCTAGAGATTTTCCTATCAAATAGATGCAGGTAAGAGTCAAATGAAACACGTTATGAATCAAATTCCACACTTTTCTACAGCACATTTTTTTTCAAAAAGCATTAAGGAAGATTTATGCCTAAGAAGCATGAAACCTTGGGCGAGAAGGACAAATAATCTAACCTTCTTTTAAGGAACCATGTTCTTTGTATTTCCAGTAAAGATTCCAGGAAGAAGAATACCAATTACCTATCGTCTTATTTTAACGACTCCATAATCTCTGGTTGGGTGGAGTCTGGGCAACTGAATGAAGCTAGCAGAGTGTTTTAATGGCCGGATGCCCTTCCTGTCGTCAATGGAGAGTTTTGTTCAGCAGATATATTCTCAGTGTGCCCAGAGAGAGAAATATGTGCCTCCACCTAGGTTCGAACTCACAGCCTCCAGATTGTGAGGCCAATCTCCACCTCTAGGCTACTGCATCACTCCAAAAATAGTAACTACCTATGAATTAAGAAATCCATTCTTAAGAATTCTGCTACTGTTTTCTATCTTATTTATTTATTTATTTATTTATTTATTTATTTATTTATTTATTTATTTATTTATTTATTTATTGGTTCTTACAATGCGTTAAGCAATAACCTTCATACTTTTGTATATACCAGCTTAGTAGGGCTTTTGCCCCCCCCCACAAGCGGTGTTCTTTTTTATACAAAGTCACCTTATTGCCCCCACAAACCGGGTCCTCATTTTACCTACCTCGAAAGGATGGAAGGCTGAGTCAACCTTGAGCCTGGTGAGATTTGAACTTGCAGTAATTGCAGGCAGCTGGTGTTACTTAACAGTGCTTTAGTCTGCTGCGTCACCAAGGCTCATTTGTTGCCAATGTCCTTAAGAGGGAGCTAGAAACATGGCTTGTTCTCTTTGGTGTTCTTGCTCTCTGATATCTCTATCTGACTTACTGTATTACTGTTTGCAATTTGCCATCCAGAATCTGCTGATGACGGTATTCAAAATAAAAATTACAAACTCGTGTTTCACATGACTTCGACTTAGACAATCCTGTCACAAATCTTTCTTGCCTCCTGTGTTTGATTATGGTGCTCAACAGAAATTTAGCTTCCATCAATCATAGTAGATGATAATCTGAATTTTCTCATTTGATCTCCAACAGGTCTCAATGACAATCTTTTTTCTTTACTGTGGAGAGAAATCAAAGATCTCTCCACTGATGCCTACAATAGCCTCTTATTAAGTGAGCTATAAACGCTGAAGAATGTGCTCGAGCTACATCTGTACAGCAGACAACATAACCAGGAAAAAGAAGTTAGCTTATGTCAATAATGTGGAGTGACTGAGGTTGGGTAAAATAAATCACGGCAGGCTTCCATCTGTAATTTAATTTTGACTCACAGCAACTCGATTTTTACAAAATGCTTGTTATATTGTATGTAAGGAACTATACCTAAAGCTGCAATTTACATATGTGTGCTATCAAAATAAAGCTACATAAGGCATATACAATAATATAATACAATTATATAATTAAATACCGTATCCAAAAATCCAAAATGGTTTTGGTATAGAGCAGGGATGTCAAAATCACTTGACGTATCAGGACTTTTTCCCCTTCGCTAAACTGGGTGTGGGCGTGGCCAGCACGTGACGCATCCGGCCCATGGGTGAGTTTGAAGGTCATCCCCAAAGGTCATCCATTCCAGATTGTGGCCTCCACAATGCTCAAATAAGTGAGTTCTACTCAGATAATTGTTCAGCAGAGGACTCAGCAATACACCCAACCTTGACAACTGCTTCCACTTTTGATAAACAAGACTTTTAGCTCAGTTTGTTTATTATCCAATTTCTTAACCCCTCTTAAAGGGACTCTGGGCAATGTGCAATCCAGACAGCTGGTCTGGAAATAACAAACAAATCATTCCTTGCTTATTCTTACATCAACTTTCATTCTGTATACCTGGAGTTTATTAAGAAATCATATTGGAACTATGAAATGGTAATGTATTTAGTAGTTCAAATGATAATCAAATGGAAATGCTACAATAAAATAAACCTAAGATTTAAATATGTATGTATCTAGACTTCCTTATTTATGTTGATGTTTTCTCCTTTAATATTGCACAAATGGCAAGGATTCTCTTCTATTTTGTTTAATCAGTTAAGATCACAAAAAGTTATAGAAGGAATAAATGTTTCTCTCCCAGAGAAGAATATTTTTAGCAAATCATGGCATTCATATGAAATTAAGCATGAGCTCAGCTCAGAGAAGGTTAATTTCACAGATCTTATTTAAATCAATACATAATTAAATTTCAACTTGCTCAAGTTCTGTGTACTTTAGAAAAATGATTTGAAGGCAGAGATAATTATAAAAAAAACAAATAAAACAAGAATTTAAACCTTAGCTTGGTTTACTCAAGCTTTATTTTTAGCAAGATTTAAAAAAAAAATCAGGGGATGGATAAAAAAACCCATCTGACTAAAAGAGATTTAGCCTCTTAACCCTTTAATTTGACATGCAATCATAACATACCTCAGACTGTGCAGTTTTGCATTGCTTATTAATGTAGCAGCAACCAAGTTCTCTTTGTCAACAAAAGTGACCCAAAACATTTCTATGCATCATTCATCAGATAATTCCTAAACTATTGCTAAAAGTTAGAATAGAATAGAATAGAATTCTTTATTGGTCAAGTGTGATTGGACACACAAGAAAATTGTCTTGGTGCATACTTTCTCGGTGTACATAAAAGAAAAGATACATTCATAGATAGATAGATAGATAGATAGATAGATAGATAGATAGATAGATAGATAGATAGATAGATAGATAGACAGACAGACAGACAGACAGACAGACAGACAGACAGACAGTGGGCAAATGCTGTGGGTCACTGAACTGCTAGCATGTAGTCTCTGAAATGCTTCCTCATTGCCAATTTGCCCTTCCATCTTTTGTAAGTAGAGTGTCTCTTAAGTCAGGGGTCCCCAATCAGCAGTCCGTGGACTGGTCTTGTTCCACGCATGCCAGAAACTGGGTCACACAAACAAGTGAAGCCCCATCCATGGGATGCAGGCAGCATGTGAAATCACACCCCCTCTGGTCTGCAGAATAACCTCTTTCCACGGAACTGGTCCCTAAAAGGTTTGGGGCCACTGTCTTAAGTCATACTTAAGTCCTAGTGAATACATGGTGTTTTCTCAGCGACAATATAGGAAACTGTTGCCAATGTGATCTTTTAGGATGATTAACTTTCCATGTATCTTTGGGATTTCCAGTGCTCTTCTGTGGAAGTATGAATCATGCTTAGCTTTTCCAAAATCAGTCAAGTTTGGCTAGAGGCTGCTACCAACCACTACTGCTATTACCCATAAATTAGATCTAAGCAATGACTGTACATACTTGCACAGAAATTCCTGCTTGAAACAGATGGGAAGAGCATTTGATTCACTTGAGATAATAATACTGTTAGTTTTTCAGATGTATAAATAATTAGCCACAACAAATACATTGAGCTTTTGTATTGCAATTAAATACTGAATATATATCATACTATAAATATTACAAAAATCTGTATACCTTTGAAATTGTAAATGATTTTCCTGGTGATGTGAAGAAAATATTTTCCTAATTTTTTTTAAAAAAATGTATCAGTGTGGTGGGGAAAAAATGGAGGCTGCAGACTCTTTCCCATTTTTAAACATAATTAAGAGCCAGGGTTAAGCACCAGACTGTGCCTAATCACACGACGCCCCAGAATGACCGGTCCAACCTTTAGCCTGCAATCCTATTAGACTAACTAAAAGAATAGAGTAACCACAAAAAGGAAGCATTGTAATGAGATAAGAAGCTACAAGCACTCCGTCCCCAGTTAAAGAGAGGCGCATGATTGTCCTAATGTTTCATTCCTCTTAATAATGGAATTCTCCAGCAATGCTGCTACCTAACAAAAATCACCCGTTTATATCAGTAGTGGGTTTCAAAATTTTTTACTACTGGTTCTGCTTGGTGGGTGTGGCATGGTTTGATTGGCATGGCTTGGTGAGCGTGGCAGGGGAAGGATACTGTAAAATCTCCATTCCCTCCCCACTCCAGGGGAAGGTTACTGCAAAATCCCCATTTCCTCCCAATCAGCTGAGACTTGGGAGGCAGAGAATAGATGGGGGCGGGGCCAGTCAGAATTTTTACTACCAGTTCTCCGAACTACTCAAAATTTCCATTACGGGTTCTCCAGAACTGGTCAGAACCTGCTGAAACCCACCTCTGGTTTACATATATAGAACCCTGCCCAACTCCTCCAAAATCTGTTAACAAACCCAATCCCCTGAATTTCCCACGTTAAATATGACTTTTGCTTCTCAATTATGATCAGACCTATAAGTTGCTAGTCTTGCTTTTTATTTCTGTGATGTTTATAAGCAACTTTCACAGGTAATATCAACAATTATTTAATTATTTCACTTCAGTGCCATAACTAGATCAGGATTATGTCATATGAGAAAGAAAGCCTACACTTAGGACTACTCATGCATGCACTTGAGCGACACCAAAACAGAAAAGCAAATTCAATGGAAATTATGTTTGACCTCCATAACTGTATTTGGAAGATCAATTTTTAAACAATAACAGATCCTGTGAATTATTAGGCCACTCCCTTCCTAATGTAGTGATCCTAATTTGTGTCAAGCTCTCATGTACTAGGGGAAAATACAACGAGAATGTGATACTTCTTTTACATATTGTGTAATTTTGCCCTGGGAATGAAGCACAAAGAAGAGATGACTTGATACACTTTATAAAAACTTACTTGCCCCGTAATTCAGGGGATTTCTTGTGCACTACACATATTTTTTTTTTTTTACCTAGTGTACTGCTTGCATCACAATTTACTTAATATAAAGAGCAAATTTTAAATGAAAGGCCATGTCACATTTTTGTTTTAATTTTTGGAGTTTTCCCTGTGATACATTTGTCCTCAGGCTAATGCAGTATCGTGTTCTAGTGATTAGTAATGTTCTCTCCTCTTTCTATTTCTTTCTGCCTTTTTCTCAGGATCTCACTGAATAAAGTTAATTTATATAGGAGTGAATATTTACAACTTTGTCCTCTGGATTCAAAAAGAAAATCAATAATGAGATATTACTCTGAACTTAGCATATTTTATCATAATCATATAGTTTCATATATCAAATATTTAAAGGATGCACATGCATTATATCCTTCAAAAATGTGCTCTTAAATATTGTACTTTTTCTACCTTTTAGAAATGCTGTACTGTACAGAATGCAAGCATAGAGAGATTTGCAGTTCCTGTGATGCACATACTATGGGGCAATCTCTTTCCTTTCCTTTCCTTTCCTTTCCTTTCCTTCCCTTCCCTTCCCTTCCCTTCCCTTCCCTTCCCTTCCTTTCCCTTCATATGAAATGATCATTTGTTAAATGAGTTAACAAGGAACATTTTCTCTATCATTACTTTGTCTTTTCTATGGCGGACTTAGGGAAATACACAAAGTAAATACAGAGTTAAAGCAAGCACATTCTTCAGATTTTCAACAGATAGATAATCATCTTTTCAGAGCAAATTTGATAATGGGTAGGAGAAGCTGGCTGTGTTTTGTATTGATTGGATCATGACTTGTGATATCATTAACCCGCCCTAAAGCTGTTTCTAAGCTTTTACAAATGTTTAGCTTGAGTTTGCCAAAACAATCATCAGAAAATGTTAAATTTTCTTAAGAAAATGTTAAATACAGGAAGAGCCTGTAGTACAGTGGACTAAAGCACTGTAATTAACATCTGCTGCTTGCAATTACTGCAAGTTCAAATCTCACCAGGCTCAAGGTTGACTCAGCCTTCCATCCTTTCAAAGGTAGGTAAAATGAGGACCCAGATTGTGGGGGCAATAAGCTGACTTTTTATAAATATACAAAAGTATGAAGGCTATTGCTTAACGCATTGTAAACCGCCCTGAGTCTCCGGAGAAGGGCGGCATATAAATTAAAGCAAAAAATAAATAAATTGTCTTTTAATTGTATATATGCACAAATAAATATATATTCATTGGAAAGGCAGAATGTTCATGTTTTAAATGAAACATTGGTTAAGACAAAACAGAAGAATTAAATCAGAACTCAAAGCATAGATTATGATGTTTATTGCATAAGAAGGGAAACAATGATATTCCCATGATATTGAAAGAAAAATCTATAAGCTTTGTTCGTCAGACATTCCTATAAGAGAATTAAATACAAGCCTATTCTTGATGATGCAGCGGCTTGGGACACTGTGGCTCAGTGGCTAAGATGCTGAGCTTGTCGATCAAAAGGTCGACAGTTCAGCGGTTCAAATCCCTAGTGCCGTGTAATGGGGGTGAGCTCCTGTTACTTGTTCCAGCTTCTGTCAACCTAGCAGTTCGAAAGCATGTAAAAAATGCAAGTAGAAAATTAGGGGCCACCTTTGGTGGGAAGGTAACAGCATTCTGTGCACCTTTGGCATTTAGTCATGTTGGCCACAGGACCACGGAGACATCTTTGGACAGCACTAGCTCTTTGGCTTAGAAATGGAGATGAGCACCACCCCCTAGAGTCAGGAACGACTAGCACCTATGTGCGAGGGGAACCTTTATCTTTACCTTATTCCTGGTGAATGGAGGTTTTCTGGCAAGTGTATACAGAATGGCTCTTATAAACATTTCAGTCTTAAAGACCCTTAACTATAAAATGCTACACATTGTTTAAAATGAAAAAAAAAAAAGACTCAATTTCTAGCTTCCAGTATCAGAAAAGCAAGCCAGATCTTTGGGATACATATGAGAATATCCATATACTGCTTTAAAAAAAGAAAAAAGTAGACCAACTATATTGCATTTATAAAGACTAGAAAAAATAAAAACTTATTTGAGTTGTGTGAGTTTGTACCTATTTTCTCCTTAACATGTCTTAGCAGTTGGCAGAATCTGGCTGACCTTGTCAGGGCTTTGAAGCTAAATAGGGTTGGCACTGATGAGTAGATGGAAGGAGACTGCCAGAGAATTTTTAAAGCTGTAAGCTAGAAAATAAAGTTTTTTTTAAAGCCACTTCTGCATTTTCCCCCCAAGAAAACGATGATATATCCATATAGTCAATACTTGATTCATTAGATTTAAATCCTTTTCACCCAGAACCCATGGCACTCTGTCATCAATTTCTCCCCTGTGTGAGGTAGATTGGGTGACCAAGAGGTGATGAGTGACCAAGAATCACCTATTGGGCTTCTATAACTGAGAAGAGACTCAACACAGTGGTAGCTTTTTTACCTTTCTTCTTAACTTGTGTTTTCTTATACATGTTTCTTAGCACACAGCCTGTAGAGCAGGGGTGTCAAACTGGATTTCTTTGAGGGCATTGTAGTTCTCCGCAGGCTGGCCGGGAGGTGGGAGACGGGACAGACGCCTCCTGCAGCACCCTGCTGGTCAAAATGGACAAAGTGGGGTGCTTAAATCTGGCCCGCAGGGCCGGCCTAGAAATAGCAAAGGACCGGCCCATGGTGCCTCTGGCAGCTAAAATGGGGTGCAATAGGGCCACGCACGCCCCCCCCCCCACCGTTTTGGCTGGCAGAGTGCTGCAGGAAGCTGTCCAGGCTGAAAACTGGGCATGGAGGGGCCACATGCAGTCCCTTTGTGCCCCATTTTGGCTGCCAGAGGCACCATGGACCAGTCCTATTTCCAGGCCAGCCCTGTGGACCAGATTTAAGCACCTCGGCCCGCAGGCATTGAGTTTGACACCCATGCTACAGAGTCACAGGAGAGAGGGGCTCTTTTAAAGAGAGCAAAACTACAGCTTGGAGTTTGGAATCTTTGGTATACAGGAAAAAGATGAAGGAGGACCCACCCTAGCAATTTACAGAGTATATCTAATAATTGGTTTAACCTGACAAGATTTCTGTTTATAGCTGAACAACAATAAAAAAAACTACTCAGAAGTAGCTCCTTATTCTCGGTTTCTTTGGCCTGACAACAGCCAGGATTAGTCCAAGATACATTAATGCCTACAAACAAAGTCCAGTTGATGTCCTCTTTTCATTCCATGTACAGAAGCCAATTGGTCTGCAGTTAAAGCTTATATAGCCCATGTTTAATCAGTGGCTTTCCTTAGTCCAAGAACTGGGTTCCTCCAAAAAAGCAAAAAAAAATATCCTTTTTTTAAAAAAAAATAACCTTTGCTGCAGTGCACCAGTTTTATCGTTTTAATGAAAACAATTTCCAAAACCTCTTTCTTGGGAAATCTAACTAAAAATAGATAGAATGAATAGAATGGAATCTAAGCAAAAATAAACAACATAATGACAATCTCCTGAACAGAATGTATTTACTGTTAATATTATTAATAGGAACAAAATTATTAAAATAGGTTTATGAGAAACTGGAAAACCTGTTCCTTCCAAGTTCTTTTATACTGATTAAAAATTCCTGTTTGTCTCAAAAGCAGCTTTAGGGTAGCCTGCACACCCAAAAATATGCAGGCTACCCATCTCCTTGAACGTACACTCTCTGTCCCATGCCCTCATCTTTCAAATCACTCCCTTTCCAGATCTGCTTCTGAAACTGGCATTTTACTGAAGGCTTGCTAAAATTGGAGTCCATATTACAGTTGTCCATATTCAATTTTTGAGTGAGACTATTTGTTTTTCACAATGAAAATAGCTTCCCAAACATTGAAGGATAGATTATCAATCTATCTGTTAGCAAATCCTGCTGACAAACTGACATCACCACATAGGCTGACACGCCCCCTCCACCCTGATTTCTACATATAACACATCCTCTGTGTTACAAACTTTTCTGTGGATAGGACTTCATGGACAAATAAAACATGATATAATTTAAGAAGAAATCCAGAGTGACCTAGGCAGGTGGTCTTCACCACCACCCCCATCTCTAAAACAAAGGTGCATAATGATACCAATCACATTTTAACTTTTTAGATATCACAGTAGAGATTTTGGTTTTGCAGCTTTTAGTTTCCCATCTTTAAATTGATAGTCAGCACCTTTACAGTTTTTAGAATAGGGAAACATCCATATTTTAGTTCAAGTTGCTCATGCACTATACCCAAGATCAATTCTAAGCTGAATTAAGAACAATATATCCAGACTAAAGCATTTGCAAAAGCTTGCAAGATAGACTATAGGCTATTTCATCCTCCCAACAGATAATTATCCTGCTGCTGTGTCCTTCTATCTTACTATTCCAGGAAACCAATGACCAATGCTTTCCTGTGGACATATCTTCCTAGACATGCTGTATATACTCATAAATAAATCAAGAATTTGGGATGCCAAAATGCCCCCCAAATTGGGTTCATCTTATACACAAGGTAATACTTTTGTACAAATACACAGCATTTGTATATCCTATTTATAATGTACAATCCCCTACTTAAATAATCCTCAAAAATGTTAACCCAAATTTCATGAAAAATGAATAATTGAAAGATTACCCATGGATAAGCCAAATGTGAAAGTTAAAACAAACAAAAATTTTGAAGTTTGGCTTATCTGCACATTTTTCATGGTATTTGGGTTAAAAATTTGAGGATCAGCTATACAGTCATCTAGTCTTTATATTCTAAAATATACGATGCATATTTCTGAGACATATTACACATGCACAATGTGTGTGCATATGTAACATTATTTAATATACACTATTTAAAGTATCAAAATGTACATATATGAAAGCACACATCGCTACCATTGTTAAACATGCCTTTCTTGTTAGCCCTTTTGCATTCTAATAGCTTGTGATCTTCCTTTTAACATTAGCATTATTTCATAGTATTTTTAAAACTTTTCCTTTTATTTATTTATTTATTTATTTTTTTAAATTTGATTTATATGCTGCCCTTCTCCGAAGACTCAGGGCGGCTTACAATGCGTTAAGCAATAGCCTTCATTCTTTTGTATATTTTATACAAAGTCAGCTTATTGCCCCCACAAACTGGGTCCTCATTTCACCTACCTTAGAAAGGATGGAAGGCTGAGTCAACCTTGAGCCTTGGAGAGATTCGAACCAGCAGAAATTGCAGGCAGCTGTGTTAATTACAGGGTGCACTAAACCCCTGTACTATCAAGGCTCTTATTATCTCAAGTGACTGGAAAAATGAGGAGACACTGGAACCCTGGACTTATTATTTGTTTACAAAGCAAAAAAAAGCAAGTCTTAGAAGCTCATACACTGTATTTGGAAAACCCAGTTAAGCAGGTCCCTTCATCTATGAAATAGCCAACAACATGCTAAATAGGGTTAATATAAAAGGAAGTAAGGCACTCCAGTTGAAAATGAAAAAGAACTCTGAAAGTGGAATAAGAGAAACACCTTTAAACTGCAATACTCCTGAAGATTTGCAATAAGATGGTACAGTAAAGGATGAGATAATCTGATATTTTTTCTCAAAAGCGATTGCCATCCCATTCCAGGCAAAGGAAAACCAAATAGAGCAAATAAGCCTATAGGGCTTTTTATGTTAAAATTATTAATCTCACCACCCGTTTTTAATTTATGCTGAGAAAAGAAATGTATTAAAATAGACTGATCTCTCCTTCTGTGTGGATCCTCCAAATAAACTCTTTTTCCACTTTATGATCTGCATCTCCTTGATTTGACTAGTCATGGAGCCTGTTCTGTCCCATCCTGATTGCTCATCTTGTCTTCTCTGTGCCACTGTGCTAGACATTGCTCTCACTGGCACTCTCTGTTATCTGTCTTCTTCCTTTTTTCTGTCTTCTACCAAATAAAATTCCTGCTTCCTTGTGCTGTCGAGTTTTCCTCTCTATTGTGTAGGAAGAAGCCCTGCTGCGTATATGGTCTCCTTGGGATTGCCATACAAATAAGAATCGCTGCTTCCTTTCTTATTCTTGAATTTTCTTCAAGTTCCCTTTCCCCTTCACACTTTTCCACTAAAATCTCTCCCCCCCCACCCCATTTCTTCTTTGCTTGACTCCCTTTTGCTTACCTGGCTCTGCCTATTCTGTGTGCTTGCCTCACGCTCTGCTATTTTTGTTGTTGTTGTTGTTGTTGTTGTTGTTGTTGTTGTTGTTGTTGTAATAGAATAGAATAACAGAGTTGGAAGGGACCTTGGAGGTCTTCTAGTCCAACCCCCTGCTCAGGCAGGAAACCCTACACCACTTCAGACAAATGGTTATCCAACATTTTCTTTAAAATGTCCAGTGTTGGGGCATTCACAACTTCTGCAGGCAAGTTGTTCCACTGATTAATTATTCTAACTGTCAGGAAATTTCTCCTTAGTTCTAAATTGCTTCTCTCCTTGATTAGTTTCCACCCATTGCTTCTTGTTCTACCCTCAGGTGCTTTGAAGAATAGTTTGACTCCCTCTTCTTTGTGGCAACCCCTGAGATTATTATTATTATTTATTTTATCTCTATACCGCCCTTCTCCCGCAGGACTCAGGGCGGTGCACAGCCAAAATAAAACATTGTATACAAAATTTAAAAAACAATTTAAAAACAATTAAATAATTGTGGCCCAAATAATTTAAAACAACCCAAATTAAAACCGAATCAATTAAAACTGAGAGGACGGGATCAAGCCAGCCCAGCTAGATGGAATAAGTGTGTTTTTAGGGCCTGACGAAAACTCTGGAGGTCTGATATCGTGCATAACTCAGGGGGTAGGTCGTTCCAGAGGGCTGGTGCCGCCACAGAGAAGGCTCTCCCCCTGGGGGTCGCCAGCCGGCACTGTCTGGCCGACGGCACCCTGAGGAGGCCCTCTCTGTGCGAGCGAACCGGCTGGTGGGATATTAGAATACTTGCTATCATGTCTCCTCCTCCTCCTGTTATTCATCTCTATTCTGTTTATCTCCTTCAGGCTTTCCACACTGGATCACCTGTACTTTTTTTTCCCTTTTGCTCCTCCATCTGTCTCCTTATTGCATTAACATAGTGTTTCTTCCTCTGATCGATTGCCTCCCAGTTACACCCTCCTTCTGTAGGACCTGGTTTCCTCTTATTTCTTCAATTAGTTCATCTTCTTGCCACCTCTTAACTAGAGGTGGTAATGAGATAGTACCTTCTACCTGCATTTGAAACAGGAGCATCTTCACTGACTCACTGGGAGCCTTTGTAACTTACACAGCTTTTTACTTGAACCAGTGGAAGATTCAGGGAGAAAAGCAGTACATATCCACTATTGCCCACCAGAAACTGCTCCCAGAAGTGGTCATCACACTCTGTGAATGTTTTGTGTGTCTGTGTGTGTTGTAACTGTTCTCTTAACTTCATTCTGGTGAGGTGATGATGGTGAAGGACAAGGTCTTTGCAGAGCTCTGGAATGCAAAGTTTTGTCATGAAAAGTAATAACTCAACCTCAGTGAATTACAGATTTGACCCAGCATTCTCAATTGTCAATTCTAAAAACCGGTTTGCTGTTTTTTGTTTTTTTTAAAAAAAGAAATACTGGCCCTGATTCATATAAAAATAAAAGATTTCATTGTAATTAAATTTTTGTCTGCTTCTCTTGTTTTCTAGGACAAGTTTCAGATACTTTAAACATAGCTGCTATGGATGATATGTAAGCAACTATAGGGTTGCCTTCTTTATTTTTATCTGATCCAATTATGTAAAAAACTGATTAAGAAAATGGCACATCTATGAAGCTATTAAGGTAAGCTTTATCTCACAAAGAAAAAAAAATCAGTTCTTGAATTGTTAATGATTTTTCAGAAAAACGCTGATTTCCTCCTTTTATCCTCTGACTCTCGCATGTATAAAAGTACCTTGATTGTTCTCTATTCAAACTAATTTAAATAATGCATGTTATTTGCAGCAAATATGATTCCGCATATTAAGCCATGCTTTACAGACCCTCGATTCCTTTCAATGAACACTGATGTGATGAGTCATAACACCAACGCCTAGCAAAAGAACATCTTTCTAAAAATATCCATTACAGATTTTTACACTTCATAGGAGTTTAACCCCATATCAGAATAAAGATATTTTATGTTGGTGATCTTCTCCACTCCCACTAGGGAAATAACTTTTCCTGCCTTGCCTTCTTCCACATCATTTCTCCTCTTCAATATTCACCCCTCCATTAAAGATATATTTGAACCAGCTGTTGTCCCATATGTTGCAATCCAGTTCTGGAAAATAATAACTCGGCATGTTTACACCATTAAAATGTTTATATTACCATCTTGTTTTACTCATAAGAGACTTATAACACATTTTAAGACATATTAATACCAGGACAATAAGATATAAAATAAAAAGCTAGGTTAACAGAGATATAATTAGGGGATTCACATAAAAGTGCATAACTCCAACAGCTTCCACACTTTTTGAAACACCTATTACCCAATGTATTAGTCAATATTACTAAAAATTTTATATCACAGAACACAGGAGAGCCAGTGCAGCTCTCCTGCGCGAGCTGCACTGGCTTCCTGTGGTCTTCCGGGTGCGCTTCAAGGTGTTGGTGACCACCTTTAAAGCGCTCCATGGCTTAGGGCCGGGGTATTTGCGAGACCGCCTTCTGCCGCCGATAGCCTCCCACCGACCGGTTCATTCACACAGAGAGGGCTTCCTCAGGGTGCCGTCGGCCAGGCAGTGCCGGCTGGCGACCCCCAGGGGGAGAGCCTTCTCTGTGGCAGCGCCTGCCCTCTGGAATGACCTGCCCCCTGAGATACGCACGATATCAGACCTCCGGACTTTTCGTCGGGCCCTGAAGACACACTTGTTCCATCTAGCTGGGCTGGCTTGATCCCATCCTCTTAGTTTTTAATCGAATTTCGGTTTTAATTGGGTTGTTTTAAATTCGGGCCAATATTATTTAATTGTTTTTTAAAATGTTTTTAAATTTTATATGCTATGTTTTATCCTGGCTGTACACCGCCCTGAGTCCTGCAGGAGAAGGGCGGTATAGAAATATAATAAAATAAATAAATAAATAAATAAATAAATAACAAATAACTATTCCTCTCTAAAAGAACAAAATGGATGTGTAGAAAGTGCCTAAGAATCTCTTGTTAACATAATGCCCAACTGTTGCATTATATCAGCAAAGGGAATAGTCAGACATTTGTGTTCAGTGCAATCTAGCAGTAATTAAGATTGTATAAAATTATACCAGGAAAAAAAGTACTACCTTGAAGGCTGAGTGTGCTTGCCCACCTTTCCATTTCAGTTTGCTTAATTTCTCTTTGAAATGAACAGATCTTGCCAACAAATAAAACTGCTACCAGTTCTCATTAAAATGTGGTGGGGCAGCACTTGGCAAGGGTAGCTGGGTGCTTTGAACAGCTGGCTTAACCACTGTCAAATTGCAGTTATAGATGCAGAATGTTCAATAAATGTGACTAGTCAGTTGGGTTATTTCTAATCATGGGTTTACTGCTTTTTCAAAAAAGTTTTAGATACAAAGAAAAACTCTCTCCCCCTTCATGCCATGGTCTTCTTGTATGCCTGCAACCTATCAACTGAGCGAATTGTCTTTAGCAATCTTAGTTGTAGACCCATTTTCCAACATAGCCAAATAGGCCAACAGGTATGGAAAAAGGATTGTGAAGAACATCAGGAAGGCTCTCACTTGCTTTATCCCACTAAAGTATCATCCTCCACGCTTGTGACTCATCAGTCCAGGTTGCAGGAACAGAGGAGGAGTGTGGAGTGAAATGCCAGAAAATTATCAATAATGCACAAGCTCTGTCTTCATCTAATGTTGGAAAGGAACAGCAGTATTGACAGCAAGATTTCATAGCCAGGAACATCTGGAAGTAGCCAATGCAGTAGAAAAAGGGCACATCTGCCCATAAACAAAGTAAAAAAACAGTAAAAAGCATGGATTTAATAGAGAGCACTAGGTTTGTTTTAAAACAGAAGTCTAGCACTTTTTTAAAAAGAGTAAACCAATGTAAATAAGAACTGTTAAGTCCTCGACTTACGACGGGCATCCCTGATTGGTTAAGACGCATGGACTTGCCGGCGGGAGAATGTTGCCTTTCTATTGGTTGCTTGGTTTGACAGCTGTAGTATAAATAGCTGTCAAACCCCGTTGTTTGTGCTCTGTTTCTCTCTACCCGTTCTGTTAGCAATAAACGTTCCTGTTTGACTTCACCTGGTCTCGCCTCAGTTAATGACCCCAGGGTTGCCCTCAGAGCACTGGCGACGAAGGTGGGATACTGAGGACAGAGACAGGTGGTCAACAGCTGAAGTCACTAGCGCTAAGCCAAGGCGCTCAGCTGAAGTCACTTCACGACGAGACGTCGTGTAGAGGAAATTCCTCTCAGAAACAGAGCCTATCTGTCTAAGAATGGCACCTCCGACATTCGCCCCCTTCAACCAGACTACAGAAACCTGGAAGTCGTATGAGGCAAGGTTCGAATGTTTTCTGGAGGCGAACGACTACACGGGGCTGACCAGCAGCCGGAAAAGAGCGCACTTCTTAAATGCCTGTGGTCCCGAAATGTTTTCAGTCACTATGGCCCTGCTAGCTCCGGTTCCAGTACAGTCGGTGCCATGGGAGGTCCTGAGGGAAAAGCTCAAGCACCACTATGAGCCCACCCCTTCACGCATCGCTCGCCGGTATGCTTTTAGGCAAATCTTACAAGCTGAGGGAGAGTCCATTAACCATTACATCGCCTCCCTCAGAACTGCTGCCTTTAACTGTGAATTTGCCGATCTAGAAGACTCCCTCCTGGAGCAGTTCGTGTGCGGTGTGAGGGACCCGAGGGTGCAACGACACCTACTCGAGAGAAAAGATATCACCCTCGCAACTGCCATTGAAGAGGCACAGGCTTGCGAGCTATCAAGCAAGTCCACTCTAGAGATTCGCAAAGCGCAACCCAGCGCCCCCGGTAACAAGCCCAGCACCGTGCACTCAGAAGAACTAGACCCTGAGGTAGCAGAAGAAGAGGACGATGAAGTTAGCCGCCTTAAAACTGTCAAAGGACAGGGAAACCCCTCAAACAAAACCTTTGTGGGGCCCCCCTGTCAAGGGTGCGGAGAATTGCACCCTAGAGCGGCTTGTCGCTTTAAGACCACCATCTGCCGCAGATGTGGTAAAAAAGGGCACTTGGCACGGGTCTGCCGGGCCAATATACCTGGCACACCATCCAAGCCCCCCAGCAGACCGTTCCAGAAAGGGCCAAAGCCAGGCGGTGATTGTTTCGCCATTTCCAGGGCCAACAACGTCCCTGCGAGGTCGGCCCGCCAAGAAAAAATTAGTCCCAACAAAAAAATTTACCTCACAGTAACCATTGAAGGAACCCCTTGCCGGATGGAGCTAGACACAGGGTCATCCAAATCTCTGATCTCCTGGAACACCCTGAAGCGGCTGAACCCAAAAATGCAAAAAAACGCCTTCCTGCCAAGCCAAGTTCGCCTCAGAGACTACCAAGGCAATGACATTCCCATCCTTGGTGGCGCCAATCTCCTTGTAGAACACAGAACCTTCACAGGCAAGCTACCCCTGCTCATCGTGAGAGATCCTCTGCCCAGCCTGCTTGGACTTGATTGGTTTGGCGCTCTGGGGCTGGGCATCATGGGCATCCATTCCACCACCCCGCATGATTTTGAAGACATCCTGGCAGAATTCGCAGACGTCTTTAATGAAGAGTTAGGTAAATATAAGGGGTCACCCATCACCCTCAATCTAGACCCTAGAATTGCCCCTATTAGGCTTAAGCCTCGACGAGTGCCTTTTGCTCTCAAGCCATTAGTCGATAAAGAGTTAGACAAACTCATAGCCCAGGGTATCCTAGAGCCCACGGACCACGCCCCCTGGGAAACCCCTATTGTCATACCCATCAAACCTGATGGGTCAATCCGCATTTGCGCGGATTACAAAAATTCCGTCAATAAGGCGCTCCAGGCCAATCCATATCCAGTGCCCGTGGTGCAACATTTATTGCACTCCCTGGGCAAGGGCTCCATTTTTGCCAAACTGGACATGGCACAGGCTTACCAACAGCTCCCCGTTGATTCGGCCACTGCCGCAGCCCAAACCATTGTCACACACAGGGGAGCATTCCTGTGCCATCGTCTCCAGTTTGGCATAAGCGTTGCCCCGGGCATTTTTCAGAGCCTTATGGAACGACTCCTGCAGGGGCTGCCTGGAGTAGTCCCATACTTCGATGATGTCATCATCGCAGCTTCTAGCACAGCAGACCTTAAGGGGAAGCTAAGGACCGTCCTGCGCTGTTTCCAAACGGCTGGCCTCAGGCTCAAAAAAGAAAAATGCAGGATTGGGGTATCCCAGGTAGAATTTCTAGGCTATCTAATTGATGCCTCCGGCATTCACCCCACACCATCTAAGATAGCTGCCATCAAAAGGGCCCCCACACCCACAAACAAAACTGACCTACAAGCCTTCCTTGGCCTCTTAAACTTCTACAGCTCTTTCCTCCCTCACAAGGCCACTGTTGCTGAGCCCCTTCACCGTCTTTTAGACAAAAAGACCCCCTGGCGTTGGGGCACCCGAGAAGCCTCCTCCTTCTCAGCAGTCAAATCTCTTTTGACATCTGAGGCAGTCCTCGTTCAGTACACGGACAGCCTCCCCTTGATCTTAGTGGCAGACGCTTCCCCCTTTGGCATTGGGGCTGTCCTCAGCCACATCCTTCCTGATGGCACAGAAGCCCCAATTGCCTTTTACTCCCGCACGCTCTCCTCCACAGAACGTAATTATGGACAAATAGACAAGGAAGCCCTGGCTGCCGTAGCGGCTGTCAAGCGCTTCCACGAATATTTATATGGCCGTCCGTTCACTCTTGTGACGGATCACAAGCCCCTCCTAGGCATATTAGCTGGCAACATTGCAACACCCCAGGTTCTCTCCCCCCGCATGTCACGCTGGGTCGAATTTCTGGCTGCCTATTCTTACAACCTCATTCACCGTCCTGGCAAACACCTTGCCCATGCTGATGCTCTCAGCCGCTGCCCCCTCCCCATCTCTGTCTACGACCCCTCTCCTATTTCTCCTGTCCTTCTTATTGACTCTTTACATCTGCCAATCACTGCTGCCAACATTGCTGCCCACTCTGCCAAGGACCCCATTGTCCACAGAGTTTTAGACTGGGTGCGCAGGGGATGGCCACCAGGTAATGTGGGACCTGAGTTCAAACCCTACTATATGAGGCAGCACGAACTTTCTGTGCTGCGGGGGTGCCTGCTATGGGGCAATCGGGTTGTAGTGCCCGCCAAACTACAACAACCAGTCCTAGAAGCTCTGCACGAAGGACACCCGGGCATAGGAAGGATGAAGTCCCTGGGACGCAGCTATGTCTGGTGGCCGAACTTCGACCACGCAGCCGCCCAGTGGGTTGCAGGGTGCCAGCCCTGCCAACTCTCTAGACCAATGGCCCCCGCGGCCCCAGTTAGGGAATGGGAAATGCCCAAGTCACCCTGGTCAAGAATCCATGTGGACTTTGCCGGGCCCTACCATGGGCAGACTTTCCTAGTGGTGGTGGATGCCTATTCTAAGTGGGTAGAGATAGTCACCATGGCATCCACCACATCTGCTGCACTCATAAGAGCCCTACAAGGACTATTTGCCACCCATGGGCTGCCAGACGTCATTGTCTCGGACAATGGCCCCCAGCTAGCCTCCGCAGCCTTCCAAGTGTACCTAGCCAACCACGGGATTCGCCATGCCAGGGTGGCACCATTTTGCCCTGCCAGTAACGGGCTGGCAGGGAGGGCCGTGAGGTCAGCCAAAGAAACCCTATCACGTTACGGCCATGGGGATTGGCAAGAGAAACTGACCCGCTACCTGTTGGCACAACACGTAACTCCATGCCCCTCGACCAACAGGAGCCCCGCAGAACTTTTGATGGGTCGACGCCTTCGCACTGACCTCGATCGTCTTCACCCTTCCTACGCTCCGGATGCGCCCCCAGACTCCACTGGCCGACACCGCAACTTCGTCATGGGCAGCCCCGTCTATGCCCAGAACTTTGGGGGTGAACCAAGGTGGCTTCCCGGGACTATCGAACAAGTCACTGGCCCCTACTCGTACCAAGTCCGGTTGCCCGATGGCCGGCTTTGGCATCGCCACATTAATCAGCTAAGAGCTCGCTTAACGCCCAGGCCAGAAGACCCAGCCGACCTGGGAGACAATACAACAAGTCCAGTTCCTGACTACATACCCACATTCCCTAACTCAAACCCGCCTCCGGAACCAGTCTTACCATGCCAGCCGCCTACCGGAGAAGTTGACGTCAGAGTGCCAGACGAGTCGCAGGGAGTTCCGCCGATCGCAGAGGCGCCTCCAGCTCCTGCCGCCGCCGAACCCGTACTGCGCAGATCGACCCGGCCGCGCAGGCGCCCTGCCTACTTGGCCGACTACGCCTGTCCCATCCAGGAGGGAAGGGGTGTTAAGTCCTCGACTTACGACGGGCGTCCCTGATTGGTTAAGACGCATGGACTTGCCGGCGGGAGAATGTTGCCTTTCTATTGGTTGCTTGGTTTGACAGCTGTAGTATAAATAGCTGTCAAACCCCATTGTTTGTGCTCTGTTTCTCTCTACCCGTTCTGTTAGCAATAAACGTTCCTGTTTGACTTCACCTGGTCTCGCCTCAGTTAATGACCCCAGGGTTGCCCTCAGAGCAAGAACCCCATGTAAAACTTAGCAAATCCTTCAGAAATCACCTTAACCTATTGTGCAGGCCAATTGTCCTATTGTGCAGGCCTATTGTCCCTTTGAAAGGCAAATATCAAGAATCCAAGTCAAAATGGACCGGGTCATAGAGAGCAAAGTCCAATGATCAGAGGAAATCAACCATGCCAACAACAGTCTAAAGCAGGGGTCTCCAACCTTGGCAACTTTAAGATTTGTGGACTTCAACTCCCAGAATTCCTCAGCCAGCAAAGCAAAGCTGAAGTCCACAAATCTTAAAGTTGCCAAGGTTGGAGACCCCTGGTTTAAAGTGCCCAATAGGAACCTGGGATCTTCAATTCCATTATTCAGGAAATATGATAGGTTGTGTCCATGGAACAGAGAACATTGAAGATATTACTTTAAGAAATGGAACTGCTAAAGGCTTCGGTTATGGACTGGGGATGAACAGAAAGCAAGGTTTAGAGGATATGGCTTATAAAGATGGTTTCAGCACACAGGTTTGCCCAATATCAGGGGTGATATCCAAAGTTAGCAGTTGGGGGTGATAAAGAATAGTAAAGACCCATGGGCAACCATTTTACATTATCTATTACACCTCCCTATTGTATGAGGGGATAATAAACCAGTGATTATATGCTGCAAACCTTTGCTTCCCCATCACTCCTTGAAAATCTGTGTTTTTTTTTTTTCTCTCTCTCTCCTGTGATTCTACTATAGATAAAACCAACTTTCGTGTGATGGTTACTGGACAGACTGCCTGATATATCCTTCGGGTCTCTCTTAGATGTATTGCTTCACTTTGTAATTTACAAAGATATGTGTGTAAATTTAACTCCGAAGCAGTAACTGCTGATTGGCCACCTTAGGTTAAGCAATTACTGGCTGAAGATGTTTCTCATAAACTTAATATTATGGCAAATATATGTGGCATCTGGGGAGAGTGAGGGAAAAATGGGGTCCCCTTAAAATTTAAATTACCAGGCACTTCTCTTTCTTCCCGAGCAACATTTCTGAAGATCATTTCTTTTTATGGTTGCTGCATATGCCTTCTCCAAGCAGAGGAAGTGCATCAGAGAAAAAGGGCAATATAGTATAAATTTGCATAAAATTTGCATAGTATTAATGTTTATTTTGAGAGGCAAATCTTAGAAATAATGAGTAATGTAAGATATGCAACCACTCTTTGGAGCTCTAAAAATCCTGGCACTTCCAACCTTGAGAAGGCAATTTTAGCATACAAAAAATGGTAAATCAACCTTCTTTTATAATTAGCTTAGTCATAATACATATAACACCTCTATGCTGGTTCCAGTGCCTTTTACCAACTGCCATTACTAATCTCTAATTTTTAAATAACTGGTAGAGGTCTTTTGTAATAAGTTTTAGTAACTTGACTTGGAAATATTCCTGCAAGGATGTTAGCTTTTGTCTTTATAAACGTCCATGTCAAATTCACTTTTTAAAATGATAAGCTCTCTTGGATGTTTTCACATATTTGGGGTGGGGGATTAATATTGAGAAAGACATATTAGGAAATGTTCCCGATTTAATAACAGCTGTAGCTTCTGCTCTGAACAGTAAAAGGCCTTTTGTGATTACGTTTTTAAAATGAATAGTGTTTTGTGTTTAAAAAATGCTTTAAGATTTTGCAAGAAAATGAAAAGGGCTAAGTAACTAAATACTGTCATTGACTGATAATGAGGAAGAATTACATATATATATATATATATATATATATATTTCCTGAGCAGAAAGCATGGAATTCATCATTGTGCACAATCAGTCCATTCTAGCTGTCCATCTCATTAAACAATTTCCAAGATGTTATGCCACACCAACTACGAATGATGAGAATTTTACTCCAACGCTAATTTAAAATGTCAGACTATAGAAGACTGGGTGAGGAGAGGACACTATTGTTGTGGTCCACCGGTGACCTGTGGAGCTGGCAGCAGAGTTGGACAGTCAGGAGCCTGCAGAGGAACATGGGCCAATCCTGGAGTCTGGAGAAGGCTCGGACGAGGGCTCTGAATCGGAGGCAGAGATGGGGACAGGGCCATGTGGGAGTTATGTGCGGGCTCCGGACAGTGGTGGGATTCAATTTTTTTAACAACCGGTTCTGTGGGCGTGGCTTAGTTGGGGGCGTGGCTAGCTGGTCATGTGACCGGGTGGGCATGGCTAGCTGGTCATGTGACCGGTGGCCATGGCTATCTGCATAGGGACTACAGAGGGCTGAAAAAAGTCATTTCTGACTGGTCCTCGCACTTTTGACTGGTCCTCACACTTATGACCATCCTCACATTTATGCCCGTTGCGGCATTCTTAACAACCATGTCACTCATTTCACAACTGCTTCTCTTCATCATAGTGACAAGATAGGGCAAAAACGTAAAATGTGAGGACAGTCGTAAGTTCGAGGACTGGTCAAAAGTGTAAGGACCAGTCAAAAATAACTTTTTCAGCCCTCTGAGTAGTCCATATGCACAAAAGGACTACCCAGAGGGCTGAAAAAAGTGATTTCTGACTGGTCCTCGCACTTTTGACCGGTCTTCGCACTTATGACTGGTCATCATTTATGCCCATTGTAGCATTCTTAACAACCGTGTCACTCATTTCACAACTGCTTCTCTTCACCATGGTGACAAGATAGGGCAAAAATGTAAAATGTGAGGACAGTCGTAAGTTGGAGGACTGGTCAAAAGTGCGAGGACCAGTCAGAAATAATTTTTTCAGCCCTCTGAGTAGTCCATATGCATAAAAGGATACAGCAATAGAGAGGGATGAAGGAAGGGAAGGAAAATTAGAGTAGGAGTGAGGGTAAGAGAGGGAGGAAGAGAGGAGGAGAAGGAGAAAGGAAGAGGAAGTAGGGAGGAGAAGAAGAAGGGGAGGAAGAGAAAGTAAGAAGGAAAGAAAAGAGAGAGGTGGTAGGTTTGAGGAGAAAGATTGCTGTACAATAAAAAGATGAAAGGGAAGAAAGCCAACCCCAAACAAATATAAAGATATTAAGATAAAGAATGAATTGTTAAACTTTAAAGAATAAAAGAGAACAAATATGAATAAATAACAATAATTAGAAACACACATACAAACATACAATGTATTTTCTTTGAACAGAGTATTTGGCCGGTTCACAAATTTAAACAGTGTTTAGTCATTTCAATTAAATTTACAATTTCTATATTTCCTTTTTGCCATATTTATTCCTCATCTATTTTTGTAAAAAACCAATATTACCCTTCATCTTCATCTCTAATCTTAATCAAATTCAATTTTTCCCTTCTATTCTATATTATACCCCTTCCCATTGTCATCTATTTTTATATCCATCCTCACATTGGTTAATTATGTAATATTACAGTTGTTTAATATAAATTCAACATTTTAATATAAATCAATTAGTTATATAACTTTTTTTGTATATTAATCAGTATGAACATGAATATTCCAATTATTTCCATGCAATCCAATTTCTTACAAATCAATTAATTATATTTACCAATAATAATAAACCAAATAATTTCCCCCATATATTCCTCCAAACCATAACTTAACCATTTCTGCTTTCAGAAATATACAATTAATAGTATCTCAATTATTACAATTCCCTAGTTAAATAGAGCTTTTTTTTTTGTGTTTTAAAATCCTGAACTCTCCTCTTTTTCCCTAAATTTCCCATTGTTTGCACCTTCCTTTTTTGGTGAGGAAAAAGAAAAAGAAAAAGAAAAAGAAATGTCTTTCTGCCTCATTTTGCCACGTTGCAACAACAGCAAAGCCAACAGCCTGCTTTACTTTCTGTTTCGTTTTTCAGCATAGATAGGGGGGAAAAAATCTGCACTCTTTGCAAGCAAGCAGCAGAGCCATGAGCAAAACAGCTGAGAGCAAATCAGCTGAGAGTCGGGAGCCGATCTAAGCAAGGGCTAATTAGCCTATGCTGAAGCTCCGCGGGCCAATAAAATTACAAAAAAACACCGAACCCTTTGTTAAATTGCTGGTTCGCCCGCCCCTCGCCCACCACTATTTATTGGCAATAAATAGTGGTGCGGAGGGGCGGGGCAAGGGGCGGGGCGAGCCAGCAATTTAACAAAGGGTTCGGCCAAACCCCCTAGAACCGGCAGAATCCCACCACTGGCTCCGGAGCCTCCAGAATCGGACATCAGCGAGGCAGAAGAACGGGGGAACCTGTTCCCAGTGCATACATGCGCAGAGCTGCCAGAAGGCAAAAACAGTTAAAACAAAAGGGTCAACTCGGGAGTAGGGCTTGGAGATGATTGGCCCTTTCCATAAGACATAAAGGAAGAAGCAACTGCTGTTCGTGCTGGCCGGTTACAAGACTGCAGCTCTGTGTTGACTCTGTGTTCCGTGTGGTCTTGCGTGTCAAGGGAGATAAAGGTGGGTGCTTATCAGCCTTATCCTGAAGAACTGTGGCTGTTGGACTCTTTACAATTATTTGGGTCTCAACTGTGAACGAACAGATTGAGAATGAACAGGCTCTGAATGAGCAGAATTCACAGCCGTTGAAATAAAAAGAGGGTTTTTGGGACTCATTGTATGCTTTTACTGTATCAGGAAGCCTAGGTCAGAACAACTATGATTCTCTAGGCACTGATATTGCTCAACTAGTAAACCTATCATCAATGATTAGCTGGGATGATAGGCCATAAATTCTTTATATCTGCATGAAAATACAGGATCAGATATAATATAATACAATACAATACAATACAATACAATACAATGCAATGCAATACAATACAATACAATACAATACAATACAATACAATACAATACAATACAATACAATACAATACTATACTATACTATACTATACTATACTATACTATACTATACTATACTATACTATACTATACTATACTATACTATACTATACTATACTATACTATACTATAATCCTTGAACATTTTGGGAACAAGATTGGTTTTTGGCCCCTTTTCCTAAATCCCAGAAGAACAAATGGAGCCAGGCAGGTGAAGGGTTTTTCCTGTATTATTCAACAATTTGGCTTTGGGTATAAGGGGCATCTTCAGAAAGGCCTTTCCTGATTATCTAAGTAATCAGAATGGTTCAGTTTTGACTTCCTAGCCCACATCTGTGGGAAAAAAACACTTTTTGCATTCTGCTTATACACAGGCATATGCTTCCCATAAAGGAAAGGAAAAAGGTAACATTAGAAATAGCAACCATAAGCCAACTTGAACAAAATGTAAAACTGTATTTATTGCAGAGTAAAACATAACAAAATCAAAATATTCCTGAGACCTTCCTTCACCTTTGATTACCATTTTTTACTCCATCAATCGAGTAGTTTCCAGTATTACATGCTATATTCCATGGTAACAGCTAGCCATGTTTATTTAGTTAGTTTAATATAATACTATAGTGTCTTGGGGAGGGAGGGAAGGAAGGAAGGAAGATTTTGATGCTCGCTACCAGTTTCCTACAAGGAAACTCAATGGGAAACCAACAGGAAGTTGCTCCTGCTCCACTGATTTTTTGACTTCCCATGACCATTCTGTTTCTCTGTTTAGGTAAGGAAGTATATCTGAAACAATGGCCCAGTGGGTCCTGGATTATCTAATGTATTCTAAAGAGGAAATGGAAGAAATAAAAACAAAATTCATTTGTGACAGAATATCTTATTATTTTGATCCAAAGTAGTAATTTGACATCATCTCCTATACAAGTATATTACACCTGGTTATTGCATAACATTTACAGATACAATGATTGATGAGAAAAGCTCAAATCCGCTTAAGAGTTCTGTAAATGTGACATTTCTGAAAAGGTGAAAACGATATAAATACCAACCAAGTGCCTTGCACCATTTAACTGAAATAGTCTTTAGACTGAAAAATCAATCTTCCAGCAGCCTTTTGAAAACTTGTCTCCCTCACTTCTCATTCAGGCTGTAAAACAAGGAAGTTTGTGCTTTATGTTATAGATTACCGGTAGAAGATAGCAGTGGATTGTAATTACCTAGACCGTAACAATATTACCTACCATAGAAATATATTGTAATAAACCCTTTCTAACAAATCTTTCCTGGCAGAAAAGAAATAATGAAGTGTCATCTACCAATAGCAATAGCACTTAGACTTATATATTGTTTTACAGTGCTTTTACAGCCCTCTCTAAAAATCTGGCTCCTCATTTTACCCACCTCAGAAGGCTGGAAGGCTGAGTCAACCTTCAGCCTGGTGAGAATTGAACTGCCAAATTGCAGGCAGCCAGCAGTCAGCAGAAGAAGCCTGAAGTACTGCATTCTAACCACTGCACCATCACAGCTCTTGATTCCTCAACAATAATAAAGTAATGACAGTAACTTAGTGAACCACTTTTGAATTAAAGGGTCTTTCTTTCACATTGTCACATAAATTACTACAAACTTCCACAAACTCGCTGGATTTTTTAAAAAGACTGATTGTATTGTCATATTGTGGTCATATTTCCATCTTTAATTATGGAGAGGGCTAATGTATACAGGATACGATGTGTTGGGCCCATGCTGATTCATGCAAGAAGTCTAGGAACTCTCCTTCCACAAACTCGCTGCACATTCCCAAAAGTCCAGGAAAGAGACAACTAAACATGCTGTAATTAGCTACTTTTACACTAGCTACTTAAATCTTCTCTGACACTGTTGTACCAAAGAGAAGGCAAGTGGCATGAGGAGGCATGCACTCTTCATGGGCATGACTTTGTGAGAAAGCTTATACTAAAAATTAGACTTCTTTTCCAGAATTAGCACCACCGGTTAATATAGAATTTATTTTTCTCTTGAATAGAACAAGATCAAAGGCTTAAAAGAAAGTGGTTTGTTGGTTTGTTGGTTGGTTGGTTGTTGGTAGGTAGGTAGGTAGGTAGGAAGGAAGGAAGGAAGGAAGGAAGGAAGGAAGGAAGGAAGGAAGGAAGGAAGGAAGGAAGGAATTAGAATTAGAATTAGAATTAGAATTAGAATTAGAATTAGAATTAGAATTAGAATTAAGGGACCTTGGAGGTCTTATAGTCCAAACCCCTGCTTAGGCAGGAAACCCTTCACCACTTCAGACAAATGATTATCCAATCTCTTCTTAAAAATTTCCAGTGTTGGAGCATTCACAACGTCTGGAGGCAAGTTGTTCCACTGATTAATTGTTCTAACTGTCAGGAAATTTCTCCTTAGTTCTAAGTTGCTTCTCTCCTTGATTAGTTTCCATCCACTGTTTCTTGTCCTGCCCTCAGGTGTTTTAGAGAATAGATTGACTCCCTTTTCTTTGAGGCAGCCTCTGAGATATCGGAACACTGCTATCATGTCACCCCTAGTCCTTCTTTTCATAAGACAAGACATATCCATGCTCAGCAACTGTTCTTTATATGTTTTAGCTCCAGTCCCCTAATCATCTTTATTGCTCTTCTCTGCACTCTTTCTAGAGTCTCAACATCTATTTTACATCGTGGCGACAAGGGATCTGGCAGTGGTGGGATGGAATGGAAAGAAGAAGAGAAGGCAGGCAGGCAGGCAGGCAGGCAGGCAGGCAAGAAGGAAGGAAGGAAGGAAGGAAGGAAGGAAGGAAGGAAGGAAGGAAGGAAGGAAGGAAGGAAGGAAGGAAGGAAGGAAAAGAAGGGAAGAAGAAGGGATTTCTGAAGAGGTTGAGCTCAGGTATGTCAGCTCAAGGACTGACACTTCCCTCATATATAAATATCGATAGATATCAGTTCAAGCCTCACTCTAAAATAAACCAAAATCTATATCACACTTATCTTCATTCATCTGAGTTTGTTGCCTGTATTTTCTAAAGAAAAAAAGCAAATAAATCCTCAAAAATAAACAAAAAATGGAATCTGCATCCTTTAAAAAAAAAAAAAAACACCTGATAGAAGAAACCAACTGATTCCTCAGAATTCAATTTTTCTATGCTCTGTTGTCTACACCAATTACTTGGATAAAATTATCAGCTAAATTTCCTTCAGCCCTTTCAAGAACTGGATTTCTTAAAATAGAATTTCTCCACAACATCACAATATCTCAAAAAGCTTATGTGGTTTCACATTTAATCCTCAAACTCCATGGAACAGGCCAAGAAGAAGGGTTTTCAAAGCTGAACAGAAACATAATCCCTCTCTACTTTAAATCAACATATATTCATTTTATTACATTGTCTCTTTCTTGGGACAAAATAATTTTTTATGTAATTAGTTCTTCTCTTAAGCCAATATAACTTGTAGAGTATGGATTTCTTCACAATACACAACACAACAATCAATTGTCCAAGTTTCTTATTCATTCTTGAACTTTCTTCCTGATTTATTTCACCTTGTCTGACAAAAGTGGAATTACAATGCCCTCTGTTATCACATCCACATTTTACAAGCATGTGAAATTAATAATCTGTCAATTATGTGCACCAACTGGTATAGTCTGTTAATTCACTTTTGTCTTATGCCTGATGAGCAATAACAGGAATTTACTTGTCACAGTTGTCAAAACTGTACTTTGGAGATATGCTACCGTGCGATGTAAAGGAACTAATTATTAAGGGCATTGCTTAGCTTTCTTTAAACAAGGATTTCTTTTCAATCATTGGATGTACATTATCATTGCTAAAAATTTAGGATCTCTTCAGACAATTATAACAATGAATAGAGGGTTCAAGATGATACTTTAAAATGACTATGATATAATAAAGTATATTTTATATTGATCAAGTTGTCTAACAAATTTGGCTGTGGTTACGGTAGTTACTGTAGATAGAGATTGCAAACCTCAGAACCTGACAAGTAAGCCTTTTAGTCTGAAATAACCCAACTGAGAAATGGTTAATGTTAATGATATTGGGAAGCAGGAAAAGTGGCTGAATTTAACGTAAGGTTCAGGAAGAGTCCTGATTAAATGGACTAAAAGAAGTGAAATACATCTATTATACTTATGTAATACCACAGAGGATTTCATACCTAGAGAAGAACATCTTAAATAATAATGAAAATAAACAAATAATTATCAACAAATATTATTGGGTTTGTCTTTGTTTTTACATAAGTATAAAGAAAATAGAAGGTGTTTATAATAGGGAAGGGATGGAAGGACCCTTTTTAAAAATTTTGTAACTAATTCAGTAAGCATTATTCCTGCAGTCCTAAAGCTTTCATTACAAACCAAATTCATTTAATTAGATGTTAACATCTGCATTTCCTAATGATACTTAACAGTGTTGTTAACAGATTCGATACACTGAGAATCACACAGTGCCAGTCCTTTGTTTTGAACAGCCATAAGAATCTTGATTTAAGTATAATACAGTGTTAGTAAGGGAGAATTAATTGGACTTTATTATTAAAATTAAACTGTCCCCAAAGTATTTCTGAGTATAATGAAGGTGATAGTTTTAGAGTATTACAGAGGGTTAAATTATTCAGAAGAGTATCATTAGAAAATTTACAGTTGTATTATTTGAATATGGACCTATTTATATTTTATGATAAAGGCAATTAATTAGAATTGGTTGTTATTAATATTAATGTAACTTCATAGTACTAAAAATTAGTATGAAATCAAACCAAAGGAGCA
Source organism: Pantherophis guttatus (assembly GCF_059756535.1). NCBI lineage: Eukaryota > Metazoa > Chordata > Lepidosauria > Squamata > Colubridae > Pantherophis > Pantherophis guttatus. The sequence goes on along the minus strand of NC_142063.1, from coordinate 228,063,899 downwards.
AATCTCCTTTGCTATCTATTAAATCTAGTGAAAGAAAGAATCTCACATGAAATCATAGTGCCATACCTTTAGAATGTTGACGCACAATTTACATTACAGCTGCAGTCAGTAGTGTTTGTTGTCAAGAAGTGGCTAATCATAAAAAGTCGGGATTAGTATTTAGAGTATTATCTCTAGAATGCATACAGAGAGAAAAAGAAGGCTTCGCACAAACAATCAGAAATAATCAGGGAGAAACACTTTGTTCTGTCTGCTTTCTGCAGACAAAAGTAAATTGCTAGTTATTGGTCTAGAAAATAATTCTATTTATCAGTTTTTCCCTCAAGTGCCTATGGGGTAGATCAGTGTTGGTGAAACTTTTCAGCACCAAGTGCCAAAATGGGAGCACGCATGGGTGGGGGAGCACCAGAAACCGGAAGAGCAGCTCCCTGGCCTGCACGTGCATGCCAGTAAGCTGAACTTCCAGTTTCCGGCATGCGTGCTGGTCACCTGTTCTTCCGATTTCTGGCATACATGCACACAAAGACCAGCTGGCTGGCGTGCATGTGCGTACCGGAACCCGGAAGAGCAATGGGAAATGGCTGGCGTGCCCAGAGAGATGGCTCTGTGTGCCACTTCTGGCCCACGTGCCATACATTCGCCATCACGGGGGTAGACCTTCAAAGCACTGTGCCAAATACTCATCAATTTTATTAAGTATGCATGATAATATCACATTCTAACAATTGACTCACAGACATATCACATTTGAAATCTGTGCCCTGTAATCATTAGTTATATAAACAACTGTGGATTTTTTAAAAAATGATTTCGTTTACTCTTGCTATAAGATTTTATCAATAAAATGTTGGATTATGTTCCCAAAGCCCTAAAATGTACTTTGTCAGTCTTCTTTGACATCTGAATGACACCTCATTTCCTCTTTCATAGTTATATAATACAAAAATTACTCATCTCTTGTATAAATCCTTTGGGAGAAGGGCAGTATAAAAATTTAATAAAACTAAACTAAACTAACTAAACTAAACTAAATTGTATAAAACACCAGCAAGACAAAGAAGATGGTGTTGGACTTTTGGAAGCAGAGAGTGGGGAACTCTCTGCTTGATGTAGAGTGGGGAACCTGCCCCACTCTACATCAAGGGGGGGGCTATGTGGAGAAGGTCTCCTCCTTCAAATTCCTGGGAGTGCACCTTAGTTAAGATCTCACCTGGAAAAAATAACACATCCCAGGTGATTAAAAAGGCTCAACAGAGACTCCATTTTCTCAGGTTCTTGCAGAAAAATCAGGTGGAACAATGGCTGTTGACTTCCTTCCACGATAGAAAGAGCCCTCACATATTGTGTCACGGAATGGTACGCTGGCTTAACAGCCAGCAGACAGGAAGGCATTACAGAAGTGATGAGCACAGCATAAAAAATCATGGGCTGCCCCCTAATCCTACTGGATGAAATCACCAGTTACCGCTGTCTCAGCAGAGTAAGAAAAATCCTCAGGGATGATTCACACCCTGGACAGGGTGTGAATCTTTATTCTCCTACCATCAGGCAGGAGATATAGAAGCATAGCCAGCCAAATAAATAGGCTGAAAAATAGCTTTTATCCATGGGCTGTCAGACTTTTAAATGCAACATACATAACACCACAATCAGGCTAATGTGATACACTTGCAGTGCCAGAGTAATGTGCAACATCTATATACCGATTTAATATAATAGTATATATTTATGTATGAGAATATGTGTATTAGTTTATTACTTATTGGGTTTAGGGATTTCTTTTTACTTACTGATTTATTGAGATGTATTCTGTGTTCTTGGGTGGGCTGCACCAAGGGAGGCTCATTCAATTTCATTGTACACATGTTGTGCATTGACAATAAAGGTTTGATTTGAAATTAGTAATCACAATTTTTGCAATCTTCCTTATTACATGAAAAATTCTTTATGATTCAGGTGACATTTTAAAAGGTGGGATTCTAAAGTTAGATACTTTAATCTATATTTAAATACTGAGCTAAGCCACAGGTTTTTAAATAGTCCCTCTTGACTTGCAGTGCCAAGCGAGATTAATGCATTTTTAGATTCTGACAAAATCTGAATTTCCAGTAGAATTTCTTCCAGTTCAGTTCCTGAAATAAACAGGAACTTTGGGATGTAGAGTCTGAAATATGTAGTTGTTTGTACCATTTATCATTTCAAAGTATTAATACTTTTTGGCAGATCAAAAACCAAGTTGTATATTGCAACAAAAACATTAGCATTGTCATTTTGCCATTGCTCAAAGAGGTGACTGATTCAAAAAGTAGAAAGCAGATGACTTAAATTACAGATGTATTTCCAAACTTCGATTTAAAGAGGGGCATTGCATCAGATGCTACGTAAGAGATTAGTAACACAGGAGGCATTTTGGAAGGAGGAGGAGGAGGAGGAGGAGGAGGAGGAGGAGGAGGAGGAGGAGGAGGAGGAGGAGACGAAGAAGAAGAAGAAGAAGAAGAAGAAGAAGAAGAAGAAGAAGAAGAAGAAGAAGAAGAAGAAGAAGAAGAAGAAGAAGAAGAAGAAGAAGAAGAAGAAGCCTACAAAAGTTATTGTGTAGTTACTTTGAATTTAAAAAGAAAATAGAACAAAAACAGCAGAAGATGATGGATGGAAAACAACATCTAGCTTGGTTGTCAGAGAATAACACTGTCATTTTGAAAGACAATATTAATTGGGAGTGAAGCAGTGCTTGCCACTGCAGGAACGGTTTTCCGTTCAAAACAAAACAAAAAACAAAACCTACTATCATCAATTATTGAATGAAACGGACTGAGGCAGACCTTGTCACTGCCTATTGCCCTTAAACTCTCCTGATGTCAGGCACAAGAAACCAGAGCAACGCCATGAACTGGTCAGAGTTGTTTCTTTATTGTTGCTTGCCTATTTATAAAAATCTTGTCAGAGTGACTGCATTCTCTTAACGAGAGCCAGATAAGGGTTACAGGGATTCATAGGGTATGTATGTGTGTATCACTTCTCGCTAAGCAAAGATTCTAAGCTAGCCACTCTCTTAGCAATAGCAATAGCACTTAGACTTATATACTGCTTCACAGTGCTTTACAGCCCTCTCTCTAAGCGGTTTACAGAGTCAGCATATTGCCCCCAACAATCTGGGTCCTCATTTTACCCACCTCAGAAGGAAGGAAGGCTGAATCAACCTTGAGCCTGGTGAGATTCGAACTGCCAAATTGCAGGCAGCCAGCCAGCAGTCAGCAGAAGTAGCCTGCACCACAACATTCTAACCACTGCGCCACCATGGCTCTTCATACCTCTCCCCACTCTAACTGGAGATTTCACTACAAAGCAGCATCTTCCTTTCTACAGAAAAGTCTATAAATAACATCAAATATCTTGCTTTATGAATTAATCAGTTCAGACCAATCAGCAACTAATACACTGAAGTGGCCTGGTAAAGCTTGGATGCAAGCCATGGTTCCTCAGCACATCTCTGCTAGACTGTGTGATGGTATGTGGGATTGACCTTGGGAGACCTAAGGAAGACCTGCAGCCTAGACAATGGTCTGATAAGAAGTAGCTCAGTCCACAAGTGGGAGAAAACCATGGGAAGCATTTCAGATGTGAACCTCCCTACTTTTCCTAAGACTAAAAAGAGAGGAGGGGAGAAATGATTTCAGTGTTTGAAGATTCTGTTCAATGTAACTCACAATAAAGACAGTGTTGGTGCTTTCTGGTCATGCTTCTTGTCTGGACTACCTCGAAGGGCTAACAGCACCCAGGTCCTAGCATGGGCTGTTCCTTATCAACATTGGGGGCAAGAGTTGCCCCATTGCAGTAGACACAACCTTAGGTCCAGGTTCTCTTGGTTGTACCACATGTCCAACAAAATCCAAAAGAATTGCAGAACACTTGTTTTAAATCTGTTCCAAGAAGCCACCAAGGACAATTACCCAGAATATTCTGTTAAAAGAATATAATATTTTCTGGGTAATTGTGTCCTTGGTGGCTTCCTGGAACAGATTTAAAACAAATGCTCTACAACAAAACTTTCCAGGGCTCAAATGATCCTTCCAAAGTTTTCTATGATTTTTTATAATAAAACCTATCACACTTAACACAAAAATTTTGCATGCTATAAATGCCCTTACTTCTAAAATAATTAGCTATGCACTACTGAACCTATATATCACTTTCTATTGAAAGACAAAAGATTTTTTGAATGCTTAACTATAACCTGTCTGCAATTCCTTAAAGCAACTGCTTCATTTGCTGCAGTTTAATGACTGCCCTCTTCAGCTGTTTCATGATCCTAATCAACAATCAAAAAAGCTTTTTAAGACAACTATCTCTTCACTTGTTTCTAGAAATCCAACAGTATCAGAGTGTGTCTACCTTTTAGGGCAGGGTTGTCAAACTAGTGGCGTCACGTTGTCATCATGTGACGTATCATTACTTTTTCCCCCTTCACTAAAGTGGAGGTGGGCGTGGCCAGCATGTGATGCATCTGGACCATGGGCTGCAAGTTTGACACCCCTGTTCTAGGGGAATGTTAACCATACCCTAATTCTAACCCTCTATCCTTCGTATTTTTTACTTTGAATTCATGTAGGCAATGAAGATACAATTATTTATGAGATAGGGTGGTTTTAGATGTTTGTTATTTTCTATTTTTTAGTTATTTCTGTTGTTTTCAATAACTGGATTTATCATACTGTTTTATGTAAATGCCATCACTCAGGGGAGATAATTCATGAAAAGCACAGAAAAGAATAGTAAATAGTAATTAAATTACAGTGAGATATAAAATTAGAAAATAAAAAGGAAATTTAGCTAAAGGTGATTTATAGCAACATTTTTCCATAATTCTCCATGCATTTCTATCCTTGTAAAACATCCTTGTTTATACCATATCTATTCAAACATACACTGGCTGTTACTCTTTAAACTTTTAACCTCCTTTTCAGAACCTCAAAAAGTTCAACTATGATTTTCTCATTCCTCCCCCTTTTCATAACCTATTTGTTCATTGTTTGTATGCTTATTTTATCATTTGATTCCGATTCCTTCTCTCTACATAACCAAATCACCTTGATACATTTATTTATTTTGGTTGCACATATTGATTGCACCAATCCATTCATTAATTTTGGGAACTATTTCTTGTTTTACAACAGATATTTCTTAAGGTAAGATATTATTCTCACTACACTCAAATAACTTTAATATTTCTCCAGGCATGCCAACTTCTATAAAATAAAGGAGAAAATGCTTATATACTTTCTTTCAACAAACATATTTCTTCGAATATTATTAACAATCTTGATAGATACAATCTCTATATTTTTATTAAAATTTACTCATATATGTTCATATAATCAATTGCCGCATACCACAGCAATCTGGTCTAGTGGTTAAGGCACTGCTAGAAAGTAGGAAATCATGAGTCCTGCCTTACCTATGAAAGCCAGCAGGGTGACCTTGGGCCAGTCATTCTCTCTCAGTTCAAGCTACCTCATAGGGTTGTTATTGTTGTAGGGAAAACTGGAGGAGGAAGGTGAATATGTTCATCTCCTAGAGTTATTTATAAAAGTAATGAGATATAATAGTAATAACATTTAGACTTATATACATAAGTGATTTACAGAGTCAGCATATTGTCCCCAAATGAGGACCCAATCTGGGTCCTCATTTTACTGACCTCAGAAGGATGAGTCAACTTTGAGCCAGTGAGAGTCGAACTGCTGAATTGCTGGTAGCCAACAGTCAACAGAAGTAGCCTGCAGTACTGCCTTCTAATCACTGGGCCACCACGGCTCTTAAATAAATAAAACATCTAATATAGAATCCTGTATGTTTCCATTCACTGGACTCATCAAATGTATATTTATGGTTAAAATGTATATGATCAAGGAATGGGATAAAAAAGAGACCAAGCCATATGTTTTTTTTCCCCTTTTCCAAACTCCTAACGGAATTTTTAAATATGAATTTGAAATAAGAGCCAGGTCAAAATATGCTTGCTATAACTGAATTGGAACTTACTTCTAATCCAGTGTAAATACTTCAGTTTACTTTTTTAAAAAAAATCAAAATCATATTTAAAATTTGGCATACATATATCATCATGTTTTTGTTTACACAATATAGTTTGTCTTATCATAGTTAATAAATAATACTGAATAATTATGTATAAATAAAGCAAATATTCTTTGCCTCAGGTGATATTTGCATTCTTTTTCCTATTTCTTTTTAATGGAAAAGTTAAAATTGATTGATTGATTGAATGAATGAATGAATGAATGAATGAATGAATGAATGAATAGGAAATCAAATAGTACATAATACAGTTGAAAAAATTTGGGCAGAAAATCTTGGGGAAATTAATCCTTTTAATTGCTGTTATCTTGCCAAACATTGATAATGAAGTATATTGCCCATATCTAAATTCAATTTTAGTGTTGTGCAAACAGGATGGCAATTCTGGTGTGTGTGTGTGTTTTTTTAATTTAAAGTGCTGCCATGTTTTCTGTAATATTTACTTGTGATTATCTAAAACAATATTAGTTAATATTAAGTCCAAAACATTTTTGAAACTGTTTTTGTGATTCATTATCAATGTTAATTAGCCTAGCAAATAACTTTTCATATTGTCACTTTTAGAAAGTTCTATGTTTTCAACAATTGAGGCATATATCTGCTTTGGTGCCTAACAAATAACCAAGTTGTTTGCAAGCAGATTAATTACATGAGATTCTTTTTTAAATGAAGATACTGAATATATTTGCTCTTCTTAATATTATTTATTATAGCTTTAATCATGACACTAAACAAAACAAATCAGTCCGGGCAGAGTCTTGTTAAGTACTCGTATTTATTAGAAAACATTCTGTATTTGTTCAATCAACGTCAATTAATTTAGTTTTAGTTGAAATAGAATTAATTATGGAAATGAAGTTCCTCTAAATCCCATTTCAAAGAAAATATTTTTTGAGAAATTTACTTTTCTGTCAAATGTTTTTAATGTTTAAAATAAATTACATCTGATACTCTATTAGTAGAGTCTGATATATTTATTTTAGGAACAAGCCAAGATTGATGTGGAAAGCTATAACTACTTAAAATGTTTATTTTTTTTTAAAAATCAATACTGCAGGATATTTATATCTGTATACAAATGCAACATATCTTGAAAGACTTTATCTGATTATCAAGCTTGTGTCAGGTTTAAAATTATTACTGACATAGACATAATATTCTTCTAAAACAATTTTATGGTGTTTTGTCCACATCAAAATCTTAAGCCCCAACATTTAAAAACATTTGTTATAAAGCTACTTATTTCATTCTTTGTAATGGTTTAAGATATTTTTTATGTTCCTTAATCAATTTTGTATATATATGCCCTCAAATGTGAGATGTATAAATTAAGAAATAATGAAAAGTATGAGGATTTTGACCATTGTACTGCTAATTGTATTCCTATTTTTTTCCCAGCAACACTGACCTCCCCGGCATGATGTTTTGTCCTGGTCTGTTTTCTCGCACCAACACATGCTGTGTTACAGCTGTCATTTTTGCTGTCTCCTGCTGGTGGTGCTGACACCAGGCATGTTTTAGCATATTAAACACTTGTGTCAAACTCTTTGACAGCTGCCTAAGTCAAAAGTGATTCTTCTTCAAGCATGATTCTCACAAAGTTGTTTGCATCAAGATTTACTAAAATGAATGGGACGGGATTAAAGGTATTCCACCAACTAAACTATGTTCCATTTAGTATCAATAATACCCCAATTATATTATGATGGATTCCCTTTTTAAAATGAACCAAGGAGGAAGTATATATCTTCACTAATATTGATGAAAATTGCAGTTGGTTGTTTATTTAATGATTTCATGAATCTCTGATATTCAGGGATCCAACTTTCAGCCCAGTCAGTGTTTCCAGTTAGTAGAAAACAAAAATGTCATTGCACGATGGAGTAATGTAATCTTACCGATATGTAGATGGCAATGAGTGCAGGAGATTGATAAGCATTTTTCAAATTTGTAATGTGCATATTTCATACAAACTGTGTTTGTTAACCAGTTGTAGTAATTTCTTGAAAACCAGTTTGATGTGATTCTTAAATATCATTCTAGTCTTGCCTTAGGCTGGTTGATCTTGGCCTGGTAACTCTCTCTCTCAACTCTAGGGAAATGACAAGGCCAAACTACTTCCTAAACCTTGCTGAGAAAACTGCATGGAAAATGATTCAAAGGCATAAAACAATAATAATAATTATTTAGTCTTTTAGTAAATTTAAGATTTCAAAAACTGCAGAATTTTGGTTTTTTACGTTACTTCTGATTTGTCTAAACTCCATAACTTTATTTTTAATCTTTGCTGCTTTCTGCCATATTTTTTTTTAAAAATCCCTTGATATCCATAGATTATTAACTTGAAACTCATTTTGAAATTATTTTGAAACATTCCCTTTGATTCAAATGTTGCATAGTAACCATTCAGTCTGCATTTAAAAGAAGGAGATGAAGTTATCAGATTGTAATAATTCTACTAAAGCTGGGACATAATGAGCAATCGTAATGTTCCTATTGTAAATAAACTGATAATCAGCTGATAGCCAGGTGGTAGAATACCATCTATTAATGTTTATTACAATGGCTCAAATTTATTATTCTGTTGCAATGTTCACACTTTTATTAGAAACTGAGAAGCATGGCAAAGTAGGTAGGTACATGGCTGTGCACAAATAGCAATAGCACTGGCACTTAGACTTATATATCGCTTTACAGTGCTTTACAGTCCTCTCTAAGCAGTTTACAGAGTCAGCATATTGCCCACAAAAATTTGGGTCCTCATTTTACCAACCTTGGAAGGATGGAAGGCTGAATCAACCTTGAACTGGGTGAGATTCGATCTGCCAAACTGCAGCAGCTGGCCATCAGCAGAAGTAGCCTGCACTCTAACCAGTGCGCCTAGCTGTCTGTATGTGCTCTTGTATCAGTTTCCCTGCTGAATCCCCCAGCAGAAAACAACAGGTAGCCAGAGACATTTAAAACAGCAAAGTAAGTCATGGAAAGGAGACATTTAAAACAGCAAAGTAAGTCATGCAAAGGATGTAGCTAATTTAAATGTTTTGCAAAAGATTTCTTTCAAATGCTTTTCACACTCCTAGTACATCAATCAGAACAGTGCTAGAAGGGAATTTGGAGGCTTTTAGTCCAACCCCCTGCTCAAACAGGAGACCTTATACAATTTGGGACAAGTGGCTGTTCAGTCTCTTCTTAAAAACCACCAGGGATGAAGCACCTCTAACTTCTGAAGGCAAGCTGTTCCACTGTTTGATTGTTCTCACTGTTAGGAAGTCTCCCCTTAATTCCAGGTTGCTTCTCTCAATTAGTTTTCAATCATTGATTCTTGTTTTGCCTTTTGGTGCTTTAGAAAATAAGTTGACCCCCTCTTCTTTGTGGCAGCCCCTCAAATACTGGAATACTACTATCATGTCACCCCTAGTCCTTATTTTCTCTAGATTAGCCATACCCAGATCTTGCAACCGTTATAGATAGCTATAGATAGATGTGACCAAAGTGTTTTGCTTAAATATTTTCATTATATCCATAGCCTGCATCTCCTGCATCATGCACAGCAAATAATGTGGCATCACATCTTATCTTAGGCTACAAAATAAAGCATAAAGCAAAGTATAATTGGCTAAATTAATTTCCAATGGTAGATAGGAATCTTTCAAGATATGAATCCAGAAAGTAGATCCTTGCGTGTAAATATTGCCAAACCTAATTTGTCTAAATGTAGCAGTTACGTATGTGCGGTAGGCAAGATAAACTAAGCATAAGAGCCACATTTTCCACAAAGAAATTAGGTTGTATTGACTTTCTGGAACATTTCCTTTAATAAAAGAAATTTCAATGGTTACAAACCCTATTAGCTTACCAGCCCATGGGCCTATTAAAGTTGCCTTAATTTGATCTCTTCACATAGTTCTTCCATCTGATATACATCTGTAGTCACAGAGGAGACCAGAATAAGTTCTCTGATTAGAATTTTTAACTCGCACTAGGGCACACATAGAAACAATTTCATCAATATACCTTAAGAGATCTTGTACCAAACTAAGCAGGCAGAAATGGGGACAATTTTTATTCTGATTGTGGTTAATGAATTTATAGTTAGATTCCTGTCTTAATCTTTTGAATTACTTTTTTTTTTTTTTAGTTCAACAAGCAAGCTTTATATTAAGCTGCCATTAGGGGGCAAATTTAACATTCAGAAATCAATTAAGAGTATTTTATTTCAGTGGATTGTTAATAGTCAATTCACGCATTTCAAAGAAGATTGGGTAGCTCACAGAGGATAGAAAAACATGGCCACATACCGGTAGTAGTAGTAATAGTAGCTTTACATGCACATTTAGTTCCTGATTTTGCTATTAAGAATTGAAAAACAGGGGGACTGAATAGGCAGAATGGATTCACGTGGGGAACTGTGAGGGATTGAAATTAGAATTTCTCTCTGCTCTTTTCAAAAGGAGGCTCTTATCCCCTACACACATATGGGGGTGAGGGAGAGAGAGAGAGGGAAGGGGAGGGAGAGAGGGGGGGAGAAGGAGAGAGGTCCATCAGGCATTCATCTATTCCCTCAGAACTGCACTCACAGGCATTCAAGCCGGTGTTCCAATTACCTAGCAAATTCAGCCATACCCTGGTTTTTCCAAGGAGCCTCACCCTCCCAAATTCTTTGAACCTAAGAAAGCAAATGCTAAGACAGAATGAGAAGATGGGTGTTTAATAGCAAGAAAGGTGAATGCCAACAGCCTATAGACAGGGAAGTAAAGGAGCCATCTGAAGATTGAGGGCTATTGCAAGTAGGCAAGAGGACTATTACTCAACTGCCAGGATCAGAAGCTATGGGAAGCAGCATACGGTATTCTGGTGGGAATCCTGCCTGAAGTTTGGAGCTTTGCCTGGAGCTCAGCAGTAACACTGAAATAGCACATCATCCCAACTAGTGTAAAACTTTTAGGAAAAAAGGTGAAGGTTGTATGTTACTTTACAGACTTTGAGACTTTTGTTTGGACAGAATATAAAGGACTGAGTATGAAATATATATTCACATGGCAATTCCATCTTGCTAAACCTAGAAGGGTGGTGTTGACTCAGACAAAATAGCCTGTTTTAAGGAAGGTGTTTGTTGCAATAAGGCATTTTGTACAAATTTGCTAAGCTATGGTATGTCCAGTCTTTGGAGAGCAAGGATCCCGCACAGGACCAAATTGTGTAGAACTTTCTCTATAGATGCTAAGTCTTTGTATATTCTCTGCAACAAACAAAAAGAAAAACAATAGCCACAGGAGTATGCAGTCCCATAACCACAAGAAAGTGCCTATAAGGTGTAATAATATAAAAATTGTGCAAGTATTATATTAACTCAAAAGAAGATGACCCTAGTTTAAACTGATCCTCTCAAAACAGAGCATTAGATATAAAAAATTGTTTTACACACAAATCAAAGACCTCAAAACTGTCTGGATTTCCTACCTTATCAGCTAAGATTGCCAATTCTTACTGAAACCAATCCTTGTGAATTTTTTTCCAAATAAAAACATTCATATGTCAGTTACAACCAATCCACTGTAATAATTATGTCTTTAGGAACTCAAACGGCACTTAAAATCTCAGGCAGAAAAATCAATAAATAGCTTGAGTATTTTTTTTTTTTTGTAGTTTCTAAAATGTTTTATAACAATAAGAATCTAGTTTTCTTTTTTAAATGTGAGCGTGTGTCTGTTTCCCAAATTTTAAATTCTAAGTTTATTTTTCTTCTGCACTTTAATCACAACAGTTCACAAGTCATTTCTCAGCCTGGGTTATTGGTAGCACCTGCATTGTGTTTATTTGCACAATGCTTTTCTCTTATCCAATGTGCTGTTTCCATTTCTGCACCCAGTTATCACTCCATGTAGGCCATCTGTATATTGAGAAGGCACTATGAGAATATTGTAATAAATATTTATATAATAAGGCTCTCAATAATCTAAAAGTGCTTTGGATATTGTATGAGCGCTGCACCTTTCTACAATCATTAAAGGAGTTGGATATTTTTCAAGCTTTCCACTTGAACCTGGAAAATATGCCATATTTTCTTTTTAACATGAGCTATGCACCTCACATAATGACCATTAATGTGATTTGCCACTTCTCCCTATATTTTCTGACTCTCTTTTATCATGTCCATGTTACACTTCAGTATTTACACTTGTTACATGCATTTTTTCAGAACCCTAGTCCTGTGCAAAATGGAATAACCCCATAATAAAATTATGATTTCTACATACTTGGAAGAATCCCTGGTTACAGGTATTGCTTCAATAAATTAAACACACATATTACAGCTCAGAAAGCCTGCTTGGTCAGTGATTACTAGAACTTTACACCATTAAGGAGAAATTATATATAGGCAGCAATGTCCCCACTAGTGATTTACAGTGTCATCCAACCATCATTGTAATGGGATAAAATCTGTCCCTATTATTTATTTATTGCACCAGCAATGGCTAGATATTGTGATAAATTGCTCTCATGAAAATACAGAAAGTTGATGTAGCATGACTAAGCAAGAGAGTTACTGTGCTTGAACTTATAATAGACTAGATTTAATTCAGGAGCAGGGTATACAGACTTCAATTTGGCTGGACATAGAAACGCCAAACCCACCAGTTGCAAAGACATTCAGAGACAACTATTCCCATTGCCACTAGCATACTATCATCCACAGTTTAATGTCACTCTATTAAGAACCCCATTGCTTGTGTTTGAGCTTTCTGTAAGGCTATATTAAATTAAGTTCCTTTATGAGTTCTCTTTGTCTTCCTTTAACTAGAAGCATTGCTACACAAAAATCTTTAAAGCAACTGTATATAGTTTCTAATGATGTCCAGAAAGCTGGAGCTCCTGAATTTAATTGTGACTAACCATATATCAATCTTGTTGCGGTAAAATATATGTGTGTATATGTGTGTGTTCATACACACACACACACATACATATAAGTATATACATATACGTATACATGTACATATATACATATATATACAACATACAAACATACATACATACACTGAGTAATTCATACCAGTTAAAAAAATATTTGCTTAAACTTAAAATATAATTTTATTATTAACTTCTTGATTGACCGAATTTTCCTTGCATAGCTTCCAACCATAGATATGAGCCTTTTTGGTTTGAAAATCCAAACCCATGATGCTCAGAGCTGGACTTCAGAAATCTAACACGAAAGGTATTCAGGCATTTTCCTTCTGTGCTATTACTGTGCTCTGTTAAACAGAAAATGTGTTCTAACTAGAATGGTAACCCAATTTGAGTGATGCATGAAATAATCTATCTCTGCAGTTTGCAAAATGCTTAGGGCTCCTTTGGGATAAAAAGTACTGTACATTATAAGACAACATTTTTCTTATGTGTTTAAATTGTCAAGTAGTTACTTTTGCTTGATTCAAACAGCTACCTTAGAATAATATATTCTGTGAACCACTTTTACTGTTAATGCTGGAATGGAAAAATGTCCCATTGCTTTTTATACAACTTATTCTGTAGTCTCTATTTATCACTTCAATAAGAAGTACATGAAACTTCCTCTTTCTCTCTCTAGTGACATTCTGGCCTTGGATGCCTGAATATTTCATTTTATTTGTCTGAGTATATGTGTATTCAGAAAGTGACTAGATGCATTCTAGAACTGAGCTGAAGGGGATTTTTTGATTCTGTTTTGCTTATGGTTTAATTACTAAGTCTTTTCCCCCCACCATTTTTCAGAACCTGTTGAACTAGTTATATGAAGTTTTTGATACACATAACATTCTTGAGATAATTAAACATTAGTGCAGACTCAATGCAAAATCATCCACATAATGTAAAATCTGAGTTGGGTTTACCTGATAATATACCTTATAACATGTTAGATATGGGAACTGATTGGTTAATTATGTGCCATCAAGTCTATCAATTTTTAGAGAGTAGATATAGATATGTAGAGACTACATATATAGATACAAACCACATTTCCATATATAGTGATATATCATAATTGTGATATATGTAACTGTATTAACAATGATATGAGGATATGCTGGAGGCAGAAGATCATCTTGATGATGTCAAAGGCATCATTTAATTTTGTACAAAAGAAGGCAATGATAAACTTCTCCTGTATTTTACCAAGAAAAGCGCATAAAGAGAATATAAAATAGGAACTGAATCCATAAATTGTTTTGTTTTATTGTTTTTAAAAAACACGAAATTTTCTGAATCAAATGAAATGTCCAATAATAGCATATCTTGTGGAGTTCTTGAAATAGATATAGCCCATTTTTCAACACACATTCAGTAGGTTTACTAAAACGGACAAAATCTTAATTTTTATACAGCAGCCACCCCACAAGACCCCAGATCAGCTGCATAAGAACTCACAACAATAGAGTGAGCCACTCACCAACGCTTAAAAAAACCAGAACTTAACTACTTCCAAAATATATTCAAAAAAACCAATTATCCCTCCCTCCCCTTCCACTTAAAAGTGGAATGCGCTAATAAACCACACAAACTGAAAGACACCCCAAGAATAATACTCCTATAGATTTAAAAAAATTACATTGGAGCACAGCAGCAGATTACCAGGGATCAAAGTGGCCCCCAAATTTACAAAAACACTACAAAGACTTCTGTGAAAACCTGAACATCGCCAGATTGCAATCAGCATTGCGTAAGACTAAACAGTAGACTAAAGCACTGTTATTAACAACTGCTGCTTGCAATTACTGCAAGTTCAAATCTCACCAGGCTTAAGGTTGCTGGTGGCTCAGCAGACTAAAAGCATTGTGATTAACACCAGCTGTCTGCAATTACTGTAAGTTCGAATCTCACCAGGCTCAAGGTTGACTCAGCCTTCCATCCTTTCTAAGGTAGGTAAATTGAGGACCCAGTTTGTGGGGGCAATAAGCTGACTTTGTATAAATATACAAAAGTATGAAGGCTATTGCTTAACGCATTGTAAGCCGCCCTGAGTCTCCGGAGAAGGGCGGCATATAAATCAAATTAAAAAAAGAAAAAGGTTGACTCAGCCTTCCATCCTTTCAAAGGTAGGTGAAATGAGGACCCAGATTGTGGGGTCAATAAGCTGACTTTGTATAAATATACAAAAGTATGAAGGCTATTGCTTAACGCATTGTAAGCCGCCCTGAGTCTCCGGAGAAGGGCGGCATATAAATCAAATTAAAAAAAGAAAAAGGTTGACTCAGCCTTCCATCCTTTCAAAGGTAGGTGAAATGAGGACCCAGATTGTGGGGTCAATAAGCTGACTTTGTATAAATATACAAAAGTATGAAGGCTATTGCTTAACGCATTGTAAGCCGCCCTGAGTCTCCGGAGAAGAGCGGCATATAAATTAAAGCAAAAAAACCCAAAAAGACAAATAAGGTACCAGCTGAATAAAAGAAAAAGAAATGTAACTGCAATTAAGGAGCAAGATAGATACATAACAGCTGCCCATGCCCTCAATACATATCACAAATTTGACTGAGACAATATGGGAAAAAAAGATCACACAAACAGCAGGTGGACTATGCAAGAGACAGACAACGCCATTCCCAACAACAATTTAATAATAATAATAAAAAAAAAAAATCACAGGAAACCAAATATATATACCAAATACTGTATATATATATTTGGTATAGGTAGCGGCAGATATTACTTTCTCTGGGCACATTGAGAAAATGTCTGCTGTGAACTCTGCATTGGCGACAGGAAGAGCATTAAATATATAAATATATATATTTATATATTTAATGACCCCATAATCCCTTGCATCGGGGTGGAGTCGGGGCAACTGAATGGAGCTGAGTGTTTACTGGCCGGATGCTCTTCCTGTCACCAATGCAGAGTTCACAGCAGTCATTTTCTCAATGTGCCCAGAAAGAGAAATATCTGCCACTACCTAGGATTGAACTCACAGCCTCCTGATTGTGAGGCAAGAGGTCCACTACTAGGCCATTGCACCACTCATTTACAAATAAACAAGTATCCTATTTTTTGGTGTATAAGACGCACTTCCCCTCCCAAAGTGGGTGGAAATGTCTGTGCATCTTATAGAATGAATGTTGCTGAAGCCCCACCTATCCGCCAGCCCCCACCCTTTGGCCTTTGCTTCCCAGCAATTTGCCTCCTTGCAGCAAACAGCAAGGTCAGCTTCAGCACAGCCTGATTTAGCAAGAACAGCTGATTGGCAGTTGGATTGGCTTTCCGGAATACAGCCTATCAGCTGTTCCAGGCTGCAGGGATCGCTGCCGCTGTTGCTGCTGATCGCCGCCACATGTTGCGGCCTCCGCATGCCCCACTTTCAGCTTCCACGCATCCCATTTTCAGCCCATTCCAGGCGGCGGGGATCACCGCTACCATCTATCCCCACCACCTGGAATGGGCCAAAAATGAGGCGCATGGAGGCCAAAAACAGGGCGCGTGGAAGCCACAAATGGGATGCGTGAAGGCCGAAAATGGGGCCTGCCAAGGTGGCAATAGGTGGCTTCAGTGATGGGTGTCGATGACGTCAGTGATCCCTGCAGCCTGGAACAACTGATAGGCACTATTCCAGGAGGCAGATCCAACCGCCAATCAGCTGCTCTTGCTAAATCAGGCTGTGCTGAAGCTGACCAGGCTATTTGCTGCAAGGAGGCAAATTGTTGGTAGACAGAGGCAAAGGCAGATTTTTTTCTTGTTTTCCTCCCCAAATCTAGGTGCGTTTTATAATCCAAATAGGAGCATTTTATAGTCCAAAAAATATGGTAATTGTGATAAATTCTCCCCAAATCCGGAAATCCAACTATTAAGTATGTACAATACCGTGTTTCCCACAGGGACCAACTAGATGCCTTTTGGAAACCGATAAAAACTTCATAGATACTGATTTCTCCTCTTACATCCCAGCAATTGGTATACAGAGATCACTTCCCTTTGATGCAGGAAGTAATATCTAGCTTGTATTAAATGAACAGCAGTAGGATTAATACCCATAAAGTTGCCTGAGGGCATTTTTGCACATACTATTTATTTATTGAAATGATTTATAGTGTCACTCATTTTCCTGAGTGACTGTAAGCCTCATATAAGGATAAAACCACCCTAATATTATAACTGTTATGTTGTTCCTGCTAAAAAGGAATCCCCAAAACAAAAAGGCACATCACCAAAAGAGCTCACATTAGCTCCTGACCCAAATACTTGAGAGATCAGCCAGGTCTCCAGAGTCATGGAAAAGATTAGCAGGTTTGGAGCTAATGGGGCTACATGGATCACCGGATGATGTTCCACAGGGCAGCCATAGAGCTGGTCCTATTCTGGGTTCATGCTGGGTTGACTCTTGAGAAAGCCACTTTGAGTCAGTTTGCCAACAGCTTCTATGGTATTCAGTCTGGACAGCCGATTATCACTTCTTCCCATGGGAAAATAGTTTTGCTGCTCTGTCTTGTCATCTTTCTGCTCCTGGAAAGCAGCTGCCAATTGCTTTTGTATTTGTGATCCAGTCTTCCTGGACACGTACACCTGTATGTGTGAGTATATGTGTGTGTTTGTTTGAGTGAGTGAGAAAGAAGGAGAAAGTGTCAATGTACAGTTACATGTAGGTAAAATTACCAGCTGAAGAAGAAAAAAAAAATCCTTCTCTTGTTCTGTCTAATATCCTTTACAGCTGTAAAGGATATTAGAAACAACAAGAGAAGGTTTTTTTTTTTCTTCAGCTGGTAATTGTTCTTTCATTGAGTTGTAATTGTTATAAATAAAAAGTTGCCCATTCTAAACCCATCAGAATCTTCATCTGTTCTTAATATTTCTTTTCTTGAGCTTATTACTTTTCTCTGTGTTAAAAAAAGTCCAGTGGTTCACCCCTTCATCCTCTTTAATTGTCTAAGGCAGGGGTGTCAAACTCAAGGCCCGCAGGCTGGATCCGGCCTGCGGGGTGCTTAAATCTGGCTCGCGGAGCCGGCCTGGAAATAGCAAATGGAGCTTCTGCTGGCCAAAATGCTGCATGCAACCCCCCGCACCCTGTTTTGGCTGGCACGGTGCTGCAGGAGGCGTCCATCCTGTCTCTGCCCCCTCACCCCCAGCCGGCCCACGGAGAACTACAATTCTGATCCGGCCCTGGAAGAAATCCAGTTTGACAGCCCTGGTCTAAGGTATAACGATTTCAATTAGAACTCCCAAATAATCCTGGTTTATTCATTATTTTAATGTTTTCTAAACATTAGTTTATATTTTCTAATATTTGCTATTTCTTATTTATATAATCATTGTATATTCACAAATCAATGGCATTCTTAGAAAAAACCTGGATTTTAGTAGGTTACTATAGGAGAATCATATCAGTGTTGGGATGGTTATATATTCTTCTCCCCCAATGTTTTTAAACAAAGTTGAATGACTATTTGGGAATATCCTCATATGTATAAATGAAAATATGGGGGATGAAAAGTAAGCAGCCTTTGTATTATTAGGATTTTTTATTTTAGGTGTAATGCTTTATTGGATTAGAAGAAATTATTTAACTGTATCATTTACTTTATTATTAGAGAACTAAATCCTGAAATCATTTATGATATTGTGATTTGTTTATGGAGGCTATAATCTGAGATCCAGCTACTGTACCTAGGGAAATGGCTGGTATTAGTGGGTTGTTTGTATATTTCTCCCCAAATAATGATTATTGTGCAGACATATTATATTTTTATTTACTGTATGCACGTGATTATACATTAAATTAGAAACAAATATTAAGTATGTCCACTGTGGAAATCTTTGCTACTATTTCTACAGTTTAACAGTTTGACTAGTTTAACAAATGAACAGTATGAAGTCAGTTGAAATGGTGGCTCTTCATTTGATATAAAGCAGAGCTTCATTGGATATAAAGCAGAGCTCAGAGGAAAGAAAGGCTTGAAATCTGAGAAAACTTGGCTCTTGAGAAAATGAGAAAATACTGTAAAAGTAGTGAGGCATTACAGTAAATAGCAAAGTAAGTGCTACAGGACTCCCAGAAATGTAAAATGTAAAACAGTCCTATAGAAGCCTTTGGGTCAATTTCCTACATGTTCACATAGACAGATTTTTCTGTAAGAAACATTATAATTGATTTATGGTGAATACAGTTTTTATTTATCTTTTAAGTTTATTTGTGAAAGGCTACATCCCTGTGACATCACCAAACAACCAACATTTAATTTCAACTGAGCTAAAGGCTTGTATCTTATTCCTCTCTGTGTACAGACTTAAACTAGATGCTCAATGTAACTTAAAAATATTTTGGGATGTATTATTTCTCTTTACTTTTGTTCATTCACAGCCCTCTGATACTTTATAAATTACTTATCTTCCATTAATAATGCTTAACATGGGGTATTAACCTCCTATACATTTCTAATTAGTTTTTAATGAATTTTAGTTTGCTTGTAAGAAAAAAAAAAAAGCTAGCTGACTAACTACCACAATTTTAATCTCCATTACTGAAGCACAAGACAATCACACTTGGGAATTCATGTCCTTGAAATTTTCATGTTAAACTAGCATGACTGAAATGAAAATGCACCTATGCTTATCCCATTAGCTTTTATCCTGTAATGGGTTCGGAATAATATACATATAACTTCTAATGCCAATATACTACCTCAGCATTACTACGTAACTAAATCTTTGCATTATTCCAAATGCAACTAACAATAGTCTAGATATCAACTTCCTCGTAATAGAGAAAAACTTCAAAAGAATATAAATATCTGAAAATATTAAAATGTGAAATCTCCAAGTTGTGTTATTATAGTAACAATTTCTTTCTCAAGTAGAATATATTTAAATAAAGCATTAATTTCACTGGATCTGCAACTATATAAATACTATGAAGTCATTTTTAAAATATTATTTCTTGCTGAAAAAGTTCTAGTCTGTTTAGATCACTGTATACATAACAATGTAAAATCACAGCTGCCAGTTCTCTAGCTGTTCTTGGCCTCCATATGCAGCATGTTTTTCTCAAGAATATAAAATGCTGTAATTTATTGGTGTAGTATATGTAGGTATGGCCTTTTGTAATAGGCAGTTGGACATTTACAACTTACAACCACATTTTAACCCAAAATTTCTGTTGCTAAGCAAGACAGTTGTTAACTGGATTTTGCCCCATTTTATGGACCTTTCTTGCCAGAGTTGTTAAGTGAATCACTGCAGTTGTTAAGTTAGTAACAGTTCTTAAGTGAATCTGGCTTCCCCATTGACGTTGCTTGTCAGAAGGTCGTAAAAGGTGATCACATGACCCTGGGACACTGCAACCATCACAAATATGAGCCAATAGCTAAGCATCTGAATTTTAATCACGAGGCACTGGGATGCTGTAATGGTTTTAAAGTGTGAAAAGCGGTCATAACATAAGTCATTTTTGTCAGTGCCATTGTAACTTTGAACAGTCACTAAATAAACTGTTCTAAGTATCAGCATATAACTCAGGGCCAGGTTATCTTCGAGACCGCCTTCTGCCACATAGATGCCAGCGACCGGTAAGATCCCACAGAGTTGGTCTCCTCCGGGTCCCGTCAGCTAAACAATGCCGGCTGGTGGGCCCGCGGGGGAGGGCCTTCTCTGTGGCTGCCCCAGCTCTCTGGAACCAGTTACCTCCTGTTTTTAATTTTTAAATGTTTTTTATAATAATTTTTTTTTTAATGTATTGTGAGCCGCCCTGAGTCTTCGGAGAGCGGCGGCATATAAATTGAATTAATTAAATTAAATTAGATCTTTAAAAATATCATTCTCTGTGATCATACCTAATCAAACTTTTGTGAGTTTAGTTTAAATTTTATTTTCAGAATGTTTTCATGTTTTTGCAAACATGACCACATTATTAAACATTTCTTCTTTTTTGTGACATGACATATCCAACATCTGTTATATGATTTTTCCATCTTAGCAACTGTTAATAAATATACATATTTTATATATTTATAAAACACACATGCACACGCACACACACACACACACAAACACCCTATGTGTAGAACATTTCCCTGAGTTTGTAACTTGATATAAATTTTATTGATTTTTTTCTATAGTTCTTCCCGTTTCACTGTTATTCCGTCTTTAAAATTTTTCATCCATTTTTTATCATTATTTTTATTATGATAATTTTTATCAATTTTTATCATACAATTTTTATTTGTTCTGTCTCTGTATCACATTTAATAGCAATTTATAGAAATTATCAAGAAATTATCTTGATCCTGCATAAGTATTTAAAATTCCATCATGTTTTTCAGTGTCCTTCCATCCTTTTTTAAAATCACTTTTCATTTTTTCAATTATTTGCAAATATATTAACTATGGCTTCCTTGATTAAGTAATTCTTGGTGCTGGTTCCTTTGTTTCTTAAATCCAGATGTATATGTAATCAGATGTTTTCTACTGCAATTGTCTTTGAATTAAGAAGCATTCAATGATCATGCTACCGTTTAAATTGTTGGGCCTGATCATGCTTTTACAAAATTCAAAATTTTGAACAGATTTTCCCTTACAACGTGTCTCTTCAGATTCTTGTCTCTCTTTGTTTCCTTATACCATAAATATCTGTGAAGTCCATCGGTTAAAACTGCTACTTCTTTAGCTGATATTCTATTACTAGGAAGTACTATCTATTCTGTTATAGACAGTCTGCTTTATAATTCCAATCAAATATTTATAGTCTGAGACTTGGGAAAACTAATCCACTACTTTTATGTCTTGCAAAATTTTGAATTTCACTGTACCTTTTTCCCATTTGATATAAATATATAAATTGCTATTTGCCAATTCTGCAATTTTTTTATTTGGTATACAATTTGGCGCCCTTTGAACGAAGAAATTCATTTTGGATAATACATTCATTTTTATTGCCACTATAAGTCCTAGCCAGGGAAATGTTAAGGTTGTCCATATGCCAATGTCTTATTTCTTTCCATAAATTAATGTAATTGTTTTGTATTTTGTTTTTATTGCATCCTGCCAAGTCCTAAATATTTCATTGTACATTTTGTTGTCTCAATCAATTTTCTTTATTCACAAAATTTCTTTCTCAGAGGTTAAGTGCCTTGCTGTTATGTTTATTCTTTTCCTGGATTTTGCATCCAAAAAAGCAATCAAAAACTTTTCCAGAATGATTACAAATTGTAAAGGGGAGAATGGACATCATTGTCATGTGCTTTCGCTAATTGAAAATCTTGTGGGAGTTCCATTCATAATTGAAATAATCTTTTTTCTTTTCATTAAAGTTAAAGAGATATAACTGTAACCACATTTCTCTGGATTGAGATTTTTTTGCTTCAGCTACATGAAGGAGCATACAAATAAGTGGTAATAGGAATGATGTATAAATTAAAATAATTATGTAGCCTTGTTGGAGCAATTTCAACATCGGTATAGCTGTTCCTGTGCCAATGTCAGAACTTGGTTTAAAATATGTAAATAATATCCTGTCATGTTTTGAGTTGCCTCTGATTATCATTATAATTAAAATGTGCACAATTAATTTACCATACTATGTATACTTTAGCAGATAAGAGTTTCACTTTTATTGAAGGCAATGTTCTCCTGGGTTTTTTCATTTCTTCAAAAAATGAGACTCAAATAATAGTAATAGCTGTAGCAGACTTATATACCACTCCATAGTGCTTTAAAGTCCTCTCTAAGCGGTTTACAGAGTCAGCATATTGCCCCCAACAATCTGGGTCCTCATTTTACTGAACTCAGAAGGATAGAAGCCCAAGTCAACCATGAGCCAGTGAGAATTGAACTGCCGAACTGCATCCGGCAGTCAGCAGAAGTGGTCTGCAGTACTACATTCTAACCACTGCGCCACCATAGCTAAGAATCCTATATAACCTAGAAGCTTAGTGCAGTTTCAGATCTTTTATCTATTGCATTAAATATGCACACTATGTAAATTATAACATCCATACATAACATATAATGTATAAAGATGAAAACAATATCTTTTAAACTCCTGTGTTTTGCATCTGGGTGAGCTTGATAGGAACTCTGGTCAGTCTAGAGGCAACAGGCTATGGAAAGCTTTTTTACATTTGTATGCATGACAATATTTCAATGATAACAACAGAAAGATAGTATCTTTTTCTTTGCACTGCTCTTCTAGAAATAATTGGATTCAGTTCTTTCATATAAGCAGTGCAGCAACAGTATAATTACAAAAACTATTGAGAAGATTAACTGAATATGAAAATATTTTATAATATAATGTAAGATGTTTTACTCATTGGTATACCACTCTAGTCTTGCTTGACAAAATAAATAATTCTTCTTCTAAAAATTGTTGGAAAGGTACAAGTAGGTTGGATTATTCTTTCCTAAGCAGTGGTAATAATGTTAAACCAAACAACATTGGAAAATGATTTAATGCAGGATGGAACAAATTTTGAAAGTTGCAAACCTGTTTCAACTGGAGATATTTCTATTAAATTTTACCAAATCATATATCCGTTCAAAATACACTAGAGTAACACTGTAAATGAGAACGCTGATTCAAGTCCTTTCTTGAATCAGTCAAATACGAAGCTTTTCCAGTTATGCCTTGGCCAATAATTTGTTCTCAGCTCACCTATTTAACAAAAAGATTGTTATGACAATGAAATGAGGAAAGACCACCATGAACATCTGGAAGAAATTTAATATATAAATCTCACAATAAATGAATGGACATATGGAATATTGACCAGACTTTGTGGACTGATTCATGTGTTCCTCCTTCTACTCAAATATCTTTAAAACAAACTTCTAGAGAATAAATTTGGGCAACGGATAAAGAAAAAGATAGAAAGATGGTTTACACTGTTAAACATGATAGATACAGTATGAGTGAGGACACCACTGGATCTTTTTCACGCATTCTTTCAGTAGTACTGTCCCAGTATATTTAAGAAAGTCATTCTTTTTTAGCTTTAAAATTTGCTTTCGTTGGTGGCAATCCCAGTGATAGTGATTTATCTGCATTCATATTCAGAACACTAGAATGGGTCTCTGAGCAGTTGTCCAAGCTTTCAAGAGATGCCACTGTCATTTTACAAAGTGCCCTTTTGTGACTGATATTGTAGAATCTTCAGATGTTTAATAGGAATGCTAGAAATCAAATATTTACCATCTATTCACAGAATTGCAGAAAAAAATATAATTTGTTGAGTGGGTGAGGAATCAATCTGGCATAAAAATCATATACTATAATATCTTTTCAATTCTATAGAGGAGAAGAAGAAGAAAATCTCTTCCGTCCCAGAAAAATACTTTATCTACCATCAATGTCCTTCATTAGCTTCTCCTGGTATCTTTCTACAAAGTAAATGTCCTATAGTACTTTAACATGATGATTGATTGAATCTCATTCTGGAAGCCTACTGATTAGGAAGTATGAAGGAAACATTGTTAATAATCCCATCATAATTTAATTTAAAAAAATAAAATTGTGCCATGAATTTCTAATATAGAAAGAAGCTGCAAAAATAGAGTTGTGTTTTAACAAGATGTATAATTACTATAGGAATGCAATTAAGTTGCCAGAAGGACAACTTAGATTCCCCATTACAAGCATTTCTCAAGCTGGTAGTGCCATGAGGATATCTGCACATGTCACTACTCATTAGGAGATGTATATAGTTGCAATACCAGCCATTAAGTGATATCTGAAACAAGTCAGCAGTTCTACATTCAGGATGCTCTTTTATTGCAATAAAATATGTTGAATTATTGTTTAGTTTGATATTATTTCCGACATGATTATTTTTATTACCCACAGCTTGCAGCTCTCTATATAAGTTTTAATACATTTTTAATATACTTGCACAATCCTCAGTAGATGCTACTGCAGAATCTTAACTATCCTATTTTTTTAAGCTTGCAATGTCAGTGAAATTGCCATTTCCACAAAAGACTCTGTAACTTACTGTAGTGATTAAAGTACAATGATTTATCATTCATTTTGCTATACTACTTTTCCCCTGACTGTTGCAGTTGTATTAGCAAAATTCATATTATTACAAAACCATATTATGATGCAGTCATTTTAAACCACTTCCATTCAGCACTAAAGTATTTCACTAATGTAGCTATAACAGTGGCCAATAAAATTTAAATACTGAGAACAGTTGAGTTTGCCAAGTGGAAGAATAATGCTGGAACACAATGTGTTACCAACACATACTTTTCATCAGCTAGTCTACGGTGCCTTCATATTTTTGAGAATCTGACATAACTTAGATTTTATGTAGCAATTCATTTCTATAAATCTAAATGTGTACTCTAATTAAAGAACATATTTAGATTTATAAAATGAATAGCTAAAGTTAATAAAGTTGAAACTTTAATATTCAACCCCCTTTTTTTTAAAAAAGAAAGTAACGTTGAAAATTAGCAAGAACGAAGGGTGACTAGAATGCATCACTGAGCATGTACTATTGGATTAATCCTATTTCATTATAAATTTCAGAAAATCATTTAGAAATATATAATGTCAATTCTTCAAATAGCGCACATGACATTTTTGATTATATCTAAAAATAAAATAGGATTTTCCCCACATTATTTACGGTAAGATCCACTAGTGTGTTAAGACAGCATTTATTTCTAGTGACCCTGGTAATATTTCCTTTGTGGTTTAATAGGGCAAAATTGTAGTCTGCTGGGTGTGATAAAAAGAGAATTCTCAATCTTACATTTCATTGCTTTAGGCAGTAATGGAAAATGCTGCAGCCCATTTAATGCAGACACTTTTGCTATCCTACATAAGAACTAGATGTGGGTTACTGTTATGGAGAAAATATAGAAGAGACCACTATATATATCACCTTGAACTTTTGAACAAAGGGGACAATGGTATGCTGTATAACATGTATAACATGTAGCTCTGCTGACTGCATTGCTACCGCCACGCAACACTACTTGCTACCAAATAGGTGATCAATATAAGAATTGTTTCTCACAGACTGCTATGAGCTGGCCTACCACACCCCTGGATATGAATCAAATACATAAACAAATATGTGCCCTTGTTTCACTTTAGTTATGGCAACATTACAATTACAAGATGTACTACACCTACAAAGGCTTATGTGAATTGAAGTTGGAGCTACTGATTTTTTGTCATCAAATGCCACATTATTATTTTGGGGTAAGAATGGGAGAAGGAAGCAATGTGTTTAAATCACTACAAGTAAACAAGCTATTTGAATCATCTAATTTGCAATGAACTGTTTCCACAGTGTCATTCTTGTCTGCAGTGAAGTTTCTCATCTAGCTGAGCCATCAATTTAGATGTCTACCAAGTCCAGCTGAGGAACTGAACTAAGTTATAAGGTGTCAGTAGATCTGTGATTTATCACTGAATCCAGGTCAGGGAAGCCAAAAATGTTAGAAAACATTGGCTTGCATCATATATGTAAGATGCAGAAGGGATCATGTAAGCAGAAGGAAACATGTGCTTTAGTTATGAGATTTACTTATCACTTTACTCCAGACAGACCGTAAAAAATTATGGCTATGCTATGATAAAAATAGTAATGCAATAAAAAAAGTAAGCAATAATTAAACAAACAACAGCAATATATATATATATATCCCATCGGCTTTCTGGAAAAGTCAAATTTTATAAACTTCCAGAAGTCTGTGACAATGGGGACCTCTTTTATCTTAGAAGATAACTTTTCCAAAAGATGGATGTTTCCAAAAATAAAATGCCCATTATCAAGAGCCTTGGTAGCGCAGCAGACTAAAGCACTGTTAAGTAACACCAGCTGCCTGCAATTACTGCAAGTTCAAATCTCACCAGGCTCAAGGATGACTCAGCCTTCCATCCTTCTGAGGTAGGTAAAATGAGGACCCGGTTTGTGGGGGCAATAAGCTGACTTTGTATAAAAAAAAAACACCACTTAAGGGGGAACCGAAAGCCCTACTAAGCAGGTATATACAAAAGTATGAAGGCTATTGCTTAATGCATTGTAAGCCGCCCTGAGTCTCCGGAAAAGGGCGACATATAAATCGAACCAAAAATAAATAAATAAATAAATTATCAAGTCCCTTTCCATTCTACCAAGTTAAATAGGACATTGTTCCTATTGGATGGCTAGATTCTTATCTGTGAAAGGTACTCTCTTAGATAAACAGACCCTGAGCCTTTTAGGGTTCTATAGGAATAACCAGTAATCAGTAATTACTACCAGTGAAATGGTAGTAATAGAACTAACCAGTAAACACATAGACTGCTGCATTTTGTACCAGCTGAAGTTTTGAGGTGGTATTCAAAGGCAGCTGTTATATGGTAATTTTCCCACAATAGGTGCTTTTTCAAGAAACAGGACTTCGTTGTTTTTCTTTGAAGACATTTCGTTTCTCATCCAAGAAACTTCTTCAGTTCTGACTGGATGGTGTGGAATGGAAGGATTTATACTCCTTGCGGAGAACTGATCATTTGCATTCTTTTAGAGAGTCATTGAGGCTGTCTGGAGATTTATCTGTGTCATCCAGGTCTCCTGAGTAGTGCAAATGGGTGTGGAGCAGGGGTGGGTTCTAATTTTTTTTACTACTGGTTCTGTGGGCGTGGCTTATTTTCTGGGCGTGGCTTGGAGGTCATGTGACTAGGTGGGCGTGGCTAGCTGGTCAGAGTCATTTCTGGAAGGTCCTCGTACTTACAACCAGTCCTCGCACTTACGACCCGACTCATTTGTTTGCTTTTAACACTGTAGGACGGACCTTTGAAGCCCCGTGGCAAGAGTTTAAACAGTTTTTTTCCCTCTAGTCATCAGTTGGGACTAAGGAGGCAGCAATAGATTGGGGGTGGGACCAAATAAAAGGTAAGAATAACATGGGGGGTGGGGGGGAGTGCGGGGGGGGAAGAACCGGTTTGGTGACGTCATATTGTCACCGCTACCGGCTTGGCCGAACCGGACCGAACCGGGAGGAACCCACCACTGGTGTGGAGCCTTCTTGAAATTGTTGAAAGTTTGAAGAAGGCAGTTCCAAGAAGGCTCCATACCCATTTGCACTACTCAAGTGACCCTGACAACACAGATAAACCTCCAGGTGGCCTCAACAACTCTCTAAAAGAATGCAAATGTCCAGCTGTCTGCAAGAAGCATAAACCCTTCCATTCCCCACCATCCAGTCAGAGCTGAAGAAGCTTCTTGGATAAGAAGTGAACTGTCTTCAAAGAAAAACAAGGAAGTCCAGCTACCTCTTGAAAAAGCACCTTTGGGGCAACTATGACTTTGATGACCGAGAATCTCCATAGACATGTATTATAGTAGTCCATACCAAAGATGGTAGAGCATGAATGACTACCTTTAGAACATTTTGTTCCATGTAAAGCCACAGTTGGTTTATCAGCAAAGGTTCTCCTGTTATCTCCTTCTGATTTCCTTTTTACTATTTCCTTTTTACTTTATGTGTGCTGCTTCCCTCTACCTCATTTTTCTGGCTGTACATTAACTAGAATCTGGTCCACATATTCAATATTTCTGTGATTACTGATACACAGGAAATATTGTTTGGAAAGCAGGGACTTCAAGATAAAGGAAAGCGCAGAGAATATCTATATAAACATCTTTTGAAAATAAAAGCACAGAAGATTTATTTTTTATGAGAAATTCATTTCATACTATTCAGTTTACTGATATTCCTGTAGCTAAAGAAAGACTCCTTGGTTTGTTACCAGGCAGAAATTTAGAAATAGATTTATCTGTGACCTATTCCATAGTCTGATTTTCCAATTCATATCATGATCTGATAAATCCATAAATAATAGGTCAAAATATATATTGAGGTAACTGAATTGGACCTGGTTATGGACTGCAATCACGGATTATCATTCATTACTGCTCATTAATACACACACATAGACATATACTATTTTTGTATTTAGAGTTGTTACTGAGAAAATGGAGCACAGCATGAAGTAAATTAGTAGGATATCACTTACAATGCAGGGAAAACCTGGCGCTCTAGGCTGGAGAAAATTGAAAAAAAAAAATCAGAAAAAGAAAACTGCATGAAAGTTAACTAGGAGTCAAAGTCAGTTCAAAGGAGATTTTACCATTAATATGAATATATGAATTAAAGCAACCAGATATGCATGCAATTCTGGAATAACAGCAAATGTCATTTAATAGCTATGAAATTGGCATTAAAAAGTCTTATTCTTCAATTCAATCCCCAATGAGCAGATCAGCAGAAAAGATTCAAAGTCCCAGGAGAGAATGAGGGTAAAAAAACTGGCTTTCATTCTCCTCAGAAATACTTTCCCCCAATCTGGGAGTACTTATTATGATATGCCTGTCATTAATATTAATATTAAAATTAAAAATATCTGCTGACCTTAAATGATCAATTATTTCAGATATCAAAAGCAAAGTAATAAATATACATGTATGTGTTTGTAAAATGGCTGAATATATGCTTGAATATATTCCACTGCATTCTTAAGTTGATCTAGAACTTTACAGGAACCATGACTAGCATACAAAACCGATTTTTTTTTCAGTTTATATGGTACAGTTTATAAGATGTATATCCTATACAACTATTTGCCAGATTCTTAAAATCATGAATAAAGGTGGAAGCATATACTGGTAATAGTGCTATCTTGCATCAGGGTTTTCTGTATGGAATAAACACTAATACTCTTGACAAATAGTATATGGCAAAAGTCCATCATTCTAGGAAATGTCAATACATATACTTACTTCCCACTTTGAAGCACAACTCTTCAAAATTCATAAACATAAATTTGGTATTATTAATTTACAGTGGTGCTTAAAAGTTTATGAAGCCTCTTGAATTTTCAAACTTTATGCATAAACATATATTTAAATATAACCTAAAATGCGATCTGTGTTCTATACTTCTAAAACTATACAAAGGGAACTTAATTAAATAAATGAGTAAAAATGTTATACTTGTTCATTGATTTATTGAAGAAAATTTGAAGGGAAAATTAAATGTTTTATTCAACTGGATAAAGTATGAATGTGGCAAGTCCTTCCTTATTTAAAGAACAGAAATCTGGGTAGTCACTATCAAGGTTTGATCTTCACAACACAGATATGTAGAAGTGTGTCATGACTTGAAAAAGGGGACCTCCAAGGAACTCCCACAAAGTTGGAAAAAATTACAAAACTATTTCCAAAGAGTTTAGAATCCACCAGTCAACTGTCAGGCAAATCATATACAAATGGAATCAATCCAACATCATTGTTCCCCTTCCCAGGATTTGTTCGTCATTCAAAATCACATCAAGAGCAAGGTGTGTATGAGAGAAGCCCAGGGTAAGGAACTAAAAGCCTCTCTTGCATTGGCCAATATCAGTGTTCATGAGACCATAATCAAGAGAATTCTGTACAATGATGTGCATGGTAGAATTGCTAAGGAGAAAGCTGCTACTTTTCAAACAGAACATTTCAGTACGTGTACAATTTGTGAAAGACCACATGCATACAATATGCTGGAAGGCTTTTGAAATAAGGTTCTATGGATGGATGGTACCAAAATAGAACCCTAATCCTAAAATACTTTTTTTTTCAATTTTTATTTATAAGTACAAACTAAACAGAACAATGAAACGTACAAAACATAAAAACAGATAAACAGCCATTTCAATACATGTCCAGTTTGACGCAACTGTAATATACATTTCTCTTTGTATTTTGACTCTTCTTTATTTGGTCATTCCCTTTTGTCTATCTAATATTGATCTTTGTTGACCTACGTCTGTTCTTTGTTTCCATCATACTATATTTAGTCATTTTGTTTACTTCCTTTGCTTCATCTCTTTCCTATCTTTCAACCAACTATACCACTTTTCCCATACTAAGTAAAAGTCATGTTCTTCCCTATTTTGTAATTCCTTTGTGAGTCTATCTAATTCCGCACATTCCATAATTTTATTGATTACTTTATCTGGTGTTGGTATATCACTACTCTTCCAGTGTTGCGCATATAGTATTCGTGCTGCTGTTATCATATGTATAATTAAATCTGGCTGGTGGCAAATGCCACCTATAAAACATTTTATAGAGATTTTCTTTATAGGGTACAGACATTGTCAATTTATAATTTATTTTCCATAGTTTTTCCATTTGTCTAATTGAATACTATAACCGAAATTTTTTGCCCAGGTTATCATATTTTCTTTCACTACCTCTTCTTCTAATTTATATCCTCGTAAGTAATTGTAAATTTTTTTGATCAGTTTATCCTGTGTCCCTTGCAAAATTTTATCTAATTCGGTTTGACCTTTTTGGAATTCAAATTGAGCCGAATCTTTATTGTATCTTGATTTTATTTGTGTATACGGCCACCAGTCAATGTCTGTACCCATCTCTTTTAGTTCTTGCCTCGTTCTTAGTTCCCCCAGTTGTTTAACAGACCTTTATAAGTTTTCGTTTTGTTATAGTCCATGGCATTTGGATAGATCTGGGCTTCCATCGTTGACAACCGCTCCGGGATTTTGTAATAATGTGCCTTTTTAATACTCTGCCATGTTTGGTATAATGCATGTCTGATTGTATGTCTCTGAAAATATTCATGCCTTTTGTCTGTGCCCTCCCATAAGAAGGCATGCCATCCTCGCTGAAGGTCGAATCCTTCCAAATTCAATAGTCTATGGTTTTTGAGTTCCATCCACTCCTTGATCCAAATTAATGCTGATGCTTTATAATATATTTCCCAATCGGGCAATGCCAATCCTCCTCTCTCTCTTGAGTCCTGTAGGTGTTTTAGTTTAATTCTTGCCTTCTTCCCTTGCCATATGTAGTCTGCAATTAGTTTGTTAATTTTTTTTCTAAATAAATTATACTATATATAATAATCAAATGGAAAATATACTGTAACATTTTTAAATGTTTTAATGTTTTAATTATTTAGTAGTCAATAGTTTCTTTTGGTGCCCTTGAATAAATCTTGATTCTTGTTGACTGCTGGACAAATCCTTTCAGTTTTCTTGGCAACATTTTTCAGAAGTGGTTCGCCATTACCTTCTTCCTAGGGCTAAGAGAAACCAGAAGACCAAAGTCACCTTACTGTCTTTATACCTCAAGTGAAATTGGAACTCATGGTTTTCCATTCATAGCATAGCACCTTTAGCCACTGTACCAAAGTGGCTATCTTTATTTAGTTTTACATTTAATTTCAACCATTTTAAGTCTGTGTCTTTTCCATTTCTACTTATTATAAACAATTTCAGAATGGAATAAATTTGTATTATCTCTGAGTACAAACTTCGTCATTTCAAAAGAGTTAAGTCAATGTAAATTAAAATTATAATTCTTTTATTAAATTTATATATTGCCACCTCACTGTTTAGGGTGAAATCTTTTTGAATGTTTCTAGTATAAATATTATGATGCATTACTTAGTAAGATGATTGTTTTAAAATGTTTGATTAGCCACTGTTACTTGGAAAGGATTCACTAGGTCTTTATACTGAAGTGTGTGGAATTTGTCTGCCACTTGCTATGTTTGGATATAAAAGGTCAGTCAATTGATGTTTGCCAATGTATTTATCTATCCCTTCCACACATTTCACAAGGATTCAAAGTCACTCCTGATATGAGGGGATGGTATTATTGTACAAAATATTTATTTCAACATCTAGGAAATTTTCTGATTGTTTATATTTGCTACAGAACAGAATTTTGGGAATATTATCATAACATACACAGTAAACATGTAACTGTATTTAAACACAAAGAATATAAGTATTTGTTCATGTGTTGTATACACTAACACATATTCTGTTCATTGCAGTTCACATTTTTAAATGCATATTCTTAAATGATATTTATTCAGTAAGAATTTATTCAGTAAAGGTATAAAGGTATGCTTTTATTCAGATATGCTTTCATGTAAAAATAAGCTGCAGTAAAGTAATAGATCTGGCATTAGGCGTTTAAAATGGATTTGAATAAATTTAACTTTTTAGTCTATTTACGATTTTAAAGCTTATAATTAAATTTAATTCATGGCTGAAATATCAACATTCTATGATAATGGATTAGAGGAATTGGCCTTAATTGATGCTGAAAATCTAAATATAAAATTCATTTATAATGGATTATAGTTTCTTAAGACTTCTAAATGCTTATACGACTTTCACACTTCGAATTAATGCTTAGTTAAACCTCAATTCAAAAAGTTCAAAAGTTCAAAAAGAAGTGAAAACTTCTTCAAATAACTTGGATTTTATTGTTCCATCAGCACCAGAATTCCACATAGGTACATCTATCAATTACATACAGAAAACTTATATATAACAATTGGTGGTTTCAATCATTGGTAATTTCATTAGCAAGTTAATTTGAATGTGTAAATACTGTTCAACTTGTATCAGTTTCATTTTTTAGTCCTTCAAGGTAGGCCAAGAAACTGACAGCTCAATGATGTTGGAATAAAATAAAATTTTATTTTATTGTTATATAGAATATAGTAACTGAATCTTGACAGCCTTTCAGAGTTTCTCTCTGCCCTTTCTTATAGCATACAAAAATAAAGTGGGCTGTTTTGAGTCTATTTCTTATGTTTACCATTCTTCCATGGTTGAGATTTTTATTGTTTCTTATCTGTTTATCTACTGTTCACATTCTTTCACTCCCTCCCTCTACGTATTCTTTGTGAGGAACTCTGTTCCAAGGGAACACTTGATGCACAAAGGCAAGCCCAAGGGAAACCAAATGGAAATCTGATTTTATGACCTGGAAACTCACAACATTAGGCCAAATCAAGCTTCAGTTCCTCAGACATGTGTTTATTTATTTATCAAATTTATTTGCCACCCATCTCGCAGGTTAGGCAATTCCAAACGGCTTACATCAGGATAGCAATATATAGCAATGATTATAAATATAAAAGTGAGTTAAAATTATAAAAATTAAAATAAGATTAAAGGGGGGGGGGGTTTAGAGGGAAGAGGTAGGGTTCCTCCTCTATTATATCAACCACCTCCAGCCACCAGGTTCTCCTTTAGGACCCATGCCAGCTGGTTTTAAGGTTTTAAGGACTTCCTTGAAAGCTAAAAGAGAAGAGGCAGATCTTACCTCCTGTGGCAAAATGTTCCAGAGGTCAGGAGCCAAAACAGAAAAGGCTCTTCAGATGGATCCCACCAGCCAAAATTCCTTGAGTTGCAGTATGTTTAGTCCTATTTATTTCAGTAAAATTATTTTTACTTAGGATTGCCATAGGTGTCTGTCAGCAGAATGATAACTGTTGGAATAGCATGTTACCTTATATCCCCAATCTGCTTAAGAAAATTCAGGAAACTTCTGGATCCTATTTCGGTTGCAGAGAATCTTTCAGCCACAAAAAGAATAGAAGAAGATACTGCCTAAATAATTCTTGTTTAATATTGGATGCTGTCCAGTCATGATTAAACTACTCATAACAAATGCATAAATCCCACTGATTTCAATAAGTATACTCTGATTAAATCTGCTTCCACCACAACATATTAAAACACAATATAATCAGAGTCCACCAAAAGGAACATAAAGTGAAAATGTACAAAAGCTGTTAGAAAATACAGATAAGTTGCAAGATCTTCTGGTTTATAATCTCTTTATTGTTTTAAAATAAGGCTCCACATCATTCCTCATTGTCAAGCTTCAAGACATTCTTCATCACTCAGTTCTTTAATGAGTTAGACCTCATTCACAGACTGTCACTAAATTCCTTCCTACTTATGGCTTTTTTTCTCAGTTCATTAATTCTCATGGGCTGCTTCTTTCTACCAGAGTAGGGAGATCAAATGCTACAGACTGAGTGTGGGAAGCAATTTATTTGCTTGAGCTGTGCTGGATGGTTCCAAGACTCCCCCTCACAGCATGTCTTTGCTTTTGTTTTTCATTTCTCATAATTAGCCAGAAATCTTCTGTCTGGTGATGAGTACATGTTCACTGTTTGATTTTGTTTTTTAGGAACCTCTCCCTTCATATCTATATCTAATAGCTTTATAGCTCTAATACCTTCATAATTATAGTTTGTTCCTGTATTCTTTAAATCCAGATTTAATTTAAATATTATGACACTAGAGAGACAGTTTATTGTAACAGCTAGGTGAGAAACTGAGAAAAAGTGAGTTCTAGTCCCACTTTAGCACAAAGGTGACCCTTGGCCAATCAATCTCTCTCTCTCAGCCCTGGGCAGGAGGCAAGACAAACCACTTCTGAAATTTTGTCAAAAAAACAGCAGGGACAGGAACAACAATGGTACAGAAAATAAAAATGAAATGAAATGAAAAATAACTAACCAATCCTAAAGGGAAAAAAAAGGGGGGGGGACAAAAAGGAGAAGAATATCCAGGAATTCTTTAAAGGTTTTTCATGGATTTTTATATTTTTGATTTTATTTATTGTTTTTAATTCTGATTATTATTTTTTTAAAAAAAGTAATCTTTATTTACATTTTTCATTAAAAAAACAGAAAATGACAATACACCATATAAATAACATACAAGACAACAAAACAAGTAACAAACATATCTGCAGGTACATTGTGTTCCGAGGGAGACAGAACAACTTATATCTCTTTATATATCAATTAGGTCTTTTAATTCTGATTATTGTGCACTGTCCAGAGTTACTTTTGGTGAGATGTGTGGCTATGTAAATTTGATAAATAAATAATGTTGATTTAGTATATTAACTTCTACTGTTCTACTAAATGCTTGAAGTATTTAACAACAAAAATCAAAATGAAAATAGGAATTAAAATTAAAAGGAACTGCAAATCAACTAAAAATGCACTAACAACAACTCACAAAGAAAAGCCATTTACATATCAGAATTCTGCACTAGTATAAAGGCAGCTTCAGCTTTCATATCCCCAAAATGTCACCATGGTTGGAAAAAATTGCAAGTAGTCCTTGCTAAACAACCATCCATTCAGCAACTGTTTGCATTTATGATAGTGCTGAACAAAGGGAGTTACAACCCATGCCTAAACATTGCAGCACCCCTGGGGTCACACGATAAAAATTTCGGCACTTGGCAATGTGCCCCCCCCCATATGACTATGGGTTGCTACAACTCCCCGATACTGTCCTGTCACCCTTTTAA
The DNA here is from genome assembly GCF_059756535.1 of Pantherophis guttatus. Classification (NCBI taxonomy): domain Eukaryota; kingdom Metazoa; phylum Chordata; class Lepidosauria; order Squamata; family Colubridae; genus Pantherophis; species Pantherophis guttatus. The sequence continues at coordinate 228,027,705 of NC_142063.1, read as the reverse complement.
TGTAGACCGCCTTGGGTAGTAGCAGTCAGACATAGTATCTGGCCTGGTCTGAAATAGAGGCCCAGGCCTTTGTCAGTCTCAGCCCTAGCACCACTGCTGCCACTCAGAAATGCCAACTTGCTCCATTTCCCCAGGAATGAGAGCTTTGGGAAGTGGAATGATGGCTACTGTTGTACCTGGGGATCTACCATGCCCTACTTACCTTCAGATCAGTGGTGAAACTCAATTTTTTTTACTACCGGTTCTGTGGACACGGCTTGGTGGGCATGGTGATCTTGGTGGGTGTGGCAGGGAAAGGATACTGCAAAATCTCCATTCCCACCCCACTCCAGGGGAAGAGTACTACAAAATCCCCATTCCCTCCACACTCCTGGGGGAAGGATATTGCAAAATCTCCATTCCCACCCCACTCCAGGGGAAGAGTACTACAAAATCCCCATTCCCTCCACACTCCTGGGGGAAGGATATTGCAAAATCTCCATTCCCATCCCACTCTGGGGCTAGCCAGAGGTGGTATTTGCCGGTTCTCTGAACTACTCAAAATTTCCGCTACTGGTTCTCCAGAACCTATTAGAACCTGCTGAATTTCACCCCTGCTTCAGATGTTTTTATTCTGCTCTTGAGCTTCCAATTGCACAAGGTCTTTTTCCCTAAAGCTGCCTCAGGGCCAGTTCTTGGGAAGTGCTGAGCTGGAGGAACCATAACACACCACCTGTCTGCAGGCATTTTTTTGCTGCTGTTGAGTGGTGTCTGTGCAGCTTATCCAAAGTTCTGGAAGGTTTCCAAATCCCTGCTAGAACTGGCTCCAAGGCAGCTTCAGAAAAGGATGGCTGGTGTGACCAGAAGCTGTATCAGGTCAGCCACTCAACAACAAGAGTAACAACACTTGAGAGAAAGCAATGTGCAACAGATAATTGGGAGTGCCAAGTGATGGGGCAGTCACACTATTCCCCAAAGCCCATACATATCAGTTCTGAGTGGCACCTGTGGTGCTAGAGATGGTGTTAAAGAGTTGGATAGTGGAGTGGGTGAGACTCCTGAAAGCTCTGGTCCTCCACTGTGGCCAAGTGTCACTGTGCAGAGTGGCCTACATCAGGGGAGAAGTAGGCACACACAGAGTTGGGTGGCAGTCTTCAGTTGCAGCAGTAGTACTAGGGTTGATGTAAAGGCCTGGGGTGGTAGCAGCTGGCTAAAACTGCAGAAGCTCCAGGTCTCTACTTCAGGCCTAGGCCCAGGGCTTCTTCCAATGAGTGCCACATCGCAGTGTCAGTTGAGAGATGCTACTTTGCACTACAATGCAACCTACCCAGCTTGTGTGTGGCCTGTGCTGGGCCGCCCAGAGTCTCCCCCACCTCTAGAGGCTTCTGTAAGTGCCAGGTTTGTGAGGAAAGTGGTCATGGCTTCTTGTTTAATGACTGCAATGACTGACAACTGAAATTCTGGTCTCAATCATGATTGTAAATGATTACCATCTATTTATTTTTTGTTACATTGCAGTGTAGCTGAAATTGCTATAAAGATGGGTGTATGCATAGCCTGTAAGATATTAGAGGGAACTCTTGTGTCATCCATCCTCTGGGTCTCTAAATATCAGGACCTGAAAAGAGAAATGCTAGTCCAAACTAAATAAGCAAGGGTGAATAGTCAAGAATATTATCAGTTTTACCCTTCTCTTTAGAACTGGAGCTGGTATGGAAAACTCCAGTACACATGATTTCATGATGAAGGATGCAAGACCTGCAGCCATTCTGTGAGTCATTTTTAACTCCTTTTTCTCAGTCCTTTAAATTGACAAATAGGTGGACAATCATAGATCACCTTCAACTGGTCACCATACTACAAAAAAGATGTTGAGACTTTGGAAAAAGTTCAGAGAAGAACAACTAAGATGATCAAAGGCCTGGAGACTGAACCATATGAAGAACGGCTGCAGGTTTTGGGTCTGGCTAGTCTAAAGAAAAGAAGAATTAGAAGTGACATGATAGTAGTATTCCAGTATTTGAGGGGCTCCCACAAAAAAGAGTTGGTCAAATTATTTTCCAAAACACCAGAGGGCAGGACAAGAAACAATGGTTGGAAACTAATCAAAGAGAGAGGCAACCTGGAATTAAGGAGAAACTTCCCAACAAAAAGGACAATTAATCAGTGGAACAGCTTGACTTCAGAAATCATGGGCACTCCATCACTGGAGATTTTTAAGAAGAGACTAGACAGTCACTTATCTGAAATGGTATAGGTTTTCCTGCTTCAGTAGGGGGCTGGACTAGAAGACCTCCAAATTCCCTTCCTGCTCTTTTCTATTCTAAGTGCTAGTTCCATAAAGTTAGTGCAGTAGTTTTATGGAGGTGCCCCAAAACCATTGAGGATTCATTAAACTAAAAAGCAAGTCTGTCTGAGTATATATATTTGCAGGGGACGGTTGGACACTACCAGTAGAACAACAGTAATGGAACTAACCTGGAACCGCCATGATAGTTATACTCATAAGCAGAGTTAGTTGTTTGTGCCAGACAACATATTCAGCATAGAGGTCAGAAGGTGGTAGTAAGTTATTTGAGAGCAAAACTTTGGGTCATGTCCTTTATCATTTTGCTCGTCTATTATCTCAAACACAGTACAAGTGGAAGATATTCTGTTGCCAAAATAAATATCTTCCTCCTTTCTTGTCATCAGAATGAATAGAGGATGCCATTTTGCCTTAAGCAGCAAAGTGACTTGGGCTAGTCTTGCACATTATTCAAATAGCTGGCAGATTTATCACCTATGGAGGTAGGGCTCTGAAGAAAAATATACCCATGCATTCTAAATTTGAACCTAGAAACAGACAAGGGCTAAACCATAATTCTTCAATTCTTGATAAGAAGTGTGGCCATCATCTGACCTCAGTTGTTATCATATAGTGTGGGTTGATCAAGTATATTTCTTTAGCGCTCAATTTCCTCCACAGGAAAGTAAATTTTAAATGGTGGGTGGAAGGAAAAGCAGCTTCAGTACATTTTTGTCTGTCATACATCATTATGAATGTGTGCATATGTGTATTTAGACACTGAGCACTGAGTGCCATTTTCCTTGTCTCCCCAAAATTAGAAAAGCCTCCGATGACACCACAGCATCATTACCATGCCTTCTGTGACTTCATCACATAAAGTTTGCACCTAAAAGTACTTGTAATGAATAATACTGTTTCTCTTGTTAATTACCATGCTTTCCTGAACAAAGTGATCACATTATATATTATTATTTACTGTATTTTTCGGAGTATAAGACGGACTTTTTTCTCTCCTAAAAGAGGGTGAGAATTTGGGTGCGCCTTATACACTGAATGTAGCCCCACCCACCCACCGTCCCCCACCCTTTAGCCTCTGCCTCCCAGCAATTTACCTCCTTGCAGCAAACAGCAAACAGTAAACAGCCTGTTTCAGCTTCAGCACAGCCTGATTAGCACAAGCAGCTGATTGTCGGTTGGATCGGCTTCCCAACCCTCAGCGGTTTCAGGCTGCAGGGGTTGCCATTGCCTATTGCCGTGTGGGCCTCCACCGTTTGCTGCAAGGAGGCAAACTGCTTGGAGGCAGATTTTTTTTCTTGTGCTAATTAGGCTGTGCTGAAAATGAAACTAAAGCAGGCTGTTTCCTGTTTGCTGCAAGGAGGCAAATTGCTGGAAGGCAGAGGCAGATTTTTTTTTCTTGTGCTAATCAGGCTGTGCTGATTATGAAAATGAAACTAAAGCAGGCTGTTTGCTGTTTGCTGCAAGGAGGCAAACTGCTTGGAGGCAGATTTTTTTTCTTGTGCTAATTAGGCTGTGCTGAAAATGAAACTAAAGCAGGCTGTTTGCTGTTTGCTGCAAGGAGGCAAATTGCTGGGAGGCAGAGGCAGATTTTTTCTCTTGTTTTCCTCCCCAAAAAGGTAGGTGTGTTTTATAGTCCAGAGCATCTTATACTCCAAAAAATACGGTATGTATTTTATTTATGTACTGTCAAATTTAGATCACTCTCCAAGTAACTCACGCAGTTTACAGATTAATTATAAATTACATTTCTTTGCTTATAAGGTAAAGAAGATCACTCTCCAGTTGTTGGAACTATTGCAAAACTCAACCTATTCTTTTTCCCGTGAATGTAAAAGCCACTTAAAGAAAATCAATAAAAGCAAGAATAGTCTTTTGTCATTAAGTTCTACACCATATTACATCTCTATTACAGGTCTTCTGAGCAACATTTTTTATTGTTTAATTTTACTAATTAAAAAGGAAAAAAATCAATCTCACTCCTAAATGAATCTATGATTTTTTTTTCTCATATTGCAGAATTTGCAGATATTCAAGCAGTAAACAATACCCCAATCAAGGAAATCAGACAAACAAGCCAACAGTAAACAACAGCCTAATCAAGAACCAAGAACACTCCCACCAGCATTGACAGAGCAAGCTACTAGGAAACAAAATGAGAGCAAACCCCATTCTCTTTTAGCACTGATGATATTACCTAGTTGGGTAATGAAACATTTGCAAGCTCAGAGAACATCAAGGATCCCACCGTTTCTTATGTTTAGGGTGATGCATTATCCTTGACTGTATTTTGGGGGATTTTATAATCAAAGGAATACAAAAACAGATTTGAAAAACCACATTCTTCCATATTGTCTTTTATGAAGTTTAATATGATAGGGAAAGCCTTCTGGGAATATAAAACAATAAGTAAGAGAAGGTTAGAGTACATCCTTCTCTTCTTGTTCTTCTCTTGGCGGGCAGGCTAACTTTTATTTCATATGATGGTGTTGTCATTTCTCTTTTATTGTACCTCCTTAGGGGATGGGACCTGCAACATTCCTTGCCTCCCCACTCTAGTGGGTCAGGTAGATGTAACCGGCAAGAGACAGTACCTCAAATAATCCAGTCCCAAGCCATGAAGGCTTTAAAGGTGACAACCAGTGCTTTGAAATACACCCAGAAGCAAATCAGCAGCCAAGGATGTGATGGCCTCTTTTCTCCTGCATCTCGAATCATGTCAAGTGAGCTAAGAAGTGGTTTCAATTTGCCCCAAGATAAGAATGAATTGGACACAACTGAATAGACTGGAAAGTTATTTGTACTAATACTGTAGTGCATGTGTGCTGAAATAACTTAATTATGAGATTTCACAAGCTTTATACTATACTAATATAGGCTAGACAAAGTTCACATCAGTATTTTTAGTGATACTTTGAACACTGTGCTTTAAAGTTGAACATTAGTCTGTGTTATACAGAGTTCAGAATTAATCTCAAAATCCTTATGAAATTCTTGTATGGAAATGTAAAGAGAAGATTTAATACAAATTATTCTTTATTCTACACCAAGAAGAAACAGAACATTTCCTAAAACATAATATGATTTTTTTTCCCTACAGTTTAGTATGGATTTGAATGTATTCAAAAACAGAAAGGAAGATACATATAATATAAAACATGACAGGCCTGCAAGCAGTTTTAGCTTGCATGGTTGATTCTTACACTGAATAACATTCTGGGTCAGGTTGACCTTGGCAGTTTTATGGAGATCATATTAGTACAGATTTGAAATGTTCTTGAGCAATTTCAGAAATGTATTTGAACTAAAGCTAAAAGACTTAAGAATTCTGTAGATGTGCACTTTTCTTGTCAAGGGTTCCATCCACCAAGTAAGTTTTAGGTGCATTAAGAAAATATCTGGCATTTTAAAGATTGCATTAAGCCTTTCTTTTTCAGCTTGTTGAGGCAAAAATTAATAGGGCCGTGAACATTTTTAAAATGACTTGGAGTGATTTAGAATAAGTGCTTCAAACCTTGCATGAGGACATTTCTTTCTTATCTATTTAAAAAGTTTGTCTTCTGGCAAGCTTATGGGCAAGACTGAAAGAAAAAGAAAAAAGAAAAAAAGAAAAAGAAAAAGAAAGAAAAAGATGAAGCAGCTTTAAAGAGAATTAACTTTTAAAACACTAACCTATGTTTTTTTTCAGGTTTGCCGGGAACCCTGACAAAATTGAGACAACCTACTTTAATAAATAACAAACAGGTGCTATGCTGACAGAAGGTGTGAAACACTTCTTTCCAAATAATTTTCAAAGAGTGCCTTTCCCTAAAAAGTAATCAGCTAGATTTGAACATGTATCAGCATTACACATCCTGACAATAAACATAAACTTTATTTTAAAAGAGGTTTAAAGTGAATATTCCTGGTCTTGGCTTTTGATCATCCCTGCATCCTCCTTTCTCTCATACCTAGAAGATACCCGCAGCAGGAAGCCTAACTTAATAGACTCCTAGAAGCAAAGTGATGACAACAAACGGCTTCTGTTCACTGCCCACTGATTAAATCTGTGATGTTTGGGTTGAAGATAATTTAAATGGAATATTTCCTGTCATCCATGCTATTCTTCAAGATGAGCAAGCAAAAAACCAAAATATCCACACCACTTTCTACACCCAAAAAAACCCTAATTTCTGGCAGGAAAGCATTTATGTCATTTCCGACTGTCTTATGATTGACAGACAAAAGCATTTATCAGATACATGCAGGAGAGGGTACAGAAGGAAACAGCTATTTTGTAAATGAGATAACACTTCTAGCTAGAAGAACAACTTATCACCAACAAAACAAACAAAACAAAGAGAAGATAGAGGGAGGAAGGGAGGGATAGAGAGAGAGGGAAAGAGTGAGGGAGAGAGAGAAGCAGATGCAATTTATCATGTCTAATGCTGCCAGGATATGAAAATCAGCATTTGACAAAATCTGCTTTTCTGTGCAATTATTAAAGATCTACTAGCTTTCTCGTATCATTAAATCTTTTACAGCCAAAGGCCAGCACAAGGAGGGAGGGTACAGTCAATTAAAAGGCATAGAAAATAATTGAAGTCTTATAATTAAAAAAGCTAAAAGTTATAAAACAAAAGTGTACTGTATATAACAAGAGTCTAAAAGAATGAAATGGATATAGGGGAGCATCAAAGTTAGTATGTGGCAGACTAAATCTATCACAATATAGAGCACTGTAGAATGACAAACTAGATATGCATTAAAACTAGTTTATGGTACAGGATTTTAAGTGCTGCTGTGCAGAACCTGGCAACATTTATATGCTGCAGCAGGGTTAGCATCTGAAAGCAGCAGGGAGACGTAGCGTTGTCCTGTGCACCTTGGGTATTCATGCAATAATGGTGAGATGAGGGTAGTGCGAATATCTCAGGCACTGGAGCAGTGCATGCTTTGTTATTTCTGTGTGGCCAGAGTCACAGGGACACTGTCTCTCCAGATTAAAAAAATCTTATATTGGCTTTCAAGGGCGGTTGAGGGCAGACTTTGTCAGAGTAAAGGCCCTCCAATAGTTAAGTACTTTGAGATGAGTTGAGTATACCATAGGGCAGGCAGACTACTCATTGGATTCACTGGAAATAAAGATTGGGGTCCTGACTGAATCCAGTCGGTGCTCTATGTTTGCTACAGTCTGTTTAATGAGTACTGTGGCCTGATCATGTCCCATATTGAGTAGAAGACCTGGAAGGAAGCCCAAGGGTGAGATTTTAGTTGCCACTGCTTTTCCCATGTGGACTGGAAATTATCCCTCATAGTTATAGTTAAGGGGGGAGAAATACTAGTTTAAGCCAATAGTTGAGTATGGTCACCCACACTCTAGCCTCCATTTTCATGAGGCCCGTCTCTAGTCTCAGAGTGGCATTGGAGACACATGTTGTAGCGTGACAGCTCCCTCAGTACCTGGATGAATCGGCTTATCTGGATCCGTTCCAGTCGGGCTTCAGGCCTGGGTACAGCACGGAAACGGCATTGGTCGCATTGGTTGATGATCTCTGGAGGGCTCGGGACAGGGGTTGCTCCTCTGTCCTGGTCCTATTAGACCTCTCAGCAGCTTTTGATACCATCGACCATGGTATCATGCTGCACCAGTTGGAAGAGTTAGGGGTGGGGGGCACCGTGTTGCGGTGGTTCTCCTCCTTTCTTTCCAACCGGTCGCAGTCTATGTTAGCAGGGGGGCAGAGGTCGACCCAGAGGCCCCTTGTATGTGGGGTGCCACAGGTCAGTCCTCTCGCCCCTTCTGTTCAACATTTATATGAAGCCGTTGGGTGAGATCATCTGTGGTTTCCGGGTGAAATACCATCAGTATGCTGATGACACTCAGCTGTACATCTCCACCCCAGATCACCCCAATGATGCCCTTGAAGTGATGTCCCGGTGCCTGGAGGCTGTACGGATCTGGATGGGGAGAAACAGACTCAGGCTCAACCCATCCAAGACCGAGTGGCTGTGGTTTCCGACGTCCCGATATAGTCAGTTGGTGCCATCACTGACTATTGGGGGCGAGTCGTTGGCCCCCACGGAGAGGGCTCGCAACTTGGGTGTCCTCCTGGACTCACAGATGTCTTTAGAAGAGCACTTGACGGCTATGGATGGGAAGACTTTTTATCAGGTTCGCCTGATTCGCCAGTTGCATCCCTTTCTGGATAGGGACTCGTTAAGTACGGTCACTCATGTCCTCATCACTTCCCGCCTGGACTACTGCAATGCTCTCTACATGGGGCTCCCCTTGAGGAGCACCCGGAGGCTCCAGCTGGTCCAGAATGCAGCTATGCGGGTGGTTATGGGAGCGACGTGGCGCTCCCATGTGACCCCCCTCCTGCGCAAGCTGCACTGGCTACCGGTGGTCTTCCGGGTGCGCTTCAAGGTTTTGGTCACCACCTTTAGAGCATTCCACGGCTTAGGACCAGAGTGTCTACGAGACCGCCTTCTGCTATCAGTAGCCTCTCACCGACCAGTACGCTCCCATAGAGGGGCTTCTCAGGGTGCCGTCGGTCAAACAGTGTCGACTGGCGGCCCCCAGGGGGAGAGCCTTCTCTGTGTGGGCACCTGCCATCTGGAACGAGCTCCCCCCGGAGATTCGGAGGATCCCAGATCTGTGCGCTTTCCGCCATGCCCTCAAAACATTCCTTTTCCAGCAGGCTGGCCTGGCTTAACTTCTCTTTTAAATTGCTTTTAAATTTTAAATTTGTCTTATAAATTGGGGTGTTTTAAATTTGTTTTCTGGGCCAAAGTATTTAATATGTTTTTAATGGTTTTTTAACGTTTGTATTATGTGTATTTTATTTTTTGGCTGTTCACTGCACTGAGTCCTTCGGGAGTAGGGAGGTATATAAATTTAAATAATAATAATAATAATAATAATAATAATAATAATAATAATAATAATAATAATAATAATAATAATAATAATAATATAATGTTGAAACTTGAAGGGCTGATCTTAGAAATTTGGACTGAACAAGTTCTAATGATGCAAAATTGAAGAAGGGGCCTAGCTGGCACCATAAAATTGTGTTATTGGCTTGATCTCAAATAATTTGAGTGCTGCAGGTATATAGTGCAGGTATATACATCTTGTCCTGAAGACAATATATTTCATCAGTTCAAAAGGAAACACTTTTTAAATGTATTTTCTTGTTGCAGCACCTGTCCCATGAAATACTGTCTTCCAAGAGATCCAACTTTTGTAAGTTCCAACTTTTCCAGACTTTTGTAAGACTTAACAGATCTAAATGTTCTCCCAGGTCTTTGACTGGGAGATTAAACCTGTCTGCTGATAAGATTTGTTTGGTATATATGGATTAATAATAGGATTAATGGATTAATGTTTTTAAGCCTGGGCATATGCAGCATTATTATTATTATTATTATTATTATTATTATTATTATTATTATTATTATTTAATCTTTAGTGAGATTCACAGCCTTTGAGGCTGGTTAATAGCTCAGCAGCTTGAGTCCTAACCAAGGACCTAGGAACTGTTAATTTTTATTATTATTATTATTAATTATTATTATTATTATTATTATTATTATTATTATTATTGGTTAATCTTTAGTGAGATTCACAGCCTTTGAGGCTGGTTAATAGCTCAGCAGCTCGAGTCCTAACCAAGGACCTAGGAACTGTTAAGGTATCGTCAGAGGATGTAAGCTGTTCCGAGTAAGGTGGTTTTTTGTATTGTCAAAATGTTCAAGTCCGGCAATTTTAGAATTTCTAAATAGCGGGGTAATCCTTTGGGTATTGCTCCAAGGGCTCCAATTACAATTGGGACAACACACGATTTCTTTTTCCACAGTCGCTCAACTTCAATTTGTAAGTCCCGGTACTTTGTGATTTTTATTATTATTATTATTATTATTATTATTATTATTATTATTATTATTATTATTATTATTATTATTATTATTATTATTATATTTGGTATATTGTATTATAGTCACTTCAATAAGATGGCAGGCAATATAATGTTTAAATAAAAATGGCTATTAATATGTATCAATTAGACAAGATATCCAGTAGACAAGGAGAACCATCTCTGGACTGCACAATAGAGATGACCACTAGGTGGCAGCAGGGTGTGAGATATTTCCATCTTTATTTTTTCCAGGCTAGATCTGGTAGGCTATAAATATTATTTTAGATTTGGTGGCTCAGATTCAAATACCTACTCAACCATGAAGCTCACTGGGTGGCTCTGTTGTGAGAATAGAGTAGAAAGGATATGGAAAACTGTGACACTTGCAGAAGAAAAATGAGATATTTACAACAACATTACATGTATAAAATATGTGCATGTATATGTTCGTATGTAATTGCAAATATTAGCAAAGTAAAACATCAGGATGGTTACACACAAGGCCAAATATATTTAATAGTATATTCTCAGTTTGAATTTATCTTTATTAATTAGTTGACAGTCACTGAAAAAACACCAAGAGTAATTTTGGATTATGGTGGGACATAAATGAAATTAAACAAATTCCTTGGACAAAGATCTATAGACACTGAATAAGTTATATGTGTTCCAGGCATATCTTTAAACAGTTCAATGACTCAACTAAAAATAGGACTATCAGATCCAAGCTGCAAAATATTTCATAACCACCAGATGACGTAAAGTTTTCTACCTATTCTTGCTGCCTTATAGTGATTGTAAGTATTTTTGCATCCCAGTTCTTCTGGGCCTAAGTCAATAGCTAGACCAGTTACGGCTCCAAGGAAGAGCCACAAGATGTCTCTCTTCCTTTCCTTTACCACCACCAATAAAAACCTGTACCATTTTTTAAATTCCACTTTTATTGTATTTATAAGTAACTCTAAGTGGAAAACATACCTAATACATTTTCCTCCTCCTATTTTCCCAACAATCCTATGAGGTAAATGAGGTTGAGACAGAATGAGTTGGCCAAAGTCATCCAATTTCATGCCTAAGGAGCAGGATTAGATCTCACAGTCTCCTGATTTCTAGCCTAGGGCCTTAATCACTAAACCAAACTGGTTTCCGAAGTATCTGATTTACTTTGTCTTATTTTTTTTTTGTTTGGAACATCTTTTTTTTTTTTAATTTGATTTATATGCTGCCCTTCTCCAGAGACTCAGGGCGGCTTACAATTCATTAAGCAATAGCCTTCATCCTTTTGTATATTTATACAAAGTCAGTTTATTGCCCCCACAAACTGGGTCCTCAATTTACCTACCTTAGAAAGGATGGAAGGCTGAGTCAACCTTGAGCCTGGCGAGATTCGATCTTACTTTAATTGCAGACAGCTGGTGTTAAATTACAGTGCTCTGTCTGTTGAGCTATCCAGGCTCCTGGATATCTTACTTTTTCAGCAACTTTTCTTCCCACTTTTTGTACAGTTCGGATCTGTATTCCAAAGCACTTGAGGCAGGTCAATAGCCTTTTTCACTTAGAACTATTATTTTGCTCAGTTTGACCCATAGATTAGGTCTTATTTGCTTCAGTTCTCAACAGCCTAATGTCACATAGGCATTCCATGTCTCTGAATTAATCCCAAATTAATCCCCAAATTGTTTACCCTTCCAGCTCTGCTGTCAGAGATATTTCTTCAGTCTTTGACTCAGTCTAGATTAGCATGTCTAATATATGTATATTTAATTAAAATCTCTGCTCATATTTTCCGTCACCCTTTCAAAGCTGCATGAAGTACAGAATGGAGTATTACAGTCTGGCACTTTCTTATTTCAGAATCCATATCAATTTTTTAATTTTATTTTATAAAGAAATATAAGCAATAAACCAGTAAAAATCTTAACAGAGATTTCAAATTTCTCAGCAAATCACAAGCCTGCAGCAATTACTTCAGAGTCAAACAATGATTTTTTCCCCTATTTTTACATGTGCATTTTATTTTTTTCCCAATCTGAGAAAATATGAGTGATTTTAATTTCTGTTTTATATACTCATAGATATATGAAAAATAATAAAAATATTTAAGAGAGTTCTGAGTCACTTTAAAGAATGATAGGACAATATTTTCTCAAAGTTAACTAATTAAGAATTATGAAGAACGAATAAATGGTTGGTTATTTAAAAAGTATGGTATATCTATTGCAGTTTGAATAGACATATTTTCCTATTATTAAGTAATGGAAGTAGCAAAAAAAAATACACTTCATTGTTATAGGAAACATTTTAAAGTTGAATTCTACAAGTATATAAGCAGACATATGTGAATGAATTTTCTCCTCCTACATTGTAGACCCATATCCTCAAACTCTTGAGAATAAATTTAAGAAGACTGTAGATTGCCTGCTTCCAATCTGGTAATGGTGCAGTGGTTAAGTTTCTGGCCTAGGTTAGCAAGAGACTGTGAGTTCTAGGCCTCCCTTAGATATTTTATTTTTATTTATTTGTTTCGTGTCCAGATCAAACCTTAAACTGAGGCTTAAGCTTTGAGCTCAAAATGAGGCTACCTTGGCCAGAAACAAATCACTTTCAATATATTCTACTGATAGTAATCAACAGAGCAACAAATGGGCCAGGCTCTGTGTCTCCCCACATTCGTACTTCAGGTTTTTATCCGCCAGCAACTCCCACTTGAACATATTGGTCTTACACTTAGGCACTCCCACTCTCAACCCATTCAATGTCCTCCAAGTAACACACAGGAGATCAGATCCCTCAGCCATATTCACTTCTAGGATTATTTCTTGTTTCATAAATTCTCTCTTCCATCTTCTGATTCGGTTTTGCTCCTGCGTGCCTTCAAAAATATTTGTTCTTGCCATAAAACTCTTCCTAGATCTAAGTCGATCATATCATATGATATAAGTATCATAGATATATCTATGATATCACACATAATATATCATACATGATATAATATATATCATAGATCATAACCCTTAGATATGAAAGTTGGATGGCTAACTTTTGGCAAGTCACTCACAGCCAATTCATCTTACAGAGTTTGTATTTGGGGGGAAAATAGGAGATAAGGGTATCAAATACGTTCCCTGCCTTGAGTTATATAAAAAAAGGTGGGATAAAATATCATCTCCAAAATGGAAGATCATCTAGGAAAATAAGATCAGCATGTTAAGATCAGAGGGAAGCAAGCTAGAACAGATGAAAAAAACAAAAAAAACAAAAAACAACCTGAAGTACAAGAAGACAAAAGAATATCTGATCAAGAAATAGCACCTAGAGACAAGAAAGATCAAGGAAGCAATGGAAATTTTAAAAAAGCAGTAGACAGCAGCCATAAACAAGACAATCAGCAGATTCTAAACTGGAATTACATATTACAGTCATATTACAGTCAGGATCTCCCATTTCAGTCGAATCAGAGATGTTTCTATCAATCCATCAACAGAAAAACTGTAATGAATCAACCAAAACTTGACAAAGAAGAAACAGTGCACTTCTGGGTGGGACAATTCAGAGAAATACAAAAAGATTGCAGCTTGGACAAAGGAGGTGGAGAAGTGGGGAGCAGAATCTGAAATAAAAGGATTTGTAATAGCAACAAAAATTGTAGAGAAAAAGGCAAAAGAGATCAAGAATTAGGAAGAGATGAATTGCATGGGTTTTGATTGAAACACCTGATTGGTCTACACTCATGATGGAGAACCTCTGGTATGGAAGTGGAACACAGACCCATCTCTCCAGGCACACCAGCCATGGCCCGTTACTCTTCCGGGTTCCAGTGCACATATGCACTCTGGCCAGCTGGTCTTCGCGCGCACAGGAGCACCAAAAACCGGAAGAGCAACTCCCTGGCCTGCATGCGCATGCCGGGAAGCTGAGCTTCTGGTTTCCGGCATGCATCTGGAAGACCAGGTGACCACTGTGCATGCACATGCCGGAAACCGGAAGCTCAGCTTCCTGCCGCGCACATGCATGCTGGGGAGCTGCTCTTCTGGTTTCCAGCGCTCCCCCATATGTGCACGCTCCCATTTCTGCACTCAGTGCCAAAAAGTTTGCCAACACTGGTCTACACCAGTGGTTCCCAGTGTGGGGCACATGCCCCACAGGGGGGCAATTTGATTTTTAATGGGAACAATTGGAACTTTGTTTAAACCAAGTTAATGGCCTTTTAGGCTTCCTCCGTGTGAGTAGGAGATCACTTTTTGAATAGTAAGAATTATATGTCACGGTGGGGGGGCATCAGGATTTTAGAGATACTTAGGTGAGGCATGGCCAAAAAAAGGTTGGGAACCACTGGTCTACACCCACTCGTTGCAGACATTTTAATAACATATTGCAAGGATATGAAATTAAAGATTAGTTAACTTCTGATAAAACCTATTTGATAATGAAAGATCCAGCAAAAGGGGCAGCATCCAACAACTACAGGCCAGTTACCTGCTTACTGACAACTTTCAAATTGTTAACCATTCCAGAATTGTTTTCTGGCCTCTGTTTTTCTGCTTTGTGACAGACTACATTTCCTATTTACTAAAAATACAGATACAAAATACTTCACCCAACTTCATCACCTGACTTGTATGACACAACTTAAAAATTGTTTCAGATATTGGGAGGATGCAATGCAAAGGTTGCTCACATATTGCTTGCATCCTTCACCCATCTAATAGTGCCATCAAAAACCTATATCAGAGTAACAGGATAGGTGTTTCTTGGTTTACTCTTGATTTCTTCAAGAGAAAGCAGAAAGAAATCTGCAGGAGAAGACAAACTGCCAAAGCTACATAAATTACTGGCATATACAGAAGATGGTGGAGCGTGATGTCTCATGTAGTTAGGATGCTGGTCTGACGATCAACAGGCTCATGTTTGAGACCATGGGATGGGGTGAGTTCCCATCACTCAGTCCAACTCCTGCTGACCCCACTGTTTGAAAGTGGGCAACAGTGAATAGATAGATGGGTACCATTTTGGTGGGCAGCTTAATGGGGACATGAAAGAAGCTTCCAAATGGGTGTCCCCTGGGCAACGGTGATGTCACCAGCTAATCCTTTCAACCTGGAAGAGCTACTGCGCTCCCAACATGACTGTAGTAATACAGAAGTGGGAGGGAGGAAGAGAGGGGTTTCTGTAGAATACTGCAGATTATATATATATATATATATATATATATATATATATATATATATATATATATATATATATATATATATATATATATATATATATATATATATATATATATATATATATATATATGAGTTTCCAATATTAAATAATGGTAATGGCTTGACATATGCCAATAAAAGCATTAAAAGACAAAATAAAAAATATAATTAAAGCAAACGTCTATATATCTAAACAAACAAATAATACATAAAAACGAGAGCAATAATGAATATATTTTATGACACATTTTGGATGAGTCCACATTTTGGATATTTTGTGGCTGTGGATGCCGAGAGGTAGCTGTTTGGTCTGATCTGTATTAACAGACTGGAGCAGATACTTGTCTAAATAAGACTATGAAAGGCCCATAAGTTTACTGGAAGTGTTTTCTTCTAATTTTGCAAAATGTTAAGCCCTTTCTTACTTCTTACACAACTTATTTCTCCCTGAGATATACAATACTGGTTTCTGTTCATATTTTAAAGGATGTTATTCTCTAATGACTGACATCATTATATCAGCATGTGACCCTGCAGTCCCTTTACTAATGGGGTTGAAGCATGAGTGCTATAGTGCTTCTTTTGTAAGTACACAGGGGAACATTGAAACATTGCCCCATAGAGGCCTGTGCTCCCATACTTTGTCCAAAGGACAGAAGTCAAAAGTCCTTGGCACTGAAAGGAAAATATGTACATATTATCTGATGAATGCTTTCCCTGAGCTGTGAATTGTCCGTAATGTCCATATGGTAGGACATTAAATTGGCTGCAGAAATTCTGTGACTATGACCAAAGATATTTGGGTATAATATAAAATTACTCAATTACCATTAAAACTAAATTAATCAATGATTATTTTATTGCTGCACAGCATAACTAACATGTTTATGATGTGCACAGAATTATCACATCTGTAATATGAATTTGACTTCTACATCCTTGGCTATGTCATAAACTTTTAACTTGTATTTAATCTGTGCTGTGTATATTTGATTTACGCCATCTGCAATAGTAAGTGGTGTGCTCAAATTTCCACTGAAGAAGCACCTACCTGGTATGACTTAATTTGCTTCAAAACATCTGTCTCAGTTAATCTCCTTTAGCTCAAATGGCAAAATGATTATTGTTAGTGCAACTGCACAACTTGTGCTCCGGTACTTATGGATAATTAAGAAGGAATCTTAATGTCAAGATGCAAGGCAGTTGATTCTAATAAAAAGCACCCACAGTTTTCAAATAGTTCAAAATAGCAACCTTAACTAAGCCAATCCAATACTATTAATGTGGGATCTTCTTAAGAATCCTCTTATCATGAGCAGCACAAAATATCACAGAGAGCTACTTGATCTGATCTTCTTTTTCAGCCAGGATATACAATTCTTCAGGAATGATATGATGCCACTATCATATGCAGATCATTTGCCAGAGGCGATTGAGACACATAAGAGTAGAAATACAGGACACCAAACTGCCAATCATTCCCCAGGGCAACTTGTTCCCCCAACTAGCTAGAAGGCTGAAAAGGATGTTCCTGGGAGGATGCTACTAGTTATGTTATTTATTTTCTGTTTTGAACAGATTGAAGAATGGGGGAGGGGGGACCCTAGCACTAAGCTTTTGAGTCAAAATCATCTCATTTCTAACCATAAAAACG
The DNA here is from genome assembly GCF_059756535.1 of Pantherophis guttatus. NCBI lineage: Eukaryota > Metazoa > Chordata > Lepidosauria > Squamata > Colubridae > Pantherophis > Pantherophis guttatus. The sequence continues at coordinate 228,010,659 of NC_142063.1, read as the reverse complement.
GCCTGAATTATATGGCTGAAATTTGGTAAAGTAGCCACATTTCAGCAATGTACAATGTTGACACATTTTGACTTTGCTTGTCAGAAGGTCACAAAAAGGGATCAATGAGCCTGGTATCATTGCAACCGTCATAAATATGAGTCTGTTGGCAAGCGTCTGAATTTTGACCATATGACCTTGGGGATGCTACAATCGTCGTAAGTGTGAAAAACGGTCATAAGTCACTTATTTCAGTGCCATTGTAACTTTGAATGGTCACTAAATGGAGTGTGGTAAGTTGAGGACTACCTGTATTATAACCAGTTTTCTAAATACTTTCTAAACATTTTGAAGATAAAATTGCTTACAATCGAAGAGTTTTTTTCTGTCAGCCAGTCACATTTGATGAACCCATTTCATAAATTCAGTTCATAGTAGGAAGAAATCAGTGCATTCAGGCCTACCGCCTCTTTCCTTGATTGCTTTCCATGGCTTCTGCAATCTGCTTTAATGTTTGTTTGGTTTAGAAGAGAAAGAAAAGAGAGGAGAGTATGTGGGAGAGAGGTATGATTTTTGACAGTTTAAAGCGAGCTAGATAATTTAGTCCTTCTGGGAAACAAATCATCTTGAAACAGGCGGAAGGAAACAACTGCTTGGCTGTTTTAAAAAAAACTGCCATTTTGTGAGCAAGGTAATCCAACAGCTCTGTGTGGGCTTGAAGAAGACATTTTCTGAACCCCTTCTGAACAGGACAGGATTTAGGGACTTGGTTGCAACAATATAATGCTAAAGTTGAACAAATATACTCTAAAGTTTTGTATTTTTTTTTTCATCTAGAATTTTTATTAGCATGTGATTCTATCAGCCACTGAATCTTTTTGGAACAAATGTGACAGATAGCAACATTTCCACACCTATTTAATGTCAGATATGTGATTCCTGGTCCCAATCATGGGATTTAAGATTTGTAACACAGCAATGTTCCTTAAATAAGTTTATGAGTGGAAGGAGACTAATTATTAAAATTTTAACAAGAAGTAAACCGGATACTTTTTAAGATGGAGAGATATTCATTTACCTTATTCTGAATGTAATACGTTGAGATGTTTCTAGACCAACTATGCTCCTGGATGCGAATAGACTAGACTAGACTAGACTAACTAGACTAGACTAGACTTCTTTATTGGCCAAGTGTGATTGGTTACACAAGGAATTTGTCTTGGTGCATATGTTCTCAGTGTACATAAAAGAAAAGATACATTCGTCAAGAATCATAAGGTACACTTAATGATAGTCATAGGGAACAAATAAGCAAATTATCTTTCAGAAATAGTCATGGCTACCTTTATGTTGTGGCCCCGCCCTCTGAGCCTATCCCATCGGAGGAAGAAAGCTCCGAGCATGAGGAAGAGGAGTCAGCCAGGCCTCCCTCTCCAGGCCCCTCCCCTCTAGCACTGTCTCAGGAGCCGGCCGAGGGAGAGTAGATTAGCCGGGAGACAGGTGTCTCGGATGAGAGTGAAGGAGAGACGTCATTCCTGGATGCACGCCTCCGAAGGCGTGATAAACGATTGCAGCAGCTCAGGAGGCATGCTAGGGATTAGAACTGAGTCACTGGACCACACCCCAGAGACTATATAATAGAGGGTGGTGGCCAGTGATCCCTGTGACGAACAAAAATAAACCTTGGAGAGTCACTAAAGCATCGTCCGAAACTGCTGAGAGGAATATTAATTCTGTTGGACTCTTGTACGCTGAGTATATTATCTTTCTGTTTCTGTGGAAATAAAAGCACTTGGCAGACAGTGTGTATATCGCTGCCAAGTTGGAGATAAAGATCTGGGTGTGTGCCAAATGCTTCCTTAACCCTCGGCTGGCTGTGTTTGTGTGTGTGTGTGTGGACGGGGACAAATCACTTTCAGCAGCTTGTAAGGATAGGATCTAAGGCAGTGATGAAATCTAAAATTTGTTACTACTGGTTCTGTGGCATGGCTTGGTGGGGAGGGGGTAATGTGATTGGGTGGGCGTGGCTAATTTTTTTTTTACTTTTAAAACCATTTTTTACATGTAAAACCATGTAATAAATGCTTTCAAAAGGCTCTGACAATCCCAGCTGAGTTGCCTGATCGTCAGAGGGTTTTTTAAAAACCCTCTGTCAATCAGGCAACTCAGCTGGGATCGTCAGAGCTTGGATCATCAGAGCCATTTAAAAGAAAAAACTTTTTTTCTTTTAAATGGCTCTCACGATCCCAGCTGAGTTGCCTGATTGGCAGGCAACTCAGCTGGGATCATCAGAGCTTGGCTTGTCAAAGCTTGGCTTGTCAGAGGCATGTAAAAGGAAAAAACCCTCTGATGATCATGCGGCTCAGCTGGGCATGGGGGGCGGGGGCAGGGATTTCTGCTACTAGTTCTCCAAATTGCCCGCCGCCATCGCTACCTAGCCGGTCCGAACCAGGAACATTTCACCTCTGGTCTAAGATTAAAGCTGCAGGACTGTCAAAATTGTGCAGAATATAAGATGGGAGATCTTAAGAAACTCTTCTGTGTCATAATTTTAGCTCACTGGGTAAGGCATTGTTTCATCTCGTCTTTTATGGTGGATGAATCTTCTTTTTAATGAAACATATGACATTTTCTGTTGTTTTCTGGCAACTAATCATGATGGGCTCTGTCCATCCATATTTTTTTTATTATTATTAGCTAATGGAAATTAGTACTTAGTTCTTTCAACTGGAATTTTTCAGATAGGTCTTTTTAAATACTATCTAGTTTGAATTGTTTTAAATCTGACAATGTTTTATTATTGATACTTTTTTATTGTATCATCATGCTATATGAACTTGAAAGGAAGTAAAACTACTTGACTGAGTAACAACATTGTAGTTTAGCCTCCAATGAAAATTAAGGCAGTTAAATCCTTTGTAGATAAAACCAGATTTTCTCTTATATCATTCCCATTGGATATATTGATATATAGCTCATTCAGTGACTTGAAAAAGCAATAGATAAATGGCAAAATGTTGTAGTAAAAACATACTTTTACTAAGCAATTTTATTACATGCCTTATGAAGCCTCTGCATTCAATCACCAAGAGCTTATTTTAAGATGGAAGCAAGCCAGCCCTTTTGTCTTCTGCAAATAGCTTTGCTGAACTCAGAACCAATTCGTTTTAAAATATTAATTCCAGCTTAAATTTCATTTATGGACCAAAGCCAGCTTTGCTTGTTTACAGATGATAAAACAAAAGTCAACTTAACTGTCAAGTCAAAGACAAAACAGTACATAAAGATTAGGTCTTTATGAGCTCAGTAAAAACAAAAAATAAATCTGTCATTACAAAACTTAATGGACTTTCCTAAATAATAGAGAAAAGCATAGGCTTTGAATGTACTAGGTAATTTATTGAATTCTTGGCAATTCCCATTAATGGATTTTAAACAGCAATACTAAAAGAGCTTTAATCTGAAATTAAATAGAGTCATTTGTGATTACAGGAGATAATACCAGTAGTTGCTTAGGCAGACATGAGACAGCTACTGTCCGGTATATTAATAAAGTCTCCGAATTATTTTTGGTTTCTGGTGACCTCCTGAGCATTCTACCTTAGCTTTTTCCAGAAAGTTTTTACCATTTTACAGGTCAGTTTACAGTCTTAGTAGATCTTCCATCCAAATTCTAACCAGGCATGATCCTGCTTACCTTTCTGGCACAAAGTCACCCAGGTGCTACACCTGTGGAAACAAAATAGGTCTCTTGATTCAAACTTGACTCCTGGTAAGTTCATGGAGATTTCCATGGAGTTTGCCAGGCAAGAGTATAGAAATGATTTGCGATTATCTTCTTCCAGGATGTTGTTTTCCATAGCTTTCCAGTTTAGTCTTTATCACCTTTGATTAATAATTATAGAAATTGTGGGAATTAACCTATATGTCTGATAATTCTGATCATGTCTTGTTCCGTTCCAGAAGCTTAATATGTGAGAGAGAGAGATGCATGTATGTTTCTCTCTCTCCTTCTCCCCCCCCCCTCTCTTTCTCACCAGATATTTGGGCCAAATTCATAACAGATCATTCTATAATTTTTTTCACTGGCTACAGGATTTATTTTTATATTTGAAGCTGTTTCGTTAACTGACATCAAAGCGTTAAAATTTTCCATGTGTTTTTAAGTGTAACATAATATACAGGTAGTCCACAATTAATGACTGGTTGCTTAGTACTAGGGGTGAAATGCTACCGGTTCGGACCAGTTTGGGCTAACTGGTAGTAATAAAAGCTACCGGTTCAGGTGAAAAAAAAATGTGAAGATCAGCTGTGCCGCGCAATTTATATTTGCTAGAAAGCAGGATTTCCTAAAAATCTAAACTGCGCGGCACAGCTGTTCTCCCCCCCCCACTGTTCTACTTACCTTAGAAAAGGGTTTTTAAGCCTCCTTTTTCAGCGCTGCACGGTAGTGCCTGTGCTGCACATGCGTACAAAGCGCACGCCGTGCATGTAGCAAACTGGTAGCGAAGCGAACTGGTAACAGACCTCGGACCATTTCACCACTGCTTAGTGCCCATTTGAACTTACAGTGACCTAGTATGCTGCTATTTATGAACCTGGATTCAAAGTTCCAATGGTCACTCTCTTGTGGTCAATGGACCAAATTTCAGGTGCTCAACAACCAGGCCGCATTTACAGCTGTTTGCAGTGTCCCACAATCATGTGGTTGCAATTTACAATGGTTTAGCAGAAAACTGGCAATTACTTTCAGGTTTTGGCAAAATTGCGCCCATAGTGAACTACTGGTTGACTTAATGACCATGGCATTCACTGAAAGACAATGGTGAAAGACAGCTTTATAACTGTGGCATCCCTGCAAAAAAGGTTGCAAAATCAGGTCGGTCACATACCTAATCTGTTTTATAACTGCCACAACTTATGACCATAAAGGGAAGGCTCCATTATGGTCAGAAATCAAAGACTATCTGTAATAAGTTTTATTTGCTTGATATTCTCAGTAAATGCATTTTGTTGATATTAGTTGTTTAGTTTAGTTTTTGTTAGAATTAATCCTTCCTTTTTTCCAGAGCATAAAATACCACATGTATAAGATAAATAAGGCTGAGAATATGCCTAGTTCATATTCACTTAGGAGCTCTAATTCACAATCCAACACTTTAAACACCACAACACCTTAGAGTTCTTCATAAGCATCGATGAATTAATAATTATTGTCGTCATTTCTATTTCTCTTTTACAAACCGAAAAACGTACTAAAATTTATTTAACTGGGATGATTAAAAAAAATTAAACAGTCTAAAAAAAGCCAAAAGAAATTAGACCATCAATGTTTGTAATTTCAGATTAATTATAGATAATTTAATGTTGGTAAATAAATTATATAATGAGTAAACAATTTCAAAAGTCTGGTTTAGAGAATTTTAAAACAGATGGCAAACAATTTTTTAATAATTTAAGCTGTAGATTGTATTATATTTTAGGTAGAACAATTAATTAAAAGTAAACTTAAAGTGAGGTTTTAAAAAATAGTTTACTTTTAAATAAAATAACTTCCAAATCTAATGGGTACAAGCAATGAGAAAAATACTGTAAAATAAATGAGTTAATAGATGAAAAACCAGTGTTTAATTATTATGTTCTTGGAAATCATTCTCTTAAAAACCAAGTATTTTTATTCCATGACACGTTTGAAGTTCAGTTTACTTATGTCCCTAAAAGCGGACAAACCCAAATCCAAAACTGGATTTATTTTTTAAAATAGACAGGGCACTTCAACGCTGTAAAGACTATGTTTAAAATGTTTGAAGCAAGCAGTCCTAAGATTGTAGTTACTTCTCCCAAATCAAGAAGCATTAATAAACTACCATTCTTTACATGTTACTCACAATAACATTATATTTTGTTAATCTACAATTTCTATTAACAAGATAAAAGGTGTTCATAATTAAATAGAGCATTTCAATTAAGATTATAGTTTAGCAATGTTGATTATCTAAAAGAGGGGAGCCCGAGAACTATCATCTAAAGCTCTAAACTCTAAAAAGCCACCTGGAAAAGTCTTAAGAGGTCTTCTGATGTCAGCAAGATAAAGATAACAGGAAGCTGTTTTATTTATCACCAATGGATCTATCTTCCCATTGAGTCTCCTGCCTTAAATGTGAGAGCGAGAGCGAGAGCGAGAGAGAGAGAGAGCACTTTGGAGGGTGCTTTACAGTTTAATCTGCATTTTTTCCAACCTTACTCTTTTTCTCATAGGAACAAAAAAAATTCATTATTTAAAGGAAAAGACAACGTCTGAGACAATTTTATGGATGGAATACAGGGTTTTCTGCAATTTGGCAGTTCGAATCTCACCAAGCTCAAGATTGATTCAGCCTTCCATCCTTCCGAGGTGGGTAAAATGAGGACCCAGATTGTTGGGGGCAATATGCTGACTCTGTAAACTGCTTAGAGAGGGCTGTAAAAGCACTGTGAAGCCGTATATAAGTCTAAGTGCTATTGCTATCCTATCATCAGTCATCTATCTAGCAATCTGCATCCTCCCTAATTTCCCAGGCCTCAATTTAATAGGAAGGAAAGACTCAGCAAGGAACTCCTTGCACAAGGCTTTTTCAAATCAGTAAGCGCAGGCAGCAAAGTGGGGGTGGGATGCTACAAAGAAACTAATGGTCAAGTAGCAAAAAAATGATTAGTACCTTGCCACTGAAAGAAACCAGATTGCTGAAAGTGAAACAAAACTAATGTCAGGAAAACTTCAGGGGACTTTGAAATATACCATTTGGCACTTATTTGGTATGGTAGATCAGTGGTCCCCAACCTTTTTATCGCCGCGGACCAATCAGCCTTTGATAATTTTACCATGGCCCGCTGAGCGCGCGCAGGGGTGGGGGCTTTGGGCCACACGTGCGTACCTGCGCGGGGCTCTCTTCCCTGGAGCCTTTGCGCACGGCCCAGGAGCTTTTGCGCATGGCCCAGGAGCTTTTGCGCACGGCCCAGGAGCCTTTGCGCTGCAGCGTTCATGTCCCCCGGCCGCTGCGCGACCCGGTGCCAGGTACTCCACGGCCCGGCACCGGTCCGCGGACCGGGGGTTGGGGACCACTGTGGTAGATGGTTTCCAATGCAGGTAGTCCTCAATTTACAACCACAATTGAGCCCAAACATTTTGTTGCTATGTGAGATATTTGTTAAGTGAGTTTGCCACATTTTACGATTTTTCTTGCCACAGTTGTTAAGTGAATCACTGTAGCTAAGTTAGTAGCCCAGTTGTTAAGTGAATCTGGCTTCCCCATTGACTTTGCTTGTCAGAAGGTCACAAAAGGGAATCACATGACCGTGGACACCACAGCGGTCATAAGTATGCCAAGCATCTGAATTTTGATCACATGATCATGGGGATGCTACAAAGACTGCAAATGTGAAAAATGGTCATGTCACTTTTTTCAGTGCCGTTGTAACTCTGAACGGCCACTAAACTTTGTAAGTCAAGGACTACCTGTATCTCATTTCTGCTACTACTACAGATTGTAACTCAACTGGCTCTAAAATAAGGCTTCAACAGCCTTTATTTTACTGGTAGTCCTCAATATACAAGAGCCTTGGTAGTACAGTGGTCTAAAGCACCCTGTTATTAAGACCAGCTGCCTGCAATTACTGCGAGTTCAATTCTTACCAGGCTCAAATTTGACTCAGCCTTCCATTCTTTCTAAGGTAGGTAAATTGAGGACCCAGTTTAAGCTGACTTTGTATAAATATACAAAAGAACGAACGCTATTGTTTAGCGCATTGTAAGCCGCCCTGAGTCTCCGGAGAAGGGCGGCATATAAATCAAATTTTATATATATATATATATATATATATATATATATATATATATATATATATATATGTATGTATGTATGTATGTATGTATGTATGTATGTAAGTATGTATGTATATACGACCACAATTGAGCCCAAAATTTACATTGCTAAGTGAGAAATTTGTTAAGTGAGTTTTTTTTTTTTTTTAATTTGATTTATATGCCGCCCTTCTCCGGAGACTCAGGGCGGCTTACAATGCGTTAAGCAATAGCCTTCATTCTTTTGTATATTTTATACAAAGTCAGCTTATTGCCCCCACAAACTGGGTCCTCATTTCACCTACCTTAGAAAGGATGGAAGGCTGAGTCAACCTTGAGCCTTGGAGAGATTCGAACCAGCAGAAATTTCAGGCAGCTGTGTTAATAACAGGGTGCATTAAACTACTGTACTATCAAGTTTTGCCCCATTTTATGCCTTTTCTTGCCATATTTGTTAAGTGAATCATTGCAGTTGTTAAATCAGTAACCCAGTTGTTAAGTGAATCTGGCTTCCCCATTGAGTTGTGCTAGTCAGAAGGTCGCAAAGGGAATCGCATGACCCAGGGACACTGCAACCGTCATAAATGTGAATGCAGTTGTTTAAGTATCCAAATGTAGATCACGTGACCATGGGAATGCTGCAATAGTCATAAGTCTGAAAAATGGTCACAAGTCACTTTTTTCAGTGCTGTTGTAACTTTGAAACAGTCACCAAGTGAACTGTTGTAAGTCAAGGACTATCTGTATTTGTTTAAAACATCTATATAAAGTGCCCATCTTCTAATCAACTCTGGGAAGCTCCCAATCAGAAGTTAAATCAACATATAAAACTAAACACGTTAAAGACAACAAAAACCAATTGCCAAATCAAATGTGCAGTTATCCAATCTTGTCCCAGTACTTTGGGGAAAAGTTGAGTCTTCAAAGCTTTTCAGTTGTTGGACTTCAGGGGACAAGAATGATACTTAGGGCAGAGTTTGCCACAGAAGAGGCACACTCCCTAGTTCCCATAACAACATTCAGGGGAAGGGTCTAGGAGTACGCCCAGCCTATTTGACCTGGAAGGGATGGTGGATGTCTTTTAGGAAAGGCAGAATGCCCCCCCGGGCCATATAGGGCTTTAAAGATGAAGACCTGTATCTTGAATTGTACCTGTAAAGAAATTGGAAACAGTGCAGTTCGCACAACAAAGGTGATACATGGCCAAACTTAGGGGCTTTGCTTAGAATGCCTAAATTTGCAGGTTGCTTTAATGTTTTTCCTATTTTGTTATATTTTTCCAAAATGTAATTGCCTTCCAGCATGTTTATTTGTGATTTTTATTAAGTGCCATGTATTTGCACTTAATTGAATAATGGTTAGAGAGCAACTTTTCCCCCCATAAATGAACAGCCCTAAAAAAAAAAAAAAGCTACAGTTATAGTTAATTAAGGTATTTGGCAAAGGCAAGATCAAGTTTAATTTCAAGTTTACTAGAAAGCTGTTATTGTAAAAAAAAAAAAAAAAAGTCTTTTACTTACATTATTCTTTCAAAATACATGTTTTAATTTTTATCTTTTCGTTTTGGCAGCATGCTTTTAAAAATATGATTGGCAATGCAGCAGAAATGTGTAAGAAGTTATGCACATATAGAGAAAAGTAACATTTTTATATTTAACACATAGCACAATGAAATCAGAGCATTAAAATTATATAACGGCAATGTTGTATTTATAGTCCAAACCATTTACCTGGAAAACTAAGTATTTTTAAAGTATAAATGTTTTTGGTGACAAAACACTTAATACGATATGGCAGAATTTCATATGATAAAATACAAAAAAAAAAATATGGGAAATCATCTCTGAAGACATCCGGCAATGAAGGGTTCTGACATTATTTGGTTTTTAATATTGTGTTTTCTACAGCAAAAAGTGAATCCAGATTATTCATTTCAGGGGCAACCCTGGAAGCAGAAAAATAAATGGGTAAACAATAAAATTAATTCTTCATCCTTCCTTCTGCTGGATACAAATACAACTCTCTCTCCCCTCCTCCCCCCCACTCCCACCATTTCTATAGAAGATTTGGTACCTATGATCTGACATAATATGGACATATACAGGATTACCATCTCTGTAACAAAATTATAAATAGAAGGCAAAAAAATCTATGTTATGCATTAGGGTTTTTTTGCAATCTAGATGTAAGCAAATTTTTTTAATGGCTGAAATTTATACATACTAGCCTTCTATTATTTTCACTCGAATCTTATATAATCCTTTTATCTCCTGAAAAGACTTTTTGTGCAACATTTATTGAATTTATTATTTTACAGTTGAGTCACATGTTTTCAGAGAAAATTAAATTGAATGAGAAGATCTCATGCCATGAATTTTTATTCAGAGTACTTTATAATTTACAAATTATATAAATATAAATCTGTAAATTATATCTATATATATTTAATAATATATAATATTATTAAATATATTAATCTGATAATTAAATATGATAATCTGTTATATATATATATATATATATATATATATATATATATATATATATATATATATATATATTTAAAAAGTCAATTGGGGGAGGGTGTATAATCCTATAGTATACATTAAAAGGAACAACTGTAAATGCATGATCTGTAATTATAACTCTGAGCCAAACTTTGCTTTTTGGCATGCACATTTGGCTCTCACAGAAACAGAGAAAGTCATCTATGATTATTCAAGATATCTCTGATGTTTGTTTAATATACTTAACATTGTTGAAGCAAAAAGGGCACGAAAGAAGTAATTTGGAATAATAAAAAATCAAAAACTGTTCCTTCCTATCCTGAAGACAATTGCATTTCCAAGAAATGTTCGGGGTTTTTTTAGGGCACATGAGCACATCATTATATTGCCATAAAACCTCTGGCAATTTTTTTCCTAGTGAGGGGCACACAGTTTTGACTGATGAAAATCTAATAGCCCAATGTCATGATTGGTTGTTCAAGAAAACAAGGTTTGAAATAATGTGCAATGATTCCTCTGTCAGCAAAGTGGACATGGTCCAAAGCAAACTTAGAAAATCAATGGATTCTAGCGTGCCTCCTTCTGTATGGAATCAAAGCCAATGTCATTACCTGGGCGTTCTCCAAAAGCTGCACTTATACGGAAATAGGAATTTGTTCTACAAATAGCCTCCACCCTGTGAATGTAAATTATGAATGTAAATGAATGTAAATTATACAAAATTCATGTGTAGGGTAGACCTCTGTATGTTTAGGACTTCTAATAATAAACTAAAGAAGTTCAAATTGAAACCATTACAGAAGACAGATTTTTTTTGTCCAAAAACCATTCCCATTCTAAAGTATATTACAACTTTCACTCCCATCTTCCAACTCTTACTACCACATCACTTAGGTGCCTCACTTTGTAGAAGTTGATTTGGATCCATTTATTTCAATGAACTCTTTTAACATGCAACTTGTCTCTTTGACTTAGGAACTTGGGGAGGAACTGGAGGGAGTGGCTAGGACTGTGATGGCGAACCTATAGCATATGTGCCAGAGATGGCACACAGAGTCCTCTCTGCTGGCACGCGCACCGTCGCCCCAGGTCAGATCTCCATGGTGTTTCTTTCATGAGCTTCTGTTTCCCTGCAAACAACGAAACAAGCTCACGAAAGAAAAAAATCTTACCTCTTGCCGGTGTTGGGATGCCCCGCCTCCCACTGGCGAGTTGGTGTTTGGGTCTCAGCTGTGCATGAGACCCAAACCTTTTGGTTTGGGCATGCGCACATGCAGTCTGGGCACTCTGTATCTAAAAGGTTTGCCATCACTGGGCTGTAAATATATATGGGATATGTATACGGATTTATTTCTAAGGTCTTTTGAAACTCTGGCTAAAATCCTAACCAACACTTTAAAAGTTTTCTTTTTGGCAGCGTTTCAACAAGCTCTCTAACTTGTCATCATCGGGCCCCTACTTTCAGTTTAGAAGCTGTGGGTATGCTGCGAAATTGGAATTGTCGCTTTTCTATGTTCGCTGTTGCTGACGTATGCTGGTTAGCCTGCAACTCTGTGTTCTGATTCTAGGGCACAGTTTTTTCTCCTGCTTCATTATCCTAGCTGCAGCCTGACTGCGTGTTAAAGGCCCAGCTTTCTCTGGTTCCCTATTTTATTTATTTTTTTATATATATATATATATATATATATATATATATATATATATATATATATATATATATATATATATATATATATGGAAATTTTTGAAGAGCTACAGATTATTGGATAATCTCAAATGATAATTCATTGGATCTAGACATTCAACAATTTATGACATTATTTAATAAAGCTGTTTCTTGGGTGATTTTTTCATTATATTGTTACCAAAAATTTTATTGGCATATTGTAAGAGTAGACAATAAAACAAACTCTGAAATTATATAGCCCAAAACCCAGATAGACCACACACCATATAGCACCTTATTCATTATTCAACTATTGCCTGCATACTCTGAGAAATTCTAAGAATTGCAGTTTCAAATAACTCCTTCACTAAAAGTAATCAAATTCGGGAGGGGGGGAATTATTCCTCTCAATGATTGAACAGTAGAGTTTTAACAATAAAAAAGTCAAGGAAAGCAATAACGATTTCTTTCAGCAATCTTTCCTTGATTCACTTTATGTTCAGAAAGAAATTTGATTAAGGAATGGAACACAGAAAGTTCAAAGTTTTTTTTCTTTATTTTAGCTATTCTCCTATTGCTCTTCTCTAGAAGATGCTGTAGGATCAAGAAATTTTTCTAAAGAGCAATCACCCATTATTTTACCTGCACCCCACTGTACCATCTACTCTGTAAAAATGAAGTACTATTCCATATTTATTGCATTACACTTTAAATTGGTACTTGCATCCCTCACCTTCATTAACTCTTGTACTTGCTTAAGCAAGGAAATGAGGAAAAATTTAGTACATAATTGTATTTATAGGTTCCAATCAATGTTGGGATGTTGCCTGTAAACAGAACCTTGCATCAAACTATGCATGTATCTCTATATCTGCACCAATAATGATCAACATGTTATCATTTTATCGTGAATAAAATAAGAATTAACAAGATACAGAGCATGGCTTCTGGAACTCTTTCCAAAGCCTTTACCAGCATGGATTGGGATGCATTTGGATAGGCTGCTTTGAGTCACATGACCAGGAGGGGGAAAGGCAGGGCTATTAGAAAGGAGCATCTGCTGATATTCTGAGCAACTGCTTATCCAATTGGGAAGCACTGAAGGGATTTTTCAGGATGCTTTCCCCCCCAGAGTATTTTTCACTTTCTTAATTCACTGCTTCTTTTGCTAGCTTCTTCTGCCACCTGTTTAATTCTGTTTTGTTTTTGTTTTTTTTCAAATGTAACATTTATGGATAATGGATTGTGGTGAAAAAGCACAAATTGTGTCATCTGTCTGCATAGCCTTCAAATGACCCTGACATTTTGGAGGCATCTGGCAGCAGATAAAATATTTCCTACTTAGTTTATTAAATATTTAAGTACACACAAACCCCAGTTTTGTTTTTTATTGCTTTGATCCCAAAGATTATCTCTCTCACGAGGAAGAGAAATTCCTTGGGGATGGGCTTCAGCATGAGTCCGAACGCTCAGAAGGCTAAACTCTGGTCCCGGTGAATGACCCAGATTGGATCCTGCATTATTCCTCTCAGGCATTACCACATTTTCTCTCCACCACATCCTTTTTTTGAATGCAATCATAACCATGACAAACATATCCAGTAGCATCACCCAGACATCTTGGAAAATATAAACAAGCTTAGGTCTTCTTAGCACCAGAATGGGGACGCACCACGAGATTCCTGGGCTAGGAAGTTAAAAAAAAATCCTGGAAGAAGGCATTACAGATAATCCTGGACTTACGGACAGAACTGGGCCCAAAATTTATGTTAAATGTGTTAAGTGTGTTTTGCCCCCATTTTATAACCTTTCTTGCCATACCCATTGACTTTACTTGTCAGAAAGTCACAACCCCAGAACACAGCAACAGACATAAATATGAACCAGTTGCCAAGCGTCTGAATTCTGATCATATGACCATGGGGATGCTGCAAAGGTCATAATTGTGAAAAACGGTCATAAGTCACATTTTAATGCCGTTATAACTTTGAATGACCACTAAACAAGTGGAGGACTACCTGTATTTTAAAGAAAACAACCTGGGCACATTATGGGATCACCAAGGTCAAGCCTGAATGCCACATAACTTCAAAAATGACGAATCTCTCCTCCAAGTTACCATGAATGAAACCAAGACAAGATCTTTACCATTTACTCCCAACAGCCACTAAAATATAAAAGATATCACATTACAATACAGAGTGTCCTGGGCCATGACTGCAAATGCACAATAATTTATTTGGTGATACAAGATTCTTCATTCTTTAAGTGTTGTTGTATATCAACTGATTGTCTATGCAATTGTTTACATCTGTACATTGCCCAGAGTCCATCCAGATTAAGACTGTAGATAAATCTTATGAATGAATGAAACATCTAATAAATAGCTACAAATATTTTTCCTCTTGTTCCATGAGAAGATTGTAGCTGAAAAATGATTACCTTGTGATAAAAGCTCCAACTCTATCATACTGAAGTACAATTACCTTATTTTTCAGACTATAAGACACTCTGGACTATAAGATGCACATTAGCTTTAGAGGAGGAAAACAAGAAAAAAAAAATCTGCCTCTGCCTCCCAGCCTCCATCCGGTATTCATCTGGCTAGTGTCCTTGCAGCAAACAGCAAACAAGCCTGGTCAGCTTCAGCACGTTATTGCCGCCATGGCCCGTTCACCATGGCCCATTTGCCACTGCCGCAGTCCATTTACTACAACCCGTTTGCTGTCACGGCCCTTTTGCTGCCATCTGTTTGCCGCCAATCACCACGATTGATGGCAAATGGGCGGTGGCAAACGAGCAGCAACAGCAGTGATAGGCATGGCAGCGGCAATCCCCGCTGCCTAGAACAGCTGATCAGCGCCCCTCCCCCCACCGCAATATTCACTGTATAAGACGCACAGACATTTCCACCCATTTTTTTGGGGGGGGGAGTGCATCTTATAGTCAGAAAAATACAGTAATTAAAATTAAATTAAAAGTATCACATTGACATGTAATAGAGTTATTTATATTTATCCTATACTGTGCCTTAAAAAAATTCTACTCTACACGGAATAAACACTATAAATCATAAATATAATCATGATATAAAAGCTTATATCATAAAAAAAATATTCTTGCATGTTATGCATATTGTATTTATCATAAAAAGTATAAATTGGAAACAAAGATTGATAGAATACACTATCTCGTACTGTTTTCTTGCCATTTTTATTTGTTTTGATTTTAAATTTTTTTGTTTTTAATATTTTACTCTTACGATGATGCCACTCAGTTGCTAGGTGAGTTGGGAAGTTACATAAATGTGATTAAATACATATCTACAAATTAAAAATTAATTGTAAATATATTTCTAATGTATATCAGTGATGTACATTACTAATGAATTGCAGTATACTGCAATATATATGCAGTGATGCATGCTTTGTAAATTTGCAGTATCCCTATTGTACATTCCACTCTCTACATCTTGCTTTAAATTTTATATTGAATAAATAATGCCCAGTAGAATACTATGACCTTTATTTTATTGCAATTAATATAGAGGAACAGTTAAACTTCAATTTGAGATTTAAAGAGCCACAACAACTTAGAATTTGGGTACTTTGATTGAGCACATGGAATATGACTGAATAATATTAATAAAAATTAATTCCCCTGGAAGAAAGAACTCTTCCCTGAATAAATTACTTTTGCTATATTGAAATGTTAAACAGATCATTCTGGTACAAATTAATACTGAACACTGAGCACTGCAATGCTGATATTTTCAGCTGATAATATTAAAAATAACACAGGAGAATATAGAAGTAATTCAAAAATTCAATATTTTTTTTTAAAAAAGATTACTGTATTGTCATTTAATATGTGCAATTGCCTTAGGAATTCAATGCCAGTTTTTTCTGAATGTTATAAAACTGGGAACTGAATAAAGGCGGTATTTTCTTGTTTAGTTTTTGCAACATTTTTGCATTCTCTCAAGGAATTAACTTTAGATTTATGCACCACGTAAAATAATGTGTCCTAAATTACTCTACAGTTAATACCTCTAGTCAGCCAAAGAAAGTATTCATCCTGGGTGGTGGTGTTGTTTTTAGTGTAGACAAAATGTAAGAGGTACAGAAGCAAAAACCAGAAGTCTTCAACCAAGCTCATATGAAAACAGTATAAAGAATATGAACATTTCAATGATGGTACCAGCATTATGGAACTTATTAATCACCTGAGACACATAAGGCTCATGCTCATACCCCAAGACACCTATTGATTTAAATAGGGCTACTTGATAGACTGATTAAATGCATGATTGATCTAATTGTATTTAGTTGGTTACAGTCCTACTGTCTGAATTTTATTAGTTATTGTTTATTGGGTGTTAATGCTCTATTATTTATGTTATTTGATTTATACCTCTTCTTTCTTTTCATGTGAATACTCAAAACAGCTGTAATTTTTTTATGAATTGGTAAGCAACTTTGCAGATTTCCTCTTAAAGATACCCTTAAATAAACAAACACAGGCACTAAAGAAGAGCATGTTATTGAACATGTTATTGAAAAGAACAATCATTTCCTAAATTTTGTCACCCAAAGCCTACATACCAGAATTCTTATAAAGTTAGCTCCTTAGTACATGGTTTAATTTTAAAAACTCAACTCACTGATAAAAATGAATGATTAAAACATTCATGAACTGCATTCCAGACAACTTTTCAGGCAAAACAGTTAATCCAGTGAATATTACACCTGAACAGATAAGAATCAAAATCGTATCTAATCAACATTGTATCTCCACTGAGACCAGATGCTGATGGGAAGTAAGTAAGCAGGACTTGTGCAAGAGAAACCCTACTCACTACTACTCAGTTCCCTGGCAGTTGGCCTTGAGAGTAGAACAACCACTGTCATCCTTCATCTCCATCAAGATACTAATCTCTTTTTAAAATGATTCAGGTTGGTGCCCATTCTGTCTACATGTTTTGAAAACCAAGTCATAGTTTAGCTATATATTGAATCAATTATTATAACTATTTAAGCACATGAAGCACAGAATACTGAATCACTTTACTTTCATCTGTTCCATCAATTCAGGAGAAGAAAACAAAAAAATTGCTTAATTCTCTTCCTCGTTCCTAGTTACATACACCAGTTACTCATC
Organism: Pantherophis guttatus; assembly: GCF_059756535.1. Lineage (NCBI taxonomy): Eukaryota > Metazoa > Chordata > Lepidosauria > Squamata > Colubridae > Pantherophis > Pantherophis guttatus. The sequence goes on along the minus strand of NC_142063.1, from coordinate 227,993,507 downwards.
TGCTTTTGCATTTTTTGCTGAACTACAATGGAAGCTTTCGTTATCATGGGAGTTTTCTTTTAGGGCTTCATCATTTGGTCTTTCTTCTTTTGCATCCTTTTTAAATGGAATAATTTCTTCATAAAGTATCTAAGATCACTGAGGAATATAATGACCAGCTCTTACAAGAAAGTTTCGTGTTTTGAGCATTTTATCAGTGAATCAATAATCAGTAGTAGTATCCATTTAAATCTTTTTATAAATAGAATATCTGATCAGAAAAATGAAGAATGAACAATCTGATCATCCCTGCAAACCTCCAATATCTGGAGCTTTGTGGGACTTTCTGGCAGTTTTCAAAATACACAGCATGATTGCAAAGGGGAATATTTCATTTCCAGAGTAAAGGTTACCTATATATACTTTCACAAATCTAATCCTATGTCAGTATTATTATTTCTAAGCAAAAATATCACTTTGTAGTTCTCTTATTCCATGAAAACTTTATGCAATAAATGGTATATAATGAATGTTCATGGCATTACATTTTTTATTAGTTAAAAATATTTAATTTTACATGTATTGCAGTGGTATTGATAAACTATTCAAGCATACGAAGCACAGAATTATGAAAATCTCCTTTTTATTTTACTTGTACTATCTAAAATGACATCTAACCTTTACCGGGATAGAGAAAAAATATAATAGAAACATACATTTGGTAAAATTACATATACATCTTCATTTCCTAAGTATTGTTACTTAATATGCTGAGAGTAATATATTCAAAAGAGGGGATTCTGCTCAATTAAAATTTAATTCTTCCACAAATTGAACAGTCAAAAGGCACATACATAATCTTGTTGTGTGGCCTTCACAGTTAAGGAATGATTCCTCTACATAAAGCTCTCTGGGAGAAATAAAATGCAATTTGCCAAAATGTAATAGCGATCAGTCTAATCTAAAACACTTTCTATGGAAACACCAAGTCAACTATTTTCTGTATACAAATATTTAGATTGCCACACGCATTATTTTGAAACCTATTTTACTTTGAAGGAAACCCTACGGCCTCATTCTCAAACCTAAAAGTTCAATCATTTACCATGGATATATTCACAATATGCAAAACAGATATCAGACTGTTGATGTGACTTTAGAACATTTGAAACCACAACATGAAAGATGCAGTCCTTAGGTCTATCTCTATTGGGTGAGATTCCCGGTTCCAGTTCACCCATTTTTAGTATTTGGGTGTTTCTTACAATCAGGGTAACATTCTTAATGCTTCAATTGTGACTATTTCCAAATAAGACCAATTATTTCCAAATAAGACCAATTACTTCCAAATAAAACCAATTATTTCCAAATAAAACCAATCAAAGGAGTCTATTAGTCACAATCTCCATCAAACATAGAACTAACTTATCCATTTATCACAAGCATAATCAGCAAACTAACTATAAATCCATCCATCCCTCCATCTATCCACCCACCCAGTTTTGGTAAACAGGCAATTGGTTTGCCAGCTGCTGCTATTCTATTTAAAAAAAACAAACAAACTGGTCTTTGGGGATTGAAGCGGGTAAAAAGAAGACTGCTTTTCCTGTTGCCATCAGGAATGGGTTAAATCCCACAACTGTTCCCCAAAACAATTAAAGCCTTCAGATGCCAATATATTCTCACATCTCACTTTCTGTGGTTTAATTGTCTTAAAAGTTATCTTCAAGCTTCACAATATGGGACATATTTTTTCCTATTCTAAGGGAGGTTAATTAATGTTGAATGGTGTTAAATATCATCCCTGCCCTTAAAAGGGCTTCCAAAGGGTCTTTAGAGAAAAATAAATATATGAATAATTTAAATTCACATTCTAGTCTCTTTCCCCCCCTGCTGTAGACTATATAAAATATTGACCTTTTTCTCATTGATAAATTGACTCTCTGAACCCATTTTGTTCCTTTCCCATTATTTGAAGCCATCAACCTGCATTGTCCTTTAGCTTGACTATAACCAAGTTACTCTCCCACTATGCCCAACCCGAAAAGTATCTTTGGCACCTCTGCAGTTTGAGCAGCTTCACTTTTTTTCTCCCACACCACTCAGCCTTGGCTGCCCTTAAAGAAAATCCTCACAGAACAACGTGTCAATTTTGCATTCCTTTACAAAGGCAACTTCTATTACAGAGACCAGTAGCTTGGCTCTGCTTCCCCACAGACAGAGAGCTTTGTGACCATGTAGAAACCAGGGGAAAGGAAAACATTTTCTGCATGAAAATGCAACCTTCTTTAGCACAGGGAGCTAGGGCTGGATAAGGAAGAAAATTCTCCCTCTCTTCCCCGCCTTCCTCAAACTCTTATTTTTCCTCTCTTTCCTTGGTTCCAGGCACCCATGTATTCTTTCACCAGAAAAATTCATTTGTTTAATAAATCTCTATTCATAAACCCATGTACTCAGTCATTTAGAATGGTAATGTTATTGACATCACTTATCTCGGCACATTTCCACATTTAAGAGCTTCCCCTGGACATCCCTAACATTTCACTTTCATTTCTCTTGAGAAATTGCCCACATCTTCTTTGTACCTGTTCATGAGTAGCCAGGAAGGCATGTTAAAGGAGAAATGTGATCGAATGAATGGATAGCATCTAGAAAGCTTTATTGTTATTATTATTGTTATTGTTATTATCCCCAAAGCTTCCACTAATCACTTTATTAAACAAGTAGGCTATGATCTAAGTTACTAGAAGACAGTCTCCATTTTGCCATATACTTTGCCATATTGAGAACATATTTCTTCTGGAACTTTTCCTGTCTGGGATAGGAGCAAACGAGCTTCCGGTTTTACACACTAGATTCTAGAAGATGTTAAATATGTTTGAATGTGGTCACTAGCCAAGATAACCTAGGATTACCTGATATTTATACAGTACCATTAAAGGCCTTTAATAGATGCTTCCTAATCTCAATGAACAAGGGAGGTCTCAGAAGTCATCCTCTTTTAACACCTTTTGGCACAGGGATACTAAACTTAGCTCAATGATGGCTAACAAATTGGGAGTCAAGATTACCCATTCCTTCAACCTCTACGATCCTAGTCTATTTGGATTTTTTAACTTTCAATAGTATTTATTATTATTAAGATAATAATATGCCCATATGTGTTTCAAAATACCTTCCTTGCAAAGCCATAGCAAAGGTCACAGGTGAATAACCACATGCAAAAATACTTTTGCAATAAGAGAGACAAGTAACTTGATAACCAACCTGTCAGCATAGTTCTATGTTTACTGGAGAATAAAATCATAAGTCCTAATTTAGTAGAAAAGGAAAGCCTTAGCTAGATTGGTTTTTCTTTTTTTAAAAAAAAAATATTTACATATTACATTAAATGAACAAAATTAGATCCTCCCTCTTGGAAGGAATCCAGAAAATGACCAACTGCAGACCTTCAGAAATCCTTTTATGCAGCAACTGGTGTGGAGTGCAACTCAAGTTTGACTTACAGATCATTTAAATTGATTACACGAAGGGGCAGTAGGACAATGGAGCCCTTTTGAAGAGCACCTACCTTCCTTTGGTGGCCGCTTGGCTTCTCGTGTGAGATTGCAGACCTGGGTGGTCTGCAGTTCCTGGGTGAGACAACCTTCTGTCTGCTCATTCAGCGGCAATACGACATTATTGAGCAACACCATGGAATGGTCATTTCCCCCTTCTTCTCCTAAATGCTGAGGGCAGGTGCATTTTGTATACATGATCCCACAGGACTCGGTTCTCCCATTCTCAGATTTCAAGCAGCTCTCCAGCCAAGTGCATAATACATGGCAACCAAACTGGCTTGGGCTCACCTTGTTCAAAACCAAAAATTCAAAGAAAGACTTTTTATCATCTTCCTTTTTGTATAATCCTATGAAATCAAAAGGGTAGACCCGACGTATCTGAATGAAATTCTTATCATATTGCAGAAATACAAAAGCATTCTTGGAATCACACAGCTGCATTATAGAATGATTATTCTTTAAGAGATCCTTAATTTTTTCATGAGAAAAATGATCAAACTGATAAGCCAGCAAGGAAAAATTAGAGCAAGTGAAGTCCTTTTTGGAAAATTTCAGGTAAATGCTATATTTGGTTGGATCTGGGTTTTCCAGCGTCCATGTGCAGTTGGTAAAGTTTTTGGGAAACATTTCACTTAGAGAATACGATCCATAAATGACCCCCTTCACCAGCGTTGAACACCAGAAGTCTTGGGCAGCATTAAATCCAAACATAACCAGGAGATAGGTGGAAAATATATAAATCAGCAAATTACGAACAGCCTTCATCCTATGTCATTTGGCCTGCAGAAGAGGAGAGGAAATCAAGAATGCAGGTCAAATGCTTCATGAAACTCAAATGTCTTCTAAAATTGCAGCCAGATATTTTCAGGATTCCATTTAGAATATATATGTAATTTCTCCCTTAAAAATAGTTTTAAATATATTATTTTAATTCAAGAAATTGTTGGATGCTGTGTGAATAGTGCCACCATGTGGTCAATTTGGCTGACTAATTTGATTTTCCAGATTTTTAAAAATAACGTTATTAACACAAATGTGTCTTTTTGTTTTGCACATGTTCAGGTTGGCAGGTTCTGATTATTATAATTACAAATTGTATCCGACAGATTACAATAGAAACTATTTTTATATAGATCTTCTATACAGTATTTTCATGCAATAAAGAGAAAAATTGAGAGCAACTATTGTTATTCGGCATCTTTTCTACTGTTATTGTCACTTTGAACAATTATTATGAATCACTGTCATAATTTTTAAAATGCACAATTTACTCTTTCCTATACTTTGAGCATTATCTTCTATATGATTGTTACTAGAATAGTAGATTAAGTACCGGTATATTAATATTTTTAAAAAAAATCTGAATAAATCATTTAATTCTGGGAAAAACTTTCTTCCATCAGTAGGAGCAAGTTACAATACTTTAAATACTGAAATATCTCTGAAATTCATTCCATGTGGAATACATGGATGGAATTTCCAATAGAAACTAAAGGGGCAACTTGCTTTCTTGAGATACAACTTCCCTCTTAAATAGACCCACATTGATGCTTTTTTTCAAATATGCGTGTTGGATAATAATGCCATCTCTTCTCTTATTCATTCTATCCTGGAAATAGCACATGCATTTTAATCCTCACAGTAGCTGCAATTTCTATGTATCTCTTTCTAAAGAAAGTGAATTGCAAATATATTTACTTACAGAACATTTAAGAAAAATCGTGTGTGAGAGAAGATATTTCCAGTAGTCATATTTGTGAAGTTGCTTATTTCTTTAGTTAATGGTGACCAGTTCTCTGTGATGTCAAATTAATACTTTTAAATGAATTAGTTAGCATTTTTTTATTATTTATGTAGTGACAACATATATACAGTTAATGAATGTTTTATATTAATTCCTCTTATTCTTTCCAGCTTTTTTATCTCCACTCTGAATGACCAGGCTAGCATCTCCCTCCCCCAATTGCGTAATGCTGAACAAATCAAGAGATTTTGAGCTTTCCAGATTATAAACCACAAACTCAAAACATGAACAGGAGGAAGCAAACAGCTTAGTTTTCTTTAAATCTGTAAGTTCCCGAAGAAAAATAATAGGGTAGGGAGCAGTGTGCATTGGAGAAAATATTTCCCCAAGAAATGACAATCCTTTTTCTCTTTGCTGAGCATTATAAGCAACAAATGGCTTCTTTGCAAAATGAGGCTGAAAGGATGAGAAGGAACTTGCTTATGAGCAAACCCTAGATATGAGCCTCTACTCTATAAATGTTGCCGGAGCACTTTGTGAGCACTGCAGCCCTATTATTATTTGCAAAGGTTTTGGCACTGAAAGACAATGTGGGATTAAAAGCATAATCTTGGGAAATGCATTAGTAAAGCACATCTATTTCAGAATGTGTAGTAAGTGTGTTGGTCTTATTTAGACATTTTATAAAAATCTGAGGAACTGCAGGAAGAGACTTCAGGAAAATGATTTCTTAAAAACAGTCAGAGCTTCCACTGGCTGGCTTGTGTTCTGTTAAGACTCTTATAATCCAATGGATATCATTTTGGCTTTCCTGTTTGATCAGGAAAAAGACCATTCTCCATCACTTACACAGGGGCAATCTTTTAAATACACCAAATACAGCAAAACATAATATTTGGGGAACTGATGCAGCAAATGCCAGTCATTTCAGAAGCAAGAATTTCATATGATTCAGATCATGAAATGGGGAAAGAGAAAGCTGTTTTAAAACCCCTGATTCTGGAGGACCTAAGATCCATGGGAACTCAGTTTCTTCCACTGAAAGACAATCTGCTTCTCTCTCTCTCTCTCTTGCCCCCACCCCAGGTGATACTAGTTTAATCAAACCTAGACGGCGCCATCACTCCACAGATTGGCTCCACCAAGGAAGAGCCACAGACCTCCCTGAAACTTCCCATTAACCTAAGCAATCCCCTTCTTTCTCTTCTTTCCCTGAAATCACCATGTCCATTCACATCCATGGAGGCAAGATTCCTCTTGCAGCTGGGCTATCAATCCCGATTACTTGTCCACTTGCCAAGGAGAGTTTTTCTAACTTTTAATAGCCCGGATGAAGAGGTTTTTGCAGGTTAAGGTTTGTGTGTCAAGTCCTATTACCTCACCTAGCCTTGCTTCCCAAACAAACAAACAAAAAAAACCCCTCCAAAAAAACAGGCTAAGCTTCCCACCCCACCACCCTAGCCTAACTGCCCCTACCACCTTCCCATTTTCCCGCACGACCCTTACCTTCCACTCCGAAAGCAGGCAGCTATGTCTCTAAGAAGATCTTAGCACCACCAGCACATGTCCCAAAAAGAGGCACGGAGACATTCCCCTTCTGGCGGAAGCATCGTTGCCCATTTTCCTCAGCTGGCATTCAAAATCAAAAGCAGAAGAGAGGTGGGGGCGGGATAAAAATTAAAATGCTGGGATTTTTTTGGAGGGGGAGGGGGGTTAGAGGCACTCGGTTCCGGCCAAAGCCGGATTATAGATTCTTCCAGATCTATAAAATCGAACCAAAGATAAAGTGAGGGAGGGAGGGAGGGAGGGGAAATTAAAAAAAAAACCCAAACCGGATTAAGATGGGGGACGGACACTGCAGGGGGAAAAAAGGGAAAGGGGTAAAACGGACTTGTTTTTTTTTTTTTTTTAACAGCAGCTCACTTGTTTTCTTTTACTTGAAAACAGTCTAAACCCTACAGCAGAGAAACCAGGCGAAAGGGGCGAACCAGAAGGCAAACTCAAAAGAGATCCACTTGCCCTACTGCAGATTTGTTGGCGGGCTTTGGCTCTTGGCTGTGGTAAGACCGCTTACTCCCTTTCCTCTCTTCGCCTCCCTTCTCTCTCTTCTTCTTCTTTTTCTCCTTCTCCTTCCTTCCTCCTCCGGCTCTCAAATACCTGAGCGAAGAGCCGCAACTGAGGAATGGGGGGAAATGAATCTCTCGCCCGCTCTTTCTTTTTTTTCTCCTTGGCCAAGGATGGCGAATAGCTGTTTCGAAGGGAAGAAGCAGGACTCCGTCGAAAGAAAAGAAGAGAGTGACGAAGGTCTGGGTGAAGCGCGGGAAGAGAGAGAGAGAGAGAGAGAGAGAGTTACTGTATCTCTATGCGTGCGGGTGAGTGCATGCGCGCCCGAGTTTGTATGTGAGTGCGTGCGGGTCAGTATGTGTGTCTGTGTGTGTGTGTGCGCTCGCGTGCGTGAGAGAAAATAGAACTGCTGGGAATGTGTGAGTGCGCTTTAGCGTGCGCCCGGGCGCTCGGCTTCCTCTCCAGTGGCTCTTCGTGAATGTGTGTGTCTGGGTCTGTGTGCGTGTGTGTGTGTGTGTGCGGTGTGTGTGTGTGTGTGCACGCGCGCGCTCGCTCCTTTCTTCGCTCTCTTCCCAATGGAGTGAGTGAACCCCGCGTTCTCCAGAACGCTGGCGCGCCTTTGCGCGCTCCCCAGGAATCTCTGCCAAACCTTCCTCTCACCACCACCCCTCCCCACCCACGGCTCTCCCGTTACAGCAGGGTTTTAAGCGCAACAACCCCCCCCCCGTGCGCGCGGGCGCTCTCTCTCTCTCCCTTCGGGGCTTCTCTCCCGCGCCTTTCGGCCAGGCGCGCGCGCGCGCACAGGAGGCGAGGGAGGGGGTGTCTGCTTTCGCGCGCGCCTCGCTTCTCCCTCTCAGGCTCCGGCAAAGTGGAGCCCGCCGCGGTGCGATTTTACACGTCACAGCTACTCAACCCTAAGCACGTTTTCCTTCCCTCCCCACAGCAAACCTCTCTCTCTCTCTCTCTCTCTCTCTCCCCCCCCCTTGCGTCTGGGAGGTTTTTCCAAAATCAGTTCCCACACCGCTGTGTGGCCGGGTGCGACCGAACCTCAGAGGCTGGGCAAGAGAAGGAGAGCGCGCGCGGAGGAGAGGGGGGTGAGGGTGGTGAGTGGTGGTGGGGAGACGAAGAGGCAGCGCAGGCATCGATCTCTTTTTTTCCCCACCTTCCCTTCCTCCTCAACGCCCCCACCCCCCAAAAAAAATACATGGGGGGGGGAAATCCTCCCGCCCTTGGTCTTGGCTCTTTTGAGTACTGCCCTCTCTGTCGCAGCCCCGAGAGCGATCGGTTCGCCACGGCGAAGCAGGTTTCAGTGATCTGGAGCTCCGTGGAGAAGGAAAAAAAAACAACGCGACAAATAAAGAAATAAAATACTCGTCCCTTCCCGTTCCTCTCTGCCTTCCCACAGACGTTAAATGTTAAGGGAAAGAGAGAGAGTGAGAGACAGGTAGGCTAAAAAGAGGAAAGGAAGCCGGAATCGCTGGAGTCCAAAAGCGCTTGCTTGTTGCAGGCTGATCGCATCTCTCCTTGGCCGTAAACCCCGATTTTAAACCCTAGATTTGGGGCAAAGCACAAAGTGTTTAATTTACAGCCAGACGGAGAAAATGGCCATTGTTCCCGTTTGAGAAAAGGCGGCACTTTGAAAGCGGAGACCTGTGATGGTGTTTTGTTGTTTTCGTCGATTTCTTCGCGGAGATAGAAGCTTGCCTGCTTTCGTCTCTTTGTCGCGATAGGGGAATGCCTGATGGCGTAAAGATGTAGCCAGATGTTCGATTTGTCTGGCTGCTTTTTTTTTTTAACAACTACTATTCTTCCTCCCTCCCCCATCTATCCGCCCCACTGGGATATTTTAACACCGATGACAGAAAACTGAATGGCCATTTGAAAGTAAGATTAGCCTGTCCGGAATAATTCTTGAAAGCAAGAGAGACGCAGCTGAATGACAATAGGCACAAACGGACTTTCTTTAAAAAAAAAAAAAAAAAAAATCGGAACTGCACTGCAGAAGAAAGGGAAGGCAGGTCAGCGGTGTTATTGAACCTTGAGATTTGTTGATTGAATTCAAGGAACCCATAGGAGTGCCAAATAGAGTCTCTCTCTCTCTCTCTCTCTCTCTCTCTCTCTCTCTCTCTCTCCTCCCCCTCCCTCTCCCTCTCTGCATGCATAACCAGAGAAATGGAAAACTTCAAAGAATAAATACCAAGGATTTTATTCCAAGGATGGGGATGATGTAGTCAGAAGAATGTGATGGGGATATCCAGAATACAGCTGTTAGTATCCATATCAATTTTTTTTGATCTGAAATGGAGCCCATTGAAAGGTAAAATGATAGGCTCGCAGCGAGTAAGGCTTTGCGAGGAGTGGCAAATGAATGATGAAAACACTTGATGGTAAGAAGGGATCTTGTCCAGAATGGAGTGTCAATGTGATGACAAAGTAGCAAGCTACTGGAAAAGAATGGGCAGTAATTTGACAGTGAAATAATAGTATTTAGATTACAGTGATAGGTGCTGTAGCCCAATGTGACACAACAAAATGGTTATTCCAAATGGGAGGTGACAATAAGCATACTTTGTGGCCATGAGACAGCTGGGACTGGGCAGACCTCTGCCAATGGAATGACAGTCACCATCATGGCTTAATAAAGTTTTGGACCCAGAGCAGAGTACAGTGCTATGACTGCTGAGCAAACTGGTGGAAGAATAAGGCTAAATGGTAACGGGCTGATATGGAATTAACACACCACAATTATTCAGAGGCAGCTCTAGGAAAAAGGGTGAATGATTCCAAGCATTCAATTCACTAAGGTGAGTTGAAAGAGTAAGTGGAGGTTACTGACAGCACCAAATGACAAAAGGAAGAGAATGCACTTAATGTCAAGGAATCCCTTGAAAAGCTGGGAGGAGATGGATTGATACTGAGAAAATAATAGCAATTGGCAGTAAGAATTGGGATGAATGATAGGATGGAGGAGATCACTGAACATATGTCACCTAGGTTGGCCTTTGAGGAAGAAATTTAGAAATTGGAGGAGTTGATTAAAATGCCTGAGGAACAAATTAATGGGATAATCTTATAAATGCATCATGGAGTTAAAGGGGTCTTCTTCCAAATGTTACTGGGAATGAATGAAATACTATGGGGTGCTATAAAAACCAATCATCATTTTAATGACTAACGGGAAATGTAAGTCTTTTGGAAAGCATTGATGTCAAGGACATGGTAGAATGAGAAAACGAACTATAAGGAATTGATAGAATTATTCAATGGATTTATAAAGACATGAAAAGGTAATAAAAATATCTTGGGCATAAATTGGAGACTGATGAGAAGATAACATTTGACAGAAAAGATAGATCTCACTGGAGGAGACAAAATGAAACTCATGGGAAATGTGCATATGTGTGAGAGAGATGTGTGCCTAAGAGGAGGTAGAATTGATGGATATTTTGTAAAAAGAAATGTACAAGGAAATTGTATATGTCATATTGAGCTACAAAAGGGATAAATTAATAAGCCATTATGATTACCACTGATAATCAATGTAGATTTCATGAAAGATAAAAGACAGGTTCTTCCTTTTTGATACTTCCCAGATACATTGGGACAATTCTAAGAATTTCCTTCATGTGTTCCAATTGAAATTGTTTCAACATCTCTGATGGGAGGTACATTGGAAAGTTGTATAAAAGGAATGCAGCCTAAATACACTTACCACAGATTGGTGAACAAAAGTTAATACACAAGTCAGCATTAGTACTATCTGGCATAAACGGTACAACATTTGCTCATGTTCATCTGACACAGAAAATCTGTTATTATACTAACAAAACTTCTAAACATCATCTAGAGAATAAAGAAGAACATGAAAATAGGAAACAAAATCTGATTTACAAAAACATAAATTCTTTATTAAAGTACTGGAGTTTATTAATTTTAATGAACATTTTCCCCTTCCTCCAGAATTTCAGGACATATCATAATATTCTCCTTAACATGTTATCATCCTAATACCGTGTTTCCCTGAAAATAAGACCTCCCCAGATAATAAGCCCAATCGGACTTTTGAGCACATGTGCTGAAATAACCCCCCCTCCAAAATAAGCCCTCCCCGAAAATATTTGAATGCATGTGCAGCCGGTCTGGTTAGGGTTAGGGAGACAGAGCTGAAAATCAGGTAAGACAGCAAGAGGAGCCCCATCTTGCTCCATGCGCCCCAAAATAATAAGATCTACCTGAAAATAAAGCCAAGCACTTATTTCGGGGTTCAAAAAAATATAAGACAGGGTCTTATTTTTGGGAAAACACGGTAGTTCAGTGAGATATTTTGGCCAAGAGATAATGAATGTTTCATGTGCTTCAGTCTAAATTTGTATCTATTATTTTATTTAGGAATCTGTTGCTGTGTAAACAAATGCACTTTATAAATAAATGAGAAGATGTTATAAATCCCTAGTTGTTTTTCTTTTATTCTTCCATTATTTTTTACACAAGGCATTTGTTCTTTGGGAAGCAACATTTCATGTTCTTCATAGAGACACTTTTAATGGAGACATAATTTCATGCAATTTTGTCTGAATTGATACATAATGCTAATCCAGAATTTAATTGAAAGAGTCAAAGCGTAGCCTTAATTGTGAATCAAGTGTCTGCATCATTCCATTATTTTCCATGTTTGGCTTTCTACCTGGCAGAGCATTTTTCTATCAGCCTTCCCATTTGAATAGACTACTAGGATAGGACCATTGGGTTCTTTTAAATCAGGTCCCCAACCCCTGGGCCACGGCCAGTGGTGAAATCCATTTTTTTATTACAGTTCTGTGGGCGTGGCTTGATGGGCATGGTGTGGCTTGGTGGGCGTGGCTTGGTGGGCATGTAGGGGAAGGATACTGCAAAATCTCCATTTCCACCCGTCTCCAAGGGAAGGGCACTGCAAAATCTCCATTTCCATCCCACTCCAGAGGAAGGATACTGCAATATCCCCATTCCCTCCCTACTCCTGGGGGAAGGCTATTGCAAAATCTCCATTCCCACTGCACTCTGGAGCCAGCCAGAGGTGGTATTTGCCAGTTCTCCGAACTGCTCCAAATTTCCACTACCGGTTCTCCAGAACCTGTCAGAATATACTGGATTTCACCCTTGGCCATGGCCCAGTACCAGGCTGTCAGCTGTTAAAACCAAGCCTGCCCAAAACATCAGGCAAGCACATGTGCATCCCCCTGGCACAAGCAGTGGCAAGCATGTGCACATGTGCTCCATTTACACGCACTTGCCTACTGCTTGCACAGAACCATCTCCTCTCCTTCCTCGCCCCAGTTCGCAAAGCCAAAAAGGTTGGGGAACTGTTTTAACTCATGGCATTTAACTGCCACTCACGCTTTTTTTTTCTGTTCTTGCTTGTTTTCAATGATTATGCAGATATATAAATTATTATAAGTGGGCATTTGGCCATCTATAGTTTGGTTAGAATCTCCCTTTTACAGCCTTCCTATTTAGTTCAGGTTGGCTGAAGTTAAGCAACGGAAGAAAACAATGTAGGCTGGAGTGAGGGAAAGGAAGTAATAACTGTGAGCATGGACATATTAGATTTCTTGAAAATCAGCCTATAGGTGTTTCACTTTTTCTTCTTTCTTGTTATTTCTCCATTAGGTGCCATGTGTTGAAATGTTCATCAGTAACTTCTTTTTTGGAGAAGTTAAAAAGCCACTTAGAATAAGAGTTGTTTTGTTGCTTGTTACTTGTTCTTTTTGCTAAATTTACACAGATAACCTAATATTTAAAGGGGGCTTTGCTAAATCTAGGAGTGCCACCACTTTAAATTTAATTGGCTAGCTGCAAGATGTACTTTATTGGGGTGGGGGAAGGGATCAGGAAAAACTACATTAATATACTGGAGAATGTACAAGCCAATTATTTTAGAAACCATGGGATTCTATTATATATTATCTATTCTATATTTTTAAGGATATTGTTGCAGTTACACACGCTGAGTAATTACTTTTCGCATAGGGTACCAAAGAGGATAATATCTTCACTGTTCCTGAGTAGATATAAATTTAAAGATGTAAAAGTAGACGGCATCTGCTGATGTAAGTGAACAATAAGATCTGCTCACTAGGAATTCCACTGACTTTCACTGATGAACAAATTCCATACAAAGTGTTACTTATGTGTAACATATAATTTATTGTATGGACAGTTGGCAGAGTCACATTTACTATATCTCTGATCAGCTGCCACAAAATTCTTTTGTCTTTAGAATTCTCGTTTCCCCCAAAATTTTTAAAACAATATACTATTATTGGCAATATTTAGGTTGTCCAATGCATTGCATTGAGGAAATTTGCATTGCCAGCTTGCATAGTAGTAGAATAACTATACAATGCATTTTTTAATTTGTTATCATCATCACTTTTATATTGCACTTTTCCACTAAAACTGAAGAGAAAGGGTGCTGGGGTTCTCACTTGATCTTCACAATAGAGGTTGGCCTCAGAAGTAATCACTATTTCCAAATCATCTATTATCTCCATAATTGAAGTGGACTAAAACTAGGATGGGAGTGTACCAGCGGTGAAATTCTCTGAAATCTGCTACCGGTTGTATGAGTCTGCTACCAAGTGAGTGCTTTGTGTGCACATAAGCACCTGAGGTGCGCCCACACAGCACTAGAAAAGGAAAATTTTGAAGCCTTCCAAGTCTGCAAAGGTAAGTAGAACAGCGAGGGGGGGGGAACCCGCTGTGCCACGCAATTTAAATTAGCTAGAAAGCAGGAAATCTGATGATTCTACCTAATATAAATCATGTGTCACAGCTGATTGTCACCCAGCTGATCGTTGGAAATTCTCCCGAACCAGTAGCATTTTTTACTACCAGTTCAGGAGAACCAATCTGAACCGGTAGCATTTCACCCCTGGAGTGCACCATCATAGCTGTTATTAAATCACATGAGTAACCTATATGGTGTAATGATGAAGATATAAGAATAGGAGTGTGAAATTCACCTTAACCATGGAAACTCATTGGGGGACTCTTGATCAATCACTATTTCTTTCAGCCCAACTTATCTCACAGAGATAGTCTTGTGGGGAAAAATAGGAGGACAGAGCAGTATGTATGGCACCTTGACACCCTGTTAAAAAAGTCAGGATATAATCAAACACATGAATATTGAGTTATGAACAAGGCATTTAATAATGTCTTCCTCAGCCATCATAACTTACTGTGACACCATAGTACAGTTGATGATATTACATTAGTTTTTATTTTAAAACATGCCATCAGACACATTGCTGTGATTAGGGGTACTTATAGCATTGCTTTTATTTTACATGAATGAACAACTTCTCCACCCATCCTTTCACTGCAACTTTTTAAGAACTGCTGGAAAAATGAATGCACTGTATATATAGTGAAATCTTAGATAAAGTAACACCGAGAAGAATGGCTCTTTGAATGCTGAGCAAGAAATAATGATCTTGGAATAAATACTTCAGATGATAGATATTGCAAAGAATATGTACAAATAGAAACCTTAATATGAAAGAAACCTTAATAGTAAACTATGAAAAATGAAAACATCTAAACATTTTATGTATGCTTCATTTTAGCAACTCTTTAAAGGCTATTACGTTAACAAATGTAGGTGCTTCATATTAGCTCCCCCACTTTTTTTTTTTAATATAATGGTAGCTAAGTAGCCCTGTACATAGTTTGAATCAACTACCATGTTTCTTAGTAATCTCCTACTGGTTTGTGACAGGTTAATTTGCCACAATTTTAAATTAATTACAAGGTCTAGGTTTTTTTTTCTTCATTCTAGGTAAATTTTGTATCAGTGAAATATGATAAGTTGTATCTGAAATGACCTATTTAATTCAGCCTACAAAACCAGTAACAACCTAGAGCCGTCCTTCGCAATTGCAGCTCCTGGCAATATATATAAACTATATTACAACCTTGTAACTTTCATTAAGAGGTTGGCTTTGAAAGCTTCTCTGCATTTCTAAGGGGCTCTTCAGCAGAAATCAATTAATGATTAATGATTAAACGGCAGAGCCTGATGATGATGATAATGATGATGATGATGGGAGTCTGCAACAAAATGTCATAACATCTCTAGCATATTATAAGCTATAAGAAGATCAAGCAGGACATTTCCTCTCTTGCCAATGAATTTTCGGTTTTCTTCTCCCACTGACGTTTTGTGATGGTTATATGGAACGACCTTGGCAGATTGGAGAAAGCGCTACAGCCAGGGGAATAGTCAGATAAGAGGCTTTTAGCCTGCAGCAGGGATGAGGGCATTGTTTATATCTCAGGAGGGACCCTCCCCATTTTCCTGGGCTGCAAAAGGCGAAGGGGGAGAAATGTATTTTCAGACTTGCAAGATTCTGTTAATGTAACTTTATAATAAAATAAAATTAGTTCATCAGGGTGTGCTTCCTGTCTGTCTGTCTATCTCACAAGGCTGATATGTCTTGCCCCAGAAGCAGAAACCGAGACTGAGACCAAGGGGGAAGAAAGAGAAAAGGATGGGGCGGAGGGCCAACCCTTGTTAGCCACTTTCCTGATTTCCCTCTTGAAAGTTGCTGCATTTTATGCCTTCCTTCAGGGAAACTGGTACTCTTTCTATGGGAGAAATGCATTTTCCTATTGATTTTCAAAAAAATTTCCAAAAAAATTGGTGGTCCTCAAGTTATGACCTTCAGTTAGGACCATCATTTCCATTGCTAAGCAAAGCAATTGTTAAGTGAGTCATGCCAAATTTTACTATCTAATAAATAGGTGACATGATAGCAGTCTTCCAATATCTAACAGGCTGCCACAAAGAAGAAGGGGTCAACTTATTTTCCAAAGCACCTGAGGGCAGGACAAGAAGCAATGGATGGAAACTAATTAGGGAGAGAAGCAACCTAGAACTAAGGGGAAATTTCCTGAGAGTGAGAACAATCAATCAGTGGAACGACTTGCCTTTAGAAGTTGTGGGTGCTCCATCACTGGAGGTTTTTAAGAAGAGATTGGTTAGTCATTTGTCCAGAACAGTACAAGTCTCCTGCTTGAGCAGAAAGTTGGACAAAGACCTTTGAGGTCCATTCCAACTCTTCTTGTGTTAATATAGCATTCTTGCTGTTCAGTTCTGAACTGTTCTTTTGAGAAGTGGGAAAGGATCATCCATAGATGCTTTTTTATTTAAAGCTGTGTTAAGCTCCAATTTTCCTGGGGACGTAGGTTTGTTCTGTGTTTATTTTTATTGCCTCAATTTTAGCCCCAGTCCTGTAAGCCTCTCCACTAGAGGCCATTTCTTCATAAGCAATTTATTATATCTTCTGGCACAACTCGGCCATCCCTATGGAAATATAAAGTTGGCTCTCATGACCACTACTACAGCACAATAGTTGGATGAAGCTAGAAGGCTCTCTAAAGTGAGATTGCTGTTACAGAGAGTAAATAATTATCTACTTTTTTTAAAAAAAAAATCATACATAGAGGAGTTTTTATCAGGACAACCACTTCCACATAAGGATTTTATGACAGTTAAAATCCATCTCTGAACATCTGTGTTCCAACAATGTTATAAAGCAGGGGTCTCCAACCTTGGCAACTTTAAGCCTGGAGGAGTTGAAGTCCTCCAGGCTTAAAGTTGCCAAGGTTGGAGACCCCCGTTATAAAGGCAAGTAATATCTCTGACTCAGCCACAAAATATTTAAAAGCCAGAAAACCTATCATTTTCTTTATAGCAATGGAACTCCAAGTTTATAAGGATACTGTTTTCCCATTTGTAGAAATATTTATTTCAATCCTGCTTTCTGGACTTCAGAAGATTTAAATATTTCATAGGAAAGTGGGTTTGACAGCTTTGCAGTTCCATCCTCCCTCCCCAAAGGATCTGTTAAGATTTTAAAATGGATCATTTTAAGAGATTGGGGAATAAAAGAGTTTGAGAGATTGGGGAATAAAAAAAATACCCCCGAGTCCCATGATTATTACACAGATATTCTTGCTTTGAAATCATTGCATTTTAAAACAAATTTTGACTGGACTGTTGCAGCACTAAATTTCTGGATCCATCCCTGCATGTATATGGTACCAACATTTGAAATTCGTATGAAATATATATGTATGATGAATGTATATGTATATGAATGTATGAATGTATATGAAATGTATTTGTATGAAATGTATATGGTACCAACATTTGAAATCATGTATATGGTACCAACATTTGAAATTTAGTATTTATTATTTCCATATGAAATGAAATGGGTGGTTTTCATAAAACTGCCAAAAATGGGCGGTGGAAAACCCAGTTTTGAGGCATAAGATATATAAATTTGAAATATAAGTGATTAGGGTGCTTTCTAGGGCTGTACAAAGAATTCTAAAAAGCGTAACATTCAAGAGTGAAAACAAAGCAAATTATTTTTCAATCATTAAAGTAGTCATTTCTTTGCAAGATTTGCAAGGTTGCATTTAAAGTTATTTTGGCCTGTTTGTTCTGTTTTCTTTCCCAGGTAAGGAAAGTGCTCCATACTAAGCTTTTCTGGAAGTTTTACATGCTTGTAATGCTTCTTGCCTTGGCAACTTTGCTTTTCTACAGAAACAGTGCCATTTCATTAAGCAACCACACATTGCTCTGCTGTTACAGTATTTAGGTTTGCACTTCCAGAAAAGTGTGAGTGTAAGACACTGCTAAATAGATATCTAAGAAGATGCTAAACAGAGAACTAAGAAGAATCTTATTACCCCTAGGCTTTGATGAAACATCAGCACAAAGCAATGCACATAATCTACTTAAAGTTACACAATTTTAAATACAAATGAGTACCCATTGACTAGAAGGAACTTTGGGTGGCACGTTCCTCAAATCTCCCTAGGGAGAGTCAAGTAGTATTCTTTCACTCATTGAAGGATAAGTGAAATAGGGAGGGAATAATTCTGCTCACTGCAGCCATGTGCACTATCTACATCTATTACAGAGAATTTAATCAACCTTGTGGGGAGAAAGCTGGTCATTACAGTGCTGTACTTGGATGTCTTACAAATACCCTTTTATGGTAGCTGGAATCTACCATCTGTTAGATTAGGAATCTGTTAGATTTCAGGTAACAGAGCAGAAAAGAATAACAGAGGGGACCTTGGAGGTCTTCTAGTCCAACCACCTGCTCAAGCAGCAGACCATTCCAGACAAGTGGCTGTCCAGTCTCTTCTTAAAACCTCCAGTGATGGAGCAACTTGGTATGTGCTTATCTAGAACAGTAAAATCAATAGAAATCAGGTTGTCAGCCTCCGCTTTTATATTACTTGCTTGCTACGGCTGCCATTGAAATGGGGGGAGGGGGGAGCTGTCTGGGTAGTTGGGAGGGGGGAAGTGAGCTGGTGGAGTAAATTGGAGAAAGTTTTCCTCAGCGTTTCTCTGCAGCTGGGAGGTGCACTGATAACCAGTCAAAGTCAACAGTCCTGGCATACCAGAAGGATGGAGCCATCGGAAGCTTCACCCCACATGATCCCTTGGGAGGATGTGGATTGGATAATCCTGACTGGACCATTGGGGGGAGGGTTTTAAGGATGCTTTCTATATGTGATTTTCACGCCTATTGCCTCAGACCTTGCTTTTCTTTGGTTGCATTCAGTTCATACTCAGTAAAAGTACCTTTCTCTATGAAAATGGAGTCGGGGTTTTTCTTTCTTGAGTAGTGAAAGGAGGCATACCTGACACAGGTAGGGATAGTGATTATAACACCAGGCTAGAAATCAAAAGACTGAGAGTTCTTGTGCTGCCTTTAATGTACAGTCACTCACTCTCAACCCTAAGAAGCAGGCAGGGGCAAAACACTTCCAAAACTCTTGTGAAGAAAACTTCAGGAACTTTTCCATAGAGTCACCAGAAGTCAATACTAGCTTGAACTCTCTCTCTCTCTCTCCCTCCCTCCCTCCCTCCCTCCCCACACAGATATCATACTGCACACACACACACATTGAACTGAGAGTTAAAACGGTTCAAGTAAGTCTGAATGATTTAATGGGCCTTAATTCTGAGTTGCATAGAATCAGATTTATCCGATATGTTGTATTGCAGAAGAGAACTGGGAGCTCTTCAGGTTCTGCTGAATCACAACTTTTAGCAGTCACTGCCACCATAGACAATGATGAGGAATGCTGGGAGTTATAATTCAGCAATTTATTAGAAGCCCATACCTCTGGTGGTGGGGGTAACTTTTGGAACTAAAATCAGGAGGGAAGAGTCATCAGGCTCACTAGACTATCATTCAGCCTATGTGATTTCCAAGGCTGCTCCAAGAATCATACTGAATAATCATGAACCCCATCCTGACCTTTTAGGAAGAAAGGTAGGATACAAACAAATAAAATGCAAATAAAATCTGAGCTTTAAGACATAGATTTTCTTTCTGCTATATTCTGGAACCCAATCCCTGCAACCGAACATACAGAAGTAATGATTTAATTGGACTACTCAGGATAAAGGGGCTTTTAACTGCCCATACAGTATGTTGGGAGCAACATCACAGTCCATAGAAAGAATGTGTGAATATAGTGATTTTACAATTCCATTGCCATATGGTAGATCTTTCTTCCCTGCAAAGAAAAGGCATGCATTCAAAAGGGAATTGAAGGCAAGTCTCAAAATCCTGAGTAGGAACTGATAGTGAGCCTGACCTCTACAAAATAAAGGGGTGTGTGTGTGTGTGTGTGTGTGTGTGTGTGTGAGAGAGAGAGAGAGAGAGAGAGAGAGAGAGAGAGAGAGATTAGATGGGAATAGGAAAGAGGAGAAGAGGAACTAAGTAAGCATTTCTGATACAGAGCTGGTTTGGTGTAGTGATTATGGCAGGAACCAGGTGGCACGAAACTTAGGCACGAAACTAGTTTGGTGACCTTTAGGCAAATCACTTTCTCTTGGCCCTATGAAGGAGGCAATGCAAACCACTTCTGAAAAACCTTGCCAAGAAAACTGCAGGAATTTATCCAGGCAGTCTCTGAGATTTGAACATAATGGAACAGAGGAAAAATACTGTATATATTTTCTAGTTCAATGTAGAAAACACCATTGAATGCTAAATATTTAGCTACTATAGGCCCTGTTTTGGGCAGAATGGGACAAGAGCCTCAAGCAGCTCTTGTGGGGTTATGAAAAAACATCATTTAAAAATAAAAGTGAATTTACTTATATTTTTAATAACCAGAGAAAGTCAGGTATTTTTAAGGTTTTCTTATCAGGTAGCAAAATAATTTCGCTGACCTTAGGTTCAGGCTCTTTGACTTGAGGGAAATGTCTCATCTGCTGCTTTGCTTCAGGCAGAAAAATATCTTGGACCAGATCTTGCAATATTCACACTAAAAGTAGCCATTCATTTTTTGGAGTGATCAGAATGAGCTGGCAGCATCTCTTCTTGCTACATAGTATTTGTGTTTATTGTGCCCAATACAGTATTTATGTTCTGAGACATTATGAGCGTTCTCTACTGAACATTCTTTTGGTGTGATGTTTCTTGGAGAAATTCACTGAAGGGCAATCATCCCAAGCCAAGTGACATTATTTCACATTACAATCTTGATTTATCTTGGTTGTCAAGAACAGGAAAAAGGACTGGAATCAGTATACAAATGATACTCCAAGAAGAATTTTTTAGGTTTAAAATGTTTTCAGTGAAAAAAAACTTAATGTATTTTTCTTTCATATTGAAAGGGACAAGAAATACTGAAATGCTTTAAAATATTTTTTAAAAATGTTCTTGCTATTAAATGGAAAACTAAATATTTCACCCTCATTTTTAAGAAAAATAAGCCTTGTTGATTTTGTTGCAGTAATGAGTACTAGCATACTGGGAAATTAAATCATTAAAAACTTCCTTAGCTTTTTAAGCCTGGAAAAGTTTCATGTTGCACTCATCTTCATGCTTCAAAAATCTGATTTATGCTCTGTCCTCCTCTTCCTCCTCCCCTGCCTCCTGCCTTCTAAAACTCAAGCACAGCATTTTTACATTTATTTCACTACAAATGTTGCAATTATTGAATCTATAAATTTTATGAGAATTAATAACTGAATTATAATGAGATTGCTTCTTTTTTATAACACGTTTCATCCTTGAAAATTTTTCAGCGATGTCTTATTTAGCCTCCCTGCCCTAGCAGTATACATTTCTAAGTTGAGTGTGCAGCCAATGACCAGATATATAAATGTCTGAAAATGGAAAAAAGGACCAAAGGGGAAAAATGGTATTTGTCATTTGAGTTCATCACTAATATCGGATTTTGAAATACTATAAAATTTAATATGATGTTGCATTCAATGATTTAGGTACATATGACAATAAAACTAAAATGACTTATAAAATGACTTGTTGAGATTTAAATTCCTCAACTGGCCATTGAGAAACAGTCTTTATTAATGGCCATTTCAAAATTTCTAGACTGGAATTTTTTGCCATCGATTTTGTCATTTGAGCTACTGTAATTGTTGCTGAAGCAGATTTTAATATGGGACTGATATAATTTTATTTGATGTTTCAATTGTATTTTTGTGACTTTGTATTTGTTATTGTATTTTTGTGGCTTTGTCCGTATTTGTTATTAAGACCCACTGATGTCTTGGTGGAAAGAAGGAAAAAAATCATGCAATAAATAAAACAATTAGGAATTTGTATATAAACGTGACTAAGGACTTACAGGAATTACTTTCATGTATAGCTTTTATGTTAACACCTATTTCGATATTTCATATTTTTTAATTTAGTTCTGATCTTCATTAAACAAAACTAAGGTTGAGTGATGAAAATGAATACATAGAAACAGGGCACTATCTAATACTATAATACTACTTGCAGTAGTACACATAACATAGTTTAAATACTTTCTAATATTGCTATATTTTGACTTTTTTCTAGATGAGAGAATAATACTCTTTAAATAAGTTTCAAAATTCAGTGTTGAAATAGATTAGGATGTTTAAAGGAAATGCAGAATAATTGTTTCTTTATTTTCTTCTTTCAAGTGACTTTTGCTTTCTTTGGACACTGGGGTTATGCTGTTGAACATGTTTTGTTTGGAGGTTGTTCAGTAACATCAACTAATCAATGAATGAAATGCAATTATATTACCTATTCCACAATCAATCATTTCTAGCACTCAAGGTGCATTTTCAGAATAACTTCTTGACCTTCCTTCCTTCCTTCCTTCCTTCCTTCCTTCCTTCCTTCCTTCCTTCCTGGGATGAAATTCAGCAGGTTCTAACAGGAACTAGTAGCAGAAATTTTGAGTAGTTTGGAGAACCAGCAAGTACCACCTCTGGCTGGCTCAGAGTGGTGTGGGAATGGAGATTTTGCAATATCCTTCCCCCAGAGTGGGGAGGGAATGGAGATTTTGCAGTATCCTCCCCCTGCCACGCCCACCAAGCCATTCCCACAGAACCAGTAGGGAAAATTTTTGAATTTCACCCCTGCTTGCTTGCTTCCTTGCTTCCTTCTTTCCTGACCTATTGTATTAAGGTACCAGGAAATAAATTCTCATCCCATTCAATACAATACATTATATAGAAAACTCAGTCTCCTTCTCTCAGTTCAGCTGCTATCAGAAGCTGGAAATAAATAGTTTACACTCAGTAGATGGATGACATGGCCTTAAATCTGTCCCTTATTGACTAAAGAACAGTTCTACAGAGAAGAATAACATAAAATGGAGGGCACTGTTTTCCTGTTCATTTTCTAAATGCACCCAAATCTTCTTTATATTAAGATTTTTTTAAAAAAAAAAAACCCACCTTTTCCTCTGATATTATTCATATTCTGTAAAATGTTGACTGGTCATTAATCAACCTGAAGTATAATGAATAAAATCTCTCCCTAAAACTCTCCTCTGTGAGTTTGGCTCACTTCTACAAAACCTGAGGAAAATACTGAATCCTGCTTATTTCTTTCTTCATGAACTGTATAGGTTCAGGAAGTGATGTTAGTCTACTGATAGAATTTTTGTAATCCCAAGGCATAAATATATTAGAAGAGATGGAAAAGAAAAGAAAAAAAAACTTTTTCTATAATTAAAATCATCTGATTCTAAAATTCACATTACATAATATGGATATGAGACTTAATGAGCACTGCCTGAGGACAGCAATGAGCAACTTTCATTGGCACAAATTTGCATAGATTGGCAGCTACCAAAGGAATAGAAGTAGTCCTCATTTAGTGACCGCAATTGGGACTGGCAATTTATTCATTAAATGAAGCAGTAGCTAAGTGACACTGCTCCTGTGCTTATGATCCTACTCCAGCTGTCTTTTGCTTTACAGAACTGCAAAGGTCGGAAATGCAACAATTAGTTGTAGTTAACTTTTTCATCCTCATCATAACTGCACATGACCACTGAACAGGGCAGTGTTTAAGCAAAGACTACCTGTTTCTTTCATTGCCCTTGAATTGCATACTACTACTTTTCCTCTTCTCTCTTCCTTTACAATAATACCCTGGTTTGACACCATCCTGATCAGTGGTGGGATTCAAATTTTTTTACTACTGGTTCTGTGGGTGTGGCTTGTTAGGCGTGGCAGGGGAAGGATACTGTAAAATCCCCATTCCCACCCCACTCCAGGAGAAGGATACTGCAAAATATCCACTCCCACCGCACTCCAGGGGAAAGTTGCTGTAAAATCCCCATTTCCTCCTGATCAGCTGGGACTTGGGAGGCAGAGAATAGAGGGGGGTGGGGCAAGTCAGAGGTGGCATTACTGGTTCTCCGAACTACTCAAAATTTCTGCTACCGGTTCTTCAGAACTGGTCAGAACCTGCTGAAACCCACCTCTGATCCTGATGATCTCAAGCAACATCGCCATGACATCCAAAATGGAAAAATGATTGTTTTATTGTCGCTTTACTAATCAGGTTTAAGGTGGCTAGGGTTGGAGTGTTTATGAAAGGAAGGATAAGAGAGAACAGGGTTGTTCCATATTAATATTCTAATGCAGTGCTTTGAATTAGCATTGTATCAAATGTTGATTAGGACAATATGTTGGCTTATAGATCAATCATGCTTTGCAGCAATGTACTCCTAAATACGTAGAAAAACTGGAAAATTGACATGAGATCAAATTTGTAACCCAGTCTTCATGTGCCAAGTCACCTGTGTAATTCATTTCAAGCTTTTCCTGCAATCTATTAATGTATAAAGAACAGAAATACTAATATATTGGCTATCAGACACCAGAGAAAACAGCAAGTTCTTCATTGTCTCCTGTCCCTGATTATTGTTTTCACTTTCCATTTTACAAGAATATCCATCTTCCATAAAATGATAAATATTATTTTGGGTGGATAATGGTGTCATATGTGCCTGTATGTATTTTTCTAGAAATTTATCTCTCCCCAGAAGCAATTATTTTAGCATTACTCGTGTCAAAGCTGTTTAAACAGACTGATTCTTTAAAAGTTGGCAACACTTGTTTGAGTTCTCATGCAAATGAAATCACACTGAATTTTAAATGGGATCACCATAATGATGCACTTTCTGTTCTTCCCATTTTTGTCTTTCAGCATGTACCTTTAGAATTTGCCATTGCATTTAAAAACTTTTTTATTTCAGAAAGATTGCAGAACCCAAGTGTTCCTAGTTTTAGTCATTTTAAATGTCTTTGTTTTCAAAGATTTGCAGTTATTGTGGATTCATCTGTACAGAGATGACGACAGTTTTGATGAGTAAATTTAAAATGACCAACATTTCATTATTTATCATATCATACATATATCCCATCACAATCACATATAGGGTTGTTGGTAGCTCAAAAAACAATAGCAAACCCAACAGTCAAAAATGAGCACACCTCCATTCCAAGAGCAAGTGAAAGAGACCAAACCTGATGAAGAGTAGCCCAAATTTTCCCAACCGATTCAGATGTTTTAGAGTTCCCAGAAGTTTAGTTTAGTTTAGATTTGTATACCGCCCTACTCCCGAAGGACTCAGGGCGGTGAACAGCCAAACAATAAAATACATAGATACAAAAAAATTAAAAACCAGATTAAATCAAATTAAATCATTTTGGCCCAGACAGATTAAAACACCCCAATAATTTAAAAACAGATTAAAATTTACATATTAAAAAGAGGGAAGAGATTAGGCCAAGCCCGCCTAATGGAATAAAAAGGTCTTCACAGCGCGGCAGAAGGTGCGCAGATCCGGAATCCTCCGTATCTCCAGGGGGAGCTCATTCCAGACGGTAGGTGTCCCCACAGAGAAGGCTCTCCCCCCTAGGGGCCGCCAGTCAACACTGTTTGGCTGATGGCACCCGGAGGAGTCCCTGTCTATGAGTTGGAATGAATATGGTGCTAGGAATTCTGGGAACAGAAATCCAGAATATTAAGAACCCAGAAAAAGAGGCAACTACAATAACATTATGGGAACATGAGATCTTAGAATGGGGCTGGCTATTTGTTCTGTTCACCAGAGCTGTTCTGTGGTCCAAATTTTTTCTCTTCCAAACTTTTGCTCTTTTTGCCTTTTGTCTTCATCTGGTGTTTTTTTGCAGATCAATCCAGGTCCAGTCCTTTCAATTCTTCACCCACACTGCTTCTTGCTTCCTTAATTTTTAACCTTTCCACCTGGAACTTCTGCTTCTTAAAATTTGCTTTTATACTTTGACTACATGACTTTTTCAAACTGAGCCCTGACAGACCCTTTTTGTCAGCTACATGGACTTTTCATTTTAAGCCGCACAAAATGGACTACTGTGGACATTTTGTTCTTGATGATTTCTCTTAGCATTTAGAAAGTGCATAAACATTCACCTTCATCATCATATCTCAGTTCCTGATCTCCGTTCCTTCCATCGAGGCCTGAAGACTTGGCTATTTCAACAAATGGGCTGATTCACGTTCTTGGGTTTTATTATTTATTATTATTTGATTTTAACTGGTTTTAATTCGGATTTTTATTGTATGTTTTTGCTTATGTTCGCCGCCCTGAGTCCTTTGGGAGAAGGGCAGCATATAAATACGTATAAATGAATAAATGAATAAATAAATAAATAAATAAATAAATAAATATCAGTGTAATGAGTGTCAGTTTTTTCATCCTTGTAACACTGCCAAAAATATTATTTATATACTACAAATATAAGAATGATTACAGAGACAAGGACCAAAGATTGAAGAGCTATCATGATAAATAAGAATGCTGTACTTGTACATTTTCCATATCGATTTAGTTGACTATTGTTGGAAACCGAATTCCAAACTAGATTAATTTTGGATTTTAGATAGCAGTCCTCTTATTACCCCAAAAAGAATGAAATCTAGACATAAAAAGTATGTTAATGAAAGGTACTAAATACTGATGTAATGATGCCTATCAGAGAAAATCCTGTAGCTGTTACAGAGCATATCCCTCACATATTCAAGCCACTGCTTATTATCTGGCAGGACCCCATGAGCAACCTCACTCAGGAAGCTTTTATTTCTCCTATATTTCATACACAGCGGGGGTGAAATCTAAAAATTTTTGCTACTGGTTCTGTGGGCATGGCTTAATTGGTGGGTGTGGCTTGGTGATCAGGTGACTGGGTGGGCATGGCTTGTTGGTCAGGTGGATGTGGCCAAGTCGACATCACTTCTTTTGCCCTTTGTTAACCTACAAAACACAACATGCTCACAACTGGCTCACCCACAATGTAAAAGCAGCTGTGCTAGACCCAAAATGGCCCCTGCAACAAGCAGGAACCTCACACAGCCACAAAAAGCCCAAAAAACCAACTTTCACACTTTACACACATACAACACAACACAACGCAACTGGCTCATCCACAATGTAAAAGCAGCTGTGCTAGACCCAAAATGGCCCCTGCAACAAGCAGGAACCTCACACAGCCACAAAAAGTCAAAAAAGCCAACTTTCACACTTTACACACACAAAATTCCACATACAGTTTTGTGAGATTTTGTGTGTTTGTGTAGTTAGAGTGAAACACTACAGAAACACACAAAATCTCAGAAAACTGCACAAATATTATTATTATTTTATTTTATTTTATTTTATTTTATTTTATTATTTTATTTTATTTTATTTTATTTTATTTTATTTTATTTTATTTTATTTTATTTTATTTTATTTTATTTTATTTTATATAAAAGCAGATAAATTTAAAACTTCCTAAACTTTAAATGGCTAGGTCTAAAAAAAAACAACTAAAAAACCCCCTAATTAACTATTTTTTTAAAGCTCCCAAAGGGGAAAAAAAACTTACCCAATTGAAGGGATAAGGCAGGCAGGCAGGCAGGCAGGCAGAAAGAGCTGCTCACTGATGAGCTTGATTGTGACAGGGAGATTCAGTTGCTTGCTGATGCAATGGATTGCAGGGATTACAGCAAGCGAAGCAAGGCAGGTGTTGCAACCAGTGGCTCAGGATTCAGTCCGAAGAGCGAAGGTAAGCAAGCTGGAGGCTGGGGGAGGGGGGAAGGATTTTTGCTACTGGTTTTCCGAACTGCCCACCACCATCGGTACCTACTTGCCCGAGCCGGTCCGAACTGGAAGCATTTCACCCCTGATACACAGGCTTGCTTGCCAGCCATGCTCTTCCCTTGGTTTGTGTTCTTATCACAAAGCAATATGTGGGGATACTCCAGTCTAACATTGGTGCATAGGACCCCTTTTCTTCTCGAGAGTGTGCCAAAACAGCCAAAGTCAATCCCTAATCTTCAGCATGTCCCACATGGTCACTGTGAGCCACCACAACTAATTTTTAAGACTGTGCTTCAGTAGATAATGTAATTTCTACTTAGTGTTATGGATCACGCACAACATTTTAATTAAGGGTTCATACTAGGTGGTTCATATCCTTTCCCCAGTGATGAAATCCAATTTTTTTTACTACCAGTTCTGTGGGTATGGCTTGGTGGGTGTGGTGTTGCTTGGTGGGCATGGCTTGGCTGGCATGGCAGAGGAAAGATATTGCAAATCTCAATTCCCTCCCCACTCCTGGGGGAAGGATACTGCAAAATCGCCATCCCCTCCCCTCTCCAGGGGAAGGATACTGCAAAATCTCCATTCCCACCCCACTCTGGGGCCAGCCAGAGGTGGTATTTGCTGGTTCTCTGAGCTGCTCAAAATTTCCACTACCGGTTCTCCAAAACCTGCTGGATTTCACCCCTGCCTTTCTCCCATTTATTCTGTATTTTTACTTTGGAGATAAATTAAAAAAAATATTCCAAACTTGGTCAAGACCTTCTGAGTTTGCTTTTCTGAATTTGGCAGAATTATGTTAAAGAAATACATTAAAGCGATGTCACAGCATCCAGTATACAGTACTTAAAATTATTTTGTCTTCAAAATTGTGCTGTGTATATTCAATAAATATGAGATGGAACTTCTCTTTCTTCTAAAAAATAATTTAGAATGCATCTATCATGTGGTTTCAGGTTTTCCACCCTGTTGTAGTAGCTTTTAATATTATTAGTCATGATATGCTATTAAACATCAGACAGGATTAATTTTGGGGACAATGCAGTGTAATATCTGCTTGCTTCAGGGGGTAATTCTGACAGGACTGTCTTTTGGCAGTCCTTATGACAGTCCTTAGATACTTCCTTAGGGGAGTGGAAGCTAAAACATATAAAGAACAGTTGCTGGAATTGGGTATGTCTAGTTTAATGAAAAGAAGAACTAGGGCTGACATGATAGCAATGTACCAATATCTACGGGGTTGCCACAAAGAAGAGGTAGCCAACCTCTTCTCCAAAGTACCTGAGGGCAGAACAAGAAGCAATAGGTGGAGACTTATCAAGGAGAGAAGCAACCTAGAACTAAGGAGAAATTTCCTGACAGTTAGAACAATTAATCACTGGAACAATTTGCCTCCAGAATTTGTGAATGCTGGAAGTTTTTAAGAAGAGTTTGGGCAATCATTTGTTTGGAATGGTATAGAACTTCCTGCCTGAGCAGGAGGATGGACTAGAAGACCTCCAAGGTTCCTTCCAACTCTATTATTCTGTTATTCTGCATCTATATTATTCATTCCCCACACACACTCTCTTTTCACCTATGTTACTAGAAGTAACTTTAAGCTGCAGTGAGAGATCATCTTTAGCCTGGGAATAAAGTGTATTTTATCTATTGGCACTTTATTATTATCAGTGTTATTATTTATTATTATTGAAGAGCCGTGGTGGCATGGTGGTTAGAATGCAGTACTGCAGGCTACTTTTGCTGATTGCCAGTTGCCAGCAGTTCGGCAGTTCGATTCTCACCAAGCTCAAGATTGACTCAGCCTTCCATCCTTCCAAGGTGGGTAAAATGAGGACCCAGATTGTTGGGGGCAATATGCTGACTCTGTAAACCACTTAAAGAGGGCTGTAAAGCACTGTGAAGCAGTATATAAGTCTAAGTGCTATTGCTATTGTTATTTTTGTCATCTGATACTTCTATTTGATATTGATGATGGAGCTGTGAGAAATTATAGGCACAATGAAGACATTGTTGACCACTACAAAGTTTGGATGGAGGACTGGTATTTGCACAATACTGAAAGATATACAATATCCATGACTTTTGTTAGAGTGCTTTGCACAGTTACAGTTAGCATTTCCTGAGCTGGCAACAAATAACCATCATAGTGTTACATTACATTAGTCTGGTGTGATGCTCTATAGAAACTTTAAGAGGAGCAGAATGCTGTTAATAAGTTGTTAAATGGTAGATGGTCTCAGAATTATGTGACTCTCAAACATAAATCTTACTCTGCTTTCTATTTGTTTTTCCACACTCAGTTCATATAATGGTTTTAACTTTTTATTTATTTTTTATTAAGCACATAAACAAAAATACACAAAATTATAAAAAAGCTGAAAAAAAGCAACAAAATCCTAGAAGATGTATATTTACACACATGGTTCCATAAATTGAAGCCTTGATTCATTACAATAAACTTAATCTATATTAATTAATTCAGCAGAACACTGAATAATTGTAGCCTTATGTTTTCGTTTATGATGCCAGACAGTAAGTCTTTTCATGGTATGTAAGTCCAATTTCTTTGGAAGTCAGCTTCCTTATGATAGAAGTAGGATATAAATATCTGAAAATATTAAATCTCTAAATTAAATTAATGCATATATATATAATTAAAGTGTTAGTTTCACTGCATAATTTCACTGAGGTTATTTCTAAATATTTCTCACTGAAAAGAATGTAAGAGATGCAAAATCTTTTGAAAGTTCATTCCTGCTTGAATCTAATTAGACTTCTGCTATGAATGTATATATAAAATCAGTTTTTCCATTTCCACACTGATTATGCTATATTGCCGTGATGGCGAACCTATGGCATGTGTGCCAGAGGTGGCACACAGCACCTCTCTGTGGGCATGCGAGCTGTCGCCTCGATTCAGCTCCGCTGTGCATGTGTGTGTACCTCCCGCTGGCCAGCTGGTCTTTGGGTCTCTGCTGTGCATGCATTTATTTATTTTATTTATTAGTTCAATTTATATGCCACCCTTCTCCGAAGGCTCAGGGCGCCTTACAATGCACTTATAGCAATAGCCTTCATTCTTTTGTATATAACTGCTTATTAGGGCTTTTGGCCCCCCATAAGCGGTGTTTCTTCAAAGTCAGCTTATTGCCCCCACAGTCCGGGTCCTCAATTTACCTACCTCGGAAGGATGGAAGGCTGAGTCAACCTTGAGCCTGGTGAGATTTGAACTTGCACTAATTTCAGGCAGCTGGCAGCTAAGTGCTACAGAACAGCACTTAGTCCACTGCACCACCAAGGCTCTGCATGGGGGCGGGGAGCATGCGGGAGGGGCTCGCATGCATGCATGGGGTATGGGACACATGCAGGTTATCTATCAATGCTATATTGGAATGAATAAAACTATGCATGGAGGAAAATGCAAAAACAATAATAATCAAAGAAGCCATTTTTCCAGAATTATTCAGAATTTGTTTGGAGTAGCAATGTCTTATCATAAGTCAGGAAGCCCTTTCATCCAGGACAATCCTGTTGAAAGCCATTTTCATAAAATATTCAACTAAAGCATTTTTCACACTGCAATATTCATCTATCATTTATAGGCATTGGTTGTTTGCTTATAATTATTACTTAAGGGATCAATAGGTTAGAAAAAAATCTGAAGCATGTTTTATATTTTTTTCATTGCAAAAAAGAGAAATTTGCATTACCTAGAGTCTGCCTATTTAAAAGAAATGGGCAGAAGCCAATTTGTGGGGTTTGTTCAGCAAGGCAACTGACCTTCAAAGAACACAAATATATAAGCTTTAAAAAAAGAGGTTGTTTTTAAGAT
This sequence comes from Pantherophis guttatus, assembly GCF_059756535.1. NCBI lineage: Eukaryota > Metazoa > Chordata > Lepidosauria > Squamata > Colubridae > Pantherophis > Pantherophis guttatus. The sequence goes on along the minus strand of NC_142063.1, from coordinate 227,961,871 downwards.
TTTGTTTGCCAAAAAAGACATTTATGTTGCATAAAGTGGGATACACACACACAGGAAGATCTTCTAACATATTGGGGATATAAAAAATGTTGAGAAATTAACTGATGTATATGATACTTACACAACATAATTTTTGCCAAACTGGAACTGTCCTATTGACTTGGATTTTCAGAATTCAAAATATTGATTTTGATTTCCAGAATTGGCCATGCTGATTCGTGTTCCAAGCTGCACCAGGGCAACAAAACCCGGGCTCTCATCATACTTCTGGAAAATTTGTTAGCTATGGGACTGGTGATAGGGATATAGCTGTAGTTATATAATTGGAATAGTACTGGCTACAAATTTCAAAACTATAAGAATAAAACTTTGCTCCAACTTTGTCTCTTAAATGAATTTAAGTAATATCATTACTAAATGATATTATCAGTGCAGCCTTGGTTTCTGATTTTGGCCAAGATTTGGATGTGCAACCCTATTTGTTTTATATCCAGCTATATGGTGGACAGAGAAACATATGAGTTAAGAGACTGAGAATAACATAGTACACAAAATAGATCTAGAAAGCAGTGTCTACCAAAGAAAAAATGAACTGGGATATTACGCTATCCTACTGAGGTCTGGAAGAATGCCTGCAATCAAAAATGTCAAATAGCCATTCCCAGACACTCTAGCAAATTAACAAGCTCTTGTATTTTGTTTGATTTGCCTCCTGCTGTGTCTAAGGTGCAGCAATAGAAAATAGTAAGTTGGCAGCCTTTTGCAGCGAGGTCTCCCAAAGGAGAGATTCTGCAGTGGTGCAGAATCAATAGTGAGGTATATTTATACACTGATCACTTTTATTATCCAGAAAAAAAGTTATTTAAGTTGTCTGTATTGGTATCCCCATTAAAAAATTCTCTCTTTTACAATGCATATATTAGGAAAAGTTTGATGTGATCCTTAAAGGAAAGGGTAGTGGCCACAATCGTAACAAACTATAGCAAACAGGTATCAATTTGAATATGTACCTTTTCAGTATGAATTGTGAAATCCTGAGTATAGTGGCTATTGGACTGTGTCAAATAAAATTCCCCAGTTATAAGTAACATCCTGCAATATAAGAGAGAGGTATGATGGAAATAGCAATAGCATTTAGATTTATATACTGCTCTGTAGTACTTTACAGCATTCTTTGGGTAGTTTACAATGTAGAAGCATTATTTTCATATTGTCCCAAACAATCCAGGTCCTCATTTTATCAATCTTGGAGGGATGGAAAGCTGAGTTAACTTGAGCCAGTCAGAATTAAACTTCAGGCTTTGAGCAGAGTTTACCTGCAATGTTACACTTTAACCACTATGCTGCCAGGACTCAAATCCAGGGGTGGGCTGCTGGGGGTTCGTAGGAGTTCAGATTCAAATTCCACTCCTGGATGGCCCTGCCCACTCCATCCTGCCCCTCCCAGAAGTCCCCATGTGGCCCATTTTGGATGCAGGTAAGTGCAAGGTGCGCACAGAGGCTCGGGGAGGGTGAAAAACGGGCCTATGGGAAGTTCGGGAAGGCTGGAAATGGGCCTGTTTCCGGCCTCCAGAGGACCTCCAGAGCCCGGAGAGGCCATTTTCGCCCTCCTGGAGGCTCGAGAAAAGCCTCTGGAGCCTGGGGAGGTCAAAAACGCCCTCCCCCCTGCTGTGGTGCACTAGGCCACGCCCACCATGGCCACGCCCACCCAGCCTCTTGCTAAAATTTTTGAAGCCCACCCCTGCTCAAATCACCTGTAAAAATGTCTAATGTCCTTTTATATCTTTCTTACAGTAATGTACCTGCAAGTCACATTCTAGCCAACAAAGAAGTAAAGGCCAGACCAATGGAACAGGTGATAAAATGATTCTTTTACTACCCAGTCATGGTGTCACAATATCTGAAATGCCATTAATGTTAAAAACCGTCATTACCATGCCTCATAGGTCATACTAAACCCCACCTTTCATTTCATTTCATGGCAGAGTTCATGTTCGCTCCTGAATGTGGATTTGGGAAGCCTTTCTTTAACTCATGTTTCATGTCCATAATTCCTCTCTATCCGAAAATTTAAGGTCTAGAAATTATGTCAAAGAAAGTTGGCAGCAATCCTGATTACAATCATCTCAGTTAAAACCCACACTCTGCTTTCCTTTTTTTAGATTTTTGTTTTTGTGATTTACTTTCAATCATCATCTGTTAATATTAATCTGCATCACAGGGAACAAATAAAAATCAGTTAAAAGCCTAAGAAAAGGTATTCATATCAATTGATCTTTCAACAAAACAGTACAATTTAAAATAGTTTCAGTATGAAAATGAAAGCTTTAATCAGAAAACTACAGCAAATGTTCACTCTTGGAGCAACATAATGTAATAGTGAGATTGTGACATGGCTTTTATTTCACTGCTCATAGCCTAATTCAGACTGAATTGTATGTCTTATATATGTGATGAAGCAAATATGCTGTCTTGATTTGAAATCTTGAATTTATTATATATTTACAGCAATAATGCTACTATCCCACTATTGCTTCGATAAGATTATAAAATTCATGCACATTAATATTGAAACATACTAATATATAGATTAATGACATGCTTTTAATCTTATGGGTAATGGGTCTTACTGCAGATTGCAGGGAAATTGCCATAGAATTTCCTCTACTGATACAGTATAGTAACATAAGGTCAAAGGTAATTTCTTTTTCAAAAGATGAAAGAACATTGTCCTAGTTGAGAATAAATAACTCAGATGATCCAGTCTTCTAGGGCGGATTACAACACCATTATCCACTACTCTGATATCAGTTTGCCCACTAAAACTTTCTGTCTCTTTTAGTCGTATGATCACTGAGGACAATTCACCCCAGTCTCTTAGCAAAATATCACAAATCTTTGATGTTAGAATATGCTCCATGTTTCCCTGCACATGAATAAAATTTAACATTTTTAAAAATAACAGGTCTTGTGTTTTTAGAACAGTGTATTTCATGCAAACCAGCACTGCAGATTTTCTCAGCAATGTCTCCCCATAATGAAAGAAAATGTATTTGTGGGATTTCTGTCTGCTAGGCAGTAACTGCAGATACTGGAAAGAAAAAAAGAAAAGAAAAGGATGATAATCCATCTGGAACACTTTCAATGTAGCAGATCACATATTGGAACAGGACATTGGATTATATAATGCTATGATGCTATTGCTGTGCAGTAGAACATATAGCAACTGTTTTTAAAATAATCAAAATAATGCAAGCAAATCTGTGTTCAGAAAGATAATATGTAGATGGCTTTCAACATACAGTTTTGAGAGAATGCCATCCCTTAAGCAGCTTTTCTAAAAAGTACAGAAAATGCAATATTTAAGTGGGATTGAATAAATCCAAACATCTACATACATGAATCATTAAAGATTAATCACAGTTCGTAGCCTGACATCCCTGCTTCCTCTCACTAACATACATATAGTGGTGAACAGAATGCAATAGGAAAAGAGATAGAAAGAACCTGAACAGACCACATATTCAAAGCATCTAATAACCATGAGACCAACTGCAATGGCTGCAGATTTATTTGTTTGTTTACCCTTCCTTCCTTCCTTCCTTCCTTCCTTCCTTCCTTCCTTCCTTCCTTCCTTCCTTCCTTCCTTCCTCAATCAGATTTCTAAAGCTGTCCATCTCACAAGAAGTGACCAAATTTATTTCTGGGCCCATTTTAATGTGCTCATAATTAGCTTTGAAGTAGTAAGTGGTTGGGACCAAGCCTGTATCTGTATCAAACTACTTTTATATGAATTGCCAAGGCAATGTTGATCTTAAAGTTTCCATTAATTTTCCCATAAAAATGGTAACACTGGTGGGCAGCGCAGATACAGACTTGACAGTTTTAGTCCTTTAAATGGCCTATATATTGAACAGTGCATAAAGTCATCCTGAGTGTAATCCATCCTCAACTTCTGAAGGTAGCCATTATGGACCAATCATTTGTTTTTAGCCTAACTTACTGCACAGAGTTGTCATTGTGGAAAAATGTTGGAAGACGAAGTGTTTGAGCTTTTAGAGAAAAAGTGGATATACATGTAATAGATGAATAATTTGCAGAATGTTCTCATGTATGTATGTATATGTGTATGTGTATGTACATGTACATGTACACACATAAACACACATTCACTGTACATACTGTTTTATTGTCTTCAAACATATTTATTTCCAATTTTTTCTATCAGTATCTGCAGTGACTATTATTTACACCTCTTTAATTTGTGGTGTGTTTGTATTGACTTATTGATTGGGGACAACAAAATAGTGAATTTTGCTGTATAATACTTTTATATTTTTTATTTTAATTTCTTCCGGTAATGCTTTTTTCTGTTTTCCTTAGATGGCATCATAAAAAAATCTGAAATAAGTAAAACCAGTCCAGTAAAATAAATAGCATCTTCTAAAATATGTTAAAATGTTTCACAGAGCACATCTATCAAAAGGTATTATGGGGCTTCCTGTCCATGGACAGAGGACCAACACAAAGGTATTGGTTGTTTGTTTAACAATATTTATAGGCTGCTTCAATCTACTAAGGTTTCACAGGCAACAGCAAGGCAGGAATGTAACCAGCAAACAGCTGTATTAAACAGAAAATTACAATGATTATGGCCAATCGAGCCTTGGTAGTACAGTGGTCTAAAGCACCCTGTTATTAAGAACAGCTGCCTGCAATTACTGCAGGTTCGAATCTCGCCAAGGCTCAAGGTTGACTCAGCCTTCCATCCTTTCTAAGGTAGGTAAATTGAGGACCCAGTTGTGGGGGCAATAAGCTGACTTTGTATAAATATACAAAAGAATGAAGGCTATTGCTTAGCGCATTGTAAGCCGCCCTGAGTCTCCGGAGAAGGGCGGCATATAAATCAAATTAAAAAAAAATCAACTTTGATCAACAGCATAACAGAATAATACTGTTTTAATGGCCTCATGAAAAGCATGGAGAAAGTGAGGCCTAACATAACTAAGGGAAGCATGTTACAAGGGTTATGTCTGAAGTCTTGGCAGGATTAGTTTGAGATTCATTTCCTGACTCATGAGGAGCTGCCTCCAGCTGCGTCTGTGAGGTATTTCCGGTTCCTGTCATATATAAATATATACCTGCAACGATGGTTTGTTAAGGGCTTTTTATTGACGATTAAATCTATCTGAAACAGCATATTCCAAAGTATATGGATTAGTTCTGGAAAAGCCTGTGTCCAGCCAACCTGTACCTTTCAAGGTCCACAAGCAGTTCCTCTCTAAAATGGATGGACAGATTTGACTTTGACACAGTAATTCCTATGTAACCTAGTACCATGCCATACAGAGCTTAGTAGGAAATGACCAGTAATTAAAATTGGTCTGGTAGTCTATGGTCAACCACTACAGTGATCATAAATAGGTTGCTACCCTGCAATTAAATGGTTATAAAGAGCCGTAGTGGTGCAGTGGCTGGAATGCAGTATTGCAGGCTAATTCTGCCAGCAGTTCGATCGTGACTGGCTCAAGATTGACTCAGCCTTCTATCCTTCCGAGGTTAGTAAAAGGAAGACCCAGATTGTTGGGGGCAATATGCTGACTTTGTAAACTGCTTAGAGAGGGCTGTAAAGCACCGTGAAGTGGTATGTAAGTCTAAGTGCTACTGCTATTACTATTTTGCAGTTAGCTCATGGGTTCTCTACCAGGTGCAACTTCTGAATTATTTCCAAACGTAATACCATGTAAAATGTCTTACAGTAGTCCAGTCAAGTTAAGATATGAATTACAGCCATGGAATACTGGTCTAAGTTAAGTTACAACTGATGCAACAACTGGAACTGGTGAAGGTCTCTAACTTGCAGATTATCCCTGTTTCAGAATATGTGAATCCAGGATCCCCAAGTTACAAACTACCTCCTTCTGGAGGAAGATAGGCCTTTTCAGATTAACTGAAAAGACTAATAGTTTGACCAGTGTTTACTAACAAATAACAAATCTTTACATGATTTAATCTGACTCTGCTTCATGCCATCTACTCCCCTACAATATCTAGACAATATCAGGATTGTCATGGTATCTCCATATTAGCTAAGTGATGTATACAGATGATACCATACTACACCCCATTCTGATATACCATCTCCCTCCAAAGTTTCATATAACTTATAACATAGAGAACTCAGAGCTCTGTTACATGTTTGAGTAACCTAGACTTTGAACACTACCCTGCCTCCCAATAACTATTAACTGGACCACACCACTCAGGTAGGAACAGGACAACTGAAACATAGTACTCCCAACTCATCCTTGCAAGCAATCCAGAAAAATACCATGGTTTTTCAAATACTGATTACATTCAATGCTGCCAAGAGGTCAGGTATTAACTGATGGGACAGACTGTCTCCATCAAAGTCCCAAGAGAGTTCATATACTAGCAACAATGCCATTTTCATCCTATGGACCTGAAGCTTAATTGAACAGCATCCTTTTAATTTGCTTCCTTTAGGATCCTTTATAGCTGATTCTTCACCTTCACCTTTTCTATTGTAGGGTAGGAAATAAAGAATGTGATTTGGTGGATTAAGTTATATACTCTACTTTCAGTGTTCTTTCTATGTCTCTCTCTGTCTCTGTCTGTTTCTCTGTCTCTCTTTGTCTCTCTCTCTGTGTGTCTGTCTGTCTCTTTGTCTCTGTCTCTCTGTCTTTGTCTCTCTCAAAAAGGTAATGGAACTATATGGCTTCATAATTACTTGTAATTACAATAGATGGAAGGGGGGTTAACTTCTTTCTTCTCCATGTCACAAAATTAGAGATGTTGATGTAGAAATTACACCAAGAAAACCCTATGTACCTATGTACCAGCCTACCTATAAACCTACCTACCTGACTATCTACCTGCTCTCTTCTTTCTCTTGTGAACCTTCAGTTGAGGTCTTTCTTCAAGATGCCTTATGGAAATAGACTTTTCCTAGATCATACCTTATCCACATTTATTTTGACAGGCTTTTAATTGTTCAGTAACATGGATGTTTATTCTATTGTTAATAGTAATGTGTTTTTACCAATTTATATTCTGTTAGAGTCTGCAGCAATCCAACCAACCACAAGTAAATAATTCAGCAGGATTCATGTATAAAAGAAACTTCTTTATATACACAGTGGTGGGTTCTACCGGTTCGCCCCGGGTCAGGCGAACTAGTAGTGGCGCATACACAGAAGTGCACATGCACAGAAGTGCCTCACGTGAGTGAAGTGAGCGTGCACATGAGTGAAGTGAGCGCGCATGCGAGTGAAGTGAGTGCGCATGTGCGCTCACAGTTCCGAACCTATAGCGAAGGTAAGTGGAACTCACTACTGTGTATACAGTAATATAAAGCATGTATACAATACCCATGCAGCAGAAGCCAGAAGCAGAAATCACAGAAGCCAGAAGCACAGAATCTATATAAACACAGAAGCAATAATGCAAGGACAAACCAACTCTTTCATACGTAACAGTCAAGCTAAGCCATGCCCAGGCTCCAAACTATCTGAGTCACCAAACAGTCCCCATTGGCTGACTTGTTGCCATGTCTATTCCAATTCATTACCTCTTATACACTGACATATTCTACTGCATTTTGTTTTAAACTTTGTTAGGAATGTGACAGTATGAATCAATAAATACTTTTAATGTTTTATTTAATGTAATAATCCATTTGTCTTTTATTTAAAGTACTTTTCCACTTTTGATATAAAATGAATTTCTAAGGAACTTAGAAATGCATATATTATGGCATGGGTATTAAACGAAAAGTAACCAAGCCATAAAAGTCATTAAAATCATGGAGGAATAAGATTATTATTTTTTTCCCATCTGGCATTTCATGATTTCCAAGCTCAACATGGAAGGAATAATTCTGCCATAGCCTCCAATCTCTTCCCAAATACCTAGGCCAATATCAGAACCCAATAATCACCTAATAAATTGCTATAGTAGGGATTGACAAAATTAAAGTATAATGGATTTACTTGGTTTTTTATTTGGTTTTTTATTTAATAAGGGATTGCCAGATGGTAGGCTTGGATTCTTCAAGGTCCCAAGCAGCTTAGAAGAAAATCAGTTTTTTTCTTAAAAAACATTACCTCAGACATGATAGCCAGGTTTGCACTAACCTTACAGATCAGTTTTTACCAGCTTCCTTTCCTTAGCAGACACATAAAAGTACTAAGAATTTTTTAAAAATTGTAGTAATTAAAGAATTTTGTAAGAAAATATTATTTTGAAATGAACCTTTTCATGCTCTGTTTTACAGACTTCTGAGGTTTATGCTCGACATAGAAAAAAATGAAAGAATTATAGTTTGAAAATTTTATAATTGTGTCTGTTATAATATTGGCTTGTAATTAATTATAGGCCATGTAAAAAGTTGAGGTTATTACCATATTAATGTTTTACTATGTTGGAAAGTGTTGGAAGTCAAACCTTTTGTTCTTTTCTTTTCCTTTTCCCAAAATCTTGCACTCCCTCTTTTTTTCTTGATTTTTTACTTTCATTGTGTTTTATGTTATAATACATTGTAATAAACAGTTAAAAAAACCTTGCCTCAGACATGGTAGTCAGGCTTTGAAATGAGCCTTTTTATACTCTATTTTTTATAGGATGCCTACTCTTATCTCTTGAAATTTGTTATTGTGTCAAAAACATCAATATGATTTTATAATTTGCTTTGACTAAAGAATAATGTATTTCATGAATGTGAGGTTTTTTACACATCTGACTTGGAAAAACTCTAATTTCTGTGGACAGTAACAAGTGATATGAAAAACTATTATCACATATTCGTGACCCTGACATAACCACAGATAGTTTGGCTCAGCTTTCCTTGGAAATGTTAGTGTGCTCTAACTTTCATAAAGTAGTGTGCAGCAGTATATTCAGATTCTTTAGAGAATATATATATAGAATTTCAGTAATTTTAACCATATAAAATAATGTTTAGTCTTATAAAATGGAAACATTTTTATCATATGGATGGTTAGGACAAAGTGAAAAACTATTAATCTGCTAGCAGGGTAAGTAAAAATAATCATAAATCAAGAAAGTGTAACATAATATAGACTCATGGAGTGGGATCTTGGAGGTCTTCTAATCCAATCCAATGTATATCTTTGATTTGACAAGTGTTTTTGTGATTGCAAAAAAAAAGTACTTGGTGTGTTATTTATTTATTTTACAAGACTGTTAAATATATAAAGCTAGGCAAACAAAAACAAAACTGGAAACAAATCATGAAAAATGTAAGGTTCTCTCATTGTTTTATTCAATACATTGCTTAAAAAGTATTTTTAAAAATAGCGTCACTGAATTGGAATTTTGCTTTATTTACCAGAATACTTTAGTAAAACTTCCATTTTTATGAAATTCATAATTCCAGAGGATCCATCAAAATCCAGTTTCCTGATCAATTAACTTCCAGGAAAATACGGTATATGAACACATTCTAGTCTGAAGAATCAAGATCAATAAATGTGTCCCAGGATAATGTTGCAGGATCCAATCTGGGTCAGTCACTGGGACCAGAAGTTTAGTCATCTGAGCTTTCAGATTTAAGCTGGAGCCCATCCTTAGGGAACTTCTCTGTCACACACTCCACTAGAGAGAAGTTCCCTGAGAGATGGGCTCCATCACATGTCCAAAAATTCAGATGACTAAACCTCTGGTCCCAGTGACTGACCCAGATTGGATCCTGCAACGTTGATTTGTCAAAATTTTATTTAGTGATGTCAACAGATGTCATTATTTTTGTTCCCAGGTTTAATAAAATATTCAAACAGGTTTCTAAATAGCTTCAACTTGGCAAGATACAAGCTGTGATCTCACTGAAGCATTGTATTTAAATGAACTACTTCAGGTATAATTACCTGCAGACACAGAACCTATAGATAAGCTAAGGCGTTAATATATATGTTCTGTTCTCGGTAGTTCCATCTGTTCCTTCTATTTTGTGCATTCTTAGTAGGAGAGGTTTAATTAGCTCCACCACAATAACATATGAAAAACCATGTTCATATCTTTCATTTTCATATATTAAAACAGCACATTTAAGGCCATGATACTTGTTGGTTTCAAGCCCTCTCTGATAATTACAAAATGAAATATATTTTGTGAGAACTTCTTATTTTTTAAGGCAGGATCCTTCCCCCCCTCTTCCCCAAATATTAGAAATTCTGCTGGAAATTCTGTGGATCAAAGGAAAACCTGCCCAATTATTTTCCTGATAAATTTTAAAAAACAGATGGCCTGCTATAGTTCGGTTCAAGTGAATGTAGCTCTCTAGCACAATAGCAGCACCCGATCTTTGTTGTCAACAAAATTGAATTGTTAACAAAACCATGACCGGACAATGGTGATTATGCAAAACATTTTAATTATAAAGGACTCACTTACTGCAAGCGTTTGAAGAAATCTCCCAGCATCTGATCCCTCTTTGCATTAGTATTCCACTGAGAACCTTAGATTTAACTAAAAACGAAACAGCACAATCTAAATTAAATAATTTAACAATTACAACAGTGCTGAGTTCTAGTTTAAAATGAACAGTTTCTCCAAAATGTCCTATCACCTTTATGCATGACAGAAACAGATAACTAATAATTAGGATTTATCTGTTTCCAGTTTCCTAGAGGCAGAAACATTATTCTCATTTTCAGCAATCTCCCATGCATCTGGATCTACTGTTTTTTACAGGGGGGAAAAATGAATTCTCATATCTGTGTAGAACTAATAAAAATACATGGCAGAATTCTAGATGCATAGATTACCCAGCATATCTGAACAATAGTCTAAAACTATCAAGAATTGGGTTCTTTAAGCCCAACAAGAAGAGATGAAATGTTTATTTATTCTTGTTTCTTGGTGCGGTGAGTATTTTATGGATTTCACAAATTAGAGCAAAGCAAATATTCAAATTAAGGTTATTGTTTAATCCATGTCCTTAAAAAAAGTACCAACAGAAATATTTACAAAAACTACAGATAATGAGCAGCAATTTTTTTTAGTTTCTCTCATATATGAAGGAATAGCTCTTCTAAGAAACTGCCTACAAGTAGTCCTTGACATATGACCACAATTGACCCTGAAATTTCTGTTGCTAAGTGAGATAGTTGTTAAGTGTGTTTTGCCCCAGTTCTTGCCACAGTTTCTTGCCACAGTTGTTAAGTGAATCATTGTAGTTGATAAGTTAGTACCATGGTTGTTGAGTGAATCTGGCTTCCCTACTGACTTTGCTTGTCAAGAGGTCACAAAGGTGGCCCTGGGGACACTGCAACTGTCGTAAATATGAATCAGTTGCCAACTGTCTCCATTTTGATCATGTGACCACGGGGATGCTGAAACAGTCATAAGTGTGAAAACCGGTCATAGGTCACTTTTTTCAGTGCTGTTGTATCTTTGAACGGTCACTAAATGAACTGTTGTAAGTCGAGAACCATCTGTATTATGACTGGGGATCTATCTTCTAACACAGGGTTGTTAAACTGGATTTCTTTGAGGGCCAGATCAGCATTGTACTTCTCCTCCGCAGGCCGGTGGGAGCAGAGGGGAGACAGGACAGACGCCTCCTGCAGCATCCTGCTGGTCAAAATGGGGCATGGGGAGCCACACACGCCCCCCCCAGGGTCCTGTTTTCACCCTGGATGGTCTCCTTCAGCACCCTGCTGGCCAAAACGGTGCGGGGGAACCACGTGTGCCTTGTTTTTGGCCTTCATGGCCTCCTGCAGTACTCTCCTGGCCGAAAATGTGGCCCATTTTGGCTGGCAGAGGCACCACGGGCTGGTCCTTTGATATTTCCAGGCCAGCCCCGCAAGCCAGATTTAAGCAGCCCATGGGTCTTGAGTTTGACACCCCTGTTCTAACACATATCTGAAGAAGCCAAGAATCACATATGGACTTTTCTCTATGACCTCCTTGCCACCTTCAGCAGGTTAGGCCACTTCTGTTCCAGTCCCACCTGGATTGTCTTTGACTCCATCCTGTCCTGAATCTGAGCATTCTATCAGTAGCATATGTGGTCCCTACAGATGCATCTTGAAAGAATATGATTTTTAATGAAATATGAAATAGTAGGATGCTGTGCATCATTATGCTCTTCTTTTAGAAATCTCTGTCAGTCTCCACTAGGTAGGCTCTGCAACATAATAAGGAAGAATTTTCACATAACAAATGTTAAATTCAAATTTCACTTGCTTACTCATTCAGGCGTACTTATGTAACAAATTATTATTTTTTCACAACCAATAGGAGGATACAACAGAATATGATCTACCAAAGTCATGGTGTTAAGAAAACCATCACATTTCAAATTAAAAAGTTTTTTTTTTTTAAAGTCATCTAATTTGCTGGTACAAGATTTTAAAAATTTTCCTTGAAATTGATTGCTACTTACAGAGCTTCAAGCCAGGAATAATGGCATTTCAACTGGTTTGGTAAAAGATAATCACAAAATGTGTGGAATAAAACTACGGGAGCCCATTTTCTGGCTGCCCAATGCAGCAGAGGTGTAGAACAGGGGTGGTTTCTACTTACCTTAATTACCGGGTTGCAACAGGAACACTCACACGCTTCTGTGCATGCACAGATCACCCATGATAATGTTGTCACAGGTGGGTAGAGCCTCCTGCCAGTTTTACTACCGGTTCTATAGAACCGGACAAAACCAGGAGCAACCCATCACTGGTGTAGAATCATTTCACCCTGAATGAAATTGAAAGGGATTTGAATTCCAGTTTTCATTTGTTCCAGAATAAATGCACAGAAGTTGGAATGATTCATAGTGTTCAGAGAATTGCTAGACCAGGATTTTGTATACTGAATTTCCAGGACAATTTCCATTATTTGTGTCAATTGATCTAATTTGCATAATGATACCACACAAGTGATATTAAATGAGGCAAATGACATGATTTAAATATCTCACATAATGACACGATCCACCACTTGATATATTGTCTGATCTGGTGAACAGTTAAGAATGATGGAATTTTTTTTGCTTCAATCGATCTATTCAATCAAGGTTTTCAGTGTCCTTCCATGAATACCTCTCCCTGCTCTTTAGAGATGTATTGATGATTTCTGACAGCTGAAGAACTGAAGAGATAAGGATATAATTAGATAAAATCTCCTTTGATTTCAGGTTGGTTCCTGGTGATGACCTGTCCATTTTGTCTTGTTGGCAACAGGAGGAACTGGTTTGCAAGTTTGGCCTTCTGGGTTCTTTGTCCTCTCACTGCTTCTCAGTCTAGTGAATAGACATGGGGTTTACTGTTATCCTTCATCCAAATTGCAACTAGGGCCATCTTGTGTGTGTTTATTTCAGTGTTTGTGTGTGTGTTTGTGATTGTGATTGTCAAAGTCAGCTATGTGCTGAACTTTCTCTGTTGGGGACGGTATAACAGTAGTCCAAATCATCCTAGTAGAAAAGAAAAATAGGAGAACCAATCTGTGGATAATGAAATCAACACACTTTTAATAAACTAGTAATGCAATACATGTGATAGGTCTGAAAAAGAACGATCTGTATATTTAAATACAGCCATTCCCTTAAACAGTATCCATCATAGGGGCTGATATTTCTGAATATACATTTGTGCCAGCTCATTTGCACACACACACACACACACACCAGTGGTGGGTTGTCCCCAGTTTGCACCAGTTCTATAGAACCAGTAGTAAAACTGGCGGGAGGCTCCGCCCACCGACCCCAACGTCATCAGAATGCTTCTGTGCATGCGCAGAAGAGCGTGTGTGCGAGTGCGAAGCAAGCGCATGCGCATGGCCATTACGAACCAGTAGTAAAGTAGTAAAGTAAGTAGAACGCACCACACACACACACACACACACACACACACACACACACAACTCTTTCGGATGGTTGTTATAACGGCCTCCAATTCAGTTGCCAGATGCTACCATGCATAAAATTTGCTTTTGCTTTTCTGTTTTCAGAACTGTCACAATCGTCTCTTTTTGAGATATAATTTTATGGAATATTTTCCGCTGAGATACTATCCAAGGATGACTTTTTTTTTCATCCTGATGTGCTCATCATTATAATGTTCACACACACAAATATGAAAAATAGTAATTCATCCATCTAATAGAACCTCAGTAATGCATTAATTAAATATGATACAGTGCAAAGGATAGTAAAAGTGTACCTTTCATAGATGAGCATATTATATACATGGTTCAATGAAATTCATTCACTAGTTTATGATTATAAATTCCTTCAGGCACTGTGTCAAATCCATCTAAAGTCCCTTAGTGATATATTTTAAATTTTGTAGATGTGTTAAAAATATTTCCCGTGTAGCTCCCTGTGGCTAGACATCTGAGAATCTCAGAAGCACAATGTTATTTCAGCTAAAGTTGGCAGTAATTTACACTCAATGAATTGGTTCCACATTTGCTTGTTTCAAATCATTTTTTAAAAAAGAAACAAAACTTTCAGCTGAATGCATTCACCTTTGGACAAATTACACTTTTTAAAATAGATTTTCCTTCACGAATGAAGATTACCTTCATTACTAGTTTCTTTGTACAAGGAGTCCCCAATCCTTGTTGGGGGGGGGCAGCCCATTATTGGGCTGCGGTCTGTTTGAAACTGGACCACAGGAGAAATGGGCAAGAGCATGCGCATGAAGCTCCACTTGTGCAAATGGCAGGCAAATGCGCATGCACACGCACGAAGCTCCATTTGTGCGAGCAGAGGGCACTTGCATTCATGAACAAAACTCCACTTGCGCAAGTGGGGAGTGCTTGCACTTGGGCACGAATCTCCATTTACACATATGGAGCTTTGTGCTCAGGTGCCCTCCAATTGCACGATTGATTGATTGATTGATTGATGATATTTATATAGCCACCCATCTCACAAACTTAACTCTGGGAAGTATAATATAAAACTGTATGGTTATACACGTAGTAAACATTTGTGCAATGTGATCATCATACTGAAGGGTTCTCTCTCTCTCTCTCTCTCCCCTTCTCTCTTCTTTTTTGATCAGAAAAAAGAAGTATAACTCCCTTTTACAATCCCGTCATCCTTTAATTTGGGGTAGAGTCAGGGCGACTGGATGGAGCTGAGCGTTTACTAGACGGATACCCTTCCTGATACCACACAGAGTTCACAGTAGATATTTTTTTTCTTTTTGTGTTCTAGGAGATAAACATCTGTCACTACCTAGGATTGAACTCTCAACCTTCCAAGTGAGAGATGATTATCTTCACTACTAGGCCACCACACCGCTCACTATAGTGCAGAACCATTCAGATTTTCAAAGCATATATTTTCCAGGGTTTAGAAATAATTGAACATTTAAGCATTTATTTTCAAGTATTTGGACATGTTTAGAGACAATTTACATGAACCTAGATATCCTTTAGCTGCAATATGTATGACCTATTTTATATGTGTTGCTCTGTTTTACCATTAATATGCTTAATTATAATTGTTAGTTTGGTCTGTAACAATAAAAGTGCACTTAATCTTGAAAATCAGCTCACACAAGAAACAAACCTTTGAAATCTATATTAAAAATAGCCATCATTGTAAGATATATACAAAACCATGGGGGGAAAGAGTGTCTATTATTGTTGTTTAAATTGATACATATTTTATTCTTCACTTTTGTTTGTTCTACTTGTATTGCTTGCTCAATTTACACAGATTGCTCTGGAAGCAATCACTGCATCTGACAACATGATGGGAAAAACAGAATCCGGAACAATGCATTGAAAAATCTTCTCATTTTCTAGTACAAATCTATAATTTAAGGGGCGCTTTCCAGTGTGAACAATCAAAATATGCATTCCATGGAGCAGTACATGTATACAGAACTATTCTGTTAAAATGAAATTGTATCATTCAGGTTTTTTTTTTTCCTGTTAAAAGAGTCACTTTATAGGGGAGACGGGCAAAACAAACAAACAAACAAACAAACAAACAAACAAACAAACAAACAAACAAACAAACAGTACTATCTTATCCAAGGAGAAATCATAGGTTTCTTGGCTATACAGCAAATACTTGCTACTTGCTCTTGAATAGAATTGCTGCTCAAATCCCATAATTTAGTGATTTTGGGGGTACTCGAACCCTCGCTATCTTCTTTGGTAAGTATCATTGGTTCTAGTTGTTCTGGCTAGCTGTAAATTTGCGGTGGCAAAGCCATGCAGTACAATACTCTACATCAGCTCGGCTGGCTGAGGAACTCTGGGAGTTGAAGTCCACAAGTCTTATAGTTACCAAGGTTGGAGACCCCTTCTCTATATTACCCTTTGCGGTTATAAATACACACACACACACACACACACACACACACACACATACATACATATATAGAAGAGGCGATAGACATCATGATCTCCGGAACGTTTAAAAGTTTAAAATTTTTTATTTTAAAACTTGTGCTAAGCTTTCGTCGGCCCCTACCGACTTCGTCAGAGTATAAAATCCCCATTGAGGAGCTGCTTGCTTTTATGTAATGCTGATCAATTTAGTCATTGCGCGCGTAACAGGCCCACACCCTTGCGTTCCCCCTGTAATTAACTTTTTTTCTGCCTTAGTCATGCTAACAGATGACAATGCACTTCCCCCTGCCTCCTTCCCCATTGTGTGTTGCCTCTTTCTCTCCCTGGGGGGTAACGCCGGGTTATCAGGCATTGCTTTGAAGGTATTTCTCCCAGCTCTCTCTCCCTCATTGTTATGCCTTTCCCGTTGTCTCCTCTAAACCCATTTGTTTTGCCCATGATCTTGTGATGGGTCTGCGTTGTTCTTCCTTACCCCCCCTATCTTCCTCATTCTGCTGTTTCCCTAACCTACTCTCTTGCCCTCTATCAGGGTTTATCACACCCTGATTTTATACTCTGACGAAGTCGGTAGGGGCTGACGAAAGCTTAGCACAAGTTTTAAAATAAAAAATTTTAAACTTTTAAACGTTCCGGAGATCGTGATGTCTATCGCGTCTTCTATAACTATACTTGGAACTCGCATTTTTAGGACAATTCTTAATATACATATATGTATGTACTACATCTCTTACTAGTCAGAAGGCAGGCTGGTTCCCATTTACATAGGAGTTCACTAGGGAAAGCTGCAGGTAAAATGTCAAGTAGGACCTGTTCACCCAATTATCACACTTTGACAAAAAACAAGGGTTCTACACAGGGTTTGTTTGGGGTGGGAGGGGAGAGGGGTGTGCATAGTGTCTTGGTTGTAACTCCACTCCTGTGAAACAGTCTTCCCCAGCTTTATAGTGCTCTTCCTGTTGGCCTCCAGGAAAGTGATTAAGACCAAGCTCCCTAGTACATTTTTCAGTCTACAACACTGCTTGGAAAAAAGCATCCTAAAGAATTATTCTTTTTGTATTGATGGACTTTGATTTTCTGATATTTTAATTGTGTTTTCATTTTAACTGGAGTAGTCTTTCTGGTCTACAAGTATGAAAGCAAACGAACAGGTTTCTTTAAAAAGCAAAATAATAATCCCCCAAAAGGAATGGCAAATCATGTCTCAGTTTTTGCCAATAAAATAATATGGGAATGTCCATAAAGCTACCAGGTGTTGAGACTGACCTAAAAGAGACTTTCATTTTATCCCCCCAGGAACAGACAAATAATAGAATAAAAAAGCAGGCAGTTTAGGACACGGAGGCAGTAACTTCCCAACAATCTTAGCTACATCAAGATTGCTTTGTTAGGAAGAATGCTTCAATTTTCCCTCTACGGCTATCTTGATGCAACTAAAATCTCCGAGGGAATGATTGGCTCTGTTTGTGTATGTGTAAGAAATAGTCTAGGTATGTATTGCAATGAAATTTGGCAGACTTTTTTAGCCAGATGTCTCAGTTCAATCATTTTTTCTGATATTTATGCGTGACAGCGGGTGGACTATAATGATGTGATGACACATGTATAATGGTTACATAAGCACAATTACATAATGATATCATTGGGAAGGAACACACATTTCTAAATGATAATCATTAGTGGATCTTGCAGTACCTGGACAGAGCAAAAGAGAAGAGAAAGAACTGGGGGGGAAAAATCACGGAATATTAAGAAAACCCCTGCAAATAGTAGTAGAACGACTGTGGCAAAAGGAAGCAAAGATAATACCAATAATAATAGGTGTCTTAGGGGCAGCCTGAAAACATCTGTGGCACTACTTGAACATCATCAGCATTGACAAAATCACCATCAATCATTGCAAAAGGCAGCTTTACTCAGAACTGCTTACATCCTGCCACAATACCTTTAACACAGGGGTGAAATCCAGCAGATTCTGACAGGTTCTGGAGAACCGGTAGCAGAAATTTTGAGTAGTTCGGAGAACCGACAAATACCACCTCTGGCTGGCCCCAGAGTGGGGTGGGAATGGAGATTTTGCAGTATCCTTCCCCTGCCATGCCCACCAAGCCACGCCCACAGAACCAGTAGTAAAAAAAAAATAGGATTGCACCACTGCTTTAACACCATAAAATAACAACACCTGCCTATCTCAGATCCTTAGGAAGGACTCAATAGGTGTATAAAAATGCTAAATCCAGTCTTAAGTGCTGGCTAATTGTGTGACCAACTGTAATATTTTTATTCTGTCTTTTTGTATATAACCCAAGGCAGCAAACTTACCTACTATCCCACCTGCCTACTTTCCTCACCTCAACAACCCTGGAAGTTGGGTTGGACGGAGAGAGAGTGAGTGGCCCAAAGGCACTCAGACAGCTTTCATGCCTAAAACAGGCCTAGAACTTGAACTCATAGTCTCCCGGTTTCTAGGCCAGCACTTTAATCTTGCTCCTTCTGTCCAGTTCCTGAACTTAATTACTATTCTGCAATCCTGTTTTAGCTACAAAGGGCCTAGAATCCTTCAAAATGGGTTGTTCAATTGGTTAACCAGGGTGAAGCCTAGAAATTAACTAGTCAATCTCCATTTAACACAAGCAATTGAAAGTCTGTTTGAAAGGACTAGAGCCTCATACTTTGGTAAAATATGTAGCAGGGGAATTCCCTTCCAAAAGCAACTGCTGTTGTAGAAGACCTAGTACCTCACTCACATGTCCACTCCATGGTAGAATGCAATCTGGTATGAATGCGGATAGTACCTACAACCAGTGGTGGGTTCTAATCAATTTTACCACCGGTTCGCATCACGCACACGCTTTGCATGTGATTGCGGCGTGTATGCACGCTTTGCTCGCATGCGTGCCAAACTTGCGCTTCATGCAAGCCCATTGAGAAAAAAACAGCTGAAGCATGGCAGTCCCCTCTGCCGCACCTTACAGCTGATCAAAAAACAAATGAAATAAAGGTAGGTATAGCACAGGGGCCGGGGGGGAGGGCCCAACTGACATTCAGAGGGAACCAGTTTGCTCTCCTATGCAGATTTCCACTACCGGCTCTCCCTAACCAGGGAGAACTGGTAGCAACCCACCACTGCATACAACCCAGGGTGGGTTCTACCTACCTTTACTACCGATTCACAATGGGATCTGCGCATGGCAGATTGCCAATGATGACATTGGGTGGGGCCTCGTGCCAGTTTTACTACTGGTTCTTGCAAACCGGTCCAAACTGGGGGCAACCCACCACTGATACAACCACTGTGACAAGCTCTCCTACCTCTTTGAACAACCAGAGTTGAATGAATGTTGAGATTTGATGGCAGCCGCCAGTGATTTCTCAAGCTCCAAAACTTCAGCAACGCATGTCCAAGCAATTGCAACTTAGTCCCACAAATATGCAACATTGCTAGATGGGAACCAATAGGTCAGGAAGCATTGGGTGGAAATTATGTGTTACTCAAGGTTCCACAGGTGACTCCATCTCTCACACAGCAAATTCACCTTTCTTGTATTCTGGCTCTAAGAACATGCATGCTCTATTTGCATCTTGGCTGAACAACTTCACAGTGACTGCAGTTAAGAGAAACAAACACTTTCCTGTCATCATGTGATTGTTAGGTTAGTAAATCAACATATCTTTTGCTGAGGGGAATTGTATAAAATTCTCAATCTTAGAAGCCTCACCCTGGCATACATTCTGCGTGATTAGGGTATTTTCTCCACAATTAGTGGTTTATGGCCAGGGAAAATTCTCCATCCACTGCTATAACAGTGTTACGAGGAGTAGCTGTACAGAGAGCGTCACAACAACACCTCATTCCAGATGTGTTTTAAGTGCATGCTGTGAGGAGAGCAAAATTTATGCTGCCATTATCTCCTTTGAGCTCTGAGCCAAGAGGAAAGCATAATAAAGCATCTATGTGGATAAGCTTATAGTCTTAACCCACCCATTTTATCCGATTGCCTGTCAAATGCCAACATTAAAATGGCCAACAGTTATTTTGACTTTTGTCTAATGAAGAATCTCAGTGACACAAACTTAAGGGCTGCCAGGTACCTGTGAACGTGCTCAGGTGTATGTGTCCAAATGCATATGAACAGACATCTGTTGAGGGCTGAAATATTTGCTCAGTTCAGTCTTAAAAGGTAATGACATTGTCTCTGCTTCAGCAATCTAGCCTGAACAGAGATAATAGTCAGACCTTGATTTTTATTGCAGTGTATAATATTTCAGTATCTCCAGGAAATGCAATTTTAGTGACAAACTCCTATTCTTCTGGAAAATAATGGTTTAAAAATAAATATGCAGAAACTGACAGTTTTTATTTGGAAAATGTCTCATGTATCAAATATTTAGACACATTATTTACAACAAAGCAAAACTTTCAGCCCACTGCTGCTTAATTTTTTGTTCATAATTATCCATGCTTTTTAAATGCGGGGTCTTTTAAAAGCTAAAGAGGAAAACAAACATACATAGTGGGGAAATAAGTAACCAACTTGCACTAATCAGTTTTAAAATTAAGGTGCTTAGCCAATCGCAAAAGGTAAGGTAGTCCATTTTTTCCTTGGGATGATAGTTATAGATTTACTATATCCTTCTTATCTATGACAGAGTGTGCTTATGTAGTTGAAGCAGTGGTGACATTTTTTTTACTTCCGGTTCTGTGGGCGTGGCTTGGTAGGCGTGGTGTGGCTTGGGCGTGGCTTGGTGGGCATGGCAGGGGAAGGATACTACAAAATCTCCATTCCCCCCCACTCCAGGGGAAGGATACTACAAAATTCCCATTCCCTTCCCACTCCTGGGGAAAGGATATTGCAAAATCTCCATTCCTACCCCACTCTGGGGCCAGCCAGAGGTGGTATTTGCCGGTTCTCCAAACTAGTCAAAATTTCCGCTACTGGTTCTCCAGAACCTGTCAGAACCTGCTGAATTTCATTCCTGAGTTGAAGATACCTACAAATCCAGGACTAAAATACCATAACTATCTTGCAAGCAAGGTTTAGAAAAGTTTTACACCATTACCTTAAAGAGTTATAAGTCTACAACATGGCCATTAGAGTACTTACCAAAGACAAATTAAAGAGTTAGATCATGCCTATAATAGATAACTCTATACAAATTTCCAGAGGGTAAATGAGTAAAAAATTCTATTGATTTTGGTCTTGAACTTGTCTTGTTGAAAGACAAAATGCTTCTTCAGCACCATCTTTATTTTCAATATCTTTCGGCTCTACTGACCCCAGAAACATTATTTTAACAACAACAACGGTAGTAATGGTAAGTGGCAATAGCTCCTATTTTGATGTTCACTGTTCCCAATCTCTGCATTCCTGAAAATAAACAATACAAATAAGAGGGAGTAATTCTGAAAACCTAGGAATAGTGATGTTGCTGCCCAGCTGGACACTTGGTTTTCCTCAAAAGAAGAACACGAGGAAGAATCAGGTATGTCAGGGGCACAGGAACCAAGCCCCTATTAGCTATGGAAGGGAGATGCATTTATAATGCTCTGCTACCTGTGACTGGTGCTGAGGATTCAAACCTGAGATTATAGCTAAAGAAAGACAATGGCCTCATTTTGACACGTCAGAAGAATACCACCTACTGTACGTAGAATTAATCTGTGTTGAGAGGCCTGATTAGATGGAATTCCTCTTGTTCTGCAGATGAACCCTTCCCATAATCCTGTTGTTACAAAGGGAGAAATGATGAATTGATTGTTCCATCAGGGTTCCTTGGGAAGGCTTATTTAGTCCAGGAGTATTTTTCTGATCCAG
Source organism: Pantherophis guttatus (assembly GCF_059756535.1). NCBI lineage: Eukaryota > Metazoa > Chordata > Lepidosauria > Squamata > Colubridae > Pantherophis > Pantherophis guttatus. The sequence continues at coordinate 227,939,705 of NC_142063.1, read as the reverse complement.
ACATCAATGTTGGGGCCCAAAACCCTGGAGACTGTGCATTCTAGGTTTCCCTTAGCCATGAAAGCCACCTTGATGACTTTGGGCCAATCCCTCTCTATCTCAGCCCAACCTACCTCACCTGTGGTTGTAGGGAAAAACAAGAGGCAGGAGTATTAAGTGTGTTTACTTCCTTGAGTAGATGTAAAATAAGGTGGGAAATAATAATAACATCAAAAGGTAGATACAATTGCCTATCCCAGGTCATTGGGAAGGATTGGATAAATGGATAAAAATATCAAATTAACAACTGGCTGATTGTGTGACCAATAATAATAATTATAATAATTGTCCTTGCTGAACAAAGAAACAATCAACCTCCCCAATGAGACTGGGTTTTACTTTCTACTGATCATAACACCGAGAGTAAGTATTCAGAAGAAGGCAATGAGAAGAAAAGAAGAATAAGACAAGAATGGAAAACTAGAAACATAAAGCCGAAAGAACTCTTTCTAACCATCCTCCTACTCAGTATGTGCTAAAACTCAAAAAATGTAGTCAAGGAAACTAACCTGAATCCAATAAGTAATTAACTAGGCTGACCATATTGCTTCAATCTGGAATTATCTGAGTCTGACTGTTTCCAGACAATCTCATTGTTGTATATTCCTTATTTTTCCCCGTCCCCCCAATCACCACCTGTTTATATTGGTAGATTTGGCTTCGTTGATTTTAAAAGATATTTTCTCATTAAAACCTTTTCTGTATTATGTAACTACCGCTTATGTTTTAGGACAGGCATAAGCTTTGTCAAGTTCTGTATTTCTGGTTTTTGAGTAGGCAGTTTCAACACATTCCTTTTTTTGTTTTCCTAGTCATAAATTAAAAGAAATCCTAAGTAGAACTAAGAATCTCCTACTGGGTAGAGTAGAAAATTCAACTGATTCTTATTACAGTGGTACCTTGATACTCGGCTTCTTCAAAACTCGATGAATTTGATACTTGATAATTTTGACATGAAAATATTCCAATACTCAGTCTTTATTTAGTACTCAACACACTGTTTTAGGAAGAGGGGATGGCTGTGGGAAATGGATAGGAAGTCAGCCATGCTGGGAAGGTTGTTGCAAAAGGAAGGGGACAGTCACAGAGGGCAGACAGAAAGTTGGCCATGCAGGGAAGGTTGCTGACATAGGAAAAGGGGCAGACAGAAAGTTCTTCCCAGCCAAAACAAAGGGTTATATAGAAAGTCCCACAGTTTGTTTGGGATTCATCTTTTTTAATACCCAACATACCTTCCAGAACCAATTAACACTGAGTATCAAAGTACCGCTGTACTTTATATGGGAAACAGGCAATGGATAAGAGAGTCAGGGGCTACCATAGTAAAGGAGTGAACACCTAATGGGCAAGGCTTCTGATGAGAACTGAAACCTTAGAATTTAGAGCCTAGCTAAATGAAAACTATAGAGCTTTTATTTGTATCTGAGTGGGGAATAAAGAACACTGAATAATTTAAAATTATTCTGAAGTCTGATGCTGTGTTGGGATAATTTTGGTTGTGGCATATTGGTTAAAATATGCCATAATTGACCAACAGTGGCTTTACTGTTAAACGGAATATTGTATGGAGTACAAGGATGACCAAGGTTAGTTACTTAGTTTGCATTTTCTGAATCTCAGTAAAAAAAAGTTTTTGATTAATGGGCAGTGGAAGTCAATATTTGTGATGACTATGACAGGAGGAAAATTATGACTTGTAATATAATAGGTGGCAAAAAGTATGGATTAATAAATAAAATTAATGAAAAAAATAGATACGCTCTATGACAAAAAAGGAAGACTATAATAAATCTGAATGAAGATGGTCAGAAAATTCAGAATTAGACGATACACACAGAGAAGTGAAGATATATGTTTAATAATGAATGAAAGAGGTAAAATATATTTCAGAAAATATGGTATTATCTTGTTGCTGACACATATAAATGTAAAAATCCATAGATTGGTCATAGCTGCATCTATCCTACGCTAGTAATAGAAGAACCAAAAATTAATTGAGGGGAAAAATTAGGCAATATTTGGTATGAATGTCCTTTGGGGTAGATATAGAAATCAATTAGGTGACAGAGCAGGGTAGATTGGAACAAAATAAAAGAGGTGTCAGACCTAGAAGCCATCTTTTATGTTTAGGCCTTCAGGCCTGCTACATCTTCTTCTGTGGGAAAATGGGAGGGGGGATTCCATAGAGTGTAGATGATATGTAGTCAAAATAGCATTCCTTTCTCAGAGAGTCAAGGATGCCCTGCCCTGGCACCTGGAGTCGGATGACTGGGAGGTGTCTTCAGTTTGGACAGTGAATGTTTGGACCATGTGATGGACATGAGTGTAATGGGCAGGGACTTGAACTTTCACTTGGGTGGGGAAAACCTGGAAACTTTCAGATTCAGGTTTTCCCAGATGTTTCCAATATGACATCTCTAATAAAAAGTAACTTTGAGGAAATCCAAGCCTTGGAGTTTTCTTTCGTTGGGGGTGTTACTTGGAACCCTGACAAGAAGTGAATTATAGGACTCAATAATGAATAAGAATGATGACTGTTTCATGAGTACATATCTTCCAAAAGGGCTACTTTTTTAAACACATAAGAATGAAGATAAATCTAAGTGCGGGATTGTATATTATGAAAGATTGTGAGAATTAATGAAGCATAGGAGATGAGGGATTCTGTTGGTGAGACGAGCCATTTTTGGTAGTGTCAGAAGTGGATCTTTGGAAGAAGGGAACATAAAAGAAAAGGAAGAAGTCAACAAATATGGAGTAGAATTAAATTATTTATTTATCATATGGCGCAGCATACATGGATTATGGAATATAAATTAATATTTCAACTAGATTAGTAGAGCCCAATGAAATATAAATGTCAAAAAGATCTATATTCAAATACCAATGTCTAGGCCATCTAACCATTCAAGCTCAGCATTGTTTATATTTTAAAAAATCAGATACTGGACCAATATGTGCCCTCAGCTTATAGCAGGTCACAATGTGATCTACAGTTTGACATGGGACTCCACAGTCACACTGAGGGGATGATACTATGCTCCATTTATACTGAGAGTTCTGACAGATGCCATGTGAGGTGACAATCCTATTCAGGATTTTCCATTGCTGATGTGGTCGTTTAAAGCCTGGCACCATTTTTGTGAGGTCCTTTATATGTTGAATTAGAATGACTGCAGGAAGAGAAAGTATGAGTTCTGAATGAAAAAAAAAGTACAGTGTAAGAAACTTAATCTCCCAATAGAATGAATGGAAAATGGACCTAAGGAAATAAGATATGGAAGCTACTTGGAGCTGTGTGAAAAAATGTTACATGGTGTCACAGAATTGTGTGGAGTTAACACTAATGAGAAATGTGAAAAAAGCTGTTTGATGGAATAATGAAGCGGCTGGGATGAGGGAAAATCTATATAAGAGAATGATTGCTGCAAAAAAAAAAAAAATGAGACGAAAAAGATATTTCATAGCAGCTTCAAAGAATATAGTAAAAAAAAAAAAAGCAAATAATGATTAGGATTGATAGAGGCAGAAAAAAAATGAAGGATGATTCTGATGTACATATAAAATTACCTTGGAAATAGTGAAAGAAGCCCCTAGCAGCGAATTTGAGAATAAAAATGATCGAATAATTAGAGTGAAACTGAAATGGGATCTACTGAAAGGAATATTCTAGAAATTAATAAGGGATATATAGTGATATATAAGGGATATATAGATATAGATAGAATGTCAAAGAATGGAATCAAAATAAATGTTTCAAATATTAGTAACCATTAAAAATAAATAAATGTGAAAATAAAATAAAAACTCACTTCTTAACATTTCTTAGTCCATTTCCCCATCTTTAGCAAATATCCACTTGAATGTTAATCTCTGAAATATAATCTTCATTTGTTAACTCTATTTTCCCTAGAAAGCATAGAATCAAGTATAGAATAGTAGAATGTTATATTTGCATAATAAACTAAGAGGAGAAATATAAAATATAAAAGTCATTTTATATTTAAAATATAAAAGTCACTTGCTTACGGAGTGGCTGCACAACTTGCTTGGTGTATATGTAAAGAACACAATTGGAGGAATGTGATTATTAGACCCCTATACAAAGGGAATAGTAGCAACAATAAATGCAAAAAACCCACATTTAATTTTTTCAGTCTGTCTGGGAAATCTGGCAAGAAGGATGCTAGAACGAAATTTGAGACATACAGTGAACTTTAATGCTACTATAATATTGCTGTCCCGCAAGTGTTTGGAAAAAGTTTCAATGTGAGAAAAAGATGTACTATACATTTATTAACTAATATAAACCAAATAGCTTTGAATTATAATTTACAGATAGTCCTCGATTTATGATCACAATTGAGCCCAAAGTTTCTATTGCTAAGCAAATCAGTCGTTAAGTGACTTTTGCTCCATTTTATGACATTTCTTACCAGAATTGTTAAGTGAATCACTACAGTTATTAAGTTAGTAACATGGTTGTTAAGTCAATCTGGCTTCCCCATTGACTTTGTTGGTCAGAAGGTCACAAAATCTGATGATATGACCCCCGGACACTGCAACTGTCATGACATGTTCCAGTTGCCAAGTGTCTGAATTTTGATCACATGATCATGGGGATGTTACTATGGTCCTAAGTGTTAAAAACAGGCATAAGTCACTTTTCTCAGTGTTGTAACTTCAAATGGTCTAAATGAATGGTTGTAAGATGAGGACAACCTGTACCCAAATGTGCAGTTGTAGATTGGTTGCTGAAAGCAGTAAGAATGGAAAAAATGTTGTCCTCATCTTACAATCATTCATTTAGACCATTCGAAGTCCATTCTTGTTTCCATGCTTTTCCATATGTTAGAATGAATGCAATGTTTGGTGAACTGTGTAGTCAGCAAGACAAGGATATTTTCTTGGTTGCTTAATGTGTACAGGTAGTCCTTGAATTACAACAGTTTGATTAGTTCAAACTTTGACTGTTCAAAGTTGCAACGGCACTGAAAAAAGTGAATTATGACCATTTTTCACAGTTATGACCATTGCAGCATCCCCATGATCATATGGTCAAAATTCAGATGCTTGGCAACTGGTTCATATTTATGACCGTTGCTGTGTCCCAAAATTCTCTTTTGTGACCTTCTGGCAAGCAGATTCACTTAACAACTAATTAGCAGATTACTAATTTATCAACTGAGGCAAGAAAGGTTGTAAAATGGGGCAAAACTCACTTAAAAAATGTCTCACGTAACAACAGAAAGTTTGGACTCCATGGTGGTCGTAAGTCGAGGACTATCTGTATATGGAAAACTTGTGATGGCAGAAGTGTTTTAATTAGGGAACTCAGTGAATGTTATTTTTGTATGCAGATGATACTATGTTGTTAGCTGAGCATTTGAATTATTTGTAGAAATAATAGAATACATGATGAAAGGAAGAATAATATATCAGCGATCAAGGCAAATGGTATCCTGATAGGGAAATTGGAGTGGACATTTGAAGGTTATATATCAGAACTGAACATTCAGGTGGATGTTTGCTAAAGAAGATGGAGAAATATTAAAATGTGCAAATGCTGGTAGAAAAGGAATGGGTAATGAGTGAAAACAATTTTTGTATGAATATTTGTCAAAAGAAGTGAAAATGGTTGTGTAAAAGAGTGTACTTTTGTCCACTTTGTTACATGGAAGAGTTTGTCAGGATAAATAGAAAAGTGAGTTCAACATAGAGGGGATGGATTATTTATGACGTGTGTAAAACAAGACATGAGTTTATGAATAAGTAGAGGCTGAATAGATATTAATGTAATTGACTACAACAGTGAATGATCAAAACTAAAGAAGTATATTGAAGTGGATTATTCATATAGGATGAACGAATGAGGATCAAACTGCAAAACAAATTTGTGAAGGAAAAGTGAATGGGTCTTGAAGACCAGAAAAGTCATAGCTGGATAGCATAGATAAGATCGTCGAATAGAAAAAGATAATAATTTGAAAGTACAAAGAATAGAATAGAATAGAGTAGAGTAGAGTAGAGTAGAGTAGAGTAGAGTAGAGTAGAGTAGAGTAGAGTAGAGTAGAATAGAATAGAATAGAATAGAATAGAATAGAATAGAATAGAATAGAATAGAATAGAATAGAATAGAATAGAATAGAATAGAATTCTTTATTTGCCAAGTGTGACTGGACACACAAGGAATTTGTCTTTGGTGTAAAGAGAATAAAATACATTAACCAAGAATAAAAAGATATAACAGTGATAGTCAAGGTTACTAATAAGCTATCAAATCATACTAGGAAACAAATAAAAACAATATAATTGAAAGATACAAACAACATGGTTATAGTAATAAGTGGGAAGAGATAGATATTAGTAAGGAAGAGAAGAATAATAGTAATACAGTCTTAGTAAATTATTTGACAGTGTTGTGGGAATTAGTTGTTAAGCAGAGTGATGGCATTCGGGGAAAAACTGTCCTTGTGTCTAGTTGTTTTGGTGTGCAGTGCCCTATAGCGTCTTTTTGAGGGTAGAAGTTGAAACAATTTATGTCCAGGATGTGAGGGGTTTGTAGATATTTTCACAGCCCTCTTTTTGACTCGTGCAATATACAGACTCTCAATGAAAGGCAAGTTGGTAGCAATTTTTTTTTTTTTTTTGGCAATTATAATTATCCGTTGAAGTCTGTGTTTGTCTTGTTTGGTTGAAAAGCCAAAAAAAAAAAAAAAGTATAGGAATTGGTATTTATATGTCATAAAGGAAAATTGCAAGGTTGATAGTTACAGTGAATGCACGCTTCCACATCTCCACAATTTAATCCAAGAAACAATTTCAAGTAGATCTATCAGTGTTGTCACCATCATGACCCCAGTGCTTGCTATGACCAGGGATGTAATAAAACATCAAAATTCTCTTTCCCATGGTCCATTAAAACCAGAATTACTAGAGAGGCACTTGCTCACTGAAATCGGGATGACCACCACGCCTTAAAGTCGGCTAAGAACCATGCTGGCGAGGTGGTTAGAATGCAGTACTGCAGGGTACTTCTGCTGATCACTGGCTGCTAGCAGTTTGGCAGTTCGGGTCTCACCGGCTCAAGGTTGACTCAGCCTTCCATCCTTCCAAAGTGAGTAAAATGAGGACTCAGATTGTTGGGGGCAGTATGCTGACTCTGTAAACTGCTTAGAGAGGGCTGTAAAGTACTGTGAAGCAGTATAAAAGTCTAAGTGCTATTGCTATTGCTATAACTAGTGGAGTAAAATATACAGGGACATCTCTACCTTTACTTTCTCACTGAAAAGGAGGCAATGAACCAGAACAGGCATAAAAAAAAAAAATAGTTCCCATCCATGGGAGCTAGAAGCAAATCGACAGAATGATTGTACACATAGAGTACAATCCCTGCTGGAGACAGGGAAGATCCATTACCAAGGCAATGAGTAGTTAAACATTGAAGAAACCCAGGCTAGTTATGACTGGCCTTTAAACATCTCAAGCAGAAACTCCCTTGAATTCACACACAGAGAGATAAAACAGAAAGGAGGAGAAGCACATCCTGATTTGCAAGGTTCTGTTACAACAGCTAATTTTAGTAAAAGTAGTTTTGGGCACAGCTGGCATCTGTTTCTAGGTCTGGTCTACCTTGTGGGTCTGACAACTGCCCAAGGCAGCTAATCATATCAAAGTACTGGGCTGCTCACTGATTTAGCTGTGGTGCTAAAGCCCCCATGAAAGTGCTTTCAGTGTAATTGAATTAAAGACTTAAGCCAAAAATGCTCCTCTTTTTCATGTGTCATGAGAAGTGGTATCATCACCTATCACATCAATCAGCAACCGTTTTTATTGGATGACAAATATATTGTGTGTTCATGAGATAAAATGTTCCCATTTATCATCATATCTCTATTGATTCTTCACATGATAGTGGGTGACTTAATTTCCATTGAAGAATTGGGGAGGGGTTTTTTTCCGCTAGGGTCACAATATTACCAAACTCTAGGTGTAGAGGCTCAAAAGGTCTAGACCAGGGATCTTCAACCTTGGCAACTTTAAGACTTGTGGACTTCAACTCCCAGAATTCCTCAGCCAGCTTTCTGGGAGTTGAAGTCCACAAGTCTTAAAGTTGCCAAGGTTGGAGACCCCTGGTCTAGACTACTCTTTGCCTTATTTCTCATTTTATGATTCTACTTAAATGTCTGACTTAACTACCCTCTTCACTGTTGTTTTTAAGTGTATAAAAATAACATAAAAGGTAGGATTTTCTGTAAAGTGAATTTTGCCACCTGCTGTTAATTACTTGCAATCAATGAATCCTTTTCCCTCCTCCTTGTGAAATTATTAGCGTTACTTAAGATGGTAAATTTACTACAATATTTTTTTCTAACGTTCTTTTCTTTTGAATTAAACACATGCTTCCGAGACTCTAATGTGAGCATACTTAATTATACAGCTGGTGAATAATCATATATAGTACAACCTCTGGTCACGACCATAATTCATTCCATAACTTTGGTCGCAAACCGATTTGGTCGTGACCTGAACCTAATTTTGGAAATTTGGGGCTTACAAAAAAAAAAAAAAGGCACGGAAGGGGAAATTGGCCGCACAAAAAGAAGTGAATTTGTTGGTTGGAACCTGATTTGGTCGTGATCAGAAGCATTTGTGACCAGAGGTTCTACTGTACTAATAATCAATACCCTCATACATGACATTGGTAGACCTAAGAACTGTAAGTTATGTATTAATACAAGGGGGGGTGGGAAGAGCAGTTTGAATGCCCAGGAGGACTTTCATTAGTTTCTTCAGATAATACCCTTTCTTAGTGTGGCATCATTTGTATCTGTTACTACTGAAGCAATAATGGTGACTTTCAGTATGTTCCATTAGCTGCTACCTGAAAGAGGAATTACTCCTGTCTTCATCCAGGGTTACATCTAGTTCTCTTGTCTTTATGTAAACATCCCTTGACTGTTTGTGTTAACCTGTTTTAATGTCCCTGTTAGAATAGCAGTAAAGGAAGCAAGAAGGATTGTTGGCCTGGCCCACAAGAGAATTTTTTTCTCTTGCAGACAAGAGAAAAAATATGACCAGGTTGTTCAGGAACCAGCATCTTACTCTGCCTCTACATGTAAGACTATATAAGCATGAGGAAGATTTCTTATGAATAGCATTCAGATTAAGAGAGTTGGAAGGTACCTTGTAGGTCATCCAGTCCAACTCCCCGCCCAAGCAGGAGACCTTACATCATTTCTGACAAATGGCAAGCCAGCTTTCACTGGAAAACTTCCAGTGATGAAGCTCCCACAACTTCCGAAGGCAAGCTGTTCCATTGGTTGATTGTTCTTACTGTCAGAAAATTTCTCCTTATTTCTAGGTTGAATCTCTCCTTGATCAGTTTCCATCCATTATTCCTTGTCTGACTTTTGGGTGCATTGGAAAATAGCTTGATCCCCTCCTCTCTGTGGCAGCCCCTCAAAAATTGGAACATCGCTATCATGTCTCCCCTGGTCCTTCTCTTCATTAGACTAGCCATGCTGAGTACTTGCAATCATTCATTGTATGTTTTAGCCTCCAGTCCCCTAATCATATTGGTTGCTCTTCTCTGCACTTCTTCTAGAGTCTCAACATCTTTTTTATAGTTTGGTGACCAAAACTGGATGAAGTACTCTAGGTGTGGTCTTACTAAGGCTTTGTAGAGTGGTATTAGTACCTCACTTGATCTTGATTGAATCTCTCTGTTAATGCAATTTAGGATTGCATTGGCTTTTTTGGCTGCCGCCGCACACTGTTGGCTCATATTCAATTGGTTGTCCACTAAGACTTCAAGATCTCTCTCACAGGTACAGCTATTAAGACTGGTTTTATCCAGTCTATATGTGTACTTTTGGTTTTTCTTGCCCAAGTGTAAGACTTTACTTTTCTCTACATTGAATTCAATTTTGTTAGATAGGGCCCAGTGCTCAAGTCTGTACTTGTACATTCAATGCTGCTTCAAGATTTCTTTTAAACATTCTGCTGAATAATCTCATTTTCCCAGCTACCTTCTCTCTAACAGGGTTCCCATCATCAGGTAATCCATTGTCCATGTGGGAAATTATAAGCAAGCTGTAGGTAGGAATTATGTAAATACAGAATATAACCCAATAATTAGCTTCACCCTGCCACTTAATATGTTTTCATTGCACTACACTAGAATATCTTCTGCAGCAAAGACATATCACTTTTCCCCACTGCTGATTGGTTTCCATTGACCCATTTAAGAGTGAAAGCCTAAGTGACTCAGTTGCTTTTTCAAGTCCACAGTGCTGAGAAAACAAGCCAAATCCTTCAGGTTTTGTGCATATTTAATAAACTATGATATGTTCCAGGGTTTTAGTAATCTGTATTTTATAAATTAAAAATATTCTTAGGGGACATTCTTAAGTGCGGAGAAAAACATTATGGAATGCAGCCTGTTTTTGATTTATACAAGTTGTGTTGTATTAACAGAAGACCAATGCTTTGTGCAGACACAAAGAATTAATGAAAACACATTTCTTATCTCACAGCAAAGGAAACACCAGTATGAGAACATTTGCAAATTGTGACTATTGTCACTCTGCAATGATAAAATATGAATCATTGCCTCAAAACAGGCCTAGTCAATTAACCGGATAGATAAATAAGTAAATAAATCAATTAAGCAAATAACAAAAGAGAACATTTTATTTTACACAGATGCAACAAACAATAATTATTATTTATCCTCCTGTGTTTTCTCTTACAATGAAATGGACTGAGAGCGAGCAACTCAATTGTACAAAGCCCGTCCCTTAAGAAATGTGCCATTTAAGGAAGGAAGATGTAGAAGTAAAGAAATTTACTTACATATATTTATTTTACAATATCTTTAAACTGCCCCAATCAAAAAGACTCTGAGGACAGATCTTTTTGTGGTCCGCCAGCAGCCTGCGGAGCTGGCAGCAGAGTCGGGCAGTGAGAAGGCTGGGGAGGAACATGGGCCAGTCCTGGATTCTGGGGACAAAGGCTCTGCCTCGGAGGCAGAGATGGGGCTAGGGCCATCTGGGAGTTACGTGAGGACTCTGGAGCCTCCAGAGTCAGACATCAGAGAGGCAGAGAAACAGGGGGAGCCTGTTCCTAGTGTGTGCATGCACAGAGCTGCCAGAAGGCAAGAACAGTTAAAACAAAAGGGATGACTTGGGAGTAAGGCTTGGAGATGATTGGCCCCTCCCATAAGACATAAAGGAAAAGCTAAAGCACGTGGGCCTTTGCAGGAAGCAATGTTGTGGATGGTGTTGGTTTGTACTTTGAAACTCCGTTTTTGACTCTGTGTTTTCGTGTGGCCTTGCCAAGATAATTGCCAATTAGGTCTTTGGCAGCATGTCAAAAAAGATAAAGGAAGCCTAGGTCAGAACAGATCTATTGTTTCTTGGTCCATTACTATAAGGCCATTTGCCACTTCCAAAATGCAAAAAAGATGACATTGTCCACCTCCCACTCCAAGCCCATGACACACATACCCCTCACCATGTTTTCCAGCCTGCAATTGGAAAAATTCTACTTTTCCAACCTGAGTATTCTCAAGTCTTCAAAACAGATTTTTTTCCCAGTGCTTTGTGGGAAGAAATATCCAAGCCAGGAGAATAGCACTCAAGACAAAATGGAGGATGGAGGCTGATTGGATGATCGGTTTAATGATGAAGCAGAACCACTAAGCACATGTTTCTGGTGCAGCTGAGCACATGGAGTTGAGAGTGGGTGGCTTTTATACTTTCTCTTGGGCTTTGTTCCTGTGCAAGAACATTTATTCTATTGGCTGTTGTCAAACTCCAATGGGGCCATGTAGGGATTATGTCGGGGTCATAGCTGGCTCTGTAGGTTGTCTGAACTCCCAGGTTTGGTTGAAGTTTCAGAGGGTGATGCATTGAAGGGGCGTTGGACAATTCCTATTGTAGCTGACGGCTAATCCTACTTTTGTTGGATCTTGGGTGAGGGTATTTGCTTATGAATAGAGGTATCTATCTCTTTATCTCTTAAGTGCTGACAACTGCTGAGGACTATTAAGAAAGGTGGGGGCTGCTTTCTGTCTCCAAGAGCATATTTCTCCCTTAAAGGAAATATAATATTACGCCTTTTAAATATTTCCTAAAATGTTTCATTCTTCTAGGAGAGGGGTGGGTGGTAACTTTCTAAAGCTTCATTCCATTCCTAGTAGCACCCCAGCTCTGATTAGTTGAAGATGTCTACCATATCTATCCCTTCCAGCAGCTGCTCGCTGCTATGGACAGCTGTTTTATCTGGACTATGTACTTTCCTATTTAGCAGTTGCTTTAAAAAAACAAGCCAACCTTGAGACTGATCTAACAATGGTTACTAAGCCATTGCGTTATCCTCATCCCTTGAAATTCATGCTCCATCCAATGCTTCCATTTCCCCGTGGACACACTTTTGGGTTTTGTCACGTGTGGGGGAGGCATGTTCCCCTTGCTTTCCTAGTCAACCGTATTGCAATGTTTCCTTCCTCTTCCTTTTCTTTTTGTAAATCGTTAAGTTGCATGCTGGCATACTGCTGCTTTGTTTCTGTGAAGCTGAACTGTCAAATTCCCCTGGACCTACGGAAGGGAAGATTGTACAAGTGAAATAACAACCTGTACTCTGTTGCTTTGTTTGCTGCAGGATTGTATAATGCTGATAGTATTAGAGAAACGATGGTGCCATAACGAAGAGAAAAAAGCGAAACTGTCTACATTTAGTGTCAAAGGGGATAATGCGTGAAGGGTATGTGAATGCATTGATGCATGCAAATACCTGGGAGATAAGGGGAAAGGAAAGGAAAGGAAAGGAAAGGAAAGGAAAGGAAAGGAAAGGAAAGGAAAGGAAAGGAAAGGAAAGGAAAGGAAAGGAAAGGAAAGGAAAGGAAAGGAAAATCACTTGGTTGGTGAGAAGGGAACAATTCTCAAAGGGAAAAGGCAGGAATGATTCTTAGCAGAACCATCTAGTACAGTTTTATCTCTGCATGGATAAGAAGGGTAGGCAGCCAGAGGAGTGTTACCAGATTTTGCAGGGCCCCTGGTCCCTACCAAGAACCAGCACTAGCCTTACCCAGGAAAAAATTCCTGGAAGACTTTTCGTGTCATACAAAATTATGAAACTAGAGCTAGTCACCCTCTGAAGTCTAGAAAGGGTTAACATCTTTTGGATCTTGCTTGTGGATACTGAATTCTCTTTTGATTGCATGACCCTTAATTCACCTTAAGTCGCAAATGCACTAGCTTGTCTCTTCAAGGAAGAGCGCAAGGCTCTGCTTGCATTTGGGGAACACTATTTGCTATCAAGAGATTCTTCAGCTGCAATAATCATAATGGTGATGGTCATGTACAGGTTTCAGTCTTGCTTTTCAGAGCCCAGTCCTTTCATTTCAGGGCTGTTTCTCCCTCCTAGGTTTTTTTTTTTTTTGCTTTTAATTTATATGCCGCCCTTCTCCGGAGACTCAGGGCGGCTTACAATCCGCTAAGCAATAGCCTTCATACTTTTGTATATTTATACAAAGTCAGCTTATTGCCCCCACAATCTGGGTCCTCATTTTACCTACCTTAGAAAGGATGGAAGGCTGAGTCAACCTTGAGCCTGGTGAGAATTGAACTTGCAGTAATTGCAAGCAGCAGATGTTAATAACAGTGCTTTAGTCCACTGTACTACAGGCTCTTGAAATGGATGGAAAGCAGAGCAAACCTGAACAGTTAGTAAGAATATGGTTTTGGTCAATTGAAACATCTGTAACCCTTTTTTTTAAAGTGGCAGTTTTATCAAACATTAGAAGATAATGCTTGTCTTCAATGGAGGGGGAGAGGGAGAGAGAGGGGGGGAGGGATGGATGGAGGGAGAGAGAGGCTCCTGCATTCACAATTTAGGGTGAATTAAGAGTCATGCAATCAAAAAAGAATTCTTCAGTACACACACACACACACACACACACACACAAAGACAGAGACAGACAGAGGCAGAGAGGCAGAGAGACAGAGACAGAGAGACAGAAAGACAAAGAGACAGAGAAGCAGACGGACAGCCATCAAATACGTTCTTAGATTATTGCATGCTTCATCCTAAAATAGAAAAGATACAGATTACTATGGTAGTAGGAATCTGTAAACTAGCACCCATAAATGGGAACATGATTCATTGCTGGCTTGTTTTGTCTTCTCCAACCTGTGGAAGAAACTCACTCAGGCCTGTGATTGTGATACGTGTTGCTGTTATCACCCTACAAAATAAACAATTGTTTAAGGAAATGGGTGATGATAGCTGTACTCTGTGCTCTCTCCGACTCAGCCATGCACGACTAATTTCCTGGCTGTGTCTGAATGCTTATAAAGCTGCTCTCTAACTACTGCTGACAATGAACTAGTGACTGGAAATAGGAATCTTAAACACAGTCACATCTCCTGACTGTTGAATCTTTTTCAGAAAGCGTGTTGATCTAATGGGCTGTAGTATGGTCTTTTCTCTCTCTCTTTCTGCTTTTGCACACACATAGAGTGTTGGAGAGAGAAAGGGAGACAGAGACACACAGAGAGAGACACGATGTGGTAGTAGGAAAAACAAAGTTTTAATACTTGTTCTTCATACAGCAGTTACTAGGAAACCAAAGGCTCTTTAAATAGATCTTCATTACCAGCCTTGCATTATTGATTCTTCCCCCCCTGTTTTTCCAACACCTTCCTCTTCCCCCCCACCCCCAAACCCGGAATGGCTGTACATTCTAAATATTAAAAGTGTATAATTTTGCAAGCTATCACCGATGGAACAATTTTCTCCATAAAAGGGATATCTCAGCATACCACTGCCCTCTCTGACCATTTTTGCATCGGTGGCTCCGTGAACTTTGAAGCAGGAGATGCAAACGATCTGTTTGGCTCAAGCAAGAAACAAGCCTTCCTCACTTGCCTCTTTAATTAGCAGCCTGCTGAGATAAGAACCTTGTGAAGTGTGCAAAACTTTAAGCAAGCCCATTCGCACCCCCCACTTTTCGCTCTCTTGCCCCTGAACGAGTGAAATCGGTTCTCTTCATCCGTAAAATACAGAAAGGAAGGAAGCGTGGGAAGAGCAAGCAAATATATGTACACAGTCCTGACTGCCTTTAATACTATTCATAGATTAAGTGCAACGTTTATAAATGCTGACAAGAAGGAATAGAAGTGAAAGCTCTAAATTCACTGAGATCAAAGTTTATCATCGAGATAAAATGAAATGCTCCAGAGAACTCAGTTCAGCTGTATCCACAAACAAGTATGCTATGCTAAGCTTCATACAGAGATGCAAATGAAGACTTGGGCACTGTCCGAGCAGTGAAGCAGATAGTTTTCAGAAAATGGTGATCTTTGGGGAAAAAAAAAGAAGCTGGCAGAAGAATAGACAAGTTAAATCAGCCATATGAAACACAAGAAACCCATACTGATTGTCCTCTGAACAATTCTAAGTAACTATTCAGGAAGTCCATTCCTACCTATATGTGGAAAATAATGGAAATATGGAAAATGTCTTTTCTTTGCTATGGACAAGGCCACACTGGAATAGGCAATATTATCTATCGGTTTTTAATATTGGGCTGTATGGTTGTGAGTTGTGATAAAGCAGGGGTGTCAAACATGCAGCCCGTGGGCCGGATGCGTCATGCGCTGCCACGCCCAGCCCCATTTTAGTGATGGGGGAAAGTTGCAATACGTCACGTGATGACAATGTGACACTGCGAGTTTGACACCTCTGTGATAGAGGAATTTAATCCCCCAGTTTTACTTCTGTCTTTGGCCCTTGGGTTTAAATATTTACCTCAGGAAGGATAACAACAGTAAACAGAAATATCATCTTGACATTAATGCTATCCACTGTGTTCCAAATTAAATGCACATTTTGTGCTGTTAGCCCTGGAGGCCATCTTTTTCTTTGGATCTTCAGGGCTGCCACACTTAGTGCTGTGGGAAAGTATGAGGAACCCTAACAATATTATTTTTTTAAAAAAATAGAGACTTTTTTTTTGCTTTTAAGCGACAAATAAGCACTATATTGCCTAATGCAACTCTAACTTGAGGCACTGAAAAGGATCCATAATTCCTTCTGAATATGCCACAGCTCTGAGTACACACTTGGGCAAATGACATTTGAGTAAAAAATATTACAGACCAGGGAGCATTAAAATAGAACATGACATAGATATCACAATATTTGCACATGAATTCCATTTTCCAGACCAAGGAAGAAGAAACCATGTATCTCTTAGATGCTGCTGAATTATAAATTTCCAGTATCTATTACCATTGACCATACTTGTTGGCATTGTTGAAATTTTTTTAGTTGCGATTTTCTCATCCCTGCGCATGAGAATCCTGCATGCTGAGGGATTTTTATTCACTTAAATGTAAGTATATAGGATTGCATCCCTGAGCTTTCCCCCCAAAAAAGCAATATCAATAAAGCAAATACCAATATTAAGTGGACCAGATTATGATCACGGGCAAGGAAATACCTCTTCCTCAACACACCAAGGGATGTCTCAACTTGCTTCAAGGTGCAAAGAAAACAAAGGAGGCTATTATCAAGATACACACTATTTGGCAAATACCAATCATGAGGAACTGAAGTGTGAAAATATTAGTTATGTCAGTAAAAAGTTATATGCTGACATGTTTGGATTTGCTTGTTAGTGGGAAAGGGCCAATATAGCAAGTCAATTGTGTTTTGAAAATTGGATATGAAAAGAACTTTTTAGTGTTAAAAGTAAATTCCTGATTAAAGTGAAATTTCCATTCTAGGGACGTTGTCAGTCACTACTGAATGACTGAGCACTGCAGAAAACAGATGAACAAATAAAGAAAAAGCAATTCCATGAAATCTCTTTTGTATTAAATCACTATTCTTGTTTCACAGCATCCTGGATCCTTTTGCATTATTCTTGTGTTGCTGTTTGTCTTTCAAAATGACAGAAATAATTGAGAAATGTAATGGAGCCATTATATCATACTTTTGCAATTGACATCTTTCAGCTACTGTCTGGCACAAACTGATTGGGCTGGAAGAAGTTCTAGATACATAATTGGAATAAACCTGTTTCAACTAAAGTATCAAAGTAGTCATATTAAATAATATGATCGCTCTGACCAGTGATTAGTTGAAGTTGATTTTGGTGGCCACAGATATGAATGATGAGTTGGGAAAGTGACTTGTGTGTTTCTCACATTACCTTTATGAATTTGGGAGCACTTCTCAATACTCTATTGCTGCTATTCTTGGGAAAGTTTGTTATGAACAGACAATTATTAAATATACAGTGAGTCATTCAAATATATTGGAGTACTTTATGAAAACATTTTTTAAACTAACCATTGAAAAATATCCTGTTTACATATACAGAATGCTGTCATGACAAATCTCTCTCCTGATGGGAATTCTACTAAAATATTCTATTTTTTCTCTAGAATTCAGATTGTCCATTTTTCTTAGATTTTTCATTTGTTGAACGTAACAGGAGAAAACGAATGTTATGTCTTCATTTCACACCAAATCATTATTTATCATTTAAATGTCAGTAGTACAGATTGTATAGTGTGAATTTCGGTAAGCATGGGCTATGCCTTTAATGTAAAATAGGATTACTTTTGAATGCTTTTTAAAGATACATTGTAGATTAAGGTTTATTAATCGGATAAGGGGACTTTTTATCCAGTTTAATAACTACAGCAATATCATTCACACAAATTGAAAGAGATTTTTGAAAGTAAAAGGTGGTCAGTGTCAATTCCTTTGCATTTTCTAAAATGTATTCACACATACTATATTGGCTGTATTGATATAGTCAGTGAATCAAATGGGGCATTTGGAAGTCAGAGGAAGTGAATATTGTAAAGAATTGTATTTTACCTATGAACACGTAGGATCTTGCTTACTCCTTTTGTCAGCAACAGTGGTTAACAAAACAGAGCAGTTTATTTCACCGTTTCTTAGGTAATCTATGGTTTGTCCACAGACATAGTCTGTTTTTGACTTAATCTTAAGAACGTTTGCTAGAATCAGAATAATAACCAAGTTGAATTTTGAGATAAAGAACCCAAGTAGAATGATCTTGCTTATATACAAGTCAACTTCATTTTTTAAAAAAACAACAACAATATTTTACTAGAGTTTCCAAATATAATTACAGGCATCTATCTAATAGCATAACCATAGAAATGTTTAATCTCTTACAACTGTTTTCTATTTCTATTCTTTGAATACTAGCCTTCTTTAGAATTCATTTCAAATGTTCTCAAAATCTATGGTATTCTGAACCCTTAAAATGAATTTCCTTGACTTCCTATGAACAAAACTATGTTACTGTCCTTGGATAGGGTTCCCATTGTCAGATAGGTTTCCCACTCTACCAGCAGAAACCAGCAGCTGAGCCACAGAAACCCTGTAGCTCAGAGCACAGTGGGACAGTTTTTTTTCCTGGAGAGCTCATGCAAATTCATTTATTACTGGGTACATAGAAGTGAAAATATATCTCCTTATTTATCTCTTTCCAGGGGAGGTTTTTTAATGCCTTTCTATGCCTAGTAATCCCTTTGGGCACTCTACACAAGCTGGCAAGTTTCTCCTATGGGATTGCAATTAGTTCCCATGTAGGTTTGTCTGCCAGGCTATCTAAAAGCAGGTTTAGCACCTGACCTTCCATAGGTAGCCTGGTGATTTATTTATTTATTTATTTATTAATCAAATTTCTATACCGCCCTACTCCCGAAGGACTCAGGGCGGTAAACAGCCAAGATAAAATACAGATAATACAAATATTAAAAAAATCCCTTAAAATTATTAAATATTTCGGCCGAAACACAGATTAAAACACCCAATTTGTAAAATCATGAATTAAAAAATTTAAAAATTTAAAAGATGGGAGTTAGGCCAGGCCAGCGTGATGGTGATCCTTGCATAAGTACATAAATGGCCCTGTTGAGACAATGCAGAGTCCCAATGCAGGACAATTCTGCCCAGCCAGCCCCATCTCTTGACCTTGGCCGAAGGAGATGCAGAGCTGATGGTAGCTGCTGCTAAAAGTATTAGTCGACACTGTCAACCAGCCCAGGCATCAAAGTCCAATTTGTCATAGGTTTCACTTGGAACCCTAGTCTGGCCTCACCCACATCATAAAGCTGTTCTCAACTCTCAAAATGACTTTGGCTGAAGCCATATTTTTTTTTACATTGTGTCTTAGTTGCCATACATATGGGGGGAAGGGGAACTGCAGGGTCTGAGATAATTTCCTCCCAGGTGCCAGACATAACTGTGGGAATCAAGGTCATCTCAACAAGAGCTCGTAACGGCTGGAGGTAGTAGCTGAGCAGCCTGCCATCTACCTGGTTGGTTAACATGACCAGTGACACTAGGGGTGTGTTTGATATCTATTTCTTTTACTATACTGAAAGCGCGGGAGATATTTAGAGTTGGTTTCACATTTGAATGTGCCGATATGATGTACCCAATAAAATGGATCTTTGAGAAAAGCCACAGCCTCAGAGTCCTGAATTGATTGGGCCATTACTCAGAACCATGGCAGCTGTTGTAAGGGATATATGTCAGATGCAAGGAACCAGAAGCAGACCGTGAGATGATTAAAGTTACCAGTTCATTGTTGCACACCTATTTGCAAGAACCTTTGCCAGATTGACTGCCTTCTCTTAGGAATTTATTCTCTTAGGAATTTAGGAATTTATTCTCTTAGGAACAGTCAGATAGGGCTTCAGGGATTCTGGAGCAGGTAAGGCTTACACCAGTTTCTGCTGTGCAAGAAAGTGCCCCCCTCTTCACACCTCCTCCCACTCTTGCTGGAGATTCCACCTCTTCCACCTGGAGATTCCATGAAACCATCTAGAGTAGCCTAAGAAGTAAACTGGGATAATTTCCTTTGGGTGTCATGTCATGTGTATGTGTCTCTGTGTCTCTCTCCGTGTGTAATGTAACAACAGGAAAGGAGAAGTCACTGCTATGCTGGGCTCTCCACCCAGTTACAGATTCTGGGCAATGGGTGAGGAAGAGTTCTGGAAGGTGTGCTTTCTGGAGAATACCTATTTTTGCTGAGACATGCCCCCATTGTTGCTTCCCTCGGCCTCTGTACCAAAATGACCATTATTTTGCACTCAGCCACGGAGATTTAGGAGGCCCTGAATTATCCCCCTTTTTAGGTAGGGAGGACAAATATAAGAGACCCAGGAGCCTACAGCCAGCAAATGGCAGGCAAACTAAGAGGCCAGATTAAGCAACGTAGGAGTTCTGCCGCATGTGGTTGGCTGGCAGGCCTCAAATAGAAGTCTCCAGAGCTGTGCATAGCAAATCTTGAAAAAAATGAGTTCTAACAGGGATCCAGCTTTTGGGTGCATAAACCTGGTTTGTAAACACACAGCTGAACTGCTGCCAGAGTGTTCTCCTGCTCTGCCCATACAAGCTGATAGCCAGTCTTCTCCAGGTAGAGCAAGTATGACCCACCTCAGATTTGCTCGTGACTGTCTCTCCATATTTTCAAAACCGCAGGCATGCTGGCATATTGCAGTGGAATTTGTTTTTAACTCAATAAATACTAACAAATACTAGACAAGCTACCCAGTGCTATCTGAAATATTGCTGTACATATATGTAATCTCATAGAATTCGATGACTACACAGCCAATGTCACCCATTATGATTCATATTGCAATTTCCGCCTCCTGCAACGTTTCTGCAAAATCCGCAGCAAAAATGAACATGACCAAAGAAGGGGAGTTGTGAATATTTCAAGATGCATAAAGCAACAGCCGTAAGATGCATGAATGCTCAGTGAACAGTAGGAAATCTATCACTAAATAGCAATCAGAAGTGACATATTTAAACAGAATTGGAATTCATTTCAAGCATAAACAGTTTTTTTTTAAAAAAGAACTTTATGCAAGATTAAATAGGAGTGCTTAAAAAGAGACGTCTTGATAAAAGCACTAGACAGCAGTCTAAAGTCTTCTAAAAATAGGATGACTATTTTCAACAACCTACATGATTTAGTATTTGTTTTTTAATCTGGAAAAAAAATAAACCTGACTCTAGATATATTCTTCTATGCTACTATCACACCTCCTTCAAAAACGTGTTTAAAAACATCCATCTGTGAGAACTGAAAGCAGGTTATGCAGTGGCAACACAGTATTACTAAATATAATGTGCAAATACTTATATCTGGTCAGCAGCTTCAGGTGCTGCAAATGGCAGCAGCAGTGTGTGATACAAGGATGTTAGTTGTGTCATTTCCATGATGAATTCTTCCTAGCATCCTTTGGTCTATGCTCTGCTTCTGTGATTAGCCATCTGCCTGTTATCTGGGCTTCATAGGGAGTTGCTATCTCATCAGGCATGATAATTACAGCTAGCTCCTCCCTTCGATCAATCCATCTCTTGCTAGTAATCTTTTTTTTGTGTACTAATTCAAAGATCATTTTTATTACATCAGGCTTTCAACCATAGCTAAGTTTTATTGGAGTCTATCTTGATGGAGAGTTGATTTATTGATTTACTCTTGATTTATTGCAGTTATTTTTTTTTATAATTTTGATTTATTTTATTGTTGCATTAATAATTTCAGCTTTTTGTAACACCCTCTCCCAATCTTTTAAGTTGGACACCATAGAAAGTGGAAGATAAACAAATTACAAACAGAGACCCAAGAAAATCCCGAGAGATATTTTACTTGTACAGCGCCCAAAGTCTCTCCATGAAAGAGAAGGGGAGTTTCTAAATTTGTTATATAAATAAATAAATTGTCAACTCTTGCAAGATTTCATTGACTTAGTGTGAAATCTCATTAGACTTCCTTGAACTCTTATGAAGGATAAAGTTCTTTTAAAAGCTAGGCACAAAAAAAAAGGTAACACAGAACAAAGAAGCATTGCAATTTTTTTTTTTTAAAAAAAATAATTAACTTGAGTATTTTATCCTACTAGCTATCTGTCAGGTATGAACTCGGTCAGAATCTCCAACCTAAACAAATGGTTGATGGATTTCTGAATATTGATACATTCAAAGATGATAGATAGATAGATAGATAGATAGATAGATAGATAGATAGATAGATAGATAGATAGATAGACAGAAAGATAGAGACACAGACAGACAGACAGACAGACAGACAGACAGACAATGTATCATCAAGTTAGTGTTGATGCTTAGTGACCACATGGATAGATTTTGTTCATGAGAACCTGTTCCTAGGCTGATTGTTTAGGTTTTCTCACCAATATAAAAATATTGATCAAACTATACTGATTATCAATAGCAAAGGAATCTGGCTGCAAACAAGCTCACATTTCATTTCTGACAACTATTGTAAACATTCTCTGCCTGATCTGATAATTTGAGGCTTCTTCTTTTAGCTCTCTCCCTCCACCTCTCTCTCTTACACAGTCTTGTATCATTTTCTGCAGCCGGTTTTTTCAGAAGTTCTTAATATTATTCCCTAGTTTGAATTGCATGTCTGCCAACACTGAAGCACACTCTCAAAATTTGTCAAGAAGATGTCAGCATCATCTCATCCTTGTACACTCAGCAAACTTGTGTGTTTCTATGGAAGATGTTGAGATGGACAGTAGACTCAAATTTTATTTTGTATCTTGGCCATCTCAGCTTGTGGGCAAACTGTATTCTCTTCTCCAGCTGTGGCCTCTCAGTCTCTCACTCCATCTGACTTCTTGTGCTTATTGTTCTATCTTTTGTTCCATTGGGTTTTCTTGTTCTTGTCCTGCTTGGAACGTGTCCCTCTTCGATTTCAAAGTACTTAATTCGGTTTGGAGCTCAAAATTATTTATCGTGGGAAACTGACCCTGTGTCCCCATCCAGTTACTGACTGGCATCCTGACTGGCTTATTCTATCTGTCCTCTTTCTCCCATTCCCATTTAATCTCCCAGTCATCCTCTACAGCTTTGGAGTCATTTTTACTTCTCTCAGGAACAGTTGTTATACAGGTGGTCCTTGGCTTACAACAGTTCATTTAGTGACTGTTCGAAGTTACAAAGGCACTGAAAAAAAAAGTGACTTAGGATCATTTTTCACACATATGACCATGATGGCCTCCCCATGGTCACATGGTTTACATTCAGATGCTTGACAACTGACATAAATTTATGATAGTTGCAATGTCCCGGGGTCATATATTATCTCCTTTTGCAATCTTCTGACAAGCAAAGTCAATGGGGAAACCAGATTCACTTAACAACTGTGTTACTAATTTAACATTCTGCAATGATTCATTTCATAAATGTGGCAAGGAAAGTTGTAAAATGGAGCAAAACTCATTTCTCACTTAGCAATAGAACACATTTCTCACTTAGCAATAGAAATGTTGGGCTCAACTAAGTTGAGGACTACCTGTATGAGGGACTGCTCCCCAGATGGATGGGTGTGAGTCCCTACTCATGAGATGGGGTCCTCAAGGGAAATGGGGGATACACACCTGATCTCGTTTTTATCTTGGAGCAGTGGCGTAGTGAGTTCGGTACAATTATGTACCAATTATGTACCCCCTGTCATGGACCGATCATTATCTCCTTCGTTTGGACTTCCACTATGCTGCCCCCCGTCACTGGGATGTGGGACCGACCACCTGGTTCCGCCCCAGGCGCCTGATGGACCCTGAGCGGTTCCAGACGGAGTTTGGGATTATACCTGTCTCTCTTTCCCACGCTCCGGTCAAGACTCTGGTGGATGCCTGGGAAAAGGCGGTCGTCGGGGCTCTCGACTGGGTTGTGCCTTTGCCGACGCAGATCCCGGTTGGCCCCTTGGTTTACTGAGGAGCTCCTGGAGATGAAGCGGTGGAGGAGAGGCCTAGAGAGCTGTTGGAGATCCAGCCGTTCCGAGTCTGACTGAGCACAATTAAGATCCTTTATGCGATCTTATCTAGTGGAGATGGATGCGGCAAAGCATCTTTACTTCTCTGCCCTCATCACATCTGCAGATAATCACCCGGCTGCCCTTTAGGGTGTCCCACTCCTTTTTGAATCAGGGAGCGGGGGATGACCCTATGTGGGGGAGGGCCGAGGAGTATAGCCAACATCTGCTGGACAAGATCGCTCAGATTTGGGACGGGCTGTACTTTGACTGGGCAGGGCCAGTTGAGGGGGTGACGACAGGTCTGGTTATCTGGGACAAGTTCGATCCTATTATCCCGAGGAAGTGGACAGGATCATGGGGAAGCTGAGTACCACCACGTGTTTGTTGGACCCATGTCCCTCCTGGCTTGTTTATTCGGCTTGGGAGGTTACACGTGACTGGATCCAGGCAGTGATTACTGCTTCCTTGGGTGAGGGGAGCTTCCCTGCCGCCTTGAAGGAGGCGGTGGTGAGACTCCTCCTCAAGAAACCTGCCTTGGATCCAGCTATATTGAACAACTTTTGTCCTGCCTCCAACCTTCGCTTTATTGTGAAGGTTGTTGAGAGCATGGTGGCACATCAGCTCCTGTTGGCCCTGGAGGAAGCAGTATACCTGGACCCGTACCAGTCGGGTTTCAGGCCCGGGTACAGCACGGAGACGGCATTGATCGCACTGGTTGATGATCTCTGGAGGGCTCGGGACAGGGGACATTCCTCTGTCCTGGTCCTGTTAAATCTCTCGGTGGCTTTTGATACCATCGACCATGGTATCCTATTGCGACACCTCGAGGGGTTAGGGGTGGGAGGCACTGTTTTAAGGTGGTTCTCATCCTACCTCACGGGGCGTTCGCAAGCGGTGTTGGCGAGGGGACAGAGGTCGGCCCTGAGGCCCCTTACATGTGGGGTGCCACAGGTGTCGGTCCTCTCTCCCCTTTTATTCAACATCTATATGAAGCCGCTGGGGGAGATCATCCATGGTTTTGGGGTGGGGTATCATCAGTATGCTGATACCCAACTTTTTCTATCCACCCCGAATCACCCAGCAATGCCTTTGACGTGATGTCCCGGTGCCTGGAAGCAGTGCGGCTCTGGATGGGGAGGAACAGGCTTCGGCTCAACCCTGCCAAGACGGAGTGGCTGTGGGTAACGGCATCTCGGTTCCATGGGGATGTTCCACCGCTGGTTATAGGGGGTGAGATGTTGCCCCCAACTTAGGTGTCCTCCTGGATTCACAGTTGTCTCTGGAAGATCATGTTACGACCGTGACCTGGGGGGCATTTGCCCAGATTCATCTGGTGCACCAGTTGTGCCCCTACCTGGACCAAGATGCCCTACGCACGGTCACTCATGCACTGGTCACCTCCCGGATTGACTACTGCAACGGGAGGTGCATGGGGCCACCCCTGAAGACCACTCGGAGGCTTCAGCTGGTGTAGAATGTGGCCACGCGAGTAGTGATGGGAGTGTCCTGACGCTCTCATGTTACACCCCTCCTACGCGACCTGCATTGGTTACCAGTTGCCCTCCGTCTGAGATTCAAGGTGCTGGTGATTACCTATAAAGCCCCACATGGCTTAGGACCGGGGTATTTGGCGGACCTTCTGCGGCCAGCAACAGCTCCCAATCGCCTGGTGCGTTCCCACAGAGAGGGCTTACTCTCTGGCCAATGGGGTGCCATTGGCCAGACAGTGTCGGCTGGCGACCCCTAGGGAGTGGGCCTTCTCTGTGGGTGCACCTACCCTCTGGAATCAGCTCCCCCTGGAGCTCCGGATGGCCCCCGACCTTTGCTCTTTCCGCTGCAAACTAAAAACATGGCTATTTCACCTGGCCGGCCTGGACTGATAAGGGTTTTTAAAATGGATTTTAATTAATTTTAGAGATTTTATGTGTAACTTTTAACCTGGAGTTTTTGTTTTATTTTTCTGTTTTATTGTTGTGAGCCGCCCTGAGTCCTCTCGGAGAAAGGGCGGCATATAAGTCTAAACAAACAAATAAATAAATAAAATCTTCCCTGACTAAACTATCATTCCTGAGAGCTAATCATCAGAATTAAGACAATAAACAATAAGGTAAAGGTAAAGGTTCCCCTGCACATGCATGCTAGTCGTTTCCGGCTCTAGGGGCGGTGCTCATCTCCGTTTCTAAGACAAAGAGCCAGTGCTGTCCAAAGATTTCTCCATGCTCATGTGGCTGGTATGACTAAATGCCGAAGGTGCACAGAGCGTTGTTACCTTTCCCACCAAAGGTGGTCCTATTTTTCTACTAGCATTTTTTACATGCTTTTGAACTGCTAGGTTGGCAGAAGCTGGGACAAGTAACAGGAGCTCAACTCATTACGCGGCACTAGGGATTCGAAGCTCTGAACTGCCAACCTTCTGATCGACAAGCTCAGCATCTTAGCCAGTGAGCCACTGCGTCCCTTCAATAAACAATAGCCTTACCTAATTGGCCTTGTTTCCTTTGTTGTTTTTTTTCCTTTAAAGATCAAAAAGCAAAAGGGAAAAAAATTATAAATGTGTTGTTTCCAGCATTGGAAGATTCCACCTTGCTGCCCCCCATGTTAGGATCTTAGCTGGCAATGTGCCTACCCCATCCAACCAGAACAGCCTGGATTGATGTGTAAGTTATTTCAGTCTGCATGGTTTTGTGCCTTCCCTTTTCCTCCCCTCAACCAGTGATTTAGCAGCAAGGACAACAGAAGGAAACAGCCTCCCTCTTTCTTTTAATTGAAAAATACAAGGGCAGATAGTCAATCTGCAGAGCTCTTAGTATCAAAATGTTTGTTTTAAATTGTATTTACTTTTTTTTAGAAACACAAAGCAATAAGGGAAACACAGATGCATGTTAGACTTTGAGAAAAAAAGAATTAGGATTCAAAGAACAAGTGTAAAAAAAAAAAGCAAGTTGGTCCTTCAAAAATGGAAATTGAGCCTCAAGGAAAACAGCTTTGTAAGGAATGGGACAAAGCCTTTGAGCACATTTAAAATAAAATAAAGAAAGCAAGCTGATGCACTATATCCAATTGCTTACTTCATCGAGAAGTTTTGGTACATTGGGTTTTCTTTCTGAAATCTGGAAGTGGACTCAAGTGGACTCAGCCAGCTGTTCCTTTTCTAGATAGAGCCTAAGAAGAAAAGCCCAAGGTAACTCCTCCTTGGCCATTTAACACAAAGGAGGAGATTCTTGTTAGCTTATGAATGATGACACCTGAGTTTCTATTTGAGGATAGAAAAGATTTGGCTATAAGCAATGGTGGGATTCTGCCGGTTCTAGGCAGTTCAGCCGAACCATTTGTTACATTGCTGGCTCGCCCTACCCCTTGCCCACTGGGCGAGGGGTGGGTGAGCCAGCAATTTAACAAACGGTTCAGTGTTTTTTTTATAATTTTATTGGCCTCGCAGCTGCCGCGGGGCTTCAAAGGGCGCCCTACAGCTGATCAGTGTTAAAAGAAAACAAATGAGTAGACTGACGCCTACAAAAATAAATGGGTAGACCCAGTGGTGGGATTCTACTTCAGTAGAACCGGTTGTTAAGTAGTTAAGTAGTTAAGCCAGTGGTTGCCAAAGTGGGCAGAACCGCCCCCTGGGGGGCGATGGAATGCCTTAGGGGGCAGTAAGAGGCAAGGGAGGCGGCAGGAGAGGCTAAGTGGCAAGGAGGGTGGCTCCCACCTTTTGGCCTGTGCCTCGCAACACTTATCTCCTTGCAAGCAAACAGCAAGAAAAAACAGCCCCTTCAGCTTCAGCATGGCTAATTAGCACAAGTTGATTAGATCGGCTTCCCGACTCTCAGCTGATTTGCTCTCAGCTGTTTTGCCAGGGCTCTGTTGCTATCTGCAAAGAGTGCTGGAGCAGATTTTTTTCCCCCTAGCTATGCTGAAAAAGTAAAACTGAAAGTAAAGCAGGGTCTTTGCTGCAACATGACAAAATGAGGCAGGGAGAGATTTCTTTTTCTTTTTCCTCACCAAAAATGGTAGGTGCAAAACTGCAAACACTGGGAAATTTAGGGCAAAAGAGGAGAGTTCAAGATTTTAAAACACAAAAGAAAAAAAGCTCTATTTAACTAGGGAATTGTAATAATTGAGATACTATTAATTGTATATTGTGTTGAAAGCAGAAATGGTTAAGTTGTGGTTTGGAGGAATATATGGGGGAAATTATTTGGTTTATTATTATTGGTAAATATAATTGATTTGTAAGAAATTGGATTGCATAGAAATAATTGGAATATTCATGTTCATATTGATTAATATACAAAAAAGATAGTTATATAACTAATTGATTTATATTAAAATGTTGAATTTGTATTGTAAGGTCCCAAAATATATTTGAGTCACCAGAATGCCAAAGAGAGAGACTCAAGACGAGGCTTGCAAAAAAGCAGATTTTATTTATGGCCAAAAACAAAATACTGGGTGGAACTATATCCAGAACATACAGATACAATGCATGCGAGGAAATAGCCACACCTTGGGGAAGGTATGGCGTCCTTTTATATCCTCAGAGAGGTCAGTTTAGTACCCAATTCTGGCCTCCTAATTTAGGTTTGTGTATTCCTTGTTGCCCTGCAAGGGGGAATAGAAACTTCCCCAATTAGTATTATCTTAAGCATTTCTTTGTTTACTCAATTGGCCACTTAGCCCCCTGGCTCTGGAAGACAGGAGTTTATCCAGATCAAACATAAATTAGGCTAAGATGTAAATTATCCCTTTGTTGATGGCTGTAGTTTCAACTGAGATACGTACCATGCTTTTAGATGGCACAAGAAAAACAGGAAGAAGATTGATATGGGTTCAGGTCAAATGGCAGGGACATACGTTTGACAAATATCAGATACATTATAGAGGCCTAATAACAGAATATGTTTGTTACAGGAGATACAAATATAAAGACATAATATATGTGATACAAATACAAAGGCATATATGTATTACAGGAACCTAATGGTTACAGAATCTAGTATACCAATATATCATATTCTAGTATTATTTATTATATCCTTATTATTGTTTCCCTTTCAGTATTAAACAACTGTAATATTACATAATTAACCAATGGAGGATAGATATAAAAATAGATGACAATGGGAAGAGGTATAATATAGAATAGAAGGGAAAAATTGAATTTGATTAAGATTAGAGATGAGGATGAAGGGTAATATTGGTGTTTCTAAAAAATAGATGGGGAATAAATATGGCAGAAAGGAAATATAGAAATTGTAAATTTAATTGAAATGATTAAACACTGTTTAAATTTGTGAACCGGCCAAATACTCTGTTCAAAGAAAATACATTGTATGTTTGTATGTGTGTTTCTAATTATTGCTATTTATTCATATTTGTTTTCTTTTATTCTTTAAAGTTTAACAATTCATTCTTTATCTTAATATCTTTATATTTGTTTGGGGTTGGCTTTCTTCCCTTTCATCTTTTTTATTGTACAGCAATCTTTCTCCTCAAACCTACCACCTCTCTTTTTTCTTTCCTTCTTACTTTCTCTTCCCCCCTTCTTCTCCTCCCTACTTCCTCTTCCTTTCTCCTTCTTCTCCTCTCTTCCTCCTTCTCTTACCCTCACTCCTACTCTAATTTCCCTTCCCTTCCTTCATCCCTCTCTATTGCTATATCCTTTTATGCATATGAACTACTCAGAGGGCTGAAAAAGTTATTTTTGACTGGTCCTCGCACTTTTGACCAGTCCTCGAACTTACGACTGTCCTCACATTTTACGTTTTTGCCCTATCTTGTCACCATGGTGAAGAGAAGCAGTTGTGAAATGAGTGACACGGTTGTTAAGAATGCTACAATGGGCATAAATGATGACCAGTCAAAAGTGCGAAGATCGGTCAAAAGTGCGAGGACCTGTCAGAAATCACTTTTTTCAGCCCTCTGGGTAGTCCTTTTGTGCATATGGACTACTCAGAGGGTTGAAAAAGTTATTTTTGACTGGTTCTCGCACTTTTGACCAGTCCTCGAACTTACGACTGTTCTCACATTTTACATTTTTGCCCTATTTTGTCACCATGATGAAGAGAAGCAGTTGTGAAATGAGTTACACGGTTGTTAAGAATTCTGCAACGGGCATAAATGTGAGGATGGTCATAAGTGCGAGGACCGGTCCAAAGTGCGAGGACCAGTCAGAAATGACTTTTTTCAGTCCTCTGAGTAGTCCCTATGCAGCTAGCCACGCCCACCCGGTCACACGACCAGCTAGGCACGCCCACCCAGTCACATGACCAGCTAGCCACGCCCACTCAGTCACATGACCACCAAGCCACATCCCCCAACTAAGCCACGCCCACAGAACCAGTTGTTAAAAAAATTGAATCCCACCACTGGCTATAAGACAATTTTGTGTTGTATTCTGTTTTTTTGGGGATCTATAAAAGCTCATTTTAACAGGGGTTATTCTGAAATTACAAGTTAATTGAAAGTATTAATAGAGAATGAGATGATGGTGAATACAATAAAAACATCCTACTTGCATGAATTGCAGATAGCTTGCATATTTTGGTAAACATTTATAAAGAACTAAAATACAAATCTAAAGGATAAACAGGGATTGAAATGACAGTAGAAAGAATGAAGGGGCAAAGTTGGAACCCAAACACAACCAGGTTATGTGAACAATCTTTGCCACAAATACATGTCGACTCTGATCACAAAAGCCTGTGTATCTTAACTGCCTCAGGCTTCTAAGCAACCATCCACAAGGGCACAGCAAATCAAACTTTTACAGATTCCTAAATCTAAACCAAAACATCCAAAAAGAAAAAGAATCATTGGACATATGTAAAAGGATGGAAGTCCACACTGTTTCAGGAAAGCAAAAGGCAAAAAACGAGGATCTGATAATTATGAATAAAAAGAGGCGTTAAAAGAACCTAATACAATTGGAAGGGTATTAGGCTGAGAATCAGGCCCCAGTTGTAAAGCAAGATTCCAGTTTGACCTGTCACAGAGACACTGAGAGATTGAGTAAGTTTAGATAAACGGAGAGAGATCAGAGTTAAGGCAAACATACAATGGTTGTCCTGCTCATCAGAAAGCATACTATAAATCAGATACACACACCCAAAGACCAGGCCGCCAATATTTTATTTTCGATGGGAAATTTAGACAGTGAAAAATGCAAAACACATTGTGTACTGAAGCCAGTCTGCTTATGACTTTGAGTTTTTAAATAATTATTCTAAACTAGATCTCAACTATATAGCAGCCTTTGTGAGAGCCCTCCAATCAAGAAACTATTATTGAGTAGATGTAACTCAGTAGTACAAGACATGCTACTGGTAAAACAGAGGCAGCGTGTCGAAAAAAAGGATAAATTATTGTGAAGTGTAGCTGAATGCCCTTTAGAATCCCTCAAAGCCTTCATTCAAGTAAAATTTGATACTATTTTATTTGTTGCTTTTATTTATGTAAGCTGCCCTGAGTTGCATGTGGATTGGATGGATTTAATAAATAAGTAATTTTTATCTTTTACGCCCCAATGTTTCCGCTCGATATATCTCTAGAAACCAAAGAACTAATCTACCCAGTAGAATTGGGACATCATTAAACTCACCCCAGTGATTTTACTATCCACATATACCATAAATGGGAGGGGGAAAAATCCTCCCTTCATAAGAGTTTCAGTGATCAGAACCGTGCTGACAATATGGCCTTAATTTTCTTCAGATTAGCTTTGCAAAGACCAAGAAAGTTCCACATTCCCACTTGGCTTCTAATCGTAATCCAATCACCTCATAATAAAAAAAGCAACATAGAACGCTGACATATTTAATCAATAAGATAGAATTTCCTCCATCTATCCCTAAGATGAAAATATCAGTGAAGATCAGAAACGCAGAAATGAAGGTTTAGACAGTTTCCAGATGGATTTTAGATTACAGTTGTTGGTTGGCTCCTTAGATTGCCTTCCCTTTCTCAGGTTTATGGCAGCAGAGAACACTGGGCAACCAGCTTGTAGCAATAATATTATAATGCTAGTGAGTTTTAAAAATTCATTACTCTTTTATGCCTTGTTGCGGGGGGGGGGGAAAGGTCCTTTCTGCTTCACTTTAATGTATTATGACGAACTTCACATGTCTTATCTTGTTTTCACAAATATACTTTTGGAATATTAGACAACAAAATAGCTCACAAAAGCCATTCTTTGTATAATTTCAATAGAAACCAGGAAGGGGAGGGCTAATAGCCACCCTGCTGTCTCTGAGAGTATATGCAGAAATTATGACAACCGCTGCAATGACTCTGCACTGATGAGACAGATACATATTAAAAAGCTGAGATTTTTTTCTTATTCTAATTCATCAGGAACCAAATCTCCTTTTGCCTCTAGAATCCTTTTGCACTTTATAAAATAATACAGTCAGGTCCAGAAATATTGGGACATCGACACAATTCTAGCATCTTTGGCTCTATACACCACCACAATGGAGTTGGAATGAAACAAACACAATGTGCGTTAACTGCAGACTGTCAGCTTTAATTTGAGGGTATGTACATCCAACTCAGGTGAACGGTGTAGGATTTACAGCAGTTTGTATATGTGCCTCCCACTTGTTAAGGGACCAAAAGTAATGGGACAATTGGCTTCTCAGCTGTTCCATGGCCAGGTGTGTGATATTCCCTCATTACCCCAATTACAATGTGCAGATAAAAGGCCCAGAGTTCATTTCAAGTGTGCTATTTGCATTTGGAATCTGTTGCTGTCAACTCTCAAGATGAGATCCAAAGAGCTGTCACTATCAGTGAAGCAAGCCATCATTAGGCTGAAGAAACAAAACAAACCCATCAGAGAGCTAGCAAGAACATTAGGCGTGGCCAAAACAACTGTTTGAAACATTCTCAAAAAGAAGGAATGCACCGGTGAGCTCAGCAACACCAAAAGACCTGGGAGACCACGGAAAACAAGTGTGGTGGATGACCAAAGAATTCTTTCCCTGGTGAAGAAAACACCCTTCACAACAGTTGGCCAGATCAAGAACACTCTCCAGGAGGTAGGTGTAAGTGTGTCAAAGTCAACAATCAAGAGAAGACTTCACCAGAGTGAATACAGAGGGTTCACCACAAGATGTAAACCACTGGTGAGCCTCAAAAACAGGAAGGCCAGATTAGAGTTTGCCAAACAACATCTAACAAAGCCTTCACAGTTCTGGAACAAGATCCTATGGACAGATGAGACCAAGATCAACTTGTACCAGAGTGATGGGAAGAGAAGAGTATGGAGAAGGAAAGGAATTGCTCATGATCCTAAGCATACCACCTCATCAGTGAAGCATGGTGGTGGTAGTGTCATGGCGTGGGCATGTATGGCTGCCAATGGAACTGGTTCTCTTGTATTTGTTGATGATGTGACTGCTGACAAAAGCAGCAGGATGAATTCTGAAGTGTTTCGGGCAATATTATCTGCTCACATTCAGCCAAATGCTGCAGAACTCATTGGACGGCACTTCACAGTGTAGATGGACAATGACCCAAAGCATACTGCAAAAGCAACCAAAGAGTTTTTGAAGGGACAGAAGTGGAATGTTATGCAATGGCCAAGTCAATCACCTGACCTGAATCCCATTGAGCATGCATTTCACTTTCTGAAGACAAAACTGAAGGGAAAATGCCCCAAGAACAAGCAGGAACTGAAGACAGTTGCAGTAGAGGCCTGGCAGAGCATCACCAGGGATGAAACCCAGCGTCTGGTGATGTCTATGCGTTCCAGACTTCAGGCTGTGATTGACTGCAAAGGATTTGCAATCAAGTATTAAGAAGGGAAAGTTTGATTTATGATTATTATTCTGTCCCATTACTTTTGGTCCCTTAACAAGTGGGAGGCACATATACAAACTGCTGTAAGTCCTACACCGTTCACCTGAGTTGGATGTACATACCCTCAAATTAAAGCTGACAGTCTGTAGTTAACGCACATTGTGTTTGTTTCATTCTAACTCCATTGTGGTGGTGTATAGAGCCAAACATGTTAGAATTGTGTCGATGTCCCAATATTTCTGGACCTGACTGTATATCCCTCTTCCTCACCGGATGTTTTTTTCCAGATGCTTTCAATGAGAATTTCCAGTATTCTGGGGATTATAATCCAACATTTCTAATAGGCACTTCTGGATGGCTGGTGAGTTTGGAAATGTAAGTCATTATTATAAGGTCCCCCAGGTTTCTAGCTGGGTATTATTAGCTCAAGACCACACAGTAAATTGGATTAATTGATTTGATTTCATTATGTGCCATCAAGTCAGTGTTACTCTTAACAACCAAATAGATAGACCTACTCCAGGACAATCTTACATTGACCTGGTCTTCATGTCTTCCAATGGCACATTCATTGTCTTGAGTCCATCCACCTTGCTTTTGGTTGGTGTCTTTCCCTCCCTCCCTCCCTTCTCTTCCATCAGTGCACTTCTCCAATGTCGAAGCTCAAAGGTATCAATACTGCTTTTTCAAAGTCTAACTTTCACTTTTGTACAGTGTCAGTGCTGGAATGAACAAGCATTTATTTACTTGATGAACTTCCATGATCTGACAATAATCATAGTGAGTCTGTGGACCACCCTTCTCAGTTGACCATGCTGACTACTGAGAACTCTAATTCAGCAACATCTGGAAGCCACAAGTTGCCTATCCTTGCTTTTCAATTTTCAGTGAGTAGAGATCCAGGCAGAAGAAGAACATCATAGCTTCAAAATCTAAGGGACTGGTTTGGACAAAACTCAGCAGCACTTTTTTGTGCGGCTGTTGATAAAAACAGGATTGCCAACATGATTGCCAACATCTGATGACGGATATGGCACAACAACAAGAAGAAGACTATATATTTAAAAACTTTAAGTCATACTTATAATGTGGGGTACTGTGAACTTAATGGCAGAGTTTTACATCCCTACTAGATTTTGCTGCTGAATAAGAGCCATTCCTAACAAAATAAATATCTTTGTCTTTCATGCCAGCCTTCCAAAGCTGAATTAAGTAATCAAACCTGGATTATGGATTATGGCTTTCGGCAGCCTAACGTTTCTACAACAAATACTCATTTAGAATGACCAGTCAACATTCAAGTGAAATAAAATTATATTTACAATATCAGCCACTGAAGAGAAGAAATGTTTAATGCCATATTGCTTGCATTAAATTGTCAGTTTTAATAACTCTTTTTAATATTTCCTTTTATCCTGAAGCTTGCACTTTATAATCCTCTTATGAGACAGACAGGAGAGTACTTGGTACCTAAATACTGCAGAAGGTAAGTTTCTTTGCTTTTAGGTGAGCAGAATAGACTTTTTTCATCTTTTAAAAAAGAAGTTCAGTTCTTGATTAAGCCACTTTGTTGGTTTTTTTTTTTTAAAAAAAGTGTCATGTTTTTTTCTCTGATCACCATAAAAAAGGTTGATATAGATATTGCTAGATATAGATAGCCCTATTTCATGTCTGAATTTTAATTTTAATAGCCATATTTGCACTGCTCCTTTGGCAATTATATGCCTACAAAAGAGGACGTCTATCAAAATGTTAACAAGAATGGTGTTTAATCCATCTGATTTATTGAAACCAAATACTTTTACAAGTTCTATCATAAATCTTGGTCAAGTACTGAGAACACGGCCTTATTTCCCATAAACCAGTCATTTTATTACAAGCAAAGACTGAAGAAGAATTCCATCTCATCCGATTTCCATGCATAAATAGAATGGTGAAATTGTATTGTTCAAGGTCTGATTTTATATGCGTCTGCTAAATGTTCAGACTATTTTATTAAAACCTGTAAATCAAATCAAAGATAGGAAAATCAGAACTGAGTATGACATATGAGAAATTTAATGTCAATAAGAAAAGCACGATACAGATGTGTTGGAATTTTTACACATTGGGTGGCTATTAATGGAATCTGATCTCTAGATGGGAAGTGGGGAATCTCCAGTTCTCCTCATATTTATGAACTACAACTCTACAGCTCAAATCAATGTGGCCAATGCTAAAGGATGTTGGAGACTGTACTCCAGCATTCATTTGAGAATTAATTTTACAGGTAGTCCTTGACTTACAACCATTTATTTAGGGATCATACAAAGTTACAATGGCACTGAAAAAAGTGACTTCTGACCATTTTTCACACTTGGAACTGTTGTAGCATCCCTGTGATCATGTGATCAAAATTTGGACGCTTGGCAACTGACATGTATTTATAATGGTTGCCGTGTCCTGGGGTCACGTGATCACCTTGTGTGAACTTCTGTCAAGGAAAGTCAATGGGGAAGCCAGATTCATTTTACAACCATGTTAAAAAAAATTAATAACTGCAGTGATTCACTCAACAACTGTGCAAGAAAGGTAGTAAAATGGGAGAAATTCACTTAACAACTGTTTGGCTTATCAGTGGAAATTTTGGGCTCAATTACGGTCATAAGTGGAGGACTACCAGAATGTCCCTCCAATTAGCATGACTCGGAGTGGTGTATATTCCATAATTTAGTTAACAGCTTTAAAATAATAAGACAAATTTAGATGGCCACAAGTTCCTGACTGATGCTTGCTCTGCCCCAGAGATATTTGCATTGGCATGTGATTGGAAAGAAGTGACTTCTTAAAATGTTTGTGGTGACTGGGTTTGGACAATCCAGACATGTTTCCAAGTCAAACAGAGCATCACCCATCTCTACCCCAGTGCTTAGATGCATGCTAACAATCTCAAAGCCATCCCTAATACTCTCACAGCTGAAGATATTATCTCCCCATTTCTTCTCCGATTAAGAGCAAGAAGAAGGTGCATCAGGCAAAAGAAAGGAAAATATTCTTCCTCTTCTACTCTTTTCTTCTTCCTTTCCAAAGCAAGCACCAGCCTCTAACATCATCTTATCTTCAGTAATGTCTTCAGGCCCAAAGAAGATGCCACTGGGATAGTAGAGAGAGCACCCTATTGGCTAGTTTGCCTTGCAGGAATTATGGTTGCTCTCTATAGTCACAATCCTGTGGGCTCTGCCCCACTATGGCAGCCATTTTGTAAAACTGGCCTTTCTCCCAAACTACCCCAGTTTGTAAATAAGTTCACAAAATGCTCTTCAAATTCAAAATGTGCCTCTTGCCTCACAAGGTTTCTTAAACCTGCTATAGGGCCTTTCCTCATGGAAACTAACGTTCAAAGAATCAGCTTTTCATTTTCATTTTTTTCCAGCACTCAGAAGAAATAAAAATGCATTCTGCTATGTTTTGGGACTATCTTCTCCTGCCCAAGTAAGCTTTGGAGCAGAGGTGAGGCTCGGGCAGTGATTCACAACACCAAAAACATCCTGATTTTGGTTGCAAGCTTTTAAGAAAAGTGTTCCTCACCTCTACACAAATGCCACAGGGATACTTGCAACCTTAACCTAGGCTTTTCTGTAATAACTGATGAGTGTCTAAATAGAAACACTATGTTGATTGAATCTCAGCAAACTTTCAATAAAATTAGGGTTTCCTCCTAATAAAATAACCCACTCATGCTGATTTTTTCAGTTCATTTTAATTCCCAGGTCCAAGTTTCCAGTAGACTTTATACTTCATCATCTTACAAGTCAGCAAATGAGGGAAGGAAAGCTAATTAGATATTTTTAGGGGTCAATATATTAAGATTCAGCTTTCTGTTTAGTGCCGATAATATATATTCAGCTATTGTTAGCTATTAAGCAAACCGTGGCAATGTTCTAACTCTAATGGCTCAATTGAGTACAAACTTAAATCATGGATTTGAATCACTTTCAATTAAACCCTAGAGCTAATCATTAACATTTCCTAAAATTAACAAAAAAGAAAAAGTGCTGTGATGTGTCAGATCACATTTGAGGACTCACACTTCAAACAATGTTATCTGCATTAGGGATAGTCTAAACTGAACTTCCACAGCAAATTAAATGATTGGGCAAAATTCCATGTAGGATGAAATATTCCAAAGATGGCAATTATTTCTTGTATAACTGCCCAGATTATAGCAGGGCAATGTGTTGTGAGGAATACTCTTCCTGCTGGTCCTGCTTATGTGACTTATGCATCTTTTAAATAAAAAACAAAACAAAAGAGAAATATCTCCTTCCTAGGATGTGTCCTGCTATTCTATAGTTTTTTCTCTCCTTCTAGTGAAAGCATTTGGCTATGTCCAGCTATCATTTTTAGAAGGAAGCAGAGAGAGATTTATCAGTAAAGATGATCTTAGAGGCAGTCATTCCACTTTTCAGGATGCCAGTTTCTAGCTTAAATTTTTGAAATAAAAACAGATAATATCAAGGTAAAGTAAGCCAGGGAGCCTGACAGATTGAATCATATTAATTCCCCTTTTATGACACTGTAATCCCTTAAATAGGGGTAGAGTTGGGATCACTGGATGGAGCTGAAGGCTGGATGCCCTTCCTGACACCTATGTGGCTTTCACAGGTGTTTTTTCTTTGCATCCTAAGAGAGAAGCATCTGCTGCTACCTAGGATTGAACTTCAACCTTCTGAGTGGGAGTCGAGTGTCTTCACCACTAGGCCACCATGCTGTTTTAGATTGAACCATATTAACAATCTTGGAAATTGTTCATGTCGAATTGTCTGAAAACACTGACTAGACAACGAGTAGAATTATCACCAATTCTGATATGTGGAACAAGGATATATGGGTAATGATCTTTTTTTTTTTTTAATTTTAAATTTATATACCGCCCTTCTCCCTGAGGACTCAGGGCGGTGTATAGCCAGAATTAAAAAACATAAAATACAAATATTAAAAAACAATTAAAATATATATAAATTTGGCCCAAAATTAAAAATACAAACCAATTAAAACATTTAAAATTTCTTCTTAAGCCAGCCCGGCTTGCTGGAAAAAGTGGGTTTTAAGGGCACGGCGGAAGGCACTAAGGTCTTGGATTCTCCTTATCTCTGGGGGCAACTGATTCCAGAGGGTAGGTGCCCCCACAGAGAAGGCCCTCCCCCTGGGGGTCACCAGCCTACATTGATTGGCTGATGGCACCCTGAGGAGGCCCTCTCTGTGGGAGCGCACGGGACGATGGGAGGTCGTCGGTAGCAGCAGGCGGTCTCGAAGATAGCTAGGCCCGATGCCATGGAGTGCTTTAAAGGTGATAACCAGCACGTTGAAGCGCACCCGGAAGACCACTGGGAGCCAGTGCAGCTCACGCAGGAGCGGTGTTACATGGGAGCGCCATGCTGCTCCCGTCACTAGCCGCGCTGCTGCTTTAAATCTTGCTTTATTTCTGAAATTAGTTGTGTTTCTGGGATCCATAAAACTATGATTTGGACACCACATTCTAAGCATTTAGCCTCCAGAAGAAAAAATAATTAAATTATATATTGATATGGCTAAAAGTTCTCAATTTCAAAAATCAGGATGATACCAGCAAAGCATTCGAGTTTTCTAAGTCTCTTTGCTGCCATCAAGTAGTTGTCCTAATTTTGGTAGCTCAAATCTAGCAGCTCTATACATTAATTCACATTCACACTTCTTCTACGGTGTTAAACACTAGTATGAATAAAAATATATCAAATAAAACATGCTTTTATTTTCAAGCTATGGTGGTTCATTCTGACTGTATTTATAATTCAGAGCTTCCATTATGCTTCTGAACTGCTGAAAGGTGTACAGAGAAAATATGATTTAGTTAGTATTATGCCGTTTGTTGATTTTCTTCTGAGTATATCACCTTCATTAATGGAGAGTTTATTCAAAGTATTGTTTTCAGAATGACTTGTGTGATTACTACTTAACTTGTTAGGCTCCTAAGAGACTATTTTATAAACACAAGTAACACAATTTCTAGCAAATCTTGTTCCATTTGTAGCCAATTCCACCTATCCTGTATAATTCCAAAGAAATATTTCAGTTTCAGAGGCAGCAAAGCTCTTCTATTTCTGGAAGAAAAGTTAGGGCAATAACTAAAACATTTGTTTGTAACTGTAATCCTTTAAGGGTTTCATTGTGGACTTTCTTGTTATATTACAGGTGATGGTACGTTGTTCTGAAATCACAAATGGGATGAATATATAACAAAGCACCGTGTTTTTCCATGTATAAGACAATACTTTTCCTTAAAAATATTTACCTAAAAATGGAGGAATAAATAAATTAGAATTAGAATAACATTAGAATAAACTCTACACCACTTCAGGGGCACATAACCTGAAGTGGTGTAGGGTAAATATAAACAGAAGACATAAATATTTTCTGTTTAATGTTTAAAATATTGCTTTCTGAATTTCGGGTAAAAAAAGTGTGTGTGTGTGTGGGACATCCTATGCATGGGGACGTCTTATAGATGGAAAAATACAGTATTTTCAGGAGATAATTTATTTCAAGAAAAGAGAAGAAAAATGGGATCCCTCTTACAATTGCCCTATCTCTACATCCCCCAAAATTCAGAATAAAATTGAATTGATTGTCTCAATTGTTGTCTTAACCAAATATAAAAATACATAGAATAGAATAGAATAGAATAGAATAGAATAGAATAGAATAGAATAGAATAGAATAGAATAGAATAGAATAGAATAGAATAGAATTTTTATTGGCCAAGAGTGATTGGACACACAAGGAATTTGTCTTGGTGCATATGTTCTCAGTGTACATAAAAGAAAAGATATGTTCATCAAGAATTATAAGGTACAACAATTAATGATAGTCATAGGTTACAAATACATGGTCATAAACTCTTAAGAGAGGCATTGCTGAATTGTTGCTTACAGTGTGGCATCAACAAAAATTACCTGCATTACAACAAATGCAGGTAATTCCCCCTTAACTATCACTAGTTAAGGGGGGAAAATCTCCTCTGCCATATTGCCTGTTTTAATCTGTTAAAGCTTGAACTATAAAAACCTATTGTTAAATGGTTTATGAAGCAAACAATGCTGGATACACACACACACACACACACACACACACACACACACACACACACACACATTTCCTTTTGGGATAAACAATATTATGGAAAACATAGAAAGGTCATGACAAGTAGTAAACCAAAGGGATTAAAGACATGAGATAAAAAGGAGAAAAGAAACATGGCTTAAGTAGTTTACATCAACCAATTTATTATACTCTGTATACCTTTCTAACTCTGCAAACCATCCTTGTTTCAATTTACATGCCTGCACCTTTTCCAACACTGTATCTTGTTCTTTAAATTAAATATTTCATCCATTTCCTTTAAAGGATCATATAAATCCCACCCAACCTTGACTTTTGGTCTTTCCCTTGCTCCCAACCCATGCAGTTTTCCTTCAAATATTTATTTTGCAATTCAATCCTCATTCATTCTCTATGACCAAACCAACTATATTATACCGGTCATTCATTTTTGCATTTAATCCATATTCATTCAGCACTCCTTTATTCTTGACCCTATCTCTTCTTGTTTAACCATCACACACTTCTTAAATAATCCATTTCTCCTGCATTCAGAGTTTCTCTTGGAATACATGGGCTCTCATTTCCCTGTAACAAAGTGGGCACATCCTATACATAGCAATTTTTCATTCCTTTTGCCCAAGAGTCACTCCTTGCAACAGGCAACACATTATTCAC
The DNA here is from genome assembly GCF_059756535.1 of Pantherophis guttatus. Classification (NCBI taxonomy): domain Eukaryota; kingdom Metazoa; phylum Chordata; class Lepidosauria; order Squamata; family Colubridae; genus Pantherophis; species Pantherophis guttatus. Next base: position 227,898,214 of record NC_142063.1, on the reverse strand, counting down.
TATCTTGCTACCATTAGTTGTATGTTTTAAAAATTACTCTCCATCCATATCTCACTTTAGCACTATATTATATTACTAATTTTATTTTATTACTATATATTTATTTTACAAAGATACACCAATTCATCTTCTTGCCGTAGTTCTTTAATTTTTATAATCACTTATACAACCCATCTTTATGTATTCTTTAGAAGTAATCCAACAGCTATTCCCCAAATATGATTACCTCATTCATTGTTGGTTCTCCAAATGCAATGGTGAGAAACTAATAATGTGATCCATGTTTTTCTTCTACACATGTAAGATAGACACTGTAACACCTTGTGGCAAATTGTGTGTAAAATAGCAAGCTTTGTATTCTAAATGCCTCTGCATATGCACTTAGCAATTAGTGCAAATTAGCAAGCTTTGTGGATTTTAATATTACTCTTGCCTCTGAGATTTTTATTTATATTGTTACCTATACTAGTTAAAGTGGACAACATGAGTTCTCTAATCTAATACCTGCTTTTTTTCTCCAAGGGTGGGCAGTGGTCATCTGAGTTCACAAGATGTGTCATCAGATCATGGCCAGGTGTAGAGATGATGCTTTATTTAAAATATCTCTCCAGCTGTCTGAAGTTGTGAGGAAATCTCTGATAAGACATGCTGTCAAGCCATCTCCAGATGTTATTGTTTAAAAAAAAGTATTAAAAAGTTGCAAAGGTACTTTGAAGTTCAAGGTAGACTAAAGACCTGGAAAGAAAAAATGATGCATAATTGCCAGCTTAAGGGGATCTGACCACTGACATTTCTTTGGTGTCCCTAGCAAACTGAGTTGTTCCTAGTGTTCCTTGGTGTTTCTAGCAAACTGAAGGGACATGGATTGGTACTGTTTATTTCTTCTTTCCCTGCAGTTCTCTTTATATTTGTTCAATGAAATCCATTTAGGATCTTCACTTTGATTTATGCCTTTTGTCTCTAGATCCTAAGGATCTAGAGCTGATCTCTATTGGTGATCAGCTGACACATTGATCGTTGTATGATTTATCCCCAAATTCATTTCTGTTTCTTCTATTATCACCATTTTATTCATCATTCACAGCTATCTCTAACCTATGGTTTCCTGTTTAATATACAACTACAATTTAGATAGCATTGCTTCAAATGTTTTGACATGCACGTTATTATTTTTATTCATAATTAAACTCGCATCTTTAGTTTCTTGCATACATTAATGGCTCCATGAAGAACAAATCATCTTAATTTAGATTTACAACATCCTTCCCCTGTCTCTTATTCTAAATCCATGGTGCTGTTTTATTCTTGTTTCATTTCATTTCGTTTAGTTTAGTTTCATTTCTGCTTTTAAGAATATACTCTTTTGACCAAAGTTGGAATCTTCCACACCCATAGTGTTTGTGGTATCAGCCCCCAGATATTCATCTCCACAGCCAATTGTAACTTTGGTTCATCCAGGCTTTTTTTTTTTTTACATATTGCTTTTTCATAAGAGGAATAAGCTATAGATTGACTACTTTTGTTGAACCTGTGCCACAGGTAGCATGAATGGCAAAGGACAGTGTATTTATCAGATTTACCATATGTTGGAGAGTTTATCACAAGTGCAATCAAACTGCACTTTTACCTCAAGTATATTCACATTCTTTTATGCAATACAGAACTTCTGATCTAGAGACTATTTTGCAAGCCAATGTACTGTTGCTCCATGACACCAGCTTGGAAGTCCATGCAATGTACATACACACAGTGTACTGACACAATCAACCATAAAACCCAAATAAACTGTTCGTTATCAGCATAAAGATAAAATATATCTCCAATATAAACAAGTTTAGAAGGTGAATACATAGGTAAATAAACAAAATAAAATGTTCCTCTTGAACCGTAAAGATGAAATTGCTTCAATATGCAGTTCATAGATTGTGGTTTTTAATATCCAAGATGTTCCTTCCCAGCAAAGTAAATTTCCTCCTTTACTAACCTATTTTTCTTTTCATACCAGTTTATCTAGCACTTTCTCCCACTCTTTCTCCTATTTTTACAGCTAGGATGATTCAGATATTTCGGAGTTTATCCATTGATTTGCATTCAGTAGAATGTTTTTTGATACTTTTTGGTACTGGTCTCTGTTTTATGTTTCCTATGGCTTTCTGTTCTCCTTAAGCATCAGTTCTGGTCAGCTACTAATTCTGCTCTTCAAGAATTAACAGAATTAGAACAGTATAACAAGAGTTGGAAGGGACTGTGGAGGTCGTCTTGCCCAACTCCATTCCAGACAAATGATTGTCCAATTGCTTCCTAAAAACCTCCAGTGATGGAACACCAACAACTTTGGAATGCAAGACATTTCAATGATTACCGTATTTTTCAGAGTATAAGATGCACCTTTCCCCCCCAAGAAAGAGGGTGAAAATCTGGGTGCTTCTTATACTCCGAATGAAGCCCCGCCCAGCTTCTCAAATGGAGGTTTCAGAGGCTGAAAAAAGCATCAGAAACGAAGCTTCAGAAAAGAAGCCCCCAAATAGAGCTTCAGAGACTTTTTTTCTGAAGCTCTGTTTCGGAGGCTTTCAGAGGCAGGAAAAAAAAGTTTTTTCTGAAATGGAGTTTCAAGAGTTTCAGAGGCAGAAACAAAAGCAAAAAAACAAAACAAGGCACAGAGCTCACAACCAAGGAACCTGTTGCTAAAATTCACCTCTGGGAACAGCTGATTGGGGGTATTCCGGGAGGCTGCCAATCAGCTTTTTTCTTATTTTCCTCCCTAAAAACTAAGGTGTGTCTTATACTCTGGTGCGTCTTATATGCCGAAAAATACGGTAATTGTTCTCACAAATTTCTCCTTAGTTCTAGGTTGTTTCTCTCCTTGGTAAGTTTTAATCCACTGCTTCTTGTTCTGGTGCTTTGGAGAATAGATTGATACCCCCCCTCCCCTTCTCTTCTTTCTGTTCCTCAAATATTGGAACACTGCTATTGTGTCACCTCTAGTCCTTCTCCCCAAAGGGCTTCATTTCCAAACTTGCTCATTCCACAGCTCTAAGCTCTGTTCTTCCTTCAGCTGATAGGCAGCTATCAATTGGCCTTCCTATTCAATTTTTCATACTGTCAATTTGAATCCCCTCAAACAGTCAGACTCGAGGCAGCCATAACTGGCTTAAGCCCAGGACACCATTTCAAAGTCAGGCTTCCAGCTAATTTGATTTCATTACAGTCCCACAGAGAATTCATGTACACATTACAACAAAACAAATAAACAAATATAACATTCCAATTTAGCATTTCATCTCCGCATGATTTCTTTATATACAAGTGTCTAAAGTGTAAGTTTCAATCGAGCTGAGTTAACTTGTTACATGTTACTTTCCTCATTAGATTTATTTTAGAAAACTTCAGGAGCATCACATCCCCAGGCTGATAACTGCATGATGGAAAATACATATGGGAAAAAGCTGAAATTAGCAACTCTAAGCTATCCAGTACTAAGGAAAAACAAATGGGAATAAAGCTTGTCTCAACGAAGGACTTTTATTTAAAGAAAGAGGTACTGAAGAATTGAGATTGCAGAAAATAAATGTGGCTCGGTGTTGGAATATTCAATTGTAGGAATTCTCTGAGCATGGTTTTTTTCATTTGTTAACCTCTTGTTATAAGGAGCTGTGGTGGCACAGTGATTAGAATGCAGTACTATAGGCTAGTTCTGCTAACTGCTGGCTGCCAGAAGTTCAGCAGTTCGAGTCTCACCTGCTCAGTCTTCCGTCCTTCTGAGGTGGGTAAAATGAGGACCCAGATTGTTGGGGGCAATAGGCTAACTCTGTAAACCGCTTAGAGAGGGCTGTAAAGCACTGTGAAGCGGTATATAAGTCTGAGTCCTATTGCTATTGTTATGTCTGTACTTAGCATTTTCAGTGATGAGATCTTGAATAAAATGTATTGAAGGGAGTCATAGTCCAGGTGAAACCAAGAGCCTTGGTACTACAGTGGTTTAAAGCACCCTGTTATTAACACAGCTGCCTGCAATTTACTGCTGGTTCAAATCTCTCCAAGGCTCAAGGTTGACTCAGCCTTCCATCCTTTCTAAGGTAGGTTAAATGAGGACCCAGTTTGTGGGGGCAATAAGCTGACTTTGTATAAAATATACAAAAGTATGAAGGCTATTGCTTAGCGCACTGTAAGCCGCCCTGAGTCTCCGGAGAAGGGCGGCATATAAATCAAATTAAAAAAAAAAACAAAAAAACATGGCTAAACAGTTTGACTCCAGGGCAATAAAGGAGTAAGACCAGGATGTATGTTAACTAAAGGAATTGGGGGGGGGGAAACACATCTTTGAATATTATAGTAATAGTGGAAGGAGGAAAAAAATAAATAAAATAGAAATAGAAACAAGAGGGGAAATATATATAGACTATATATATATAGAAATAAAGGGAGACTAGTATAGATCTATTTCAAGCTATTTATCTCTCATCAGCTAGCCATACCCTTACTTGGATTCGAACTTGGGCTGCCTGCATGTTAGGCAGTTGTATTAACCTCTGAGCTAAATAGCTTGAAATAGATCTATACTAGTCTCCCTTTATTTCTTTATCAGCGAAATATAAATTTTGTATAAAATGGTTTGTCGTGAATGCGACTGCTTGAGGGCTCCTGGATTGGAGCTGAAAGGCGAAAGGGATGCAGTATGCTCCTTCCCACATGCTAGGGTAGACCAGGTGTCTCGCTAGAAAAACACTTTATATGTGTGTGTGTATGTATATGAAGTAATGAAAATGAAATGTAATAACTAGGAGTAATAACATTATGTTTATTGTACTGAAATGTATGATACCCAAATATCACACTATTCACGCATTACTATGTATAAACAATATAAACTAAAAAAAAACTTGAATTAAAAAAAAGTTACAATGGCACTGAAAAAAGTGACTTATGACCATTTTTCACAGTTAGGACCATTGCAGCATCCCCATGATCATGTGATCAAAGTTCAGATGCTTGGCAACTGGTTTATATTTATGACTGTTGCTGGGTCCCAAGGTCATGTGATCATCTTTGTTGACCTTCTGATAAGTGGGGAACCTAGGTTCACTTAACAACCTGATTACTAATTTATCAACTGCATAAACTGATAAGTCAACTGATTCACTTAACAACTGAGGCAAGAAAGGTTGTAAAATGGGGCAAAAGTCACTTAACAAGTATCTCACTTAACAACAGAAATTTTGGGCTCAGTTGTGGTCGTCAATCAAGGACTACGTGTATTACCTTATTTATTCAAGCTATATCCTGAATAGATGTTGGGGGAAGTTGGATTGGAAGATGAGTATGGCTTTAAAATTGGAAAAAAACCCAGCAATAATCTGTGCCACGTTAATGATGCTACAATGACAGCCATATATGCAAATGATCTGCAGGCTCTAAATGTGAATGCACAACATGTAAGTATAACTCTAGTTGCAAGGGTAAAAAAAAAATCATAGGACTATTTCCCTTTTCAAAGGAATTATCATTTTTTTTCTAAGTGCTCGGCCCTACAATTAACTTCTTGCCCTTAGCAGCAAATGCCAGAGAGTTCCAGAATAGAATAGAATAGAATAGAATAGAATAGAATAGAATAGAATAGAATAGAATAGAATAGAATAGAATAGAATAACTTTATTACCCCTATGAATGTACACTAATCGGCATACATTAAAATGAAATTTCTTTGCATACAGCTCTCAAAGGGTCACCATCTCCAATATGCACTACATAACCATGACAGAATAAATAAATAAATACAAAACTATTCATATACCCACATATATTATATGACATGGAGAAACAACACAGTCTAGTTCAGATGTATACATGTACAAGGGGAGAAAAACGAATCTTATGAATTTACCATACGATAACATAGGGAACAAAGCTGTTACAGAATCTGGTAGTCCTGCTAGAAATACTTTGAAACCTCCTCCCAAAGGGCAACAACAGAAACAGACTGTGAGGTGTGTGTGGGGGGTCTCTAACAATGCTTTGAGCTCTAAACACATAGCACTTATAAGCAGTATCCTAAATAACAGGAAGTGAACTTCCTATAATCTTCTCTGCTGTCCTTACCACTCTCTGAATGGACTTTCTATCTGAGGCACTGCTGCCACCAAACCAAACTGTTAGATACTGACAGACTGAGGGTTTTTTTTTCTCAGGTCCGTTGTTTAAGTGGGAAGAAAACTCAAACATGATTGTTTGAACTCCCAGACAGCTCCCTATATCTGTCATAGAGGTAAGTTGCTGGATTGTACATAGTTATTGAATAAAGAGCTGTTGTCTGAAGCCTGTTTCCAGTCTCTTCACTCACCCAATTTAACACAAACAGTGATGCAGTTTGTTAAAGTGCTCTCAATCATGCCTCTGTAAAAAGTGGCCAGGACAGAAGGAGAAAGATGTGCTCTCCTCATCTGATGCAGGAAATGCACACACTGGTTTGTATGCTTCACAACCATGATATGTGGAGAGACCAGAGGTGGTATACAGCAGGTTCTAACCAGTTCTGGAGAACCGGTAGCAAAAATTTTGAGTAGTTCGGAGAACCGGTAAATACCACCTCTGACTGGCCTCATCTATTCTCTGCCTCCAAAGTCCCAGCTGATCAGGAGGGAATGGAGATTTTACAGTATCCTTCCCCTGGAGTGGGGTGGGAATGGAGATTTTACAGTATCCTTCCCCTGCCACGTCCATCAAGACACGCCCACCAAGCCATGCCATGCCATGCCACGCCCACCAAGCCAGGCCCACAGAACCGGTAGTAAAAAAATTTGAATCCCACCACTGGGAGAGACCAATTCAGATTGTTAATTATCTGCATCCCTAAGATAGTTAATACTGTTGACCACCTGTACAGCTGCATCCTTGATACCGAATGGAGTATGACTATGCTGGCTCTTTCTAAAATCTACAATGATCTCCTTTGTTTTATCAACATCTAGAACCAGGTTACTTTTATTGCACCAATCCACCAGAGCCTTCACCTCTTCCCTATCAGGATTGGGGAATTCTGTCAAATACTGAATCTTCCCTTAAAACTTTTTATATTTAAATGTTTTAGGTTTTAGGTGTGAAGGGTTTCATGCTCCTTTGTTTCTAATCCATGGACTAGAAACTCATTTTTGTCTTCTTCACCAAAGCAGATTAGGGAGGGAGCAAACAGGAGAGCAGAAGAAGCATGCTGTAAATATTATCTCTTCTGTTTAGTCAATGGAAAGTAATTTCTGTCTCTAGGAATTTTTTGTTGGTTGCTACTTCTGGATAAATTCATAGATAGGTTCATGTTGCTGTTCTGAAGTATTTTCTTGATAGAATTATAACTCGCAGCCATCATATTTCTGAACATTCTGAAAGATGGATTGAGGTCTGCAATTTAGTGGATGGGTAGTGTATTTCTTCTCTAAATAGGGAAGATTATTATTTGAATGACACTTCAAATTCACATTTAAATGTAATGACACTATTCATAGTTACATTGATGACTGTTGAAGAATGCACAATCTGGCACATAACGTTTTAGGAGTTCATGCTTTGTTGGCATGGGGACAGGCCGCAGCAGGAGATTTAATAGCTGGATAATCTTTTGCTACAGGGTGCAATGCGCAGGACAGAGTTTGTAACAACTTGCAAAAATTACAAGAGGACAAGCTCTTCCTACCGTGTCATGGAATACCCCCGACAGATGAAGAATTCTTTTGGATGAAATCTTGAAGGTGGCTTTCATGATTACTAAATATGGTAAAACCAGGTTTCCAGGAATGTCATACAAAGTAAAATTTCAATGATAGAACAAATCTTAACCATTAATTCAAGGCCACTTTCATGTCAGATTGAAGTCTGGTGTGACGTGCCGTACTAATGAGAGTGTAATGAAGATCCAACTAATTAAATTCTGAAAACTGAAATGCAGTATTATAGTCACACACCGAAAGGAAGCAAACAACCCAGTCGGTCAGCCAGCCAGCCAGCTCAAGGAATCATCCAGTACTGAGAATGTAAAGAAAAATGACTGACCTGAGAATAACAAACTGAGAAGTCAATTAAATGCACCTGAAGCATCAAATATTTGAAAGCATCAAATAAACATTTGAAAGCATCAAATAAAGGAAAGGCAGTATTTGTAAAATAAGCTTTGAATAATCAGAATGTATTGTGAAGGGGGGGGGGGAGTCACCTGTTCCTTTTCAGAACTTTTCGTAACAGTTCTTTTTTAATAATAAAAAAAAGAGGCAAAGTTTAGAGAACACATTTATGATCTGTGTAAATGTTAAAAAAAAAAAAAGAACCTGCTTAGATTGCTTAGTTTTGTCACATAAGGTGGGCTGTTTATTTATTTATTTAAAGATTTGTATGGCCACACATTTTAAAACAGCTCTGAGCGGCTCACAAAAGCAATAAAAACCAGTAACTATAAAACAGAATCATAAAACAATAGAACACTAAAACAATCAAACAAAAACATAAACTCTGGGCCTGAATCACTCTCTTAGGATGTTCCACAGCAAGCTCACATTAATTCCATTCAATCCCATCTCATCCCATTCCAACACCTAGGTCAAAAGCCAGATTTTGATAACCTTCTGAGAGGCCAAAAGGGGAGAGTCCTGCCAAATCACTGAGGGGAGGGTTTACCATAGGAAAGGGAAGTCATTTCCAACAACTCAATGGGCAGCAGCATTTCAGAGAAGGGATTTGAAGTATGCCTATCCTATCCAATCAAGTGAGATGGCCAAAATTACTTAGGGAGAACTGTGGTCCCACAAATAACTAGACCCCATGCCACGTGGAGCTTTAAAGGGGATCACCAGCACCTTGAAATGTATCTGGAAGGAAACTGGGAGTTGTGGTCTGCCAGCAGCCTGCGGAGCTGGTAGCAGAGTTGGACAGTGAGGAGGCTGGGGAGGAACATGGGCCAGTCCTGGAGTCTGGGGAAGGCTTGGATGAGTGCTCTGCGTCAGAGGCAGAGATGGGGCCAGGGCCATCTGGGAGTTATGTGTGGACTCCAGAGCTTCCAGAGTTGGATATCAGAGAGGCAGAGGAACAGAAGGAACCTGTTCCTAGTGCACGCATGTGCAGAGCTGCCAGAAGGGAAGAACAGTTAAAACTAAAGGGACGACTCAGAAGTAAGGCCTGGAGATGATAAGGCTTAAAAGAGGAGCAAAGGCACGTGGGCTCTTTGCAGGAAAGCAACGTTGTTAATTCTGTTTCCAGTCGGCATCTCTGTTTGATTCTGGATTCTGTGGAGCTTTGCCAAGTAGGTCTTTGGCAGAGTGTCAAGGGAGATAAAGGTTGGTGATTATCCTGAAGGACTTCTCCCGAAGGACGTTTTGCAACTAATTGGGACTCAGCTGCGAATGAACGTAATTCACAGCTGTTGTAATAAAAGAAGTTTTTGGGACTACTCATGTGTTTTAATGACTCAGGAAGCCTAGGCCACAACAGGAGTCAGTGCAGCTTGCGTAATAGAGTTCTAACATGAGTGAATCTATGAACACCCAATACTATGTAGCAGTTTAAAGGAAGAAGCCCTGGATAGAAAGGTTATAGGAAGAACTTCCCCAGCTGAGAAAACTAAGAGGTCATTCTCATGTTCCCCTAAATCAGGCATGTCCAATCTGTGGCCCAGGGGCTGCATGCAGCTCTGGACAAGTATTAATGTGGCCACACAAGATTATGAACTTTTAACATTATTAAGTGATTTACATATATTACCTATATTATATATTTTATATGCGACCCAAGATAATTCCTCTTCACTCAATGCGGCCCAGGTAAGCCATTTAGAACCCTTGTTCTAAATGAAGCACAAACATACACCAATAACATGTTTTTAAAGCCATGTCTTCATAACATGGCCTTTTTCTCTTCCCCTGCTTACAGCTAAGTTAGTTTAAAGCCATCTTTGACTGTTCCAGTTTTTGGTGGCCTAGCATGCTTTCATGGAGAATGTGGATGACACCACATTCACAGGCTATGATTTGTCCAGCTCTGATCAACAATTTTTGGCTTCTTTGTTTCTGATTATTTTGGTCTGGGCTACTGAAGAAATAGGACTTCTGGCAGCTTTTGCAGAGTCATCTGCCACACCCTCCAGGTCTTAAGCAATCTCTTTTTATAAATGAATTTAATGCCCCCCCCTTTTAAAAAAACAACTTTAGCCTTATTGGAAAAGTGTTAGTCCTGTGTTGCTGGTTGGGTGGTTTTAGGTATTCTGCAAGCAAAGCATTTTTCATGGCTATACTTTTTCACATTGTTGTTTCAATTGCGTGTGCGGGACAGGCACCATGTTGTCTACTCTGTAGGCTACTTCCAAGAGCAGTTATTCATGGATTCTCACTGCCACCATTGCTCTTCACTTGCAAAACTGATCAAGGAGGAGAATCCTTTCATCAGTTGTTGTCTCCTGGCTCCTCTTGACCTACTGTGCCCTCCACCAATTCTATAAACTCAGCCAGACTATTAGCACTGTTTTGGAAAAACTTTAGGCCTCTACTCAGAAATAGGCTAGATCAGGGGTGTCAAAGTTGCTGCCCATGGGCCGGATGCATCATGCACTGGCCATGCCACCCGTGGTTTAGCGAAGGGAAGAAAAGTTGTGATATGTCACATGATGACAATGTGTCATCGCAAATTTGACACCCCTGGCCTAGATTGTAGGCAATGGGCCTCAAGCCATCTCCCTGCCTGCAGTCTTTTAGCAGAGCAGCGCCCAGTGGCTCTAGCTCAGTCAGAATAGAATACAGAATAACAGCGTTGGAAGAGATCTTAGAGGTCTTCTACTCCAACTTCCTACTCAAAGCAGGAGACCCTATACCTATGTATCCACCAGATCTTTCTGTCCTCATCCCTTCATACCAGCGGTGGGTTCTAACTGGTGTTACCACCAGTTCTTTTCACACACACACTTTGCGCACAATCGCCGCACAAGCATTCTTTTTTATTTTTTATTTATATGCCGCCCTTCTCTGGAGACTCAGGGCGGCTTACAAGGCATTAAGCAATAGCCTTCATACTTTTGTATATTTTATACAAAGTCAGTTTATTGCCCCCACAAACCGGGTCCTCATTTTACCTACCTTAGAAAGGATGGAAGGCTGAGTCAACCTTGAGCCTGGTGAGAATTGAACTCGCAGTAATTGCAGGCAGCTGGAAGCTAAATACTATCTTTAACAGTAGCATTAGCCTGCTGCGCCACTCAGGCTCAGCATATTAGGTTTCTGCCCAGCTGAGGTGCAGCAATCCACTCTGCCGTGCCTATCAGCTGGGCTAAAACACAAGAAATAAAGGTAGGAATAAAGCGGGAGCGGGCGGGAGGGCCCAGCTCCCAGTCAAAGAGAACCGGTTCGGTGATGTCATATCGTCACCACTACCGGCTTGGCAGAACCAGACGGAACTGGGAGCAACCCACCACTGCTCCATACATTCTGGAGAGGTTGTTTTTCTTGCCAGAAGATGACTCTTAGTGGAAGGGAAAACAAAGCTACAATCACCTTTTAAAACTTGTTCCTCATTAAAACAGGAAGAACAATGGTAACTGCCAACCTTGTTACTGAGGCAAAACAGGGAATGGAAATGAGAGCAACATAATTATGCTGGCATACTTTTCTGCCAGCTCACAGGATGGAGGAAAACACTTTAACATCTGGCTGTGCCTTGGTGGGGGAGGGGGAGAAGTGTTATCAAGTTCAGCTGGATTGGTAGCAGCCTCTTGTAATTATCTTAACTGAGGGGAACCCTTAGGAAAGGCATGCTATTACCCCCATCTCAGTTTATAACATCTTTTTTTTTAAATATTATTTTGGAGAGATAGGTAGCTAATAGTATAAACTGAGAATAAATTAGATTTCCCCCCCCCCAATGAAGTGTTTAATATCACTGCTGCTTTCCTGGGGTAGGAGCCTAAAAATTCATTTACATTTTGACAGTAAATAGAAACATTTCTAGCATTTAGCATCAATGATAGCTGCAGGTCATAAGTAATAAGGAGCAACATACAAAATACAGAAAGAGAAGCTAACAGTAGCCAAATTATTTCTATAAACAAAGGTGTATAACACATGTAACTTAATCTTTATTACTTTTGAGCCAAATAAGCAGAAGAAAAATATATTAGGGTTTTCATTTTGTTTTGCAAACGGTTACCTGCCTAATGCCGAGTGCTATTCTCCTCGGGAAAAGCGGAATGCAATAAATGAAAGTAAATGAAATTGTGGCAGGGTGAAAAATAAACACATCTGGTACATTATAATAATTCAAATATTTTAAAGGTACCCTTCTGTGTTGTGGAATAATGTAGGTCAAAGAAGTTTTAAAACACAGTTAATATATTTAGCCTGACAATATGAGTGGGCAAAAATACTGCTATTTCTTTTCTCAATATAATTCCTAGCATAAGACAATTCTTAATATAATAGAAATGACTTACAAATGAAAGTGCTTGATAGGCTGTTTTATCACTATAGTTAGTGTGATATTCTATAGGAATGATGCCAGCAGGGAGACTTGGGGATTGATTCAGTTGATCATTCTGGAGATCATTCCTGCAGCTGGCTGCAGCTGAGAGAACTGAGAGGCCATCCGTTGAATCCTTCATCCTGTAGAGTTTCCATCTAGTCTTCAACTTCCCCTTCCTAAGCAAGTTGGTGAAGAGGCTGGTTTGAGCTTCAGGTCTGGAGGATCCTGAAGGAAATAGATTATATGACTTCAGCAACCGCCTGGAAAGCTCTACCTGACTCCGTTGTTACATCCTCAAACCCCCACAGCTTCAACCTTAAAATGTCTACTATGGACCTCACCACATTCTTAAGAGGACCGTAAAGGGGGTGTGCATAAGCACACCATTGTGCCTATTGTCCCTGTCCTCCTGTCCCCAATTACTTGTACTCATTCCTTGTTCATGTCCATGTTTATACCTATACCTGTTATCTTGTACATGTTCAACAAATAAAATAAAATAAAATAAAATAAATATCAGTCAGATTTCAAAACAGGGTTCAGTACAGGAATACTAGCAATTATACTTATCAGTGTCCTGCTTTGAGTCAATATGAAGGAGCTACATCCATCTTGAGCCTGGTGGCTCATGAGACTAAAAGCATTGTGATTAACAACAGCTGTCTGCAATTACTGTAAGTTCGAATCTCACCAGGCTCAAGGTTGACTCAACCTTCCATCCTTTCTAAGGTAGGTTAAATGAGGACCCAGTTTGTGGGGGCAATAAGCTGACTTTGTATAAATATACGAAAAGTATGAAGGCTATTGCTTAACGCATTGTAAACCACCCTGAGTCTCCGGAGAAGGGCGGCATATAAATCAAATTTTAAAAATAAATAAATCTTGGCACTCCTTGATCTCTCTGTGCCTTTCGATATCTTTAGCCATGATATCCTTTCAAATGAACTTTGGGTGTTGGGAGTCAGAGGTACTGTTTTAAGGTTATTTTTCTCCTTTCTCTGGGGCTGGTTTCAACTGGTGTTGAGGTGAGGGACAGTTTGTGCCTACCGACCCTTGCTTGTGACAGATTTTATTTTCCTGGGCTCCAAGATCACCGCAGATGGGGACTGTAGCCAAAAAATTAAAAGACGCTTGTTCCTGGGGAGGAAAGCTATGGCAAATCTAGAATGCTTACTAAAAGCAGAGACATCACCCCACGAACAACAGTACGTATAGTCAAGGCTATGCTTTTTCCAGTTGCAATGTACGACTGTGAAAGTTGGATCATAAGAAAGGCTGAACACCAAAGAATTTAAGCTTTTGAACTATGGTGCTGGAGAAGACTCCTGCAAGTTCCTTGGACTGCAAGGCAATCAAACCGGTCAGTCTTAGAGGAGATCAACCCTGAATGCTTTGGCCACCTAATGAGAAAGAAAGAAAGACTCACTGGAGAAGGGCCTAATGCTGGGAATGATTGAGGACAAAAGAAGAAAGGTACGACAGAGAACGAGGTGGCTGGATGGAGTCACTGAAGCAATAGGTGTGAGCTTAAATGGTCTCCAGAGGATGGTAGAGGACAGAAGGCCTGGAGGAACATTGTCCATGGGGTTGCGATGGGTCGGACACGACTTCGCAACTAACAACAAACAACAACATCCTTGCTTGTGGGGTGATACAGCACTTTATACTCTTTCCCCTCTTGTTTAACATCTACATCAGGGGTGTCAAATGTGACCATATTGCAGGACATATTGTGACTTATCGGGATTGTTTTTGCCCTTGTGGGGCCGGGGTGAGGATGGCCTGCACAGGCCATATTCAGCCCATGGGCCACATGTTTGACATGCCTGATGTACATAAAACTGCTGGGTGGGACCATCCATTTGAAGTCAGGTATCATCAAAATGTCAGTGATACAGTTGACCATTGATATAACCATGTCAAAGTCTTAGCCTAGTGCCTGGAGGCTATGTGGATCTGGATAAAGAGGAACAGACTCAAAATCAATAATCCTGGCAAGATCCCATGACTTTGTTTGGTTCTCCCAGTTCTAGAAATATTTCAGCTTTAGCCTTGAGGGCTTACACTTCCCCATGTGAAACTGGTATGTAATCTGGAAGTCAAAAAGCAGGTGACAGCTATGGCCAAGGGTGCCTTTCCCTATGTTCAGCTGGTGCACCGGTTTTGCCCATTCCTGAACCAGGAGGCTCTTCAGACAATCACTTGGGCTTATTGTATTGCACACAACATGTGACTGCCCTTGAAGAGACATCCAGTTCAGAACACAGTGGTTTATGTGGTGATGCAATGGGCATGTGTCCCCACTGTTTTGCAAGTTAATTACCAGTTGGCTTCCAGATGCAATTCAAGACGTGCTGACTATTACTTATATAGCTTGCTTGTCTTCATATATTTCTCGCCATTCAGGGAGGTGAGGCATAGTGGGGACACTTAAGATTCCATCAATCAAACATATCTTTTTATGGGACCCAAGGATCATGCTTCCTTGGTGGCAACCTTTGGTGTCTGGAATAATATCCCTTCAGTATCCCCTCATACTGTTCCCATTGTATTGACTTTCTGTAATCTGTTAGAAACATAATTGGTTTTCTAGACCAAGTTGGTAGTTTGTATGTTTATGCATGATATAAAGTGTATCTTCCAGTTAACTGAATGTTTTTCTTCATATATATATATATATATATATATATATATATATATATATATATATATATATATATATATATATATATATATATATATATAAAAATTAATTAAATGAAAAAAATATCTGGTTGCTCAATTTTTACTGTTAATATACAAGAGTGAGAGTGTTGCAATAGGAGGGTGCCTGAATAAGATGTTTCAAATCTCAAAATATCTTGTTCAATCCCACCTAGAATGGCATAAAATATACACAGTTTATTTGGGGTTGCCAATAAGTGTGGATTTTGCCCAATGCTTCCAAAATCTTCCGAAAACTAGTCCTAGATATTTATTTTTTGCTGTAAGAACAATCATAGCCGAAAAAGGAAGTATGCTCTGCCTTGAAAAGACTGGAGGATAACATCTGAAATTGTGCAATGCAGACAGATAATTTTTCCTTCCTTTCCAATTGCCTTAACATGTTAGCGATCAGCATATTGTTACTGATGCATTGATACCACTGGGAATTATGAAGAATAGTTTTCTACTAAGCTCACAATCAAAGCTAGAGGAAAATGGTTCCACTAGGAAGGATCTCATTATGAATGTAGAGATTGGTTGCTTGTTTACTTAGGAGGACTCAGATGGTTACTACCCTTGTCTATATATAATGCATATATTTATGCTCCAAAATTCAGCATTTTTGAGAACATAGTAAGCCACATTCAACTAAGAATATTTGTATCGTATTTCATTATGCATGCAGTATGAAAAAAAGTGCTGCATGAAGAACTACAAACAACAAAATCTCCTCCCTTTCCTTCCTTATTTATTCAACTGAATAGCACTACCAATCTATTTCATTCTTAGAATATATGCTTGTCTTTATTGCTCAACTTTCCTCCTGAGGCAACGCAATGCAGGATTTTGGCATAAGAAACCATAAACCAAACTCAGCCCAACAGCATGTTGACAATCAGCTATGCTGCACGATCCTCAGAACCTTTTTCTTTTTTACCTTTTGAAAGCATTTTTTACTACTGGTTCGCCCAAACGAACTGGTAGCATTTCACCCCTGATTCTGGTGCTAATCACTTTACGTGGATCACAGGCACATTGGAACTAGATGGGAAGTCACAAATAGATCTCCATCATCCCAAATTGGACTAGATGGGAGAATGTTGAAAAAAACCAAAACTAATGTAAATTGCATGGAATGAAGATTATTTAGAATAACCGTACTATTATAGTGATATAAAACTTGTAATCAGTGATGGATGACTTTCTAGAAGGAAATTACAACTGATAGGCAAGGCAAATTCTCATACAATATCTGAAAATTGTGAATCAGTATCTTTTTTTTTTGATCCTTTTAATCTTTTTTCAGACCCCTGAAAAAATAAATTCAAAATAAATATTGTATTCCCCCCCATCTCTCTTGTTCCCATTTTGCAAAATTGAACATCACCTGTCTTTAAGAAAGGAGATGCAAAAATAGTATCAGGGCTGGCCTAAGATGAGTTGTTGCTCAAACAGAGAAGCATCTGGAGCTGTTTGTGGATTCCTATAGTACAGACACCCCCCCCCCTTAATTCTTCTCATTGACTCCTTCATGAAGTTTCAGATTGTTCATTGACCCTCAAATATTCATCATATGAAAATAATTTAATAGATACTTTTTAACAAATAGTACTATAATAATACTAATATAATACTAATACTAATACTAATACTAATATAATAATGGATTCTTGGAGGTCAATATTGACTACTTTGGAGAACCCTGCTATAATATGACTAGATAAATTAAGGCCATGTATACATTTCTATGTATACATTTCTAATGAAAGTTAGAATATTTTGGACATGTGATGCGACACCTGGAAAAATACGGCATACTTCACTTAATCCTCCAGGGAAAGATTGAAAGCAAATGAGGTCCAGGCAGAAGAGGAACATCATGGCTTCAAAATCTAAGGGACTGATTTGGACAAAACTCAGCAGCACTTTTTCGTGTGGCTGTTGATAAAAATAGGATCGCCAACATGATCGCCAACATCCGATGATGGCACAACAAAAAGAAGAAGATACATTTCTAATATGCAATCCATGGAAAGAAAATAAAAAGGACTGTTTCCCACAGGGTCTGATAAATATTAAGACAATACAATAAGCACGAAGAACAAATTGTTTCCATATTTGTGGCTGTTCACTGTGCTTTGCTGTATTCTTAGTAATTATTTACAACCATTCAAATGATTATTCCTGTATTACAATGAGGGAAACACAACATAGCTTCAAAACTACCTAAGGTTGTACTTCATGGTTGAGAGGCAATCTGAACTAAGGGCTTCACAAGTAACCTGTATTGGCAGATTATGCTGAGCCATTCCTTATGTCTAAATAATGTCCATATTCTTAGGTACTTTTGTACTTTCAGAATAACAGAAGCTGAGCCACTAAAGGGAGGAATCTCCTCTAAATTTAACTTGTAACAGCAAAGAATATCAGGGCTAGATGCCTCATCTAAGCTGGAGCTTGGGTGGCATTATACTGCCTTATTTCTATTATATTGTATTCTTCATATCAGTGTTGATTGTTATGTATTACAAACAATTACAGTCTTTTGTAATCCTACCATTTTGTGGGATTGAGGAAGCATGCTTTCTCTGTTGTGCCCCCCACCATTTGGACAAGCCACCCTAGATTCAGACAGCATCTGCTCCTCTGGGATTCTGGGAAGCTCTTAAATCCTGTCTTTGTTTCCAGGACTGGAGTTATGTGGGTGTGATATATTGGTTGAGCCTGAAATATTTTCATACTAGTTTTTGTACTAGCTACACGGTTTGTTATTCTATTTCTTTTAATCTAGGCTATCTGTTTTTGTGGCTTTGGTTTTAATTGTTTTACTCTTTTTTTAAAATAGGTTTTTGTAAGCCACCCAGTGTCTTTTTGGAGTGGGTGGCTAAATTAAATTAAAGTAAATCAAACTAAATCAAATCAAATCACAGTAAAGATGACTGAAAAATAATAATTCTGAATACTGCTGTCCAAGAGACATAGACAGAAATGGAAGACAAATCATGGAAAGAAAATATTTATTGGGCACTTCAGATATCAAATCAAGATCAGGAAAGCAGAGTGGATTATTTAGGACAGGTAATAGGGAAAGGAAGCTGGAAAACATGAACCAAAAGGCAAAGTGTCATTTAAAATTTGCAATAATAATTGTGCAACTTCATAATTTTATATAATTCCAAGCATTCTCATGGAACTGCAAATATCATTAAAGCACAAACATGAATTGTATGTATTACCATATACATATTCATAGTTTAGTTTTTATAGACTTCTTTTTTAAAAAGAAAAGTTTTACTTATTTGTGACAGAATTGTAGAAAGATGATGAATTCTGTCTCATTAGAATTAGATACTTAAGTGTATGTTGCTCAGGAAATCATTTGGAAAAGCATACTTATGACCCAAGAGATTATTTAGTTTTGAAATATTGATATTTTCTGCTTAAACAAGTGACATTTTTCTAGGAAACTACATTAAGAGGCTTATTCATCAATATTTGACTCAATTGCCTGCATTATTATTTCTATGGGTACTTGATATGGAAGGATAGGTGAGTTTGTACTAATGCAAAGTTATACTTGGAATGCCAGAAAATTTACTGCAGTACTGTAAGGGAAGAATAAGTGATTTAGGGGTTCTTAATGAATAAATGCTGTGATGCCTATCCAATTACAAAATATATTATTGGATTGTAGGAAAGTTCAGCATTGGCTCCCTAAGAGATAGACCTACCACATGCATTCTTGTAAAATATTTCACAACTGGAGGATTCTTCTGGTTGACTGGCTAACTCACAATTTTCTATGTGCCAGCAATGGAGTAAAGAGAGGAGACTTTAATAGGTTAAGACAAAATGGTCACAGTTGAGGCTGAATAAAAAGTAGAACATCTCTTTAGGTTTCCCTAATCCTACCAATTCTATTTTTTGCATATTGTTCCAGAAGATAGCATGTAAAAAATGTATGGAAACAGAACTATAATTCAATTCAATTATAGTACAGCATCTGTTCTTTTTTGCTGGATGAGTTTCCTCCATATACCATAATCTTCAATAGATCTATTAGGCTAATTTAATTTAATTTAATTTAATTTAATTTAATTTAATTAATTAAATTTATATGCCGCCCCTCTCCAAAGACTCAGGGTGGCTAGAACTGCTGTGTCTTTGAACCCTCATTTCTTTGAATCCTTTTCTCCAAAAACCCCTTCCTCTAGTTTTGTATTTATGACCTTGCTTCCTTTTTGATTTCCAAAACAACCCCCAGCTAGTCTTGACCTTCATTTGTTCTTTTTCTATTCTCAGTGTATCTCCTCACCATCTTCTCTCTAATTATTTGCTTTTAGGAAACCTAAGACATTTTCTATTCATGTTTAGTTAACCATCAACTTCCCCATCCCACCCCGAATCACTGGCAATTGCATATCTAGACCATAAGCAGCTTGAGCATGGTGGCCATAAAAATGGCCACAAAATAGACATTTTGACTGAGGAGTATTACAACCAGTCCCTTCTACCTTTCACAGTGATGGTTAGCAACTGTAGAGGATGCTGGAACTGAATTGCATACAATATTCAACTGTTAAACCCTTAGATAAAGTTATGAATCTAAATGTATATATTTTGCCTTCATTACAGATGTGAAGGCAACTTATAATGCAATCACTTCATTTAACTATTATGCTATAGAGATTACTGGGGTTGATGTAAACATAAATGCAAATGCAGCCTTGGAACCTAAAGTTCTGTTTACTTCAAGAGAAGGAATTCCTTCAGATAAAACCAGTATTATTAGAGAAGGCTTTGTTCTCTGACTGAAGGACTCTATTGATGTAGACCAGTACTGTTTTGAGATTGCAAATTTACAAATTACACCAGGGACTGCACTTCAGAAAATATGAGTGCTAGGGAAAAACCAAATTTAATTTACATTTAAATTGAGTTCAAATTATATTACAACAATGATATGCAATTAATATGATTATTCATCACAATTGCTGAAAACGATTCAATAATTTTCTGTAATTCATCACAGCAGATGGCACCACTTAGCTGACCTTGGCTGATCCTCAAAACAGCTAACAAAGGTGAGACCTTGTTAGTAGCTGGATGGGAAGTTGTAGAGAAGGCTAGAACAAGCAGTTAAAAGAAAAGAAGGCAGCAAGAGTGAAACTATCTTTGTATTGTTCCCAAGAAAAGTACATGAAACATGCCTATATAACTTTCAGGATTTGACATAAAAATTAGTCTTTAATTTTATTGTCAGTTTCAAATTTATAATTTGGTTACAGTTTCCGAGAACCCAACAGGAGTGTCCATCTAATTTCAAACTTATCACTCCACTCAACCATCTAAACTATGAAAGAAATGTCTTTGAGTATATTCCATCCCACATAGGGTTTTAATATAAAATTTCAATTTAACTCCTGATGATTCCCTGGACACTTTTGTCCTGTTTTCTACGCAACACTACAAACTATTGACCACTTCTGATCCTAAGTTATTCTCCAGAACTAGGATATTTCATGTACTAATCATTTCTGATACAATGCTAGCTTATTTTAAGTTATGTTTAGCTGCATAGGTAAGAAATGTCTCTTAACAATCTTATGCCGTTATTGGAAAGCTTAAAAGAGCTTTCTTCCCCTGCCCCAAGGGACAGCATTTATGTTTTTCATGATATTATCTTTTCACTTTTTCAAACTATTCACTATTGCTGATATTTTCCCCCAATGCATAGCAGTACTCAGCATGTTGCTATGGAATAAACTGCATTAACATTAGTGGGAAACAGTGATACATATCAACATTCGGGTGTTAAATTTTGTTACAACTTCTACATTTCATCCAAAGCATGCAATGAAAAGATAATTATGGACTTTTTGCTCCACCCAACCTGGTGGGGGAAGGGATTGAAGGTTTTTACCTATTGGCAAAACTTTTACTATGGTAATTAAATTATATATGTGTATGCTTCATGTGATATTTTTCATTAAATTCATATACTTTGTAAATCCATAAACTTAGTGAGAGCTTCAACAGTAAAATAATTGTTTGGGGCCTTTCAGAACAACATTCTTTTAATTTAGTTCTACTTTCCTTTTTTCTTTTTAATAGCAGGAATGGTGATTAGTTTGCAATGTTTCAGCAGATCATATTTTAAAATGTCAAGTAAAATATTCCCATATGATAGTTTGTAAATAATATATCCAAATGCATTTTTGGCCTAGATTCTTCCTATTAAATTTTAATGACTTTTAAAATGACTTTTCATAACAAAGCACAGTAATAAAAATTATATTGATCGAGAAAAAAAAGTTTGAAATTCGGCAATATTTTTATTCTTGTTGAAACACACACCATAAATTAAATACTTCATACTTTCTAATATATGTATATATAATGTAAGGGTGTTTTTGTACAGTCATAAATATGGAGGAACAGCAATGTCCTTACACTTCCCAACATTTTTTTGGTAAATCAAACAACACTAATTTTGGACAGAATTATGCTAATATTGACAAAAATAAAAGTTTTGAAGGCTGTAGTAAAATGTTCACACATTCTGTAAAGTCCTTATAAGGTTTAGTTATAGCTTTGTGAACAATGATGGAGCATGACCTATGAATAAAGCCAACTGTGGAATACTCAGAAAACCATGCTTTAAAAACATTACTCTGCACAATTGGGGAGGAAATTAAATAACTAAAGTATATATTCTAGCTTGCAACATTGCTGCAAAGCGTGTGCTTTTTTTAAATGAATAGTTTATCCTCCTTTTCATCAGCCACATGCAGACTATGACTCATGTACAGATTCTGAGTTCTGAGAAAAAACATTGGAAATATCACTTTGGATTGTTTCTATGTTTGAAAATTCTCTCCATTGGGCCTGTCCTCATGATCTTGCTAAATATCTGCAATACTAAAGCATCAAACTGGGCCAGAAATGGCACAGAAGTGAATAATCTGCAGGGAAGAAGTTTTCTTGTTCCATTTTTGCATTTAAAACTGTAAATGAGGCAATTTCCTGAGAGGGCAAATTTTGTGCATCTGATCCATCTCTATAATAATGCCCCAAATTGTTTTCTCTCCATTCATCTATTTACTTTACTAGTTTTATCTGTGGAGATAAAGGTTTCTTGGTGACAGGATGTGAAAGGAATTATCTCTGAGAAAATGATACATAGTCAGACATACATTCTCCCCCTTCAAATAAATAATGCAAAGTTTAACTGATAAACCAATGAGTTTTTGTTCTTTTTATGTTCCCTCCTATTTTGAATTCTAAAATAATGTGAGGTAATAATCAAGAAACAAGGAAGAGGAGATGAAAATATGTACAATATTAAGACATGTTCTAATATATATATTCATACATTTTAAAATATTGTACTTTCTATGAAGTTGGAAATTTATGTCTGTAGCACATCAGTTTTGAATATAATGCTAAACTAAGTACAGTCTACTCATACTCGGATGTGAAGAATTCCTGTTGTTTGAACCATCAATATAAATACATTTGCGGTTCTTTTTAAACCTATCAGTCACAGAATTTAGATATCCCTTAGTTTGCAAGAATATAATGAAAAGAACTATTCCTTAACAAATGCATTTATGTAGTGTCCATTTCACTGTTTTCTCGCAATGGCTTTGTTTTCTATCTAAGTGTAACATTTAGAAGTTCATTTTATTTTCTCTAATATCTTTGTAATAGCCAATGTAAATATGAAAGTAGCAAATTAATTGATTCTCATCCATTGTTTAGAAAACATACATGCCATACTCCTTAACTGTAGTTATGGAGATTGGATGTAAACTAATTAAGTATTTAAAAACTTTGTAGCTCTACTAATTTTTAGACTCTCCAGCAGCATATTTGTGGAGTGGTATTGCCAAGAGAATAAGAATAAATGACACAAATTCTTTCTGACAAATGCAGCCAGTACATATGAGTTTATCCATATTTATGTCGACAGGGTCTGGGCTATGTGGATTAATCTGCCACTGTAAACTCCATATACTGTTACCATCTCCCCTCAATGAATCTCGACAGAAGTTACCTATGAGAAATTCTATATGCAAGGAGGGTCCCTGGATAACTAAGGTACCTAATTAAGGGATTAGAAGTTGAGTTGGGATACCTGATTACACATGACATATTTTCATATGTTGGAACATGGCATTAATGCACACGATTCCATTAATCAGAGATTTGTATGTAACTCCATAAAGTTGGAATCTTGATTAGAACTCACTTTTTAATAGCAATAGCACATAGGCTTATATACCGCTTTACAGTGTTTTACAGCCCCC
This sequence comes from Pantherophis guttatus, assembly GCF_059756535.1. Classification (NCBI taxonomy): domain Eukaryota; kingdom Metazoa; phylum Chordata; class Lepidosauria; order Squamata; family Colubridae; genus Pantherophis; species Pantherophis guttatus. The sequence goes on along the minus strand of NC_142063.1, from coordinate 227,874,719 downwards.
TCTAAGAGGTTTACAGGATCAAAATACTGCCCCCCACAATCTGGCTCCTCATTTTACTGACCTCAGAAGGATGGACAGAAGGATGAGTCAACCTTGAGCCAGTGAGATTCGAACTCCTGGCAGGGGACAGAGTTATCCTGCAATACTGCCTTCTAACCACCACAGCTCTTCTTAATGTTATGAGTAAAGAGTAGGAAACAACAGTAGGATCTGCTGAGATCTGGATCAAATGAATCTTGATTCAAACTCATGCTTTATGCATGCTCTGAGCAAAACTAGGTATAGTTGGAGAACTGAGGCCTGCCAGGATGTTAATAAACTGTAGGTCAAATTAAGCAGAAATTCTTGTTTTGAAGAATTATAGCCTGACCAAACAGGAACCATGGCTAAGCCAAAAACTGTTTTAAGAAGACATATGTCAGGGTTCCAAGTAACACCCCCAATGAAAGAAGACTCTGAAGCTTTAAGTTCCTCAAAGTTCCATTTTATTAGAGATGTCATATTGGCACATCTGGAAAAACCCGAATCTGAAAGCTTCCAGGTTTTCCCCACCCATAGAAAAGTCCATGTCTTTGCCCAGCACCCACATGTCCATCACATGGTCCAATCAATGCACCGTCCCAACTGGAGACGCCTCCCAGTTACACTCCTCCAGGTGCAGGGCAAGATGTCCTTGACTCTCAGCGAAAGGAATGTTATTATGACAATATATCTCCCCTGCTCCATACATCCCCCCTCCCGGTTTCTCACAGCACTAAATGTGGCAGACCTGAAGATCCAATGCAAAGATGGCTTCCAGGCCTGACAACATAAGGAGTTTCTATCCAGGTGAAAAATGCAGACTTGTGATAATTTTATTTATTTTTATTTTTATTTGATTTGATTTCTATACCGCCCTACTCCCGAAGGACTCAGGGCAGTGCACAGCCAAACAATAAAATACATACATACAAAATTTAAAAGTGGAATTAAAATCAAATTAAATAGTTTTCGCCCAGACAAATTAAAACCCCAATCAATTTAAAACCAATTTTAAAATTTGAATATATAAAATACTAAAAAATATTAAAAATTAAAAATCTTTTATAAAAGAGGGAGAAAATTAGGCCAGGCCTGCCTGGTGAAATAAAAAGGTCTTTAAAGCGCGGCTGAAGGTGCGCAGATCCGGGATCCTCCGTATCTCCTGGGGGAGCTCATTCCAGATAGTAGGTGCCCCCACAGAGAAGGCTCTCCCCCTAGGGGCCACCAGTCGGCATTGTTTGGCCGATGGCACCTGGAGGAGCCCCTCTCTATGGGAGCATACCGGCCGGTGGGAGGCTATTGGTGGTAGTAGGCGGTCCCGCAAGTACCCAGGTCCTGAGCCATGGAGCGCTTTAAAGGTGGTAACCAAAATCTTGAAGCGCACCCGGAAGACCACCGGGAGCCAGTGCAGCTCGCGCAGGAGGGCTGTTACATGGGAACGCCATGTTGCTTCCATTACCACCCGCGCGGCCGCACTTTGCGCCAGTTGGAGCCTCCGGGTGCTCTTCAAGGGGAGCCCCATGTAGAGAGCGTTACAATAGTCCAGGCGGGAGGTGACGAGGGCATGAGTGACTGTGCGTAAGGAGTCCCGATCCAGAAAGGGACACAACTGGCGGATCAGGCGAACCTGATGAAAAATCCTCCCGGTCACGGCCGTCAAAATGAGACTGGAATGTTTCAGTGAACTCTAGAAGAAGTTTGAATTTCCAAGTTCTATCTTAAACAAAGAATCTGAGTTCTGGATGAAAAATATGTTTTGATTAAACCATTTTATACCAAGAAGGAAAACATTGTACATTGTTTTTACCATGGCTGTTCACCGCCCTGAGTCCCTCGGGAGAAGGGCGGTATACAAATATAATAAACTAACTAACTAACTAACTATTATTAGGAATTGACACTTATTTGGTGGAACTGTCAAGGTCTTAGGCTAGAAATTTCCTTTATGGATTTGTAACTTTTCATCTAATCCTAAAAGTTATCTATTTTTTTTAAAAAAGTGGAGCAATAGATAGAAGCCTTTCTTTATGTTTAAATATTATTTATCACGTGATTTGTATAATTTATATATGCTTTCCATCCTAACAGGGCTGTAATGAATATATAGCAGTAAGTAAAACAACAAAGATAAAGCAATATCAATATAATGAAAATAGTGATCAGTTAATATATTGTCACATCCTCCAAGAGTCCTTCAGAAAAACAAAAAAGTTTTAACAAGTTCCTGGAAACCCTGAAAGCAAAAGCCACTTAAATCTCTAGAGTACAAAGGGGAGAGAGACAAGTAGAATGTTAATTTTCCTATGGATGGAGTTAGCAATTAATATATTTTTTATTGATTAAATATGCCTCTTACCATTGATAATTCTTGGATTAGTTCTTATTTATTTTTGTATTAATAATTTTATGCTATAACTGATTTATTGGGGATCAAACAGATTTCACATTTTTACTGTTTCAGTGATCTGACACCATGTTGCATATTATTCAGATAAACTGCAAGCAGAATTTCCTTTACATCATGCCATTGATTTAGTAGTCTCTTTCTATAAAACTACTAGTGCAACCCAGCATAAAGCAAATAAAAGACCCCAGGTTTCGCTAATAAAGCTCTAAATGACAGTTTATCTTTTATCATTTATTTTCTGGCAAACCACATTCAAAATTTTTGGATTATAGTTTTTAAGGCTATGCTTTTTCTGAGTAATATGTTTGAAGGAGACTATCAACAATGAATCACCTATTTTTATACCATTTGACTATAAATTCAAATGAATTGTTCAAAGGGCAGCAGCTCCCAAACAGCTTAAAAATAGCTTGTTTTATTGTTATACTCACCTTGCGAGAATATCTTGGAAGCCTGCAGCTGGCAGTGCCATTTTGAGGTCAATAGGAACTAAATGACAATGTGATAAGCTTTCTAATTTAAGTGATACAATCTATCATTTGCTACTTTCTGCAGGATTTTTTAATTGTGATTTGTTATATCTGATCTTTATTGGGAAACATAGCTATTTTAACAAGTTTCTGTAATTGATACTATAGTGATTTGGAATTGGTAAGCCTCAGTAATCAAAGCAAATATGTTTTTTGGTTGAAAAATTGCTCTGACATGGCTAAAGTCTGGACAAAGAAGTTTGGATTTATCTTAATCAACACATTAACCAGACAGTATACAAAGCAGGGGTGAAATCCAGCAGGTTCTAACAGGTTCTGGACAACCGGTAGCGGAATTTTTGAGTAGTTTGGAGAACCAGCAAATACCACCTCTGGCTGGCTCGAGAGTGGTGGGGGAATGGAGATTTTGCAATATCCTTCCCCCAGAAGTGGGGAGGGAATGGGGATTTTGCAGTATCCTTCCCCGGAATGGGGTGGGAATGGAGATTTTGCAATATCCTTCCCCTGCCACACCCACCAAGCCACACCCACAGAACTGGTAGGGAAAAAAATTGGATTTCACCCTGATACAAAGGACTTTTGTTATGTACTCTGGTCTTTCAGATGTAGAAGAAGTTTGCATATCAGATATTCTTCAGTTTTGGGGGCAATTGCGATATCAATTGTATTGACTTTTTAGTACCATGCAAGGAACCTACCATGTGCTGCAGGGGGTTATATGAATTTTCTCTGTTTGGTCTTTATTTTTCCTATAACTGCTCTTTGTTTAGATATAACTAATCCCAGGGACTTCCTTCCTATCTTTGATTCCTTCCTGTCTTTGACTTCCCAAGTACATTCTGCCTGATACAACTGGCTAACTAGGTGCTTTTTCTGCCTCCTTCATGAATTTCTTATAATAAATCTTTGTGTCAGAGCTCTGCCACTGATCTGTTCAGAATAAATTTCCACTCTTCTGGAATGTCTAGATTGTTTTCCTCAGCAATTCTGCCTTGTGTCTTAGGCAAAAGAATAGTATGGCTGATAAGATGGAGTGGCTTTGGGTATGGAGAGCCCTGGGAGCTTATCATCTTTATTTCTAGGTAGGGTTGCACTACCCCAGAAAGACCCAATACGCATCCAAAGGTGCTTTTTTCAAGAGGCAACTGGACTTTCTTGTTTTTCTTTGAAAACATTTCGCTTCTTATCCAACAAGCTTCTTCAGCTCTGATTGGATAGTGGTCCCAATCAGAGCTGAAGAAGCTTGTTGGATGAGAAGCAAAACATTTTCAAAGAAAAACAAGAAAGTCCAGTTGCCTCTTGAAAAAAAGCATCTTTGGGACGACCATGACTTCGATGACTGAGAATCTCTAATGTGCAATTTAGGGTTTTCCTAGTCTCATGAATCCTGTTTAAAGAACAGATGGCAGTCATGGCTACCAGAGCAGGGGTGAAATGCTCCCGGTTCGGACAGGATCGCCTGATCCGGTAGTGATGGCAGCAGGTGGTTCGGAGAACTGGTAGCAAAAATCCCTGCGCCCCACCCCCCCCAATGCCCAGCTGAGCCACATGATCATCAGAGGCTTTATTTTTTTTTACTTTTAAAAGCATTTTTTCTATAACTTCTTCGGCTGAAGAGGTTGTAGGGAAAAAAAATGCTTTTAAAATCCTCTGACGATCCCAGCTGAGTTGCCTGATTGTCAGAGTCTTTTAAAAGCATTTTTAACAACTCTTCTTCTGAAGAGGTTGTAGGAAAAATGCTGTTAAAAGTAAAAAAAAAAAAAGTTGGCCACACCCACCCAGTCACATTACCCCTCCACCAAGCCACGCCCACAGAATGGGTAGTAACAAATTTTACATTTCACTCCTGTACCAGAGCCTTTGGACAGCTTCATGTTGTGTGCCAATTCTGGAGGCCCCTAAGGGTGCACTTTTAACACCACTGATGCAGAGACTGAGAAGACACCATGGCTGCTCCGCTCCAAACTTGTGACCTTTGATCTTTTGTAAATCTTGATCTTTTGTAAATTTTAATCTGTTTAAACAGATTTTAATCTGTTTTTACATTTATAATTGTTTTTATATATCTCTCTTTTTACAATATTGTAAGCCACCCAGAGTCACCTTGAACCTCAAGATGGGCAGCATATAAATTTAATAATTAAATGAAAAAAAAAACAGAAAACTATTGAAATGCTTGTTTTGCAATAATGGTCCACATGGGAACTTGTGAATTTGTATGTTAGAGATGGATATTGATCTTTTTCATATTTTGCTGAAATAATAAGATTGAAACAATAATGTTACAACACAAATCTAGAGTATACTATGTATTTAGATCCCCAACAATTGTTAATAAATACCCCTCCAATAGAATAACATTACTTTAATGTAATGTAATGTAATATACTGAATTCCATACTTTTGGAAATATTTGGAGTTGATATGTTCTTCATTCTTTTTTTCTTCTTCTCTACTGCCAAACAGGAATATTTTGGGGATCACAGAAGTCTCAATTTGAACTGGGAGTGGTGCAAGTACTGGCTTGCATCATAGAGCACATTAACTCAGATTTACCTGCTGTTGACGTAATATGATATATGGATCCTGCCATTGTGGTTTTTAATTGATGAAATGTTAAAATAAATTGGATCCACTCACCTGCTGTATTTGAGTCAATGTTCATGTTCATGAAACCCCCATTTGTACTGCAATTACAAACAATCTTTATAAAATTGTAAGTAATGTTAGTTGTCCTTGAGAAAGGAAATAGATGCTGCTGGCCCAGGATGTTCTTTACAAGATGTCTTGTAAAGAAAAGCACTAGTGTGCAAGGCTGGCATAACAATGATTAAATATGGTAGAATTTATATAGAAGCATCTAACATGATTTCATTGCAGATAGTTACAAAAATAAATCAATATAAAATAAAGATACATGTTTTTGTAAGCAATGAATTATTATTATTATACTGGAGTTGTGATAGCTTGTGGTGCAAAGTTATTTCCATTAATTGTTCTCAGTATTTCTAGCATGGCAGAAGTGAAGAAAACAATTGCAGCTAGGAGAGAGGGAGGGAGAGGGAGGGAGGGAGAGAGAGAGAGAGAAAGAAAGAGGGAGAGAGAGAGGGAGGGAGAGGGAGGGAGGGAGAGAGAGAGAGAGAGAAAGAAAGAGGGAGGGAGAGAGGGAGAGAGAGAGAGAAAGAGAGAGAGAGAGAACCAATGTGATCTCTCTCCTCAGAGAGTTGGAAGATTCTCAGTATTATGAGTATCAAAATATTCAGCTGAGAGCACATTTTTCTTTGAAAGTATATTGAACTTACTGGAACCAGCATGGTGTTTTCAAAAACTACACGCAGACTTCCCTTGCTTCCAAGCATCAGAATATTAATTCGATCCTACAGTCTGAATTGTGTATCATGATAAGCCTTGATTTGACAATAGTTTAGTCAATAAACCACCATTTGATGAGTTCACATTTCACATGAAAAACATAAGCCATGATTTATAAATCACAATGAACAAGATTGTAATCCGAACAAATAAGCAAGTGCATTAGAATGAAATGTGATCACACTGTGGTATCCTCAGTGAGAAGATGGGAAACTTTTTCACATTATGGAATAAGCTGTGAAAAAAACACAGAGTTCATTGTCTAGAAATAACAATACTTAAAGCAATGTTATGTTCTATATCTGATTACTGGGTCCTTTCAAGGTATTAGAACTTCTCCAGTATCATGATAATCAGTTATGATTATGATGGAATGAAAAAATGAAGAAATAATTCTTAGTGAAGAAAAGTTGCTATTTGTTGGAAGTGTAAAAATAAAGAAGGGACTTTTTATCATCAATGGTGGACATGTGATAAAGCAAAAAAAAAATTGGAGTATGATTCACATTTTAATATAGAAAATTCTGAAAATGGAAATAAAAATGAAACTTCCTTTTGGGTCTAATGGAAAAAGAACTGGAGAAAAAAATTGGAACGTTGTTATTATATATGTATGTTGACAGCAGCAAGACTATTGTATGCACAAAAATGGAAGGACACGTCAATACCTACCATGGAAGAACGGTTGCAGAAGTTGATGGAGTTGGCTGAAATGGCAAAATTGACTTACCTTGATTACTAAAAAGAACACAAGCACTTTTGTTCCCACATGGAAACCACTTCTGAACTTCATGCTTGATGTGGAAAAGAATGAAATTTTGAGTTTGGGTTTTACCAATTAGACTGATAGATCTTTATAGAAATGACTTGTTCATATTATTATGGAAAAGCAAAAAGCTGTGATTTGATGCTCATGCCTTATTCTACTGCAACAGAGAGAGTTGGAAGTCAATGCTTCTTTTTCTTTCCTTTTTCCTACCTTTCCTCACTTTTCTTTCCCTTTTCCCCTCCCCCCTCACTGCTCTTTTACTTACTTTTGTATTTTGCATTTTGTAACTTTATAACTTAATAAAAAAAATGTTTGAAAAGAAAAGTTGCTATCTGCTTCTCAGATTGGAAGTGGACTAGGTGCTGAAAAAAAGTGGTTGTTAATATATGCAAATAGCATTATGCCTAGATGTGACATTGAATATGAACAAATCAAAGGGGAAAAAAGTGACTAGCATAAACAAAATGGACAGGAAGCAATTTAATTTACTTAAATTAAAGCAAATTAAAGTACCCTTGGAGAATCTTTTCCTTAATTCCTTGCCCGTATCCTCTCCCCCCACCTTTTTTTTTAGTGTCCCTTGCAGTTCTTTCTTGGTAAATCCTTTTTTCATGAATGATTGATCTTTTTATCTAAATTACAACCTTAATCAATCATCATCTAATGAGAAACATGACTATGTCTGGCGACATAGTGGGCCCGCTCAGTCTCCAGCCCCCATGACATGGAAATGTTAAAGAGAAACCTTTGATCCCAATAGAGTAATGCAGGTACCAGAATTATGGACTCTTCTGAGGTGTCTTGGAGAAGAGCCAAGATGTTTCTCTGCACTCTCACCTTACCTTAATCCAGTGCATCATCTTCCTTTTTTACTGCAGCAGATGCCAAAGCACAGAAAGAGATGATGACGCTCAGATTGCCCACAGCAGACATTCTAAGGAGAAGAGACTCTGGAGGCTGCTTTGCCAATATGTTAATACAACCCAAAGTAGCACAGCATGTTCTTAGTTGTAGACTAAAGTGTAGGCAATGTGATGTCTTCAGGCACCGAGACACTCCCTTGATGCCCACTTGACTTTTGAAAAAGATCTTTTCTTTTCCTATTAATTCTTTTAAAAAAATACAAAACAAAACGGTAACCTCTAATATCCCATTTGTTTACAGGATTGCTTTTTGGGATTAGAAAGGCTCCCTGTGATTTTAGTAGGCTTTGATGTTGTAATTCTGATTGCCATGCTTGCTGGAGTAGGCATTTTATCCACAGGCAAATCTCCCATGTTGTAGATCGGGGTCCCCAACCCCTGGGATGTGTCCCACTACCAGGCCATGGCCCATTCAGAACTGAGCCATAGGAGTGACTGGTGGACACTCATGTGTGCCCACGCACAGCTCAAATTGTGTGAGGGGTGGATCAGCACACATATCCCTGATCACTGCTTGCATGGTCCAGTTCCATTCTCCCACCCTGGGCTGCCAAACTGTAAAGGTTGGGGACCACTGTTGTTGAGCCTTCCATCCTCTGATATTGAAATGCCAAATGTGCATTTAGTCTAAATAGGTTATCTAAGAGCCCTGGATGTAGCCTCCCAGTTGCACTAAAAGACCAAGCAAGCCTTAAGAACAAATGCACACAAGGCCAGGATTGAGAAGATAGCAATAGAGAGCAAATTCCACCTATGCAAAGAAGCTGATGAAGAAGTGGACCACATAGTTACTGTGTTTCCCTGAAAATAAGACCCTATCTTATATATATATGGCATCGGACCGGGGTATCTACGAGACCGCCTTCTGCTACCAATAGCCTCTCACCGACCAGTACGCTCCCATAGAGAGGGGCTCCTCAGGGTGCCGTCGGCCAAACAGTGTTGACTGGCGGCCCCCAGGGGGAGAGCCTTCTCTGTGGGGGCACCTACCATCTGGAACGAGCTCCCCCCAGAGATACGGAAGATCCCGGACCTGCGCACGTTTCGCCGTGCTCTCAAAACTTTTCTATTTCAGCAAGCTGGCCTGGCCTAACTCCCATCTTTAAAATTTTTTAAATTTTTTAATTTGTGATTTTATAAATTGGGTGTTTTAATCTGTGTTTTGGCCGAAATATTTAATAATTTTAAGAGACTTTTTAAATATTTGGATTATCTGTATTTTATCTTGGCTGTTCACCGCCCTGAGTCCTTCGGGAGTAGGGCAGTATAGAAATTTGATTAATAAATAAATAAATAATAAATATTTTTTTGAACCCTGAAATAAGCGCTTGGCCTTATTGCCATACGCTCAAAAGCCCGATTGGGATTATTATCAGGGGATGTCTTATTTTGGGGGAAACAGGGTAGCTGCTATCAGACAATCACAGACTGACTACAAACAACAGCATGACAAAGTAGCAACAATGGTCCACTGGAATGCAAGGAATATCATTTGCTTGTAAGCAAGAATTGATGGGACTGAAAAAATAGAAAAACGTAAGAGAAAATGAATAATCTAAGATGCCTGGTGCATCTGCCACACAACACTCCAGACTTAACAATTGTTGACAAGAAAGTAAAAAAATCTGGATAATGGCCTTTGCAATACCTGGAGACAGCAAAACAGAAGAGGAAGAACTGGAAAAAAGTAACAAAATATAAAGAACTGCAAATAGAAGTAGAACAATAGTGTGGAAAAGACAAGAAAGATAGTATCAATAGTAACAGGTGCCTTGGATGCAATTCCAAAATATTTGAGCACTACTTGAATACCATTGACAAAATCTCCATTGCTCAGTTACAAAGAGAGTTTTATTTGGAACAGTTTACATTCTGCAATGTTTTTAATATTAAAAAAAGTAATCTACCTATCCTAGGTACTTGGAAAGGACTCAATAGGGGGACAAGAATGCCAAATCTAGTCTAAACAACTGGCTTACTTTATGATCATCATCATCAACAACAGTAATAATATACCATCAGTCAATTGCAGAAGGCAGCTTTACTTGGAACAGCTTCCATCCTGCGACAGTATCTGTAACACTATATCTGCCTATCCCAGGTCCTTGGTAACGACTTGATAGGTAGACAAAAATGCCAAACCCAATCTGAACATCTCGCTGACTGTGCGATGATTAATGATGATGATGATGATGATGATGATTTTGTTTATACCTAATTATTTAATTAGTTGATACTTAGGATGCTGGCAGCAACCCCTATCAACCATCAGCGCCAGTCAATGATATGTGCGATATATTTTTAAATGTTCAGTTGACTGAGTTTCATGTTTAATGAATAAAAGACATAACAACAACAACAACAACAACAACAATAATAATAAATAATAATAATACCCATATACTCAGATGTTACCTTAACAGCTCTTAGGTCCTTGATTAGGACTTCAACTGTTAAGTTTTTACCAGTCCCAGACTGTGAATCGAATTGAAGACTAAATCATAATAATTCAAAAATAGAATTATCAGATTTGGGCTGAAAATAATTGGATAACAACCAGATAACAACAAATAATTAATTTTCTGTATCTCTTTGCTATCGTCTAGTGGTCATCTAGAGTTTTGTTATCTCACATTTGCTAGCTCCACATAAAAAAGGTTTAAAGTTAAACATTTTAATTTGATTTATGGAATCTATTTAAACTGACCTCAGTGGGACTTAGTTTGGCATCTGTGTAAAAGTTATTCATAGTTTAACTTAAATCACACTGATTTCAGTGCCTACTAAATGCTATCCACTCTGGATTCAATTCATACAGCAGGTGCAAGAAATGAAAAGAAACTGATTTTAAAATCAAATGCATTAAGGAAATTTAAAATAAAAGATGCTTTTTTAAATACAAAAAATAACAATTGATTTTCTTTCTATATTTATATTTCCAAAGTGTTTTTATAATGATGCAAATCATTTTAACCTTTTCCCATATGTTGTGGTCATAGAGATGGGGAGAAAGATCTGCCTGAAGCATCCCACTCAAGAATATTATTTATTAATTATTTATCTAGCATATTTATATATAGTGACCCATATTACAAATAAAATGACCATGAGCAGTGTATGACACAACAGTTAAAAACTCTGCAACAATCTAAAAACAATAATAAATAAAATAAACATATTAAGTATACATATAAAATAAACAAATAAAACTCAAAAAAGCAGAAGAAAAAATATAATTGTCAGGTCTTGCCTCTCCAATCTTCCCAAGAAAGCAGGACTCTTGAAACTGCAGTGGTTCCAAAAGGAGCTTTTATTGGAAGGTTTGTGAGAACAAGAGATCTAGGCAAGAACTGAAGCTTCTCATTTAAAACCAGCTATTTAAAGCAATGCTAACCAAACCCCTCCCACACTAACAGAAACAGAGACTTCAAATAGAATAGAATAGAATAGAATAGAATAGAATAGAATAGAATAGAATAGAATAGAATAGAATAGAATAGAATAGAGAGATTAACACAGTAATGCAAGAACCAGAAACAGAAACTTCATATAAAGATTAGCACAGAAATGCAGGAAACAGAAACAGAAACTGGAAACAGAAACTTCATATACAGACCATTCCATTCCACCCCACTTTCTCCCACCAAAATGCCACGGTCCTTGTAGAAATATCTGGGACCTGACAATAACTTAATCTTCTACCGACACTTTGAGAAAGCCATGTTTTAAAGGACTTCTAGAGGGTTAACAGATGTGGAGCTAACCTCATTTCAGATTCCCAAGGTTGGTGAGAAAGCCACATTTTAAAGGTCTTCTAGAGAGCTATCAAATATGGGGCTAACATCAACTCAGGGGGAAAGATATTCTAGAGAGTGGGATCACATCAGAAAAGCCATATTGCCTAGGTCCGTGATGGCGAACCTATGGCACGCGTGCCACAGGTGGCACGCAGAGCCCTATCGGTGGGCATGAGAGCATTGCCCTAGCTGAGCTCCAGCACGCATGAACTCCTAGAAAGCCTCTGGAGCCTGGGGAGGGCGAAAAATGGGCCTTCTGGTCCCACCAGAAGTTGAGAAATGGGACGTTTTCACCCTCCCCCGGCTCCAAGAAAGCCTCTCGAGCCTGGGGAGGGTGAGAAACAGGCCTACCATGCCATTGCATGCCAAAAGCAGGGGGAGCGCTGGGGGGGGTTGCATGTGCGGGGGGTGGGGCGCATTGAATTATGGATGTGGGCACGCAAGCACACAACCCCCCCCCCCGTGCGACCCCACTTTTGGCATGCGATGGCAAAAAGGTTAGCCATCACTGGCCTAGGTCCAACCAAATGGAGTTCCTTTGGAAATGGGATCTGCAGCATACCTGTGGTGAAATGTAATCTGGACTTGCAGGAGAAAGGTACTCTTTTTCAGAGGGCAAAGACACAGCAGAGCTTGGAAAGTCTGGTAGGCAGGAAGAGAGCAAGTTTGGAGCCTCCCTAACAACTCACAGAGTACATCTATAGTTAATGCAGAAAATTGCTTCAGTCTGGCAAGATTCTGTTTATCGGTGAACAGCAGTAAAGGAACTATTCAGAAGTAACTCCACATGTCATTCTTTGGATCTTTGGCCTGACAATACCTCCCCTGCCTGACCTGGTGGGATGAGTAGATATATTGGCATTCTGCTGCTGAGTGCAGTGGGAGTACTTACAAAAATAGCATGGAATTTAACAACAAGTGAGAAAGTGGGGAAATCAGATGGTACTCCATTTGTATTCTACCTGATGGAAGTAATATGGCTATAATAACACCTACCAGAAATACAAAGGTTTTTAAAACAATGCCTGCAGGTCTATTTTTAAAATTTAATTCTGTTTCTGGACTCTCTAAAACAGGCTAGCTGGTATAAATCCTGGTTGCTCACAATCTACAAAGTTTTTACCAGACTAAATATGCATGGGCAGGAAAAAATTGCTACATGTATCCAACAACCACATGGGTTTCCAATGTAATGAATCACAACATAACTGACAATAACTGATATTGTCACAAGAAATTGTAATGGACGAAGTTTTGATTCAATTTGATTGATATCTGAGCCATGGTGGCGCAGTGGTTAGAATGCATTACTGCAGGCTACTTCTGCTGCCTGCCGGCTGCTTGCAATTTGGCAATTCAAATCTCACCAGGCTCAAGGTTGACTCAGCCTTCCATCCTTCCAAGGTCAGTCAAATAAGGACACCGATTGTTGGGGGCAATATGCTGACTCTGTAAACCGCTTAGAGAGGGCTGTAAAGCAGTGGTGGGATTCAACCGGTGTAACAACGGGTTTGCTGAGCAGGCGCTTTGCGCACACAGGCTCACTTCACACACGCAGGCTCGTATGCACGCCAATCGCATGCTGCGCTCACACACACACAATCCATTTCAAAACACCATTAAAAGTTACCTTCTACCACCCCAGTAAGTGAAACGGCTGAGGCGCAGCAATCTGCTCTGCTGCACCGATCAGTTGGGCTTCAAATGAAAAAATATAGGTAGGTATAGCACAGAGGTGGGCTGGCAGGCCCAGATGACAGTCGGAGCAAACCGGTTCACTCTCAGCTGATCATCGGAGCAACCGGATCTCCCGAACTGGACTGAATAGGCTGAATCCCACCCCTGCTGTAAAGCACTATAAAGCGGTATATAAGTCTGTACTATTGCTATAATTAATTCTCATCCAGTTAATTTATCATTGACATGACAACATTTGATCTACACATCTTCCTTGGAAGTAATTTTTCTTAATCATATTGCTTTCTGATGCATCAATGAAACTCATAAATAGTGATCACAGAACCAGATTTAATTTTAGAGCTGCAGTTAATTTAGTTTGGTGAAGCAGCTTTTCTTTCTGTTTTGAGAACCAAAATGGAGGCAAGTTATGAAGTTATTTCTCCTAACACATTACCAATAGCGGAACTTTAATCATTGCTTATTGAGGGAAGGGAATCCTGTCAGATCCATACCAATTTAGAAAGGAGAAAAATCAACTATTGTTATACAAAGTACAGAAGTCTGGATAGTAATAGTTCATGTTATTTTCTTTAAAGCAAGAGCATGTTATTCATGTTATTTAGATACACATTTTTAAAAAGAGAGATCCAATATAAAGATTTTTTTTGTTTGTTTGACAAAACAAGTTCTCCAAATAACATGGCTATGTCCATATATTCATCTACCAATAACTACAAAATTGTTAGTAACACAAGCATCATCAAATTCTGCAACTGTGCAACATTACGCATGAATAACCAATTGCTACATGTTATTTATTCAGGTTTCAAAAATTACCTCTTTCTGGATTTCTAACTATGCTTCCATTAGATGATATAATTGGTTTTTAAAAAATCCAGATCCATTTCTCCGGCATCAATAATAATATTTATTTTGTTTCTCATACTTACAATACAGACTTTTTTCTAAAAGGAACAGTTCAGTTTCCTTTACTGTCTTTAGGGTCTTATATTAAATCCCATCTTCTCTTTCTCACTTTCGTTTTATCATTATATTTCTCCAAATAGTCTTGATATCCAAAACAACAACTTCAACAGATATTTATATATTTTATTCAGTCTATCACTATGGTGTTTTAGTTGGGTTTGAAATTTTTCCTTAATCCTTCTCTTTATAAGAGATGCTTTATGCTTCTTTTGGCACTCACATATAATTTGTATAGAAGAATGGCTAATTAAGTTGTGGGAGTATGGATTGATGTAAAAAAATGTATCTACAAACAAATCTGATACAGAACTCAATTTAACTTTTACTAGATTATATTGTTACATATAAAACTTGTACTCTATCCAAACTTCCTTTTAACATAAGGCTTTAACACTTTTTCTGATTATCTTAATTGGAATAGAACTCTTAGATGAGACAGACATGATTATAATCTCTTGTTTTGATATATAATTCATATCATACAATTTTTCATTGTTAATCATTGTATACTGACTTGATTTTAATAATGAAGTTCTAAACTGACACAAGGTGTTCTAATATGCAGGACTATACTAGAATTACTAGAATTGAAATTATTTCTTAATTTAAGAATTAATATAATGATTGTAAATCACTCTCTTAGTAATAGTTTTGCTTTTCTTTTCACTTTTTGATCATCTTTTAAAATATCGAACAGAATTAATTTTAGAGAACAAAATGAAAAGAAGATATGGAAATCTCAACAGTTGGATTGCTTTCACTTTCCAAAGCCAGTTTATCTCATAGATTACTATGGGTAGAAGTTTCTCAAACTCTTAATCAAGGCTTCTGTGGGGTGGACCAATTGTTCTTTTGAATGGTAAGAGGAATGTCTAGCCACCCAAAATGGAGATTTCTTTCCAGCTCTGAGCATTCATTCCATTACAGCATTAATTTTGCCGTTGTCTTAGTGGCATGTTATTTGGTGTTCCCATTGATTCTTTCAATTGTGTAAAACTGCTTAAATATAGAGCTTTATTCTTTGACAACAGGAATCTCTCTGTTAACCTGTCTGTTAACAGCACATCAGCCCTTTTGCTTTAGTCATCTACTGATAGGTTTCATCAAATTGTTGCAAAAATCCACATATGACACCTAAGTAACCCATTAGAGTAAGACAATTACAATCACTATATCTAATTTTGTTTGACATGGAACACCTAAATGAGGAGTCTGAAAGCGAATATTTTCAAGTCTGTGTAATTACATAGATGACTTCCTAAATGCCTGAATGATGTCAGTATTAGATTGCATTTCTCCGGAATAGGCTGGCAGTGTAAAGTGGCAATAAAGTAAGTCACAGCTAGAGAATGTCTACACTTAGCCTTTAGGCTGCTCCGGCTTGTACTTATGTTGTTTTGGCTATCCATGTAATATTTTATATTTGTATAAAACTTTAAAATATAAAAAAATGTTTGTATCTAATGCTTGTAATTTTAATTGTCCTTATATTTATACTTGGTTTTATAGTTCTATTTTTATTACATTGTAAGCCGCCCAGAGTCACTTTGGATAGTGAGTTGGGCAGCATACAAATTTAATAAAAATTAAACAAACAAACAAATAAATAAATATAGGTAGTCCTTGACTTATGAGCACAATTGACCCCAAAACTTCTGTTATTAAATGAAACATTTGTTAAATGAATTTTGCCCCATTTTACAACCTTTCTTGCCACAGTTGTTAAGTGAATCATTGCAGTTGATAAGTTAGTAACCCAGTAGTTACAGTAGTAGCCAAAATTGTGGAAACCTTTTGGGAAAAGTATATTTTCTAAAACTAGCTAATAACACCACCTTTTTTGGGGGGGGAGTAGTACCATAAAATTAAACATCAATGGAAAGATAATTTAATCAAGAATATAATGCAATCACTTTTATGAAGGCTTTGCTATTAGAATAGAATAGAATAGCATAGAAAAGTGAAAAATGAGATATACAAAAATTATCACCATAGAAAAAATGAGATATGCAAAAATTATCAGATGTTAATACTTAGTTGGGTAACCTTTAGCATGAATTACAGCCTTACAATTTCTTCCCATGGAGTAAATCAAGTCTTTTAGTCCTGTAGCTGTTATAATGTGTAACCAAGATTGAATGATTGCTTCTATTAACTGGGTTTTATTGCTGGGTCACTTCTGACTAACAAGTTTCTTTAGTCGGCTCCATAGATTTTCAATTGGGTTAAAGTCTGGGCTATTCCCAGGCCATTCCAGCAGTGGAATATGATTATCTTGAAACTCCAAAAAAAGGTGGTATTATTAGCCATCAAACCTCAAAAAAACACTTTTTTCAAAAGGTATTCCACAATTTTGGCCACTACTGTAAGTGAATCTGGCTTCTCCATTGATTTTGCTTGTCACAACAGGTGATCACATGACTTTGGGACATAGCAAAGGTCATAAATATGAACCAGTTGCCAAGCATCTGAATTTTGATCACATGATCATGGTGGTGCTGCAAAGGACATAACTGTGAAAAACAGTCATGTCACTTTTTTTTGGTGCCGTTGTAACTTTCAACAATCACTAAACGAATGGTTGTAAGTCAAGGACTGCCTGTAATACAAAGTTGAAGCATCAAAGGACACATATATGCAGATCAGCAAGCAGTTTTTATTTTTAAATCCTTTCTTACTTTCCTGTTGGGTGTCAATGTCTTTTATATGGTGTCTCCCCCCCCATGTTTGGGCTACTTGGAAGTTGGGCTTGCAAACTTCTATTTGAGATCATTGGAAAAATGGCGACAGGGTTCACCTCTGTATTTATTTAAATATGCATTGATGAAGAGATATTTGAATCAAATGTCAGCTGCCCAAAGAAGAAAATGGGACGAATGGGTAATGAGTAAGGATCTTCTTTTGCCTTTATCTTAGAGCTAAAGGAAAAGAGCTGGTGAGTTCTTCCTTAAGCAAGATGAATGGGAGGCTAATGGGAAATTAAAATACATTCCTTCCATTTAGTGATAATGTGAGCCCACGGGGAAAATTGTTCTACTAGATCCATTTCTAAACTTGGGGCATCACTCCTGCATTTAAAATGGTTTCTACTTCACAGATAATTTTAAATTGGTAAAAACGAAACAGCGTGTGCCACCTATCTTCTGATGTAATAGCTAGGTAATAATTTTATCCCCTCCTGTGCTCAGGTTCTTAGAGGCAGTGTTTTTGCCCAGTTCTGAAACGCTTTCTAGCACTGTGCTCCATATTTCTTTCTAATTTTAAGTGCTTTTCAAGTGTGGTACAATTATAACTTATTTTGCTGTGTGATTAAAATGTTGAGTATTCAAACTGGCATCCATTCAAACATCACAGTTCATTAAATTACTCTGGAGACTCTTGGGCTGCAGTCGGAAAAGCCCATGTGGTAAAATGAAATGTTATATTCATCAAATTGTACCCCGCTGTGCTATTCATTTGGTAATAAAAACTTTCTTTTCTCCACTTGTGTCCTCTCTTATTCATGAGATAAAAAACGTAGTCAGGTAGCTGATTTGTGTGAATACATGAATAATTGAATAATCAATCACTGACATGCAATATATAGGGGAAAAGACCATAGAAGTAAGAAAATCTAGAAAGCTAGGGAACATGTGTGCAGGATCAATATTTAATTTCTCAGGTCTGTACAGTTGTCAGAAAGACTGTAAGTTCATATGAAGGAGAGAGAAGGATGAAAACATATATATTTCTCCCCCACATCCTGCGGTACAGCTGGAGACTGTGAGTTCAATCCTAGGTAGAGGCAGATATTTCTCTCTCTGGGCACAATGAGAATAAATCTGCTGAACAAATCTCTGCATTGGCCTCAAGAAGGGCATCCAGCCAGTAAACACTCTGCTAGCTCCATTCCGTTGCCCAGACTCCACCCCGTAAGGCATTATGGGGTCATTAAACGATGATGATGATCCTGCTGTACAGCCAAATTGTGTTTATGGTGAGTGTTCCTGAGACAATGGGCAAAAAACCCCACAAAAGGATATACAGGTAGTCCTTGACTTACTACAGTTTGTTTAGTGACCTTTCAAAGTTACAACAGCACTGAAAAAAGTGATTCATGACTGTTTTTCACACTTATGACCTTTACAGCATCCCCATGGTCATGTGATCAAAACTCAGAGGCTGGCAATTGACTCATAGTTATGATGTCCCAGGGTCATGCGATCCCTTCTGTGACCTTCTCACAAGCAAAGTCAACGGGGAAGTCAGATTCACTTAAAGAACCGTGTCACTAGCTTAACAACTGCAGTGATTCACTTAACAACTGTGGCAAGAAAGTTCGTAAAATGGGGCAAAATTCACTTAACAAATGCCTCACTTAACAAGAGTAATTTTGGGCTCAATTGTGGTCATAAGTCGAGGACTACCTGTACCAAGAATATATATTCCCAACAGAGACACACTGTGTATTAAGGTTATCCCAGCTTCCCAGTTAAAGCAAGCAAATACTTATACTGTATAGCAGTGATAGAAGAAGATGTTGGAGAGAGAAGATTATTTTAGCGACAACAGTCAAGGCAACCTTTCATACCATGTGGGAGAGAGCAATGGCAAGCCATTCTTTTATTTTTCCAAGAAAACCACATGGATAGAAAATAAATGTGTTGATGATGTGATGCTGGTTGATGGGCCTCTCAGGCCCAGGGTAACATGCAACATGCTACTAAGGAAGAGCTGAAAGTCTTTCGGAACACTAACGTTATTTAAGACATAGCTGCATTAAAGCCTTTGGGGTGGCTAGTTTCTGATATTGCCATTATCAGATATATATTGATGGTCGTGCTCATTTCGTTCTTTGAGGAAGTTATTTGGTCAATACAGCTTCAGGTTCAAAAGGTTGTTTTTATTATTTACAAATATATACATGCATACGATAATGAACAGGGTGTCCTGTTATATTTTTACCCTAACTGTATGACTCAGATGTTGAGAGGAGAGAGAAGCTCACGTGTTGTCTCGCTGAGAGATAGATGAGAGAGAGAGAAAAAAGGGGAAGATATCCAAGTGGTTTCTAGGTAAGAGTCCAATAAGAGAGTTCATTGGCTGATATAGTCACATGTGATGTCTGTAAAGACTTAACCCCTTCTAGTCTGTGGTGCATCATATGCAGGCAATATCTGACAGCCATGCAGGGGGGAAAAATATCCAGAGCTGCGAAGAACAGAATTATTGTGGGAACATGGAATTTCGAAAGAACCATGAACAAAGGAAAGTTCAACTTAGAGAAAGCTGAAATGAACTGATAGCATATTGATATTTCAGACAACTACAAATTGCAATGGATTGGAATTGGACTATTTCAGTCAGGAGATCACATTCTTTACTGTTTAAAATACGAAAAACACAGAATGGCATTGCTTTCATAGATAGAAAGAGTATCACAAAAATAATACTTGGCTACAATGCAATCAGTGACTGCATATTATCGGTTAGACTATGTGTACAACTATTTAATATGATGTTTATTTATGTTCCAGGTCATTGATGAATTTTAGGATAAAGTTCAATTTGGAATCAAGCAAAGATGGAGATTGAATGCCAATATCAGAAATATTAAGGAGGTAAAGTGTAGTTGGGCTCAATGATCTAGAAAACCACAAGGAAGGGGAATGACAACTTAACAATGTCTGCCAGTCATATTATTTCTTCATCACTAAAGAAACATCACTGTTTCTCAAACGACAAAAATGAAACCTATATTACATGGGCATCACCATATGGAGTACATAGGAAACCAATTGATTGTATTATTGGTAGAAGGAGATGGAAGTGCTCAGTTCTAACAGGAAAGGTGTGTTTGGGATCTGTTTGTAGAACAGTACAGTAACTGCTCATGTGCAATTCTAAATTAAGTTAAAATGTAAGAACAAACTTAACCAATTCCACAATATGGTCTTTTGCATTTTCAAGAAGAACATCAGGAATTGGCCTGACAGCCTGAACTTAATGCATAGGTAACCAGAGGAACTGTGGAATGTACATAAAGAAGTTGTTAAGGATTAGCGTGAAAAGAGACTGCCAAAGATAAAAAAAACAGAAGAAAGCAAACTGGATGTTAGAACAAACAGTGGACACTGCCAAGAAGAGAAGAGAAGCCAAAACCAAGAAAGATGAAGATTTCAGGAACTTAAAAATAAAAATATAGAGCTTTTAGAAAAACACAAGAAGCTGTTATCCCAACAGCATCTTTAAAGACATTGACATCTTTTGCATAACAGGAGAATGATTTAAAAAAAGAGCTGCCCAAAGAATTAAGGATATAGAAACACAATTTTTTTTTACCTATCCTTAGTAAAATGGGTAACGTGAAATGACTGAGCAAATACAAACATACTTTTCAAATAGACAGCTATTTGAAGTTACAACTGCCAAAACATCTAAGGGAGATATTTACGTGAGTGACATTCAAACAGCTCGACACAATGGTCAGATATGGGAGATTCCATTCTATACCCTACAATGAATGTCTCTGCATTTGTAGAGCGGCAGAGGTAGAAGACCTGATTCACATCCTATTTGTTGCCTGTACAACAGGTACCTCAGTCTATATACCAAATGAATGATCCATTGGGCTCCCCATATCGAAACAACTTACCTTAGGTGCGGCCAGAATCTGAAAATAACAGTTAACACAGCACAGTACTTAACCAAAATGGTTCAACTGAGATCTGCATAGGTGAAATTGATTGGGGTAGATTGTCGGGGTGACACTGAAATATAATTTTATCATATTTTATCTATATCTTAAATTATTGTATTCTATTCCAATTTCATTTTAAATCTTATTTTATTCCAATTTCATTTCAAATTGTATTTTATCCAATTCCATTTTAAATTGCTTTTATCAAATTTTAGTAATAATTTGTTTCTGGAACTTTGCACTTTGATACGGCCCAAGGGCTAATTAATAAAGACTCATTGTCATTGTCATTGAAAAGGAAACATGTGGACTACTGAGTGCTGAGACAACTTTGACCAAACAAGTTTGATTGAACCTCATTTTAAAGGCAGACACATTCAACTTTTGTTGGCTGATGGACCAACTAGGTCTTGAAGGGATCCACTCCAAAAATAGATGCTAGGCAGAGGACAATTTTCAGTTTACTTATTATCTCTACATAGCTCTTCCTATTTTGACTGTCCTTCTTTCAGAATAAGCCCTATAACAGTGATGGCAAACCTTTTCCAGACCGAGTGCCCGAAGTGCATATGCATGCATGTGAATGTGCACGTGTGCACTCGAACCCCCAAAATGCAATGCACACATGGGCCTTGTGCATGCACATGTGGTCCCCCTGCATGTGCCTAACCCCTGTGCATGTACCCCACCCCCTGCACATGTGCATGTGCCCCGCTCCCTGCATACTCGCTTTCCCCCGCATGTACCCTTTCCCCCCACATGCGCAGCAGAGACCCAACAACCAGCTGGCGGTGGGAGGCATGTGCGAATGCACGGAGGAGCTGAACTGGGACGACAGCTCATGTGCCCACACAGAGGGTGCTGCGTGCCACCTGTGGCATACGTTACATAGATTCGCCATCACAGCCCTATAACATGGTCCCATATTACTTTTTAAAAATAGATCCATTGAAATCCCCTGGTTTTTACTAAGCCAGCCTGAGTATTTTTTATGTCTTTGTTATTTGCTGCCTACCTTGCCATAGTGTTACTCTAGATGGCTTACAGTAATAAAAAAGAAAATATATATATATGAAAAGGTATGTAAACAGAAGTAAAATAATAAAACAATAACATAAACAATGACAAAGGAACACAAAGAGAATAAATACATCAATATTATAACCAAAAAGACGGATGGATGAAGAGCAGAGAACAAGGGGTGGGTGGAAGGTTGGGCAGCCACTTCCAAGTGTGGAACTCCCACATTTGGTCCCCAGGCGAACAAGTAGAGCCAGGTCTTCAGGCTCTTGCAGAAGTTTGGGAGGGTGGAGAAATTGTCATTTTAGAGGGAGAATCTACCTTAACCATCACATAGTTTAATAGCAGGGACATAATGGGAAAATAGTCCAAAGGTGTTTGGGCAATCCAGTCTGCCTGGCCTTTCTTATATGATTGTTCTACCCTCAATGGATGAACATCTATTAGTATGGACAATTGCCATGGCTCATCTCTCCTAGGTAAATATAGGGCACTAATCCATAACCTTGCAATCATTTTGGTCACACTGGCATCTGTTCATTCTTTCTTTAAAATCCAATCTGTGACAGCCTCAATACAGGATCAATAAGAAAACGAACATCACCTCCTGTCATTGGTCTGTACCGCTTTGACATTGGCCTTGTTTATCTGAAGCCACAACAAAACCAGTCTTTCCTGTTATAGGATATCACTACAATTTTGTGAATATCATGGGTGGTCTGTTTTCTCATTTCTCAGTTTCAGGAACTCTTTTGCCTTGTTTCCCAGATCTTGAGCTTGTTGGTCTCTTGCTGTCTTTTCCACAGAATTTCTGTGCCCTGTCCTTATCTTGGTTTCTTCTTATGTGCATTGTTTAGGACCCTTTTCCTACCTCCAGGTAAATATGCTTGATTGCAAAATGGCTGGCATGTTCTTATGTCTTCTTCATGGAGCTTTATGGAGCTTTATAATGCAACAGAAGAAGGGTAGCAAAGTAGCTAGGAAGACATAGGAGGATGTGAATGGGTTTGTTTCTTGGTTTGCTTTAAAGCCAGCCTTTCCTCTCCTAGCCTCCCATCTTCTCAGACTCTATTTTACTAGCCATCAGACAAATGCAGACAAAAATATTTTTTCTTTTCCTTCTGTTCAGTCATGTTTGATTCTTGGAAACTAGAGTCCCTGCAGTTTCTCAGAGACTGCCTGGAAAAGTTCCTACGGTTTTATTGGCAGGTTTTTCAGAAATGGTTTGCCATTGTCTTCTTCTTAGGGTTGAGAGAAAGTGACTGGCTCAAGGTCACCCAGCTACTTTTGTGCCTAAAATGGGACTAGAACTCACAATCTCTCCGTTTCTAGCCCAGTAATTTAACTATCACATCAAACTAGCTCCCTTATGAAAGAATACTGAAAAACAAAGTGACTGAGATGGTTGGAGGTAATAACTGCTAGTGAGTAAATCCAGTGTGTGTATCAGTACATGGATCCTAGTGACCTCTGTAATTCGAGGTCATCAGAATGCAAATGTGGGTCAGTCTCAAGCTATGTTATGAGAGTAAGGGGAAATTACCATTGATGTAAGAATATTCTCAGTTTCAGGAGATTTTGCTGACAGCATTTAGCTGAAATAATAAGAGTTACTCAGGCTTGATGATATCTGCCTTTCTGTTGTGGACAACATGGTCTTGGACATACAAATCAGTGCCTGGGTTTTGATTCAGGATTCCTTCTTAGGACAAGCCTAAGAAGCCCTTCTCCCTGACTTAAAATAAAAATTCCATAAAAATTCAAGTCATTGGCATGATTGATACTAACATGAACGAGGTATGGTGCACCTTGATTAAAGAAATATTAAAATAGGAATAAAATCGCAAATTACATTCCAAGTAACCCATACAATGACAACAACACTTGTTATGAAATTTCAGAGAAGTGCAGCAATCCAGGATGAAAAATGAACCTTCATAAAATCTGATAATAAATATAAACTTTTTCCATTAGAAGTGTGCAAAGGGCTGAAACAAAATGAAATGGAATAATTTTAATGTAATATTTGAGCATCGCAATAAGGAAAGTTATACATATTCCATGGTTAAAAATAAAGACTCTGTATAGCAAAATTTTTATAAGGAGGAAGAGGAGAAGTATACATCATCCTTAAACCATAACTTTATCTGCTCTGATTTGGAGTTAAATCAATACTCTGTATTCTGACCTGTGCCGAGAGCTTTTATATGACAAAGTTCATCTTTATGTATTACTCAAGGTCTCAGGATCAGCAAGATGAAACGGGGCAACTTGTCACAGCCAAGTCACCCTGTCCAGATTTGCAGGACAAATCATCAGAGCCGACTTGTCGTGGGACAACTTGCTGCAGGACAATCTAACAATTCTATTTAATTATTTAAAATAAATAAAAATGAGTTGCCCTATGCGAGTTAGTTTTGACGAGCTGGCCAGCACTGAGTTGGCCATGGCAAATTGGCCATGGTGAGTTGGCTGTGGTGAGTTGACCATGGCAAATTATAATAGACCCTGTGAAAAAGAACACAGATGAATAAAGATGCCCCTTTAAAAAGCCACTTCTTTGAGATGAGGAACCAGGTTGTGAAAATAGCTACCTCAGAGAATTCTTAAAGAATCTATCTGGAACAAATTTAATCACAATCACACCTTATTGATTTAAATGCTCTTGTATTTCAGAAAGCAGCATAACTGTTTCTTCAGAATAAAGCGAACACTAACAACAATAAATCAAACCAAGGGATGTCTTTCAAACTTCTTTCAACTGAAGCCATAGTTAGCCCTACCTGGTCGCCAACTCTAATTCATATCCTTTTATTGCCAACTAATCTCAATGATCTCAAGCAAGCTTCCCATTGCTCAGAGCCTGCCTGGAACAGATGGCACAGATAGTCTTAAGCTGCCTGCCAGAGGGAAGTGAGTTGACTGGAGTTGCTTGCAGGAATAATAAACAATAAAAGTGCAGCAGGCTATTCCAGCATCTTCAACAGCCAAAGAGAAGCAGGGACTGCCAATGGGGGTGGGGGAAGGAAACAGTTGGGGAAGGGGAATGGTATCTGGCACTATTCAAGAAGAGAAACAAACTATTAGATCTTTCCCTCTTCAATTAATGGCTTGATTTCAATGTGAATTTTCTGTTTAAATAACCCACCTGTGAGGAAGGAAGGAAGGAGGGAGGGAGGGAGGGAAGGAAGGAAGGAAGGAAGAAGAGAGGGAGGGAGGGAGGAAAGAAAGAAGGAAGGTGTGAGTGAGTGAGGGAGGGAGGGAGAAAAGAAGGAAGGAAGGAGGGAGGGAGGAAAGAAGGAAGTAAGGGAGGGAGAGAGGAGGGAGGAAGGATCTTTTGCAATTAGTGTTGCTAATAATTCTGATTTATTTTTTTAAACCACACAATGGAGGGCAACTTTTCATCTCATTGATTTCTGGAAAATTTCTGTAGAAACTAACAGTTGTTATTCAGTTAAGTCTCTGTGCAGAGCACTCCCCCCCCCACACACATAACCTGTACATTTTCACATTTGCACAAAGGGATTTAGTTAATAATTCTTTTTAACCCACTCAGGCTTCTGCTGGCTAATACAAATTGTGTCTCAAATTGAATATCAACAAGAAGAGATAAAAGTAATAAGCCTTGAACATTTTCACCTTTCTATGATGACCACTCCTGAAATTATTATTTTGATCATTCTTGAAATTAATATACAAGCATGTGAAATTAATCTTAATAGTAATTAAATGCATAAAGACTGAATTTAATATTTTTCTTTCAAAACATGTATAACTTAATACCTCAATGTATTAGCGCTAGGCTTACTTAAAGTGTAAGTCTATTTATTCTTTCTTGGAAGCAAATCCTCTTGGGTTCATTGGAGTGTATTTAGGATGCCAAAATTACTTTATCATATTATTTATAATTTATGATATGTTTTCACTTGTAAAGGCATATAGAAGAGGTAACTGAGTTTTGCTTTAAATAAACTAGCATTATATCTGTTGTTGGGGGAAAATATTGTTGAGAATAGAGTTCCCCATTCAATTCAACTGGTCCAGAATGCAGCCGCGCGGGTGATTATGGGAGCCACAGGGCATTCCCACATAACACCTCTCCTGCGAGAGCTGCACTGGCTCCCAGTGGTCTTCCGAGTGCGCTTCAAGGTGTTGGTTCTCACCTTTAAAGCGCTCCATGGCATAGGGCCGGGATACCTGCAAGACTGCCTGCTGCTACCGATAACCTCCCACCGGCCAGTACACTCGCACAGAGAGGGCCTCCTCAGGGTGCCGTCGGCCAAGCAATGTCGGTTGGTGGCCCCCAGGGGGAGAGTCTTCTCTGTGGGGGCACCCAACCTGTGGAATGAGCTACGACTGATCCCAGACCTCCGCGCTTTCCGAAAGGCCCTGAAGACTTATTTATTTCAACAAGCTGGCCTAGTTTAAATGGTTTTAATGGGGTTTTTAAATTTTCGATTTTATTGATTCTGGGTTTTAAATTGGGAACTTTTTGATTTTGCAGATCTGGGATTTTAAATTGGAATTGCCGATGATTTAATTTATTTTAGTTTTTTCTTAACTTTTGTACTATATGTGTTTTAAGTTTGGCTGTCCACTGCCCTGAGTTCCCCTGGGGAGAAGGGCGGTATATAAGTTGAATAAATAAATAAATAAATAAATAAATAAATAAATAAATAAATAAATAAATAAATAAATAAATAAATAATAAATCCAGCATTTGATACTATCATCATTACATCACACTTCTTTTTTCTCAGCCAGATGTGGAAAACTATCTTTCTATACCACAGATGTTAAACTCGAATGTGTCATGCGATGTATCGTGATGTTTTTTGCCTTTGCAGAGCTGGGGTGGGTGTTGTTCTGACCTAGGCTCCCTTAGAAAGCAGGAGGCAGGAACTGGTCCCGGAAAAATCTCTTTTATTTACACAACTGTGAATTACGTTCATTCACAGTCAGCAAGGTTTGTCCAAACAGTTTTGTTATCTCAACACATCTTATCTCATTTGGCAAGCTGCCACGTAACTTGTTTCCAACCTCAGTACAAGGCAAAACCCAGCACAGAGTGTCTCAGAGTCATGGAATGAACAAAGTGTTTCCTGCAAAAGCTCACTCCCTGTTCACTCCTCTTTTATTTCCTATGGAAGGGGCCAATCACCTTCAAGGTGTGCCTTTACTCCTGAGTCGACCCTGCTTTCTGAGTTGTTCTTGTCTTCTGGCAGCTCTGCGCATGCACACACTGGGAACGGGCTCCAGCTGTTCCTCTGCCTCACTGCTGTCTAACTCCCTCTCTGCCTCTGACACAAAGCCCTCATCCAGGCTTTCCCCAGCCCCCAGGACTGGCCCAAGTTCCTCCCCAATCTCCTCACTGTCTGACTCTGCTGGCTGCTGGCGGGCCACAACAGGTGTGACCTGTGCGTGACACATCCGGCCCATGGGCTGCCAGTTTGACACCCTTGTTCTATACTGATCAGCCAACTCAGATTATTTTTTCTCACAAAATACAAAACATTACTAATGTGGCATAACTTTGAACTGTGTTCCGCTAAAAATGGGGGAATTCTGCTCCACCCTCAGCCTCAGAAGTTGACTTTGGGTCACACTCTCTCTCTCAGCCCAAATTACATGACAGAGTTCTTCTGGTGAGGAAAACAGAAAGAGACAATAGTATGCTGTTTTGAATGCCCGCACAAATGTCTTTTTCAGCTTCATTTGGTTCTTGTGTATCCATGGATCACCGTTGTATTTGTGTGCTTTGATTGGAATTTCATTGTAATAATACATTCATTCACTGATTTCTATCCAATCAATGCCAGGATGACCAAAAAGAATATTTTCTCATTCTAAAAATATTCTTATTTTTAATTTTTATATCATTTATTTCTTGCTTGTGTGATGTTGGAATGAATCGTAGGCCTTTTTAGAACCCTGTTGCTCTTGATGAGCTCTTAAGTAGATATAATATTACTTCACTTTTCCTTCTCAACCATTTCTCATTTCCAGCGGCCAAATCAATGGATTAAAACCAGCCCTCACCACATAACTTTTCCTGCTACTGTTTGTTTCTTCATGATGCAACTAAAATGCTAGTTTAATGTTAGTTTACTGGAGTAGGATGCCTTTCTCCTACCTGAATTTAAGAGCTGGGAGCTTTTTTTGGTGTTTATATCTGCAAGATATTCAATGGCAACAAGCGATCATGCCAATTTGTCCAGGATTGATTCTGCTGTGTCTTAACAAATGTGTGAATTCTGTAAAAGTGCTGCTTTCAAAGCAACCACTCACTGCTCTTTTTCTTCTCTGGGCTATCAAATTGTCAGTTCTCATGAGACTTATCCGGAGAGCAATTTTCATCTCGAGGAAACAGGTCAGAGTCAGTGGAACCTACTTGGAAAATTCTGAGGTCTTCTTTTGAACGTAGCAGATTGTCTATTCCTGATGACAAATTCAATTAATGTACTTTTCAGAACATAATCGATAAAGCCTTTTCTTTATACACATCAGTGTCAGGGGTCAATTCACATATTGTACCTATTTTCCACAGAAGAAACTTTTAACTAGAAAGAACAAAGTGTGTGTGTGTGTGTGTATAGGCAGAAAGGACACCCATGCGTTGTCTCTCATGTAATGAGAATAAGGAAGAACCTAAACTGAACAAGGAAGAATATAAATGTGATTCTCAGTCATCCATGTCATGGTTGTCCCACAGGTGCTTTTTCAAGAGACAAGTGGACTTTCTGGTTTTTTCTTTGAAGACATTTCACTTCTCATCCAAGAAGCTTCTTTAGAGCTGAAGAAGCTTCTTGGATGAGCAGTGAATCATCTTCAAAGAAAAACCAGAAAGTCCAGTTGCCTCTTGAAAAAGCACCTTTAGGAAGAGTATAAACCATTTAACCTTAACATGCTTTTGTGGCATACTATATTAATTAAATTATTAAATTAAATTAAATTAAATTAAATTAAATTAAATTAAATTAAATTAAATTAAATTAAATTAAATTAAATTAAATTAAATTAAATTAAATTAAATTAAATTTAATTTAATTTAATTTAATTTAATTTAATTTAATTTAATTTAATTTAATTTAATTTAATTTAATTTAATTTAATTTAATTTAATTTAATTTAATTTAATTTAATTTAATTTATCACATTTCTATGCCGCCCAACTCCCAAGGGACTCTCCCAAAGTATTAAAAATACTTTGTATGAAGTTAGCTCCAAAATTCATATGGTCTAATAATGAAAATAGATCAGACACATGAATTTTATTGAAGTCTTTTTTTAATGTCTAACCAAATATTTATTTTTTAGATTTTGTTTTACTGGAATCTCACCGTAGTAATAAATTCATTCACTGATTTCTATCCAATCAATGCCAGGATGACCAAATGAATTGATTTGTGATAGTCTATGTTGGTTCCAATATATATCTAAATCTAACGAAATAAAAGTGTTAAGGAAAGTGTTGTTTGATCTTTCTTAATATATTCAGTAGCGTGTTTGTCAATCTATTTACTAAAATACTTGTAATAATTTTATATACATGATTGATTTGAGAAATGGGCCTATCCCTTGCTTCTGGGTTTTTGGTGTGAGTGAAAGAGCTGCTCACCAATGAGCTTGATTGCAGGGAGGGAGATTCATTTGCTTGTTGATGCAGGGATTACAGCAAGCGAAGCAAGGCAGGCGTGCGAAGGTAAGCAAGCTGGAGGCTGGGGTGGGGAAGGGATTTTTGCTACCAGTTCTCCAAACTGCCCGCCGCCATTGCTACCTACTCACCCGAGCCGGTCTGAACCGGGAGCATTTCACCCCTGCCGTGTACCCATTTGCCAGAGTTTATAAAACAAGGTTGGTCTAATTTCAATTCTTCACCATTCTGTTACGTATTACCACTTAACAGAGTTTAACCTGTTAGCATCCCATAAACATGTTTTAGCGTCTTAAATATCAAACAAACCAACAATTGCATTGTTCTAATTGTCTATGGTACCAATAATTTTATTCTCATTAAGTTATTCAGAACATTTCCTTTCTTTATTCCTTCCCAAACCCTTCCCCCTAATTTGAAATATATTTATCCTAAAAGATGCTTGTAATGTGTTTTACTTTATTTTAATGTGCCCAACATTGTATAAAAATCCCTTTTATAACCCTGTAATCCTTTAATTCTGGGTAGAGTCAGGATGATAGGATGGAGCTGAGCATTTACTGGTCAGATGCCTTTCCCGACTCCACATGATGTTCTCAGCAGATATTTTTTTCTTTCCGCCCTAGGAGAGAAATATATGCCGCTTCAACCTTCCAAGTAGGAGACGAGCATTTTCACCACTAGGCTACCATGCCGCTAAAGGACCCTAAATTGTAGACTGCCTTATATTTTATATTTAGGATTTCAACATGTTTTCCCTGTTTCAATATTATCGAAGTGCATTATTCTGTGTTGTAATCTACTTTTAACTAGAGAGCTGATAAAAAGTTTATAGTGCTAAAATACAGGCCTGCTTAAGCATCTATGTTGTTATATATTGCCATGGCACATACCTTTAATAAACCAAACAGAATAATCTTGAAATTAAGCAAAGGTGATCATATAGAAGTTTTCAAACAAAAAGCCAGTCAGACAGAATCACTGATCACGTGATTCATCGACAACACTAAGATGGTTTATTGAACCTACATATATTGGATAAATTAAGTTACGTGGCACCAACAAATCTGAGTAGGTGACGTTAACCTCTTATTTCACATGCAACTGGAAAGAACAGAATGACTAGAGTCACAACTCAGGCAGGAAAGGAAGGCCAATGTATAACAGGATCAGCTCTTATGGCAGAGAAACCACGGAGCCCAAACACCTCCAATATTAATAGCCACTTCACTTGAATGGCAAACCAAAACTATTTCATTGCAAGAACATATGGCATCATGCAAATGACTGAAATTGAATGACTAAACAGGCAGAGGGGACATTTAAATGCAAAGCACAGAGCCTGTAGCCTTTTCAAAATCAGAGACGAACACTCATTCTAAAAGCTAATGAAATCAGAAGGAAGCTCCCCTCCCGCCCTCTGAAATGAACAGAGAGAACTTCAGGATCCTGAATATGCCCTGATTACTTCAATTAGTTCTAATGTCTGTACATTTTTAGTTCTTCCAAACCAAGATAGGAAATTATTAGCAAAACAATTTAGCTGACTGGAGCATATGAGGAAGGATACATGTGAAAAAAGGAAGAAGAAAAGTTTATTTTTAGGAAGAAGTTCAACCATTGGAAGGATCATGTATTCCTTGCCCAATACAGTGTCTGTTATCTTCACTAACTTCAATATCTTCCCTGCTGCAAGGCCATACATTAAGTCCAGTGGTGGGACCCTGCCAGTTTAACAACCGGTTCGGTGATCGCGCACTTTGCGCACATGCACAGTTTTACGAAAACTTACCTTCCATGTTACTGCTGGGGAGTAACACAACTGGGGAGTGGCAATCCGCTCTGCCGCGTGAATCAGTTGAGAAGATATAGGTCCGTAAAGCACAGGAGCGGGCGGGTGGGGCCACCTGATCATTGGAGTGAACTGGTTCGCTCCCAGCTGATTGTCATAGCTATTGGTTCGCCTGAACCGGTCTGAACCGATAGAATCCCACCCCTGAAATTTATGTCAAATAATGTTAGGGGAAGTTATGTCAAATAATGTTAGGAAAACCCAATAAAATGGGTTTTATTTATTGAGGAGAAAGAGGAGAAAACTGACCAAGAAATGATTATAATTACTTATACCAGAGTAGAAAGACTTCAGTTTCAGGTTTTCATAGGGGATGGAAAATGATTACTATTCAGGTAATCCTCGACATACAACCATTTGTTCAGGGACCGTTCAAAGTTACAATGATACTGAAAAAGTGACCTATGACCTTTTTTCAAACTTACAACCATTGCAGCATCCCTGTCATGTGATCAAACTCTGGATGCTTGGCAACTGGCAAGAATTTATGACAGTTGCAGTGTCCCAGGGTCATGTGATCAGCTTTTGAGACCTTCTGACAAGTAAGGTCAATGGGGAAGCCAGATTCATTTAACAACCATGTTACTAACATAATAACTGTAATGATTCACTTAACAATGATGGCAAGAAAGGTAGTAAAAAATGGACCAAAATTCACTTGAAATGTGTCTTGCTTAGCAATGGAAATTCTGGGCTCAATTGTGGTCATACGTCAAGGATTACATGTATACAAGTTACTCTCTATAATCTGAGTAATTTATTTTTTATGGTATAATAGTTTTTATTATTAAAGTCTACAGTAAAATACAAATAAAAATGGAACTGGAAAAAAATGGGAAAGGGCAAAAGGAAAAGGGGAAGTATAGAGTGAAGAGAGGAAAAAGCATTAATTTCCGATTCTTTTCAGCCCAGTAGAATGAAGATAATAACATCAATTTTTCACTTTGCGTAATATATACTATTATATACTATATATAAATATATACTAAATATATACTATATATAAACAAAATTAGACATATTCTTCTTTTTGATTAAATCATTTATTTGTGTTCCATTAGCTTCTCCAACCATTCTTCCATTGAGAGAATTAATATATCTTCCCATTTTTGCTCATAAAATATTCTTGCTGCTGTCAACATGCATAATAACAAATTCCATTTTTTTTTCAAGTTCTTCATCCATCAAACCTAAAGGAAAAGTATCTAGTTTAATTTGTCTATTTGTTTAGGAATCTTCTGTATTAAAATATGAATCTCCCCCCAATATTTCTTTGTGTTGATATAATTCCACCAAAGATAGTAGAACGTTCCTTCCTTACATTTACATTTCCGACATACATTTAAAGTATCTCTGACAATTTGCTGAGTGTTAAATACCAACAGTACATCATTTTATAAAACCTTTCTTTTAGATTATAATTCAATGTAAATTTTAGTTCCCTTGTCCAACGTTCCCATTGTTCAAACATTATATTATACTCAAAATTCTTGGCCCATTGAATCATACATTGCTTCACATACTCATTCTCCAAATTCAATTTCAATAACAGTTTATAAATCTTGGCAGTAACAGGTTCATCATTACCACACAATACAGTTTCAAATTTATTGATTCATTGATTTTCAAATTCATAATTTAAAAGTACCGGTAGGTTCACCTTGAATGAAAATTATTATTTGGCCACAAGTCTACCAATCTGAGCTCACCTTCCTGGGGTGACACCCAAAGAGATACCTTTATAGAGAATCTTGCTTTATATTTATTCCAAACCCTTAGGATGGTACATCCAACAAAATGATTCTTAAAATCATCATCATCTTAACCTTGTCATTCCATAAGTAAGTGTGCCATCCACATCTTAATTCATGGCACTTTAATTTGAATAATCTCTTACTTTGCAGAATCACCCACTCTTTCATCCAAAGCAAGCAGCAAGCAGCAAAGTTTAGTTTCAAATCTGGTAACCTTCTTCCAATACTTGAGGGGCTGCCATAGAGAGGAGGGGGTCAATCTGTTTTCCAAAGCACCTGAAGGCCAGACAAGGAATAATGGATGGAAACTGACCAAAGAGAGATTCAATTTAGAAACGAGGAGGACCTTTCTGACATAATCAACCAATGGAACAGCTTGCCTTCGAAAGTTGTGGGAGCTTCATGACTTGAGACTTTCAAGAAAAGATTGGACTGCCATTTGTCAGAAATGGTGTAGGGCCTCCTGCTTGAGCAGGGGGTTGGACTAGATGACCTATAAGGTCCCTTCCAACTCTGTTAATCTGTTAAATCTGTTAAACCTAACCCTTCTCTTTCTTTGGTGCCTTGCAGTAATTTCTATCTTAATTCTCATCTTTTTTCCTCTTGCTAAATTAATTTTGAAATATTCTTTTGCCATTGTTTAAATCAGGTGTCAGTTGTCAATACTGGTAAAGCCTGAAATTAAAACAACATTTTTGATAAGAAATTCATCTTAATTACAGAGATTCTATCTAATAGTGATAATTATAAATTATCTCATCTTAATTTGTGCTCACTTTGGCAGCACATATACTAACATTGGAATGATACAGAGAAGATTAGCATGGCCCCTGTGCAAGGATGACATGCAAATTCATGAAGTGTTCCATATTTTGGGGGGGATCTTGGAGTCCTAATGGACAATCACTTAAATATGAGCCAGCAGTGTGCTGCAGCTGCCAAAAAAGCCAACACAGTTCTAGGCTGCATAAACAGAGGGATAGAATCAAGATCACGTGAAGTGTTAATACTACTTTATAATGCCTTCGTAAGGTCACACTTGGAATACTGCATTCAGTTTTGGTCACCATGATGTAAAAAAGATGTTTAGACTCTAGAAAGGGTGCAGAGAAGAACAACAAATATGATTAAGGGATTGGAGGCTAAAACGTATAAAGAACGGTTGCTGAAACTGCGTATGTCTAGTCTTATGAAAAGAAGGAATAGGGGTGACATGATAGCAGTGTTCTGATATCTCAGCGGCTGCCACAAAGAAGAGGAAGTTAAGCTATTCTCCAAAGCACCTGAGGGTAGGACAAGAAGCAATGGGTGGAAATTAATCAAGGAGAGAAGCAACTTAGAACTAAGGAGAAATTTCCTGACAGTTAGAACAATTAATCAGTGGAACACCTTCCCTCCAGAAGTTGCAAATGCTCCAACACTGGAAATTTTTAAGAAGATGTTGGATAACCATTTGTCTGAAGTGGTGTAGGGTTTCCTGCCTGGGCAGGGGGTTGGACTAGAAGACCTGCAAGGTCCCTTTCAACTCTGTTATTCTGTTCTGTTCTGTTCTGTTCTGTTCTGTTCCATCTTTTCTAATGTCATTCCATACAGGTACAAAATTGTTTTACAACAGTTTGGAGTTTGTATTTGTCAATGTAACCCCAAAGTATTTTAACCTTTTTCTCCACCTTAAAACTCAACTTTCTTGTCAACGTTTCATAATCTTGAGAAGCCATTTTCTTAGCAAGCATTTTTCTTTCTCTTTATTTATTTTGAACTCTCTAAAGCTCCAAAGTCATTTAGCTTTTTCATCAAGTGTTCTATACCTGTTTTTGAATGTTGCAGGAATATAACTAAGTCATCAGCGAAAGCTCTCAATTTATAAACTTCTTGTTTTAATTGTTATGCCCCTTATCTTCTCATTTTCTTCGATATCTCTACTCAAAACTTCCAGCCTTAATATAAACAACAGGGGAGATAGAGGACATCCTTGGCTTGTACCCTTTTGAATTTCATATGTTTTGGTTAAATCTTAATTAATGATAATGTTTGCTTGCTGTGACAAGTATATTTCTTTAAACCCTTGGATAAATTTCTCTCCAATAGAATCTCGTAATTTAGAGCAAAATTTTATGTAAGATAAAATATGTGAAGCCTTGTATTCTGAAAATACAATCCAACTTGATTGCCAAAATATCTCTCAAATAAAGAACAGGAAACTAGAAACAAAAGATATCCACGGGGGACTATGATACTGCTACGAACTCTGATAGACATGGCAATAATACCTATTTTCTTATGATGGCTTCTAAAGTAGTGAATTCAAGAGTTCAAATTTGTGCAAGTTTAGACATATGTGTCAACTCAACCTGCAATGGATGATTCTATTGTCTCTTAGTAAACTTAGGATAGCTGCATTCCTGTCAAACAGGCAACAAGTGGTCAAAATAGGAGTGCCCTATCAAACCCTGCACCTGTTAATAGCGGTGTCCCCCAAGGCAGCATTCTAGGACCAACTCTCTTTATACTTTACATAAATGACCTTTGTGATCATATTAAAAGAAACTGTGTTCTCTTCGCTGATGATGTAAAACTATTCAACACCACCAACAATGCTGCTACCCTTCAAAAAGACCTTGACTATGTGTCAGAATGGTCAAACAAGTGGCAACTTCAAATCTCAACTTCTCTGTCTTATATATTGGCAAAAAAATAAGAACATAAAATACAAGCTGGATGGACATGACCTTATAGACGACCCTCATTCTGTCAAAGACCTTGGAGTACTCATCTCTACCTATCTAAGTGCCAGAGCCCACTGTAACAACATTGGCAAAAAGGCATTAAGAGTTGTTAACCTAATCTTATGTAGCTTCTTCTCTGGTAATATTGTAATACAAAACATTTGCTAGACCAATTCTCAAATACAGCTCATCTTTCTTGAACCCACACTGCATATCGGGCATTAATATAATTGAGAGAGTCCAGAGATATTTCACGAGAAGAATCCTCCACTCCTCTGCTCGCAACAGAATACCTTATGACACCAGACTTGAAAATTTGGGTTTAGACAACTTAGAACTACACCACCTTCGGTCTGACCTAAGTATAGTACATAAAATTATGCACTACAATGTCCTACCTGTCAATGACTACTTCAATTTCCACCACAACAATACACGAGCACACAATAGATACAAACTTAAAGTAAACCACACCAAACTTGATTGCAGGAAATACGACTTCAGCAACAGAGTGGTCAATGCCTGGAATGCACTACCTCAGTGGTCCCCAACTCCCGGTCCGCGGACCGGTGCCGGGCCGTGGAGTACCTGGCACCGGGCCGCGCAGCGGCCGGGGGACATGAACGCTGCAGCGCAAAGGCTCCTGGGCCGTGCGCAAAAGCTCCTGGGCCGTGCGCAATGGGCCATGCGCAAAAGCTCCTGGGCCATGCCCCCACCCCTGCGCGCGCTTAGCGGGCCGCGGCGATAAAAAGGTTGGGGACCACTGCACTACCTGACTCAGTGGTTTCTTCCCCAAACCCCCAAAACTTTAACCTTAGACTATCTACTGTGGACCTCACCCCATTCCTAAGAGGTCTGTAAGGGCACAAACGTGCCTACCGTCCCTGTCCTAATGTCCCCTTTTATTTCATGTATTAATAACCATGTTTATATCTGTATTTGTTATGTAATACATGCTTGACAAAAATAAATAAAATAAAAAATAAAACCTTTCCTTCTGAGGCATGCTAAGGTAAAAGTTCCCCTCTCACATATGTGCTGGACGTTCCTGACCCTAGGGGGAAGTGCTTATCTCTGTTTCAAAGCCGAAAAGTCAGTGCTGTCCGAAGATGTCTCTGTGATCATGTGGCCAGCATGACTAAATGCCAAAGGCGCATGGAACACTGTTACCTTCCCAAAAAGGTGGTCCCTATTTTTCTATTTGCATTTTTAATGTGCTTTCAAACTGCTAGTTTGGCAGAAGCTGGGACAAGTAATGGGAGCTCACCCTGTTACACGACACTAGGGGTTCGAACGACTGAACTGCCAATTTATCAATTGACAATCTTAGCTACTGAGCCACTGCCTCCCCAATGAGGCATGCTAGCACTTTTTAATTTAATAATTCATGGAGGTTCATGAACAAAGCAATCAAATCCCTTTTGATCCTGGCACTTTATTCAACTTCTCCCACCTAGTTTGCAATCAAATCCCTTTTTATCCTGGCACTCTATTCAACTTCTCCCACCTAGTTTGCTTTCTCCAGAATAAAAGAAACCATAGATCTTGAGTGATGTTAGACAAAACAAAAGGCATCAAAGTTTAGGGAACCAGCACATCTACATTTTGTATACCAGTATAGTGATAACATCAAGCTCTAATTCTTGGTATCAGGTGATACTGAGAGTACAACATACCATTATCTCAATTCATTTAGGCTAGATGAGCCTTGACTCTAGCTAGATACATTTAGTTATTAATACATAAGTAGTTACACTTTGACCCAAAATTGATGCTGTGGAATAATTTAAATTTGAAGATAATATGGAATAAATTTTATTGGAAGTATGGACTAAACAAGTTGATTTATAAAGGTAGTTTAAAGTTTTTTGATATTCTATCAACACTATTCTGATAATGTCAAAACACAAACTCTAATGGAGAAAGTCAAAGATATAAAAAGATGGGATTATGAATAAATGTAAAGAAAAACCAGCCTAATAACAACAGACACCAACTTCAGAACTGACAATGAAAACTTCCACCTTTTAAGATTGGTTAACAGCAGTTAAAGAATGAATAGTCAATATGCTGCAGCCTGGTATTTGGTTGTGTAGGAAGGAAAAGATTGCTTGAAAAAGATATTCAAATGCTGTGAAGGATCTATATCTACAAAGAGCAGACTTGTATGGGCAAAGATTTTCCCTGTGACAATTTATAGTGTCAGGGTTGGGCCTTCAGGCCTGCCATATAGATTGTCAATGTTAAACTTTGAAAAAGCAAGATAGAAAGAATATTGACACTTTTGAACTTTGAACTTTGGTGTTTTAGAAGGTGTTTAATAATGAATGCTATGGATAGCCAAGAAAACAAACAAATGGATTATAGAACAAAATAATCCAGTGTTCTCACTTGAGGCACGAATGAACAGTTCAAAGCATCACATTTTGGGCACAGTATAAGAAGACTCAACTCCCTTAAGAAATCTGGGAAAGGTGAAGGGACTGGGAAAGGTAAAGGTAAAGGTAAGAAGAAGATGACTAACAACAAGGGTGATGAAAACTATTACGTAATGATGAATGTATTTTTATTTATTTTATTTATTTTATTTTCAATTTATATACCGCCCTTCTCCCTGAGGACTCAGGGCGGTGCACAGCCAGAATTAAAAACATGAAATACAAATATTAAAAACAATTAAAATTATATAAATTTGGCCCAAAAATTTAAAAAACCACAAACCAATTAAACATTTAAAAAAATTAAAAAAATTAAAAAATTTCTTCCTAAGCCAGCCCGGCTTGCTGGAAAAA
Source organism: Pantherophis guttatus (assembly GCF_059756535.1). Classification (NCBI taxonomy): domain Eukaryota; kingdom Metazoa; phylum Chordata; class Lepidosauria; order Squamata; family Colubridae; genus Pantherophis; species Pantherophis guttatus. Next base: position 227,835,795 of record NC_142063.1, on the reverse strand, counting down.
GTGGGTTTTAAGGGCACGGCGGAAGGCACTGAGGTCTTGGATTCTCCTTATCTCTGGGGGCTATTGTACTATTGGGAGTGAAGAATGAGGTTGATGATAGATAATGAATATCTGGCTATGTGGTTGCTAAAAGTGGACATTGACCTGTTGGCACAAAATCAATGACTTATCTATAATTTCAGTTTAACAATATATACAATCAAAACATGTACGGACAAAGAGATGTTCCAAACAATTAGCAGCTTCAAAGTATCATATTTCCTAGGATTGCTAGAATTCTTAAGAAAGTGTGCACTTGAAGTGAAACCAAAAATTCAATTTTACATTGAACTAAAAATAGAATGAACGTTAGCTTTAGTTATATGTCTGAAATGTGAAGAAAAGGATACTGCATCCGATTTTAATATTTGGAAAACCAATGGGTCCAACTCTCAACAAATATAAACTATGCTTCTTATGATTTAAGAATTAATTTAATCAGAAAATAGGGGTTCATGCCTATTGGAATTCCAAAAGAATGTTTGAAAAAACTGTACATCAGATTATTATTTTTAATAGACAAGAATACATGTAGCTCATGGTTAAATTGTGGAGTCTTTGCTGATCTCTGAGCTTGGTTATTTGCATGGAGACATCTCTTTATTCATTTCATTAGCCTCCAGAGAATCAAAGTTCTAAAAATAGAACAAGTTGAAATTATGGCTTCAATTGATGTCACAGCACCATTTCCATCCATAGATCCAGAACTAGTAGAAGACTCTGTTTTCACAACACACCCAACCTAGCCAAATAGATTGAACTATCCAGAATTATGGATCTCATCAACCTATGCCTCACTACCTACTTTCAGTTTGATGGACAAATATACCAAAATCAGAGGAGTGCCCATGGGAATCACCACTCTTAGGATTCATAGCAAAACTGTTCAGATGTACACTGCACTGTAGCAAACCCAAGGACCAGGAAAAGGAAAAAGACCACTTAAATAATATATTCCAACAAAATTGTTACCCACACAATTTTTTCAAAAAGTACCTGACCACTCAACCCATTACAGCACAACCAACACAAGCTATGAAAAGGATAACACTACTATATATCAAAAACATCTCAAAAACAACCAAAAGCATATGGCCTCATCATAGCACATCAACCAACTAAAGCCCTTCAAAATATTTTAAGTAAACCAAAAGACCCAATAGCCCAAGAAGAAAAAACAGGAGTTACCTACAACATATATTGTAAGGACTGTAATGGCCACTGTGGCAGCAAGCGGAAGGACAGACAAGCAGAAAACTAGCCGAACACATCCCGAACACCCAACTAGCAGTCAAAAGACATGATGAAAATTCCTTAATTTTATAATACATAGACAGAAATCTACCATAGTTTCAGCTAGGAAACTATGAGCCTCCTAAACCAAGCTAAATCCAAAACGCTAAAGAATTCCTTGAAGCTTGGCATTCAGACAAATCAGCCATCAATAGATATATAGACATAAACTACATTTACTCACCATTTCAAAGAGACAATAAAAAAGCTAAGAAGAAAGGAAGGAAGAAGAAAACAAAAAGATCAGAATCCATCCTCTCCAGCAGCCTATGTCCAGATATGCAGGGATTAATACCAGACAAGCAATCAAATAGAAAACAGTACCCTTATCAAAACAACATATTAATTACAAACTATCAAGGCGAAAACCACATCCCCACCATCACTGGCAGGGCATGTTACTGTATATAAACAGTATAACCAGTGGTGGTATTCAAATAATTTAACAACTGGTTCTCTGCCCTAATGATTTCTTCCAACAACCAGTTCACCAAACTGCTCAGAAAGTTAACAACCGGTTCTCCCGAAGTGGTGCGAAGATTTTTGGGTTCTTTTGGAATTGTTGTTGTGAGTAACTTTAATTCATATTGTCTGTTATATATAGAATTACAGTATAAGAGTATTCTCTCTCTCTCTCTCCCCCCCACTCTCTGTCCCTCCCTCCCTCCGTCCCCTCCTTAAAGAAATATCTGATACTCACAGGATTCCCAATAGCCTTGAATAGCCATAAATAGCCCTATTTGCTATCAATTACAGCATATGTTAGTACAATTTTAATAGTAACTGTTAAATATATGTAGATACTGTATGATTTATTTCTAAGATATGGAATCTGTCATTTTATTTTATTTTTTCTAACTTCTATTTTATTTTTGTATTTAATTTATTCAAGTGTGGTATGTAAGGTTGTTTGTTATATCTTACCCTTAACATTTTAGAACATTAAAAAAAAAAAAAACAATGGGTTGAATGAGGCCAAGTGAAGGTTAATTCAAATAAAATGAAATGCGGTCTGACAAGTTTTTTCTTCAAGAGGTTTCCTTAAATTTTAAATTTAAATTTTAAACTTTATTGTCATTGTATGTGTATACACAGTATACACATACAACAAAATTTACTTGACACCCAAAGACCAGGTCCCACACACATAATCCCCAAATACACTCCCACCCACCACAATTCCCCACCCCTAAGCCACCCAAACATCCACACAACAGAACAAGTAATACTGTCCAACAGCTCACTGATGATGGCCCTTTAGTTCATTGTTGAGTGCAATTATAGCTCTGGGATAAAAACTATTCAGAAAACATGTGGTCCGAGTTTTAATTGTTCTGTATCTTCTGCCAGAAGGCAACAGTCCAAAAAGATTGTAAGTAGGATGGGAAGAGTCTCTGAGAATGTTATGCAACTTCCTCAAAAGGCGAGATTTGAAGATGTTGTCCAGGGCTGGTAGCTGGAGTCTTAATTATTCTTTGTAGAGCTTTTTTGTCCGCTACAGAGCTGCTCCCATACCATGCAAGAATGCCGTATGTCAGGACACTCTCAATGGTGCTGCGATAGTAGGACAGAAGTAGATGCTGAGATAGATTTATCTTCCTGAAGATAGATTTATCTTCCTTAAGGGACATTTATACAATACAGAGTTCTTAAATCCAATACATCCAGACTTAATAACCCAGAGCATAATTTACCAGCTGATCTAACTTTTCCTAGATAAAAAAACAACAACAATTCCAATAAGAGTCATCAACGCAGATGTATGGTTGTAATAAATTATGTACAAGATTGAATTTAAAGATTATTCAAAAACCACAACTAGTATCAGCTTTACAGCTATAAAGCCGATTGTGCCCTTGGACAAAGCATTGAATGATCCTAGAATCAGGGCTAGTCCAAAACTCTGTTCTAAATGTTATCACTGAATTTAGTTTTAAGTGGTGAATAATTCAATATACATGAAGGAGTCACGCTAATTGTATATGAATCATCAAATGAAAATCCAATTCATTTAAATCTATGTTATTGTTAGTCCTGTTCCTGCTCACCTTTTTGCCAACAAAACTATGTTTTATTTTGAGAGCAAAATATGGATCTCAGCTCAGAAAAAAACTGTGCACTTTTTGTACTCTAAGACACTCATGTTGGCTACTTCTTCACTACTGTGTATTGTTAAAGATGCTGATATTTGGTTTTAAGCCCTAAATGGTTTGAGACTCTGATCCTTGAAAAAGGATCATGGTGCCCATAATATATTCTGCCACTCTGTTGTAATGATAAAGTAGTAATAGTCATAGAACTAATAGTAAGGTATATTGCACAAGTGACCACAACAATATCTTCACAATTTTTACTTATTTCTTCTCTCTCCCCTCCAAAAAAATAAAGTGCAACATTAAAACAGCATATGGTATATAACAAAATGTTCTAGTCTTTACCTAAATGATTTTCTTCATCGTGTCTAACACAAATTTTTATTCAACCTTAAGGAAAAGGCAATCAATATTCTCCTCCTTAATCCTATCAACATTTATGAAGACATCTGTCAATACATTTCTGAGCATGAGATGTTTAACATTATTTTAACTTTGAACAACTTAAAATCAGGCGTAGGCTTCACGTAATTTAACAACTGGTTTGCCTAGTGCGGAACCAAAAATGTGCACGTACACAAATGTGCACGCCCTTCGTGGCGGGGCAAGCAAGAGAGTGAGATATATAGGATAGGATAGTGCTGGGGCAGGTAGGCAGGCCCAGCCAGTGGTCGGAACTACTGGTTTGCCCGAACCAGTCTGAACCGGTAGCAACCCACCTCTGCTTAAAATGCAAGGATAATTTCTGTACATAATTGCTCTATGTGAAGAAATGCGTGTGCATATTTGAGGACACAGCTGTTAAAACAGAGGGGGAAAAGAAAGTACTTGATAAGTTGGGGATTCTTGTGGTCCACCAGCAGCCTGTGGAGCTGGCAGCAGAGTCGGACAGTGAGGAGGCTGGGGAGGAACATGGGCCACTCCTGGGTTTGAGGAAGGCTCGGACGAGGGCTCTGCATTGGAGGCAGAGATTGGGCCAGGGCCATCTGGGAATTATATGCAGACTCCGGAGCCTCCAGAGTCGGATATCAGAGAGGCAGAGGAACAGGAGGAGCCTGTTCCTAGTGCATGCATGCGCAGAGCTGCCAGAAGGCAAGAACAGTTAAAACTAAAGGGATGACTCGAAAGTAAGGCCTGGAGATGATAAGGCTTAAAAGAGGAGCAAAGGCACATGGGCCCTTTGCAGGAAAGCAACTTTGCTAATTCTGTTCCCAGTTGGCATCTCTGTTTGATTCTGGACTCCATGTGGCTTTGCCAAGTAGGTCTTTGGCAGAGTGTCAAGGGAGATAAAGGTTGGTGATTATCCCGAAGGACTTCTCCTGAAGGACTTTTTGCAACTAATTGGGATTCAGCTGGGAATGAACGTAATTCACAGCTGTTGCAATAAAAGAGGTTTTTGGGACTACTCGTGTGTTTTAATGACTCAGGAAGCCTAGGTCACAACAGTGATAAATCAGCACTCCTGTTGACTGACAAGGGGCCCGTTTCCCAGTCTTCAATCACTTCCCTGGCTGTTTTTGTGCCTGCTCTCCCAACAACCTTATTAGCTGCAAAATAGAATGTATGCCCTTTGTTCATTGCAGTGTGAGGCCACCAATGAGTTTGGGACTCCTCCTCTGACCACTCACTTGGGTTCTTGCAGACTGGTGGTTAGTTTCTTCCCCATCTGTCCTACATAGTCACTGACCTGTATACCTCAAGGATTATGGTGTACTCATAGGACAGACCAGGTCATCTTTTCTGCTTTAGTAGGTGATGATTATTGGGAAAGGACCATTTGCATTTGTCTGTTTCCCCAGATGGATTAGGCTTCTATTCTTTCTGTTCTGATCTTCTTGCTCATGTATCTGATGTATATTGAGGTTTTCTTAATACTATTTTGTAAAAAAGGTGAAGAACAGAGCTATTCACGGGACAGAACAAGGTCAGTCTTTGGCTGTGCCTCTCATGGATGATGATATAACTCCTTTACAGGTCACCGTTCTGATGTCTAGAAGAATACTTTATGGTAAGATATTTCCAATTATAGGGAAGGGGCCCTTTTAAAAAAAAACACATATAAAACCAAGCTTTCTTGAAGCATGAATGAAAGATGAAAATGGAATTGGATGAAGTACATGTGTTAAAACAGGCATGACTTCAGAGCAAGTTTATGGTGCTTGTGCAAAGTACAGCCCAAACCCTGCACCAGCGGTGGGTTGCCCCCGGTTCGGACCAGTTCGCAAGAACCAGTAGTAAAATCGGTGGGAGGCTCCGCCCACTGACCCGGACGTCATCAGGAAGCTTCTGCACATGCGCACGTGGCCCCGTTGAGAACCGGTAGTAAAGGTAAGTAGAACCCACCCCTGCCCTGCACCCTAACTCTAACCCGTTTACCACCACATAGCTTGCAATGTCAGTACTCTGTACACTTGTAGTTTAAGAAGAGCATTTGCCGCAGAACAGCAACAGATTTAATTTTTTTAAAAAAATGGAGGGTTTTTTTAAATTTCTGCAGGTGACTTCTATCAACTTTTCTAGATTGTTTTTGCCTGGCAAAGTGGATTTCCTTTTCAGTTCCTGATCATGCCCCCAGTGATAAGGCAGCCTGTGTTGTTACAGGTGTTCCTTTTGCTTGAACCTAACCATTGTCGAGGTGTCATCTTTTCTCACTCAGTAAAAAAAGTGCCATCAGCAGCATGTTAACACATGCTAATTAAACTGCACCAAATTAATCAGCAGCAACTCAGACAGATTTTTTTTTTTTAAAAAAAGCAAAACAAAACAGGTAGAAAGCACTAATTATCCATCCGTGGCATATTTCGAAGTCTAATGGGGAAAGTATGCATTACTGAACTTGAATTGCCTCACCTTAGAGTAGTTGCTGTTTCGGGAGGTGAGACAAATCTCATCACCGGTATAAGAAGAAAGGAAAAAAAAAAAACCTGCAAATTGCAATTACTTCAAAGCTTTTCATTTTTTGCAGGGAAATGAAATAAGTAAATTAAGGAGTTATTTGCATTCATCTTTGTCTTGCCTGCTCCTTTGTTTTAGTCTAGAGGGTAGGGTAATCTGTGTTCCTCAGAGAACTGAAGGTACCGCTGTTGGCTTTGGTTTCAAAAGCTTATAAATTACAGCAGATTGACTTAGACCTTCATATTTCATGGCTAGAGAAACATCTTCATCTACCCGCATTTCTCTGGAGGAATCAAAGTTTACGAAGGAGTATATAAAATAAGAACATTGATTAAGATTTAAGCAACTTTGATACCTTACATGAATTCTACAGTAGGATTGTGGAACTAATGATAATAAAAAGCCATCCTCATCACTGACCATAATCACTGGTGGAAATCATTGCTCAGCAGCATCTAGAAGGTCACAGTATTCAGAAATTCTCTTGGGAAAAATAAGAAATCCCTTTCAGTCAAGTCAAGCTCAACTCTGGTAGCTTCATGGAGAGGTCCATGTAACTTTCTTGATAATGTTCTAGATCTGGTTTGCTACAAATGAAGGTAAATATATGTGTCTCAGGATAATGTTGCAGGATCCAATCTGAGTTAATCACCGGGTCCAAAGATTTAGTCTTTTGAGCTTTTGGATTCATGTTGGAGCTCATCCTCAGGGAACTTCTCACACATAGAAAGAGATGTTCCTTGAGGATGGTTTGAAAGCTTGGAAGACTAAATCTCTCGTCCCAGTGACCCATTCAGATTGGATCAGTGGTGGGTTGCCCCCAGTTTGCACCAGTTCTATAGAACTGGTAGTAAAACCGGCAGGAGGCTCTGCCCACCGACCCCAATGTCATCAAAACGCTTCTGCGCATGCGCAGAAGCTTCTGCGCAAGCGAAGTGAGCGCGTGTGTGTGGCCCCGCTGCAAACCGGTAGTAATGGTAAGTAGAACCCACCCCTGGATTGGATCCTGCATCTGGGTTGCTGATGGCTTCTTCCGGGAGAACTTTTCAACTTTCCATTCTAGCCTGCTGGAGATTTGAAATTCTTTCATCTAAGGACTAACTAGGCCTGGACCTGTTTTGCTTCTGAGGCCAGACAAAATAAGCCAGGAGTTACCATCTGCTAAGACCCACTAAGTTACAAAGCCAAATACTTGAGAAAAGACCCTAAAAACTTGTATGTAGTTAATGGTTCTTTTTTCAAGTTAAGTCAGTCAGGTAGCAAATAACAATGAAGCCCTTTATTTTAGCAAATTGCTTCCAAGGCTTCAATTTCCAAGTTCTCATTCTCAGTGACCCTCTTCCTCTGTCTCTGTACTATTATGTTGAACTGCTCTACTAAATGCTACAATTTGTGCTTTCCCTCAGCTTTGCCAAATTATACTTCTTGCCTGCTACCTGAATTGGCCTTTCTAGAACTACAGGCCTTGGTTCAGCATCTTCCTCATGTTTACTCTTTCTATAGTGTTAGTAATATAAATTAATTTTGTACAGTACTGTAGTAATTTTTCTTTGACTCTTCATGGCTTTTCAGGGAATTGAATTTTGAAAGCAAATTGCATGAAAGGTGCTGAACCAAGTACACTTTTGAAAGTTTTGAAAATCTCACGAACTTTTAAAACAATTATTAAATTCAAATGATAATATGCTATAGTATATATTACAGGAAACAGCGGTTAAGCTGCTGATTGCCCAGTAAATCTAAACAGCCTTAGACTTACCTATGTTTCATATAAATACGATTTTCATGATTTTAACATATTTTGTTCTGGAAGGACACATGCAGGCTTTGGAAGGTTTGGATGTAGTCTCCAAAAGCTTCCAAAGTGTATTAGCAACCCATGTATATACTACTAAAAGTTTTGCTGTCATGACTGTAAACTGGGCAAAATGGTGCCTTATATTATTATTATTATTATTAATTAAATTTCTATACCGCCCTTCTCCAAAAAGGACTCAGGGCGGTGCACAGCCAAAGTAAAAACAGAGCATACAAAATTTAAAAACAATATTAAAATAATTAAATATTCTGGCCGTAAATTAAAACAACCCAATTTAAAATCAATTTAAAATTAAACTCAAGCCAGCCCAGCTAGTTGAAATAAATAGGTTTTCAGGGCCCGACGAAAAATCCGGAGGTCTGTTATTGTACATAACTCTGGGGGAAGGTTGTTCCAGAGGGTGGGAGCCGTCACAGAGAAGGCTCTCCCCCTGGGGGTCGCCAGCCGACATTGTCTGGCGGACGGCACCCTGAGGAGGCCCACTCTGTGCGAGCGTACTGGCCGGTGGGAGGCTATTGGTGGCAGAAGGCGGTCTCGTAAGTACCCCGGCCCTAAGCCATGGAGCGCTTTAAAGGTGGTCACCAACACCTTGAAGTGCACCCGGAAGACCACCGGGAGCCAGTGCAGCTCGCACAGGAGAGGTGTCACATGGGAGTGCCTCGTCGCCCCCATAATCCCCTGCGCGGCCGCGTTCTGGACCAGCTGGAGCCTCTGGGTGCACCCCAGGGGGAGCCCCATGTAGAGAAAATTGCAGTAGTCCAGGCGGGAAGTGACTAGTGCCTGAGTGACAACAATTTTTGAACCAAGGTACCTCAAATGGCTAATTTATAGAATGTATCTAAAATTCAGGATCCATGATCCCTGAGACAATTACATTTGGGGATGTTGTGGCTATTTCAGTATTCTAACTATTGCTGCATTGCTGGGTTGCTTATACAATCACATGATGTTCATTTTCTTGTTCCATGACAATTTCCCAGCCAGTCTTGCAACCCATTGTTCTCTCTCCCACCCAAGAGCAGTCACTTGCCTTCCTGCTATGAAGGGAAGGGAATGGGGGAGGAGGGAGGAAGAAAGGCTGGGAGGGAGGGACGGAGGAAGAAAGGGAGACAGGAGGGGAGGGAGAAAGAATAGAATAGAATAGAATTTTTATTGGCCAAGTGTGATTGGACACACAAGGAATTTGTCTTGGTACATATGCTCTCAGTGTACATAAAAGAAAAGATAGTTTCATCAAGATTCATAAGGTACAACACTTAATGATAGTCATAGGTACAAATAAGCAATCAGGAAACAATATCAATATAAATCGTAAGGATACAAGCAACAAAGTTACAGTCATACAGTCATAAATGGAAGGAGATGGGTGGTGGGAACGATGAGAAGATTAATATTTATTTATTTATTTATTTATTTATTTGTTTATTTATTTATTTATTTATTTATTTATTTATTTATTTATTTATTTATTTGTTGGGACTTGTATGCCGCCCTATCTCCACAGGACTCAGAGCGGCTCACAACAATTAAAACAGAACAGACAAACCATTAAAAACAAAATAATATAGTGCAGACTTAATATCCTGGGATTTCCTTCCCAGCTAATGCTACCCACATATACTCCCCTAACCTGTGCCGTCCTCTTGCATGACTTCCATGAGTCATTAACCCCCTCCCACACACCTATCGAACCCACGCAGAACCTTTTGGGCACCCCACTCACCTTTCCTGACCTGCACTGTCCCCCGATATATCATTCTTGACCTGCGCGGCACTTCTTGCACACCTCTGAGCAGTGGTGGGATTCAGCCAGTTCGCACCAGTCCGGGAGAACCGGTTGTTAACTTTCTGAGCAGTTTGGTGAACTGGTTGTTGGAAGAAATCATTAGGGCAGAGAACCGGTTGTTAAATCATTTGAATCCCACCACTGCCCATGAGCACTCTTCCCAACCTATGCTACCCACCTCACCAATTGACACATATAAATTCTTCCTAATCCATATGGCACCTCTTGTGCACACCCTTCCTGATCTGCACCACTGCACATCTCATAATTCCCTTTCCCATCTGCTATTTACTGGCCTTGGACTTGCAACATCCTGCTAAAATTCCTGACGGCTTCCCCATTTACTTTGCTTATGGCAAGCTTGCAGGGACAAAGTCAGGAGGGAAGTTGTCAGGAATTTTAGGGAGGGAGAGAGGGAGGAAGGAAGGAAGATTTCTGATGCTTCCTGCCAGTTTCCTTCAAGAAAAAATAATTGGGAAACTGGTAGGAAGTCGGAAGTCATTCTTCCTACTGTTTTTTTGGGTTGTTTTTTTTTTTGCTCATCTGTGATCATTCTGTTATTCTGTTTAGATAAGGAAATATCTCTGAAATGATAAACCATTGGGTTATCCATTGGGACACAAGTTGCCTGGTAAATGTTAATATTTTATTATATGCATCACTGGAAAATAATTGTATGTATTATTTAATTTTGTTTATGTATGCATGCATGTATTTAATGACATAAAACCCCATGTACACTCATAGTAAAATGCATGTAAATGATAGGAATTCTAATTCAGTTTTGTGTCTGGGAATTAAAAATGAGGTGGGAGAAAAGTTAAAGATGATAATAACTTGATGGGGCAGAAGGCAAAAGGATGGAAGGCACAATTCTATGTTTTTGTTTTGTTTTGTTTTCAATTTTTTTCTGTATCTTTGTTTCTTTTTTTCTATCTTTGTTCTTATTTCTTTTGTACATTTTACTATATTGAAAAAATACTGTATATAAAAAAAACAAATTATTTCTCTTTTTTGGGTTAATCCTTGGGTAAGCACTCAGTGGTGGAATCTGATCCTTCCATAATTTATTCCAATGGGAACCGGACACAAACCAAGATATTTCAGACTTCCTTGCCCAGAAGGAAAAGGAGCCTTTCTCAGAGCCAAATCTGATGTTTTACCCTTCATAGTTCTTAATGGGAGATTTACTAAATTTCTCATGTAGATGAGAACCTATCCATATAGCACAAATGTTACTAAGGCTATCATAAATGCAATTTATGCTGCCCCTATTACCAATGTAGTCTAGAAGCTTTTGTTCTTCCCTTATTGGCACACCTTATAGATCATCATGAAAGCTTTCTACTTGATTTTCTCCCTTCAGATCAGGAAAAATTTATTACCTTAAACACGACTAAATTTTGCCTAGCAGCAATTAAAATTAACTGTAGGAGAGGACCAGGCTGAGCCTGAGGGAGGGGGAGTCAAACATGTCATAAATCATGAGTCCCTGTGCGCCCGCAAGAGATTTAAGCCCAGCCTATGTTGAATGCCTTTCTTATCTCTCGCTCATTTCCCTTGACCGTTAGTTGGTCAGATTCTTGTAGACAGCTTCAGCTTGCAATAAATCCTTATACTTGTTTGAACTACCTGACTCTTTTGATTTTCCAGGTGCTTGAGATTTACAGACAGATAATTAAGAGTACTGGCTAAGGGTAAGTTTACTGAGAGTATCTCTTTAATGATTGTTTATTTTTAAACCTGATTTAATATCCTTTTGGGGGCCATCAGAGTCCCCCCTCCCTTATTTTTGTCCATAGTCTTTATGTTAATATTGAGACTAGCATTCAGCCTACGTTATTGACGGACCACCTGTCTCCTATAGTATTTACCTGGCTGATCTTATCTGGAAGGGTTGGTTGGCTCCAGGTTGCTTCAGTTCAACAATACCATCAATCAAAAGCCGAGAAGTATGCCTTCTCTGTAGCAGCACCTGCCCTGTGGAATGAGGTTCTCCTCTAATTCAATCCTATTGTTGTTTAAAAGGGCCCTGAAGACTTGACTCTTCACCCAGGTCTTTGGCGAGGGAGAGTGAAAACCCTTTGCTTGGTTTTTGTCCAATCTGTCTAAATGCCATTTATTGGCTTCTTTGTTTGTTTTTAATAGGCTATTATTGAACGTTCTGTGTTTCAGTTGTTGGGAGCCAGGGGGATACAAATTTGATTAACAAATAAATAAAAGACTTTTATAGAGATGTTTTAGAATTTCAATGTTATTGTGAGCGTTCTGAGTAATCACTCATTGAAAGTAGAACTCTGAGGCAGGTAGATTTCTCTAAGAACATGTTTATTGGATACATCATTTTGGCACAGCCAGTGAAAACCAACTCTGAAGGTTCCCGTGGTTTTCACCTAATTAAAAGAATAATACTTTCCCTCTCCCCAGTGTCATCAATCACATTGTCCAATGAATATGGCTGGCAGGCTCCTCTCCTCCTTCACCAGCCACCTGTTACAATGACCTTGGTTCCCACAGGAAAACTTTTTATTTTGACTGCAAAATAAATGGGCTATCCTCTTCCTCCCCCTCCCTTCTTTCTCAGGCTTCATGGCAACTGTGAGGCAGGACAAGATGGCTTCAGCCAAGTTCGCGTCAGAGTTGACAGTTATACTGTAGAGTTGCATTACAAATATCTTAACTTTTAGTTATTTTTTATCTTTTATCAGTGATAGTGTTGTTAATAAAATGGGTATGATTTTTCCAGATTGCGTTATATGTTGATCTATGTTCTGAGCAAGCCTTCATGAGTCCCACTCAACAGCCTACTCGTGATGAGAAACCAGTGGTGAAATGCAGCTGGTTCTATCCAGCTCGGGCGAACTGGTAGTGCCGGTGGCGGGAGGCTCCGCCCACCCACCCGGATGTCATCACATCCCATTTTTGATGCTCTGCGCATGCGCAGAAGGTCCTGCACATTCACAGGGGTATCACACGTGAGTGAAGTGAGCGTGCGCGCATGAGTTCCCATTTGTGAACTGGTAGTGAAGGTAAGTGGATTTCACCCCTGTGAGAAACCCCTGAATGAAACAGAGGTTTACCTTTATCACAGATATAAATATTTAAATTTTCCTCTGGCCTGGCCTGTACTATTTTATTTTAAAATAGGGGAACCACTGGTGATTTGAAAATTTACAAGTTACGTCCCAATTTTCCTTTTCTTCTGAAACAGAATTTTTCAGAATTTCAGCTATTAAAAGGAGCTGCTCTATGAACATTGTATGCTCCCACCCACAAGTGTACCTTAATAATGTGATTGCAGAAAATTCTGTTCTCCCCACCCACAATACTCATTTACGCCTTATATTTTTTTCTGAACCATGCTGTATATGTAAATATACTTCTTATGACTTCTGACCGCCTTGAAATCTACAAAGAAGATGGCACTTCTCAGCACTTGCAATGGGAAAGTCATGGTAGATGGAAGCAAGTAGGTGGCATTTGGCATTGTGCCAATACATTTTAGAATACATTCTCCAATTACATAAACTAAGTCAAGTGTTATTATTGCCAAGCAAGAGCTGTGCTTTCTTTCACTTCCCCAAATAGAGAACTTTAATTAGAGAACAAAGTAGTCAATGATTAAAGTCATGGCAACTTTCATTGTAGCAGGAGCTGAAATTCAAAAGGAACCGGGACAACTTCATTTGTTATATACATCATCCTAATTGTTGTTTTTAGGTTGCATTTAATTTTTTAAGTATACATTGTGCACTGATACATCATGAGTCATTCTAACTCAAGACTAGGAATAAGTAGATAAAGGTCACCCATTTATTAAACTTACCATATTTCTGTTAAAGTAGGTAGAACCATTAAATCAAACAGTTAGGTCTTCTCAATGGAATTTCCACAAGAATTCCCCTCCCCCAACTACATATATGGTAGATCAGATGGCCAACAAATGAAAAATGGTAGTCCATGTACCATAGTGTTCTACTATAAATATCAGAAAATGTAAATATGACTGGTAGCAGCTGAAGGATCTCATTGTCAGTTTCCCGAAGCAAGTTCTGTTTCTCGAAAAGGGTAGAGTCTTGTGTCATGATTCTGCAATGCTGCATTTTTCAGTCTGATTCATCCGGTCTCTCTCATGGATACACCTCAATAGAGTTCATGCTGTTCATGTTCTATTTCAATACACCTATCCAATAGAAGTGCAAATTTATTTATTTACATTTTTTTAATATCAAGGGGCACAACCGCTCAGTAGTTAAAGATGCTACTGTTGGAAAGCTGGCAGCCTGGGTTCAAGCACCGCATGATGGGGTAAGCTGCCATTACTTGCTCCAGCTCCTGCCATCTAGCAGTTTGAAAGCATGCAAATGCGAGTAGATAAATAGGTACCACTTGGGTGAGAAGGTATTCTATGCACCTTGGAATACTCGGTCATATTGCCAGCATTTAGTCATGCTGGCCACATGACCACATGAAGTGTCTTTGGATAACATGGACTCCCTCAGCTAAGAAACAAAGATGAGCACCACCTCCTAAAATCAGACACAACTAGATAGAGAAAACCTTTACTTTTATTTTTGATGCTATTTTGATCAATCAATTTTAGACAGTCAGCAAAGGGGGAAAATATGAACATTAACAATCCAGTTATGAAACTACCCCTCCCATCATCACAACCAGTATAATGGCTCCATTCCTGAGGTGGCCATTTTCATCTGCGCTGTCATGTAGTTTCTATGTTCACTTTTATGATATTTAGCAATTGGGATTTGTTTTTTTTTACATTGTATACTTTTGTTTTCATTTATTTTTATTGATTATTGATCACCATCCCAAGTGGTGAAATGGGCAGCTATATAAATTTGATTGAAGTAATGGTATGCCATAATGTAACATCATAACCTAATGTAATCAATTTATCCCACTGAATGTAGGAGAACTCTATTTTAAATTAATTCTAGAATGCTATCTATTGAGAAACTATTGCAACAATTCAAGTCAGTTCAGTCATGGGGAATATAGTGAGGTTTTTCAAATAAACTCCTGACAAAATATTTCTGGATGTCTAAATTCCTCCAAAGATCTTCACAGGTTGCTGCTAAGGTTTGCGGTGGGATTGTAAATGCATTCAGCTGACTATACTTAGCAGTAGTGGTAAAGTCAAATTCAACTCTTGGTCATGACTGTAATAAAAATAGTAATGAAAGGAAGATTCAAAATAATTAAGAGCTCTGCTTTATTTTTTAAGGGAATACTTGTTAGAATCTTCAGCAGAATACACTACTAATTCTTCTGCAGACCACAATTTTCCTTGTGACTTATAAAAAAGGTCTTTTTTAGATTCTAAAATCTGTTTATTCTCTCTCTTTTTGCCCCATATACTTGTATCTGAAACCCTGTTCAAGGGCTACAATCATCAATACACTCCAACAGTCTTCTCGCTCATTCTCTCTATCTCTGTATGTGTGTGTGTGTGTGTGTGTGTGTATGTGTATGTGTGTGTGTCTATGTATGTGTGTGTATATGTATATGGGTTCTCTGTTCTCTACATGAAACAGAGCCTGAAGATGACAGGGTTGTGAGCCTGTCGAAACGTTGCTTTAAGAAAAACTTTTAAAGTCACTGGTAGGATTTTAGCTGAGGTTTTAAAGAACCTTGCAGAGTGCTCTGTAAGGATTTTTAGAAGATTTTAAGCTGGGATTTTAACCAGGATTTTAAATATTTTAACCAATTTATTTATAATGACGCGGGAAAACACCTGAGATTTTAATTTTTTGCATATGCACACCTGCGAAAATTTAAGAAGACATATATATATCTGTCTGCTGTAGAGGGGAAAGGATTCTGGTAGGCATCACAGCACCCTTGATTGTTAGTTGAGATCTCAGGTTCCACGAAAATAGAATTAGAACTATAATCCAGCAAGGGACAGTAGGACAGAGCAAAACCCAAGAAGAAGAACAGAATATGGGAGCTGCCATCCTGCCCTATATAAAAGGGACCACCGATAAAATTAGTAAGATATTACGGAAACAAAAAATAAAAACAGTGTTCCGTACAGATAGAAAAATATCAATGATGGTGAGAAACCCTAAGGATAAAATTGAGTTGGAAAACCAGGGGATGTACGAAGTGCCATGTGCCTCCTGTCAGTCATCTTATATTGGACAGACAAATAAATGTGCGTTTAGAAGAACATAAAAATGCAGTGAGGAAAGAAGAGCAAACTTCTTCTTTGGTACAACACATGAAAGCCACGGGACACAATATTGATTTTAATAAAACCAGAACAGTGGCGAAAGAGGAACATCTCAACGAAAGAATAATCAGGGAGGCCATCGAAATTGAAAAGAGGCCGCAGAATATGAACAGACGAGACGACACCTCTAGGTTATCAAGTATTTGGGGACCTGCACTGAGAGAAACTCGAGTGTTAACATCAGAAGAGAGGCAGAGATTCCAACAAGCAACCAGTGGTGTTGTAAGGCCTGCCAGAATTCTTCCTTCTTTGCAGAGTGTGGCTAGCAATAGGGAGAGAGAGAGGATCGAGCCAGAAGATAGGCTGAGATCTCAACTAAAAATCAAGAGTGCTGTGATGCCTACCAGAATCCTTTCCCCTCTACAGCAGACAGATAATAATAGAGAATCTGAGAAAGCTGGGCCTGTATCACGAAGCCAAGCAGCTAGGAGGAGGAAGCAGGAAGAAAAACTGTTGTTCTCCAATCAGAACACAGAGTTGCAGGCTAGCCAGCATACGTCAGCAGCAGCAAATATAGATAAGCAACAGCTCCGGCCCGCAACAGAGAACCCATAGCTTCTACATGAAACAGCCTGAAGATGACAGGGTGTGAGCCTGTCAAAACATTGCTTTAAGAAAAACTTTTAAAGTCACTGGTAGGATTTTAGCTGAGGTTTTAAAGGACCTTGCAGAGTGCTCTGTAGGGAATTTTAGAAGATTTTAAGCTGGATTTTAACTAGGATTTTAAATATTTTAACCAACTTATTTATAATGATGCGGGAAAACATCCGAGATTTTAATTTTTTGCATGTATATGTATATGTATATGTATATGTATATGTATATCATCTATTATCTCTATCATCCATCCATCTCTCTCACTCTCTCATCTATCTATCTGTCTGTCTGTCTATCTATCATGTCTGTCTGTCTGTCTGTCTGTCTGTCTGTCTATCTGTTCCCTCTCATCTATCTATCTATCTATCTATCTATCTATCTATCTATCTATCTATCTATCTATCTATCTATCTATCTATCATCTCTGATGTAAACATTATTCAACTCTATTGATTAGAGGAAATCTGTTTTAATTTCTCTTCATGTATTCTCTTCATTTATTTTCATTAACTAGTTTTTCTTTTTAAAAAAATCCTATGTCATCAGAAAAGGTAATGTACAATAATCTGTGTATTTTTTAAACTAACAATAATCTTTTTTGGATTCCTGTAACCTGGGGCACCTGCATTTTGTTAATTTTCTATTTACCTCCTCTACTGTTCCAGAGGGATTCATCCCTAAGGAACAGCCAATTGTTATTGCCTGCTAGTGCAGAGCCACTGTGAGATGAAAGTCTGTGTTTTGGTTTGCTCACGAAGAATGCATTTTTAAATAAAGAATAAGGAATAGAGCTTAAATAAGCAACTGACTATTAAATAAGAGGCCTTCTCACTTTAAATTCTCTTGTGGAACTAACAGAAGGCATTATGTATGATCAGATACAACCATTAATTTACTGTAATTAAAATATTTACTGCTCAGCCACTACCCAGAGGATCTTCTTGTGGATTACAATCCATCCATACAAAATAAAACTATAAAGCCAAGTAAAATAAAATAAAATGAAATAAAAATCTAAAACATTGAATTTAAAAGAAGTAATAAAACATAATTAACCAGCAGTCTAGGGACAACAGGCAAGTGAGCATGGATGAATAACCCTTTTGATTAACAGAAAAAGTATTCTAAGCAAACACCCCTTTTCTTAATACAATTTTGAATGAATAAATAAATAAATGAATAGGATCAGAGTATTGAACTCATTTCACCTTAGAATTTCTTAGCTATTAAATCTGCATGCCTTTTGTCCTCCTTTAATTTTATTCTTCTCCTGGTTACGAAGTTCTTGCTCAGAACCATGATAGACTTCAAACACTTCACTTAGAGCTGATTTAACTATACACATATTTAATTGGATCTAAAGCTTGGGAGGTTTCAGTTATTTTAAACTTGTCTCTGAAAAGTGGCAGCAATATTGTTGAGAAATGCCTATTTTTCATTAGTCAATACATTTTACGGGTGAATGACTGATTGTCATTCAAATTGATCATTTCACTTAGAATGTTAAACAGCTGAAAGGTATTTCTTTCACGTATCTCCAATTCAAGTCACAGAGAGGCCTGTTATGGGAACGCTATTAAGTGTGGGGAGAAAGAAATGGAAAAGACATTGTTATATGGGAGAAATTGCTAGCTTTTGTAAAAAGGGAAGTTTTAAAGTTTGGTTAAGTGTTTTTACTTCTTCTTCTACTTCATGTGAATTATCTTTGCACGATCTGGATCTCAGGCATAAAACTAAAGGAAAGACAATAATTTCCAAAGGCACTTAATGCTGTTAATTTTGAGATAGGTGTTAAAAGAAAGCCCAGAGATGATGTATAATTGAAGGGTGCAATCTAATCATAGATACTTGATCCCCATTAGAGGCATAACTCATAGCGAATCACGAAGATGACAGAATGGTGAAACATATGTTCACAATAGAAGCTCCACCTTTTTTGTATTTCTCTGTGACATCCATCCATATTTATTTAAAAGCAGAGTTTGCACCGCAAAGTTGCAAGGCACAGTTTGTCGTTTGCCTTCCATTCTATGGATGCTCATTGATCCTAGTAACTCTCGAGGGTGATTCCCAGGATTTCCTGAGCACCTACACCAGAGGTGGGTTTCAGCAGGTTCTGACCAGTTCCGGAGAACTGGTAGTGGTAATATTGAGTAGTTCGGGGAACCGGTAGTAAAAATTCTGACTGGCCCCGCCCCCATCTATTCTCTGCCTCCCAAGCCCCAGCTGATTGGGAGGAAATGGGGATTTTGCAGTAACCTTCCCCTGGATTGGGGAGGGAATGGAGATTTTACAGTATCCTTCCCCTGGAGTGGGGGTGAGAATGGAGATTTTACAGTATCCTTCCCCTGCCATGCACACAAAGCCACATCCACAGAACCGGTAGTAAAAATTTTTGAAACCCACCACTGACCTACAATCTCTTTTGTCAATAATATTGAAACTATTCACTATTGCCGTATTCTAGGATGATCCTTCAGAGACTTCCTGGTGGTTCCCCTTCAGTGGTGGGTTCCTCCCGGTTTGGCCCGGTTCAGCCGAGTTGGTAGCGGTGACGATATGATGTCACTGAACTGGTTCTCTTTGTTTGGGAGCTGGCCCCTCCCTCCCCCTCCGCCCCCCATGTTATTCTTACCTTTTATTTGGCCCCACCCCCAATCTATTGCTGCCTCCCAAGTCCCAGCTGATCGGCTAGAAGGAAAAAAACTGTTTAAACTCTTGCTGTGGGGCTTCAAAGGGTCGCCCTACAGCTGATCAGTGTTAAAAGGCAGTGTGATGGTAGACCGGTGCCTCCAAAAACAAATGAGTAGACCGGTGCCTCCAAAAACAAATGGGTAGACTGGTACAGCTCTGCAAGCAGTTAAAAGCCTGGTAGACCAGTACCTCTGCTAAATCCTAAAGAATTGTCACATGATCATCAAGCCACACCCACAAATTAAGCCACACCCACAGAACCGGTAGTAAAAAAATTTAGAACCCACCCATTTCCCTTTCTAGCGCTAGCCAGGTCTAGATTTGTTTAGCTCCTTGAGATGAACCAGAGAGGGTTAGAGATCCCATCCAGCACAAATTACAGGCAATCCTCATCTTACTACCACAATTGAGCCCCAAATTTTCTGCTGCTAAATGAGAAATTTGTTAAGTAAGTTTTGCCCCAATTTTACGCTCTTGCTTGCCACAGTTGTTAAATGAATGACTGCAGTGAAGTTAGTAACATGGTTGTTAAGTGAATTTGGCTTCCCTATTGACTTTCCTTGTCAGAAGTTCACAAAAGGTGATCCCATGACCCTCGGACACTGCAACCGTCATAAATATGAGTCAGCTACCAAGCATCTGATTTTTGATCATGTGACTATGGGGATGCTGTGATGGTCCTAAGTGTGAAAAACAATCATAAGTCTCCTTTTTCAGTGCCGTTGCAACTTTGAGCAGTCACTAAAGGAACTGTTGTAAATAAAGGACTATCTGTATTGGATTAACATTCTCCCCAAGTGATTCTTATACATATTCGATTTGTTAAATGCTTGTCATTTGCACATGTCCATTTACATACCTGATTCTTGCTTGACATCATTCAAGGGTTTTGCCCTGGAGCTTTTACTCTGCATTTTGATATGAATGACAGCAGTTTCTTTTGAGAAAAGGCTGGATAAAGTCATTGGAACAATCGTCTTGTATGGAACATTTGGCTGCCATCTTTCCCTAAACCCACTGCACACATCACGTAGAAGAAAAAGTTGACAAGCAGTGAGGAAAAAATAGTAAATCTTAAAAGATGAAGGAGGGGGTCAGAAAGGAGCACTAGATGAAGAATACCATTATGGCAGATGCCAAGGAATACAAGCCAGATTTCAAATCTAATGAGAGAATGTAGGTAGAATGGGGTCAGATTGGCAAGCATAAGGATAGCAATAGCAATAGCACTTATATACCACTCTATAGTTCTTTACAGCTCTCTCTATTACAGAGTCAGCATATTGCCCCCAACAATCTGGGTCCTCATTTTACCGACCTCAGAAGGATGAGTCAACCTTGAGCCGCTCAGGATCAAACTCCTGGAGTGAACAGTGAGTTAGCTTGCAGTACTGTATTATAACCATTGTGCCACCACGACTGCTTCCATATTAAGAATGGTGCTACAATCTGGGACTCAGATGCATGCGGTACATATTTTTTACCATTTGGTTTTTGCAAATGTATAGTATATAGGGCAGTCTTATGAGCTGTGATTCAGAATCTGTAGGTATTTCACCCCTATTTTCTTGACAAATAAGTCCACCAAAACTCATCTGATTTGAAACTCAAACCTTTCTTAAAACTACAATAATTTCATTTTTCTTTGCTGTGTTAGCTCTAGTGCTGTTTAATTTTAAGAGTCATTTCTTGTTAATTGATACCTGACCTGCTTTTCAGTTCTGGAATGTGTAAAATCTTATTTTCTAATTGCTTTAGAGTATTGGGCTGTCTGCACGTCCGGGAAAGGGGGGGGGTTCTCTTGTTGTACTGCTATTGGATTAAGAACATAATGTTTACCATTTTTGTCTTTTCTGTTACCAGACTTCTTTTTAAATAAGTTTTCTTTTGTTAGAAAAAACAAAGATTAAAAGATTAAGATTAAAAGATAGAAACAGCTGAGGAAGATAAGGCTCTACTTAAGCAAAATATTTTATTTATTTATTAAATCTCATGCAAAACATATGAGGTATTAGATTATTGTTGCTATTGTTACTTTTTTGATTGATTAAGCATGTCTGTAATCCATGTTGTTCCATCACCTTGGGCTGCCTGGCTCTTTGGGAGTTCTGGAGTCATAGTAGCGCTTTGATTAGAGTGTAGTATTGCAGGCTGATTCTGCCCACTGCCAGGAGTTCGATCCTGACTTGCTCAAGATTAACTCATCCTTTCATCGAGGGCACCATCTGCTTTTTTGATTAACCCCAAAGTTAGTCAGAGGTACATTTCTAGATTTGATCTAGAAGCAAATCCAACCACTTCCCAAAGTTTTTCAAATAATAAGCCTAGGAAGCAGAAACTCTTATACTCTTTGTGATATCCTGGGGCATCAAGAATTGATTTAAAAATCTAATCAGAAACAGGTATTGGTAGATGAGCTAGTAATATGAACCTTCCCCTTATGTTCCATCTGAATATATTTCTAAGTAAATTATACATCATAGATAAAAGTGTCCAGTGATGTTCCTCCAGAAAATCCGAACTTCGGATGCAACCTCTCTTTAAAGCTTTCATTATTTAAAACTAAGAAAGCAGATGGTACCCTGGCTTGTCTCCTTCTCGACTCTTCTGCGGCTTCCTTAAAGAAAATGGCAAAATGAGAGTTTTTCACACGTGCTCTGCTTTAGTGATATTTGAATATCATTTTGGGGGACAGTATTGTTTCCAGTTCAGCAGAGCCAATGATTGCTCTCAGATTCTGAATTTTCTGAAAACAGCATGAGATAGCACTTACGGCAAGAAAGTGCTTAACCAAACCGAAGATCAAACTACGAAAACGGGAGGAGGCATCTGTGATTTATAAGACATTATCAATGTTTTATCACGCATCACATTGCAATGGTGCATTAACCCTGTTATATTTTGCATCTCAAAATGTTCTAACAATTAGTCAGAGATTTTTCATTTATGTATTCCAGATATGACTAGACTACTGTACATCTGGAGGTTGAATTTTTCAATTAAAACTGAATTTAAGCAAACCCTCTCACCCCAGATATGTTTTAAATAAAGTAATCATGAATACATAGTAAGAATCTCATTTCTGAGCAATAAGGATTTATGTTATATTTAAAGGAATCTAATATCTTCAGATTACAATTGAGCTTAATTGTGATGCGGGTTCTTTATTTTTTACTTTAAACCCAGTCACATTTCAAGGGCTTTCAGGATAAAATTTAATTATATTTTTTAGTTTAAATTATATATTATCATTTTACTATGTCCAGAACTAAAATAAAGGTTTTAATAAGAGCTAACAATTAGCACATTTCTGGAAATATGTAAGATTTAATATAAATCCAAAAATACCTCTGGAAGAAAAGAAAAAAAATAAACATTTTTCAGCAGCCAATCATGGAAAAAAATGTAGATAAAACAGAAAAAGTTAAATAATCTTCTGTTGACAGTGAAGTCATGCTTTCATTTTGTTTTTACATTCAGCATACGTAGGACGTAGTGGATTATATGAACATGATATTTTAAAAAAAATATTAAAAACTATTTTTTTAACAAAAAAAAAAACTGTGATAAGGCATCAGCAATAACAAAAAATTAATCCACATTCATAGTGTATCATACAACCAAGTTAAGTAAATGTATATTTACATTACAAAGGTAGTGTCAAGTAGTTATTTAATTCTTTAATTGAAATAAGGTGGGTTAAATATTTTTAGGTTTGGTTTTTGGATGTGCAGTATATATGGCCTATCAATATGTCACTTAGGCTTTCTAAAAAGTGACATGCAAATATAAACATTGCTCACTTCCTATATTATTTACTAAGACAAATTGAGACATGCATAGTATATTGCTTTTTCTGACTGAAAGGCATCATCTATTGCTGGCAATAAACTCCCAGAGAACATAATAGGGATCATCTTCTATCTGGAAAAAATGATGCCTTTTTAAAATATTAAAAAGGCTTAAAGAAACTGTAATCAAGGCATTTCTCACTGCTTTATTGGGTGCTCATACATAAAGGAGTGAAGAACAGATGCTCCCCATTTCAAATATCTGTTTATCAGATGGTCATTTTAAGACTGCTCTGTTTATGTTGTAAATTCAAGATTTATAGATACCCATTGAAGGCTAAATATATTAATGAACGTTGATTTGTCTGACATAATATTGTGTTTGATGCTAGATTTCATGAACCAGTTAATTTGGGCAAAGTCCAACCAATTAATTCTTTCCCCCCTGATTTTGCTGATTGATTTAGGTTTTCACGTAAGATACATATATTTTTACAGTGCACGAAAGTTTTAAGTGTGTGGGTGCTCTGATTATGTCTTCCACATTTCTCTTTATTTTTAGACTTTGCATTGCACCCAATATTGTATCACAGCAGCTGAATTATCTACAGCTCTGAAGAAATCTTTTGCTAACCTCTATAAACATCTAGAGTGAAGAATTTTGTCTCATTGCAGAACATCTGTAGCAGTAAATTTTATTTGAAGGGACAAATTTTACAACATAGATTTAACACACTAAACTTAGGAAAGTGTCAGTCCTGTTTCAGCTTAGGCATTTACAAAAGAAAGACCCTCGACTCCATTTGTAGCAAAAGGTATAGTTTTACTAAAGCCAAGTGGTTACAGCATAAGCAAAGCCAGATGTGAATATTCTTGCGGAAACCCAGTGTTTTTCCCTTTTCCTGGGTCATCTTGTTAATGCTCAATGGTATTCAAACTAGCTGTTTTGGTAACAGTCCTAAAGTTTGGCGCCTCTTTGGTGGTTGTTTGCCTTCTATTTTCATGCCTATGTCCTTGGATCTTTCAACTGTTGTCTCTGGTGGGCACTTCTGGTTCCTGCCATCTCACCTCCTTATATTCCCCCAGTCCCCTTCCCCCTTTTTATGGCAGGATGCCATCAAAATGAAGTAAGGCTGAAACAGTGTGATGGCAGATCTTCAGCTTGGTCAAAAGCAGCCCTGAAAATGGAACTGCTCATAATAATGGATAAACTAATGTCTATGGAGATTCTCAGTCACCCAGGTCATGGTTGTCCCAAAGATGCTTACCCCACCCCCCAAGAGGCAACTTGATTTTTTGGTTTTTCTCTGAAGACATTTTGCTTCTCATCCAAGAACCTTCTTCAGCTCAGAAGAAACTTCTTGGATGAGAAGCAAAACATCTTCAAAGAAAAACCAGAAAGTCCAGTTTGCCTCTTGGGGGAAAAAAAAAGCACCTTTGGGACCTCCTAATTTTGGTTAGCAAAGAAGTAAAGTCCTTATGACAAGAATCGGCAAGAATCAGCAAGACATGGCCTGCAGAATCTCCTTTGGTGACCATCAGATTGGATTTATTTATTTATTTATTTTGGCCTAGGAAAGGGGCATACTTCAGGGGCGAAAGCCATATTAAAAATGCAAAACTACATGGGGCTTCTGAATGGCTTGCCACCTCTTCATACCTTCTTTAAATTTTTCATATACATAACTGGATACAAACCAATCAACAAGCTAAAGCTAAAAGCAAAATCGCAGAGCTCAAATTTGTGAGATCAACCTTATCCACCTGAACGTGTCTCTGGGAGCTTGATGCACAACAGAATGCAGAAAGGAAGCTGCTCCACCCTAGAAATGTCTTTAGAAACATTTTGTTATGCTCTATTTCCCTCCTCCATTCTTTTTCCCCCCATTCACCTCCCTTAGATAATGACACTAAGCTTTGCAATCATTTACAAAACTTCAGATACTCATTTTTGTAATTTCCTACTCAGCCAAATAAAGAAAGCATTTAAGTGCGACACTTGGTTTGGTTCTTAAACAGAGTTTACTAAAGAAGCATTAGAGGTATAGTTTGCTGTTCTGAGAAGGACAGGGAAGTATGTGTGGCATACGTAGCCACGCCTCTGCCCAGCAACACGGAAGTGTTGCCTATTGGCTGTGAAGTGACAGCTCGGCCGGCGGGAGAAATGAGTGCATGTGATTGGCCACCTGTTTGACAGCTGCTGTATAAATAGCAGCCTTGACAGAAATTGTTGCCTGGTTCATTCATTCCTACTGTAATGGGTGTTTGCTGTTGTTATGGCCTGAGGCCTTGCCTAATAAAGGACATTGTTATTTAACACTGTCTCGCCTCTTCTCACCTCGCTTCAAACAAAGCAGTATGAGTAAGACCTACAAGTCTTTACAGTTTCCACTGACAAAGGTGATGTTGCTAGCACTGATAACATTCCCAGTTCAGTGATGAAATGTCTGCAAGAAAACCACCAACCTCAGAGAGCACCAAGAACCCCATAATGTTGTTGCAATATCCAGAGAACAGACATAGTGGAGATATCCATGAACTAGTCCAGGACATCTTGGGGCTAATGTAATAGAATTAATTCACATAAACTCTTGAACCAGATTTTAACAAGGAAGTCTATGTTTATGCCTTTATAATGGAATTCCAGGTTTTGAATGGTTAATTGAATTTTAACATGGATTCACTAAATGTTGTGTAGAAGAAAAGCCTTATGAGTCAATCCTGGCATCAAAATTGGGCATAATACTATATTATTTTATTTACAAGAATGTCTTTGCATCCATACAGGCCCCATAGCTATTCTTAGAAGTTTTCCCAGAAT
The DNA here is from genome assembly GCF_059756535.1 of Pantherophis guttatus. Lineage (NCBI taxonomy): Eukaryota > Metazoa > Chordata > Lepidosauria > Squamata > Colubridae > Pantherophis > Pantherophis guttatus. The sequence goes on along the minus strand of NC_142063.1, from coordinate 227,809,711 downwards.
TCCACAGCTGGCAAGGGAATTCAAAAAGCTGAAGTTCACACATCTTCAAGCTGCCAAGGTTGAGAACACTGTTCTAAATGTTCAGAAGGCTCAGGGGGTTTTTCTAGAAAAAGGTCAAGAAAAGTGAAGAACTAGAAAACATCCTGAGGGCATAATTAGAATGTTAAAGACTGTTTTGCAACATGCCACATCAAGAAGCAGCCATTTTGTGAATGGGCAACACCCTTGGGCAGCCATTTTGTAACCTATGATGTACTCTCAAAAGTTCAAACATCCTTACCAACACCCCACATATACTTTGCATTAAGTGTTTGGATTTATTTTTGTCCATAGAAACATTCAAATTTTTTGTTCTGCACTTAACCCCTAATTTTTTGTTTACAGTTGCTAAAAAAGTGTACTTGAATGTTGGGTGTAATACAGCATTCAGCTGAACATATCCCCTGCAAGATTCAACCCCTGAAATATTCAGGTTTTTTAAAAAAGAGAATTTAAGATGTCAGAGCCGGCAATGATCTTTGCCTTCAAATCCACTACTTTGAACAGATTACACTAGATATACCAAGGGTTATGTGGCAGCCCTTTTCCTGTAATGTTTAGATTTATTTCTTCTTCTAAAAATACAAATATTTCACAGATATTATCCAACATAAAACACTGAATACATAATTCAGACTTGCAGCTTTTGAGATTTATAAAAGAATTTATAAAAGAAGAACTATAAAAGAATGCCAACATACTTGCAAATAATTACAGGATTGCTTTCTATCTCTGGTTTAACAGATGCAGCAATGTCTGATTTCTCACTCCTGCATACAGTATTTGCTTCCCCCAGACTCAAGTATATTGGATCCAGAATTAAAATATCAGTTCTGTTCTTCACTACCTAACAGTACATTTAAATCTGAATGGATGTCTTTTTCTTTGCAAATCGTAACTGCAGAATCTATTCAGGGCTTAATGAGTTTCATAGATTCAATTGTAATTGAATCGTCAAGCCTTTCTGAATTGGCCAGCATATTCACAAGAGCTGGAGTTACCAGAAGGAGCTCTATTAGAAGAAGAAACAGTTGGATATTTAACAAGAGTCAGAGGTCATAGGGATGGAGTACAGTTGTCCAATATTGGTGCTATTTCTTTGCCAAAGCTGTGTGCTTACTGTTGAGTATTGAATGGCAGATTTGAATGGACCAATAAGGGACAAGAGCGGGAAATTCATAGGACCATCAGTGACTGAAGCCACAGACAGCTCCTAGCTATAAAAGGAGCTGCTGCAGCTAGCATTGCCATTGCGATTTATGGAGCTAATAAAAAGTGTTAGATTCTACTGCATGTCCTGTCCTTTTCGTGCGCCCATGACTTAACACTGGCAACGAAGGTGGGATTCTAGAACAGAGAATGAAACACTAAACCTCCACAGCAATCACCAGCCACCCCGATCAATGGCCACGAGAATCGGTCAGATCATCGGCTACCACTATGCCTTCAATCAGCCCACCCAACCATTCAACCTGGCTGGAGAAGACTGGGAATCTTATAAGGAAAGATTCCATATGTACATGGAAGGGAATGACCTCTTAAGCCTGTCGGAGCAGAGGAAGAGAGCCATATTCCTCACACACTGTGGAACCGCAGTGTTCAAAATGGCAAAAGCGCTCGCAGCCCCTACAGAATTGAGAATGATGTCCTGGACAGATCTACAAAACATCCTTAAGGTGCACTACGCTCCCCAAGCCTCTTCCCTGGTAAGGAGACACAAGTTTTACCAGAGGGACCAGAGGGAAGGTGAGACAATCAGTGAATTCATCGCAACCTTGAGGGAGATAGCCGCAGCCTGCGATTTTTTAAACTTAGAAGAGGCTATGAGGGACTGGCTAGTATTGGGACTAAAAGACCTTACATTGCAAAGCAGACTGCTAGCCAAACCTCAGATAACCTTCAAGGAGGCACTGGAAGAAGCCACAGCATCAGAGGCATCTCAGAAATCCGTGGCAGCCATGAAAAACTGAACAAAGGTTCACAAGGGAAAGAGGAATCCGGGGTCCACTGTGAGGACGTACAAACAGAATCAGAAGAAGAGGAAGAGGATGAGGTCCACCACCTACAAACAGGCCGGAGAGACAAGCTGTGAGGAAAAGGAAGGCTAGAATTCCATTGCGCAGGCTGCAAAGGAAATCACCCCAAGGCAGAGTACAGGTTCCGTGATGCCGTATGCCAACGGTGTGATCAAAAAGGGCATATAGCGAGAGCCTGCAGGGCGTCTCAACCAGCAGCCCGAAGAAAAAGCCCGAACCGTCCGCCAAGCTCACCGCCACCCAACCGGTCATTCAAACCAAGCAGAAAAAAGCAACCGTTTGGAAGAAGTCACAGAAGCGAGGACTCCGGATCGGAGCGAGGCGAGACACACCAAACGTTAACAGTGGGTCATGCGAGTGCGGGAAAGTCCAACAAGATGGCGGCGACTGTACTCGTCGAGGGGAGACCCTGCAAAATGGAGGTCGACTCAGGGTCCTGCCTATCCATGGTTTCCTGGACAACGATACAACAGCTGGTTCCAGGCATCAAATCCAGCGCACTCAAGCAACAAAGATTGACTCTCGTAGACTACCAAGGGAACTGAATCCCAGTAGTTGGCACGGGAAGATTCAACGTTGCCTACAAAACCTTCAAGGCAAAGTTACCCCTCACCATCGTGGACCGGGACAGACCTAGTCTATTGGGTCTGGAGTGCTTCAAGCCATTAGGACTGGCAGTAACAGGCATCGACCACATCAACAACTGCGGCTGGGAAGAAGAACTGATGACAGAATTCACGGAAGTATTCAATGGCAAATTAGGCAAATACACGGGATCCCCAATATCCTTTAACCTAGACCCCCAAGTTGCCCCTGTCCGGATTAAACCCAGGAGGGTCCCTTTTGCTCTAAGGCCCAAAATAGATGAGCAAATAAACTCAAGGAGTATTAGACCATGCGAAGTGGGAGACACCCATCATCACCCCAGTTAAGCCAGATGGGTCGGTGCCCATCTGTGGTGACTACAAAAGTACAGTAAATAAGGCCCTACAACAGAGCACTTACCCGGTACCAGTGATGCAACATCTGCTTCACTTGTTGGGCCGCGGAAAGATATTTGCTAAAGTAGATCTGGCACAGGCATATTAGCAGCTGCCTGTAGATGATGCCATAGCCAAAGCCCAAATAATCATAATGCATAGAGGTGCCTTCAAGTGCAAGCGATTACAATTTGGAGTCAGTGTAGCCCCAGGATTGTTCCAAAGTCTGATGGAATGATTACTACAAGGGATTGAGGGAGTTGTCCCATATTTCGACGACGTACTCATCTCAGCAAGGAATTTAGACCAGCTGAAGCAACACCTAAGAGAAGTGCTATCTAGATTCCTAGAGGTGGGGCTCAAAGTGACAAAGAATAAATGCAACTTGGCAGAAAAGCAAGTAGAATTCCTGGGGTACTTAATTGATGAATCAGGAATAAGACCCACTCCTGGAAAGCTGAGGGCAATTAAAGAAGCACCCACACCAAAAAACAAAACGGAGCTGCAAGCTTTCTTAGGATTACTGAACTTTTATAATATCTTCCTACCACAGAAAGCTACAACTGCTGGACCACTCCACCGGCTACTGGATAAGACAACGGAATGGAAGTGGGGGAAGAAGGAAGGAACAGCATTCAAAGAAATAAAAAAACTACTAACATCGGACAGAGTATTAGTCCAGTACAGCAGAACGCTGCCGATCTATTTGACTTGCGATGCATCGCCTTTCGGCATCGGAGCTGTACTGAGCCATTGCATGCCAAACGGAAGAGAGGCCCCCATAACATTTTACTCCAGAATGTTGTCCAAGCCAGAGAGGAACTACAGCCAACTAGATAAAGAGGCATTGGCTCCAGTAGCCAGAATAAAAAGATTCCATGAGTATTTGTATGGCCTGAGATTCGAACTCGTCACCGACCATAAGCCATTACTGGGCATCATCGCCAGACACAAACCCACACCCCCCATTCTATCGCCAAGAATGCTTCACTGGATAGAGTTTTTAACAGCCTACACTACCAGCTGAAATACAAGCCTGGCAAAACAATTGACCATGCTGACGCCCTCAGCAAATGCCTGTTTCCAGTAATAGAAGAAGATCCAGCCCCAGTATCAACCACACTGCTCATTGAGACTATGGAAAGTGCTCAAATCTCCGCTGCAGACATCGCGAGAGCCACCGTGAAAAACAAAACCCTGGCGCGCATTTTGAATTGGGTCTGGAAGGGCTGGCCGGAAGCGAACGTGGACACAGAATTTCAACCATTCAAATCCAGACAAACCGAACTGTCGGACTCAAGGGGTACATTTTGTGGGGGGACAGAGTCATAATTCCTGAGGTGCTGAGGCAGGACATTCTAAACTTATTACATGAGGGGTACCCAGGAATAGTGAAGATGAAGGCGTTGGCAAGAAGCTATGTATGGTGGCCCAGAATGGATAAAGAGATAGAGGCCTGGGTAGCAACATGCACATCCTGCCAAGAATCATGACCGGCACCACACACTGCACCCACACACGATTGGGAGAACCCGGGAACACCCTGGGTGAGGATACACATAGACTTTGCAGGGCTATGCCAGGGCAACATGTTCCTAATCATAGTGGACACATTTTCAAAATGGTTAGAAGTATTCCTGATGCCTTCAACAACCATGGAAGCTGTTATCCGAACATTGAGAAGACTGTTTGCAATACACAGGTTGCCAGACTTGCTGGTATCGGATAATGGGCCCCAATTTACCGCTAATGCATTTGAGATGTTCCTAGCCAACTAGGGAGTCCAACACGCATTATCAGCGCGTCCACTAATGGCCTTGCCGAACGAATGGTGAGAACAACCAAAGAAATGTTGGCACGGCTGGGTCCAGGGGACATGCAAGCCAAAATAGACAAGCTGCTCACGATCGAGCACATCACTCCGAGCGCATCCACTCACCGAAGCCCAGCGGAATTGCCGATGGGAAGAAAGCTGCAATCCCCATTAGATAGATTGCACCCTCAGTACAACACCGAGAAACCCACAGACTCCATGAGCAAGATCCGTAAATTCCAAATGGGGGACAAAGTTTATGCTAAAAATTTTAGCGGCAACCCCCTCTGGATACCGGGAGAAATAACCCAAATCAGAGGATCACTGTTGTACAGATTGCAGACCGAGGACGGCCGACAGTGGAAACGCCACATCGACCAGCTCAGGGGCAGAGTGACAAGGAACAAATTCGGCCCACCAGACAGAGACGAGACCTACCACAGTCACAAGCACCAAACACCATGAGAAGAGACTCAACCCCGAATAGAGGCAGCAGACACTTACCTGAAGTCTAGGAGAAGGAACTGAATGTCAGCGACAATCTACCATGTCGTCCAGGGGAGAAGGGAGTAACACCCAAGAAAATAATTCTACTCTGGTGAATGAGTTCGAGAGAGTTCCAGAGGCGGAGCTGGCAGAGCCACGGAACTCGACCTCTCACTCCAAGAACACCGAAACGACTGAACTGCGCAGGTCAAGTCACGAATCGAAACGACCCGCCTACCTGCATGACTACGTTGCCTAGGGACTTCAGGATTGGTTATGCTAACTAGAGGGGAGGGGTGTTGAGTATTGAATGGCAGAGTTGAACGGACCAATCAGGGACAAGAGCGGGAAATTCATAGGACCGTCAGTGGCTGAAGCCGCGGACAGCTCCTAGCTATAAAAGGAGCTGCCGGGGCTAGCATTGCCATTGCAATTTACGGAGCTAATAAAAGTGTTAGATTCTACTGCATGTCCTGTCCTTTCCTTGCGCCCATGACTTAACACTTACATCTTGAATAGGTAGTTGCAAGTAATTTATAAACTTGATCCATGTGACTATCTCATGCCCAATGCATATATACATACCCAACTTGTTAGAAAAGGAAGTGAGATGAAGCAAATCTAGTTTATATTAATACCATTCCTGATGCATGTCCATATCTATCTATCTATCATTTCAAGGTATCCTTGCTTCCATCATATAGCAACAGCACTTAGACTTACACATCGCTTCATAGTGCTTTACAGCACTCTCTAAGCTGTTAGAGTCAGCATATTGCCCCCAACAATCTGGGTCCTCATTTTACCGACCTTGGAAGGATGGAAGCCTGAGTCAACTTTGAGCCAATCAGCATCAAACTCCTGGCAGTAGAATGCAGAGTTAACCTGCAATATGCATTCAAACCACTGTGCCACCATGGCTGTCATATTCATATTCCACTTCATACATTGATTTTATTAAACTTCTCATCTCTTTCTTTCTAAACATCTCCTTAGCTTCTTCATTCTAATTTCTTTCACTTTTCCCTTTCCTTGCATGTACATTTTATTTTTAAGGATTACTCCCAATACTGTCAATTAATGATCTGTCCATCTCATAATGATCTGAACATCTCATATTCTTCTCTGTATCTCATTCTGTCACTAAAAATACAACAAAAAACTGTTCCATGCATCCATCCATTCATATCATTCATAGAATATATTGTTTTTCACTCACTCACTCACTCTGCACTAAATTTTCCTCAAAATTCATTTGTTTCCTCTATTAACACCTAACTGTCATCATCCTATGGATTTTTAGTATAGTTATTTAGTTTTAAATACATCCACAAAAACCATAGGCGACTCCAGCTCATTCTTTCTAAAATAAATGTTAGCATATAGCAATAGCACTTAGACTTATATACTGCTTCACAGTGCTTTACAGCCCTATCTAACTGGTTTACAGAGTCAGCATATTTCCCCAACAAACTGAGTCCTCATTTTACCAACCTCAGAAGGATGGAAGGCTGAGTCAACCTTGAGCCTGGTAAGATTTGAACTGCCAAATTGCAGGCAGCCAGCAGGCAGCAGAAGTAGCCTGCAGTATTGCATTCTAACCACTGCACCACCATTATTATGCATTCATAATTAAACTTTCATTCAAAAATAAACTTTCATTTTTTTGCATGTGCTCATCCACTTCAGAAGACCAATCCACTACATTCAGATCTGTTACTTCATTGTTCATTTACCTGCATGCTTTTATTTTGAATATGTTATCCCTTAAATCATGATATTTACCCATTTGCTTGTACTTTTCAAGTCACAATCTTCCATATGTTATGGAAATTCCTATATGTGCCCATAAATACTGACTACTGCTCTATCTATCTTCCTCAAAAGAAGGAAGGATGGAGTCCAGAGATTGTTCCGTGTCTTTTAAATGGTGGTTGAGGCACCAATTAGTCATTATCATGATTATCTATACAAAACTCTGACATCTCAGTTTTTTAACTAGCATTGGCCTTCATATAGCAATAGCACTTAGAGTTATATACCACTTCACAGTGCTTTACAGCCCTCTCTAAGCGGTATACAGAATCAACATATTGCCCCCAACAATCTAGGTCCTCATTTTACTGACCTCGGAAGGATGGAAGATTGAGTCAACCTTGAGCCATCAAATTCTTCCCAAAAATCTCAGATGTCTTAATGAATCAATGTGGAATATCAGTGAATTCAAGCAGTGTGGTTTGTTGTAATCGACAGATGGAAATTTTATCAATGTATACATGTTATTATTTATTATTATACTGGTGCAGCCCAAGATTTTCGGTATAGCACCCAGCATGCCGAAAAGCACTGGGACCACCATGGCTTATTTATTCATAATCATTCAATTGTAGTTTTCATTTCTTGATAGGTTGTGAAAAGTGGGAAAGTGAGTTTTTATTAGCACTCTTTGCTGTTTGGTAGGCAAGGTCACTGAAAGTCAAAACATAGCAATAATAAATAATAAAGGTGATAATGAACCATTATTAATAAGAATTGTGGCTTGTCACACACTCATCCAGATTTGGCATTTTTGCCTATCATGTCCTGGAACAGGCAGATGTTGTTTAAGATATCATCACAGGATATAAGCTGATCCAGATAAAGCTGCCTTTTGCAATTGACTTACAATTACTATTGGTTTTTTTTCTTCTTTTGTCAGAGACATTCTACTTCTATTTGTAGATCTTTGTATTTTGTAATTTCCCCCACCTCCCAATTCTTCTATTTTGCTGTGTCTGGGTATTGCAGTGTCCACTCTCCAGACTTTTTTTTTTCTTTCTTATCAACAATTGTTAAGTCTGGGGTGTTATGTGGCAGGTGCTTGTTTGAATTCTGAAGTCCCAAAATACTTTAGCTACTTTATTTTCTATTACTTTTGTCTGTTTTGTGATCCCACCAGTTCTTGCTTGCAGGTAAATAGTATTTCTTGCAGATATTCCAATGCACTCTTGTTGCTATTTGTCATGTCATTGTTTGTGGTCATTCTATGTGATCCTCTTGCAGCATATAAGAAACTGTTTCTTCGGCTATTTTGCAGAGGCAGCATTTTCTGTTTGTTGTTATTATTGTTTGTTATTATTTTATGTTTGTTGTTATATTCTGTAAATATGTTATTATTATCTGCTCTGAGTTGTGTTTCTGGTCCTTTGAGGTAGAGAAGGGGGTTAAGTGATAAATCACCTAACCTCCTTCTCTGCCCCAAAAGACTAGAAATATGGTCTCCACTCATTCCAATGATATCATAATACTCCCTTACAGGGCAGCATTTTTTAAGAAGAGGATTTTAGCCTCTGGCTTTAAAAATATTACTCACCTTTGTATTAAAATAACTCACTAGATGCTTAGACATTTTACCTAGAAAATTACTTCAAAGTATTTTGTAATGAACCCATGAATGAATCAACAACGTAATAAAATAAACTATCAAGTCCTGTGATTTTGGTAAGCTTAATAAAACTAAATTATGAGAGGGATTATATTTTTATATCTGGATGCTATCTAAGTGGGTAAAAATAGTAACTCTATATCTTTGCCATTATATATACTTGCCATTTTGTTATAAATAATGACTTATTAATGAATACAGTATATGCCATATTGACTAACATATGTCAAGTTCTATTAGACACATTCAAGGTTACTCTATTACCAGGGACCATAGGATTCTAGTCCCAATTGAGCTGAAGAATAAACTAATCAAAGTTTATTTAATTCAGGTAAACATGGTTCCTTCAAAGTAAGAACCAGAAATTTCAGTATGACTTTCACTGAAGGAAATAAATCTAGGGTTGGATTCTCAATGTTTTGTGATAACAAAAGAATTCTCAAGACCTCTTCTCAAAAGCAAAATAGGTTCCGGAAGAAGTCACTTAAGAAAATAAAGCGTGAGACACCGAGCATTATTAGGTTAGGAAGATTTACCTATACATTAAATACTTATGGGCTAACTAATATTGTTAGTTTTCTTGACTTATTAATGCAATTGAGTATACTTGTGATGAGAAGAACATGACTTTACCACTTTCTTCAGATCAAGATATGTTGACAATTACTTTTCCAGGATCACACTAAGCCCCTGGCTCAGTCTTTGCCATGCAGTTTTTCAGAAACAAACAGAATAGTTTCCTACTGATGTTTTTGCCACAGCTTCTCTGGATCTATCTGCTTTTAAGGGAGGCATTTCCCCCGCTCCTTCTAAAGATCTACAATTGTCAGTAATTGCTTGCTTGACAGTTTCAGAGTTATTTTAGAAGAAAATAGGATGAGTTCCTCTGTAAGCCAAAGAAAGAAACCGAATAACATTTTGAATTAAAGTAAGCTTTCTGCTCCGTTTTTGCAAACTAGCTTTTTCTTCTTGTGAGGGATCATTGAGTGGGAAAGTTGGGGCTTGACAAAGGAGGCAGTACCAGGTCAGCTGAAATCTGCAGATGAAACCATTGGATGTGATTTCTGGTCCTGGGCATCTACACGAGGGGTGCAGTGTTATTATTTGTGTTATTATGTCTTTGTCTAAATGAATGTTATGATATTTGCATCTGTTGGATCATGTGCGGCTAACAGAAGCTGCATGAGTCCTGTCATTTGTGTGATGGTATTGTGGTTTCTAATGGATACCTATGTGACAAATGTCAGCTCTTATATTTACCTGATTTGACTGACTTGTCCCCAATAGAACATAGAATAACAAGAGGGACCTTGGAGGTCTTCTAGTCCAACCCCCTGCTTAAGCAGGAGACCTTGTACCATTTCAGACAAATGGCTGTCCAGTCTCTTCTTAAAAACTTCCAGAGATGGAGCTTTTAATAGATGATAATGACTTCAGTGCAATACCCAGTCAACACTGATATTAAAACCTGTGCTCGTAACTATTTTATTGGACTTAAGGATATTTGGGTCCAAATAATTGATTTGGATAGTGGCAGAATAAAATGTGACAAACAAACAAATGCTAGAAGATGTTATACATTGCTAGTGGAAAGGGATCACAGCTACTTTAAAAAACAAGTCTTTTAAAAAACAATTCTATCTATGGGAACACAATATTCTATTATTATATTGTGTGATGTACTACGGGGTTGTTCAGTCAGTTGGATGCAAAAGGAAAAAGAAGAACAGATATTCTATACAGTGGGGTCTTTTGGTGCTCTCTGAGCTTCGTGATTTTGTTGCAGACGTTTCATTACCAAACTAGGGTTAGGGTTGCCAGGTGTCCACTATTTGAGCGGACAGTCTTTTTTCACATTATGTTCACTATTTTTTTTCACAAAATAGTGGACATTTTTTTTATTCAAAAGCTTTATGATGAAATGGTACATAATCTAAAGCTGTACAGTCTAAGAGAATAAGGATAGGAAAATCGTGTTAAATAAGTTAGAATGAGACAAAGATCGAATAGCCATTGAACTCGATTCTCCGAAAAAATTAATGATGAGATTAAAATAAAAATATATTATAAAATTATGTACAGTTCACATTTTTAAAATGTATTGTAGCTTGTGTCAACTGACCTAAAATGACATGTTAAAATGTTTGTAAGAAAATATATAATTTAATTGTAATTTTTTTTTATTTTTTTACTACTTAACCCCCCCCCCCCCCGATTGTCCGCTATTTTTGGAAGCAGACCTGGCAACCCTATCATCAGTACTAAAAGGGAGTGGGGTTTGGTCTTATTTTTATATTTTTACTATCACATTTTATAATTCCTTCCTGCTCTTAGTATTTTTCAGCAGAGAAGAGAGGAAGCAAAAGGGAAACATTTTGACTGCAAGTAAAAATGGTCTCTCTTTTTGTCCCAATAGGTTTCTTCAGAGAAACTAAGCAGGCATCAGATTGGCTTTGTAGCTTGGTTTCCAGTTGATATTCTCTTTAACCAAACTAATACCAAATGCACGATTTAGAATTCAGTCCTTGTCATTCAAGAGGATCCTCAGCTTTATTGTTGGTCCCTCGACTCCCTTCTCCTTTCTCCCCCCACCAAAAAAAAATGAACAAGGAAGCTAATCCAGTTTGTATTCAAATCAATGGTCATATTTATTTATTTGATTTTTATTCCGCCTTTATTACTACATAAATAATTCAAGGCAGTGAACATACTCAATACTACTGCAGCCTCTGATTTTCTCCACAGCAACAACTTTGGGTGGTAGCAGTTTGAATCAGGAAAATGGGGAGCATGGTGTAATTTTTGACTTCTGCAAAATGGCTCTTAGTAATTTTTCCCTCAGGTTTGGGGCAAAAAGGTTGCATAGGCATAGCTTTAATATGTTAGCTGGTATAGCATATTACATGGAAATACGTAATATGCTATATCAAGGTTGACTCAGCCTTCCATCCTTTCTAAGGTAGATAAATTGAGGACCCAGTTTGTGGGGGCAATAAGATGACTTTGTATAAATATACAAAAGTATGAAGGCTATTGCTTAACGCATTGTAAGCCGCCCTGAGTCTCCGGGGAAGGGTGGCATATAAATCAAATTAGTGTGTGTGTGTGTGTGTGTGTGTGTGTGTGTGTGTGTGTGTGTGTTTCCTCTAGCCAGGTTTTCCTACATAAGGAAGGTTTTTCTGCAGCCCTAGCTCAGTAGAATCACATCCACTCGATTCTGGGCTTTTTTTATTATTTATTAAATAAATTATAATTTATTATTATATATATATAATTCTGAGTGCAAAGGCATATTTGAATCCATCTCTTTATGTTAGTTCTGTAAATACAAATATTGTATTTAATTAAACACAACTAACAGAGAAAGCTTTTGTGTTTACTGCAGCACCATCCTCAGGTTCGCATTAATTTTATTAGCTTTTGAAAGCCCTTCCTTAGGATGTACAGGCAAGTTCACAACCCATATAGAAAAGGGACAGGGCGTGTGTTGTTGCAATTACACAATACTGTGTTACTCAGCCCTCTCCTGTTCCCTTCTATCCTTTCCTGTTATTAGGGATGCCAATGCTTTGCTGACTTCATAAGGTAAAGTCTAGTTCCATCTGAAATTTGGAATATGAACAAAAAACTCTTTTATATTAAAAGAAAAAAAACATTCAAACCTTTTTTTAAAGTTTCAAGCCTTTAAAAAGAGCACAGGACATTGAAAACTGAGAGGATGCATCAGTATTACATGAAAAATACTGGCAAAGTTTTATATCATTCTCATAACAACCATGACTCTATCCAAAAGTTTCTCTTCAGGAGAGCCCTTGGATTCAGCATAGAAACTATAACAGCTGGATGGGGGAAATCAACAAGGAAAGGAATCCAATGGAATTACTGCTTTTAAAACACGTTTTTGGTCAGGGAAACCATACTTGCAGTTTTACTGCAGGAAAGGAATCAGTTTAAGAATATGAGATCCTCAGAAAGTGGTTACATCAGCCAATATTGCATGATTACACATTTTTCCCTCCCTCCCTCCCTTCCTCCCTTTCCTTCCTTCTTTCCTTTTCAGACATATCCATATCACCTGCATGTTCAGTTTAAATACTTTTTTACTCATCTTCTGAGCAAACCAAAATAATTCCCATTGTAAGCATTCAGCAAGAACAGAAGCTACTAAAATGAGAAATACAGAAAGACCATAGAAGGAAGAAATGCCCAGCATGTTCCAAAGTGCTTTGGTGCTAATGTCTATCAACTGAAGTTTGCTGCTAACATCTGGCCTCGTATGGAAACAACCCTGCTCATCCTACCTGTGGCTCTTTCCTGGCCCATCAGAAGCCAATCATTTGTCTTGGCAATGAAAGCTAATTTTCATGGGCCTAATGGCAGTAGCACAGTGAGCTCCAAGATACAATTACAGAGAGCAGGCAGAGTAAATCTAGATTCAGTTTACAACAATTACAGCAGTTTATGGGATTCCTTGCTGAGCCAATCCAAATGAACTTATAATGAAAGTTTGCACGGTTTGCAAGGACTTCCAGGATCTGATTTTGGAACAGTTGCTCTGTTTACCAGTTTCTGAAGGGAAAACAGAACACCTATTTAGCACCACGAGTGTACCAAAACATGAAATAAAATGTAAGAAGGTTTTATATATACAGTATTTTTTAAAAAATTGTATTATGGACTGCAATGCATCCAATCTGCCTCAATAAGGTACATAGCCTTGCAGAAATCTATCACTTTGTCTCAATGCAGTGAAACAGCTGGTTGGGGTTAGAATGCCTCAACTGACTGCTTTGTCATCAGCTACTTTTTATGAGTGGAATAAAGTAATGCAGCTGCTTCCTTCTGCCTCTCAAAAGTGGGGGTGTTCCAGGGCTTTCCAGTAAAGCATTAAAGCAAACCATTGCTCAAATCTTTGTTGCAACCAATGATTCCTCCAAAATCTGCTTAACCTCATTAAATTTTTACAAAAAGTCTTTCTTCAAGCCTTTCTGCCAATTATTTGTATCCGAAATTTCCTGTGGAGTAATTATATTCTATAGAAGGTCACTTGGTTTGTCATTTGTGGGCATTAGAGCTAGCAAAGGCAACTGCAAACCTGCTTTAGATGATTGTCATTTGAACAGGAATATCTAAAGGTCTCTGTGTCAATCACAGCCAAACTCAGAAACCCTGCCTAAGTATCCCAATGTTCTTCATGACCTTCAAAGATGATGGCACATCTTCTTAAATTTCCATTGATGCTGATCAGCTTCCCCATCCTCATTTTTTGATTCTGTAGTATTGTGACGATTATGACATATTGAGATTGTAGCGTAAAAGCTAACCATGGTAGGTATCTCCTAGTCCACGGGTGTCAAACTCACCGGGTCACGTTGCCATCACGTGACGTTGGGCAACATTCTCCCTTCATGGACCTGGAGTGGGTGTGGCCTGTGTATGATGCATCTGGCCTGTAGGTCATCAGTTTGACACCCCTGTCCTAGTCCAAGCCCCCATTATTGTAAAGGGGATATAATTAATTGACTGGTATTCTTCCACTGAAAACCCATTGGAAGTAATGAGAGTAGTGAAAATAACCAAGAGATTAAAATAAATGCTAGCCACAAAGTACCGTAAGTATGAAGTGGATTATGAAAGCAAATGGAGTGGGTCGCAGAGATGATGATGATGATGATGATGATGATGATGATGATGATGATTATTATTATTATTATTATTATTATTATTATTATTATTATTATTATTATTATTATTATTTATATTTCTATGCCGCCCACACTCCGAGGACTCTGGGCAGCTTACAACAATTTACAGTATACTAAATAACATATTGCCCCCAACAATCTGGGTCCTCATTTTACCCACCTCGGAAGGATGGAACCTTGAGCCGGTGAGATTTGATCCACTGATCTGCTGAACTAGCAGTCAGTTGAAGTAGCTTCAGTACAGCACTCTAACCACTGTGCCACCTCGGCTCTCTGATAAAACACATGAAGACAAAATCCTTCCCATCCCCTCCAAAAATGAAAATTCATAATAAAGAATATTAAAAGTGTGAGATGATAATCTTTAGGTATTTTTTCCAGTTCATGGACAAAATAAAATAAGTGCATTTCAGTTACAATAAAAATACAGGTAATCCTCAGTTTAGAACAATTTATTTAGTGATCATTCAAAGTTACAACAGCACTGAAAAAAAGTTACTTATTACCATTTTTTCACACTTATGATCGTTGTTGCAGCCCTATGGTCACCTGATCAAAATTCAGATGCTTGGCAGCTGATTCGTATTTTTGACAATTGCAGTGTCCCGGGGTCATGTGATCCCCTTTTGTGAACTTTTGACCACCAAAGTCAATGGGGAAGCCAGATTCACTTAACAGCTGTGTAACTAACCTAACAACTGCAATGACTCATTTAACAACCGTCAAAAAAGGTCATAAAATGGGGCAAAACTCACCTAACGAATGTCTCACTTAGCAACATAAATTTTGGGCTCAATTGTGGGTCGTTGGTCGAGGACTACCTGTAATATGTTCATAAGCATTTTTACTTGAAAACAAGTCCTATTTCTAATCTACCTTCTGTAAACCCACCATGCTTAGAAATTTGTATCTGCTTCTCTGAAATCATTGACTTGTGCTTTATTTCTATTCAGAAACATTTTGTCAACATTTCAGACATATCCATTGTCAGGGTTCCAAGTAACACTCCCAACGAAAGAAGACTCCAAGGCTAGAAATTCCTCAAAGTTCCATTTTATTAGAGATGTCATATTGGCACATTTGGGAAAACCCAAATCTGAAAGCTTCCGGGTTTTCCCCACCCAAAGAAAGTCAAAGTCCCTGCCCAGCACCCAAATGTCCATCACATGGCCCAATCAATGCACTGTCCCAACTGGAGATGCCTCCCAGTCACACTAGTCCAGGTGCAGGGCAAGATGTCCTTGACTCTCAGAGAAAGGAATGTTATTATGACTATATATTTCCCCTGCTCCATACAATCCCCCCTCCCAGTTTCTCACAGCACTAAATGTGGCAGACCTGAAGATCCAATGCAAAAGATGGCTTCCAGGCCTGACATCCATATCATCTGCATTAGCCGAGGTGGTGCAGTGGCGTAGTGGTGCAGTGGTTGCAGACAGCTGATTGCAGCTGTCTGCAATTCGGTAGTTTCAGTCTCACCAGTTCAAGATTGACTCAGCCTTTAATCCATCCTTTGCAGCAGTCTTCTCAGGCCTATTTAGGAGTGCACCATTAGTATCATGAGCCATGGTGGTGCAGTTGTTAGAATGCAGTACTGCAGGCTACTTCTGCTGACTGCTGGCTGCAGTTCAGCAGTTCGAATCTCACCAGGCTCAAAGTTGACTCAGCCTTCAATCCTTCCGAGTTTGGTAAAATGAGGACCCAGATTGTTGGTGGAACCATATGCTGACTTAATAAACCATTTAGAGGGGGCTGTAAAGCACTATAGAGCTGTATATAAGTTGAAGTACTATTGCTATTTTCTTTTAAGTGTGCTATTACCATCCATTGTAAATGCACTCACATAAAAAAAAAAAAAAACCCAGAAAAAAACCCAAGAGTGAGATAGCTGAAATAATTTAGCTATAAACATGTATTTATATGTTTTGCTTTATATTACAAGTGCTAATGATATGAACCTCGGGATCTCAGAATAATGAAATAAGAACCAAACTCACAGTTGTACCAAAATGACGTTAATGTACAGTGATGTACCATGGAGAAAACGCAGTCTGAATTAGCAGTGGAAAAAAAATATAAAATCAAATATAACTGCCAAGAAACAAACTAGCTAATGTATAGCATGGCGACAGTTATAACTGTATATCTGGGATTCACAGTCAACAAGGAAGAGGGGGGGAAAAGGCAAGAGCGCATCCCCCAAATGGAAAATCAGCATTTGCTTGGAGAAGTAGGATACATTTCAAAATAAAAAGCTTCTCATGAACATTCCAACTTTTTGAAACAATGTTAGGCAACTGATAATCATTCTGTTAGATTGAGATGTTGCACACCACGATCATTCTTAATTTTAACTAATAACAACAACCTTGCTAGGTTGGCTATGGTAGAGTGATTGGCTCAAAGCCACCCACCAAGTTTCTACAGCTGAGAGTATTTCAGTCCTCCAAACATATGAAAACATTCACAATTTAGAATTCTGCCTAATTCTTCATTTTGATTTGTAGCTTGTTGGATCCCAAAAGCTGATGTTAGGTTCCCGCAATATAAAAACAAACAGCAACAATCACTGCTTTCTTAGGATCTGGAATCTAAAAACTAAAGGTTATCATATATATTTCTGTATAGTTTGCATTCTCCGAATAGTATTTTCAATAAAATCCAATTTAAGAGATGGTAGAGGCTACAGTTCCAAAGAATGTAAAACAAGAGAACCATCCCAAAGTTTTGATGTTAAGGACAATATAATAAATAATGGCTCTTCTCTAGGACAACTATATCATAGTTGTAAAAAATGATGACAATTAATAGATAAAAGAAACTCAATGTTTGATTTTCACCTAGGAGTAACCCAGATTTTTATAGTCCAGATATGCAGTTCTTCCCTTCTACAGTTCCTTCCCCAAGTCATATTGTATAAGACCCAAGTAATTATTTTGGCTATCTATGACAGGACACTATACAGCTTTGTCCTCCCTTCTATTGGAGTAAAACAAGAACAATCCTATAAATAGCTAACCATGAGAAATGGGTTAAGTTAGAAGGAAGGATTGGCCCAAAATCATTCAGCAAGAGCTATCACTGAGATACAATATAATACAATATTCTTTATTGGCCAAGTATGATTGGACACACAAGGAATTTCATGAATGAAAGCAAATATGCATGTCCCAAGATAATGTAGCAGGATCCAATCTGGATCAGTCACCGGAACCAGAGATTTAGTCTTCTGAGCTTTTGGACTTATGCTGGAGCCCATCCCACTTCTCTCTACTGGAAAGTGTGTAGGAAACAACAACCAATAGCTGGCCAGCAACATACCAATCAACCGATGGGAAGATGCCACATAAATACGACACATAGGATATCCCAAAGGTGCTTTTTTTTTTTTTATCTAAGTGGCAACTGGACTTTTTCTTTGAAGAAGTTTTGCTTCTCATCCAGAGCTGAAGAAGCTTCTTGGATGAGATGCAAAACGTCTCCAAAGAAAAACCAAAAAGTCCAGTTGCCTCTTGAAAAAAAGGCACCTTTGGGACAACCATGGAGAATCCACAACTATGGAGAATCTCCATAGACACATGGAATAGCCCGAAGCACACATTCTGGTAGAGAGAAGTTTCCTGGGGATGGGCTCCAGCAAGAGTCCAAAAGCTTGGAAGACTAAACCTCTGGTCCCCGTGATTGACCCAGATTGGATCCTACACAAGGAATTTGTCTGCAGTGCATAATCTCTCAGTGTACTGATGGAAATAGAATTTGGCTCATCCTGGTCCAACCTTATACTACATTGGTTCTTGTTATTGTTGGTTCTTGTGTTCCACAGTGTCATAAAAAGTATCTGAGAGTTAGAAAAAATGCCCTATTACTGAATCAAACCCTTGTTCCCTCCAGCTTCCTGACCATCAGCAGCTCCATCAAATCTATATTGGCACTGACATACAAATTCAGGTCTGTTTAATCTAAACTACTAAAACATAGTCCATTGCATTGTAGACATACCTCTACCTAATCAGCCCCTTATACAATAATGAATGCAACAGTTAAATATACCTCAATGCCTCTTTCATCTGACTAGATAATACTACAGATCAATTACTATAGCTAACTGCAAATTGTTAACAGTTAATGGAACGACAGAGCATTTTCCTTTGGGCAATAATTCCTGGAATTTTAAGGCCTTCACATCTTAACACTTGAACTGTTTGACATCTTCCTTTAAGCAAGATTTTAGTAACCGGGCAAATATAGGTACAGTGGCATATTGAAGTAAACATATTAAAATTAACTGATTATAAAAGAAACACATGCATTTGGCCAATTATATGCAAGGTGATAGATCTTTCCCTCAGGCAGGCTCATTCTCATTTTATTCATTTTATTTGCATTCCATTCTTTTACTTTTCCTTCATGTTGCTCAGGATAGACTTTCTGATCCTTGTAATAACCTCTAAGTTTGATTGAAAGTGAGTCACTTATTTGAAATGACTCAGATGCATGGCAAAATTGGAATTTATGAATCCTGGTATCTCTGAATCCCAGCCAGCCTTGTGCTTTTCCTGATAGGGCAAGGGAAGAAAAAAGTTGCAAATAGCTGAGGGCTATTGCAGGAGGAAAATCAATGGGCAGTGAAGATTTGCAGCAATTTCTCTGCCCTCAGAATTCCAGCAAATGACTTATTCCTGGGTATTTTCCTAGGATCATAGAACCATTCTGATCCGAGCATAGAAAAACCCCATCTTGAAATATGGAGGGGAACAATGGAAGATCCTAGGACTCTTTGTGTCTCCCCAAGACCCCCCAAAAGTGTTTCAATTTCTTCCCAAGGCAGCTGTTAGCCCCAAATCTGAGCTTTTAAATTTTTTTGCAAGAATATCACCTTGATATTTGGGGTTTTAAATATATAGTAACCAGGAAGGGAAGCAGTGGGGAGGGAGCAGGGGTGCTATTCAGCAGGTTCTGAAGAACCGGTAGCAGAAATTTTGAGTAGTTTAGAGAACCAGCAAATACCACCTCTGGCTGGCCCCAGAGTGGGGAGGGAATGGAGATTTTGCAATATCCTCCTCCCAGGAGCAGGCAGGGAATGGAGATTTTGCAGTATCCTTCCCCTGGAGTGGGGTGAGAATGGAGATTTTGCAGTATCCTTCCCCTGCCACGTCCACCAAGCCATGCCCACCAAGCCACACCACACCACGCCCACAGAACTGGTAGTAAAAAAATTTGAATTCCACCACAGGGAGAGAGGGAGGGAGAGAGGGAGGGAGAGAGAGGTATTTATTTCTAAAATATAGTAAAGGATCCTTTAAAATAGAGCCATCATTTTCTTTCTGAAAGCATGTGCTCTCCCTGAGGAAGAGACCTGTTTTCACTCATCAGAGAAACACCCCCTCCATGTTCTCCTCCTCTTCTGCATCCCAATGATGAGAGGGGACAGGCTGAGCATTACAATTTCCATCCCTCCACACTCTGCAGCACTCTTGTCCCAGGAGGGACCACGATTAATGAAATAATTTGGGGCCTCGCTGGCTGCTCTGTCAACTCTCTTTCTAAAGCCTGACCAGTAAAATGACTCATTAAACAGTGTGGAGGTTCACCTCACATTCAATTACATGTGCCTGAGGCAGTGTGTGTAAGAATCCAAGGGGGGGAGAGGAGAGGAAGGAAACGAGCCCCCAATAAATTTACACTCTGCCTTCACTTTTGCCCTCTCTGCTTCTTATAATGCCAACTAGGCTGAGAAGGCAGGGAAATGGTAGGTCAGCAGGACATCAGAATAACAGAATGACAGTTGGAAGGGACCTTGGAGGTCTTCTAGTCCAAACCCTGCACAGGCAGGAGACCCTGTATAATTTCGGACAAATGGCTGTCCAACCTCTTCTTAAAAGCCTCCAGCTGAGCACTCACAGCTTCTGAAGGCAAGCCATTCCACTGGTTAATTGTTCTCATTGTTAAGAAATTTGTCCTTAGTTCTAGGTTACATCATTCTGCTGCTGTGAGAAAATGTGAGCATCCCAGAGTCTCGATGAAAGATAGAACTAAAATAAAGGACACCAGTCCCTAAAGTGAATGGAGGAAACATCTGGGAAAGCTTACAAACAGCAGAAGTAGAAAGTTCTGTCCTGGACCCTCTATCAATAAAGTTCTCTAGATCTTCAGAGGACACAGCATGATTCGTCTTCAGATCCACTCCAAAATAGAAAATTAAAGTGACTTTTCTTCATCATATTAGGTAGGTAGGAGGATTGGAAGAAAAGTGGTAGCAGCCCAGAGGTTGTTTTTTTTTTAATGTGCCCATGTTTACAATGGGTTTATCAGCAAGTTCCTTTCTAAGTCAAGAAAGCAAATTACTGGTTCGTGTGCATGGAACTCATTAGGACTAAGGCAGTAACAGTAATAGAGTTGGAAGGGACCTCAGAGGTCATCTAGTCCAACCCCCCTGCTCACACAGGAGACCTATACAAGGGATTCAAACCACCAATCTTTCTGATCGACAAGCTCAGCGTCTTAACCACTGAGCCACTTAGGGAGCCACCATGGAACATGCATGGGGAGAAAATGTGCCAACAACATAATCTTAAACCAAATATAGATTTATGTCTGTGTGTGTGTGTGTGAGAGAGAGAGAGATAGAGTGAGAGAGAGTAAGAGAGAGAGAGAGGGAGAGAGAGAGAGGGAGAGGGAGAGGGAGAGGGAGAGAGAGAGAGGTGGGGAGAGAGAATTTTAGTTGAATCAAATTTATCAGCCATGGCTGGTTGGGTGGCAAGATATAATGGTGGCAAGACAGGTGAGAAGATATAATCTTTCCATCGCTTTTAAAGCAATCATGAACTCACTGTCTCAGAGCTATCTCATACACCCGCTTCCCCTCCTACACACCTAGCAACTGCCTTTTTGCATTGTGTGATTCACTGCCTGGAAGCTCAAGTTCTGCTAAATAAATAAATAAGCACGTAAAATAAGTGGTTGCCATAGGAATTAGAACACTGTTTAAAATGATGGCTCTTGGTGACTGCTGCTGTTGCTGCTGCTGCTGCCGTACAGAAGGAGGCATTTATATTATTGGGGTGGGGTGGGGGAATGAAGTTTGAAGAGACCAAGTTAGATGCTGGAAATCCTGCACCGTTCTCTCCAGAGGCCGGCACAAAGCTGTGAATGAATGGGTTTGGGCCCATGCTGTTTGCTAAAGCTCAGGCAGTCCCCACATGAAATGCCCGCTAAATGGCTCCCGTGCAGCAGAGGGAGCCAGTGGCGGTGAACAAGCCTCTCAGTGCCTGGCATCAGAGCATCTTTCCTCCTGAGGGAATTGTAGCCTGAATAGTTTCTTTACACCATGATGTCTCTGTGGATTTAATCAATCAGCCGGATGTCTTTCCTAGGACGGAATCTCAGGCTGCTATTGATGCTGCTGCGGTGGCTGCATCATCTGGGAGAGACTTCGAAACATTCGGGCACAACAGAAACAGCAGAAAGAAATGCTTTAGGACAATGAATAAGCTACCTTTTCCACAGTCACCTTTCAGCTGTGCTGTGAAACTTCTTGCATCAGTCCTACAAGCAACTCAACTCAGTTGACTGAGAGTCAATAAAAGCTAATTTGGGCGGACCTCAAGATCCTAAGAAAGGAGAATATTGTAGAGAATATTTGGGTTGAAACGAGGGGTCCTGGGTGTTCTCTGAGCTGGGCTGTTTTCTTGCAGATGTTTCATTACCTGAACTAGGTAAGATCATCATTGCTGGTCAGTTGGAAGTGAAGGAGTAGCACAGATGATGTTACCTAGTTTGAGTAATGAAACATCTGCAAGAAAAGAACCAAGCTCAGAGACCATCCAGGACTCCTCAGATCTCAAGCTTGTGGGGTCAACTTTTCTTTTTAATAGAATCCAATTAGACGTGGACCGGGGTGTAGTGGGGATGCTTCATGCATTGGTGAATTTTTGAATTGGAATACTGCTGCAGCCAAAGGCTTGCAACATTTGTGTGCATGACATGAAGCCAAGGTGGCACAGTGGTTAGAGTGCAGTACTGCAGCTACTTCAGCTGACTGCTAGTTCAGCAGATCAGCGGATCAAATCTCACCGGCTCAAGGTTGATTCAGCCTTCCATCCTTCCAAGGTGGGTAAAATGAGGACCCAGATTGTTGGGGGGCAATATGCTATTTAGTATACTGTCTTTGGTGTAAACTGCCCAGAGTCCTCGGAGAGTGGGCGGCATAGAAATATGAATAATAAAATAAATAAATAAAATAAATAAATAAATGAAGAGATTGTTTTGATGCCATTGCCCTTTGTACTGGATGTCTATGCAAACATGCAAAGCACAACTCATTTAATTGATTGATTGATAGGCTGCCTTTCTGCTCAAAATAAACTGGAGCAACAAAACTTTCCATTCCCACTTCTTGCCAAAAGGGAATAAAATGAAATCAAACAACATGCTAGCAATCCCTCTCTGCTTTTGACGGAATATAGGCTGTGCTTTTTTTACTGATTTTCTGAGTACTCTCTCTCTCTCTCTATAAGCAGATGCTATACATGGATGGTCATGAAGCTACTAACAGTATGTCTCAGTTGCATTTAAAAGCCTCTCGCTAGCTGTGATAGTAAAACAACATGCATCTTGGCAATTTTCAACTAGATACTAGGGAAAATTGAGAAATACATGCAGGGAAATGAAAGTTTAAGTTTAATTCTGAATAAAAGGATAAAAATGTCAGAAAGTATGAATTCATGTCATTTATTGACATGGCAAAAAAAAAAAGGAATCAGTAAGTCGGTGATAGTTGTTATGTTATGCTGCAGTACAGAATACTAATAACTGAAGACCAGAATTTAGCTTTTGGAAAAATTGTGCACTATTGTGAATAAATGTGATTCAGTAAGAGGGGAAAAAAAATCTATTAAATCATGTGACTGATGAGTGGGAATGGTAGAAGGATGTACAGATAAAGTGACTGGGCCATTTGGAATTCTAAGAGACAATAAGAATAGTGATTTCTGGTGAATATCTCCTTAGAAAATACCTTTGCTAAATATAAGTTTCTTTATTCCTAAACATGGCAATGGAATACATAGAAATGCAAAAACATTATTAATATTTTTATAATGAAATACTGATAGAATTAGTGGAATGATAAAAGTTTCTGATTATGAAGAAAACATTATTTGATATTACTAAAAGTGGATCTTGGGAGAAATGAGAAAGGGAATGGTGAAAGAAATGAGAATAAAAGTAAAACGACCGGGTAAAAAAGGAAAAAAGAAAGTATGAATTCTGAATGAAAAACAATTAGAAGGTCCCATCAAAATTAATGAAAAGAGAATATAAAGGGGATGTGGGAGCTGCTTGGAACATAGCAGAAAGAACTATATTACAGCAATTTGCAGAGTAAGCTAATGGGGGAATATGAAAAAAGAATGCTTGGTAAAATGCTGAAAGAGGCTGCAAGTGAAAAAAAATAATACAAGGCAACGATTACTGTAACAATGCAGATGAGAGAAAGATTCTGAAGTTTGTATAGAAGGTAGCTACAGTGGATATTCTCAAAGAAAGAAGGGATGGTAAAGATTAAAACAGGATAAAATAGAAAGTGCTGTTGGTGACATTCATTTTGGAAGTGGGTGAAACAGGCTAAACAAGGATTCTTCAGCAGAATGAATAATATTAAAAATAAAAGAAGTTAAATTCTTTGAATGACACTGGAGAGAAAGCATTTTAGAGACATTTGCAATGTCTCAATGAACACCTAGTTATAGAAGGACATATAAAAGACCCTACAAAAAAGATGCCAGGCTTTGAGCTACCGCACCAGCAGTGGACAATCCTAAATAGAATTCTTACCTTATATGGCATCTGCTGGGACTCACTCAGTGGTGGGATTCAAGTAATTTAACAACCGGTTCTCTGCCCTAATGATTTCTTCCAACAACCAATTTGCCAAATTGCTCAGAAAGTTAACAATCGGTTCTCCCGAAGTGCAAATTTGCTGAATCCCACCACTGGACTCACTGTATAAATGGGGCATAGTATCCTCCCCTCAGTGTGACTGCAGGTTCCCATCTCAAACTGTAGATCATATTGTGACCAGCTATAAGCTGCGGGCATATATCGGTTCAGTATCTGACCCCCTCCATATAATTGGATGTTGTGCTTCAGTGGTTAGATGGCCTAGACCGTGATGGCGAACCTATGGCATGTGTGCCCGAAGTGGCACATGGAGCCATGTCGCCTGGGACTCGCGGAATCACCCTCTTCTGGGTTTCTGGCACACATGTGCATGTGATGATCAGCTGGCCTTTTTGCATGCAGCAGTGCCAGAAACTGGAAGAGCTGGTCTTCCATTTTCCTATGTGAGCATGCGCGCCAGCCAGCTGATCGTTGTGTGTGCATGAATGCCAGAAACCCAGAAGACTAGCTTGCCGGTGCGCATGAGGGCACTGGAAACCAGAAGTTCATTTTCGGCACCAGCATGCACCCTGGGCAGCTCCTCTTCTGGGTTATGGCTCAGACGCACGCATGCACGTACTCCCTTTTCGGCACTTGGTGCCGAAAAGGTTCACCATCACTGGCCTAGACATTGGTATTTGAAAATGGATCTTTTAAACATTTATATTGGTTATGTTTTATTAATCTAGATGAAATATTAATATAGATATATTTCTAGTCTATGTATGATATGCCATACACCAAGTAAGTCAATAAGTAAGTAAGTAAGTAAGTAAGTAAGTAAGTAAGTAAGTAAGTAAGTAAGTAAGTAAATAATAAACGAATGAATAAATGAATAAATAGAGACATATACAGCATGTGTATGGTAATAAAATGTTTAAGAGTGAACCGAAAGAAATGATGTAAAAGTTAGTGCCCCAGACAAAAAGAAGTGGAAAAGTACAAGATGTTGAAAAAGAGAAAGCTACTGATGTAGATGGTCTAACTGGAGAAATGTGAAAATATAGATGTGTTCTGCTTATGACCAGCAGCTGCTGAATGTGTGCCTGAGCTTACTGTTCACTACACCAAGAAAAGGACGCAAGAATGAATATTGTAACTGCTAATAAGGATTGACTTTTTAAGTGTGCCTGAAAAGGTATTTGGCAGGATTGAAAGGGTATAAGAGGTAATAATAAGCCAAATTGGAAAGTGCAGTGCAGTTATACGCAAACAAAATGTGCCCAGACCAAATAATCGCTCTTTGGTAAAGCACTGAGAAATAAGTCAATGTGAGAAGAGAAATGTGCTGTAGGATTGTCCCTGTGACTATGTAGGACAGATGAGGAGGAAACTAACCACCAGATTGCAAGGACACAAGTGAGCGGTCAGACAAGGAGATCCAAACTCATTGGTAGCCTCACATTGCAATAAACAAGGCCATAGATTCAATTTTGCAGCTACTAAGGTTTTTGGACAAGCAGGCACAAAAACAGCCAGGGAAGTGATTGAAGCCTAGGAAACAGGAGCTGCTCATCAATCAACAGGAGTGCTGATTTAACCTCAGCTTATCAAGTACTTAGGAGGCGAGGGCTTGGCACCACAAGGAAACAACAGCCAATGATTTAATAGCCAGCCATCAACACCCCAATCTACTTCTAAAAAGCTACACAATAGGCATCACAGCCCAAAGCACATAGAGAAGTTTCTTCAGGATGGGCTCCAGCACGAGTCCAAAAGCTTGGCAGGCAAAACCTCTAGTCTCAGTAACTGACCCAGATTGGATCCTGCAATGTGTTGTACATTTGTTGATTTACAGAAAGCATACTGTAAAGCGATTAGGCTAGTATTATGGAATGCTTTGCAGAACTGTAGTGTCGAACCTGTTTGCTGATTGTGATAACTATAGGACGAAAGTAACAGTTATATGACAGACTAAATGGAATGCTTAGCACATGGTTCAAAACTGAGCAGGGAGTAACACAAGGCCACAAGTCTTGACAAATGTTTGTGTTGGACTGTTGAGTGGGGACATAAACGTGCACACGTTTTGGTGTGCAGATGATGCCATGTCATTTTTTGGCTGAGAACCTGAAATTACTCACTGGTAAATGACGGAAGGTTGGTCACCACCGAAATGAGATGTTTGAAGAAAGCTGCCAAAGTGATCAGAAGGGATAAAGTCAAAAATAAGATCATAAGATAAAGAATTGGCATAGAACCAATCTTAAACTACATATAAAGACAGCAACTTAAGCGGTTTGCTCACCTGCAGAGAATGTTTGTGGATTCTACACCATACAAGGTATATACAAAAAGAGGAGACAGCCAAAGAACACAAGGCAGATCCAGAAGAAGATGGAGAGACAACATAAAAGACACAATACAACAACATCAATTAACAATGGTTGAGGCTGCCAGAAGTGCAAGGATCAGAATCTTGTATATCTCTCTTTACTATTACCTGAAATAGTAAAAGAGGAAGAAGAAGAAATTATGGAATAGCAATACACTTAGACTTATATACCGCTTCACAGTGCTTTTACAGCCTTCTCTAAGCGGTTTACAGAGTCAGCATATTGCCTCCAACAACCTGGGTCCTCATTTTACCCACCTCGGAAGGATGGAAGGCTGAGTCAACTTTGAGCCTGGTGAGATTCGATCTGCCAAATTGAAGGCAGCCAGCAATCAGCAGAAATATCATGCACTACTGTATTCTAAGCACTGCACCACTGCGGAAGGAAGAATATGGAATTAAGAATGATTGTATCAAAGATCAAGCTAATTGAATTGGAAAATGGAGTCAATCATAGCAAGTTTTATATAAATAAATGGTGATAAACGAGAGAAAAAAGTAAATGGATTTAAAGTTTATTAAAAGTAAAAAAAAAAGAATGTTTACTGAAGAAGCGTAAATGTTAAGAACTACAAAGAGAGTAGGGAGCATGTGGGCCACTGTGAAGAATGAAAACATGGAAAACATGGAAATGGAAAACAGCGTGCCTCTACCAACTTTTTATATTAAAGGTGAGAGTTGGGTACATTAGGGTAAACATAAAAGTTGAGTGCAGTGAGAATGTAATTCTTACTATGTATGGTAAGTGACAAAGAGAATGAATGGATGCTGAAGGAATAGTGAATACAAATGTCAGCCATCAGTATGAAAGAAGCATGGTGAGATCATTTGGTCTATAGAAAGAATGAATTGAATAGATGTTGTTATTTCCTCTTTTTTCTCACTTTTAATTTATTGGGCTTACAGTTTCTCATTCTTTTTCTCTCTTCTGCAAATCATTGTTTCTCTTAAAAGGGAACAGCATGCTGGCTATTTATGTAAGCGTGCTTATGGTACTGCATGGTTGCATATTGTTGCGGTGTGTAGAATGGAGGCCAGGCGAAGGTAATTCTAAACAAGGTCTCCTGAACATCATTGTGAGCACATTCAGTTGCTGGGTTGTGGGCGCAGAGGGGGTGTGGAACGGAAGAAGAAGAAAAAAAAATTCACTAACCTCCCACTCAACGTAAAAGTGGAAGAAAAGAAAGCATTCGCACCTCTTTTTTAAACTGGGGTGGAAAAAAAAGCATCCTGACATTTTGCACATGCCTTTATTTTTTGAAAAAGAATAGAGAACGCAATTCTGTCTTAATTCTGAAGCAATGCAAAGACTCTGAAGAAATGCAATAACCTGGATGACCACCAAATTGTAGTGAGGGATACGGAAAACTCTAGATGGCTCAGGGGCTAAGACACAGAGCTTGTCAATCAGAAAGGTCGGCAGTTCGGCGGTTTGAATCCCTAGTACAGGTCTCCTGCATGAGCAGGGGGTTGGACTAAATGACCTACAGGGTCCCTTCCAACTCTATTACTGTTATTAAAACTTGCCTCTTTTCTTCGATTCCCATTTTTGTAGGCCAGGTCTGGTTTCCATAGAATAGAACACCCTGGAGATTTTTCTCCACAAACAATGGCCATTTTAATCACAGAGACAGACTTAGTAGAGTTCTAATGGCTGAACTGAAGTAAGTAGCCTTTAGAGCTCTGGAAAAAGCATTGGAGGCTCCTTTGTCAATAATCCACAAGTAAGAAGGCTTACTCAGTTTACAGCAATTCATTTTCGCCATCTTTAGAAACAAAATCACTTCAACAACACCTTCCCAAACCAAAGCTCATATTTCGTAATCCGTCGCCATGGTACATGCACTGAACCCGAATTTAATAAACAGATTTCTCCTCTCCCCAAATTGACGTGGTTACCAGGAGTGAAATGCTGGTTTGGACTGGATCGCCCGATCTGGTAGCGATGGTGGTAGGTGTTTCGGAGAACCAGTAGCAGAAATCCCTGCCCCCCCCTCCCATGCCCAGCTGAGACACGCGATCATCAGAGGCTTTTTTTTTTAACTTTTAAAAGCATTTTTTCTACAAATGCTTTTAAAAGTAAAAAAAAAGCCTCTGATGATCATGCGGCTCAGCTGGGATCATCAGAGCCTTTTAAAAGCATTTTTTTCTACAACCTCTTCGGCCAAAGTAAAAGTAAAAAAAAAAAAAGGTTAGCCACGCCCACCCACCAAGCCACGCCCACCACATTACCACCCACCAAGCCACATCCATAGAACCGGTAGCAACAAATTTTACATTTCACCACTGGTGGTTACTATTGGTTCCCATCTTTACTTGAAGATACACAGACTGTCACTTCCTCTGTGTGCCTCTGGTTCAGTCTGTGGGATCAGCTGCAAGATCTTTTTGCCATGAATTCCTTCCTATTGAACAGTCGATAGAAAATCCCATTTATAGAAAGCACACTGGCCTTCACAATGCATCCACTAGGCTGTCTCAACAGCAACTGGCAAAGAGATAGAGGTGGCATTGTCTAGACCAGGGGTTGCCAACCCCTGGGCTGTGGCCCACTACCGGACCATGGCCTATTCGGAATGGGGCCGCACGAGCAGCAGTCTGGCACACATCATGAGCATGCAGCTTGAATTGCGTGAGTGGCAGGTGGCGCACATGCATACCTGTGTGTAGCTCAACTTGTGCAAGTCAAGTTGTGTGCACTGCATGTGTGTGAACGCTAGCCTTCCACTCACGTGGTTGGTGATCTGGTTCCCCTCTCCTGGCCTGGTTTGGTGGCCTTGTTCCCCTCTCCTCCTCCCCCAGCCAGGCTGCCAAGCCACAAAGGTTGGGAACCGCTGGTCTAGATGTATCATCTACAAATGGTAAGTGGAAGGTCTTTGCACCACTTCACACAGGTCCTGACCATATTTCAAATACAGGTAGTTCTCAACTTACAACAGTTCGTTTAGTGACCGCTCAAAGTTACGACGGCACTGAAAAAAATGACTTATGACCATTTTTTACACTTATGACCGTTGCAGCATTCCCATGGTCATGTGATCAAAATTCATAGGTTTGGCAACTGACTCATATTTATAACAGTTGCAATATCCCGGGGTCATGTGATCACCTTCTGATAAGCAAAGTCAATGGGGAAGCCAGATTCACTTACCAACTTAACAATGTGATTCACTCAATAAATATGGCAAGAAAGGTCATAAAATGGGGCAAAATTCACTTTACAAATATCTCACTTAGGGACATAAATTTTGGCCTCAATTGTAGTTGTAAGTTGAGGAATACCTGCATTGTGAAGTTTTTTTTTTTTTTTTAATAGTCCATTCATGCAAAATAGGGTAGGATAGATAGATGGATGAATACATGCAAAAGCATTCATGTTTGTATTTGACATGGATTGTAAATAGGGAGGTTTGCTCATTACTGCGTGGCAATTATGTTAATAGATGTTTAACTGCCAATAAAAGGGTGTTCCTGATGTAGATAGATACATCCGCAGACCGATAATGTACTGAAATGAGTGAACTAAAGGAAACAGCACATACAAAATCAATGCTACTTTGGTGATAAAGCTGAGTAGACCTTTGAAAACCCTCCTAACTGCTCAACAGATGCTGCTAAGTGTTAAGAAAGAGCTAGTAAACATTACAGCAGCAGGAACTGCAGTCTGTTGTTCGGTAGCACAAAACAAATTCAACTCCTTGGAACTTAAATGACTTTAATATTCTGACTTTCTCCTTGTTTTAGGTGAAATTAATGTGTCATGGAGCCATAAAAACCACCATTTAGACTTAGATTGTTGTACAGTTTTCACAAAGCAGGACAAATCACCTCTATTCAATGCTGTACAAATTTTTGAATACCTACAAGGAGTATTTCCCTAAAATTCCTATAGCAACAGACAGGGACACGATCATTTTTGTTATACCATACACCAGGGCAACGGAGCATTTTATGGCAAGGCCCACAGACACGAGGGGAAACTCTGTCCTGATTACCCACAATGAAACACCTGGAAGCTGCACTTATTTTTCACTAGAGCTGTATTTAATACTCACTCTTTTAAGGAACAAAATTGAGAGCTTCTTCTGGAGTTGGGAATTATTATAGTCTACCCATAATCCTTTAATACATTTTGGGGGATGGAGGTTAATTGGTTAATTGCTCGTATCTTAGTAATAGGTTGATTGTAATACAAATGCCTAAAGTGTATAAGTAAGTAAGTAAGTAAACAATTAATTAATTAATTAATTAATTAATTAATTAATTAATTAATTTTGGGTATGGGATGGAAGGTGTTATGTCTTTAAGATGACTTTATGTAAAGTGATAGGATATATATATATATATATATATGTGTGTGTGTGTGTGTGTGTGTGTGTGTGTGTGTGTGTGTGTGTGTGTGTAGGTCTTTGGTTATTCGGGTTTTCTCCCGCATAAAATTGGAAGTGTCTTGGCAACGTTTCGACGAAGTCTCATTCGTCATCTTCAGGCTGGTGTTTTCAGCTTCGTGCTTCTAGGAGCAATGTGTGATCGCAGCTGTTTCTTCCTTTTAACCGCCAGTGGGGGTGTAAACTGATTGGGTGGGAGCTTGGCTGTGCTCTGATTAGATGGGGGTGTGTTCTGTTTAGGTGGGGGCTTGGTTGTGCTCTGGTTAGTCTGAGTTGCAGGGGGATTGAGTTGGTGACCTGTGTTGCTGTTGTTTGGCTTTGCATTCGTGGTCATGCCACATCTTCATGGTGGGTGTCAGTTTGCTTCATGTATGGATTGGAGGGGTTTAAAGTGGCTAATGATGCAGCTGTGGTCTGGCTTCTGGTTTGTGGTTGTGCCTCATCGGTGTGGGTTTGCTTTTTGCGTGGATGTATGGTGGTGACATCCTGTGTGGTTTTCGTGAGTGTGGGTCTGGTGTCATTCTTTGTGTTAGGGACTTGTTTGTCAATGAGGGCAGGTTTCCAAATGGCTGGTAGGCGGGAGTATCATCTCGTTTGTTCATGCTGTGTGGGTGTTTTTCTATCTTGATGGCTTCTCTGATTATTCTGTTGTTAAAGTGTTCAGTTTTGGCAATAGTTCTGGTCATTTTAAAGTCAATATCATGTCCTGTGGCTTTAAGGTGTTGGACCAGGGAAGAAGTTGGTTCCTCTTTTCTGACTGAGTTCTTGTGTTCTTCAATGCGTGCACTTATTCTTCTGTTGGTTTGTCCAATGTATGTGGTGGGGCAGGCGGTGCATGTATATGAAATCCCATGTTGCCAGGGCATCTCCAATTTTACGCGGGAGAAAACCCAAATAACCAAAGACCTACATACAAACACCCGCAAAAACCTCAGAAAACACAGACACACACACACACACACACACACACACACACACATATATATATGGTAAAAGAGGATGACCAATGTCATATATCAGCTGAACATAGAACAAGCAATTCTCTGAACAAAGAATTAATAGTTCTTAATTGTTCTTAAGCTTGAAACATATTTTTCTGTTTTAAAAGTATGCCTATGCAACATTAATTTCTTATTTTAAATATCTATTTTATCCCAAAGATGGCAATTGTCATAGTAGCCTACCCAGGCAACCCATCTTGCCATTTTACATTGCCAACAAATTAATAATAGAGTTCTTGATAAGAAAGACAAAAAAAAAATCTGGTGACAGCAGAATGGAAGAAAATGAACTGGGGAAAATAATCATAAAAACTAAAGACCTGCAAATAGAAGTAGAACAACTGTGGCAAAAGAAAACAAAGATGGTATCAATAGTATTAGGTACCTGGGGTGAAGTTCCAAGAATTCTGTAGCACCATTTGGACACCATTGGTATTGAGAAAATAACCATCAGTCAATTGCAAAAAGGCAGCTTTATTTGGAATAACTTACATCCTACAACAATACCTTTAATATTATTAAAGAACAACACCATCTGAGCTCCTTGGGAAGAACTCAATAGGTGGACAAAAATGCCAAATTCAATCTAAAAGTCTGGCTGTGTAATCAACCATTATAATAAAAGTAAACTTGAAATGAAAAGTTGGAAGCCTTACAACAATGAGAGACTAGATATTAGATTTCTATCCTTAGTTACTAGTAAAAGGAGGCTCCTTGAGAAGGAAAATCCATCCTTCTGAAGTTGACATATAGGAGATGGGAGGTCTGGCTTAATAAAATCATATGGTTAGTACCTCTGGAAGGTAAGTGGCTGTGTAGGAATGATAATATAAGGGGTGGTTGAGTACTTTTGTTTTATGAGTAGTTGGTTGGGAATTTTGAAGATGTGAATGTGTACTATGGGTGATGATTTTGTTACATACATGTGCTTGGGAGAATTTGATTATGAAGATTGCATTCTTGGTGGATAAAGGCAGAATTATCCTGGTGGTGTTGGTCAAGGAGAGTGGGAATCATGCTGGGTGATGTGTTCCAGGGGATAAGAAATCAACAAGATGATGTTGGTCTTCCCCTTCATGTTCAGAGACCTTTATCTTGGTTCTGGAACTTGGATTGCTGGTAATTTTTACTTTAATTTGCTATTAGTAAACTCAAAATCCATTCATAATAATAATAATACCACTTTCAGTCAAAATTTAACTGGAGATGAGTGGGTGGACCTAGCTTGCCAGCTTGGGCAAGATGTCTGTCAAGCTCCAAGAACCTGGAGATGCACATGGAATTACTACTGAGCAGTTTCCCTTATTGTTCCATAGCTATGGACAGAAATCTTGCACTATTTCCATCACTATAAATACACTGTGAGAATTTCTAGGGAGAAGCCTTCTTTACTCTCATTCTCCTGTCTATGTTTCACTGCCTTATTGCTCTGTGGAATTCACTTCCTGGAAATCCAGACTACATTCCACTACTGGAATGTAATGTGTCCATAAAGTATGTTGCAGCTTGAACGACGGTGGGAAGTTAGGTGTTGATCTTATGTCACAATTTCTTTGCTATCAAGGTTCATGCTGTTGACGTGGTGGGGTGTAATTCAAATCAGCTAGACTGTAATGACAAGCAGAGTGGATCTTTCTCCTGGCTGCTTGATCTGATCTCTGGACTCATATTGGAGACCCTCAACAAATAGAATTGGATAACTTCAGTCCCTATGCCCAGTGAACCATATCAGAAAAATGCAAAGGGTCTATGACTTCCACAGTGACCAGGAGGTTTGTCCCAGTAAATCTATGGCTGATTTTCTAGATTGCAAATTAGGTTGGAGGAGGGCAGTGGTGAGTTTCAAATTTTTTTACTACCAGTTCTGTGGATGTGGCTTGGTGGGCATGGCAGGGGAAGGATACTATAAAATCTCCATTCCCACCCACTCCAGGGGAAGGTTACTGCAAAATCCTCATTTCCTCCTGATCAGCTGGGACTCGGGAGGCAGAGAATAGATGGGGGTGGGGCCAGTCAGAATTTCTACTACCAGTTCTCCAAACTACTCAAAATTTCTGCTATCGGTTCTCCAGAACTGGTCAGAACCTGCTGAAACCCACCTCTGGAGGAGGGTTAAAATAGTGAAGTTGGTGATTATGACTGTGTAGTTGAATACCTATTACTTTTTTTATGTATGTTGTATACAGGAGACAATAAAAGAGATGGAATGTTGATCAGGTGGTCATTTCTGCCATTTTATTTTATTTTATTTTTCTATCTGTAGACACCTCTGCTCTGGAGAAAATCTTATTCTCTGTAAACTTTACTGGTGGATATCACTATAAACCAACTTTCTAAATATGGAGCTGCTTCTGAAAAGGCATGCTTTGGGATTAGCAATAGGAAGAGAACCAGCAAGAATCCCAGGATGTGGCAGTATATAAACTTAACAAATAAATATGATGCCAATAATCAGGGCTTATTTTTTTTGGAAACATTGTATAGCATATGCAAAGCTGGACAAATATTATTGATGAATTATATGTATGCCTAATGTAATAATGTCACTGATTTATTACAATCCAAAATTAACCTATTGCTGAAATGACTTTAAAAATTTAGCTGTTCTTAAGTGAATAAATAAGGCTGGACTAAAACTATTGACCTGGCTTGAAAATATTTATTGATTTAAAACTTACATATACTGACCTTTATTATTAGACATTCTAGGATGGTATATTAGCCTACCTAAGCAACCTATCTAGCCATTATACTTTGTCAACAAATTAATAAAGAGATGATTTATCCCATAATGTAAAAACCAATCAATAGCATCCCCAAGGAAACGTGTCATAGCTGGAATGGTTTAGCTATTTATTTATTTATTGTATTTATAATTTACTCAATAATCAAAGTTCCCTGTGTAGATTACATTAAAGAAAAAAAAAAGTGATGAGCTTGCTACAGATCAGATTTGGGCAAGCTAAAAAGGCACTTTCCCAGATATGCAGTTAGTATTGCAAATTGATTGCTTCAATATCGGTCTGGATGGGTGCTTCACTTCAATAAAGCTTCAGACAAAATTCTTGGTCAAGACTGTTTTGTGCAATGAATTATCCCATTTTGAATAACACTGAAACAAAATGGCCAACATTGGCCTTCTTTGGCTTCCCTCTTGACATTTTCCCAAAAATCTCCTACCACATGGGTAAGAAGGAGTCTCAGTACAGGACACTCCCAGCCTGGATGGTGGGAGAAGCAGAAAAAGGATTTAAAACAATTAATCCCTTTTAATAATTTAAACAATACAGCCAAAAGACGAACAGAGGTAGATGCAAGCATTTTGTATTGACTCGTCAGTACCTACATTACAATAACATGGTTAAAATCAGCCTCAAATATAAGATCTAGCAAGAGCATTAATTAAGCTTGTAATGTATGCAGGAAAGCAACCAATAGCAAGCCTTACGCCCATGGAAGGCGTAGATTGACATAAACCCATTTCTACATGCACACGGGAGGCTTCAAGTGGTTAATGGCAACCATCTCAGCAAACCATCTCAGCAAACCGCAGGAAACAAGAGTTACTGTGGCACAGTAAAACTTTAAATGCAGAGTTTGGATCCACCTGGTGGCCCATAGATAGTAAGTTTCTCACAATGGCCAAAGAAGGCATTTTATGGCCATGATTTGCTGCTGTTGTTGGATTATTCAGTGATTTGCCTTGACTTCAACTGCCCAGGAGTCTTCATGAAGTCCATGGAGTCTTCTCAGCAATCAGAAAGAAGTCATACATGATATCTTCACCCAATTCCATTGCCCAGTCTTGGAGCCCCCTTAGCCTTGGTACTGGACCTTGGTGTGTATCAGACATTTTATGGTGTTGCCTACTTTGGTAATGAAACGTCTGCAGGATAACAATCAACCTCAGAGAGTGCTAAGGATCTCACAGTTCAACTCTGAGCTACAAAAATTCTCTTCTACTGGTGCTCTGTCCATGGAGATCCTGTTGCTCAATCCTGTTCCTGTTGCATCAATCCCCTGCTTTAGCATTTGCTAAGAAGATTTCAGACTACTTTGATATACTGTCAGGTAACAAGATAGCATTCTTTATATACTACTCCATTAAGGTGTATCGCCTCATAGGATCCAAGAAGCATGCTTTCTTTGCCAACCTACTTTCTGGAGCATGACACCTCCTCTATCTGGTCCTCATATTGACTGTGTTCAGAGATACAGATTCAATCAGTAAAAAATCCATGGAAGATTATTTTAATATATGTTTACTGTGGCAAGATTACTATATGGAATATACGCAATATACTAGATGGAAAATTGGATAGTATCCACTATGGAGGAATGGTGGTTTAGTTGACAGATTTTGCTGAAATAGATAAATTGACTTCTTTGATTAGAGAAAAGGCCCTGTCTACCTTTATTGATGGCTGGAAGCCTCTTATCTAGTTTTTGTGTAAAAATGAAAAAAAGAAATGAACTTGTGAGATATAGTTTTGATGATTAGATTAGACAGATTATAGAAAGAAGAATAATATGATCTAACTTTAGAGAGAGAGGCTCAAATATATTTGTACACATAACTGTCGTGAATAATATCAGAAGGCACTTTATATCTTTTTTCTTTCTTTTCTATTTTTCCATTTTTTTCTTGTGCTTTTTTCTTTTTCTTTGATTTCCACCATACTTTATATTACTCTGCATTTTTGGTTTAAAAGTTTTATTAAAAATTATATAAAAAAAACATATTATATTCAAGAAAAGTTCTGAAACCTGGACTCTTTCCCAACTTTTCAGTTATAATAGAAGGAGGGGGCAGGGAGGGGATACTGCCTGTGGGTCTATCTTTTAATAGTTGTTTTTCTTTCAGTGTTTGGGTGTTTTTTTTAAAAAAAATCTTCTATTATGGTTTATAGGGAGTGCAATGACTCAGCGGTTAAAGACGCTGAGCTTGTCAGCTGGAAAGATTTGAGACCCGAGCACCACATGATCGGGTAAGCTCCCATTACTTGCCTCAGCTCCTGCCCGCCAATGGTTTGAAAGCATGCAAATGAGAGTAGATAAATAAGTACCATTTCAATGGGAAGGTAACAGTGTTTCATGCACCTCAGCATATAGTCATGATGGCCACATGATCACAGAAATTTCATTGGATAACATTGGCTCCCTCTGCTAAGAAACAGAGATGAGCACTGCCTCCTAGATAGAACTTATCTGGACATGGGAAACCTTTACCTTTTTATTCTATTAATGTTTTACATTATGCTACCAGACTTGCTGTAGAATTGGGTATCCATTTCTAAAACCAACAAGTAGGTAAATGTGAATCAATCTGATCAAGTAGAGATAACGTCTGGCATCCCCTAGTTAAGGAGTCAAAAATCAAAGATGGTGCAGATGTCAGAGAAAATGTGTCTCAAAATCAATGGCTAAAAGACCCCACAAGGAGTCATACTGGAATTTACCAACTAAAG
Organism: Pantherophis guttatus; assembly: GCF_059756535.1. Lineage (NCBI taxonomy): Eukaryota > Metazoa > Chordata > Lepidosauria > Squamata > Colubridae > Pantherophis > Pantherophis guttatus. The sequence goes on along the minus strand of NC_142063.1, from coordinate 227,772,097 downwards.
ATAGCAGCTGGGAAATGTCTTTTTCACCATTATGATCAAGTATTCCCAGTGTCTCTGATTGCTATCATGTTAAAAAGCCTTTGGCTCAGTCTTATAACAAGCAAGGATATCCCATCAGAAAGGTTCCTGATCATTTAACAACAGGGGGTCTGCTCAAATGCTAAAAGAATCCTCAAGCAATTTGTGCAACATTTATCCACAGGATTACAAAAAGAGCTTAATCTTTAATACTTGTCTTTAATACTTAATCTTAATGTCTTACTTATTGGAGTTCTGAAACCATCTTCCCACCCTTTCACGGATAAGAGTTAGAATGGCAAACAGAGACGTTTGAACTAGCAACCATTTGTCTTTTATCTTTCTTTGTTCCAGAGTTTTCTTCAGATTTCTCCTCTTCCTTTGAATTTTCTTGGTTATATTTGGTAGAAAAGTAGAACATTTCAGAAAAGAAAGATAACCCTTTCCCCTTTTGTGGAAAATCAATATCTCAGATGGTGTTTTAGCTTACGTGGACTTTGTCAGATGTTTAACCTACCCCAGAAAGCCCTTCTGGTGTTCATCAATTATCGTTTTTACTTCGAGCGAGTAAGAAATAAATATTCTTTTTTACTTGACAAATGATGAAAGAAATCAGAGGCATTTTATTATGGTGCACTTAAGACATGAATGCTCCTAGGCTAGGTGGCAAAGAGGAGATTTGTCAGCATTTTTGTAAAATATTGTGTGTTGTGCAGATTTGATGTCCTTTTGGAAGCAGACAATAGGGGAAAAAAAAAAACAATATTGATTTCTCAACGACGCAATACTGTGTTTCCAGAGTAAAAACCTCTATAGTGAGGTGACATTTCATTTAGAGCACCATTTAGTGGGTAAATAATTTTTCATCGTTCTAAGACAGCAAGACTACATACATTTCCTAGAGGAAAAAGTCATGCCGAATTTCCTGGATTTTATGTGCAGTACAATCCTAAACTGTCTATTCAGATTAAACATTTAATTGTAAAATATCAGGCTGTTGCATACTAAATGCATGCGGGAGCCTACGAAGGAGAAAAGGTCAAACCCCATTGACATTGGAGGTTTTCAAGAAGAGACTGGACAGCCATTTGTCCAGAATGCTATAGGGTCTCCTCCTTGACCAGAGGTTTGGACTAGAAGACCTTCAAAGTCCCTTCCAACTCTGTTATACTATGTTCAATGTTCTAATGGAATTGAATAGGAAGTGGAATATTTCCAGAGCAGAAAGGGTGACAAACCCATTTGGCATGCATTGAAACTGCCTCACGGGAATGTACAGAGAAACTCTTTGTCCAAAAGGCAAACCTCTGGAATGCAGCCCCTCCCTCCCGGGAATCCAGATTATATTCCACCCCAGTTAAATAATGAAGGGCCACTTCAAGGAAGCAAATGGTCCGAGGTTGCATTCAAAAGCCATTCTCAGGAGTGGAAAAGGGCTGGCAGATGGAATCACTGGAAGGGAAACCAGATTTGAGCTGCAAAAAGTTAGGGTTGCCCTAATCAAGTATGCACTGGGACTATCTGTCTGCTGTCTGCATTCAAAGCTAACCGAAGGATGCTTCCGGGTTGAAACTATTTGATTGTGCAATACAGCTGCCCAATTGCCAAAAGTAGTGAAATCTTCAGGGAGGATTTCCTATGATTGCATCCCCACCCCTTCTGCTGTCCAAGGCAAGGGCTTAAATTCCTCTTTGGACACCTGCCAGCCAGGTAGTAAAGCATGCTAATTTGTCTGTTTATAAAGACAGAAGAGTGGATGGGCCTTTCCGTACCTGTGGGCCCTAAGATAGCTATCAATCTTGCTTCTATTATAATTGTTATGTCTGCACTATATTTACTGCAGCTACTTTCTGTAAACTGTATTTAATAAAAAGAAAATCATCTTATGGATAATAACCTGCTTGACCTAACAGCTTTCATTTTTTTTATTTCCAAAAATGATGTATGTGAGATCCCTTTATGAAGGATTCAAGCAGGATTTCTTCAAAGAGGAGGAGGAGTTTGTGCTAAATAATTCGCTTCCCAGCAGTATTTCCTAAATAGCTCTGAAAAAGCTTCTGAATTTCTGAAGCAGCTTTTCAAGGTTGCATAAAGGAGTTAAAGGTAGAGTAATCAGTTAGGGATGGTCAAGCTTACATTATGTTTCTAATGGGAATCCCCGACTGGAAATCAGGATCTGAAGATGTGTCCATGGACTTTAGATGAACATCTCAATGAACACGGGAGAAACAGCAGGAGAGGGATTTGGTGGCGAAGTACATGTTATTGCATTCATATGGAACTCTTACTTAAATATTCAGCAACTCTGACTAACAATTCTCACCTGGGAGGTTCCTGTCTGAGACTTTGTGGAACAACTGTTCTTGACAATGAAACTAGCAGACTAGAGGTCTATGGAGATCCAGGCAGGGGTGGAATTTGACTGGTTCAGACCGGTTTGGGCAAACTGGTAGGGACAATTTGAAGTGGTTCGCCGAACTGGTAAAAACCACCCCTGTTTGGCCCAGCCCACCCCGTTGCCACTCATCCCTTCTGATGCTCGCTTGCCCCTTCCAGCTGCTCACCCCACCCATCCACCCACCCCGCCCTATATATGTTGCCTTTGCCATGCAGCCCAGCTAATCGCCTTGCCAGTAGCCTCGCCCGCTCAGCTCACCAAAGGAAAGCAATGCATGCCACCCGCTCACCCTTCCCCTTGGGTCGGGGATGCCATTTCCTGAGGCCCCAGAGCCACTGCCCACCTTGACCAGGTTGGGGAATGCCCCATTCCCTGGCTCCGGCCTTGTCCCAGAGCCGCCGTCCATTTGCCGCCTGCTCTCCCTTCGCCACTCAATGCATCCTTACCTTCCTCCCAGGGAAGGCAAACCAGAGCTGAGCCATCATCGCTGGGCTCCCTGCCAGCCCGCATTTTGGCTCCCCTTGTAGCGAGATGCCTGCAACCACCTCCTCTTTTTTTCGGTGCGGCTGGATGCTTCTGAAAAAGAGACGGCGGCTGCAGGCTTCTTGCAGCGAAAATTACTGGAGCCACTCTGCTTCTTGAATGTGCCACTGCTGCCCTGTTCCATGCAGCTGTGCATACCGTTGCCTGCTCTGTTGCTCTGCTCGGACTTGCCCGGGCAAGTCCCTCTGACCCAGCAACAGTAGGCAATGATGTATGCGTGCACGGCTGGCACATGGAACAGGGTGGTGGTGGTGCATTCAAGAAGCAGAGTGGCTCTGGTAATTTTCACTGCAAGAAGCCTGCAGCTGCCATCTCTTTTTCAGCGCAAGAAGCGTCCAGCTGCACCGAAAAAAAGAGGCGGTGGTTGCAGGCATCTCATGACAAGGGTGGCAAGATGCGGGCTGGTGGGAGCCCAGCGGTGACAGGTAAGCCCAAAGAAAAAGGTGGTCATGGAGAGGAAGCGGGGCTAGGACCGGGGCCTCTGAAGGAGGGGAAACGGGACTGGCGAAGGGAAAGTGGGAGGCCTTTGACAGATTAGGCCAGGCCTGGGCAGAAAGTAGGTAAAATAGAAATTCAATTTTTTTTCCTACCGGGTTCTGTGGGTGTGGCTTGGTGGGTGGGGGCATGTGACTGAGTGGGAGTGGCCATGAGTGATGTTGGGTTGGCCACACCCACTCAGTCACAGGACCCCCCCACCAAGCCACTCTCACAGAACCAGTAGGGAAAAATTTTGAATTTCACCCCTGTATCCAGGTATGGTTTCCCAAAGGTGCTTTTTCAAAAGGCAACTGGACTTTTTAAAAAATTTTCTTTGAAGATGTTTCGCTTTTTATCCAAAAAGCTTCTTCAGCTTCTGAAGAGCTGAAGCTTCTTGGATGAGACATTAAACATCTCCCAAGACAAACCAGTAAGTCCAGTTGCCTCTTGAAAAAGCACCTTTGGGATAACAGACTAGAGAGAGACAGAATATAATTTAACTCCATAGAACCAAAACTTGATTCAGCAGAAGTGAAACCTAATTTTATGAATCAGCATAAGAGGATTGAAACAGGAATCAAAAGAAATTAATGGCAAGACCCCAAATTTCTGCTTTTACAACTAATGTCTTGAAAATAGACATGGAAAGCAGCTAATCTACATACATCTCTCTGCCTTAATCCTATGTATGACATAAAAGAGGAGGCATATCCCTGATGACTCAGAAACGTGATATTTTCTCCTGCGACTCAAAATAAATGTGAGTTCAACTCCAGGTTTTTTTTTTTTTGCTTGGTCTACTTTTAATGAGCACTTTTCAACTATATTGAACTTTAGCCTACTGTATTCTATGCAAAACACCTGAGAGCTAATGAATACAGAACCAGAAATAGTAACTTAAGACTGAAAGAATAGCAGGGATATATAATATTTCCTTTTTTTTTTCTATTTAGGGAAGTCAGTTAGACACAGACCCATACAGACATAGACACATAGATCCACACATATTAAAACTCAATGTTTCAGCTGAGTTTTACCCAAAAACTGAGCCTCGGTTAGCTAAACAGTTATAAAGGAGAAATGTGCTTGCTTATAGTGCCCATATTTTATTTATATATATATATATATGTATTTGGGACTATATAAAATGTATGCTTGCTGACTTAACTAAGAATATATCTCAAGGTTTAAACATTTTATTAGGTTATAAGATAACATACAAAATACAAAAGTAAATACGAAAGCAGTGAGGTGAAAGGGGGGGGGGAGAACAGAGAAGTTAGGAAGGGTTGGAAAAAAGAATAAAAAGCGTTGACTTCTGACTCCTTCTGCTGCAGTAAAATAAGGCATTAACATCAAACCAAACTTTTTGCTTTTTCATAGTAATATAAACTAGCCATTTCTATAAGCATCTATCAATCTAATCAGTAAAACCCAAAATCAGAGATTCCTTTTTTTCCACCTCAAGCACAAAGTTCAGAAACGGTCTCCATGTGGAAACAAAGGTACTTATATTCTTTTCTTTAATCAAAATAGCCAATTTAGCCATTTCTGCCAACTCCATCAGCTTCGGCAACCATTTGTCCATGGTGGAAATTGAAGTGTCCTTCTATTTTGTGCGTACAATAGTCTTGCTGCTGCTAACATATATAGGGTCAAAGTCCCCCCCCAAAAAAACAAACAAAAAGAAAACAAAACCTAAAAATATATCTCATTGAGTTAAATGAGATTTGCAACTGAATAGCCACTCAAGAAAGGTTTCATTGGGTAAACACATGCAGTCAACCCAAAAGAAATCCCACTAAATTCATCCATAAGTTATGAATGACCTAAGACTGTAACCTTATATATGAATCGAGGACTACAGAACTCAGGGAAGCTTACTTCTGACTAAACTAGCATGAGGATTGTCCTCTCAGAGATACCATTTCACTTTACTGTCCTTTGAATTCTATCAGCTTTGTTAAAAAAATAACAACCCACCATTGTGACTGCATTTGATTGATGGCGGAAAATAACTGGGGAATGACACACAATAGTGTGTTCAACTCCACTCAGACAGAATACTTTGGAACCCATAAAGACACAGCATGGATTTATTTATATATGTATGAATTAACAATGATTTATATCCTGGCTTTCAAGATATTAATCCTCCCCAAACAGCATGTGAGCAATATAAACAGTTTATAAAAATGCAATAAATATTATGTAAAAACAAACCAAGAAGGAAACTTTTCGGATCTTTCTCAAGCCTGTTGATGGAAACAGCTCACAAGAAGTAATGGAATTAGCACATCAAAACAGAACTCAATTTGTTATTAGTTATTTTAAGAGGCATGCGTTTCAAAGCATAAACGCTGATCAAGAATAATTCCCCCCCCCATGAAATTGAAGACCATGGACTAGATTAAAATCAAATATAATTTTTCCAATAAGGAATTTGTTGGAATTTATTTGTCCACTTGGATCACAGTCAGAGTCCAAACATATAAACTTCCACACACATTAAGTAACATCTAGTCCAGCTCTATAGCCTTCTCTTTCATAAATTGTCCAAATGAATGAAGAACCTGGTGCTCAGGAACTCAGAACCTGCTTTCCATACAGAACGTTCCAGATTCATGCACTACCATTGGTGGCCATGCTACATACTATAATTCAGTTCACCTACCTCCTTGTAGATTAGAGAGAAAGTAAGGGAAAATATTTCTCTGGTAAGTTTTCTTTGAGGCACAGTTGCTCTAATAAAATGGACATTCCTTTTCAAAAATATCTGTGCTCTACAAATTACAGCACAGATAATTAATTGCAGTGCATTGTATTATAAAGAGTCCTTTCTAATAATCTTCAAAATTTATTTATAGAATTAATGTTGCCACTGTGTTCAGATCTCCTGAAAAATGTTTTTACGCAGAGAATTGCCAGGCATTCAACTTAAATTTAATGTGCTGGTAAATGGATAACATGACATTCCCCCCTCTCCTCTTTTTTAATATCATCTCATTCCTCTCAAATTATATGCATATTGGTTCAGTCTCATTTGTAAGGAATGGATATTGTAAATAATATTCCTTCCTAGTGCTGTCTCTGAGAAATGATTGCTTGCCTGCACTCATTATAAGAAACCCCTTGTTGTAAATATGCCGGGTGAGCCTGGAATGTGCTTTATATATTTGGTGAAATGGTCTCTATTATATAAATCATTCTCCATATCCACTAAGACATGATTCTTCACCTTTAATATCAAAAGCATTTGCAATTTCCTCTTTGCATTCTGTGGGCTTTTCTGCTCCCCAGCTTTCAGCTGCTTGTCTCCCGTACGGACAATGGCTAGAAATGTCCTTAGTCTAAGAAACCCCTTTCCTGATTTCAGTTTCTTCCTCCATTTTGACCACAAAGATGATCGGATTTTTTTAAAAAACTACTCTGCATTGATCACAGTTCTTGATTGGTGGATTCCCCTGCTTTTTTAGTTTAACCTGGAGTGGTAAAACAAAACAAAACAAGACCTCAATGTTATCATTTGTCTTGTCCTGTGTGCTAGAAGGAGAAAGTGGAAGAGTCATTATCAAGTTGCTCACCTGGTTAAAAATGCAAGAAGAAGATGCATAGTAGAATATTTTGGATGCATAGCAAAAAAAAAAAGATTGATGGAGTCCGCCATCCTGGTGCACTGATGCAGTCCTAACTTCAAGAAATGATCAGTGGTCTGCCCTGTCCTTGGCCGAGACTGATCCTGTGGATCAACCCTTGTAAAATTTTGTGATCTGACTTTGGCCTTCTCAGTTATTAAGTATTGTAACTTCTTCCCTGAATTTCCATTTTAGTACTGGGCAGTACTGATGTCCATACAACCAAGGCATAACTTAAACTACATTAGTAATGTGCAATTAAGTGAACAATGTACTTATTTAAATTATCCCTCTCTTGTATTATTTTGGCATCTTTGATGAGTTTTTTTTTTTTAATTTGATTTATATGCCGCCCTTTTCCGGAGACTCAGGGCGGCTTACAATGCGTTAAGCAATAGCCTTCATACTTTTGTATGTTTTATAAAAAGTCAGCTTATTGTCCCCACAAACTGGGTCCTCATTTCACCTACCTTAGAAAGGATGGAAGGCTGAGTCAACCTTGAGCCTTGGAGAGATTCGAACCCGCAGAAATTGCAGGCAGCTGTGTTAATTACAGGGTGCACTAAACCCCTGTACTATCAAGGCTCATCTCTTACTTCTTACTACAAGTTAACATCTCTTACTTCTAAAATCTTACCTCTAAAAATCTAAAAAAGAAATGGATCGAGGAGAGCGAGTCTCAGATCAGTGTCACAGATTAAGAAAGATGAGGAACGTATGCTCCCATTTATTGGAATTTCAGCTCTGTTTTCCTTCTCTATCTATGTCTTTCATCTTGTTGGGTTCTGAGAATGATTTGGAGATTCTGCAGATCCTTCACCTGCCTTGTTTCCAAGCAGCCAGAACTAGCAGAAACAGCTTTAGAGTTGCCAGAAATGACCACCCCTCCTCACAGAATGATTGTGCCAGAAAATTTCAGGATTCACGTCTGGTGACTTTTCTCTAAAGCTGCTCAGGGTTTATTATTAGTTCTTCAAGGTAGTCTGGACGAGCACAACAATACATGCTAACTATCTTTATTGTAGGGTTACGTTAACGGAATCTTGCAGTATTTCTCTCCTTCTTTCCTTTTATACTCCAGAAAACTAAGGAGGGTTCCTTCTGAAATGCTTCCCATATCTCCTCTCCTTCTGTGAGCTGAAACGTCTTTCACATGATGGTTGTCTAGTCTGCAGCTCTTCCTTTTGTCCCTCAAGATCATTCCCACAAACCATTATAGTTTCAAAGCCAAGATGATGATGATGATGATGGTGCTATCCTAACAGGTCATTAGTCCAACCCATACTTATAATTAAGTTTTCTCTTCTGACCTGCAGTCATATTGCCCCCCCCCCCAAAGTACAGGCAACAGTAATTCTGAGAAGGCCAAGAAATCTTTGCAGAGTACCAGACTTCCTACTCTGTACTAAGGGCCCGCTTTATACTAAGAGGTTCCCTGGCTATACTGAAACCTTACATACAAATGAAATGCTCACCTAGATGCAAGCATCCAGCTTTTCTTCTTATAGATAAATGGGGTATATATTTGTAACTGAATTGTAAATGGGAAGGAGAATATATTTCTCACTGCTGTTTCAATATTGCACAAGGTTAGAATTGAATAATGACCATTTACCTCTTTATTTGCAGACCTGGGAGAGATTCAATATTGTGCCTTCTCAGTGAACTAACAACTGATATGAACAGTTATGATATTAGTACTCAAGTGAACATAGCTGAATTTTTCAGTCATTTTTGAGGGTGGTGAAAGTGTTTCCCAAGGAAGCTATAAAGAACAAAATGGGAAACATAAGTATTATGGAATCCATTTGCCTCTTAAATCTACAAAGAAATTGACACTCTGAGGAATGAAATGGTGTCATGGCGTCCCTAACCTAATATTTGACCTATCTTAGATAAATCAAAATTTATCTGTTTTGTGAAGGCTCTGTGGGACCAGAAAAAACTTGTTAAAGGCTCCATGAAGCCTATGGAAAAATGCACTCTCCTTGTTTATTCAGAATTTTTTTCCTAAAACACTATTAAAAAATTATTTAAAAATAATTGACAATGAACATGGCTTGCTTATCTTAATTTCATCTGACTGTTTCTCAGAATATTCAAGATCAGCAGAGAATGGGAAAAGTGTCAATAAGAAGGCGGTTGCTTAAATTTAAAAAAAAGAAAAGTCTGTAAATAACATTTTTCTTTAATTCTACTATCAATATTTATTTATTATTATACCCTCCACTCTATTTTGCATCTTTACTGTTCAAGAAGCCATGTTTCATTTTGACCAATTTAAGTTCTAGATCATGCCACTTATCTTTTATTGAAGAATATAGCATAGTTATAAAAATGTGAAGGCTTGTGTTGAAACTGTAGTCCAATTACAAATTTAGGAAGTGGAACATTAGATGTAAATTTTCAAACAACATTTGTTTTGTTAAACTGAATACTCTCAGACCAATGTGGAATTTTTAAGCATTCTTTCATATACTCTAATCCTTCTCCCTCTCCCTCCCTCCCTCCCTCCCTCCCTCCCTCCCTCCCTCTCTCTCTCTCTCTCTCTCTCTCTCTCTCTCTCTCTCTCTCTCTCTCTCTCTCTCTCTCTTCTGTGAATGTCTATGACAAATTTTGGAAATTCAACTCTACATTTAGCATTCAAAGATCAAATACAAGTTTGATTTGATTTCTTCCGATCCTTACAAAATTTCCAGACTGAATTACTTTTATTTATAGTGTTTGTTGTAGTTCTGCTAGAGCTATAAAATTCTTTGATAACTGAACCATTCATCTCAAATGAACAAACAGAAGGAATCTGACTTTGCTGCTTTTTAACATCTCCAAGGAGAAGTAAGTCTTTACTAAATTGACCATTGCCAGTGAGGTGGGTGGAGAAACTGCCAAGTAAGCTTATTTCTGACATTTCCGAGGCATTCAAGAAAAACAGTAGAAGAAAAAGCCATCAGAGACAAATCCTTACCTAAAATAGCACATAGGAGCTCATTGCAGAAATGGTTGCAACACAATTTTGGAAAATCTGCATTCATTGCTCTTTATAGCTTTACCTAATAGAGCATTTTATATGCAGCTGTCCCTAACATACAGAATTTTATACCCAGCTCCCATATCTACAGCTTTTTAAAAATGCAAGTTTGTGACACTCTTTTGTCGGCAACCTTCTCAGAGACACCTCCAGTTAGAACTAAAGAAGCTTCTCGGACAAGAAGTGAAACATGTTCAAAGGGGGGGAAAACCCCAAGAAAGTCCACTTACCTTTTGGGGAAAAAGCACCTTTGGGACTTAGTGGGATGTTTCATGAATATTAATAGTTAGATCACCACCTTGTTCTTTGTTTTTCTTGCTCTTGTTTTTCTTGTTATTTGTTTCATTTTTTATTATTTGTCTGTATTGTTATTTTGTGTGTCACCCAGAGTTGAAAGGAATCAGATGGCACCTAAATTGAAGAAATTAAATTAAATGCACTCTGCTATATACCCAGAGTGGCAAATAATTTTGAACAGGAAACTAAAGATTACACTATACATCAGAAGTGGAAGGAGGTTGTGATAAAAGTGGACAAAGCCAAAAGTTTTTATTATTCAACAAATGAATAGATAGATAGATAGATAGATAGATAGATAGATAGATAGATAGATAGATAGATTCATTCATTCATTCATTCATTCATTTGGAAATTAAGTATAATTTATTGCATATACACCCACACAAACATGTGTGGAATGATGGAATATTGTGGTGCTGCTTTTTAACAACAACAACAACAACAGGATAGAATTAAATGCAAATAAGGAAGCAAATGAAGACAGATTTATATGCAATCCCACCTTTTGACACATGAAAAGAGGCCTATTATAAATTGCATCCACCACAATGACTTTGCTAACTCTCCCCAAGGATGCCCCTGGTTTTACAATGGGTAAATGGGTTGTTACTCACTCCTGCTCACTCACTAATAGGAAGCATATTTAAATTGGTATTTTCAGTAGCTTAAAAGGTAACTTTGCATAGGTTTATTTATAACTGCAATCCCCTAGTTATAGTTAGGAGATTGTAAGAAGGTTAATTTGTAGAAGAAATAAAGGAAATGGGACTCTGGAGATAGGTCACGATAATTAGGATGAAAATGATCAGAGGAAAAGATAGACTGTTGCTGCAATATGGAGAAAGAGAGAGAAAAAAAACAAGGAAGAGATAAAAAGAAGGGTGTGGTTAGGATTAGGACTATATAGCCAGTCCAAAATAAATAAATAAATAAATAAATAAATAAATAAATAAATAAATAAATAAATAAATAAATAAATAAATAAAATTGGAGCCATAGCAAAGGAAGGGGGTGGAGATTTAGGGAAACAAGAGTTGGGGGAAAAAACGGAGCTTGAAAAAGGAGAAATTCTTTCCACAGCAATGAGGAGTCCAGAGGATACAATTAGTTGGGATTCCTCTCTCTGCAGCCATGTAAGAGCACAAAGAACCAGATGTTCTGGTTGGCAGACAAGAGTTAACCAAGGGAAGAATTGGCAAGGCATCTAGAAGCGGGGAGGGGAGCCCCTTGAAGAATAGTTAGCTAGGTCTGGTGCTAGAGAAGCCAAGGCACATAGGAAGAATAGGAAAACAAAAAGCAGAGTTCATGTGGACCAGCATTCCCAATCCAGCATTCAATCCAGCATTCTCAATTCAGAAGTCTAGGAAGTGATGATCAAACCCAAACCAGAGAGACAAGAGAAGTTAGGTTGATCAACCTGTTGGTCATGCCCTTTTGCTTTAAAGCAGAAGCCTCCATTGAGAGGCCGGCTCCAAAAGGATCAGGGTCAAGGAGGTGACTTGAAGTATATATGAGTATCCATTGAATGGGTGCCCAGGGAAGCTAGTTGATGATGTTACCTAGTCTAGTGATGAAACATCTGCAAGCAAACAGCCAAGCTCAGAGAGTATCAAGAGCCCCACATTGCTTTCCCTACTTTATATTAACACATATAAACAGATCTATAAATGCTGATATTTTGGAGCCCTGAGAGGAAAAAAATCAATAAAAATATATCTACCTCATCCATCTCTTAGTTGACAGTCTCCAAACCAGCCCTGGAACTGGTTTGGAATGGATATGAATAATCAGCCCTACCTAGCATTTAGTTCTGAAGCCAGTACGGATGTCTTCATCTGAGCAAAGAGTAACATATTAACCATCTGATAGCAATCATCCACAATAATTAAATCTAAATTCTGTTTCTTCAATTAATTTAATCTCTAAGCATAATTAATTTAATTTCTAAACATAATTTCCAAATTATGTTTCTTCCTGAGCCAGTTTGGTCTAATGGTTAAGACATCAGGCTAGAAATCAGGAAACTGTGAGTTCTAGTCTCTTCTTAGGCATGGCAACCAGCTGGACCACTCATACTCATACTCATACTCAGCCCACCTCAACTCAACAACTCACAGGGTTGTTGTTATGGAGAAAATAGGAGGAGGATGGAGTATTAGGTAAATTCACTGCCTTAAGTTATTTATAAAACTAATCAAGGTGGGATAAAATCTAATTAAATAATAATAATAAAAAGGTATCGCCATCTTTTGTCTCAATACAGTAAGGACTGCAGTTTTCCTCAGAAGCAATTAGCAATTCTACAGTATATCTTAAAATTAACCCTGATTGATTTCAAGAGCTAGATTTTGAAAGATCAAGAAAGCATACAACACAACTTTCAAGCAGTTTCTCCTTATGCAATCAAGCAAAACCTATATTCTACTGTGTTTCCCTGAAAATAAGATCTTGTCTTATATTTTTTTGAACCCTGAAATAAGCGCTTGGCCTTATTGTCATGCACTCAAAAGCCCGATTGGGCTTATTATCAGGGGATGTCTTATTTTTGCAGAAACAAGGTAGTTCAAGCACATGGTACATTTTGTCAGAATATAGCATCTAGTGTGTGTGTGTGTGTGTGTGTGTGTGTGTGTGTAATCTTACAAGTTTATGATGATCTTTGTATACTTAGTAAGCCAACTGTTAAGCAATTACAGAATGCTTCAGTTTTTAAAATAGTTTGCTCTCAGTCAAGCATTATTCCTTTTAAATTCATTATTTAATAGATAATCTACATTGCTGGGTATATGCATTATTTAATGAAGCATTGTTCTAAGTTACAGTAGCTAGAATAACTATGGATTTTTTTTTTTAACATAAGGGAAAAATGCTGCTTGTACAATAGGTTTTCAGTATAATATCACCACTGTTCCCTGAAATAGCTATGGCCTAGCATTTACTGTATATAAAAAGGAGTTTTACTGCTTCAGTATATTTTGTAGGAACAGGAAATGCCAGACACAGAAGCTGCAATACATATATTCTGCAGGGTCATGAAATGTTAGCAATAAAAATCTTCCATCTCTGATTTTGGCCTGCCACAGAGATACACATCTGGCAGAGCAGTCGGTGAAGCAGATAAGCAGTCATCCAAAGAAGCTGGATGGAACAAGAGGGCAATGGAATCAGGAAACCAAAGTAGGTAGTTTGGAGCTGGGACTTAGTCTGGCATGATAAGCTTTCTAGTTAAGGTTGGATGATGGAGTTCATTTCTGTTGATCCTTCTGTTTGCTATCCTCTGGAGGTTAGTATTCAGTGTTGCCTTAATGTTGGAGACAGAGGTTCAGAATGATTGGCTTTAATTTCCTGGCCCTGCATGATCTCATTCATTGGTTTTAGAGAATTCTCAGAAATATGCCCAACAAATGCTTCAATGATTCTGAGGCATGCAAGCTCTCCTTATTGGGAAGGAAAGCATTTCACTCTGGCAGAGAATACCTTTTGGTGTGGGTGGTTTTGTGTGTGTGTGTTTGTGTGTGTGTGTGTGTCTGCATCAGGGGTGGGTTCTACTTACCTTCACTGGTTCGTAACGGGATCATTTGCACGTGCAGATCGCTGATGACGACATCCGGGGCAGTGGGTGGGGCCTCCCACTGGTTTTACTACCGGTTCTTGCAAACCAGTCCGAACCGGGGGCAACCCACCACTGGTGTGCATGTGTTTGTGTACACACATCTATGTGTGATATCTGAGTATCATCTTTTGCCTCATACCCAAAAAAGGAACCCTCTTAAAAAAAAAAGTGAGGGTTAAATATTTATCCTGGATGCCACAAGATAGTTCCATTCTCAGACAACTGTATGAAAACATTTATTATAGGAATTATCCAAAATAAGCAAAACAATTGTGTGTTTGTGCGTATAGGATATTTTAGGCAACAGCTAGCATATACAACATTCTCTGCCTTATAGAGAAAAATGTTTTCACACTTCAGTGAGCACAACAACAAGTGACATGTTCATCATAATGCAAATGATACTTCTTTTATATTTGTGTCAAATAGGACAAGGCAAGTATACAACTACATTATTTTTGTGATGACGTCATAACACATATGCCATCCTTTGGATGTCAGGGTGGCTTGCTACAGACATCTGTGCCCGCTAATGTAATTTTGAGATTTGGGTGCACCAGTAATGATGGTTACTATTGAGGGGGCTGATTGCAACTGCCATTGCCAGATGGTGACTGGCTGGAGACAATGGAAGTGACAGCTCTCATAGCAGCTATAGTGGATGCCGTTGTTGGAGATGCCATCAACATTGCAGGACTGAATGCTGGTGGAGAGTGCAGCATCGGTGGAGCAATAGCAATGGTGGAGCTGGACTGGCTGTAAAGCAGAGGAGCGAGGTGATCATTGCCCTCAGGTGCTGGTTGGCTGGACACCAATGGCAGTGGTGGTGGAAAGTGGCAGCTGTTATGGTGGTCATGACAGAGAGAAGTTGGGCCTGCAGTCTTTGTGTATCTTAGAAATCATCTGCACAGGACAAGTTACAGCAGGGGTGTCAAACTCGCATCGTCATGGCGTCGTCACGTGACATATCGTGACTTCCCCCTCCCTTTGCTAAACTGGGTGTGGGCGTGGCCAGCGCATGATGCATCTGGCCCGTGAGCCATGAGTTTGACAGCCCTGAGCTACAGGGTCTTGAGAGGGATGGCAGGAGCACTACCATGGTGAGAGTATCCTGCTACAGTGACTCATGATTTTGCCAGAGGCATAGCGTGCTTCTCAGTGGACATGTTTGTCCTTTGGAATGGCTTAGAAATCAGGTTGACTTTCCCTTTAATTGCTTTCTGGAGTTGCTTTAATACAGAGGGGTTTTTTTTACAGAACATTTGGATTGTGATGTCATCTTGGCTAAGGTTCATAGATAGGTTCTTAGTGAGGTTGCTTATGTTTACATATTTATATAGCTTATGCTTCATTGTTAATCAGACGGTGTTAAGTTTTCACTGCAATTGCACAGCATATCTTTGTGAACTGTGGATGGACACTTCAAAGTACAAAAGTGATAAATGAATGAATATTGATTTCTTCACAATATTCAAATGAATATTGAAGTCTTCGCTGAGCACCTCTTGCTTCCTCATTTGCGTGTGTGTGTGTGTGTGTGTGTGTGTGTGTGTGTTCTGTAAGTGCTGAAGAAAATCTAGCCCACAAATGGGGATTAAAGTGGATCAGCCTGGATTACTTGACAAATCCCTGATTGGTTCTGCTTAATTTTTTTAAGTGAGAAAAACTTAACAACTCTAAAATAGGGCATGATGCTTAGCAGTAAATGATCAATATAGAAGAAAAACAAGAACTGGTTGTGAGATAAATATTTTAGCTCTTTCTAAAGGTGAACTTAGTTTACCAACTTGTTAATAACTTTTATAAAGAAATTTGGAAGATTCTATACAGAAACAATAGCCTCTGAGAAACTTGACCTACTAAAATTTTGAAAGCATTCAATCCCTTTTATTTATTTATGGCACACATTTTTATGTCATTGCCATCAAAATGATTTCAGCAGCTGAGGAAATTTGCTATGGCCATCTGTATTCCTGACAACCAGTGCAATTGCTAAACTTTGGCCTACCATGTCATGTTGCCTGCTATGCTTCAAAACATCCTTTTAAGTGGACTTCCGTGAGGACGCATGACAAAATAGTCATCTGCAAGGGAACAGAGATCCCACTGTGGCAAGATCAGTGAGCAGATGGCATTTTTCTAGCCAGCCAAATCTCTCTTGATAAAGGAAAGATTGTGAGATCACCTAATTGCACTCCAAACAGCTGCTCCTCATGAGTAGACTGCAGGAACCGAGTTTCTTGCGGTCAGCTAGTGAGTCAAGTGGCTGGGAATTGAGGGATCTCACAAACACAAAATAGCTTTATAGACACAAAGTTTTGCTGAGCCTAATTTCTTACTCACTTTTGGAAATTGCTTATTAATTTCATTTAAACCATTAAGAACCTTCCCATCAGCGTGTTTGGTAAGATACACTGGGTAGATTTGCTTTAATCCTTGATGAAAGAAGTTTTAAAGATAAGTTTAAGAATATTTTTAAAAAATCTTTTTTTGAAATAAGCAGAGTGATTAAAACACATTGATTTTGGAAAATTATAAACGGATGAGGGATACAGATGGATTTGGAATAAGATGTTGAAATTGATTGTGGGAATCCTTCTCATGGGAAAATGCTGTTGTTTTGAAATCTTCAACATGATAGAATTGAAACATGATAAAATGAGAGTTTGAATTCTGGATACCTAAGGAAGCCAGAGGGAATTAAACATTACAAGCAAAGGAGAAGAACATTTAAATTTGACTTGCTAATGGAGCAAAATACTTTAATACTGGATGTATTCAAGGATCTTTGTGAGCAATGGATCCAGAAGTTAATTTTAAAGGTTTCTGCCTTTATAATGCCATTTGTTTTGACAAAACATCTGAAGCTTCTAATGATCAGATCAAGAACATTATAACATTCATTAAAAACAAATATAACACATTAAAGGTCCAATCCAAATTAAAGGGAAGAAAAATTGAACTGACCAACAAGGGCTCCCGCAATGTTGGTCACAGACTTCAAAATGGGAGATGCAAACAAAACATTGAAACTCTGTCTTTTTTTAATGCATGTCATGTACATACCAACCATTCTGAACTTTAGTGACTATGACTGTGGATACTCCTAATCCAATGACACTTACTTTCCTAACTGAGCCCTGCCTAAGGGCCATCTCTCAGAAAAAATGGTTCCTGTAGGAATAGGTATCTCCAACCATTTGGTGCAGATCAGGAGTGGCATTCACTTACCTTCTGGTTCGCAAATGTGAGTGCGTGCACCACCTCCATGCATGTGCAGAGCCTTCTGTGCATGTGGAGAGGGTCAAAAATGGGACATGATGACATCTGGGTGGGTGGATGGAGCCTCCTGCCACCGGTGCTACCGGATCGTGTGATCTGGATAGAACTGGTTGAATTTCACCACTGGTGCAAATACATTTTCTGAAGCTCCTTTGCTTCTAAACTTTCTGTCCCCCCGCCCTTTTTTTTTATTTTTATTAAACTTGTCCCCTGCAACAACAACAACAACAAAAAAGGAAAAATCCACAGGAGCATCTTTTTTTATCTCCTACAATTTATCATCTCAGGGAATTACTCAATGACTTCAATAACGCTTAGACTGCTGCTGATAAGAACATCAGCTCCTGGTAGAATTAACCTTGTGGATAAGGTCAGGAGGGGAGAAATGAAGTTAGGAGCAATCCACAATGTAAAGGGAATGTTGCTTTGTACATCTGAGAAAAAGCCAGTTCACCTAGGAGGGGGAAAAAGCCCAAAATCCAAAATCAAACCAGAAAGAATGCAGTAGCAAAAGATTTCTCTGTTGTTGTCAAGGAAACTATATGGACATGGCGACAACATTTAGATGAGTGTGGGTGCCAGATGATGAAGCTCCCTAGTCAGCAAGTACTCTGGTTACTTGTGAAGCATATTGAATTTTAATGAGTCACTCTGGAAGAGATGATGTGGCCATCCCAACTCCATAACAGAGTCTGAAACAGGGGCCCCTTGTTTTACAAGGATACATTCAAGGTCAACATGGAACATGTTGCAAATCAAGGAAAGCATGAAATGGACAACATTACATTAAGCTTTAATAGGATTGAATATTTTAGGAGTACATTGTTGTGGCCAAAGCTTAGCTCACCTTAAGCAACCAAACCACTTTGAAGATACAACATACATTTATTTAGCATGCAAGCAACTTACACTGATCATCCATCAAAGGGTCCTGAGCAAAAACAGAACCACAACTTATATGTCATTGGCTGACTACATTGCAAAGTCAAGTCCAAGGAAAAGGCAGAGTGTAAAATAACAGCATGATGTTGGAATGTTGTTGATCAACTCATTTGGGTGACTTCTTATTATTTAGCCCTTCCTAAGAGGTCACCATATCAGCTGTTACTATCTCAGAGTGATGGTCAGTGAATATAAACAATTTGGTTTGTGGCTGATTCTTGCCCCTGTTGCCACTCAGGGTCAATTCAGCTTGCTGTGAATGTTGATTTACAAGGTTAATTTAAGATGTTGACATGTTGGGTTGGGTTGGGTTGGGTTGGGTTGGATGATCTCATAGATTTGCTCATGAATGCAGCTTGTTTGTGTGTGTGTGTATCTTTTACCCCATTTCTTCCCCTTCAGATGTGCAAATTTATGGAGGGCTTAAAGCAGCTGAAAGGGATACTGTGATCT
Organism: Pantherophis guttatus; assembly: GCF_059756535.1. Lineage (NCBI taxonomy): Eukaryota > Metazoa > Chordata > Lepidosauria > Squamata > Colubridae > Pantherophis > Pantherophis guttatus. The sequence goes on along the minus strand of NC_142063.1, from coordinate 227,753,408 downwards.
GTGATAGCAATGACTACATTGCATGGAAAAGAAAGAACAGCACAATTTACAGCAACAGGAGACATGCATATGCAATAATTCCTAAATTAAGAAACACAAGATAAATTAGACAACTCCTTATGCTCTAAACCAGCTTCAATACTTTCTACCATACTGTGTTTATATACTATAGCATTGTCAATTTTGATCATTCAAGGGGCATACTTTAATTAGGTGTTTTTCTTGATTTCAATTAGTGTCAGTGAGATCATGAAAAGTAATTCTACATATAGACATTTACAAATTCTTTCTGCAAGTTATAAGCAATAGTATTCTCAGAACAAGAGCCTTGGTAGTACAATGGTCTAAAGCACCCTGTTATTAAGGTTTAGGTTTAGGTTTAGGTTTATTTGATTTGTATACCGCCCTACTCCCGAAGGACTCAGGGCGGTGAACAGCCAACAATAAAATACATAAATACACAAAATTTAAAAACCCGATAAAATCAAATTAAATTATTTGGCCCAGACAAATTAAAATGCCCCAATAATTTAAAAACAGATTAAAATTTACGTATTTAAAAAGGGAAGAGATCAGGCCAAGCCCGCTTGATGGAATAAAAAGGTCTTCACAGCACAGCGGAAGGAGTGCAGATCCGGGATCCTCCGTATCTCCGGGGGGAGCTCATTCCAGATGGTAGGTGCCCCCACAGAGAAGGCTCTCCCCCTAGGGGCCGCCAGTCGACACTGTTTGGCTGACGGCACCCGGAGGAGTCCCTCTCTATGAGAGCGTACTGGCCGGTGGGAGGCTATTGGTGGTAGTAGGCGGTCCCGTAAGACCAGCTGCCTGCAATTACTGCAGGTTCGAATCTCGCCAGGCTCAAGGTTGACTCAGCCTTCCATCCTTTCTAAGGTAGGTAAATTGAGGACCCAGTTGTGGGGGCAATAAGCTGACTTTGTATAAATATACAAAAGGATGAAGGCTATTGCTTAGTGCATTGTAAGCCGCCCTGAGAAAGGCGCTCCGGAGAAGGGCTGCATATAAATCAAATTAAAAAAAAATGTATTCCTTTGCTATAATTCAAGCAAGGGCTTTCTAAGAAATCAAAGATAAGGAGGACTGTTACAAAATACAGTTAAGCACACAAACCAATCCTGGCTGTGACCCAGTAGCCTATCTGGGGTCTTCAACATGGACACATATAAAGTATAAGCATGCAGAAAAACCATATAAATGGAAGTAAAGTGAAGCAACCTGCACATCACTTATTTCTCTAGACAACACATAAAAATATACAGAGACAAATACTTACAAACAGGACAGATACTGATTAATATACTCACAAAGACTTGTAAACTGTTTGTGTTTGTGCCCTTCATGGGGTCAATCAGCAGAAATCACTTGTATATTGGTGTATGTGTGTGTGTGTGTGTGTACCTTTTACCACCACAAAGTGAATTTATACACCATTTTAAATTGCAATATTTACATGATAGTCTATTCAGAGAATCAGGCCATACAAAAAATGAAGGATCTTAATCAAGATCAACAAAAAGAGAAAATTAACAAGAAATACGAGTTTGAATGTTATAAAGTTATAAAGGGACTAACAATCTGATAAAATTTGAACATATGAAGTTTTACAATAAAAGGAATTGGCTTGTGCCTGAGCTTGTGTTATGGTCTGAGACAGAGTGACTGGCCCAAGTCACCCAGCTGGCTTTCATGTTTAAGATAGGACTAGAACTCACAATCTCCTGGTTTCTAGTCTGGTGCTTTGGCCACTAGATCAGCGATGGCTAACCTTTTTGCCATCACATGTCAAAAGCATGGGGAGCGTGGGGGAGGATGTCACACGCTTATGTGTCCACATCCATAATTCAATTCACCCTGCCTCCCATGCATGTGCGCACAACCCCCCCTGCCCTCCCCCCGCTTTTGGCATGCGATGGCACGGTGGGACCAGAAGGCCCATTTTTTGCCCTCCCCAGGCTCCAGAGGCTTTCTTGGAGCCTGGGGAGGGCAAACACAGCCTTCCCCACTCCGCCAAAGGCCCTTCGTAGGCATTTCCGGCCTCTGGAGGGCCACCAGGGGTGTGTGGGGAAAGCTGTTTTCACCCTCCCCAGGCTCCTAGAAAGGCTCTGGAGCCTGGGTAGAGTGAAAAACGAGCCTTCCGGTCCTACCCAAAGCAGGCAAATGAGCTGTTTCCAGCCTCCGAAGGACCTCCGGGGGGGAGGGAAGGCCGTTTTTACCCTCCCCAGGCTCCTAGAAAGCCTCTGGAGCCTGCGGAGAGCAAAAAACAGGCCTTCCTCACCCACCCAGAGGTCCTCCGGAGGCCGGAAACAGTTTGTTTCCCAACTTCCGGTGGACCTGGAAGGCCTGAAAATCAGGTGGCGCAGCGTGCCAGAGTTGAGCTAGGGCAACATTCATGTGCCCAGTTATATGGCTCCATGTGCCACCTGTGGCACGCATACCATAGGTTTTCCATCATGGCACTAGATCAAACTGGCTCTGAAACTAAATATTAAGACTGTTAGAAGTAAAAGGAAGGAATATAATGTTGATTTATTTTATCAAGATTAAGTAACAAGCTATGTTGTTATTCTGGCAACCTTTTACTGAAAAGATGATGTTTCATGGATTTGTTTATAGGTAAGAGATGAGATGCTGAATATAGAGAAGTTTATAATCTTAGGGGGGAAAGGCTGTTTAGTCTATGGTTTTATTCATGTATTTATATTTCTATTTATTCTTATGCCTTTATGATGATGTTGTAAAGTAGAGTCGTGTAGGTGAAATTCAATAGATAAATAAGTATGGATAATCAAACTGATTTTTTTTTAAAAAATTAAGATTAAAATATATATGTTAATATTTCTAGTAACGCTTTATAAAAATAGCATTAGCACTTAGACTTATGTACTGTTTCACAGCACATTACAGCCCTCTTTAAGCAGTTTACAAAGTCAGCATATTTCCCACAACAATCTGGACCCTCATTTTATCGACCTTGAAAGGATGGAAAGCTGAGTCAACCTTGAGCCGTTGAGAACCGAACTGCTGAACTGTCAGCAGTCAGCAGAAGTAGCCTGCAATATACTGCATTCCAATCACTTGTGGCACCATGGCTCTTAATAGATGTTTGCTGATTAGGACTGAATGATGTGGTTTTGCAATTTGATAATCGATAAGGGATGAGATATGGGAAGAAAGTTGTTTTTTTTTTAAATTAAGTTTTTTAAAAAATTATTTATACTTGTCTCAGGGGGGAAGATTTATCTTTTATGTGTCTTCTTTTTCTTTTTTTCTACTTCTCTTCAATTTTCTTTTTTTAACTTTTTGCATTTTTTAATCTTTGTTATTTGTAAACTTTAATAAAATTATTGAAAAAAATAAACCTGACATAACTGCATCAATCCAAAGGGTACCACAGAAGTTCATGGTTGCTGTTTTCACATATATAGTACTAGAATAGAATAGAATAGTATAGAATAGAATAGAATAGAATAGAATAGAATAGAATAGAATAGAATAGAATAGAATAGAATAGAATAGAATAGAATAGAATAGAATAGAATAGAATAATAGAGTTGGAAGGGACTTTGGAGGTTTTCTAATCCACCCCCCTGCTTAGGCCGGAAACCCTACACTACTTCAGACAAATGGTTATCCAACATCTTCTTAAAATCTTCCAGTGTTGGAGCATTCGCAACTTCTGGAGGCAAGTTGTTCCGCTGATTAATTGTTCTAACTGTCAGGAAATTTCTCCTTAGTTCTAAGTTGCTTCTCTCCTTGATTAGTTTCCATCCACTGTTTCTTGTCCTGCCCTCAGGTGTTTTAGAGAATAGCTTGACTCCCTCTTCTTTGTGGCAACCCCTGAGATATTGGAACACTGCTATCATGACCTTCTTTTTATTAAAAAAATCTAGTCTTTCTCTTCATTAAACTAGACATATCCAGTTCCTGCAACTGTTCTTCATATGTTTTAGCCTCCAGTCCCCTAATCATCTTTGTTGCTCTTCTTTGCACTCTTGTCTAGAGTCTCAACATCTTTTTTAGATCATGGCAACCAAAACTGAATGCAGTATCCCAAGTGGCCTTACCAAGGCATTATAAAGTGGTATTAACACTTCACGTGATCTTGATTCTATCCCTCTGTTTATACCTGTGTGGATCAGTCCCAAATAAGCAACCCCTACTCTCTAAAGCTATCCTTTGCTCTTATCAGAAACATAATTTCCCCCAGGTATTCTTTTATAGCTTTCAATTTAGCTTCTAAAAGCCACATCATTGGAATACAGCAAGTGTCCCAACCATACAGGATTCGAACAGCAGTCTTCTTTTTAATAGCATTCGTTACCTTGGGACAACATGCTTGTGGATTAAATATTCCAGCCTCCCCCCCCCAACTTCTTCCAGTTTGAAAAACCAACAGATTACAGTGCAAACAGTAGCTGCTCACTCACTCACTCACTCATATATTTGTATAAGATATTGCACTTAAGATCACACATAGCGATTCGGTTTTCTCAACTTGAAGCTCCTATAACAGTACTTGAAAAGATTGCCTTCTTATCTTTGTGTATGTGAGAGCGGGGATTTAAATAAAGTAGTTGATCTGACATCCTATCAGATGGATAGCCTGTAAAATTAAATTGATCTGCACTACATGAAATCCCAATGTTGTTTGCAAACCTTTGGAATGTAGAGTTCTGTCAAAGCGGCTGCCTGGCCCCCATCAGGCATTCTTTATATTTATAGATCCTGATAAGCAAGATCAGTTTTATTTCAGTCTTTTATAACTGCCCGCAGAATGCTTCACACATAGACGAGGATCCAGCGTAGGTCTTTCTGAATCATTCAAAGGGGGCTTAATTTTAGCAGCCTGACATTTACCAGCAGCACGGTGGAGATAAAGCAAGTAGGAGAGGTTGAGCCCACATCATTCAATGGGAAATAAGGCTCAAAAGACATTCTGATCCTTTATTGCATCATCCACCACTATTGTCTCTCTCCTTTATCACCTGCATCAAATACATCTTCCCTGATGTTATAACAATTCAGGGAAAAAACCAAAAGCTTCTTTTCTGTCTTCGGTCCCATTTTAAAGGCTGCAGTGATATGACCATAACCTATCACACAATCCCCAACCAGTATCATTTTGGTGGATTACAGGCTACCTTCTGGCATGAGGGAAGAACCTTAACACTCACTTTTTCTGTCCTATTTTTTTAATTTATTCGATTTGTATCCCACCCTTATGAATTTATAAGCAATTCAAGGCAGCGGACATACCTAATATTCCTTGCTCCTCTTATTTTTCCCACAACAACTCTTATCAGATGAGTTGGGCTGAGAAAGAATAATTGGCCCAAAGTCAACCAGCTGGCTTTCATGCCTAAGGCAGGACTAGAACATACGATTTCTAGTCTGGGGCCTTAATCCCTAGAACCAAATTTTCACATTTCCTCCCCCTATTTTTAATAGTTGATAAGAAATTTTCAAAGAAGGGAATGTCAATAATCCCTTATTTTTGGGAAAGATTATTCCAAGTGGTATATTAAGTGCTGGGGGATTTTTTGCCTGAATAGTATAGCATAGATTTCTTCAACTTAGTGCTCATCACAAATCCCCACTTCAAGTATGAGCCACGGTGGTGCAGTGGTTAGAGTGCAGTACTGCAGGCTACCTCTGTTGACTGCTGACTGCCTGCAATTTGGCAGTTCAAATTTCACCAGGCTCAAGGTTGACTCAGCCTTCCATCCTTCTGAGGTCAGTAAAATGAGGACCCAAATTGTTGGGGGCAATAGGCTGACTCTGTAAACCACTTAGAGAGGGCTGTAAAGCACTGTGAAGTGGTATATACAGTAAGTCTAAGTGTTATTGCTATTTTGGCACATTCTTGACTCTGCACAATGTAATGTAGCCATGGATTTCTCAATGGACTTGAGATAATAATAAAATTATTATTAATATTTAATAAAAGGATTACAGTTGGTAGGCAAAGACCAATTAGAAAACTGTATATGAAGGCTCAGGGTAAGTGAATGAACCCAAAATGAGGCAATTGGAACAAAGTAGAAAGGTCTGACAGATTTTGACAAAATGAAAAATGGCCTGATGAGCTTCATAGCTGAAAGTTTCTTTAGGACGTGAAAGCTAAAACTAAGAAGATTGCTGTATTATTTACAGATGGAGGATTGAATAGACTTGCACCTACAAAGTCTTTTCTGCTGGTCAGCAAAGCTCCTTGCTTAAAAAACAAAACCAAAAAAAAAAAAAAACAACCTCTCATGCATGTCACAAAAATTAAGAATATATAAATCCCAGATGCCTCCTCTCTGACAATCTTGTGTGAGAATGATACTGAGTGAAATTAGAAGGTAATGACTGCTGATTAGATGTTGGCAATTATTTTTGACTGGACAGATAATAATTTGCAGTGGCACTAATATGCTGTCACATTACACTTTTTGTCTAGGGATGGCTTTGTCTTCAGAGGGGCCATAGAGTTTTCATTCTCTCATTAATTGCCAATGCCTTGGGATTGAGATATATTACATTATGCACACATTACAAAGGTAACATTTCCAATCAAGTGGCATCCTTTGTTATTATGTCATTACCTTAGATAAACTCGATGACTTCACAAGTTTTACCAGTACACCTATGAGGTTTTACTGAAAACCTGTAGATCTTTCAGAGCTGCTTCAAACAAACATTTCATTAAGATTCTAAAATAATCAGGTGTGAATCAGGTAGGCAGACTCTCAGGATAAACATAATAAAATGATAATGAGCTAAAAGGGAATTTTAGTAATTTAAATAATATGTTCTAAATATGCCTCTCTGGGTCTGTGAAAATAACAGATGCAATTATATTAACAACTCCATAATAAGATATTAATAGATAAAATCAATAGATTTGGAAGCGATTATTATGAATAGTTTAATTCACACAACCAAATACACATTATTGAGTTGAAGGAAAGAATACAAGAAAGGAAACAAAGAAAGTGGTTAGCATCCATCCATTACATAATTTCCCCAAATTCTTTTACTCAAATCTCAACACCTTTCAATAAACAACAAATAGCTTTAACATCAAAAGGTCCACAACTTTTCACATTATATTTGTGTGACAACATTAACTCAATCAGCTTGCTTTGAAAACTTCATGAAAAATAGTGGTTTTTCTTCGTTTAGGTCATCTTTCTATGAATTTTTTTTTGGTCATTTTATAACTTAAGGACCCAAGACTGCAACATTTCTTAAAAGTGTTGAAAATGTCTCCAATTCCTTCCAAAAAGTTTTTACCTGGATGATTTTCTTCTATTGGATTAAAAAACAAACAAACATTAAAGCCTTGAAGATAGCTGGGCAATGGGACACAAAAGAAATGAAATTAAATCCTAATGCAACATTTTAATGAACTAAAGATTAAGACTTTTCTTTTTTCCTTCCTAGTGTTTTCTCACAAGGGCAGAGTCTGCTTTTATTCGATCAGCTGAATGCTGATCCATTGGTTGTGACAAGGATTGACAAACTGGCTTGTCGCCTGTGCTTGGCATTTTGAGCTGAGAGAGAATGACTGGCTCAAAGTCACCCAGACGGCTTTCATGCCTAAGGCAGGACCAGAACTCACAATTTCCTGGTTTCTAGCCTGATGCTTGTGTTTCTTACCAATTTTGAATTGTTAACATGACAGAATGAAAAAAAACAAACTACTATGTATAGCTCTCTTAGTATTATAAATATAAATGAATCAAGCTTAGTTTTTCTCCTATCCTTCATCACCTCACATCCAAACCTGGCCCTTGATTTACCCACCTCAAACCATGCACATCCCTGCCTTATGAATATGCCCAATGAAGGCTATGAAATAATACACTGAATTTGTCTCTGTAAAGGTTCCAGAGCTCACAATTGGCTGAGAGATGGGTCTATTGGCACTCTTCCTCTTTTGTTTGCTGCTCTCCACAGCTGTATGGCCCAGAAATGCAGTAAGATTTTCCCCTCAATCCCTTGCCAGAACAATGGCAAAAGAGTTTCAAACACTGCTTACTGCAGCTGAAGATGATTCCAGCCAGCATCTTTGTGAAACTAAATTAAAGCCCTGGAAACCCATTGTCAGGGCAATAGAGTTAGGTCATCCAGAACATGAGACTGTGGTGCTTCTGAGCCCCCTGAGATCTGTGGCTGGAAATAATACTGCCTGGCATTCGCTTCCTTGCCTTCCTTTCAGTCAACACTCGCCGCTAATCCAACTCTTGCAGGAATTCAAGCACAGATTAAGAGAGTAAGGAGGTAGACACCAGAGCAGCCCGGCGTGCACAAATAAAAGAGCTAAAACTTAATGGAGTTGATAAAACTAATCAGTGCATTTCTGCTCAAATAGCTCAGTAAATCAGGTGACAATAGGTAATTTGGCTGACTATTATCAGGAGGAAAAGAGATGCCAAGCCAATCTGTTTGTGTATTTAAATATGCCCCTTTTCAAGAATCGTGACGGCAGCTCAACCCCCTCTCCCAAATGGAGATATAAAACCATCAAACAAGCACTACAGCAAAACTAAAACATTCAGACACATAGACAGAGTCAGTAGAAATCAAATCTAACTAGCCACTTCTTTCTTCAAAAGCTGCATTACATACACAGCCCATACCCCACAAAACAAGCCAAAGATCCTTCTCGGACCTTGTCTACTGAAAATCTTATTAAGTTTGCATTTCATTCTTTTGAAGACAATGGCTTAGAACCTGACTGAGACCATAATCTGAAGCTCACCTGCTGGTAAACAAATCCCATATTCTCAGCAGTGAATGGTTTCTAAACTGATATGTATAGGCTGTATAGCAAGGAGGTTGCATCTGGGTTCTTCTGAAATCCCTGTAACCAATTCTGGGTCCAACCACACACCTTCCAGGTGGCTTAAAGTAGGCCTTACATTCCAGCTGATTCATGCTATAAAATGTGTGTCAAAAATTCCACTGCAGAAAAATGTTCAGTGGGGAAATCTATTTAAAGCCTTTTCCCCACCTATCAAAAGCAGGCAATGACCTAATCATATATTCTCTAATCCCCCTTGGAACCAATGCTACAATCTGAGCGATGCAAATCAAAAGCTTCTATCCTCATGCACATCTACTATATATCTGCAGGGGTAGGAACAAAAGGATCAACATTTTTAAGCAGGTATGTTTGGCCAATGTATCCTTGAGATACTATCACCAAGACAGTTTAGATCATTAATGATCCAATCCTTTGCATGCACGCTTACACAACATTTAAAAGAAACTGGTAAACAATGAAGTTAATACACATGCTACTATAAGACTTGTCATTTTACTTATTCTCTCGGAGAAAATCTATGAAGTTGCTAGGAGCTGAAAATTAGTTGATGGCACATAATCATGATCAGGACTACAGCTCTTGGACTTCTCAGCTAATATTGATAAAGGAGCAATGGCTGAAAATTTGGGGAGCTGTATTTTCCAACTATTGGGAAATCATAGGTGGAATAGAGCTGGAGAAAGGATAATACAGGAAAAAACCCTATAACTTTAATTACAATTATGATGTAATTATATTGTAATTAATTACAATGTATCCAGAAGGCTCATAAAATATAATCCTTACCATTATGGAAGAGTGTAACCACATCTAGAAGCAGCCATTATCTTTTCGTTGGCCAAATTTATTTTTTTATTCTCTTTATCTAGTTCATTTCATTTCATTTCATTTATCGCATTTCTAAGCTGCCCAACTCCCAAGGGACTCTGGGCGGCTTACAGCAAAAATAATGCGAACAATGAACATAGAAAAAATATTTTAAAACATTATAAAAACATTTTAAAAACATTAAAAGCCCATGCACACCATTCATGGCCAGATCTCGCAAGATTGCAACAGCGAGATCAACGGCCCCAGGCCTGCCGGAAAAGCCAGGTCTTCACCGCTTTCCGAAAGGCCAATAGGGTGGAAGTAATCTGGATCTCAGGAGGTAACTGGTTCCAGAGAGCTGAGGCAGTCACAGAGAAGGCCTGATTCTAGATAACTGCCTGATTCTAGATAACTGTTCTAGATAACTGTTCAATAGCACCCTGAGTTTATTTCATTTGGGTGAAATAAAAAGGAGATGACAATTGAGTTTTCATCAGTATAGCAATTGCACAACTTCTTGACTATCCCAACAACACTTTCTTCTTGTAGCACTTTCTGCGGTGCTGAAATATGAAAACTTCATTGGTCAAAGGATATATTTGATATTTGGGCAATGGGCATTTTTGGGAGGGAGGGAGAGAAGAGAGAGGGGGGAAATAGAGAGATGAGGAACACAAGGCAAAGGGTAAGAGTAGGTAGACCCATGTCAACAAAACTTAATATTTATTTATTTGTATCCCACCTTTATTATTTTTACAAAAAATTCAGTGAACATATCCAACACATATTTGTCTTCCTCCTATATTCTTCCTCAAACAATTATATCCATCTTCTTCCTATTTTCCCCACAATAATAACCCTGTGAGGTGGCTGAGAGTGACTGACCCAAAGTCACCCAGCTGGCATTCATGGCAGAGGCAGGACTAGAACTCACTGTCTCCCAGTTTCTATCCTGGTGCCTTAACTACCCTGTTAAGACCTCCCCAGATAATAAGCCCAATCGGGTTTTGAGCGCGTGCACTAAAATAAATATTAATAAATATTAATTTCCAGCAGAGCTGGAAATCAGGTAAGATGACAAGAGGAGACTCATCCTGCTCCAGGCACCCCAAAATAATAAGACCTCCTCGAAAATAAGGCCAAATGGGGTTCAAAAAAATATAAGACAGGCTCTTTTTTTGGGAAAAAACAAACTAGCCCTTTTAATGTTAATTAACATGGCATTACATTACTTGTACTGAGCCATAGTAGCACAGTGGTAAGAATGCAGCATTGCAGGCAAACTCTGCCCATTGCCAGGGGTTCAATCTGCACTGGCTCGAGGTTGACTCAGCCTTCCATCCTTCTGAGGTCGGTAAAATGAGGACCCAGATTGTTGGGGGCAATATGTTGACTCTGTAAACTGCTTAGAGAGGGCTGTAAAGCACTGTGAAGAGGTATCTAAATCTAAGTGCTATTGCTATTTAAAACCCAGCTATTTCAAATATCTTACGACATTCTGGGGCCTTAGGTTGATGAGCCCTAACATATGCAGTTTATTTCCATCAACTCTTTCACATCATTTCATTTTCAAGTAGAAAAGACCTAAATATAAATATTGTGCAGTAATGAGTTGATTTCATCAGACTAAAATGAAAGAACTCAGTCTGGCCTGCCTACTGACTTGAAAGCAGCAGTTCAAGGTTTTATACCAGTGGGATGAATAATATAATTTGCCAGGATCATATCAATTTGCTGTTGAAGTCACAGCTACATACTGGCAACTACAATTAGCAAGAATGGTGATGGGCTGTGTATTCTCAGATTAATTAATCTGTATACTAATAAAGGTGCTTGCTTTCAATCTTGCTCTGATCTCACCCAGAGGTCTATAGATGAATTACGGCTGAGCGAAAAGTGGTCTGTACATGTTAGAAATTAGAGACGGTATTGAGAAAGAGAAGAAAAAACAGGAAATAAAGAGGATTGCAAAAAGATAAAGTAAAGAAAATAGAAAAAGAATATACTGTTGAATTTCTTTGGTACTGATACAAAAGAAAAAAAATATCAATCTCTTACTCTAAGATTAATGTTAGTCTACATCATTTTTAACTTTGTTTTGAAACATCAATACAGTTAAATAAAATAGAGACAACATGGCTGAGGCTAAATACAAGATTCACAATGAGGTAGTGAAGGAACTGGAACAACATATACAAAACTATTTGTTAAGACTGCTGACAAAAACTATGGCTAACAGTTCTAGCAGCAATAGGCCAAAAGTTATTATCCCTAAAATACATAACCGGTAATTGTTAGAATGCTATGGGTAGCAATTGATAAATATTTTTGAGAAATATAGAACACAAACTAATTGTAAAAAGCAATTATTATGTAAAAACAATAGAAAAATATTCTTCTGCAGGTAGCATGAGAGCCATTCTTCGGCCGAAGAGGTTGTAGAAAAAATGCTTTTAAAAGCCTCTGATGATCCCAGCTGAGCCGCACGATCATCAGAGGCTTTTTTTTTAACTTTTAAAAGCATTTTTTTTCTGCTGAAGAGGTTGTAGAAAAAATGCTTTTAAAAATTTTTTAAAAAAAGCCTCTGATGAGGTGGGTGGGATAAGTGAGCGGTGACCGGGCCGGGGACCAGTTCGGGGGCATGGCCAGCCAATGTTCTTACAGGTTCTCCGAACTACTACAAATTTTTACTACCAGTTCTTGCGAACCGGTGCGAACTGGGAGCAACCCACCACTGAACATATTCCCATAATTGTAACCGTTATATTTCTATCAATCCTACCCAATTCGGTTTTAATATAAGAGAAAGTAAGAAATCTACTTGTATGATGCTGGTCAAGCTACTTACTCTTTTTTTTTTCTTTTACATGAACACCTGAATCACAATGTATTCAAATTTATAACATGAATGAAGGTGAATATACATGTCCCAGGATAATGTTGCAGGATCCAATCTGGGTTGGTCACTAGGCTGAGAGGTTTTGTTATCCAAGCTTTCAGGCTCATGCTGGAGCCCATCTTCAGGGAACTTCTTTTTAGCAGAGTGTGTGCTGTTCTGTATAGTATTTATAATGCCTGTTGTAAGTGGCTTTTTAGATGTTGATTGGGCTGTGTTGATGGCTGGCTTTTAAATCATTGGCTGTCATTTGATTGTGCAGCCCAGCCCTTGCCTTCTAATTACTTGATAGCACTCCTGTTGACTGACGAGGAGCCTGTTTCCCAGGCTTCAATCACTTCCCTGGCTGTTTTTGTACCTGCTTGTCCAACGATCTTAGTTGCTGCAAAGTTGAATGTTCATTGAAATGTGAGGCTACTAATGAGTTCGGGTCTCCTAGTGGTGTTCTTGCAATCTGGTGATTACCTTTCTCCGCATCTGTCCTACATAGTCACAGGGCAATCTATGTAAAGGATTTGGTAGATTACATTGGAAGAATCTCTCACCTCCAAATGATCTTTGCAATGCATAATTTGTCCTTGTATGGTAGCCTCTGGCTGATGTGCGTTTACTACTTGCAGATCTCGGAAGTTGCATTCTACAGCTTCCAAAATGTTTTTGATGTATGGCAGGGTATACCTGCCATGTGATTGGTCTTGTACCTTGTTTCTTCCTTTCGCTTCCCACCGGGTCGTCAGACATCTTGTGAGGTCCCATTCTGCTTGAATTGTTCACATACTGTAGGTACAGTACCTGCTCTCCAGGTGTTTGGCTTGCTGGGTACTATAGTGGGTTCTCCCCTTGCCATTTAGTGTTCTGATGCAACTCTTTTTGCGTGACAGTGGATGGTTGCTGTTGAAATTCAGAATGTGTGGAGTGCATTGGTGGCCTTGCACTCTGCTTTCTAGGCTTTCATCCTCTTGTCTGTTGACAAGTACATCTAAAAATGGTAATGGCCTAACTGCTTCTTCTTCCATTATGAACTGTATGTCAGGGAAGATGGAGTTCAGTATGGTATGAAAGTCTTTAAGTGCATTTCTCTTGATGATGATCAATGTGTCATCCATGTAGTGGCACCAGAATTTAGGTGTGTAATTCTGAAATGTGTGGTATTCTAATTCATACAGGACTGTTTCTGCGATGACTCCTGATACTGGAGATCCGATGGTGGGATCCCCTTTTTTTGTTCATACATTTTGCTTTTGAATGTGAAGGCAATGTGTTGATTGGATTGAAGTAGCTTCATGATTTGTGTCCTGGTTAGGTTGTTCTGATCTGTGTTGTACTCTTCTTCTAGTTTTCTATCTATTACTTCATATGCTAAGTGGGGAGGGAGGGAGGGATGTAAATAGGAATACTACATCAAAGGAGACCATGATCTCATCCAGGAGCCACATTTAAGCCTTGTAGTTTTGTCAGAAATTGTGTGGATAATGTGCTGTTCGAGGATTGGGTCAGGAAGCTTAAGTGTTGTCATACCCATTTAGCCAGGGCCACGTTATACATAGGAATGTCTTGTCAATAGGTCTGAGGGGGACTCCTGTTTTGTGCAACTTAATAATAAGGGCCTGGTGGCTCAGCAGACTGATAGCATTGTGATTAACACCAGCTGTCTGCAATTACTGTAAGTTCGAATCTCACCAGGCTCAAGGTTGACTCAGCCTTCCATCCTTTCTAAGGTAGGTAAATTGAGGACCCAGTTTGTGGGGGCAATAAGCTGACTTTGTATAAATATACAGAAGTATGAAGGCTATTGCTTAACGCATTGTAAGCCGCCCTGAGTCTCTGGAGAAGGGCAGCATATAAATCAAATTAAAAAAACAAAAAAACTTGAGGAGTTGATAGAATCTCATTGGGGCTGTATCTGTTCCTCTCATTTTCCTCCATTCCTTCTCTGTTATACAGTTGTTTTGTTTGAGTTGGCTGAGATAAGCATTCAGTTGGGTGACCATTGTTCTCATCTCTGATGTCTTTAAATTTATAAGCATGATGCCATTCAAATTAAAAAAAGGAACAATGCTTTTGAAGAATCTTCAAAAGTATCAGTCTAAAATGGAGTGGATTGTTAGTGCCTTTGGAGAACTTGTTTACATTGGAAATGAATCAGTATCCTAAATAGGTAATTTCAACAGATCCTGTTGAAGTGCATTGGTTTGGCACAGTGCAAAATATTTAAAAATGGCAGCTGATTAAATACAGATGGTGACTGCATTTTATTTTCCCGTATAATGAAAGCTCTACATAAACAATAAATTGGTAAATAGAATTTGGAAAACCGAATTGAATTAGCACATGGTACAAATTTATTTTGCACCACACAACCTTTTGCTCCTGAGGATAGCATTTGGGTTGCATCAATGTATTTTTCCGAGTCACATTTTGCCAGCTGCCTAATTTTCTTGCCTGTCTTCTTTTCAATCAAATGTAACTTAAAAAAAAAAAGATGGTAGAGTAAACAGTAAAAGTAAAGAGAGCGAAGGGAGCTGACAGAAAAACAGTAAGTTAGGTAATTCCAGCATTGCTTTTCTTTGAAAGTAGAGATAGGATTGTTAAATTTCTCTTTTCCCTTCCCGAACAGAAAACACAATATCAACTGAGGTTGTAGCACATGCTGCACTAACCTTAAAACAAAATAAAATTAAATTAAACTAGTTGAATTTCTGGGTGATCAGTAGATGGTAGCAAAGAGAGCCAATTGTGGGAAAAGGGGTTTACCTATGTTTTTGTAGCCAAGAAAAACAGACCTCTCCAATATGTTGTGTGAGCCTTGGAAAACATTTAATTGGCTTCATCTATAGTAGTGGCCAAACTTGTGGAAACCTTTTGGGAAAAGTGTATTTTCTAAAACTAGCTAATAACACCACTTTTTTTTTTTGGAGTAGTACCATAAAATTATATATCAATGGAAAGATAATTTAATCAAGAATGTAATGCAATAACTTTTATGAAGGATTTGCTATTAGAATAGCAGTTACAGTATAGAGAAGAAAAGTGAAACACGTAGAAAAAACGAGATATACAAAAATTATCATGTCAGTTAATACTTAGTTGGGTAACCTTTAGCATGAATTACGGCCGTACAACATCTTCCCATGGAGTGAACCAAGTCTTTTAAATTCTGCACCTGTTATAACGTGAAACCAAGATTGAATGATTGCTTCTATTAACTGGGTTTTATTGCTGGGTCGCTTCTGACTAACAAGTTTCTTTAGTCGGCTCCATAGATTTTCAATTGGGTTAAGGTCTGGGCTATTCCCAAGCCATTCCAGCAATGGAATATGATTATCTTGAAACTCCCCACAAAAGTGGTGTTGTTAGCCATCAAACCTCAAAAATACACTTAACCAAAAGGTTTCCACAATTTTGGCCACTACTGTATATGCTTCCCCCAATTGACTCTGCCCTAACACAAATTTCCAATTATGGTATAACTGCCTTCTGTTAGCACTTCTTCTTCCATGAGCTACAGCTTTTTGTTTTTTGGAAATAAAGAACAGGTTCCTAATTATATTAAGGAAAGAATTCACCTTTATGAATAGCCATACTTCTTTCAATTGCTGAACTGCAGTTCAGAGGCAGTCCATCAACTTTGTGCCTTTCTCGTTTCACAGAAAGTCATTCATATGGAAAGTGGGCTTTTGAACTATGCAACCAACATTTGGATTCTAGGCAATAGAGTTGCACAGAATATTTGAAAGATGCTTCACTTGGTCTTTCCTCTCAGACTGTTGGTGATAGTTCCAACAGCTGGCAGGAGCAAATGGGCAGAAGCCTCTTTCACCTGTTGAAACTACTGGTTGGTTCCATCCTAACCACCACATTACATGCGGTGGTGGGATTCAGCCAGTTCGCACCACTTTGGGAGAACCGGTTGTTAACTTTCTGAGCAGTTTGGGAAACCGGTTGTTGGAAGAAATCATTAGGGCAGAGAACCAGTTGTTAAATTACTTGAAGCCCACCACTGATTACACGCCCTAGCAATTCTTTTCCTACCATGTCCCCATGATGTCCATCTCATTCTTGGCTCATGACTGCTTGAGGGTTAAACATAATTTTGCAGTGTAAATAGAGAAAATGTCCAAGAAAAGGAAGAAAAAAATTGTGCAGGGCTGAAAATCGCAGGTGTAAATCTCAAAAACCTGAAGAAGAAGGAAAAAGGAACAAGAGGGTGCCTTTTTGAAATTCCTAACAAAATCAGAAGATGAGCCACACGATAGGGGTATGTGTGTCAGAATATGACTTTGCCTAAGGCACTGAAACGTCTAAAGCTGGCCCTGAACAGGAGGAAACACACAGAAAGGATGCTAGAGATGATAGATAATCAGACCAACCCCGTTCTGGTTACAGTGCCCTGACTGGCAGATGATTTTACTACCAGATGATTATGTGCTCATAAGACAGAGCAGCAAAAGCTGAGGATTCAACCAATTCCTTTGCCTACCAAGCCCTGAATCTGCTTAATCAGAACAGCAATATTTAGGGGTGACTCGCCACAGATACCCTGGCAAAGGAAGCAAAACATTTCATGCAGGTATCACTTGTTGCTGAACGAAGGGAAAATGGATAGCATTTGAATTCAGCAGCGGGAAAGGGCTCAAGGAGACATCATGAAGCATTTTGTCAAGATAAATTACATCACCTCAGCAAGGAGAATTGAGCTGTCCCTGTCCCTGACGTGCAAAGCGCTGTGTGCCTTATAAAGGCCTACTGGGTATCAGTATTCTCAAGACAGTAACACTCCATTCACTTGTACTTAATTCCTATAGATAAATATAAGCAGGACTGTGTGGATTTAATAGAAGTAAATAGAACAAAAATATGGTAATTATTACAAAATAATTTTTCCATGCCTCATATAGGAAGAATCCCTGAAGAGGGAGGGAGGGAGGGAGGCAAGACCAACATTGTCATAGAAGCCTGCACAATTGGTTACTATTCTCCCCCTCGCTGGTCATTGCTGTCAATTGCTCTATGGTAGTGATGGCTAATCTTCTGGTGGCGAGTGCCCAAAGTGTGTACACGTGCACGAATGCACGAGTGTCCAAAGCACACTCATGCAACCCCAAAATACAATGCGAGTGTCCCCTGTGCATGTGCCTGCCCCCCCGTGCATGCACCCCCAGCACATGCACACGCATCCTTGGTGCATGTGCCCCAGTCCGCCTCACCCAGTTTTGGCTTCCAGGTTGGTGCAGGAGGCTTTCCAGGCCCAAAATGGGGCATGAGGGGGGGGCTTGCGCGGCACCCCTGTGCCATGTTTTGGCTTCCAGGTTGGTGCAGAAGGTCTCCTAGGCCTAAAACAGGGTGTGGGGGGGCATGCGCATGCGCGCAACCCCCCAAAATGCAATGCAAGTGCTCCTCGCACATGTGTCCCACCCATCGCACATCCCCCAGGGGCCCACATATGCATGGCAGAGACCCGAAAACAAGCTGGCCAGTGGGAGGCGCGCGCACGTGCATGTTGGAGCTGGGCTGGGGCGATGGCTGGCATGCCCCCAGAGAGGACTCTGTGTGCCCGCTGTGGCATGCTCTATGGGAAGGTTCAGAAGAGGTTCTTTACCTAACAGTTGCTGTAACTTTATTTGCAAATGTTTACATGACCTGTAAACACCGTGGAAGTGTTTTGTTTTCCTGAAAGTCTGGTTAGAAATAATGGTAACAAATGAATACAGGGAGCAAAGTCAAGATAGGGATGATATATTTGGAATTTCAGGTTGCTTCTCTGTCTGTAAAGGTAAGGATTTGGGAAGGGAGAGAGAGGGAAAGGGAGAATCCAAGACATAGTTATGCATTTTTGTTTAAATTGTGAAGGTGATTAAAAGTATTGTAGGAAGTTAGCACCCACCCCTTTCCTGGAGGAATGAAATATTTTAGGAAATATTAAAAAGGCAGAATATTATATTTCCCTGGATGAGAAATGGAGAAACATGTTTTAAAGACAAAGCAGCTTCCTGCCTCCCCTCCCCACACCTTTGTTAATGGCCAGAGGAAGAAACTCAATCCTTTGTCAAAGGACCATCATTTGCAACAGAATAGGACCCATCTAGGACAGAAACTCACCACATGGCACCTGGGAAGATTACATCAGCCAGTAAGGCTAGCTAAGACCCCCAGCCCCTGGGAGTCTGACAACCAATCAGGATACTCTTTTGGGGCCCCAGGAAGTTCAAAGCCAGAGAGAGCATAAAACCCGGTGACTCGCTGTATCTCACCCTTTTTCTGTTCAGGAACTCAAGCCATGTGATCCTGTCCACCATTAAACCATCTTTCCAAGCAGTCTCCACGTTTCCGGTGTCTTTTTCCCCACTTGGAGCTGAACCCAGAAGGATATTTCTTCCTACAGTATCAACAACTGGTCGCGTCATGTCCTGTCAAAACTCAATGTGGGCATCTTTGGAACAGCCTGTTCTACACTCCTACCATGGGGCAAAAATGACTACTTACATGTGACCTGCTTCAGCCTCTTGCTATTTTATGTTATTTTTTTTAAATTTTCTGAGTTTATTTTTTTTTTTTTTATGAAGAAAGAAAGAGATAACCTTGATGAAGATGTACAGGAACTGAGAAACGAGGAAAGGGCAACTCAGCCATGGGAAAGGGAACAGTGTGAGAAAGAAACTCAAAATAACCTCACTTTGATAGTGTTTGGCAGATGTGGCCAGATAGAAGCTCTGACTAGCTTTCAAGATTCTTTTATTGTACCCTACAACAACAAAAAAGAAAACACAAGATTTCGGAAAAAAAATAATAATCCTCACTTCATTTTGTTTAATACAAGATAGGACAGAGAGAAAACCCGAGACACTTTCAAAATTCTGTTATTCTATCCTACAACAATAAAGTAGCATTACTGAAGTTCTTGCAGGTCTGTTTCCTTATTTGGCCTACCTCAGAAGGTTGACAGCTTTGCAGTGAACTAACTTCCTGTTATCATGTACTTAGAAGAACTTAAGGGTATAAAGCAACAAAATCAGGTGATTGGCATGCATGTCAGTTCAGAACAAGTAGTAGAAAGACTGAGAAATTGTTCGTCTGGTAAGCTTTGCTCCTCAGCCAATTGCTCTGAAAACAGCTTCTCAGAATGAATAATTTTTGCAGGAGGAGTTTGGAACTTGGAGGACTAACTGGATTGATCATTTAAAAACCTGACCTGGGGTAAGAACAATAACTGATATTTCCACATTATTTTTTAAAAAAATGTTTTAGGAATGCACACAAGCCAAACAAGCTAAAGGATTACCAGACATATTGCTCCAAGATGAACCTAAAGAAGGATCATAATATTCACATGAAATATTTCCGTCACTGAATTCTTCTTGTCTTGGATTAAATTTTATTAAGCACTAAATGGAAAGGAGAAGGAGTTTCTCTTCCTGCTTCTGTGTAACCTGCCATGATATGAATATTAAAAACTAAGTTTCCAGAAGCTGACACTAAATTACAGTAGCACATGCAGGACGCACCGAGAGCCAAAGGTTCACTCTCTTTGAAGGTCCATCAACTCCTCCAAAGCTTCCTGAAACAACTTTGACTTCTTTTTAGCAATAAAGACAGTGATATATTGAGGGGCTTTTAATTATAACAAATATTAACAGACGGGCAGAAATATGTCTCATTGTGGCAGAAAGAAATCACTGTATTGGAACATCATTAATGCTAATAAAACCAGTTGAATGTAAAGTAGGCTTTTAAAGTAAGGAAAACAAAAAAGAGGGGAAAAAAATCCTTGGCAATTAGCTCGACTTTTAACTCCAGTGTTTTAGTGTAGATTGTTAGCTAATCAAGTTGGGAAATTGGGTAAAAAAAAAAAGGTGTACAAAAATGGTTGATTATTAATATTGCAAGAAGGGATTGTGAACTGTACCTGCTTTAGTGCTGTAATAATATAAATAGTGAAATCAGCATTGCATTTATTGAGGTGTAATTGTACAAATTGCTAGCTAATCAGATGGAGAAAATTGAACCAGATCTTAGCAGAACAATGTTATATGTGCTATTAACTTTATGCATTTAGCTAAGTATTTAATGAACTTTTGAGATAACACCGCAGAATGGTGTTTGTGCATTTTTAAAAAGATGGATCCCTGCCTCAGATTAAAAGGAAGGATTCAATATTGTTTTCAGTTAAGCAATGTAAACCAAGAATAATACAATCAAACTCTGTGGAATTAAAGCAATGTAAAAAATTGGCTTAAGCCAAGGATGAATCAAGCCCATAGCTTTTACAGCTGAGCCATAGGCATTTCATTAAAAATGTAAAACTGGACAAATACATAAAATCCACTGAAATAAATAGCTCAGTTTATCAAGCCAGCTGTCGTTAGCAGCTTAATGTATTTTGACATCCTCAACACAGCAGGGACTTAATGAGAATGGTGGAAACTGGGCTCAAGGCTTGTGAACTTTTCAAGAAGTTCAGAATGAAAAAGCTGGGTAATTCATAAGACTGAGAAGGTTTGGCTTGCTCTGTCACTCCGACAAATTTTGTTTTATTAAAAGATTTGCATGCTGTAGTACGGTGTGATCAGGTGTGAACTATCTAACTCCAAAGACTGATGGATTTGGAGGTTTTTAAGGGGAAAAAAAAAACAAGTTTTCACCTAAGACGCAAGTTGAGTTATTGGATTCACAAAAATACACGGTTTTAGAATTTTCAGTAGCTGTAGCCAAGAATGAATTTGATATTTAAAAATGTATACATGCACACATGCACACACAAACAAACACACATACAAACACACACACAGAGACACAAATTTTATCTGTTTTTCCTGTTAACTATTTTGCTATTGATATAGTATATAGATGGCAGACTAACAATATGTTTCAGTTTCAATTTCAGTTTATTTAGATTTATATACCGCCCTACTCCCGAAGGACTCAGGGCGGTGAACAGCCAAGATAAAACACATACAATATAAAATACAATATAAAATGTAAACAGATTCAGTGGCTAAGTAGTTTAAAATTTGTTGGTCTCTTTTGTAAGGGGTGGGAGATTAATATTGTTGTATTATATTTATCAGCATTAACTAGGGAGGTGGTTGTGTGTATATGTGTTAATTTTTAAGGCACTTTTTAAATGTGTCTTTTCCTTTTCTTTTTTTGTTTGTTTTCAATATTTTGGAGTTTTGTATTTTAACTTTTCTTGGAGAAATTAAATATATTTTTTAAAAAAGTACAAAAACCTACACTGAAGGGTTGAGAGGAAGGATTCATTCTTGAGACTTTCAAGATAGGGATAAATAGTAGCAGTGGTGAGTTCCTCCTGGTTTGGTCCGGTTCCGCCGAGCCAGTAGCGGTGACGATATGATGTTTGCCAGTTCTGTCCCGGCAGAAGGGAAAAAAACTGTTTAAACTCTTGCCGCGGGGCTTCAAAGGGCCGTCCTACAGCTGTTAAAAGAAAACAAATTACCTGTGCCTGCAAAAATAAATGGGTAGACCAGTGCCTGCAAAAATACATGAGTAGATCAGTGCCTGCAAAAATAAATGGGTAGACCAGTGCCTGCAAAAATACATGAGTAGATCAGTGCCTGCAAAAATAAATGGGTAGACCAGTGCCTGCAAAAATAAATGGGTAGATCGGTACAGCTCTGCAAGCAGTTAGAAGCCTGGTAGACCAGTACCTCTGCTAAATCCTAAATAATTGTCACATGACCATCAAGCCATGCCCACAAAATAAGCCACGCCCGCATAACCGGTAGTAAAAAATTTTAGAACCCACCCCTGAATAGTAGCTTTCCACAAAGCAAACATGATCTGCCTTGGTCCTCTGATATAAAGGTTGCAGCTGATTATGTCTTTCTCAGCATTCAGAATGCAGCATCAGAAGTTGTGTGTTCCACCTTACAACAATGCCTCCCTAGCATTAAGGTTCTGCATCAATTGGTTGTTTCCTGTCAAGGCATCTAAAAGACCAGTGAAGATCAAACTGAAGAAAGCTTGAATGAAATTGCCATTTTAAGGATTAATTAGTATATATTAAACAAATTTATTCAGCTGCCCAACACACACACACAGCGACTCTGGGTGGTATACAGCATGAAAAATCCACAGTTAAAAATCCACAATTTTAAAACCACCCACCCAGCCTGTAGTGGCAAAAACAGACTCAAACAAGCTATTTTATCAGCTCTGAATGGGTGCCCAGGCCTGCTGATAAAATCATGGATTCAAGGCCTTGCGGAAAAGCAAGAAAGGGAGGGCCAATCTTATCTCTAGGGGAATGATATTCCAAAGGGAGGGAGCTACGACAGAGAAGGCCCTTTTCCTAAGTCCTATCAGGTGTACTCCCTTAATAGTTGGGACACACAACATGCCCTGCTCTCCAGCTCCGTTAGGCCAGGTGGATGTAATTGGGGAGAGATGCACTATCAAAATCTAAATATTTCAAGTGAACATAAAGAGCTGTGTTTCACAGCAGAAGCAAGCATGGTTTCCAAACTTGATACAAGACAAGTGTTATTGTCAGTTGCATTGAGCATTATGTTTGGTAGTAAGGTGGAATAGTCATTCTCCCAATAGCTCTGTCATAAATTTGTTAATATGAATTATATCTTCTGTGAGATTATGACATTTAATTCATATTTCTTCTTCTATATTTCTCTGTACAAGGTAGTAGATAGCCATCTACACATCTATACCAAATCCATCATTCAAGTTATTTTCCATTTTATTTTTAATCTTATTTTTGTATGATGCATAAGCAATAATTTTACCTCAAATGTAAGATTTATAGGCTTTTTATTCAAACATTCAGGCAGTTGATGTTTTTGATTTTAAATCAAAGTATTACAAAGTCTCTACCTGCATTTGTTGTATAATTTTTATCATATGATAAGGAGACATTGAAATACCAATTTGTGAATACCTTGACTGGTTTTTCAAACACACAATTCAAAATAATTGCATTATTATTGGTCTGATGGATCAATATCACATTCTTGAATTTAATGATATAGAGTCAATAATATTAAAAAATAATCAAGTCTAAAAAAATCCTGGCACACACTTAAATAGACTGAATATTGCTTTTTAGTTGGATACCTCAAACAGTAAGGGTCTATCAATTTCAGTTCTTCCATATATACAGTATCTTGATTGTTTCCCTCAGTAACTTTTTTTTGGTTTTGTACCAGTATATTTCTGTCCAGGTCATGATCCAATATTTCATTAAAATCTCCTCCTGTTACTACTTTATCATAAATGCACTCATTCAAGGGTTGAAAACATGAACAGAAAATATGGACTATCAAATGAGATTTTGGTAAGAAAGGATTCATTAGAGAGGCGAACTAGTCTGCACAATTGAATTTGCATAGGACAACTTGGGTTTAGTGAAGGTTAAATCCAGGTTGGATTAAAAACAAACAAACAGGCAGGCATTGAGTAAAG
This sequence comes from Pantherophis guttatus, assembly GCF_059756535.1. Lineage (NCBI taxonomy): Eukaryota > Metazoa > Chordata > Lepidosauria > Squamata > Colubridae > Pantherophis > Pantherophis guttatus. The sequence goes on along the minus strand of NC_142063.1, from coordinate 227,729,436 downwards.
CAAGATACATGGTATTGTGCTGAAGCTGAGTACAGGAAAATGAATCAAATTCTCATTTGTACTACCCGTTTTTAACTTTGAAAAAAAGAAGGTGAAAGAAAAAAAGAAGGTACCTTCCCTTATATTCATTTCATTTGCTGATAAGTCTAAAAATATGTCAGCAAAAACATTCATAAAATCATAGATGTAATCATAGATGTAATCCACTCTTTTTGAAGATCTGCAGAAAACAAGTCACCATATCATTTTACAGCTGTTCTGTTGGTTGACTGTTCATGAGGTCAGGAAGTTTCTGAAGTCTAGCCTGAAACTCCTTTGTAATTTTAATTCATTGATTCCGGTGATGCCTTCTGAGGCAAATGAGTCCAATCCCTCTTTTAAGTGACAATCTTTCAGATATTTGAAAACTGATATCATGATTCCACAGTTACCATATCGATAATTTAAACATCTTTTAACCATTCCTTGTAGCTCATGGAATCCAGACCCTTCATTAACTTGGTAGCCCTCCCCTCATATTGCTCTTGGTCACGGTCTTTTTGAACAGTTGCGCCAAAAATTGGACAAAGACTCCTAAATAAGGTCTAACCAGGGCAGAATAGAGTGGAACAATTATTTCAGGTACTCTGGATTCTATATTCCTGTCAATACAGATTTGTGCATTGTGGAATTCACATACCAATTAACCATTTCTCTTTGCCTTGTTTTTATCTGTATCATACTACTGATTCATGTTTAACTTTTGAGGGAACATCCAGATCTCCTTAACATGTACTACTGCCAAGCCTTGTCTGCCCATTCTACACTTGGTCTTTCATTTTTCCTATTCAGATGAAGCATATTATATTGATTTCCTAAAAGTTCCCCCCTCTCTCTCCTGTGATTGGATTAAAGACTTTCTGATGGACCATCCGAAAACAGTGAGGGCTGGGTCTTTCACACCCTCCTCCCTGAAGCTCAGCACTGGCTCTCCTCAGGGCTCTGTGCTTAGTCCCTACCTGTACTTGTTGTATACACACAATTGCATGTCTTCTGATCCATCTAATATGATAATAACATTTGCAGATGATACCACCATACTGCGTCTTATTACAGGAGGAGACGAATCAGCATTCAGGGAAGAAGTCCAGAAGTTATTTACATGGTGCTCAGAAAACAATTTGCATCTAAACACCAGCAAGACAAAGAAGATGGTGCTGGACTTTTGGAAGCAGAGAGAGGAACCTGCCCCATTCTACATCAAGGGGGGCTGTGTGGGGAAGGTCTCCTCTTTCAAATTCCTGGGAGTGAACTGTTCTGTCCAGCAGGGCTTAGTTATAGTTGTATTATTGTTATTGGCTGAACCGTGATGATGTCATGCGCGCGGGAGTTTCCCTTGTTAGCCATTGGCTGGAGCGGCTGAGCGCTTCATATATAAGAGCTGTCAAGCGCCGTTTTTCGAGCCAAGCCATTCTAGTTACATTGTGAAGCAATAAAGAGTTCCAGTTACAAGCGTGAGTCGCCTCAGTCTATATTTTAAACCATTTTACACTGGCAATGAGGATGGGATGTTCCTGAGGCGAATTGATAGCAGAATCAACGCTCAGAGAGTGTGAGTCACCCAATACACAAACCGCCGATCCACGAAATGGCTCCTCCAACTTTCGCCTCATACAACGCTGCCGCTGAGACGTGGGATGCGTACGAAGAGCGGTTTGAATGTTTTTTTAGAGGCCAACGATCTTACTGACCTCTCAAGCAGTAAGAAAAGGGCTCATTTTTTAAATGCTTGTGGCCCTGAGGTATTTGCTACTGCCCGAGCGTTACTCGCTCCCCAGCCTGTGCATACAACTTCCTGGGAAGTTCTGAGGCAGAAACTAAGGGTTCACTACACTCCAACCCCTTCCCGTATAGCCCGTAGGTTTAACTTAAGGCAAATCCTGCAAGAGGAAGGGGAGCCTGTCAACCGTTATGTCGCCTGTCTGCGTACAGCCGCCCTCAACTGCGAGTTCCGGGATTTAGATGACGCTTTGGTCGAGCAGTTGGGGTGCGCGACATAGACTTACAGAGGTGTTTGTTAGCAAAAAAGACCCTAGATCTTCAAACGGCTATGGAAGAGGCCCAGGCGGCGGAGATGTCAGATAAATCCACCGCGGACATCCGTAAATGCCATCCCTCTGCTAGTCAAGCCATGGCTGTCCATAGTGAGGAGGTTGTTTCTGAGGACGATGAAGAAGAGCCGGAGGTCAGTCGTATTAAGACGTTTACTGAGAAAGGTGGGCGGCCAACCGGAAAAAAACCTCCCCCATCCTCCTGCCTCAGTTGCGGCGATCAGCACCCCCGAGCAACTTGCTAGTTCCATTCAGTGACCTGTCGACGTTGCGGCAAACTTGGCCACCTTGCACGTGTCTGCCGCTCAGGTCGCCAGAGGCAATCTACGTTTCGACCAAAAGGTGCTGCAGTCAACAGTGAAGATTGTTTTGCGATATTCCGCGGCCGGCAGGTCACTGAAATAACCACCCACCGTGACTCCACTACACATTCGAACAAGCTTTTCCTGACCGTGAAGATCGAAGGTGTTCCTTGTAGGATGGAAGTTGACACCGGCTCATCTAAATCCATTGTCTCCTGGACCACCATCAAAGAAATGATGCCTAGCCTGCAGAAATATCAGCTTCGCCCCAGCCCTGTTAAGATTAGAGATTATCAGGGCAACCGAATTCCAATTATTGGGCACGGTCGTTTCCTAGTTGAATATGATAGTTTCACTGGCCGCCTCCCCTTAATCGTGGTGGATGGCTCCCTTCCCAGTCTGTTAGGTTTAGATTGGTTTGGATCCCTTGGCCTTGCCATCACAGGCATCCACTCAACAACCTCCGAGAGCGATTTTGATATGTTGGCTAGCAAATTCAAAGATGTGCTCAGCGATGCTCTGGGTAAATATGTGGGTTCCCCAATCTCACTGAATTTAGACCTGAACATTGCCCCTATTAGGCTCAAACCCCGGAGAGTGCCTCTGGCCCTCCGTCCAAAAGTAGAAGCCGAGTTAGATAAGTTGATTGCCCAGGGAGTTTTAGAACCCACTGACCATTCCCGGTGGGAGACCCCAATAGTCATTCCTATCAAGCCAGACGGTTTGGTCCGCATCTGCGCGGATTTTAAAAGTACATTGAACCGGGCATTACAAGCCAACCCCTATCCTGTTCCAGTAGTCCAACACTTGCTCCACTCCCTGGGTTCAGGCTCCATTTTCGCTAAGCTTGACCTAGCCCAAGCGTATCAGCAGCTCCCGGTGGATGAGGCCTCAGCTGAGGCCCAAATGATTGTAACCCATCGGGGAGCTTTTAAGTGCAAGCGGCTTCAATTCGGTATTAGCATAGCCCCGGGGTTATTTCAAAATTTAATAGAGCGCCTCCTACAGGGACTTCCCAGGGTAGTCCCATATTTTGATGACGTGCTCATCTCTGCGTCTTCGCGGGATGAGCTCGTTGGCCGTGTTAGGGCCGTCCTTCTACGCTTCAGGAAGGCCGGCCTCAAATTGAAGAAATCTAAGTGTCTTATTGGTGTGCCACAGGTTGAATTTTTGGGGTATCTAATTGATGCCACAGGTATCCACCCCACTCCCTCCAAGGTGGCAGCTATAAAACACGCTGCCATTCCAACGTGCAAGGCTGACCTGCAAGCTTTCCTGGGGCTCCTCAATTTTTATAGCATATTTTTACCCCATAAAGCCACCATGGCTGAGCCTCTTCACCATTTATTGGACAAAAATACGCCATGGTCCTGGGGCGAGGCTGAAAACCGTTCCTTCTGGGCTGTCCAAGACTTACTAACATCCTCTGCTGTCCTGGTACAATATAGTTTTCACCTTCCTCTGGTAATAACAGCTGATGCATCCCCTTTTGGCATCGGTGCCGTCCTTAGCCATAGGTTTCCAAATGGAATAGAAGCCCCTATTGCCTATTATTCCCGTACTCTTTCCTCCATGGAACACAAGTATAGTCAATTAGACAGGGAGGCCCTAGCCGCAGTGGCTTCTGTAAAGAAGTTCCACGATTACATTTATGGCCGCCATTTTGATTTGGTCACTGACCATAAACCCCTTCTGGGGCTCTTAGCTGGGGACCGCCAGACTCCTTTGATACTTTCCCCCAGGATGTCCTGTTGGACTGAGTTTTTAGCAGCTTATAACTACACCTTAAGATACCGCCCGAGTAAGCAGATCGCACATGCTGATGCATTGAGCCGCTGTCCGTTGCCTTTGTCCGTTGAGGACCCTGCACAGACCTCTTCTGTCCTCCTTGTGGAGGAGCTGCCCATTCCCTTATCCGCAACTGCCGTTGCCGCCCACTCAGCGGACGACCCCTTGTTAGCGCAGGTGCTGGACTGGGTGGCAAGGGGGTGGCCATTTGGACAAGTGGCCGAGCAGTTCAAGCCATTCCGGCTCAGGCAACATGAACTTTCTGTCCTCCGGGGTTGCCTTTTGTGGGGTCATAGGGTTGTTATTTCCCCAAAGTTGCATACCTCTATTTTGGAGTGTTTGCACAAAGCCCACCCTGGTATCATCAGGATGAAGGGACTTAGCCGAAGTTACATGTGGTGGCCAGGAATCGACCAGGATATAACAGATTGGGTAGCCAAATGCCAAACTTGTCAGCTGTCGAGGCCAGCAGCACCATCCGTTCCTTGGGAGTGGGAATTTCCGAGGGTTCCATGGTCGCGGGTCCATCTGGATTTTGCCGGCCCCTTTATGGGCCGCCAGTTCCTTATTGTGGTTCGAGGTGGAAATAATGTCATCCATCACCTCAGAGGCCGTCATACGGGTTTTAACTAAGTTATTTGCTACACACGGCCTTCCGGATGTTCTGGTGTCTGATAATGGCCCACAACTGATATCCGCCCCATTCCAAATATTACAGGGTCCTGCTCATTGATGGCAGAACCTGGCGGTGACACATGGACCAGTTACGGAAACGTGTGTTAGTCCAAAACCCGGCAGAAGTCGTGAGTCCGTCACCAACAAGACTGCTGGGTTCCGTGCCGTGTCCAATGCCAAGTTCACAAGCAACTGAAAACTTCACGCGGGGTGCCGCAAGGAGCCAGCAGTTGCCCGACTTACCTGAGGCCGAGACCGAGGCTGGGGAGTCTGTTCCAGGGGACACTCCATCGTTTGTACTGTCCTCTCCTACATTAATGCCAGAATCAGCTGCGCCTGTTATCGAACCAGAACTATGATGGTCCGGACGAACATGTAGGCACCTGGCGTACCTTAATGATTACACTTGCGTGATCCAGGAGGGGAGGGGTGTTCTGTCCAGCAGGGCTTAGTTATAGTTGTATTATTGTTATTGGCTGAACCGTGATGACGTCATGTGCGCGGGAGATTCCCTTGTTAGCCATTGGCTGGAGCGGCTGAGCCCTTCATATATAAGAGCTGTCAAACGCCGTTTTCGAGCTGAGCCATTCTAGTTACGTTGTGAAGCAATAAAGAGTTCCAGTTACAAGCGTGAGTTGCCTCAGTCTATATTTTAAGCCATTTTACATGCACCTTAGCCAAGATCTAATCTGGAAAAATAACACATCCCAGGTGGTCAGGAAGGCTCAACAGAGACTTCATTTCCTTAGGGTCTTGTGGAAAAATCAGGTGGAACAACGACTGATGACTTCCTTTTACCAGACTACGATAGAAAGCATCCTTACATATTATATTACAATATGGTATGCTGGCTTGACAGCCGCCAACAGAAAGGCAAGGGGGTGATGAGCGCAGCACAAAAAAATCATGGGCTGCATAAAATTGCCAGGACCCGCTGCCTTAGCAGAATGAGGAAAATCCTCAGGGATGATTCACACTCTGGTCAGCACTTCTTTTACTCTCCTACCATTGGGCAGGAGATATAGAAGCATAGCCAACCGAATGAACAGGCTGAAAAAATAGCTTTTATCCGTGGGCCGTCAGAGTTTTGAATGCAACCTAACACCACAATCAGGTTTAATATGATAGGCTTGCAGGGCCAGTGCAACATACAACATGTTTATATCGGTGTAATATAATGTTCCCATATATGTATATGGGAATATGTGCTAGTTATTACTTATTTGGATTTAGTTATTTCTTTTTTTTTATTATTTATCAAGTTATTGAGATGTATTCTGTGTTTTCGGGGAGGGGGGCTGCACCAAGGGAGGCTCATTCAATTTCATTGTACACATGTTGTGCATTGACAATAAAGGTTTGAATTCATCCTGCTAATTTCAACCTATTGCTTAAACTTATCTAGATGTTTTGAATAGCTTGGCTCTTTTCCTAATTTCAGCCATTTCTCCCAGCTTTTTTGTTCCATGACAAAAGTTGACCTATATATGGCAATATTTCATTTATCCCCTCAGTCATGTTTGTTTTCTGTGGAATTAACATACCCAGATCCTTTAACCATTCCTCTTAAGGCTTAGATATCAGAATGCTTAACATCTCGATTACCAATCTCTGAACGACCTCCAAATTACAATACAAGAGTTGGCTCACTGGTTTCCCTTCTTTCTCTTTGTTAAAGCAATACACTATCCAGTCACAATTAAGCTTGTTCAAAATCTATTGATTTCAGTGAGAGTTTAAACAGGCACTGATGGGTAAGCTTAGCAGTTGTAATGTCTTTGCAAGCAGAAAATTAGAAAATGTCTGCTTGTTCCTTTTCATCATGTTTTTCTTGCAGTGTGTGAACTATTAAGTAGAGTTCATGTCAATATTGTATTTGTGCGTGTGTATGTGTAACTCTCTCTCTCTATCAATCAATCTCTCTCTCTCTTTCTCTCTCCATCCGTCTATCTATCTATCTATCTATCTATCTATCTATCTATCTATCTATCTATCTATCTATCTATCTATCATCTATCTATCTATCTATCTATCTATCTATCTATCTATCTATCTATCTATCATCTATCATCTATCCATCCATCCATCCATCCATCCATCCATCTATCATCTATCTATCTATCTATCTATCTATCTATCTATCTATCTATCTATCTATCTATCTCTGTCATCACTGCACATTAAAAAAGTAGGGCTTTTTGTGCAGTATTAGATGATGTCTTGTTATTTTTGAAAGCTGCCCCCAATAGACAGTTCTGTCTTTTTCTCCCTCCCTCCCTCTCTTTCTTTCTTCCATCCATTGTTTTAAATCAAAATGTATATGTATTTAAATATAAATAAATGAATAATGTATTATATCACCTTTTAAAAAATTTGAACCTTGGAGGTCGATTTTCTGACCATGACCAAGTGCGGTCCTTTTATCTTAAAGACCTGGAAATCCAAGAATGTCACCTTCTCATTCTGTGCTCATTATCATTTGGTTGTGCCCCAGTTATTGTGGAAGGTAATTAAATTGTTTAATCCTCAAGCCAGGTTGTTTTAGCCATTGTTTCCATCTATCAATACTGAATGATACTTAATTCCCATGAGAGTAATTGAAAGTGAAAGTTTATCTTGCCTTTGCATAAAGAATGAGCCCAGCCGCATTCTAATGAGTAAATAAACCATTCAACACTTTAATCATTGTTGTTGTACACCTTGAAACTGCTATGTAAACTCTATAAACACCTCTATGCTCTGCTACATATGTCACTTTCATTTTCTAGTAGATTGGCAGCTGAGAAACAAAACTTTTTTTTAAAAAAAAAGGAAAAAAATCACATTTCCTTTCAGGTGGCAGAAACATACTGATAAATATTCTCCATTAGCAGTGGTGGGTTTCAAAATTCTTTACTTCCGGTTCTGTGTGTGTGGCTCGGTGGGCGTGGCATGACTTAGTGGGCATGGCTTGGTGGGCATGGCAGGGGAAGGATACTGTAAAATCTTCATTCCCTCCCCACTCCAGGGGAAGGTTACTGCAAAATCCCCATTTCCTCCTGATCAGCTGGGACTCCGGAGGCAGAGAATAGATGGGGGCGGGGCCAGCCAGAGGTGGTATTTACTGGTTCTCCGAACTACTCAAAATTTCTGCTACCGGTTCTCCAGAACTGGTCAGAACCTGCTGAAACCCACCTCTGTCCATTAGTACTAAAAAGGTTAAGGTAGGTCCTATAAAAGGCAATGGGAGGGCAGGATTCCAACATCAACATGATTATTATGGGGAACTCTGGGAGTTACTGGTAGAGTACTGCAGCTTTATAACATTGTCAGTTGGAGTAATATATATCTATACAGCTCTATCTCTGTAAAATCCAGGGCATTTTATTACTTCCGTTTAGTGGCCATATGTGATTTTATTTCTGCATCCTCAAGCCAAAGCAGATTAATGGCTTTCTAAAGGTGTGTTATTAACTGAAGAGTAGAGATAAAACACACAGTAAAATACCACTAATTACTGTTCATTAGGAAGCTACAATGATGGACCAAACACATAATAGCTAAGGTAAAAACAAAATACATATACAAGGTGTCACTTCTTGATTAACAGTGACAATGCCAAAGGTTAAGCAATCGCATGTTTATTTGATAGTTGTCTTTATTTTTACCCAGATAGTATTACCTGGGAGAAAAATAAAAAGTGAAACCTTGCAAATTAAATAGCTCTATTCATTCTGCACCTCTGAAATACAATTTGTTGTATTTTAACTATCCCAGCCTGTCAGGCACCACGCACACTGCTGAGGAACCGTCAAAATGATAATAACACTTCTGTGGCTCAGTTAAATGAAGCACTGTATAAAATGACAGATAGAAAGTTCACATCTCTAATTTCGAAAACTATATTTTTTTAAAAAAAACCCAAAAAACTAATTTTTCTTACAGAAGGTTGTCCTTGCCCAAGGATTTTAGATAGAGGTAGTCCTTGATTTACAACCACAACTGGGCCCAACGTTTCTGTTTGTTAAGCGAGACATTTGTTAAGAGAGTTTTGCCCCATGTTACGACTTTTCTGGCCACACATTTTAACTGATTCACCGCAGTTGATAAGCTAGTAACCTGGTTTTTAAATGGATCTGGCTTCCCCGTTGACTTTCCTGGTCAGAAGGTTGCAAAAGGTGATCCCATGACCCTGGGACACAGCGAAGGTCATAAATAGGAACCAATTTCCAAGCACCTGAACTTCGATCACATGATCAAGGGGATGCCGTAATAGTCGTAACTGTGAAAAACGATCGTTAAGTCACATTTTTCAATGGTGTCATAACTTTGAACGATCACTAAATGATCTGTTGTAAATCGAGGAGTCCTAAGCTTATTTCCTTTCCACTGCACTCTTATAATACATGAGTGAAAGCATTAATACCTTCAACAGAATTTTGTCAGACTTCAAGTCCCACTGAATTTGGTGGCATTTACTTCTGAATATGGACTGAACTGCAGAGCAATCGACTGATGGTGCAGTCCTACCAAATGATGCCCATTTATAGCAGTTCTTTTGATGTGGGACATGATCATTTGCTTAACCTCCTCCCATTAAAATCACAAGAGCTGTTGTGTTCATTTTTCAAATTCAACAAGTTGGGTATCTGTGTTAATTCCACTCCCTCCCCATTTCTGCTAATAGTGACATCGTATAAGATGAATTTATCAGACATGGGAAACTGTTACTCTAATACCAGGTAGTCCTTGACTTACACTTACACTTACAGTTTGTTTAGTGATCTTTTGAAGTCGCAGCAGCACTGAACTAAGTGACTTGTGACCATTTTTCACACTTACAGCATCCCCATGATCACATGATCAGAATTCAGACACTTGGCAACCGGCAGGTACTTATGATGGCTGCAGTGTCCCAGGGTCAGGTGATCAACTTTTGCGATCTTCTGACAAGCAAAGTCATTAGGTAAGCCAGATTCACTTAGCAACCATGTAACTAACAACTGCTGTGATTCACTTAACAACTGTGACAAAAAAGATCGTAAAATGGAGCAAAACTCACTGAACAACTTTCTCACTTAGCAATGAAAATTTTGGGTTTCTTTGTGATCATAAGTTGAGGACTACCTATAATTTATTCTGCCCTGCTATTTGCTAAAATAAACTGGCACGATAGAACAGATAGGTAGCCTCCTGCTAACTTTGTGTGGTATACATCTGGGAGCCTAAAATTAATGGTAGTTGGTCATAGTGGGCATAATCTGACATGAAACTGTGAGGGCTGATATGAGGAAGACTGAAAGCATAGGCTCTGAGAACAGACAAGATCATTATCAAAATTCAGTCACTTCCACTTGTGGAACTGAGAACTGAGCAGCAGGAAATCACTTATTACATAAGGGGAGGAAGAAGGCACACAAGATTGAACCAAAGGATTGTTATGAATACATGAGCCATGGGAAGAGAATCTTGCCTTGATAGTCTTTGTTATTAGGCCTTCTTCTATCTTTGTTATTAGGCCTTCTTCTATCTGCAACCCAAGCAACTGAGCTGACTCCCTAAACCTTTGTTCACAGCAGAATTCAAATGCTGTGAATTTGAATTCCTAGAGACAAGTTTATTGTCATGCTTTAGCTCAGGGGAGTCAAACTGGTGGCCTGAGAGCTGGATGTGTCATCATATGTAGGCCATGCCCACCCCAGCTCCATGAAGGCAAAAAACATCATAATATGTCTCAATATATAATGTGACGCGATCAAGTTTGACACCCATGCTTTAGCTGAAGTTCTGACAGGACCAAGGTGATGAAACTTTCTCTCTGATCTTTCCTGTTAGCATTTAAAAGTAACCTGAGGGGAAAGGGGGTTTTTATACAGGAAGTTGGGGTATGGTTTGATGCTGTGCTTTCAATCCAGATGATATGAGGAACACATAATTGTTGTGGTCCCAAAGATGTTTTTTCGAGAGGCAACTGGACTTTCTGGTTTTCTTTGAAGATGTTTCGCTTGTCATCCAAGAAACTTCTTCGGCTCTGAAAGTCCAGTTGCCTCTTAAAAAAGCACCTTTGGGACAACCATGACCTGGATGACTGAGAATCTCTGTAGATAATTGTTGTGGGTTTTCTTCTGAAATGGGATACAATCAAAATGACCAAACCACCAAATAGGCAATTTTTCAAGCAAGTCCATTGTGCTCCCAATTTTCCCTGTGTTATAACCAATAATAATTATTTTTATAACTCATTTGTTTACATTAGCACATGCTCTTATTCATTTATTAGTATGTATGTATGTGTGTATATATATTGTCAAGAGTCAAGCCATCTCGACATAGCGTGAGGAGGGGAATCACTGCCGATCTGTTGCTGACATGGAGAAACCCCACCAAACGAAGGAATTCAAGGAGCAGGATTGGTGCAGTGGTTTCTGGTGGTGGTGGGGTGTTACTGCTAACCTTAACTGTGCACTATGGTGAAGGGCAGGTGTTAGTCCCGTGTCCGGAGGCGGCCGGTCACCCTGTGGCCGGAGCAGTGTAGGGAAACATCATCAACTGCTGTCCCAAAAGGGGGCGGCACCCGGAAGCAACACCAATTGGCTATTAGTGCTCCCGGCTTATTTTGAGTTTGTATAAAGAGCGTTGGGAGGCAGCCGCTCCCAACGCCGACTTTATGTTTATCATTAATGTTCGTGTGTGACTACTCCAAGAAATGAAAAGTAAACACGTTCACAACCTCGTTCTTTGCCTGCGAGTCGTGTTTTCAATGGTGCGATTCACCTTCGGGAGCAGAATACGACACACACACACACACACACACACACACACACACACATATATATATATACACACACACACACACACACATATATATATATATATATATATATATATATGTGTGTGTGTGTGTGTGTGTGTGTGTGTGTGTGTGTGTGTGTGTGTGTGTTTTTCTTCTAGCCAGGTTTTCCCTATGTAGCCAAGGTTTTTTTTGTAGCTCCAGCTCAGTAGAATCTCATCTACTCGGTTCTGGGCTTTTTTTCTTTTCTAACACCTAGCAAGCTCTCACTGCTAGGTGGGAGACCTAAATAGATCCATTTCTAGCTCGTTAGCTGTCATCAGTAGGCCACACCCATATCCTCCCTGTAAAGGCATAGTATCAATTTTCTTACTTCTTCGTAGGGTTTATGTGTGTTTTTCTTCTAGCCAGGTTTTCCCTACATAGGGAAATGTGGCCTACTGATGACAGCTAACGAGCTAGAAATGGATCTATTTAGGTCTCCCACCTAGCAGTGAGAGCTTGCTAGGTGTTAGAAAAGAAAAAAAGCCCAGAACCGAGTAGATGAGATTGTACTGAGCTGGAGCTACAAAAAAACCTTGGCTACGTAGGGAAAACCTGGCTAGAAGAAAAACACACATAAACCCTACGAAGAAGTAAGAAAATTTATATATATATATATATATATATATATATATATATATATATATATATATATATATGTATGTATGTATGTATGTATGTATGTATGTATATGTATATGTATATGTATATGTATATGTATATATATGTTGCTTGCATCTTCTAAGAAGAAGCATCAAATGATATTTTTTAATTATAAATACAAGAGGGAAAATTGCAAAACATAGTGGAGGAAACCCATTCTGTAAATACAGATAAAATTCAGTATTTTTTTCCTCCACTCTGGAGCCCTACTTTGAGTTAGTTCACACAATCCACAGGCTAAAATATGATTGGCTAATTTAGTTTCCATGTGTTGGCCCACCCTACCAGCATACCTCATTCATGATTCCATCTGTTGTGAAAACACAAGCAATTGGGTGAATGAAATTGACCCAGATTAGTGTGCTGCGCTAACATGGGGATGAAATTACTAGGTCTGTGTGAAGTGAAGAGGAGATGCAGTTGCCTTGGCAAGATGCTTCACATCACTTCTTAGTCTCTGCCAGGCACTTGAAGAAGCTGGAAGAGGCTTCTGTGCCATTTCTGTACACGGGCAGAAGCTTCTTCCAGGAACTGAAGAGGTTTCCTGCATGAAAGCCTCTTCTGGCTATAACAAATGCTGCCCGGCAAAGTAGCTGAAGCAAATATCACAGCTGCACTGTGTTGCTATTAGCAGGAAGGGAGCCATGTTGCTTTACAAGCAGCTGTGAAAGGGAGCTTTGGTGTAACCTTTGTCAAAAATTTTAAAGATCTGCACAGCCCTAGGCATTACACTATGGGAGCCTGCATTCTAATTCTCTTGCCATTCCAGAAGGATTTTACGTTTATAATATTATGTTTCTCCTTATCTGGAGATTAATTTCAACACCACAGAAATAATAGAAGACTTTCTTCATCAAAGTGAGCAAGCCAAACTTTCCACTTTTGTAGCAACAGAAGCTGCATCAGTTACACTTCCATTAAAAAAATGAAAGAACAGGCCTCCTGCATGAAATTGACATGCATATTAGCATTAACATTTCAAGATTCAGCTGGTGATGTTTGTGTGGAAAGGCAAAATGGCTTCAGCGCTTTATGGCCAGTTATCTAGAATCTAAGTGTGTTGTAATTTTTGCAACCTAATTGCATGCAAGTAGCAGGCAAGCAGAAGAGAAGATACTGATCATTAGAATTTTATTCCATTACTATTGCCAGCCACAGACCTCTCTATTAGCCATCACATTTCCCTATTTGTTAATATCTGCAATCGGGGAAAAAAAGAGATAGGGTCAAGTAACTTGTAGAGAAATATAGCAGTTTTGACAATGTCATTTCTAATTATAAAATCAACATTTGATGGAAAGGAATCTCCCTAGGAAAAATCTAATCAGCGTTCTCAGTATGACCCAGATAAATGGCAGCTCGCTGAATGTGTCTTGAGCACATTCTTCAGCTCAGAATGTGTCTTCAGCATATTCTGAGCCTATAACCCAGAATTTGTTAGTATAAATGTAGGAAATTCATGCAGCTATGGAATTTCCCTTCTATTTACCAGGCTCCCTGGTGGTAAGAGTTGCTCTACCCAGATACTGAAGCCTTAATTAGAGTATTTTTGTTACTTGTGGTATCTAAGTCATCATCTCTTCCATAAGAATCAATCTAGAAGGGAGAGCTCAAGTAACCAAATAAACAGTAAGTGGCTAAAACTACATTTTACATTAAAAAAAAAAAAACCTCTCTCATTTCTCTGTGCCAGCTCTCATATGGCCAAAATGTCAGAACTTTCATCTAAGAGATAACATCTGTCTGCTTTAGGGGAATCCAAAATTTATGTATATTATTTTTTAAAAAAATCAGAAGCCTTTTCCAAGTAAGTGAGGACTGAACATGTTTAATAGAGGGAGATGGGTCACAAAGCAACAGAGAGGAGGTTATAGAATGAAGAATGTGAAGAAAAGCTGACTTCTAACTAAACACTGGTGAACAATAACACTATCTACTGAATAGTGTTTTTTGGGGTTTTTTGGGGGGGGGGTTGTTTTGCAGATACCAGCTGTGTAGCAGTATTAATTTATAAATCATATAAATTGGGTATAATCTTCACATTTGTTTCAGGTATTTGATTTGACAGTTTTCTATCCCTTATAATCTGGTACCAAGTAGTAGAGAACCATAAACAAGCCGATCAAGTTCTGCCTCAAACACTTTGCTGGGTGATGTGACACAGCTGGCTCACCTTTAAGTCAAAGTGCACCATACACAAAACCAAGTGAGTTTTATGGTGCCTGAGAGGCAGGCCACCTTGACACCTGGATAATAAAAATAAATTCAAAACAAATAACTGACAAATGGCCGCCATTACATAATACAAACATTTCTGCTGATTCTACCTAGCAGTAAAGTCAGGAGTACTGATCCCAAAGGTAAATACTGGCAGATCTTGATAATGTTCAAAGGGCTTTGTGAATATATTAGGGGTAAATAATAACTCAAAAATTGAAACTGAACATTAAATGAGAACATAGACCTCATCATCATCAATTGTACTTGGGTATATGCTACCCTGAAGATGGGGCATAGAATAAATCAATTTGCTTCTCATTAAAAAGCAAATTCTGTGTCTAGTATTAGTAAGTAGGAATTGGGATGTAGCCTAAGTAAGAAGTTTTCCTTAGAAAATAAAATCAGTGCACCAGGAAAAGTTGCACACCAAGGAGGACTCTAGCTAGCTTTTTTTTAATTGTACATTTCCTATTGTTTAACCAATGCCATATTGCTGCCTGGGTTACAGGCATATTCAAAATTTCAAAATTCTTCCTAACACCACTTTTCTTATATTTGCAATGTCCTCCTCCTCCTCCTCCCACTCCTCCTCCCCCTCCTCCTCTTCCATTGCCTATTAAAAACATAAACATTTCTGGTGGGATCATCCAAAGTGTTTAAAATAAGCATCCTAAATTTATTTAATATGATTGTATTTTAAGTGAGGTAGCAAGTGAGACATTTGAATTCCACTAAAGCTGGTAAACTCTTCAATTATTCTTATCCTTTATCCATGGTTAAAATGTTAACTAAAAGCATACTAATAAACTTTGATGATTGACAAAAATGATTTATGACCAGTAGCAGTATACTTTACATGTATAGTGTGATGCTATTGGATTTCACACATTAAGCAAGATGTTCCCAGGTGGACAACTGCCTGTCCAAATCACAAAATGGCTGCAGGCTGTGATGATCAACCCTTTGAAATGGATTCAGTTTCAAACCTTCTTTTTCCTTTCCAAATAAAATTAGTAAGTGGTAAGATGTTACCGATTTTCCAAAAGACTTTGCAATTAGATTTTAGCATCTTATCACAAAAGCACTAAATGTTCTGCAGCTCCCATTCTGACTTCTCCAAGAAGAATGGCACATCAACTTCACAACATGGGTTGAGCCTGTTTGATCATGGAGACCTCTGAATCCAATTTTAATATTCGCCTAAGATAGTGTTTAAAGGCTATTTGAGTATGGATGGGAAGGAACAGACTCAGGATCAATTCTGATAAGACTGAGTGGCTGTGGGTTGGGTTTTTTTTTTTTTTGGTGGGGGGGTGGTGGTGCCCCCTGGACCTGGAGATTTGCAATTTTGGTCTTGGATAGGTTTCACTTCCCCATTCAAGTCTAGGATGGAGTCTGGGAATTATCTTAGATTCACAACTCCTATTTGAGAAGCAGGTGGCAGCTGCGGCCAGGATGCATAGATCTATCGGGTGCTCTCATTCCTAAAGTGGGAGGCCCTTCAGACAGTTATGTATACCCTAATTACCTTACGGATGGACTATTTCAAACAACTCTGCATTCTGCACCACCTGTAACTTCTAAGTGGTCCAGAATGCAGTGAGTGTGCCATATCTTGCCCATGTGTCATAGCTGCTTTGTGAGCTAACTGGTTACCAGTTTGCTTTCGACGTAATTCAAGCTGCTCTTTATCATCTATAAAGGCTTTCATGGCAGGGAGCCTAGTTATTTGAAGGTTTCAGCCTGTCCAGCAAAATTGAGCAGAGTAGGCACACTTCTGATTCCTTTAATTAAAGAAATGTCATCTGTCAGGCCCTAGGAACTATGTCTTCTCTCTCATAGCACTTGCCCTCTGGAATAGTCTTGTCTCTGGAGATCAGTAGAGCTTTCATCCTGCAGCTGATCCTCAAGTCACTGAGAATCTGACTCCCAGGCCTAGGGTTGCGATGGTTGTTGCACCTCTGTTTGTATTCTTTTGATGTATTGGGTTATTTGTTCTGGACATGTCCTTTTTCATTTTATTATTTTCGTAAATTACCCAGTTCCATCAGATACTGTAGCCTCTAAATCCACAAAAATTTCAGTGAAGAGGCCTTTCTACTGCAATGGATTGATTTGATCTGATGAATAATAACGTGTGTGTGTGTGTGTGTATGTGTGTGTGTGTGTTTGGATCAGGGAGCAATTTGCCAATCTGTGGCTTGGACCAAGAATTCAGTGCAATATAACACACATATGTACAAACCTGTTATAACACTATAGTGAGGAACAGTTTTATCCTTCAGTATAATGAGGAACAGTTTGAACATATAACTCATATTTTCTACCTGTATAATTTGCAGTACAGATATTTTTTTGTTTTTCCCATTAAAAACAAAGTATGCATCGAAAATAATAGAAAATAGAAAATGGAATGGAGTAGAGTAGAGTAGAGTAGAATAGAATAGAATAGAATAGAATAGAATAGAATAGAATAGAATAGAATCTGAGAAGACAGCTAAAGAGAAATGGTAGATTAGCAGGATATCAGAATAATAGAAAACAGAGTTGGAAGGGATGTTGGTGGTCTTTTAGTCCAACCCCCTGCTCTGGCAGGAAACCCTATACCTGTGATGGCGAACCTATGGCATGCGTTCCACAGGTGGCACGCGGAGCCATATTTGTGGGCACGCAAGCTCAGTTTTCGGGCCTTCTGGGCCCACTGGAAGTCAGCAAACAGGCCATTTCTGGCCTCCGGAGAGCCTCCAGGGGGTGGAGGGGTGGGGAAGGCCGTTTTTGCCCTTCCCAGGCTCCTAGATAGGCTCTGGAGCCTAGAGAGGGCAAAAAACGGGCCTACTGGGCCCACCATGCCATTGTGTGCCAAAAGTGGGGGAAGCATGGAGGGGTTGCACACATATGCACAAGGGCGAGGTGCATAGAATTATGGGTGTGGGCACGTGTGTGTGTGACCCCCCCCCCGCAGTCCCCCCACTTTTGGCACACAGTGCCCTATATCGTTTCAGACAAATGGCTGTCCAGTCTCTTCTTAAAAGCCTCCAGTGTTGGAGCACCCACAACTTCTGAAGTTAAGCTGTTCCACTGGTTGGTTGTTCTGTCAGGCAATTTCTCCTTAGTTTTAGTTCACCAGTCAGCCATGGTTGTCAAAACCTCACTTTTGGGAAGCCAATGCATGCAGCCTCCAAAACCGAGGCAGGAGCCACATACTCTTTACACAATTATTTAGGACAGGGGTGTCTAACCTTGGCAAGACCTCAAAAAAGACATCAATATCATCCCTTTCCAACTGCTCATATAGACTCATAGGAGAGGCTAAACAAACAACGAGAGGCATTTTCTGTTCTTCTCTTTTGCAAATCTTTGCTTATGTTTGCAAATTTATTTGAGGAGCAACTTGAAACTTACTATGGCTTTCTTCCAAGTAAACCCATGGCTTATAAGTAAAGGAAAACATGGGGCTGAATTATCTAAATCCAGGCAGGAACTGAAAATCTGGAGTCTGCTGCAGCTTTAGAAGGGCAGATCCACTCCAATTGACAAGCCTGATGTTTTCCCCTTTTCTTCGAGTCAATTTGTGAAACCTAGCAACAGGCAGTCTTAAATGAAGGAGAGAGATATACATAAAAATCCCATGATAGGCCTTGTTAACTTTTTAGTATTTATAATCTCTGGATCGGTAGTGCATTTTAGTGCAACATCTGATTGTGTGAGTTACTAAAATAAATTTAAATGTTTAAATGTTTTAAATGTTTAATAAATTTTAGAATCTAACTTTTCTCTCTTTTTAATCCAGTAAAAGAATAGGACATCAATCAATGAAAGCAATAATGTTGTTATGGACAGGAAAGAACATTAGATAAATGCCTGCTGTTTTAGCTTTGGTTGAAAAACCGAATTTGTGATGAGTCAGTAGCAGGGTCCTCCTCCTGTTCTTTTGAAGTCCCATTGAATCCTAGGAGGCTTTGTCTCATTTAAGAGTTACGATTTCAGATTGGAATTTTGTGTTTCCTCTGCTTACCCACATTACCTCTAAAGAGTGCAGTTTTAAAAATTTCATAACAGTAAAGTATGAGCCAGAGTTCTACAGCAAAGCAGCTATTGGTCTTGGCTTGAATTAGGTGGCTCTCTGATCTTGATGCTCAATGGCCAGTCTTTGTCCAGGAGTTCTGCCTGATTTTGCCTGATTTTGCCAAACTTAGGTCAGCTTTTCTGCCCATTCCTGAGGCAGCTACCTAAAACACACAATATTCTGGCAATATCTCTTTTGTTTTTGTGCTGTATTCTCCCTCCCTCCCTCTCTCTCTCTCCCTTCCTCCCTCCCTTCCTCTCTCTCTCCAACCTTTGCAACTGGGGAATTCTGGGAGTTGAAGTCCATAGGTCTTAAAGTTGCCAAACCTATGTCTAAAGTAGCTTAACATTGGCTTAAAAGTTGGCCCTTCCCTGTTGAGCAATGAACAAGATGTGGTAAGGGCCAGTCAGGTAACTCTTAGGTCTTCTAAATCCAATTTGTTATGGGAAGTGAGAAAGTTTAATTCTTTCAGAGCAGTTTGTCCACCATACCTGCCAGGATTAGAAAGTATCAGCTGTTCTTAAGGTTTGCTAACAAGTATTGTGGGATAAGGATTCAGTTGCTTTACCTGCCATGTCTCATGTCCAATGGATCAGTGTCATGGGATTGGAGATTAATGAGTAGAGCTGACTCTTCCTTTCTCTTATCAACATTCCCCCCCACCCCACCCCCAAGGGTCTAAGCAACTTGTCAAAACCATTTGCCAAGCACCGCAATGTTGTGCTTTATGGGTGGACTCATACAGGGCAGTAATTGAGAAAGACAGAAGCAGCAAATCTAGAACTTTAATCAACAACTTTGGTTCAGATGCTCTACATACCTTAAATCAGGACACCAGCATCTTGAAGGCAAGCCAGAACAGAGGCTTTGGGAGCAAGATAGAGGTTAGGAATGGCAACAGCCAGTTTTATGTTGGAATAGTTTTGTGACTGACTTGAGGATGGGTAGATAGCACTTAAACATGACATTGATGAAGGACCTACCATAAGTCATCTCTGAATCACCTATTCAGTGATAACAGCTCTAATTTCTTTGGAACTATAGTAGAGATGTTGTAATGAATACGGCAGGAAAGGAAATCTTAAGAATACCAGAGTTAAAATCCACGCACGCCAAGCGAATAGTGTTTTAAAAAAACCTCAGTCTGGACAGTATGAGATCATAGAGGAAAGTAGAAAGCTTCACAGTGGCTAATATCCACTCTTGACCTGTGAAGAATTCCTTGATAATTTCTTTCAGTATTCAGGCATACAAAGTCATTCATCCAGCATATGTGCTTTTCAAGATGAAGCGAACATTTCTAAATGGCATGTGTGCATTTACACATGCATGGACTTTGCTGAAAGAATAATTGAAAGAGGATGATTTTGGGGAGACAGATGAGCTAGAAAGAGAAAAGTTGCATAACCTTCCTTACACTTCTTAATTTGCTGTTCAGCTATTTTTTTTCCTTCAAATTACTTTGCCCCAAGAAGTTTCAGACATGTGGTTATGATGTATGCATGAGTGTAGCCCTATCAGAAAAAAAATACTGGTAGGAACAGATGGGTATAATAGAGTTGATGGCAGGAAAGAGTTGAGTGTGGAAGTACACACACAGTCACTCGCTCTGTCTCTCATACACACACAACACACATGCAAAACATTTTTTTCCTCTAAAAATCAGTGAGGTCCTAACATCTCATCTTTCAGCAAACTATCACTGTACAAATGGATGTGTGTGCCTACCATTACATATATTTATATTTGGATTAAGTGTTTGGATAGAAAATGGGGACACTATTGAGTGTATGAATAGAAAAATGAGGATTAATATACAGAATATATACCCAAGTCTTTTGGAAACAAATATCTACACAGTCTCTAGATGTAAGGATTTTAAGGACAAGAGTACTAAATCTGTGACATGACCTGGCTTACAGCCAACCATTAGATTTATTTTTATCTTCCTTAACTGACAAGTTGTAACTATCACCAAATTTCATCTCAATTTTGTTAAGACAGAGGAATCTTTTCCTTAAAATATATGTCAACTTGAAAAGCTGGCAGATGTGCCAAATCATTTTGCATGTTTTAGATCCATCTCAGTTGATTAAAAGCCTCCAGGGATGGGGCGTAGAAGGAGATCCACGGGGAGGGAAATATTTCTTGAAGACACATATTGAGCAAGTGAAGCTGTCAAGATCCTACCCCAATGCCCTGAAGGCTGGGTGATCTGGACGGTGAATAAATGGTTTGGCTCAATCCTACCAAGTTTGAGCAATTGTGGATCCCCGATCCCTCCACAAATCTCAGAACTGGAGATTTTGCATCTTTGATTATGGATGTTGTTGAACTTTTCTGCCTAGACACTGTGCTAATTTTGAGAGTCCTTCAGGACTTACAAGTGATAACTGTGGCCAGGAGAGCATCTGTACAACTCTTGTGCACTTGCTAAGCCTATTCCTGGATCAAAAGACCCTACTTGCTCTAACTCATGCCTTACTCACTCCTGTTAGACTCTCATGGTCTATGTAGTATTGCACTTCAACACCTTCTGGAAGGTACAATTGGTCCAGAATGAAGTATAGTTACAGGTGCACCTAATCATGCCCGCATATCATCACTATTTCACAAGTGGAACTGGCTTCCTATAGACTTCTGGTTGCAATTGAAGGTGCTGCTTATCACTTAACCCTAAACATTGCTGATGTGGATTATTTGTGGCACCGCCTCTTCTAGTTGCATCTTCTCATCTCATAAGCTATAACAGGGTGGGTCAATGGCCTACTAGCAGTTTTGTTTTGATGATTTGTCTATTGATGTTTAAATAGCAACCCATCTCAGATGAAATGACCCTGAGAGCACACAACTGAATTAAGCACCAAATAGAAGAAAACAATTGTCTTTTTTCCCCATATTTTATTTGTTTTATTTATATAACATTCATTTTCCATTAAACAGTATGTGATCTGGGTACAGTTATTTCAATCATAATCCACATATTTGTTGTAGCATTCATTACCATAATAATAAGAATATAATAATATAATGACGATAATACTTAACATCATCTTTTTTAACAACTTTCACATTAACATTTCCTCTTTTTATATCTCCTCCTTTCTAACTTCTGTTTCTATTGTCTAGCCATTGATAGAATATATCCCATATCAAAAAATATTCAATTCCTTCTTTATCCTTAATAGTAAGAAAACAATTGTCTTTATCATTTGCTTATTGTCTCTTTTGTTCTTGGTTGGTCTTTGCTTTATTGTAAGCTGCACAATGCCAAAGCATTTCAGGTGGGTAGTCACATAAATTTGTTAAACAAATTTTTAAAAAATGTTGTTATAACCATTACAGGTGACCTTTAACTCTGCACCGTCTCCAATTCATCAGTTAAAGCCAATGTGGTTTATTGCTGAATATAATTCAGGCCTTATTGTTACAAATCTATTGCTCTCCAAAGGCCTGGGTTTTCAGGATATGTGCTGTGCATTGTCACCTGAGTAACCTCTCTTCAAATCAAGCTGTGTTATAAACTTCCCCTATAGAGGCTTTTATTGCTAAGTATTCTTCCATAAACATCCTGCAGAAAAAAGAATTGAGAACTGTGTCAGAACTGAAACTACTCTTTTCCTGTTAGCGCCTGGAAACCACGACTACTATCAGAAAGAACAGTGAAACTAAATGAACTCAATTCCTTTGCCCTCTTATTATTATTTTTTTAAAATTTGATTTATATGCCGCCCTTCTCCGGAGACTCAGCGCGGCTTACAGCGCGTTAAGCAATAGGCTTCATACTTTTGTATATTTTTATACAAAGTCAGCTTATTCCCCCCACAAACTGGGTCCTCAGTTTACCTACCTTAGAAAGGATGGAAGGCTGAGTCAACCTTGAGCCTGGCAAGATTCGAACTTACTTTAATTGCAGACAGCTGGTGTTAAATTACAGTGCTTTTGTCTGCAGACCTATCCAGGCTCTGGAGTATGAGTTTGTGTCAGAATTACTAAACTGTATACAGGTAGTCCTTTACTTATGACAACAAATTTCCCTCCCCCCCCCAGGACAGTTGTTAAGTAAGTTTTGTCCCACTTTTTATAATCTTTCTTGTCACAATTGTTAAATGAATCACTGCAGTTGTTAAGTTAGTAACACAGTTCTTAAGTGAATCTGACTTCCCCATTGTCCTGGCTTGTCAAAGGTCACAAAAGGTGATTACGTGACCTGAGACACTGCAACTGCCATAAATATGAGCCAGTTGCCAAAAGTCTGAATTTTGATCATGTGCCTATGGGAGTGCTACAACAATTGTAGGTGTGAAAAATGATCATAAGTCACCTTTTTTGTTGTAACTTCAAATGGTTATAAGTCGAGGACTATCTGTAGCTAGAAATTCCTACATTTCCAAATGCCAGTAACATATTTTCCTCTTGGTATAACACTAAGATTTAACAATCTTGACATTGTTGCCTTCTACTTTAAAAGATCAAAACTCATGGTGGGAGTTATTTTACATAATTTAGGATTTATACTTCAGAATCTAGACCAGGAAGCTTCAGAACAATCTATTTAAATTTATAATTTGAATTCAGCCTTGGCTTCAACAGGGAGCCAAACTCAAGCACCATGGCTCCTCTCACCAAATGGTTCATGTGGCCTATGACAATACAACTATCTATTACAAGGATCTGAAAACTTTACAATTTTTAGACTTGTGGACTTCAACTCCCAGAATTCCCCAACCAGCATGGCCTTTATATTGGTGGCATCGCAGCCACCATTTTGCCTTTATAAGATTCACCTGTTCGTACAACCTTGAGCTGTTTTTTCTGTCTTTTCAGTATATCCTTGTTGAATGTATGTTTATTACACTGCTACCTGGAAAAATGTGAGAGATTACAAATCAAGTTTGATTTGAGATATTATTCCTTTTAATACATTATTTTTGCTAGTTTTCCAGCAAGCATTTGACAGCTCCCAGAACAAAGAGTGTAGTATGTATCTGGTTATAAAACCATTAATGTTAAATAGGTAAGGGTTTTTTTTTCCTGAAAAAGAAATAAGGTATAAAGTGGCTTTTATGTTTCCTCCTGCTCACCCCCACATCACCCTCACATTTAGTACTTTATTTTAAAATATCTCTTCCAGGAAAGTCAGTTAAAATGAGCCTCCCACATCAGCTTTAGTTTATCAGTGTGCTGACCACATCGGGTCAGATATAAGGAATAAATATTTTCAGATCTACCTTTGTGTAATATCTACTCTTCATTCCTGTCTCTTCTCTCACCCATCAAATCACTTATCCACATTCAGAATTAAAATAAAGACAAGTTGTGACATTAGTTGCTAATTTAATTCTCTTTCCCTGTGTCCTTGAAACTTCTAACCAAAACCTGCAATTGCTCAGAATGACTTAATGCACAAAGTATCAAAACACAAAGAGATTTCAATAGTTTCTCAAAATTAAATAGGCATTGATTCTGATCTAGTCTTCTGTTTCTATTATTAACATTTTCCTCTGTATACGAATGGAATTTTGATGTAAGGCAGATGCCTGACTGGGATGTTTGTGGTTAAATAGTTGTCATTGTTTTTGTATGTTTGAAGAGGACACTCTATTTATGCAGAAGATTAAGAATATATTACGCTAATTTACTCTCCTTTAGGATAGGAAAAAATAGTTTAAGTTTCTGAGCACGTGGAAATATGTAGCTCAGCCCCCTCAGTAAGGAAAGCACTTAATATTTCTCAACACAAGTTAAATTCTTCAATTTCTTCCGCCAATTTTCATGATATCTTGCCCTTGGTTTGTGCATAGGAAGCATTAACTGGTCTGCTCAAGCAAAGTGAGTCACAGACCTGGTTCAAAATAGGTGTGTTCCTCCTTTTCTTTCATTCTCGTTGCCTAATTTAAGAATGGGGCCCCAGGCTGAGGTGCACAAACCAATTTCCTGCTGCTCCCTTCTGTTTTTTGTCCACCCTTTTCTTTATTTCATATTTAGTGGACATGGAATAAAATTATGACAGATTGCCTGGTATTAATTGCACCAATTTCAAAGGGTGGTTATGTCTATTTGCAATACACAACATTAGTTTCATTTAGTTCTTCCACATGATGTTTGTTGAACTGTTATTAAATTAATTATGTTAATTAATTAATTAATTAATATCCCACCTTTATTATTTTTTATAAATAACTCAAGGGAATGAACACACATTATACTCCTCCCTCCTCCTATTTTCCCCATAACAACAACCCTGTGAGGAGAGTTAGGCTGACAGGGGATAACTGGCCCAAGGTCACCCAGCTGGCTTTCATGGCTAAGGCGGGATTAGAACACACAGTTTCTTGGTTTTTAGTCTGATACCTGAATATGGTATAAAAAGATACAGACAAACTCTCTCTCTCTTTTGCTTTCTTAACTTACTTTATCTACATCGTAGCTTGCTCTTCATATTTTCAGACTACAGAACATGCTTTATCTTGGCTGCTCGGTAGCCAGATCAGCAAGCTATAAATTAGACTTAGACTTAGACTGACTTTATTGTCACTTTGAATGTACACTAACTGGCATACATTAAAATGAAATTACGTCGCATACAGCTCTCAAAGGGTCTCCACCTCTAACGTAAACATGACAAGATAAATAAATAATGAATGAATGAATAAATGAATTAAAATAATACATGAATTGCCCCTCTGTTCTTCTCAATATATGGGATGGCGTCTAACTGATGGTGACAACATAGGTGGCTTACATTGTACTGGAATTTAGTTCACTTTCTATGACAGAGGTGTCAAACTTGCGTTATCATATCACATGACATATTGTGACTTTTTCCCCCTTTGGCCAGCACATGACCCATCCGGCCCGCGGGCTGTGAGTTTGACAGTCCTGTTCTATGATGTCAAAACATTCTCTCTCTCTCTCTCTCTCTCTCTCTCTCTCTCTCTCTCTCTCTCTCTCTCTCTCTCTCTCTCTCTCTCTCTCTCTCCCTCTCTCCCCCCTCCATTCTGGCTGAGGAATGTTGGGAGTTGAAGTCTACATATCTTAGAATTGCTGAGATTAAGAAAGACTGGGCTGTGAACCAAAGTCCATTTAAAATGCTGACTATGAACAGTTATGCATTATGAAATGGCTTATTGTTATTGGGGCTTGATACCTCACGTTTTGCTTTGCTTTAGTTTATAATCAAACATGGAGGGGAAGAGATAATATTTTCCCTGTTTTCCTCCCTAGCAGCATTCATCTTCAGGAATATAAAAGCATAGCCTGGAGTGGCCGTAGCTTTTCTCAGGTGAGAGAGGTTGGTTGAAGTGTGAGGGAAAAGCAGACATCTGATATTAGTCAGAAGAACATTGCTTCCCACGTGTGGCTATAAATGTTAATCTCAAATAAGAAAGAAACTGAGAGAAGGTTTATTGGCAAGCATTTATTTCAAGGAGCACACAAATCTGCTCTGAAGACTGCAAATGAATGGAGGCAGCAGAGATCCTTTTATGGGGATAAAGAGGTTTTACATTGCGAAACTTGCATCATTCCTGATTGGTTTTTTTGTTTTTTTTCCTGTGTCACTGCCATCACAATAGCCCATCAAGAATGGAGGAAGAGACATTTTCTTGCTATTGTAGAAGATATTCTAGGGAAAACAAAGATCAGCATAGTTTAAATGTGTTGTAATTGTACTTGGCATGAGGGATTTTATGCATAGATATTCAGCTATGTATTGACATGATTTACAATGTTATTTATTATGGAATAATCTTTCATCTTTTCATCTGCTACCAGTTGTAGAGTAGGACCACAATCCAGCAGAAATATTTTGACATGCTTACCTTTCAATTGTTTTTCAATAGACTAAAATACCATGTTTTGTTTGGCAGATTAGAGAGAGCTGTGTTTCTTCTTACTTTTGAACCTTTTGGAAGAAAATGTAAGGGTTTCCTAGGGAAATTTGATTAATCTTGTTGAATCAAAATGTTACATATGTTTTACTTGAGCATGAGATACTGACTTCTAAGCATCCCTTCTGTACTGCATAAATTTCAGTGGCAGCCCTCAGAGATTGCCAAATGTTACCAAATGGTGACAAAGAGGCAGGAAGTTCTTAAAAATAGAACTAGTGGCAATTAATTAGTTATAACATAACAAATCAAATTTAGTTTTTCTCCTAGCACTGTCTGCTGCTTGCCAGAGTGCAGTCTCTGGCAATGTAAATGAAGTCATGATCAGTACAGCATTTCTGCTTTGGGGGAGCTTCTGCCTTCGGAGAGCTGCTGAATTTCCTTGAGAAATGTTTCTAATCGTATTAATGCCCTCTCTGTGTATACGTATTCGAGTCTTCCTTTAAATATTCTCAATCTTATCAGTACAGGGGTTTTAATATTTGCTATGAAATTTGCTGTAGATGCGGCTGAAAACTCTATGTGCCAATGCAAATAAAGATCAAACTAACCTTGGCACCCTCCAACCTCCTCTAATTATGGCTGATGATGATTTAAGGTGAATTCCTGAGCTATTTACTAAGTGCTGTCAATATCAATAGCGTTATAAAAGAATAGGAGTGCTCCTATTTAAGACCAGAGGTCCCCCCCCCAACATTTCATAATTACAGTGTGCCAGCATTCTATCACTTATAATAATCCTGTCCACTCTCCTGGAATATTTATACTTTTCAATAAGATTATTTGTTTTGGACTCACATTTATTGTTTTGATGGAATTTCAGGAAGTGCTTTATGGAAAATCATTGAAGAAAAATCATCAGGGCTTCTTAAGTACTTAGAAAAGTTCTTTATGTTTAATACCTGTCTGATTGCATTCCTCTTCTGCTGGTTGTGCATCTATAGAGCCAAATGTAAAAAAAGAAACCATACACATCAAAATATATATGAATCAACAAGTCTTTACATCTTAAATGGCCCAGGATTTAGAGGCATCTTAAATTATGTTTCATTGCTAAATTTACTTTTGAGTCAATATTTATAATATCGTACATATTGTTTTAATTACATGTGATTGGATAATAATAATCTGATTCTATAAAAGTTTACCCAGCAAGGAGATATTTAATTCTGGTACAGCTAATAGCCTTACTTAAAGATATAAACTATTGGTTGAGAGTGGGGACTAACATTTTCAGACCCCAAAGAGCTCACCTGTATAAAATGTTTCGCTACGGTAAGCATACATTTTAATTCACAACTAATACAAGTAGTCCTTTTTCAATGACCACTCGTTCAGCTACTGTTAGAAGTTATAACTGTGCTGAACAAGGAGACTTAAGATGAGTCCTCAAAGTTGCAGCATTTCCATAGTCATGTGATCACAATTGGGGCATCTGGCAACTGGCTCTCAATTATGGCAGACACAGAATCCAGTGGTCAGCTGGCTTTCAACGAGCAAAGTCAATGAGGAAGCCAGCAGAAGATTGAAAATGACAATCCCATAATGCCATGCCTAACAGCTGTGCGGGGTTCACCTAACAACTGCAACTGGAATTGTGGAATTGCTCTTCTAAGTTGGCACTGTCACATAACCTCATGCTTTACAGTGCGTCACTTCATGATGGAGTTTGCAGTCCCACTTACTGTTATTAACGGAGGACTTGCCTCTATTTAATGAACATGCAGTTTCTTTTATCACTATGTAACTAAGTGCCTACCTATTACAAGTAGTCGATGAAAGTGAAACTGAATTCTAATATGCGAAGAGAATATTCTGACTAATGTAGTATGAGAAAGTCTTGAAACAAATGATGATGCGGCAACATATGGTAAGACTTGGAAAATTAGATGCAGAGAGTGTGTATGGGTACTTGACTTAAGATTGGTCACTTAGTGACTGTTCAAAGTTACAGTGGATCCCTAACGGGTAGTACTTAAGACCTGGTTCCAAAGTTCTGATGACCACTCTCCTCCTTCTTCCTGTGGTCACATGACTACATTTCAGGCACTTGGTAGCCAACCCACATACATGGTCATTTGCAATATCCCTGCAGTCATGTGACCACTATTTACAACAATTTTTTTTTTTTTTGCCAAAAAACAATGTTTAGTTCTTGGCAGAAATGGCCCACATTGAACAATGAATTTGCTTAACAATTTTGGTGTTCGTTTAATGACCGCTGCAAAAAGAAAGGTCATACAATCAAGTTACTAACGAGAATGACCCACTTTATGATCGTTATGACATATGACTATAATGGTCAGACTGCATTACAGTCATAAGCTGAGGTTTACCTATACGGATTTTAGCTTTTGTATTTGCTTTTTTTAAAAAAAGGTAGGTTTCTTTCAAGGTTTTGTTTTTCAGCTTATTGCTTCAGCTACTTCCTTATAGATCAATTTATATTTATAAATGTATGTAATTTATATCCATTCATTATGTAGATAACTCCCCATCCCTGTCAAAGTTGGTATAGTTTCCTATTGTCTTTTTCCTTGTTTTTTTAAAGTGTTTTATACATGTTTTATCATTAACTGTATGCATAATGTTTAAATGCTTAGAGCTCATGTAGCAAACATTACAGATATAGAGAAGAGAAGAAGTAACAGGAACTCCAGGAACAAGCTACAACTGTATGTCTTTATTTAACCTTATTAAAGAGTAGCATACATTCAATGAGTTTGGAACCATAAAATGCAGCAGGCAGAATCAAAATTGGAATTGGTTGAACCATGATGGTAGACTGAAATATCAGTCAAAAGAAAGAATCAGGCATAAGCAGGGTGGGCTTCAAAATTTTTACCTAGGGGTTCTCTGCCCAGTTGCTGGGTGGGCGTGGCCATGGTGGGTGTGGCCTAGTCGGCTGCCTGCAGCACGGAGGGGGGGTATTTTTGCTTTTCCCGGGCTCTGGAGGCTTTCCTCAAGCCTCCGGGAGGGCAAAATTGGCCTGCCCAGGCTCCAGAGGCCCTCTGGAGGCCAGAAACGGGCCCATTTCCAGTCTTCCCGAACTTCTGGTAGGCCCGTTTTTCACCCTCCCCGAGCCTCCACCCACATCCTGCACTTACCTGCATCCAAAATGGTTGCATGGGGACTCCTGGGAGAGGCGGGGTGGGGGGGCCAGCCAAGAGTGGGATTTGGGAGTTCTCCGAACTGCACAGAATCTTAGCAAGAGGTTCTCCCAAATCCCTGTGAACCCCCAGCAGCTCACCCCGGGCATAAGCCAAGACAAAAGACCTTTCCAGATGAGACCCCAGGTTTGCCTGTGAACACTTAACAACCCCCTTACCACATAGACATTCCCTGTGCTGTTACTAATCACATTTGATTGGGCAAGTCATGACTTCTTGTTCCAGGTTCAGTTTGTTTGTTTATGTATTTATTTAGCAAACAGGAAATGTCCATTTAGAAGTAGTGGCTGCTGCAGCAGAAGAAGTTCTATTTTGCTTTGCTCTCAGATGTTGGACAATAGCTAAGGAAGGATTTGTTGGGATACCTGAAGGAAAGGCATTGGCTGTTGGTTCCCTATAATCACTGCACTTTCACAGTATAGAAAATTACCCATAGAATCTTGGTCCCTTTAACAGTTAAACAGCCTCCTCAAAGTCTTGCTCGATTTCAAGTGTGAAATTAGGAAATGTGGGTGATGGAAAGCCTTGTCACTTGAACAGTTCTACAGTCTGGAACAATCACCCATCTGGAACACCAGAGACTGAAGGTGACTTTGTTTCAGTTGATTATTTAGGGAAAGCATTAGTAGCCTCCCAACCTACATATTCCCACTAGTCCAATTTGTGCAGCTATGCTTGCTGGATGACCATATTGCCATGATAGTCACAACACAGATGGTCATGGAGACCAAAGGCCTGTGGCTCATGCCATTATCAATGTAGAGGTATTGTATAATGCTTCTGGACCAGGGCTGAAATCTAAAATTTGTTACTACTGGTTCTGTGGGCATGGCTTGGTGGTGGTGGTGGGGGTTAATGTGACTAGGTGGGCGTGGCCAACTTTTTTCTCCAATCTTAAGAGGTTGCAGAAAAAAATGCTTTTAGAAGCCTCTGACGATCAGGCAACTCAGCTGGGATCGCCAGAGGCTTTTAAAGGCATTTTTTTTTCCTACAACCTCTTTGGCTGAAGAGATTGCAGAAAAAAATGCTTTTAAAAGTAAAAAAACAGCCTCTGATGATTGTGCGTCTCAACTGGGCATGGGGGTGGGGGGCGCAGGGATTTTTGCTATCGGTTCTCCGAACCACCCACTGCCATCGCTACCAGATCGGGCGATCCGATCCGAACCGGGAGCATTTCACCCATGCTTTGGATGCTAAAAATCAAATTATTCCAGTTATAATTATTGAGTACCTTTTATTTGAATTTTTCAGTAAATACTTGCTCTGGATGATGTTGTGCTTGTGAAGCAAGTAACTAAACCTACAAGGGAGAAAACTGGAGGCCCAATTCCTACTCATTAAGAAACCTTCCACTTTTCAGATTCTGGTTTTCTCTTCTGCCTTGAGGCAGCAGCTTTGGTGGTTCCTGCTGTCAATAGCAAATTTTAGGGTGTTTACTCAGTTGGTAATATTCCAATGAACTCTCATACCTGGTACTGCCTTTCTGGGGATTAAAAGATAAAAACACAAGAATTTCTCTAGTGCCATTTTCTGTCTACACTAAGTGAAAGAATATTCAACTCTTCTTTTTCCAGTTCAGGTGATAACCCAATCTCCACAGTAGTATCCACAAATAAATAAATAAATATTTTTTTTAAAAAAGAGAAAACATAGAATATGAAAATACCTTTTGACTTTTAATACAATATTCCTATTTATATATTGTATTAATCTACTTTGTAAAAGTTGACTGGTGCTTGGCTCTGCCCAAAGCTTCCTAGGTTATGGGAATACATTAGTTAAGCAAGAAAAATACTCTGGACAAATGTGAGTTTTGATTTGTTTTGATTTGTTACAAACAGAACACTCTCAGTCAGAATCTTCAGAAATGTATTGGAAAAGTTTCAAATTATGACAGATTTCCAGAAGAAGCACTGTAACTTTCTGTCTATAACCTGAATGATGAATAAAGGCTGAAACTGCACCTAGTTCCTCAAAACTGTACAGAGAAATAAGATGGGATACGGAGTCTGAGTGAGGTTTAGGAAACAGTAGGAATGGAGAGGTTTATTAGGTATATGGTTGGTCTATCTGAGGCTGCTTTGCTTTGTTTTGTTTTGTGATGGAGCAGACAAGGATGTCTGGACCAGGGGGGTCTGCTGAATCACGGTTGAAGACAAGGATGATCCTGGGTCCTAGCCACAGGCTGACAGATCACTGTGCCCCTTTGGATCAGCTTGACCTACCTGGGCTCTTTGTGAGAGATATAAGTCCTTAATGCACTGGTTCATATCTTCATCACCATTAGGCTACTGCCACACATTTTCCATGTGTCTGCCTTTAAAAACTGCCCAAATGCTTCAATTGGTGCCAAATGCAGTACCTCAAGTGCTCAGCAACATTAATCAATGATTATCAATGATAAACCAGAAATATTAACCATTTAGGAGTTGTGGTGGTACAATGGTGAAAATGCAGCATTGCAGACCATTTTTGCTGCCAGCAGACTGCCAGCAGCTCTGCAGTTCGAATCTCACCGGCTCAAGGTTGACTCAGCCTTCAGTCCTTCTGAGGTCAGTAAAATGAGGACCCAGATCATTGGGGGCAATATGCCGACTCTGTGAATCACTTAGAGAGGGCTGAAAAGCACTGGGAAGGGGTATATAAATCTAAGTGCTATTGCTATATTGCACCTATATTGTAGACCCTGTTTTGTCTCCCTATTAACTTTTGCATGCAAGTTAACAGACTGGATTCGACCTTTGATGATATTTTCAGGACCACATCTCTCCATAGGAATCAAACTGATCAATTTGATCATGCAGGGGGAACAGATTGTTTCCCCCCATTTTCAGAATTGTTTTCCATAGAGGGCTGGCACTCTGGAATGGCTTTTTGTTGGCGGTTTCAGGGATGAAATCTAAAATTTTTCCCTACCAGTTCTGTGGGCGTGGCTTGGCAGGGGAAGGATACTGTAAAATCTCCATTCCCACCCCACTCTGGGGCCAGCCAGAGGTGGTATTTGCCAGTTCTCCAAACTACTCAAAATTTCCGCTACCGGCTCTCCAGAACCTGTCAGAACCTGCTGGATTTCACCCCTGGGCGATTTGTTTAGTTCTGACCTTGTTTCCTTCTAGAAGAAGCTGAAGATGGAATTTTTCCAGAGGGTGTTTGGAATGTGATAGTGCTTAGATGTTTTAGATATTTAGCTTTTTATATGCTTTTTTGGTTGTTGTTCTAAGCTGCTGAAGTCTGCTTAGATTGCCGCAGGATAGAAATTTTGACGGATAAATAAACAAACGAATAAATTGCATGAGATTTAACCTGAGACAGAAAAGAAAAGCAGAAAGTCTAGAGCAAAGTCCAGGATATGTGTTTCAACTATTTCTACAGAAATGGAAGCTTCTTAAAGTGATGTTCCTCTGTTTTAATTACTTAGATGTCTTCAGCTTCTTGGAAATTCCAAATTATTAATCAGGGGCAGCCTGGGAAGTAGAAAATTTTGATCTTTATCAGCCTCTCTCTCTAGAGAACTCTCAAGTGTTCTACCCTTTGTTTGAAAACCCTACGTTCTTTTTTCACAGGGCTGGGATCATCTGACTTTGCCACATTCATGGGGATGTGGCAGTACATATGAAGACTGATATGCAGACTATATTCACAACAGCTTGAGATGATCTCTATTGCAAAAACCTGGAGCAATCTGACCCTAGCGAAGGTAGTTTTCTCCAATAACAAGAATAATTAATAATTGATTTTTATTGTAGCCTTCAGTTTGTCTGTATAATTTGAGACTTTAATCCGTTATTTACTTTCAGTAGCTGATGATAGGTATGAAATATGTAACTGAAATGTATAACTGTCCAAATTGTTTTATTTACTCTTTTCCATTTTTAAAGCAAATCAGCAGATGTGCTGTTTCACTGACTTGGAGTAAACAAAACTGATTTATGCCATCTGCACATAATATGATATCCTCTCATTCCTCCTGCTTTTCATTTCTCTCATTTATATAATCTCATTTATACAGTAAGGCAAATATATTGATTTAATAAAAGAAGTAACTTTAATCTGCAGATTAAAAAAAAAACCATCAGAAGAAATTGAAGAAAAATGACTTTTCCTGAACCTACCTGTATTTATCATTCAGCTAATAATTATATTTTTAAAAATCAAGATAACAATGCAGCCCAGATTTTGTTGGTTGGGTATAAGAGACAAACCAAAAAAACTCACCAGCCATATGCCTCCTTGTGGATGATGGCCAGTGAGATTTTATGTATGTATGTATGTATGTATGTATGTATGTATGTATATATATGTGTGTGTGTGTGTGTGTGTGTGTATGTGTGTCTTCTCAAGTTTTCGCGGGGGTGTGTATGTAAAAAGTTAAAATCTCGGATGTTTTCCTGCGTCATTAAAAGTCTGTTAGTTGAAATGCTTAAAATCCTGGCTAAAATCCCAGTTTAAGATCCTCCAAAATCCCAACAAAACACTTTGTAAGGTCTTTTGAAACTCTGGCTAAAATCCTAACCAACACTTTAAAAGTTTTCTTTTTGGCAACGTTTCAACAAGCTCTCTAACTTGTCATCATCGGGCCCCTACTTTCAGTTTAGAAGCTGTGGGTATGCTGTGAGATTGGAGTTGTTGCTTTTCTATGTTGCTTTTCCCAGCTTTCTCTGGTTCCCTATTACTAACTGTCAACTGCAAAGAAGGAAGGATTCTGGTAGGCATCACAACACCGCTGATTGCTTGTTGAGATCTCAGCCTATCTTTTGGCTTGGTTCTCTCTCTCTCCCTATTACTAGCTATCAACCCTCTTTGCAGATGATAGCTAGCAATAGGGAGAGAGAGAGAACCGAGATACTCTCAATCTTACATGGGAAAAGACCTAAATGCACCAAAACTTGCATACCTCTACCTGTGAAAATCTATGAAAACAAATATATATATATATATATATATATATATATATATATATATATATATATATATATATATATATATATATATATATATATATATATTGTTATCAGCTATCTCATCAGCTAGCCATACCCTTACTTGGATTCGAAGTTGGGCTGCCTGCATGTTAGGCAGTTGTATTAACCTCTGAGCCACAAGTTCTTCTCCCTTCAGGGATTCGAACTCGATAGAAAAACACTTAATCTCTCCCTTGGCTCAAGCTGATGAAGGGAGGAGAACTTGTGGCTCAGAGGTTAATACAACTGCCTAACATGCAGGCAGCCCAAGTTTGAATCCAAGTAAGAGTATGGTAGCTGATGAGAGCTAAATAGCTTGAAATAGATCTATACTAGTCTCCCTTTATTTCTTTATCAGCAAAATATAAATTTGGTATAAAATGATTTGTCATGAATGTGACTGCTTACATAAATCACCAAAACTTTCAGAAATGTAGGACAATAAGTAGCTTCTCCTTGCAAATTATAATAGTTTGGGCTGGTGCTGGTTGGGGTTTGAAGTCCTGTAGATATGCATGTGTTGCACCATAAAGGGCTTTATGAGTAAAAACCAGCATCTTAAATTGTTCTCAGAAACCAATCAACAACTAACAGGCTTTGCAAACATTTGTTTTATGTGCTCTAAGAGTCAAAGGCTGGTAAATACATGAACCACTGCATTCTAGACCAGATGCCATTTCCAAGTAGTCTTTCAAAACAGTCTCATGTAAGACTCACTGCAGTAATCCTTTTTTCTTCTTCTGATCAATTATGTCTGAGTCTTAGAAACTGCCTGGACAAGTCCCTGGAATTTTCTTAACAAAGTTTTTTTTTTTGCGGGGGGGGGGGGAGTTTTTTGCCTTTGCCTCCTTTCTATGGCTTGGAGAAAGTGACTGGTTCAAGGTCACCCAGCGGGTTTTGTGCCCAAGGCAGGATTGGGCAATGGGACTCCTGATGCCTTAACCACTATACCAAATGGCTCTCCAGTAATCTAACAGGATGATAACAAAGGCATGAGTTGACAGATTAGCATACCACTCAGGGCTGGACATGGCTTCCACCTGCTATTCAAGCATGAGCTGTGAGTCCAAAGAACCTCCCAAATCCTAATCTGCTCCTTCACAGAAAGCAGCTGCCCATTAAGAGGCACCATGGTCACAACGAAGAATTCTCTCTTAGCTGGGTTAAATTTCAGCCTAATAAAGGAGAATATTTGTAGCTCAGGTTTGACATGAGGAGTTTTTGTGTTCTCTGAGCTTTCTTGCAGTGCTTCATTACCCAAACTATGCTATTGATGCTAGCACTGATGATATTACCTAGTTTAGGTAATGAAGCACCTGCAAGAAAGCAAGCAAACTCGGAGAGTACCAAGGACTCCTCAGATTTCAGCTTGTCATCTCCCTCTAAGCAATGGGAAAGGCTCTTACTGGTATTTACCTCATGCTTCAAGATAGCAATAAACAATTGTGGACATCTACACACTGATGATTCTGTACCCCAATTGTTGAATTTTCTCAATGTGAGATTTCATATAGATTTTAAATACTGGGAGGCAGGATAGACGCCTGTGGCACCCCACACATCAAAGGATACCAGATTGAATTTTCTTCCTCCATTACAACAGATTTGAACTTCCCTCTGAGGAAAGAGAAACAGAACCAATTCTGTTTGTCAGCATCTCACACAGTGAGATCATTCACACACGGTTTGATAAATACAGCACAGTGGATAAGTTAAGTCATATATTAGTGTTAAGGAACCAAAATGGCTCGTATGAAGTAAAATCCAAACAAACAACATTATGGCTCAGCTTGATGTAAATGCATTCAATTAATCTTATGACTTCTTCCAAAAACCTCTTACCATACATCACATAATTTCTCTTAGTTTATATTTCAAGCTCCAACATGGTCAAGTATTTATATAAGATCAATTTCTGTCATGCTGCCAAAGGTAAATCATTTTTACTTGTGTGAAATTTTCCTGTCCCTCCCCCTCATTTTCCGTGAGATTATTAGTGCAGTGATTGCCCTTTCGAGTATTACAAAAACACCTAGTATTCGACAATGAAATACTAGCTATTCTGCTACTGATAGTGAGCAACAATGAATGGACTTGGAATGAAAGCTAAGGGTAGCCATTATCCTCATTGTCATCAGTTGTTATAGCAGGGTGGAAAAGCAGTTCTTTGTACCTACTCTTTGAAAGAGCACAAGAGCACAAGAAAGTAAATTTCTGCAAAGCCACAGAAGGACAGAAAAGGATGCATTAATAATAATTACATCATTCCCTGATTCTTCAAATGCACTTGAAAATGCAAATTTGTGTAAAAGGTGAGGTCTTAAACCAGAAGTGAGCAATCTGTGGCTTTCAGGCCAATGAGATGTCTGCCTAATTTCATGCAGTCCTCTGACTAATTTCAGATATACTTTGCAAGCAATACATTAAGTTCTGTGGTAAAAAGTGACCTGCCCTTTGCTTGGCAACTTGTTGTATATGAAAAAAAGAGAGTGAGAGTAAGTGTTTGTGTGTGTTTGTGTGAGAGAGAGAGAGAGAGAGAGGGAGACAGACAGACAAAGAGAGAGAGAGAGAGAGACAGAGACAGAGAGACAGAAAGAAAAGGAAGAGGAACAAAAAAAGATATCAGAAAACAGGAAGTAATAATGGGTGTCAGACAGGAAGAGAATAGATGGTTTCCCTTTGTTGGATTCTTGTTCTACCCACAACTCATTTCAGTTCCATTTGGCAATTGACTGATGGCCTCATCATATGACACCTGAATAATGAGACCTTTTATAGAAAGAAAAGGTTACCTATCCCTGCCTAAAGCATTTATCTTTTCCCATAAAAAGTCCACAAAAGCATATCCAGTTCAACCTCTGATTCAAGGTAGCATCTTTTGTGTGGCATGCAAATGTAGCATCTCTGACAGATGGTCTCTATTTATGGATCTCCAGCAAAGGGCAGCCCTCAACCTCTCAGTCTGTTACCCCCTTGGACATCTTCTTTGATTTAGAATCAGTTTTCTTGAAATCTTTGCATCCATTAGTTGTAGATACAAAGTTCTATTTTTTGGTGGGGGGAAAGATGATTGTGAATGCAAAGGTCTATCCTGAAGAAAAAAAAATAGAGACTAATCCTGGCCCAAATGGGAGACATTTGTACAAGGTATTTGTGCCTCCTCTTATTCTTTTTCTTATCCAGGTTACAGATATTAAGCTTTTTCAACCATTCCATATAAGACTCAGTTCCAAGAAGCATCATTACAGCATAATAGCAATAGCAATTAGACTTATATATCACTTCACAGTGCTTTACAATCCTCTGTAAGCAGTATATAGAGTCAGTCTATTGCCCCCAACAATCTGGGTCCTCATTTTACCAACCTTGGAAGGATGGAAGGCTGAGCCAACCAGCCAGTCAGGATTGAACTCCTGGAGTTCAGGATTGAACTCCTGGAATGAGCAATGATTTAGCTTGCAGTACTGCATTCTAACGACTGCAACACCACAGCTTTGGTTTATCAATGATGTCCTCAAATGGTATCATCCAACAACGGATTCCATATTGTAACTACAGTGAATGGCAAGTAAATAACATAAAAATAATAAAAGGAAAGAAAAGAAAGAGACAGTTTGATCTAGCGGTTAAGGTGCTGGTCTAGAAACCGGGAGACTGGAGTTCTAGTGCTGCTGTGAAAGCCAGCTAGATGACTTTGGGCCAGTCATTCTTTCTTAGTCCAACTCACCTCAAACATCATCGAGAGAGAAAAAGAGGAGGAGGAAGGAATATTACATACGTTTGCCACTTGAGTTAACCTATAAAGTAATAAAGGCGGGTTAAAAATCTAACCAATGAATAAGTAGAAGCATACATGGTTAGTGTTTGCTTGTTTATCAGTCACATCATACTCCCTAGTTGCACCCTGTAAGTTGGATACTTTAATCCTTTTTATAGGCATAGCTGCCAAGCCAAGAATGCCTCCTCCTGCCATTCTTAACTTTATGCCTATACCTTTGATTTTCTCTACCTAAATGCAGAACCTAAGCTACCTGCTACATCTTTTTTCAGGGTACAATTTACCATCATCCCTGACCATGCCTTTCCTGACTTGTACTTCAAAGCGAAGGGTTTATCAGTTTCCCCCCCAGCTTGTGTTTATCTTTTCCCCTCATCATCATCTTCTCCTAAACTAAAAGTGATGCATCTTTAGTTGTACAATTTTAAGGAAACATTACCCTCTTATTTCAGTATTGGGCATGGGGAGCCTTAAGGTGAGAATAAAATGAATTTGGCTTTGCTCCTTTTAGGTAGGAAATCTACCTGATTTGGGGATGAATGCAGAAGTGCTTGTTGGATGTTTTAGGCTGACGTGAATATGCCCCTTCCATTCTGGTACCCTGTTATCTTTTCCTGTTGCCATTGTGTTAATCAATCCTGAAGGACCTAGACAAATGCGTATGGATGCACACACTTAAATGGAAGACGAAGCCACAGAGCAGCTTATTAGAGCAGCTGGGGTTTTTTTTCTTCACCTTTTCACCCGTATACCAAGAAAATATATTTTATGTATTTAAGCCTATGGAGACAAGCTTCTTATATTTCCTTCCAAGATTACCTAAGTTGGATGTATTGCAGTAAGGAACCAGGAAAAGCAAATTTCCTCTTATTATCAAGGAACATATTAAGGGCCTTATTTTTCAAGGCTATTCATTATTGGTTTATATTTCCTTTCCTTTCCTTTCTCCTCCTCCTACTTTTTCTTCCAAGCCTGGATAGCCTAATTTTGTCAATTCTACTCTGGTTAATGTTAAGTTCACCTTGTTCATTTTCAAGAAAAGAAATCTGTGGTTGCAGCGTATAGAATGAAATGGATCTCTTTTGTTTGATGTCAAAGGAAGAAGGCAGTTGAATAGAAAAGCAGGTTTTTAATCCTTTTCTTTGCTACCCTTATGTCTCCAATCTTTTTCTGTACATTTGGGGGAAAATCGGATCAAAGAGGCTCAGTTGCAAATAGTTTTACTAAGGTCCTTATATCTTTGACTCAACTGACAGCTGAGACATTATGATACCATCTATGAGATCTTTGGGGTACGGACAGTGGTGGGATTCAACTAATTTAACAGCTGGTTCTCTGCCCTAATGATTTCTTCCAACAACCAGTTCACCAAACTGCTCAGAAATTTAACAACCAGTTCTCCCGAAGTGGTGTGAACTGGCTGAATCCCACCACTGGGTATGGACAATCACTCTGCCCCCAAACAAAGGGACTCATCTACATTTCTAATTTGCCTGACCTCATCCTTCCAGAATTGGTGCAAGGTGAAAGGGAAATGATTAAGTGTAGAGGTGGATATTTTCTGTACTAGTAAGGGGAAGTAAAGTCATAGGACTCAAACAGTGGTGGAATTCTATTTTTTTTTACTACCGGTTCTGTGGGCGTGGCTTGGTGGGCATGGCTTGGTGGACGTGGCAGGGGAAGGATACTGCAAAATCTCTATTCCCACCTCACTCCAGGGGAAGGATACTACAAAATCTCCATTTCCATCCCATTCTGGGGCCAGCCAGAGGTGGTATTTGCTGGTTCTCCAAACTACTCAAAATTTCTGCTACTGGTTCTCCTGCTGGACTCAACCAATCACTTTGCCTGCAGTGTAGTGTTCATGCATATTTCCAAAACAGTTTAGCACTGATCCATAATGGAATCCAAGATAATGGCCAGCAAATGGCCATAACAATTTTCATCTTGCAAACTCAGGGATGGGTGAATAGCACTACAGTTCAGTCCTGGGGAAAGGCCCTTAGCAAAGAGTCTGGTGATTTGAGTTTATAATTTATTGGTTCATTATTCAGCAGTAATGACACTTGTAATATATAATCCTAATATTTTTAAATACAAGAATCAGATCAATAAAATGAATGCTGCCAAAAGTGTAATCTTAACAAAACAATCAACACAAAAGCCCTTTTGGAGGCATCTATACTATTACTTTAATGTGTTAAAATAATTATTCCTTATTAATTCATTTTATTGACTCAGAAGCCATCAAATGTTCCATGCTAATTATATAGTTCACTGTGCTTAGTAGTACTATTTTCATTTTCAAGTTTTTTGAAAGGATACAATTCAACATTCTGCAATGTTACATGAGAAGTTGTATTCATGCAAGTTAGATCTATATAAGACATAAGAGCAATGTTGTAACTGGCACTATGATTTATACTTTTGGACAATCGTTCACCAGTTCCATAGAAGTACTACAAGTGCCAAAAAAGTAGACCTGAGAAGAGACTCTTATAATGGAAGACTATCCACAACTGCTGAGAAGATCATTTTCGAAACCTTGGCTGACACATGACTTTGGAAAGGGAATCAAAAGTCTGAGACTTTCATATTGGGAAAAATTTTGAAGCTGTGTGAAGTTTCCCTCTTCTCCTTTATTTAATTAATAAGGGTGACAAAGAAGCATGTTAGCTCAGAATGAGTTCTAGACTTCTAGACCTTTCTTAATATGAAGCAAAAATATGTCACTAAAGAACTCAAAATAATAATGGTCTTCTGCATAGCTACTATACAGTGCCGGTGGCTGACTCATTTTTCTTTTCTTTTCTTTCTTTTCTTTCTTTTCTTTCTTTTCTTTCTTTTCTTTCTTTTCTTTCTTTTCTTTCTTTTCTTTTCTTTTCTTTTCTTTTCTTTTCTTTGTTTGTTTTGGCCCTCTGGCGGGGCAGAAAGGTAAACAAAGCTGTTTCTTCCTGACCTGCTTCTTTTTTTTCACACCATAGGACATTCTTAAAAAGTGCTAACTGCAAGTTAACAAGCTGAACTCTATGACCTTAATTAGTGGATTAAAACCCTCCTGCCAGCTCCCACTGCTGTCTGAAAGCGATCAGATCTTAATCAGCTTCATACTGAAGGTTTTGTTGAAATTTGGTCATAAATGTGCTCATTGATCCAAAAATGAATTTTAAATTACCATTTATTACCATTATATTTGTGAATGGTCACCAACCAAGGTAATCATTATAGGAAGAGTGGCTGTACTTTAGAAGTCAGCTTGGTAAAACATGTTATAATATCAAAAATGAATGGATACTGAATAAATGTATGTTAAATATAAACACAAGTGACCAGTACAAAAGAAGTATATTGAGATGTTTCATCATATAGAGAGAAGGAAGGAGAAGTGAATCACTAGACAACTATATGAAGGAAGAATGGACAAGTGGAGATGAAGGGGAAGACTACAGAAGTCATAGTTAGTTGGAATTGATGAAGATGCTCAAAAAAGAGATGTAAGAAATATAAAGAACAAAAGGCAATGGAATCAAGGATAGTTTGCATGGGTGGAAAGGTATGGAGAAGTATGCTGAATGATGTGTGTGCTTGTACAGGTATATGTCCATACATATAAATGATTTTCTGTATTGCAGCTCATTTCAATTGGACTGGTTGGTTAATCTGATTTGAGAGGCATGCTGTACACAGAATCCAAGAGTAGTCTTCCTCTTGTTCTTTCTCCTCCCGAACAAGCACTGTCCTTACTCGGGACAGTGAGATGAGCAACTTACTCTCTCTCTCTCCCTCTCCCTCCCTCTCTCTCTCTCTCTCTCTCTCTCTCTTCCTCCCTCCCCCTCTCTCTTATCTCTCTCATCTCTAGCTCTAGCTCTAGCTCTAGCTCTCTATATATATTTGCTTGACCAAGAGCCAATTTTTTTTATTTAAATAAATTTTTATTTGTTTAAAAGTACAAACAAAACAGAACTAGTGACAACAAAACATACAGAACAAAACATGTAAACAAAGATTTCAAATATACATTTTGTCAAATATATATTGTCAAATAAACAACAGTAATGTATGTTCTTATTTGTGTTTTGACTCTTCCCTGTTTGATCTTACTCATATATCTATCTTTATGATTCATTGTTAATTTATGTTAATGATTTATGTTCCTGTTTCTGTAACTCCAATTACTCCCTATTCTTTTTTCCTTTTTCTATTTTTCAACCAGGTATACCACTTTTCCCATACTAGATAATAATCATGTTCCTCTTTATCTTGTAATTCTTTTGTAAGTCTGTCCATTTCTGCACATTCCATAATCTTATTAATTACTCTATCTTCTGTCGGTGTGTCACTATTCTTCCAATTTTGTGCAAAAATTATTCGTGCTGCTGTTAATATATGGATGATTAAATATTTTATTTCCTTTTTATATTGTTCATTTATTATACCTAGAAGAAAGGTTTCTGGTCTCATTTCTAATCTTCGTTGTGTGATTTCTTCTACTTGTGTTCTAATCATTTGCCAGTATTGTTTTGTTTTTGGACAGGTCCACCACATGTGGTAATAAGTTCCTTTATAAAATTTACATTTCCAGCAATTTGGACAAGTGTTGGGGAACATTCTTGCCAATCTTTTAATGCTTTTTCTTCCTACTTCCACCTCATTAAGCTACTTAGGCACTGAGTTTCCAAGTCATTTTAGAA
The DNA here is from genome assembly GCF_059756535.1 of Pantherophis guttatus. Taxonomy (NCBI): domain Eukaryota; kingdom Metazoa; phylum Chordata; class Lepidosauria; order Squamata; family Colubridae; genus Pantherophis; species Pantherophis guttatus. Next base: position 227,686,329 of record NC_142063.1, on the reverse strand, counting down.
ACTAATTCAAACCACTGAGTTTCCATGATGGGGGAAAAAAAGGTGGAATATAAATCTATTAGGTAGTAAATGCACATTTTAATCTTTGTACAGTGCTTGAATGAAATTACAGCAACAAATCATGCTTTGAAAAGTGTAGATTAGGTTAGGAGTATGTTCCAGTAGCATGGAAGTAATTCCGCTGAAATAGAAGAAGGAAGGAACATTCAGTGCAATTCCAGCTGCTACTTTTTATACCTTTTCTGGGTTTGGTTTCGGCTGTGTTCTTTCCATCGCTTCTTAGAAATGTGCATCACCCATCCATGTATACTCTCTTTTAATGACAATTGAGACACCAGCGAGGGCATGCCATCACAAATATAACATGGTAATTATGGAGCGAACCCTTGAATTATTTATTTTGAAAGCAAGCAGTATGTGGTTAGTTTTGCTATGAAAACCAAGAAGTAAATAATGCTTATAATAAAAAGCTAGCACTCATTAGTTATGGTACATGAACAGTAATTATACCTTTAGTAAAGCTTTCTCTGCAGGCTTAGGAAATCAGACAGATTCCTTGGGTGCTGTTTTCACCCACACTGTCCATTTTACATATTCTTAAATGTTGCAAACACATTTTACTGATCTGGAGAAAACTGCAGTATCACTTATGGAGTGTAGTAATATGAAACTTTGTGATCTTTCTTAGTAAATTTCCTTGGCATACTTCCCCCCCTAAATATATATATATATAGGTCAATGGTTGATTTATTTGGGTGGGGTACATCCTCCTTCTCATTTTATTCATGGGAGTCACTGTCCAGATCTGTGTTTTTCTTCTTACATTCGTCCCAGGAATTAAGTTGCCTTTTTAGATCAATTTAAACAATAGAGTAATTTGCTGCCAATGTGCTTACCGTCCTCAGTTGACTAGTAAAATTGTCTTGTCTGTTATGAACTTCACATTTTTTTTGTGAAGCTCACCCATTATGAGAAGGAAAACTCAATAAACCAAGGAAATTAAAGAGCAATGAACTATAAAAGCTGAAAATCTGCTATCGCGACCTCCATATTTTGGGATTAAAACTCACCATATTCCTACAAATCTTGCTGGCTGTGTGTTGAAACTCTTATACCTCTGGGAGAAGCTAACATTAGCTTTCATTTCAATACAATCCTGATAGTATGACATTATCTGAGTATATTTTTATAGTCAAATTCCAGTACATCTTCCAACACAGAGCAAGTATTTGTCCTCCATATGTACCAAGGTGATCTTTAAGTTTTCTCTTTGGCTGTGCAAATAGTGTGTATGATCCTTTTGAAAAGAATTAAGATAGGAATCAGGAATCAACTGGGAATTAAGGAAAAGCAAACTAGGAACTAATTAAGTAACCACATCTACTGATTATTGCAGGGAGCCTAATTCATGGTAAAGGCCATCAGTGTAATGCAGAGATCTCCAAACTTGGCAGACAGCTGAGGAATTCTGGAAGTTGAAGTCCACAAGTCCAAAAGTTGCCAAGTTTGGAGACCCCTGATGTAATGGGATCAATGGCTTGCAAAGTGTTTCAACCATCTCTTGAAAAGATTGGACTTCAATCTGATCATACTTTAAATATATGATATTTTCTTCCATACAAATATCAAACAATAGATAAAGGAATGGTCCAAAGTCTTGCTTCTTTTAGACAGCAGATTGTCATGTTTTGTGTGTGATGATTCACCAAAGTCAAAGGACAGAATATATATGAAATAAATAAACAGCCGAGTGAATTGGAAATCTATTGTAATTGGAAATCTAGTGTATTGTTCCCCTCTTTTCCTAGTGTCCCCTATTTCTGTCATCAAAGTTGCAATCTAATGATTAAGAGGCCTTCTTATTTTATTAGTTTTATATTCTATCTTTTTCACAGGGGCTCATGGAAGTATGCATAGTAACTGCTCCTCCATTTAGGTGGGATTAAGAGACCGTAATTGGCCCAAAGTCATCCAGTGAGTTTCTATGATTGATGGTGAATTTCAATCTAGAATGTCCATAATAAGATGATGGACACTGTATATTGAGCATATATGGAATTGTTGTATATGTTAGTATACTTGGAAGAGAATATGGAACCTCTTCTGTTTATGCCTGTCTGGCATTATCTGGTTTTGTTTAGAAGTTAATTGCTGGAAGAGAGTTTGATTTATTTCAGTGTACTTATAAGATCATCTTGTGTGTTATACATTCAATACCCCAGAATGTTTTCAAGCAGACTGTTGGGTTTATTTCTTGTTAATAATCTTTCAGGATTTTTTTATTATTATTTTTTTGGCAGTAAATAGCAAAGGCTTTTTATGAGAATGGTATTTTTAACCTAAAATGTTTGTCTTATTATCTATAGCTCCCATGTCTCTTTGAGTTGTTGCAGTACAATTGGACCATAAATAGGTTTCTTATGTAGTAATGAAATACACACTTAAAATTTTATTATATCCCAAGAGTCAATTATCTATACACAGAAACCAGCACATGTAAATGAAAAGTGAGTAAACAGTAAACCCACAGACACTTGTGTAACATTCTTATAACCTGGTTTGAGAGAATTTGATCCCCTTTAAAAGAAATGGCAAGGTTTTTGGTTACCACAAATAAAGAATATATTTTCAAACTGTTGGTCTTCGGGTATATCTATTTCCCCCCATAATTCACTGGCCATTAATAAAGGAGAATATTTGTAGTTTAGGGTTGACATGAGGGGTCCTTGGTGCTCTCTGAGCTTGCTTGTTTTATTGCAGACATTTCATTACCCAAATTAAGTAACTGATGGCACTGATGATGTTACCTAGTTAGGATAATGAGACGCCTGCAAGAAAACAAGCAAGCTCAGAGAGCTCTAAGCACCTCTCACTGGTCATTGCTCAATTGTAACACACTCACCACACACCACTGCTGGAGTTTGATGTTAGCATCTGTCTTGTTGCAAAGTGTCATGTGAGTGGACTACTGCGATTGATTTCCTATACAACTTATGGAATTCAGTTTTATTGATCTGAATCCCTGGAAAATACTGAACAAAATAGACAGTGATCTAGTTCATTGTAAGATTCTTCTTATCTTTAGGCTTCATGTTAGAAGAAATTGGGGTAAAGCATCATGCCCTGATTTAGAATCTCTCTCTCTCTCTCTCTCTCTCTCTCTCTCTCTCTCTCTCTCTCTCTCTCTCTCTCTCTCTCTCTCTCTCTATATATATATATATATATATATATATATATATATATATATATATATATATATATATATATATATATATATATAATATATATATTCATATTTACTTATTTATTTATAGTACACTTGATTCATCTTATTACTATAGCCTAAAGTGGCTTTTTGAAACAACTTTAGAAATTGTAAAATGAAAGATTCACAGATCTTTCATTCAAAGATCTTTAATTAAGAATTAAGTTGCGTTGTGTTCAATAGTCCTTGTTCCATATGGATTGCAGCTTTTGTTGGTGTTCAGTCATTCAGTTGTTTCTGATTTGACTAACATCACTTCATCAGGATTGCCTATCAGCACTTGCTTTGTGGAGTGCTTTTCAAGCTTCTGTTTGTATCATCTAGGAAGGTATCTAATCCACCTTATTTTCTGTTTGCCTCTTTTTCAAAGCATGCTAGGACTGTCCCAACTATGATTCACCTCACATTACATGGTCAAAACACTTTTCTTGCAGCTTCACTATTAGTGCTTCTAATGAGTAGTATGGTTTTACATCATCTAGTGTCGAACAATTTGTTCTTCTTGCCAGCCAAGGTGTTGTCCGCCATTTTCTCCAGCATGACAGTTCAAAGGCATCAATTTTTCTTTCTTAAGTCTTTCTGATGGTCCAGCTTTCAGGCCCATTTGCATTTCACCAGGGAATGAAGAATAGCATATGCATATTCATTTCTCTTTTCAGATGAAAAGACAATCTTAAAAATAATGACTTGCCCAAGGTTATCCGATGAACTACTAGCTTGAGGATGGATTTGAATTAAGTTGTTTCATTCTGTAGTAGTAATAGGTGATGTAGTAGATGTGGATGATGAAATGCAGTAGTAGTACTGAAGATGTTAACCAGCTGAATAATGAAACTTCTGCAAGCAAACAATCAAGCTCAAAGAGCACCAAAGACTTTATCACTTTTTCCTATCCTATAGCCAGCTACCAATAGTGACCTGTTGAATCAAAGGTTGCACATGTGTGAAATAGCACCAGCTCAGCATTAACAATGAAAGCGGGCTGCATAGTTTTCCTCTCCCTATTTCGGAGCTTTCTGATGCATCTTCATTGGGCACAATAATAATAATAATAATAATAATAATAATAATAATAATAATAATAATAATAATAATAATAATAATAATAATAATAATAATAATTTTATTTCTATACCGCCCTTCTCCCGAAGGACTCAGGGCGGTGTACAGCCTATTTAAAAACACAGACAAAACAATGATATAAAATTTAAAATAATTAAATAAGTGGCTCAAATTTAAAACCCCAATAAATTTAAATACCCCAATTTAAAACTATTGTGTTGATAGTCCGACCTGGCGGAACAACAGGGTCTTCAATGCGCAGCGAAACACCCGGAGGTCGGAGATCTTACGAATTTCCGGGGGCAGTTCATTCCACAGGGCTGGGGCTCCCACAGAGAAGGCCCTCCCCCTGGGCATCGCCAGCCGACATAACTTGGCTGATGGCACCCTGAGGAGGCCCTCTCTGTGGGAACGAACTGGTCGGTGGGAGGCTATTGGTGGCAGAAGACGGTCTTGGAGGTACCCGGGTCCTATGCCATGGAGCGCTTTAAAGGTGGTAACCAACACCTTGAATCGCACCCGGAAGACCACCGGGAGCCAGTGCAGCTCGCGCAGGAGGGGTGTCACATGGGCATAACGGGTTGCGCCCATAACCACCCGCGCGGCCGCATTCTGGACCAGCTGGAGCCTCCGAGTGCTCTTCAAGGGGAGCCTCATGTAGAGAGCATTACAATAGTCCAACCGGGAGGTGACAAGGGCATGAGTGACCGTGCGCAAGGCGTCCCGGTCCAGAAAGGGCTGCAACTGGCGAATCAGGCGAACCTGATAAAAGGCCCCCCTACAATGAGCATAAGGTACTTGAATCGGTGGGCTATAGGCCTGATTCTAAAATTAATGTACTTATCTACAATATTGAACAGGTTCATGCATCTGGGTCCTACCTTACAAATTAATCATTGTAATTAAAGCTAAATATAAACTATATGTTAAACATACATTATATTTAACATCCCTTTTTAAACAGTCATGGGTACTTTCTCCTTCTCCATCTTGCATTTTTTTTTCTCTTTTCAAGAGAAAAAAAATCTTTCTTATGCTGAGTTTAATTAATATAGAAGAGAAGAGCCTTGGTGGCGCAGCAGACTAAAGCACTGTTAAGTAAGACCAGCTGCCTGCAATTACTGCAAGTTCAAATCTCAGCAGGCTCAAGGTTGACTCAGCCTTCCATCCTTTTGAGGTAGGTAAAATGAGGACTATTAATAAATTAATAGCAAAATGTATATTAAATATAGTCTAAGATGGGTGCGTATGCATGCATGAAAAATTGCAGGCAATATGTGCTGCATTATACAGGATTGGTGGACTAAATATTTATAAAGAGGAAACAGAACATTTAATAATTTAAGTAAATTATACTGAATATGTATTGAAATTATATAGCCACCCATCTCGCTCCCTTGACTCTATCCTGATATCTGACTTTCTTAATTCTCCCCATGTGGTGGCTCTAGGCCTCTCCATTTGAAATAGTGTAATTTCCAGTGATATTTTAAATAATGCTTAAGTCTAAACACTGGTAACTTTCAGCCTAGATCTGTCAAACATTTTAAAGAAGATATCAATCCTTTCTCTTTGCTTGTCTTGGTATATCTTTCACCACTGAGCATAGCTGATTGAAACATGTTTGCCTGAAGCATATGACTTTATTTTTAGTATTGCTCTTCTTGGAAAGTGTAAATGGGTTGTACTGATGCATTGGTGCATTGTCTTTTCCAATTTGAAGAAAGTTAAGTTCTATTCTGCAGAAAGAAACTCTTTAGATTATGGGGTACTATGTTATCACCTTGAAAAATATTTGTAGAGAAATTCAAACCTCAGCACTGTTGGGAGTGCAGAGAATGATTTGAGGATGTACAATGTTATTGCTAATATACAAAGTAAACCTGGACAAGTCAATATCAATCACTTAATGTTCAAGAAAGACAAGGAAAAGGGAAGGGATAAATAAAAAAAGAAACTATGCTCTCTAATAATATCTAATTATCCAATTAACTGACATTTAAACAATTTCACTTGTCCCTTTTTTCTTGCTTACTTGAATTACTTAGCCTTATGAACTATTTGTTTTCATAAGCTGCAATCTTATGAATAAAATTCAGCGCTCTCTTAGATATAAAGTCACAAGCAGAGTTTGAAAAAAAAGATGATCCATAAAAATCAACCACTGTAGATTTGTGAGAATAGTGGGGTGCTTAGAAAGGTTTTTCTTGTAAGAGCTGCTAATTCCAGGTTTTTGAATTAAGAATCTTCCTCCAATGGTTCTTTTCTGAAGGCCAGAGTTAATATTTTTCTCTCATGTGAATCCTAAAAGCCATCTCAACTTCTGAGACCCATAAAAGATTTGCACATGGAAACATAATTAAATGGTGTAGAAGAGGGCACCTCTACCCATTCTTAAAAAATCCAAGTGTGCTATTTCAGTGTTACTGGAACAAGACCACAAGGCCATTCCTCACACCTGACAAAGCCATGTTCAATTATCTTAAGGCTCTCTTTCTTTTTGCAGTTAGCAAACTGTGACTGGTGTATACAGAAAAAAAAAATGACAAAGAAAACCTTGATATTCTATGGATTACCAATTGTATGTCTTCAAGTTACCATTGACTTTAAATGACCATTTTTTTGCCCATGATTATCTGTCCCTAACTTGGGTCTTTCAATGGTGCACCCATTATCAATGTAACTGAGTCCATCCACCTCTCTGCTGGTCATCAGTGAACCTGAATAATGACATGTTTCATGCAGAAATATGAAAATAGAGGTGGGGCAGCATATTTCTGCACATTTGTGTGTTAACATTAAGGAGGATATGTCATGCCAATATTCATCCAGGTTGAACTGAAATAGCCAAATGCAGTATTTTAACGAATCTTTCTCTGTTTTATTTCTTTATTTGATTTAATATAGCCATCAACTTCAGAGTATGATCAGGGAAGTGCATACCTGTGAACATTAATTCACAGAATTGAACATTACAGAATTGTCTGCCTAACCAAGTTGCCTGCTGAATTAGAATTGACTTTGTTAGCCATATGGGAAACTACATTCTTTAACTTCTTCAGATAGAGTTGGACATATACTTAGAAAATGTCTGCTTTCACAAAAGGTGACTAACTCGTGAAATAGTTTGCTTATTTATTTATTTATTTATTTATTTATTTATTTATTTATTTATTATATTTCTATACCGCCTTTCTCCCGTAGGACTCAAGGCGGTGTACAGCCAAGAAAAATATAGACACACAAACATCATAAAATTGCTAATTAAAATTATTACTTAGTTTGGCCAATTAAATAAAACCCAGAATTAGATAACATTTTAAAAAATCATTCACATGTTTAGCCTCGCCTGTTGGAACATCAGGGTCTTGAGGGCACGGCAGAAAGCACGGAGATCAGCCCCCGGAGATATTCTGTATCTCCGGGGGCAGTTCATTCCAAAGGGTTGGAGCCCTCACAGAGAAGGCCCTCCCCCTGGGAGTCGCCAGTTGGCATAATTCGACTGATGGTACCCTGAGTAGTCCCTCCCTGTGAGAACGAACTGGTTATGATTTAGAATGTTGGGTGAATGCCTAGGTTTTCAAATCACAGTTTATAGTGTTATATGAACCCATTCAATAATGATTTTTTATACCTTTGGTTCAGGGGTGGGTTCTACTTACCTTTACTACTGGTTCACAATGGCTACCCATCTCGCTCATGCAGAATGCGCAGAAGCGTTCTGATGACGTTGGGGTCAGTGGGTGGAGCCTCCCACCGGTTTTACTATCAGTTCTAAAGAACAGGTGTGAACCGGGGGCAGCCCACCACTGCTTTGGTTGTTCATAGCATTCCAGCAATTTATAACTTATTCAAGAAACCATGTTAAGTAAATCATAGCTTTGTGTTTTACGTAAATAAACTCTCTGAGTAGGAACCAAATCTGAGTCATGGGAGCTTATGATAGAGATTGTTGAAGAAATCACATCACAGAGTATTTGTGGCAACCATGTTGTTTATGAGTGTCTGGCAACAGTAGTCAGGATAGTTGGGTATTTCCAATGAAGTATTTTTTAGCTGGGGCTGATTTTTTTTATAATTGCCTAATTGACTTTAGCCTTGTCCTCTCTCTAAACAGGAGTGGCAACTTTGGGAAGCTGTGAGAAACTGAGAGCAGGGTGGGAAAGGAATGGAAAATAACACAATGAAGAAAGAACATTGCCAGAGTAAACTTTGTAAACAGAAAATTAGCCCAGCCAGCTATAAATCTGAGAAGGACTGTTTCAAATCACTCAAAGAGACTGCCTTAAGCAGCTATAGGCTGGTTATAAACTAGTTTCTGCAGTTTCCAGGATTCTGCATTTGCAACCAACTACAATTAAAAAGACGACTGAAAATTGTTTTAATCTTGTTTCATTGATCTTGTCCAGCTGCATGGGGCTTTATTTATTTAACTTTGGGTGTTGCCCAATTCCAGAATGACTCTGTGCAGCTCACAAAATCGAGTAAACAAGATGAAAAACACAATAAATGTAAACAAGACCAAAAAAAAAAAATATTGGACAGCGGACATAGCAGTACTTGGAGACAGTAGAGTAGAAGGGAAAAAACTGGAGAAAATTACAAAATACAGAGACCTGCAAACAGAAGTGGAACAACTATGGCAGAAGAAAGCAAAGATAGTACCAATAAGAATAGGCACTTTGGATACAATTCCAAAACATCTGGAGCACCACTTGAACATCATCAGCATTGACAGTATCACTGTCAGTCAATTGCAAAAGGCAGCTTTACTTGGAACAGTTTACATCCTTTGATGATACCTTTATTATCATTAAAAGCAACATCTGCTTATCCTAGGACCTTGGGAAGGACTTGATAGGTGGACAATAATGCCAAATCCAGTCTAAACATCTGGCTGACTGTGTGAGGCCAACAGTAATAATCATAGTTCTCCATTGTTGGAATATTATTTGGGCTACAATAAGACAAAATTTAAAAGAACATATAGAACCCGAGCACACATGAGAGAACAATCCTCTTTGAATGCTAAGTAACTTTAAAATATGGTCATAATGATTGTGATTACATGACAAATGATCAGCTTAATGACAACTAATGCTAGACTGATCTGTTTGCAAATATGAATAATGTAAGAAGGGATACCATAATGAATAGAAAGACTTTCTGTCACAGACCAGCATGATGGCGTGACAGATGGGCAATGAAGAGCAGGGAGGATATGAAAAATGCGACCTAGTAATCAGTAGCCAATTTTTTTGCAATCTGATGGATTCAAGATGGAAATATGATCTCTGATGACATTGGGAAAAGCAATCCAGTATTTGCCTTAAAATTAGCCAGTGCATTAGTATTGAGGATAAGCCATACAGCCCATCCTAAGAGAACACCAGTTACTCAAAGAGAAATATCTTGGTTAAACCACTTGTCCACCTAGTGGAATCAAGACATTTGTGTTTTTATTTCCTAAAAGTTTTATTTAAATGACATTTGAATTATTATGCAAGAGATTAACACAGCTGCCTGCAATTTACTGCTGGTTCGAATCTCTCCAAGGCTCAAGGTTGACTCAGCCTTCCATCCTTTCTAAGGTAGGTTAAATGAGGACCCAGTTTGTGGGGGCAATAAGCTGACTTTGTATAAATATACAAAAGTATGAAGGCTATTGCTTAACGCACTGTAAGCCGCCCTGAGTCTCCGGAGAAGGGCGGCATATAAATCAAATTAAAAAAAAAAAAAAAGATGGAATCATATCACATTACTTTCTTGTAATTTGGCTTTGGTGTTAATTAATCTCTATTTTTCTAAATTTGATGGCATCAGAGTAGCAATTGCACTTACACTTATATACCACTCCACAGTACTTTACAGCCCTCTCTAAGTGGTTTACAGAGTCAGCATATTACCCCCAACAATCTGGGTCCTCATTTTACCAACTTTGGAAGGATGGAAGGCTGAGACAACCTTGAGATGGTCAGGATCGAACTCCTGACTGTTGGCAGAGTCAGCCTGCAATACTGCATTCTAACCTCTGTGCTACCACCATGCAACATGCAGTAAATATGTAAACAAACAAATAGTAAATGCATAAACAAATAACATTACTGATAGTATGGATTTACAGTTACTATTAGTTGCAGTACTACTTAATACTTCAGTTTTTAAGACATTGAGGGCAAGTCACATATTGTTACGTTGCAGGCAACCTCATTTTTTTGAGTGAAAATTACTTTATGTCGCCTCAAGAGAGAAGAGTTAATAATCCAAAGTTTAGTTACATAATTTCAACCATGGAATAACATCGGTGTAGTAAATTTAACAGAGAAGAACTACTTGCTCATTATCATTATGCCTGTATTTATATAAAATATATAACTTTAATAGTTTGTCACATGTTTAGGGGAAAAAAGTGCAGTCATATTAAGTGTTGTGTAAATCCTTCAGGAGGAATAGTGAAATCCATCTTTTTGATAATGAGATGTGAAACCATCAGCTATGCCTCTGAATTCTGTTAATTGCATTGGAACTGCCTTCACGAAGTCTTGAAGTGCTTTCTCACATGTATGGTTCATTTGCAGCCAAATATCAATGAAAAAGAGAGAGAGGTAGAGAGGGAGGGAGGGGAGAGAGAGAGAGAAAGAGAGAGAGGGAGGGAGGGAGAGAGACAGAGAGAGAGAGAAAGAGAGAGAGAGAGAGAATTCCACATACAGGATTTATCCCTTCAGGCAATGAGCATTGGATAGAAGAAGATCAAATAGGAATTAAAATGCAAACAGGATCTTTGGGCAGTTCTAAGTGGCAGTGATTTGGAGAGATTGGCCACTTTTTGGACTGGTGGGCTGCGTGTGAGCAGAATTCTCCACTTGACATTTTGGTTCAAATCAGGGGTGGGTTCTACTTACCTTTACTACTGGTTCGCAACGGGGCCACGCATGCTCTTCTGCGCATGCGCAGAAGTGTTTTGATGACATTGAGGTCGGTGGGCGGAGCCTCCCACTGGTTTTACTACCAGTTCTACAGAACCGGCGCAAACCGGGGGCAACCCATCACTGGTTCAAATGTATTGCCTGCTTCTGTTTTGATTGTGAAAGAGCCTAGAAAATTTAGCTTCAAATCAGTAGCAATATGCCAAACACCACTTATTGTGATGTCTCCACATCATCTAATCAGTAAGTGCTTGGTGCAATAGATAAACCCAACCTGGTGGTCAGCAGTGGATCTGTTTGACTAATCAATAGGCTTGGTCATAGAGAGCTTTACTAATCCAAGTACTCCCTGATTTACAACTAATTGCTTAGCGACTGTTTGAAGGTACAACAGCACTGAAAAAGTGACTCATGACCATTTTTCACACTTAAGACCGTTGCAGCATGCCCGTGATCATACGATCAAAATTCAGACATTTGGCAACTGGCATGCAATTATGACAGTTGCAGTGTCCTGGGGTCACGTAATCCTTCTCACAAGCAAAGTCAATGGGGAAGCCAGGTTCCCTTTACAACTGTGTTACTAACTTTACAACTTCAGCGATTCACTTAACAACTGTGGCAAGAAAGGTCATAAAAAGGGGCAAAACTCGATAACTGTCTTGCTTATCAATGGAAATTTGGGGCTCTGTTGTGAATGTAAGTCAAGGACTGCCTATAACAGTGATGGCTAACCTTTTTGCCGTCACGTGCCAAAAGCAGGGGGAGCATGGGGGTGTATCGCATGTGCGTGCCCACACCCATAATTCAATGTGGCCCACCCCCCCACACATGTGCACGGAACCCCCTGCGCAACCCCTGCTTTTGGCACGTGATGGCACGGTGGGCCTGGTAGGCCCATTTTTCACCCTCCCCAGGCTCCAGAGGCTTTCTTGGAGCCTGGGGAGGATGAAAACGGCCTTCCCTCACCCCCCGGAGGCCCATTGGAGGCCAGAAATGGCCTGTTTCCCAACTTCCGGTGGGCCAGAAGGCCCGAAAATCAGCTGGCCGGTATGCACATGCACATTGGAGTTAAACTAGGTCAACACTCACATGCCCACAGAGATGGCTCCGTGTGCCCTCTGTGGCACGCATGCCATAGGTTCGTCTATAAGGTAATCCTGTAAAGGTCACCTACTTCCAAAATGTTATGGATTTTTTTTTCTTTTAGCTTCTTCCTTCCACTTTTCTTCCCTCTTTCCTCCCTCCCCGGCCTTTATAAACAGGAGAGTTCCCTATTTTCTTTTATGGAATTGAGTCAGATTAAACTTTAATCCACTGGTTTTTGTGTGGAGAACCTTTTTCACAGATGCATGCAACTTTATTCTTTAGCTTTGTGCATCTCTGAGGGATTTTATTTTTAAAGCACTCCCTCTCTTTTGTTTTCTTCAGTTTCTCTCCTATGGGCAGTTAGCTTAAAGACTGATTTCATTTGCTTTCTTTTTATTGATTGCAAAATATGCCTCACCTATGTGCTGTTTTCTATTAAAACTCCCCTTCATTATAAGTTATATAAATGACCATACTGGGATAATCTATAGCTTTTCTTTACCTTCTGTAATACTGCAGCCTCTGAGATCGGACAGTAAGCAGCATGATTTCTTTATCTGAGTTTTAACAATTGTTCAATATATGAATTCCATGTTCTTATTGGCACTTATCTATGGAAAGAAAAGGCATATTCCATCTCCAGGCATGGATGAGCATATAATTGAAGTGATTTATGGACTTCAGCCTCAAAATATTGTTTAGACAACAATAACCAGGTGCAAAGATGCGTAGGAAAACAACAGATATTAAATAGGTAGGAAAATTATACCTTGAGGGATACGTATATAAAAGCAGAGTAATAATAATAATATATTAAGGGAGGTTGCTTGGCAAAGAATTATGTTTAGCCTTTTTATTAAAGTTCCCATTCTCTCATCATTTAGAAAATGTTTGAAGTTTGCACTTCTTTGTCCAGGTTTTTAATTTTTACATTATTTTCATGTCCTTTTTAGTGTTATTTTTAGTTTATATTTTTATTGTTTAAAGTATATATTCAGGTTTTGGCAGGATGGTGCTCCCTGAGATTGATTGCTTTCCTGCAGATGTTTCATTACCCAACTAGATAACATCATCAGTGTGAAGTTTCCCCACTATTTATATAAAGTAGCTTGCCCTGTCAGTTTGTGTATGGGTGCAGTTTTCTTTATAGTTCGTTGATTAAGGTATTATTTTGCCAGATGTTAAACCTGCTTATCTGGGGGTTGGCTGTTGAAAAGATGTGTTGAGAAGATTTTTGTTTCTTTCATAGCTTTTTAATTGTTTCTTTTGAATGGTGTGCAAATATGTTTTATTTTTACATGTCCATTGATGGCTGATTTGTCTGACTGCCAAGCTTCCAGGAATTTCCTAGCATTTTTAGACTTAGCTTGGTGTAGAAGTTAACAGTTACCTAGTTGAAGCTATGCTTAACTCTGTCCGTGTGTTGTGAGATTAAGGATTTTTCATTGTGATTTCTGACGGTTAACTGGTGTTCATGGATGTGCTCTGCCAGTCTTCTGCCTGTCTGTCTTACAAAATTGCTGTCTATGGAGATTCTCAGTCATCCAGGTCAAAGAAAAACCAGAAAGTCCAGTTCCTCTTGAACAAGCACCTTTGGTACAAAGTGGCTGATTTGTCTATTTGTTCTTACATTGTATGTTGTAGATGACTCCTGTTTTTTCTCCTGGGCCTGCTGGGTCTTTTGGTGTACTTAAGATGTTTTGAAAGGCTTTAGTTTATGTAGGCAGTATAGTGATGTCATATTTTGTGAAATCTGTCAGTTGTTTCTGAGATGCTTTTGATGCATGATAGTGTTATTCTTTTCATAGCTTGCATGGATTGTGCTGTGGTGAGTTGAGGGGTCAAGCACTTTTTGATGAAGTTATGTGGGTATCCATTTTATTGAAAGATGTTTCCTGTTTACTTTTTTGTCATGCCCTGGATTGCTTGCATTGCATTTATACCTGTCTCTGTTTTTTGCTCTCTGCTTTTGTTCTCTGCTTTTTTTTTGTCCAACTCTTTTTGAGAACTCTACCAAAGTAGAAAAGTTGGATACAAATTAACTGGATAATAAAGCTGGACAGACAGCATTTCAGTACTTCTCAATATCCTTAACAGGAAAGCCAATACATGTTTATGTGAAGAAATCCAAAATTAAGAACAATGGGATCACTTCTCAGGTGGACATAGAATTATGCACCCTTTCTAAATTTTTTGGGGAAAAACATCAGTACAGGCAAATAGCTTTCCAGAGGGCACCCAAGTACTAACTAAATATGTAAGTATCTCTGAATAGCAAAAGAAGAAAATAGAGTTGGCATATTAACCTCCCACATTTAAGTGTATGTGTGTATACAGTATATGCATGTATGTGTGTAGAGGTAATTTGCCTGACAAGCGTGCCCCAGCATGGATACAGAATCATGGTAGCATAGTGATTAGAATGCAGTATTGCAGGATAATTCTGCCAACTGTCAGCAGTTCGATTCTGACGGGCTCCATCCTTCCAAGGTCGGTAAAACAAAGACTCAGATTGTTGGGGGCAATACGCTGACTCTGTAATCCACTTAGAGAGGGCTGTAAAGCACTGTGAAGAAATATATAAGTCTAAGTGTTATTGCTAGTGCTACAGACAATTGGCCATGTTCAAAGGTAGAAATCCACAATGAAACACATATACTCTATCTGCATTCAGCCCACTGAAAAGAAAATATTTTTCTGCTTTTACATGACAAAAGTAATATCTTTTGATTTTGCCAGTTTAAGCAGCATACTCTGGTTCATAATGTTTCCTTGTAATAAATATTTATTCTCCAATTGGCTACTGGGCACTGTGGTAGAAATGCTATTTTTGCTCTGGTCACCATCCTCAATGACCAAAACTAATCTTGGTCAACAGATCTTCTTCCAGGAGAAATTGACCACAGTTCTACGACTTACCCCTCCTAGATCAAGTGACACAAAAACTGGTAAAACCATTCTTTTTTTTCTTTGTTTAAATAAACAGATAAAGAAGCAGGTCACCATCAATATGATCCAGACATAAGATCAGATCATCACCAAACCCAACACAGAATAATCAGTTGAAATCCAAAAAGGAATTAAACCAAACCAAACCAACTACAATAAATTAAAAAAGAAAACCTCACAAACCTCAGTATCACCTTGTTAAATTTTGCTTTGGTGGGCATTCGTGTGGGTCTTTGTTTCATTCAGCCTAGAGAATTTCTTTCCATTTTAATTCCCGAGTCAGCATCTCAGAAAGAAGCTGCAATTGGAATCTCATTCTATTGTATTTTTTTAAAAAAAAATAAAGTGTGTTGTACATGCTGTGTTGTCAAAAATGACAGTACGTCCTAAAATAAAGTAATAATAAGCACAAAATATGAATGAAGTTTAACTTCCTCTGTTTCTCCATAAGCCTTTTTAAAGTAATGACATTGTGTTGGCTACCTACCCGTTTGGACCAGTGGTGGGTTTCAAAAAATTTTTACTACCAGTTCTGTGGGTGTGGTTTGGTGGGTGTGGCATGGCTTGGTGGGCGTAGCCTGGTGGGCATGGCAGGGGAAGGTTAGTGCAAAATCCCATTTCCTCCTGACCAGCTGGGACTTGAGAGGCAAAGAATAGGTAAAGGCGGGGCCAGTCAGAGGTGGTATTTATTGGTTCTCCGAATTACTCATAATTTCCACTACTGGTTCTCCAGAACTGGTCAGAACCTGGTTTGGACAGATTTCTCTTCAAATGTACATCTGTGTTTGCCAAAGTATCTTCGGTTTCTGTTTTTACTTACTTAATCTTTTTAGATGGAGATTGGCTTGGTCACAGTCTTCTCAATAATAATAATAATAACAAGAACAACAAAAACAACAACAACCTTTAAAAGGCCATGTAGAGCACCAGCTTTTCATAGCATTTCCTCACCACCCATCTCCATAAATTTGATTTTGGATGCAGTGAAATATCTATTCTAATCTTTTAAAAGGACATGGCAGATGATTATTCAGCCTGCCTGTTTTGTCTTATTCCTTTATATGGCTTCGAAAGTGACATTAATAAATGCATCAGTAGTCTGCCCTGGAACAAGCATTCACTTTCAGCATCACAGTCATGATCCAAGTGACAGTTCAGCTAAAAGGAGAGCAGGAAATGTTTTCCCCTTAAGGTTTCAGAGGCGAGCATCTCCATTTCTCCAATCCGCTAAAGCATGTTCTTATTGAATACTTGATATTTTTTTCCAAACTGAAATTCTTCTGGCAGATTTCAGTACTGGTGATTTAAGAGACAAAAAGAGCCTTGATCTTTATGTTGTGGTAGAAAGATTAAAGATAATACTTCAAAAATAGGGTACTTTTTAATGTCAGTGTTATGACCATAAGCTTTCAACACCAACTGATTCTTCCTTTCTTGGGCTCACAAAGTTAAAAAAAGCCCTCATATCCAGGGGTGGGCTTCTGGGGGTTTACAGGGGTTCGGGAGAACCTCTACTAAGATTCTGTGCAGTTCAAAGAACCCCCAAATCCCACTCCTGGCTAGCCCTGTCCACCCCACCCTGCCCCTCCCAGGAATCCCCATGCGATCTATTTTGGATGCAGCTAAGTGCAGGGCAAGCGCGGAGGCTTGGGAAGGGCAAAAAATGGGCCTACTGGACATTCAGGAAGAACATCGAGAGGGCCTCCGGAGCCTGGGGAGGCCATTTTTGTTCTCCCAGAGTCTTGAGGAAAGCCTCCAGGGAAAGCAAAAAGCCCCCCCCTGCCATGGTGCAGGGGGCCGACTAAACCATACCCACCATGGCCACCTAGCAACCAGGCAGCGAACCTCTTGCTAAAATTTTTGAAGCCCACCCTTGGTCATATCCATCAAATTAGAATCCTTCAACCTTCCTATGGTTTTCCAGTCTCTTAACAAAATTTGTTGTTAGGTAATTCATAAATAAATCCTTCTTCAAATTGACTAGGCAGTTCTAAAATACCAATGCTATTCAGCTGGCTAGCAGAAAAAGACATATTTTGGGCAAATAAACAGCAAAAGCAGCTATCTGGTCTCTGATCGGGAAAAAAAATTATATCAAGCTAAATTGTTATTAGACCATCTGAAAATTTACAGCCAAACTTTAGAATTTTTGAGCAAAATTAAATATAAAAGATGGTTAAAATTGAGGGG
Source organism: Pantherophis guttatus (assembly GCF_059756535.1). NCBI lineage: Eukaryota > Metazoa > Chordata > Lepidosauria > Squamata > Colubridae > Pantherophis > Pantherophis guttatus. Next base: position 227,668,848 of record NC_142063.1, on the reverse strand, counting down.
GAAAGAAGCAGAGGAAGTCAAGAGAAACACAACTGATGTTCAACTGATGTGTTTAGTACACATCTGTACTAAGATATATTGTTGGATAGATATTATGAGAAGTTGCAGTTTTGAAAATTAAGGCCTATTGAAAATGAAAAAAATGTGATGTTTAGGGAAAACAAAAACCGATGAAATATTTCTTATTCCTAGAAATACATAGAACCTAACTGCTAAAAAAAAATAGAATTGTATCTGTCTTCTCTCATCAAGGAAGAAAGCAATTCAAGTAGAGATAAACCAGTGCAAATAATCTACATTGTTTATCATATAAAATCAAAGAAAACAAGCAGATAACTAAGATCATAAAGAAACCTAAATATAACATATACTTTAATATAAAGAAATCCATTTCTTTAACATAAGATGTTAGATTCGATGATGGAAGAGAGGAACACAGCTCTTTCAGTGACAACAGCTCTTTATTATTAGACCACTACAACCCAACAACCTGCTTGTTTGGCAGTGTCCCCTTTTATAGAGGGCTGGCAGATAGTTTAACCAATGAGCTTCAAGTATTTTCCCACCGTTTTGGAGGGCCTGAGTGAAGCCTATGGCTCACTGCTTATATAGTACATAACATAAGACATTCTTTAACCTGAAGAAATTGAGCAGATCACTCATGGAAGGAATTTATACTTCTTCAGAGAACACAATTACAGTGAAGATGTCTTCAAATGCTCTCTGTTCTGTATACAGACTCATTGTTAAACTGCTAAATTGCAACCTATCATCAGTTTTCTAACTATAGTACACTTAACTTTGTTTCTATCTTTCTGTGCCCTTCTTCACCTCTCCTTTGCATCTTTAAAACTATCTTGCCTAATGAAATATTCTTGGAAATGCGATTTTTCTTCTTCTTTCAATGTCATATATTTCTATTAACCTAATGAAGTTATTGCCTCAATGACAAACAAATCTCTCTCTCCCTCTCTCTCTTCAAAATGGTGATTCAGGGTTCATAGTTTTCAAATAATTCTGAAACTTTTACTAGCAAAAGAAACAAATTTAATAAAACTTCCCCTTTATAAAATTACAGGAATTGTAAAAGCCCAGTTAGGAATCCTCCAATCTTCAAATAACAGCAGTAGACATTTGTTAATTAAACTTAATCTTATTTATTAATCTTATTTATTTATGTATTTATTAAAGTAATATGTCATCCACTGGTTGCAGTATATTAGCTTTAAAAATTATAGTTGTACATGTTCTTCACTTTGTGATTATTATTATTTTTATTCCAACAGGTCAGTTTTAATAAGAAGAAGATAGGCAACTCTGAAATGTATTGCTAATGTACAAAATTACAAATTGTTAGAAAATGTCCATATGCTCATTATCCCCAAGTGCTGTCAAATATATTGTAACTTCAGAATTGACTCTTGTCACTGAAGTCACCAAGTAGTAGCAGCTAGCTATTTTAGAAACAGTGATTTTATTTTCCGATAAATGTTAAATGTTAAATTGCCATTCATTAGTCAGAAAACAGCATTAAAATAATCTACTCTGAGAAGGAAACAAAATGGAGAGAAAGGAAAGGGCAGACAGAAAAGTTGTTAACTATCTTTGAACAATGCTCTGTGTCTCTTTGCTAAGACAGTGTGTGTGCTATAGAATATAGATAAAAATATTTTTAAAGAAACCCTAACCACTTAATTGAAAGCATATTAACTTGGCCCTTTCTTTGACATAGTAATGTATTTGAATTTGTTACTATACAATATATAGTATATGAAGTGTTAACATATTGGATATTGTATGAAATTAATTTTTAATAATGGAATCAGTTTAGATGGGGTGGAAAAAAAAACATGTGAAGCTTATGAAAACTTATAAAGTAGTGTAATTGTGGGGGGGGGAGGGGGAAGAGCTAGACTTAGATGCTTACCATATAATTAACTTATAGAATTCCTGTTGTTCTTTCTCCTTCTTTTAAATGAGCCATCTCCAGCCTGGACACACTCCAGGTGTGTGGTCTTCAATGTTCAGAATTCTTACCAATAGCTCCCTTTTTATGACCCAGTAGTCCCTATTCAGGGTAGAGTTGGTGTGACTGGATGGAACTGAGCATTTACTTGCTGGATGCCCTTCCTGATGCCACCCAGAGTTTTCAGCAGATATATTTTTTTTCTTTGTGCCCTAGGAGAGAGAAATATCTGCTACTACCTAGGATTGAACTTTCAATCTTCCGAGTGGGAGGTGAGTGTCTTTACCACTAGGCCACCACACCAGTCTACAATTCTTACCAGTGGCTAAATGTGGAATTTTAGGAATTAAATCTAAAGTAGGGGGCCATGTTAAAGCCTCTTCTAAGTTATCTATCCCTTTCTTTAAAATGTCTAAAGTGGACCAATAGTAGAAATATCATTATTCAATGCTGTGATTATTAGAACAATATTTTTTGATTAATAATTGAGCAAAGGCAATATTTAGCAATTACAACAAAGAAGTCCCTGTGTTATATAGTGTTTATACAGTTGCTGCATTGATATGTATAGATTTATCTAATATCACATCCAAGATCAAACAAATAGGAATGTGGAAACAAGATTACTGCTATTTACTTTTTGCTTGTCCAGATTTTTGCAACTCAGATACATTACCTTTAATTTTGCCAGTTGGTGAAAGAAAATCCCTTTACAAAGTGCTAATTGGTGTATTCGTGCACATTCACAATTAGCTTCGAGGATATATCTGAAATTTATGAATTTTGTCATTATCCATAAATGAGCGTTTGCCATTGAAAGTCACAAATAACTATTTAGATTAATAAATGTCAATGTTTATGCTGCATGTAATAAAAGCAGAGTGATTTTAGGAAGGAATAAAACTGAGGATTGATATTTGCATCTTGGTATTTTGTTAATAAAATGCAGTGTGCAGGGAGATGATTGCTAGACTTAGTGTGGGAGAAAGAGAAGCAACATAAATCAATATTTTCATTGCAATCTCAGTTAACCAAAGAAAAACAACACATAGTATATGTATATATATTTAATTTAACCAACTGCAGGAGTTTGCCCACATCTTGAACAACTTGCGTCTCAGTGAACATGTTTCTGGATGTATTTTTCATTCTATCAATTTTCTTAATCCATAGAACTAATTGAAGATGTCTTTGAAAATTGGAAAATTTGTCCTTGCTTTCCCAAGAGCAATAAATTTTAGGATCTATATTGATCTAATCACCAAATTAATGGGATTTTGTTGAATGATATTTGATTTAATTCCATTGATTTTAGCTTTTCTACTCAGAATTGCAGTTCTATGGTCTCTAGGTTGTCATCCCATCATCAGTATTTAGATCGCTCCCACAACATTTGGAGAAAAACATCAAATTGGAAGGAGATACCTAGGATATAAAGCTTCCTCTGATCTCCTATTACTCAGAGAAGCCCGGTTGTTGTAATCTCAAAAAGTAAAAGACCAGAAACCGGCAAAGAATTTTTGGTTAAGCTTATGTTTTGTGCATTGTGAAATCAATGATTCACTTCTTCTCCCAGATTGATGAAGATGGAATAAAGTTATTGCCTCCAATTGGTTTCAGTGGGAAGCTGTTACTTGAAATATGACTAAAGGAAGACGTATAGATATTTGCAGTTTAGAAGCTCCAGCACTGGAGTTCTCTAACAAAACTGATTAAATAGACCTACTCATGTGGATCTAATGCTTATATCAATGATTCATTGATTTGGCCTCTAGATACAAACGAACATCAAGATTACATTCATCTATATCACTCTACTGAAATAAAAACCATGAAAATAAGCCACAATTAATTATTTCTACTTTTGATGTATTACCTTTTAAAAAGATGATCAAATTGGCTCAGATAATTCATAGCCCTTGTTAAAAATTCAGAAGTTTCCATACCTTGGATCATATATTACAAATCGTTATTATTAGTGAGCCAAAGCTATAATAGGAACAAATATTTAGCCAGGCAAATGATCCAGGAACTGATTTCTGATGTGATTGCACAATCTGAAATGACAGGGTTTTAGCGTCCATTCCTACTAAATTGCAATTTATGCTCTGATGCTCAGGAACAATTAATAGATTGTGAAAGTACAGTAAACTTTCAGTAAAGATATCATACTTATTTAATGAAATTATTATGGTTGGTCACACCGTCAACCAGATAGTTAGACTGGATTTGGAATGTCTATCCCTTACCCAGCCCTTCCCAATGAGCTGGGATAAGCAGATATTGTTTGATGATATTAAAGATATGTTGCAGGATGTAAGCAGTTCCAAGTAAAGCTGCCTTTTGCAATTGATGGTGATTTTGTCAATGCCAGTGATGTTCATGTGATCCCAGAGATTTTGGGATTACATCCAAGGTGCCTATTACTATTGCTACTATCTTTGTATTTTTTGCCACCGTCATTCCACTTTTATTTTTTATTTGTCTTTGTATTTTGTGACTTTTTCTAGTTCTTCCTCTTCTGTTTTGTTGTCTCCAGGTAGTCAACTATCCACTATCCAGACCTTTTTGTCTTTCTTATCAACAGTTGTTAAGTCTGGAGTGTTATGTGATAGTGCTTGCCTATTTGAATTCTAAAGTCCCAAAGAATTATTATTTATTTGTTTGTTTACTTGCTTTTTCTATTTCTTTGTCTTCATCCGGCATTTTAAATGGCCAAAGTATTTCCATATTAGTTTCTACCTAGCTCTCTGTGAACAGCTTTCTTCTGCTATTCAAGCCTAGCTTTATCAATAATGTAATTTATGCCTTGCATTATTTATAAACGTTCTTTTTTTAAAAAAAAAGAGAGCAACATCATAAACAATAAGTGCAGAGTAAACTCTCAACTTCATGAATAAATGGGTTAAAAGAATGTCTGTGAAAAGTTCCTTAAATCTGAATGGTATTTTACACATGTGGCTTTCTACCTCTGTTATGTTGGATATGCTACATGTCAAAAAGACTGACTCACATTTTGGGCTTTTTCTACATTTAACACTGTCCTAGTTAAATATTCATAAGCCTGTAAACAGTGTCTTCACAAAACCAATTAGAATTAAAGATGTAAATGTGATGTTGAATTATATATTAAAAATATGTCCGTTACTAAAGCATGAATAACATTGGATTCATTGTGTGTTGACAAAAAAATTGTTTTACTTTAGTGGACCAATTCTACTGTAGCCCCTAAGATCCTGAATGGAAAACATGTTTACAATGTGTGAGTTTTAAAAACAAAACCCTTAGATAAAAATGAGGAGACCATGAACAATAAAAAGCCTATTTATTTAAAAGATAGATATATATCATAAGCTTTTGCGAAAGGGTTCTTCAAGAAAAGAGAGAGAACACTATACAGGTCTGATTATATGGCTTAAATACGTTTTCTATTTAAATTAATATTTATTAAATTTCCAAAAATTAAAATACACAGTACAAAAAGAAAAAGCAAGAAAACACACACACACACACACACACACACACACACAAAACATAAACAACCAAAAACAAACATATCAAAATTTCAATACTAATAACAACTTTTCTGCATTGGTATCTCTAATCTATTTAACCTCTTTACACAAATTGTACTTCTAAATATTTCTATCTTAAACTTACATCTGATTACATGGCTTAAATACATTTTCAACAAAGCAGCAAAGCAATTCAACGCCCCAGCTTGTCATTGGCTAGTGATCCTGCAAGTGAATTGACTTTTTCCCTGTGTAATGAGAAATCTGATCAATCCTATTATTTATGTGTGGTCAAAGTTTCATTTTTTACATATAAAGTTAATAAACTGTTTACGTGTTAATATTTTTGTGTGCATTTAACCTGCCCATTATGGCCTATTTTTAAAAAATATTGTCATTTATTATTATAGTCATTTTTTCATTTTTCTTTTTTGTTATTGATTAGAAAACACTAACATAATTAATACTATTTCCAGCTAAAAACAAAATGTTATATGTTCTGTAGATAATTTCCTTAATAAACATTTTTTTTTGTGCTTTATATACTTGCCTGCAGTGATAATGTTTGTACCATTGTTTCATTATTAAGCTGAGCTATAAAGATTAGTTATTTATTATAAAATTTGCGACAGCTGCAGCAGACTTTCCCATTAAGGCAGCATTTTCTATCTCTTTAAACCGATGTGGCAGAGAACACCATAATCCAAACCTCAGTTTCTAAAAGAAGAACATATATTTCACTGAACCTGTCAGCTGGCAGCCTGAGCACCATACAACAAGTCGCCACAGCCAATTCGCTGCAGGACAACTCGCTGCAGGATAAGAATTACACTAATACCAAAGAAATAGTGGAACAGAATCATTAAAGAAAGGATGCAAAAGGAGGGACAGAATGAAATGTGAATGGCAATTTTTTTTAAAAAAAATATTTACTTTAACTAATTAAATAGAATTGTTAAATTGTCTCACAATAAGCTGTCCCACGGTGAGTTGTCCTGCAGTGAGTTGGCCATGGCGAGTTGGCTGTGGTGAGTTGACCATGGCGATTTGGCTACAGCGAGTTGGCTGTGGCAAGTTGTGCCATTCTGGCAGCAGGGTGAATGTCCATTATTTGAGCAGCTTCTGCCCACCTGGTGGTTTGAAAGCAAGCAAATGCAAATAGATAAATAAGTACCTCTTTGGCGGTAAGGTAACATTATTCTGTGCCCCTCGGTGTGTAGTCATGCTGGCTACATGACCACCGAAAATGTCTTTGCACAACACTGGCTCCCTTGGCCAAGAAAAGGAGATGAGCACTGCCTCCTAGAGGCAGACACTACTAGACAGGGAAAATCTTTCCTTTTACTTTTCAAGTTATTTAAGCCTACTTAGACACATGAAGCATCAACTAAATATTCTTATATTAATGATAAACTATGAAGGGTTTGTTGACTTCACCCCAAAGTAAAATAAAAAAAAAATACTTAGCTGCTGTTCTAGAAAATGTTGATCAGAATAAATCAAACAATATTTGCATTGTCTTTTGGAAAAATAATGCATGGAAGGACATCAGAGCAATAGTCATATACAATTGAATAAATTATCTACAAAACAAAGGATGTGCATTGTGTTTAGCATATAATTTAAAAGCTAAAATGGGAAAAGCAGAAATGAAATTGTTCCAGGCTGTCTGGGGACCATAAAGAAAAATATCAGTTGTCAATATAACCTATGTCCTCCTTTCCCCTTCTTTCCTTCCTTCCTTCCTTCCTTCCTTCCTTCCTTCCTTCCTTCCTTCCTTCCTTCCTTCCTTCCTTCCTTCTTTCCTTCTTTCCTTCCTTCCTTTCTTCCTCCCTCCCTCCCTCCCTCCCTCTTTTTTTAAAGAGAGATAAAAAAGTATAGCATGCCTCTTATGAATGTTTTTTTTAAAGACACTGCAAATCAAGAGAAGATTAAATTGTAGAGAATTCAATATTATATGCTATCGTGATAACCTTTCAAAGTCCTGCATGTAAAGTCATGTAAAAGATTTCATTTAGCCATTATGAACACAGTCATTTAAATAAATCAAAACAGGCAAAGTCAATCCAATTGGCCTTTTCCTAGCTATTGGAAGATAGTTAAATTTCTAAAAATATTCCAGAGAGAAGAGAAATCAAATAAAATGCCTGGTCACTTCATCATTTTTCCCCTAGTACATCTGTGAAAAACAATGAAGAGAGACATCTCTGAAGAAAGATGCGTTTAATTTTACAATATATACACATGAATCAGGGATGAAATGCTCCCGGTTCAGACCGGATCTCCTGATCTGGTAGCGATGGTGGCGGGTGGTTTGGAGAACCAGTAGCAAAAATCCCTGCCCCCCCCCCCCCATGCGCAGCTGAGCTGTGCAATCATCAGAGGCTTTTTAAAATTATTTTTAAAAGCATTTTTTCTACAACCTCTTCGGCCGAAAAAATACTTTTAAAAGTAAAAAAAAAAATGCTTCTGATGATCGTGCAGCTCAGCTGGGATTGTCAGAGGCTTTTAAAATTTTAAAAGCATTTTTTCTACAACCTCTTCAGCCAAAGAGGTTGTAGAAAAAATGATTTTAAAAGCCTCTGACAATCCCAACTGAATTGCCTGATCATCAGAAGCTTTTAAAAGCATTTTTTTTACAACCTCTCGGCTGAAGAGGTTGTAGAAAAAATGCTTTTAAAAGTTTTTTTTTAAAAAAAGTTGCCCATGCCCACTCAGTCACATTACCCCCCCACCAAGCCATGCCCACAGAACCGGTAGTAACAAATTTTACATTTCACCACTGACATGAATATATGTACCACTATATATTTCTATATAGTGGTACAAATATACTTCTTTGCTGAAATAATAGCAAAAACGCTATAGGATTTTTGACTGACTGAAGAACAAATGTTGCTGTGAAAAGTAATCATAGCTTTGCCAAATGGTAGTACTGCCCTATGAATATTTGATATGAATTTCAAACAAGATGTAGATGGAGGAGATGCAATATATTATAAATTAAAAGTGAAGACTATTGCGAACAAAGCTTGACTTTGGGGATCTAAATGGATATATAGCCACATAGTTTTATTGGCAACAATACAGAAAGAGTTCCATGCCTTTTTATAGGATATTATAAAATACCCTATAAATGTGATGCCAGACCATCACATCCCCAAACAGCTCCTCTATGGTGAGCTGTCTCAAGGAAAGCAATTGCACGGGGGACAAAGGAAGTGATACAAAGACACGTTGAAAGCCTCTCTCAAGTCCCTGGATTTCGATACCACTCCTGGGAAACCCTGGCACAAGATTGATTGTCATGGCGCACATTGATCCACCAAGGCTGCCAGACATTTGAAGACAGAAGGACAACCATAGCACAAGAGAAGTGTGCACTCCGCAAAGCCAGAGCTGCAAATGCTGCAACAGTGTTGCCCACACATGTCTGCCCGACATGTGGCAGAACATTCTATGCCCTTATTGGCATTACCAGCCACTTATGGACACACTGTGGACAGCCCACTACCCGCTAGATGTCGTCCTCTTCGAAAATGATGGATGAACATCACCATCGACCTCACCCCATTCCTAAGACGTCTGTAAGGGGCAGGCATAAGAGCACCAGCGTGCCTACCATCCCTGTCCTAATGTTTCTTCTATTTGTATCTCTTTTATGTATCCAATCCATGCTTATACTTATTACTTAATACGTTCTTGACAAAATAAAAAAAAAAAATAAAAATAAATATATATATTATATAATAATGATACATATTATATATATGCTAGGCACCCAGAAATATTATAGCAAGCCTACTCTTAACAATAACAGAATAAAGAATTAGAATCCCATTTTGCATAACTAATAGTGAAACATAATTTGGAGGAATAGTAAACTGTCATTTATAATATTGGATATAAGAAATATTGTGGCATTATTGAAAATCAGTCCTATTTATTCAACCGTGCTTTTGAATCTGGGCAAGGAGGAAACCAAGTGTGTAGTGATTTGAGTAATTCAGGAGGGTGAAAAACCAAGCAGAAGGTTTGTACTAATTGGAACCTAATGAATCTGCCAACTTAACATATGAATTCAGAGAAAGGGACAAATTCATGCAAAGGTTTAATAGGAGTGGAATTTAATAAAGTTCTGATACAGATGCATAGTATATATCCATGATTGAAACCCTGCACATAGTCAGAGTTGCTCCATCTGTAGATCAATATTGTAATGCCAAAAAAAATGCAGAACACAGCAATCAAATTAATAAATGGAAACAAATTCTAACAAATAGAAAAACTGAATGATCAGCACGCAAAGGGGATACTTTAATGGTGCATACCATTATTCATTACAATTATTCATTACAATTACAATTAATGGTTTATATAATTTTTGTAAAGTGTGGCAGTTAGATTTGGAACAATTGATTCTTCTTGCTGCAAAATAGGGGAGTATGTTATATTATGTATTCATGTAGAACTGTGGAACAACTCATAGATGACAGTATCATCTGCTTTAAAGTAAAACATGATACGCTGGCAGAAATATGTTGAACAAACAATATGAATCAACTTCGATAAGCAATGTTCTTTATTAGCAACTTTGATTTACAGATTTTCAGAACAAGTTTTGAAACAATAGGAAAAAAATAATAATCCTGGACAGCAACCTTTATAGCAAACAACTCTATAAATATTGACTTTATACAGTACACGGGGCTAAATGAAGCTGCTCGGGTAGGACAAAACCCAGGGTTGAATTATACCTATAATAATATCTGTCTATTTATTCTAAATTTATGATTGCAGTGCTTTTGTTTTGCAGCTCTCAGCTTTTTGTATGTTATCTTTTGTGCATTGCAAATCTTCCGTGATTGAGCAAAACATCATATTGAGAGTTATTTGAGAGAAGTTTTATTAAATAGTCCTGTCATCTTCTTATTTTGTACATTTAAGAACCATTTGCGTTTCACCAACTGCCACTACTAATTTTCATTAAGGACTATCTAGTTAGTTGTAATAAAAAGAAATGAAAGCAAATCATTTTAATGGAGCTGTAATAAAATTACAGTAAACTCCAATATGTCAAGGGAAGTTGCTTAAAGTCTGATTAGTGCAGATAGGATGATTTTAAGGAGCTATTATGACTGCCATATACATGTACGCATATGCATGTTTGGGTTTGTGCATCTAGTCATGTATTTGGATCTATTTATTTACAGAAGTGGGGTTTTGCCCACATGTACCATACATGCTTAGAGTTTACAGCCTTTTACAGGAGGTGTTAAAATTTGGGCTTGTTATATAATTACACCTACCACTCTAAGTTTAGTGTATGTTTGTACAGGGAAGTAGACTATAGTATGTTTGTGTGTACAAATAAGGACCAAATATTTGTATACGACTATGTACATTTTGATTGTTATATCATATACGTATCCATTGAAAAGAATTTCCAATATGCAGGATTCTTATTTTATTTTAAAATTACGTATTTATCCATTTTAAAAATAGAGTTTCCCATATTGAGAAACATGTATCAGTAGTTAGTGAATAAGAAGAATAAAAACAAGTTTATCTATTTTAATTTGCTTAGCACCTGAGGACTCTCAACATCTGAGGACTTTCAACAGCTTACACTAAAATAAGTAAAATCCTAATAATATTTGTTTGAAGGTACATAGATTAGGTGCTGACCCTGTTGGTGGTGGTGTGGGGGTGAAACAATGAAACTCATTTTAATATTCATTTCTCCAGAACATTCCAGAGAAGGTCAGAAAATAAGAGATTATCCTGTATTTTTTTCAGAGGTCACCCAAATTGCCCCACAAGTCAAACTCCAAAGCCAATTTTTTGAGATGTTCTCCAGATGAACACAAGAAATTAACAGGTTTTTGGAATATGTTTTAAAAGATATGTCTTTGTCAACCATGATCTCCCAAATCTATCTTTAAAAGGATGTGTGTGTGAGAGAGAGACTGTATTTGAATAAAGCTAATGAAAGTTCAATATATGTAATAAAATCACAGAATGGGAAAAGAATCTGAGTTTTAATAAAGATAATGCATTTGGAGAAATAATTTTGAGGCACAGCCTTATGCTTATAACATAATATTAAGATTTTTCTATCCCAAATTACAAAGGAAAACTAGAACCATTATTAGGGAAGCAAGAATGTTGGTGTAATAAATACTCACCTGAGATATAATTAAGACAGACTTCAAAGACTTTTTCTAGTTTTCTAATTCTGTAATAATTGACTCTATGGTTTCCAGGGTGAATGCTCCAAAGCACTCATCTCTTTAAACTTGAGAAGAAAGTTAGAAACCATCTTTTTTCTCTGCACATTTCTTTAATGGCCTTAAATTTGACATTGCAAAATTTGGAGAAAAACAGTATCCCATAGTCCTGTGATGGCGAACCTATGGCACGCGTGCCATAGGTGGCACACAAAGCCATGTCGCCTGGCACGCCAGCTCAGCTCCGGCGTGCGCATTTTCGGGCCTTCTGGGTCCACCAGAAGTAGGGAAACAGGCTGTTTCCTGCCTCTGGAGGGCCTGGGTGGGGATGGGGAAGGCCTGTTTTTCGTTCTCACCTGGCTTGATGCTCTCTATGCATCTGGGAAGAGTGAAAACAGCCTTCCCCACCCCTCGGAGGCCTGAAACAGCCCGTTTTCCAACTCCCCAAATGTATAGAGAGGATCTGAAGCCAGGTGAGAAAGAAAAATGGGCCTACTGGGCCATCACGTACCAGGATCGGAGGGGGGGTCGCGTGCGCATGCGTGGGGCACATAAAATTATGGCTGTGGGCACGTGCTCCGCCACCCCCCACTTCCTGGCACACAATGGCAAAAAGGTTAGCCATCACTGCCATAGTCAATTGCATTCTATTGTTCAGAGGTATAAAACATTGATACTGAAATTCTACTGCTAAAATACAAGGCTATGAAACTTCATTATCTCTACCCAAAATTTTTAAATGCAGAGAATTCAAGCTTGCCCCCCCCTGCATGGACATATTGGATGAAATTCTAGAAAAAGTCGGTAGGATTTACTTTTGCATTCCTGTGCTGACAAAACGAATTTCCCATTACTGCAGAAAACATTATTCATTCTTTACAAGGTAAATAAATGTTCCTTTGCAATTGTTTTATTTTTATTAATAGACACAAGCCAAATTTAACACTCTTTGATGATTTATGGTGACTTAAGAATATAATCTAATTTTCTCTGAGATGAAATCACCAAATTTGTATTCTTGTCCAGACTCGTAAAATAATTCAATCGTAATAGTTATGTTTTCTTGTTATTTTCTATTTTTCTATTTTAATATTAACACACCAGCAAAGGAAATTAATTCTTCAAGGCCATTGTCTCTTACTGTTGAATTACTGCCTTCCACCTAAAAACTAAATCATTTGTTTTTATTTTGGGTCAATTAACATAGATTTGGACCAGTTTAAGTAGATACAACATAAGATAATGGAGCTGGGAGTAGTATTGCTTATGTCCCTAAATAAGAGACTGAATGAGTGAAAGAGAAGAGATTGATGCAAAATAATAAAAAACAGAAATTCTAAGGTATGTTAAAAAGAAACTTCAGGAAGTTCTGGGGCTGTTTGGTTGATTTAAACTTTTTTTTGGCTTTTTTTTAAAGTTATGATACAGAGGAGAGAATACAAAACTTGACCTATCATGAGAGCTGACTAGCTGTTCTAAACTGCTTTCCCACCAATGATTCTGGATTGGTCAACTCATATCCATTATAATGGATGAGTTTGGCCCATCAGATAATGGCTTGGCTATATATTTTGGCTATGAGTTTGTAAATTCAGTAAGATCTGGTTTGAATTTGAGTTTTAGGATTCAAAACTGAAAAGATCCTGAACCGATCCAAGAACAGATAAAAATGTCAGTCTAGTATTATGACAAAACACTATCTCCTTCTACTTTTCCTTCTCTGTTCTCTTCTTCCCGTTCAGCAGGAAACCTAAGATATAGGTTTCCTACATTTTATTACAATCCATTTTTAAAATAAGTTCCATGTTGTGCCTAAGTCCACAGTTCCATGTTGTGCCTATGCCCACATATGTCCACAGTTGTGCCTGTTCCTGGATTGAGAGGATTTACTCATCATCACTCATATCCCAGAGACCTCCAGACTGGACTATTGCTATATGGGGCTGTCCTGGAAGAGCACTTGAAAGCTTCAGCTGGTGCAGAATGTGGCAGCATGGACAATGACCAGTTCATGTTTCTTGGTACATGTGGCGCTACTGCTATGACAGTTGCATTGGCTACTGGTATGCTTCTGGGTGCAGGATTCAAGATACTAGTAGTCATCTTTAAAGCTCTTCATGGCTCAAGACGAAATTATTTACAGGACAATCTCTCCTTAGTTGTTTTTATCTGCCCCATCCAGTCTAGCAGGAGGAGCATGCACTAAGTCCTGTTTGATAAGAGGTGTCAGCTGGCAGGATCCAGAAAGATAGCCTTTTCTGTTGGCTCTGGAATATGAATCTTCAAGTGAGTAGATTTGACCCATCCTTTTGGACTTCTATAAGCTTGAATCTGGGGCACTGGATGTAGGACACAGTCCATTTCTTCATTAAGTTGGATGTTTGATTGTGACTTTGTATTTTTTCCAGTTACTATGGGATGTGTGTGTGTGTGTATGTGTGCGTGTATGTGTGTGTGTGTGCATTTGTGAAGGGTGGCCAAATCAATCTTCTAAAATAATAAAAACATAATTAAATAAGTTGAAAAATAGCTTAAATGGCGAATCAACCATTGCGCTAACAAGCAATCACTTGCCGCAGTTTGAAAGCTGGCTTAATTCTTATTACAGAGAGTCCATTTGTCCAACCTGTCCCACTACACTTAAGAGAGCAGTTGGTGAGTGAGAAACAAAACACAACTGGTGAATCTACTAGGATCTGTCCTTAACTAATTCCACATTAAAGCAGTAAGGATCAGATTCCTTGCAAACCCTGTTACTGAGGTAGATTAGATTTTGGCTACCAGAGCCGCTCAAATTATGCTGGCATATTTTTCTGCCAAATCAGGCACTGGAGGAAAGTCTTTTAATTCGGCCGTCTTGCTGTGCCTATTATAAATGTTGTCACTTGTTATCTTGCTATTGACTGATCAGCTGTTGGTTAATGGGTCTGGGAACAAATTTTACATACATTTGTAATTAGTTTCAGTAGATTTTTTTGCCTGCCTTTCTTGTAGCAAGACAAATGTTTTAATTTAGTCACTTTAATTGGTTATGAAAGCTTGCTTTTAAATAATAAAATTCTAAAACACAACACAATAACCCTAGTCTTCTCCTTTGGTAGTTTTCAAAAAAATATACAACATCATAATATTATCTACCCAGTAAATATCTATGTAAATATCTATGATTATTGGTTCTGACTCTTCTTGTTCCCCAACTCTATATTAGTGCTACACAGAAGAAGAAGAAAAATGTAAAGAGGAAAACAGATTCTAAAGAAAATACTAGCCAGATATTTACTCTTCTCCAGTAACAACAATATAGATATTCAACACAATATTCATGTGCAAATAATCAGGATCAGAATCTGTTTGCCTTCTATACAGTACCTGCCCAAGAAATCCAGAGATGATGATCAAAGGTTTTTGTCAGCTAATATGAAAGAAGACACATTGAAAATATGATGAAATAAGCAAAAGGACATTGATACATTCTTTAAGTCCTGGGAAACCAGATAATATCTAGAAGTGCCTCAGAGAAGTGCCTCCTTGATTCACAAGAGTATAAGAAGAAGGGGAGGTGCAGCCCAATAAGACTTGCAAGGTTCTGTTATTATAGTCAATCTCAATAAAGTATAGTTTTACTTTTTTCTGAAATCAATTTACTTTATAGGCTGTCAACCCTTGAACACAAATATAATCCTTGTAGTTAGGCACCTGCCCTAAATAAATTGTAAGTCCATAAAGAAGAACATTCCAATAATCCATATCATAAACATCCCACAGTGAGATTGGTGGCAAACAAAAGTAAAATAAAGTCAGTCAGGAAAGGAAGGAAGGAAGGAAGGAAGGAAGGAAGGAAGGAAGGAAGGAAGGAAGGAAGGAAGGAAGGAAGGAAGGAATAAAACAAAAGGCAAAGGACATACAGGATGAATTTTCTGAAAAAACTGTTAGCACATGTATTATGGTTTTGCATAATCAAGGGGATATTTCTGAACTATCAGAGAGCCAGTTAAGTTGCTGAGCTAGGAATGGGGAAACCCATGCCTAGTCCTTTCTTTGATTTGAACATTGGCTGGTTAACCTTGGACAAGTCACTCCCTTTCAGTCCTACTCAGCATCAAGGTACCAGCTGGTTGAAAAACAACAAAAATCCTTGCTGTTGTGCATTGTGCATTGATAGCTTTTTTGTAAGACGTAGATAAACACAGCTTGAAACCAAACAGAATCTGCAACTGAAACAGGCAAATGCTAAGAATAAGAAACACTATTTCTAAACTACCCCAGACAATTAAACAAAGAGATGGCAATTCCTTGGACTAGTCATTTTCCCTTAGTCCTAAGAAGAAGGAAAAGGCTTCTGAAAAACCTTGCCACGAAATCTGCAGGGACTTGTGCAGGCATTGTCCAATAATCGGACATGATTGAATGGAAAGAAAAAATAACCAATTACTTGGTTGTGGAGAGGCCATAGGGACAGTTATGATGGGCGGCACCCCTGGGCTCATCAATAGCACTACCCAACAATACAGTTTTGTTGCTTGAAAGAGCAACACTTTCCCTTCCCCCCCCCCCTTTGTTGAAAATATAAATCAAATAGTTTCACTGGCTGGGGTTTTCTCTATCTTCTTTTTAATAGACCTTTGACCTGTACCGTGACTTCCTTCCCTTGTTCGATTGCCACCTGCAATTTAATCAACATGTAGCCCATTAACTCTCTTCCTTGTCATCCTTCAATCTAAGTTTCAGGCAGATCAAGAGCTTGGCTGGAGGGCAGGATGATGAAATCATCACTTTGGCCAAATAGCAGCAAGCAATATTTACTGGCTCAGTTTGAGTTCCCGGTAAGCACTGTTGACAATGTCGTTTCCAGAATCTCATTAAATTGAAGCCCCCAAAGAGCTGAACAATGAAGAAAACCTCCAGAGTCCATTATAGGCCAGTAATGTCATTTTGTCATGAATTTACTGGCCTGAACACACCTTAGAAACATATGTTAGATTTGGTGTCTGGTGCACAATCAATTAGGTTTCATGTTTTGAAAGCAATCAGCTATTCCCACATCTCTCTTTCTTGTTCCTGGTTTTTCAGGGAGAAGTTGTGTCAAGGCCAGAGGGTTTGAAAGACATATTTCAAAATCAGCGCTGGCATCAATTGTTTTTGATTAACTCAAATCTGCCTAGGGTTCTTATTGACCACTAGCACTTTCTGCTTTTGAGTTTAGTCTGTGAAAAAGGAGTATTTGTCCAGATTACAAATTAATTCAGAAATCCAGCTGAACACAAGTATAAGCACTGACCTAGCTATTTTTCAGGACTCCTGGGTGGGTGTTTTAAATATTTAAGTAATTATTGCTGTTTAATTGGGAACAATAATTCAGGGTCATAGTCCAAAGGGAAGGGACTGTGATAATGCTGGAGCATTTTTTTTTTTTAAAGTAAGATAGATATTATCCCATGCCTTGCTTACTGTTCAGTACAGATAGAGAATCTCTGGTCTTCCAAATGTGATGGACCAACTCTGTTAGCATTTTAAGTAAGGCTGTTGGAAAATTTATTGAGAAATATCTAAAGGGTTTCAAGTTTCCATTACACTTTATAGTTTACCAAAAGAAGCTTTTGGAAAAGATCAGGGATGTACATTTTGGTCTTTTTTGTTCCCAATATTTTAAACTACTAGTAATCCTTTTGGAATGTAAATCTCATGACATTATGTGGACCATTACATCTAAAAGTATTGCACCGAAAGAATTAACACAAGTATAGAAATGAACATAGTACAAAGGGAATTGAAGCAATTACATTTTGTGCAATATTAACTCACCTCTCTTTGCTTTTCCTCCATGTCTTACAACTTATCCTTGATTTATTTTTGTGCTGCCTGACAAGATCTTTTATGTCCTTGCTTATTTTTTTGGTGGGTTTCTGGCCTTCCTCTGTCCATTATTAGCTGCTAGAGAAAGCACCTATTTTCTACATATTCTATCATTATTTCTTCCTCAGTTGTTACTATTGTTATGTTACCACCGGTTCTCTTCGAGCATGTGCTTTGCATGCTTTGCGTTGCTCCGTGCAAGTGCGTTATGTTTCTGCCCAGCTGAGGTGCGACAATTCACTCTGCCATGCCTATCAGCTAGGCTAAAAACCAAGAAATAAAGGTAGGAATAAAGCAGGGGTGGGCGGGAGTGCCCAGCTCCCAGTCACAGAGAACCGGTTCGGTGACATCACATCACCGAACCGGTTCGAACTGGGCCAAACTGGGAGCAACCCACCACTGATGGGAACCTCACATCTCTAACAGGATTGCCATTTGAAGAACATAAGTTTCATCTGAGTCCAGCATTTTGTTTCTCACAGTGGCCAACTAGATGGTATCTTTCGGAGGTTTGCTTGTATTGATTTTCTTCTTACTGGTGTTTGGAGGCATGTTGCACCCATCCCAAATAAAACATTAAATCTTTCAGACAAATAGCTATTGATAGATCTTTCTTCCATGAATTTCTCTAGTCCTCTTTTAACACCAAGTTAATGGATGTTGCTATGTCTTGTGGTAATGAATTCCATAGGTTTTTTATGTACTGCATGAAGAAGGTTTTTTTTTTTTTTACTGTTCTAAATCACTCTTCAGTGAGTTTCATTGAGCAAGCCCTGTTCTTAGAGATTTGGGGAAGAAAACCATCTCTGCTTTTCCCACACCATGCATGATTTGCTACACCTTGGTTATGTCTCCTTCAGCAACTTTTCTTCTAAGCTAGAGTTCAAAATCTGATTGCTTTTTCTTATAAATCATATCTTTGAGCCTCTGATCATTTTGATTACCACCCTCTGCACTCCCCCCCCAAACTTTATTATAGTCCTTTTCAACTAATTTGAGCAGAAATGTACATGACTTTCCAGATGGGGTAGATTCTAGATTTCTATATGGGCATCACAAATATTGGCAGTTTAATTTTTAAAGCCATTCCTAATATTCCCTAACATAGATCTTCCCTTTTTCATAATTGCCTCACTGTGAATCAACATCTTAATTGAATTCCTCTCCATGCTACCAGCACAGACACCATCATTGTAAGATATTATTTTATGGATTTTTGCCCCGATGTACATTTCTTTATTTAAGCTGTATTCAGAAGTTGGCTGACCATTCACCCAGCCTGAGGAGCTTCTTTCACAGCTGTTCAGAATCACTATATATTTTTTATATTTTGAAGTGTTTGCTATTATTTGCAAACCCAGTTAATTCATTGCTTCTCCCCTCTCCTACTAACTCTTCAAAACATGGATACCTATAAAGGAGAATATTTTAGCTCAGAGTTGACATGAGGGGTCCTTGGTGCTCTCTGAGCTTGCTTGTTTTCTTGCAGATGTTTCATTACCCTAACTATCCTGTTTCCCTGAAAATAAGACATCCCCTTATAATAAGCCCAAGTTTGGGCTTATTTTAGTGCATGCACTAAAATACTCCCCCAAAAAAGTAAGCCCTCCCTGAAAATATTTAAATGCATGTGCAGCTGGTCCCCGCCATTTCCTCTAGTTAGGGTTAGGGAGACAGAGCTGGAAATCCGGTAAGACTGCAAGAGAAGCCCCATCTTGTTCCACACACCCCAAAATAATAAGACCTCCCCGAAAATAAGGCCAAGTGCTTATTTCAGGGTTCAAAAAACATATAAGACAGGGTCTTATTTTCGGGAAAACATGGTAGGTAACATCATCAGCGCAAGAAAACAAGCAAGCTGAAAGAGCACCAAGGACCCCTCACTTGGATACCTGTTTCTTATCACTTGACATTCACTTAACAACTGTGGAAAGAAAAGTTGTAAAATGGGGTAAAACTCACTTACAAATGTTTCACTTAACAATAGAAATTTTGGGTTCAATTGCGGCTCTAAATCAAGGATTACCTGTAAAGTTTTTCATTTGGAAATGACCAGTGGTGGAATTCAATTTTTTTTACTCCTGGTTCTGTGAGCGTGGCTTGGTGGGCGTGACAGGGGAAGGATACTGCAAAATCTCCATTCTCTCCCCACTCCTGGGGAAAGGATATTGCAAAATCTCCATTCCTACCCCACTTTGGGGCCAGCCAGAGGTGGTATTTACTGGTTCTCCGAACTGCTCAAAATTTCCGCTACCAGTTCTCCAGAACCTGTCAGAACCTGCTGAATAGCACCCCTGTAAATGACTATGTCACAACTAAGCACTCTAAACCCTTCCACCTTGGCTCGGTGACTTACCATTTTGGCATAGAAAAAATATATTCATTGTGTACTTTTGCAAATATTGCTATTATGTGTGCTCTTTTCCTTGACTTTTTCTCTCCTTTCCATTTTCTGTTCATCATGACCATCCATTAACCTGTTTCAATATTGGCTCTATCCTGTATATTATTTTCTGAGCCATCCACTCTCTTAACTGAACGTTCCCAGAATCTGTCAACTTTCCCCTAGACGTCATTTTAAAAGTTATTGAGCCACTTTTTTGATGCACCCCCCCAAATAACCTGGATCCATTTCTGATGTACAAATTTGGCCGGTCCCAAAAATATTCCCCAGCACTTAACAAATGTAGCTCTTATGCTTGGCTCAACCATCTCATCATACAATGAGACACTGATTTTGGCTTCAGGAACTGGCCAGTTATATTTTCTAATGTATTTTTTTAATGTCTTTTAAAAGTATATTTATTTTATTACTTTAATATACAAAGGAATATTAAAGAATATTTTAAAATTCCAAAGGAAAAGGAAACTAAAAAAAGCATAGGGATACCAAAAGAAGCAGAAATAAGGAAAAACAAAAACATGTTATACATACATACAAACACATTTATTCCTCTCCTCCCCCAAACTATATTTTTAAAAAAGAGTTCAATTTTTAAACACACCATTAAATTTGCTCATTCTATTACATGGATATATAGCTATATGCATGGACATATTGGTAATCCAAGATTATAAATCAGGAATCACAGTCTTTCCAATGTTGAAGAATAATAAGCTTTTTGCTGAGACCCATGTATAGCAGTTCTTCATAAAGAAATAAATTCCAATTTTTTTATATGAAACCCCAAAACACAGTCATATTGCAAAGAGTAAGGGAAGATGACCTTGATGGAAATGTATAAGAACTGTTTCTTCGGCAAAAGGTACAGAAATCTTTTTTTTTTTTAAATCTATGATAGAATAGCATTTGGAGGACCCAGATTGTTGGGGGCAATATGCTGACTCTGTAAACTGCTTAGAGAGGGTTGTAAAAGCACTATGGAGTGGTATATAAGTCTAAGTGCAATTGTAGTTGCAATGCACACAAACATATATACACAAATACTATACAATAGGGTATCTTTTGGCAAAGCCTATTTTACCAGTTACAGAGGATGGCACCTTGGGGAGTCCTATCTTGGCTTTCGTCTTCTTTTGGGCTTATCTTTATTTATATATGAGCCCTGGTGGTGCAGTGGTTAGAATGCAGTATTGCAGGGCTAACTCACTGCTCACTCCAGGAATTTGATTCTGAACCACTCAGGGTTGACTTAGCCTTCCATCCTTCTGAGGTCAGTAAAGAGGGATCCAGATTGTTGGGGGGCAATATGCTGACTCTGTAAACCGCTTAGAGAGGGCTGTAAAGCACTGTGAATATATAAATCTAAATGCTATTGCTACTGCTATTTGGAAGTGATGGTCGTAATTCAGGGAGTCCAAGTAGTTTCTTGGATTCATTGGAGTAGGAGAAGGGGGTACAGATGTAGCAGAAGCAGACTTGTGAGGTTGTCTTATTATAGCTGTTCTCAATAAAAGTACTTTTCAGCCTTCCTCTTGCATTGATTCCCTGATCAGTTTAACTTGTGCGGCTGACATACATATATATATTATCTTTATTGAACTGTATAGCACCATATTGACAACCTGTGAATATTAAACCAAAACAAGAGAATATTAGCTTATATATTAAACTTGTATAAGCAAGTTTACCTTCTTTGATTCTTCCAACAGAAAGATAGTGGCAGCCATCCCTTTCAAAACATTATCGGTGTCCAATAAATGTGAAACATTTTATTGTTGAATTAGACTGAATTATCATCAGTATGCTGAGGATGCCCAGCCTTACATTTCTGCCCCTGATGAGCTAAGTAATGTTGTTGATGTCTTTTCTCAGTGCCTGAACGGTATGGGGGTCTGAGTCTATGGGGCTTTGTAGTCTTACTTAGCTAGCCACTATAAAATCTTTTCAATTCAACAAGTGGAGATACAAGTCATCAGTGGCAAATCTTCCTTATTTTTTTTTTACTGTTCTTTTCTTAGCATTTTTCTATGAATAGTACATTCCATTTGTATTTTTCTCTGCAGTTGGAAATATGTGTGTGTCTGTATGTGTATATATGTCTGTATGTGTCTCTCTGCATGTGTCTGTGTGCGTCTGTATATGTATACATAGATGTATATATGCAGTGGTGGGTTTCAGAATTTTTACTACCGGTTCTGTGGGTGTGGCTTTGTGGGCATGATGAGGCTTTGTGGGCGTGGCTTTGTGGGTGTGGCAGGGGAAGGATTCTGCAAAACTCCATTCCCACTCCAATCCAGGGGAAGGTTACTGCAAAATCCCCATTTCCTCCTGATTAGCTGGGACTCGGGAGGCAGAAAATAGATGGGGGCGGGGCCAGTCAGAATTTTACTACCGGTTCTCTGAACTACTCAAAATTTCCACTCCCGGTTCTCCAGAACTGGTCAGAACCTGCTGAAACCCACTTCTGTATATATGCATATATGCATGTGTATCTCTATCATCTCTCTCTCTCTCTCTTTCTCTCTCTCTCTCTCACACACACACACACACTATCTATTTATCTATCTATCTATCTATCTATCTATCTATCTATCTATCTATCTATCATCTATCATGACTCTTTTTTTATCTTGGATTAGTGAATTTGAAAAACTTAGAAGTTACAATTTATGCATGAAAAGCTGAGAGGTATATTAATCATAGAAGTTGTTTACAAAGCAGCAGAAAAGGCTGACTTCAGGAAAACGAGCATCTTGTTAGTCTATATGCGTGAGTGGCAGAATTAGATGGACTAGAAAACGCTGTCTTGATGAACCCTATGGCATATAATGGAAGGCGAAACAATTGGGATGACATTTTTAGTTTGCCATAATGCTCACTGAGTATAATAATCATCTTTCAGGCTTCCGGTTTGCTCTTCGTAGCCACCAGACGGTCTCTCGGGACCGCCAGCCCCTTCGCCTGTAAAGAGCCGCCTGTACAGCGCAAAGGCGGCTCGAAAAACCCCATTTCCAGGAGGAAATGTGGGATAGAGCAGGTGAGTGTAGGTAGAGCTCTCCGTAGCCCCCAGGGTTTTTTTTTTACTCTTGGAGGCGGGCGGAGGAAGCTCCCTATAGCACTCACCGCTCGCTCCGGGCGTTGGGAGACTTCTGCCTTTTTGCAGAACAAGGCTACGAAGACAAGCTTTTTAAGATATTTAACAGATTAACTAAAGATGATGAGATTTGGATCTGGACCTGTGACCCTAAATTGCAAGTATTAATACTTATTTCGCAAAGGATATTCAACAAAGTAAAAAAGACCTTTTAAAATGGCGATTGCCGAAACTGGAGCAGGGAAGCTGAAAAGAGAAAGTCCTTCTGTTTCTTATTAAGTTACAAAGTAGCAGAATAAATGCTCCTGGTTACATTTGAAGGGATATGAGCTGGACCTGTGACCCTGAATTGCAAGTATCTCACTTATTTTATAACAATTATTGAAGAAGGAAAAGGAAAAGGAAAAAAGAATCTTTAAAAAGGGCGATTGCCGAGGCTTGAGAAGGGGCTGAAAGGGAGAGTCCTTCCGTTTCCTATTGAGATACAAAGTAGCTGAATAAATATTTTTGGCTACACTTGAAAATAAAGCTCTACTTTTGTGTTTTTTCTCTTCCTGGAGATTTGATATTGATCTTGGTTGGAAAGAAGTTTTTTTTTCTCTGCTGCCTCTCTTTTCTTTTTTTTTTAAAAAATAGTTTGTCTGTGTTGAAATATGGCATTAAAGCCGGACAAACAAGCAATGGGGGGGGGATTCCCCCATTAACAAATTACGTGACCAAGTTTTAAAGCTCCAGTCTCAGAAAACTGATTTTAATATAATTGAATTTCTTTTGGAGGAGATTGTAAGAAGGGATGAGATTGTGAATCAGAACTTTGAAAAATTTAAGCAGGAAATTAAAGAATTAGTGCAATTAAAGTTTGATATTCTGGATCGAAAGATTATAAAAATGGCTAATGGCTTTGTAGAATTTATGATTAAGTTGGATGAAAATACTAACTTATTAGAGTCTAAAGTGGAAGAAATTGAGGACAATTTGGATAATAAAATACAAAAAATTGAAAATGATTTGACAAACATTCAAGACAATAGCTCAGAAGAAAAACCTAAAATGGAGGTTGAACAAAAGTCTTGTAATGCAGAAAATTTACAACAACGGATTGAAAGAGAGGTCCTAATGGTGCATTACAATTTTACAGAATATGCGATCAGACTCAGAGGTTTGCAGGAAAATAACAGAGATGATTTAAGGAAAATATCTTCTGAAATTCTGGCTGGGATTTTAAAGGTTCAACCTGAGGAAGTGTTTTGTAGGATTGACAGAGTGTACAGAATAAACTCCTGGATTGCAAAGCAAAGGCAATTGCCTAGAGATGTGGTGATTTATTTTACAGATAAAGAAATTAGGAATAATATTGTGCAAAATTCCTTCAATTCTACTTTGCAATTGTATGGAAGAAAGATATGGATCTACAAAGAGCTCCCCCCCAAGATGTTAACGGAAAGGAAGAAATTTGGTTTTCTGGTGACTGAGTTAAAATACAGAAATATTCCATTTAGGTGGGATGCCCCAGTTGGCATAATATTGAGATATCAAGGAGAAAGATACCAATTAGATACTGTTGAAAAAGCGGAAGAATTTTATCAAAAAATTTTGAAAATGAACTTAACATCTATAGGCACAATACAGGATAAGCAGAAGGAGTTGGAAATAAAGGGAAAACATTGAATTACAGAGGTTGCGGTAGACAAATTGCCTTTGGATTCTCTCGATACCCCAGCTGGATTATCTACAAATATGAGAGAAGCGGCATCTGATTTCAACGTGATGATTCACCAAGTTAAAGACAAGTATGGAAATCAATTAGCTGATATACAATTGGCAAAAAAGAAATATGAGATACAAAAACAAAACCAACAAGATCAACTTATAAAGCAGAATGAAAACCGATCAGTTGATATACAACTTGTAGAAAGGAAAACAGGATGGAAATTAAACCCACAAAAAGAAAAGAAAAAAAGAAATAGGTCTCATAAAAACAGAAATTTCTAAATTAAGCAACGGTGAAGCCAGTGATTTTAAAAAAATGAATGAATATGTGAAAAGATAGTGGAGGCGAAGTATTGGTTAATATCATCCTGAGGACAGTGACAGACCTCTGCAATGCCGTAATTTTGGGATGTGAAAAGAGCCTTAAACTGTTGGATTTGAATTATCTATTTTGGATTTCTTTCTTGTATTGATAAATATATTATAACTATTCAGAGCTACAAGGCAAGAGAGCTACGTTGGGGCATGCAGAAGATCTGGTTGTTACCCATTACGATGATGGGAATTAATAATCCTGATGAAAGCCACAATTACAACTATATGGAATATAATCATAATGTCACTCGGGTGGTTGTTTTTACTTTTATATATATATGAGGATATTCATTACTGATGGGGGCAGATGATGACTGAAGACTTTGAACAAACTGTTGCACCAGGATGCTACGTTACCCAATTATGGATGAGGGACTCAACAATCCAGTGGAAAGACATCAAAGAAGATATTATATGGATTATAAATTTAAAGTTATTGTCTTTTTTTTTTAAATAACGGAATATATACATATACATACATACATACATACATATATATATATATATATATATATATATATATATATATATATATATATATATATATATATATATATATATTAGCAGAGTGGGCAGTGGATTAAAGATATTAAGAATTGTTGTGCATGGTAATTTTGTAGGAAAGTGGGTGGAAATATGTTAGTCTACTGATGGATTAGCTTAAGAAAAGGGATGTTTAAGTGATATATTTAGGGTAGTGGAGGAAATGGATAGAGTTGAATAAATGTTAAATTAGGATTTATGGGGAAGGCTGCTTTGAAATGTTATATTAATATACACAAAGAATAAATGTTAAAGTAGGATCTATTATACAGTCTTAAAGTGGAAGGTTGCTTTGAAATGTTGTAATAATATATAGATATAAGTTTTGGGGAGGACAAAAAGGGCAGATTATTGCTAAATTGGGAGTTATAATAATATTATGCTAAACTAGAAGTTATCATACAATGTTATAGCAGACTGCTTTTTTTTTGAAATGTATGGTAAAAGGGGAAAGTAACAATATTAATAATATTTTTAGTAAGTAAGGGTCAGTATATAGAGGAGGGAGTAAGGCAATGGTAAAATATTATGTAATCTGTTATGAATTAGGTTTTTGGTGTGAAGAAGTCACGGGGGGGATGGGTGGCGAGGGGGGGTTAGGGAGGAGGGGGGGAAGGAAAAAAGGGAGAAAAATTTGTATTTGAAAACTTTTTCAATAAAAAAATAATAATCATCTTTCAGACTAATTTACCTTGCTTTGTTGTAAGATAAAATTACAATGGGGAGTGGGAAACATGGTTGTCATCTGGAGTTTCTAAAAGAAAGGCAGAATTTGGAGATATTAAAATTAAAAAAAAACAATGTACATTTCAATCTTGGTTTTTATCTGGGAATAATTCATAATTTTGTAATGTACTTTCTAAAATAGCTCCCTCAGAATAAAGCATGCAAGAAGATTAAAAGGTCCCTCTGGTACTATGATTCTAGAGGACACTTATTAACTTTGCCCAAAGCAGATAACTTGTTAAATAACCTTATCCCTTCCACATCAACAGTTTTTAAGTGTCACTGACAATAGAACTAGTGGGCTGTGTGCTGCAGATAAATGATGACTGCCAATGGACACAATCTTTGCCTCAGATGCTGATGAAGATGAATTCCTCTGAGGAGGCTTTTAACAAAAATGGGGGAAGGAACGAGGAAAAAAAATCAGAGTATATCCCATTTTAAAGTCTCTTTTGCTCAATTCAATTAATTCTCTGTTTGCCATCTTTTCAGAAAATATATCTTCAGGTCTAAATTGCGTCTTCCTTCCCCATTTAACTACAGTTGTTGAGAAGAACCCTGGATAATTATGAGGAGGTAGAGTCCAAATCATACAGCCTTGCAGCGCATCAGTGAAACTAATCTAAAGAATGAGCGTTTTGAAGATTGTGGCTGGAAGATTACACTTTAACCTTGAAACCTTCTAAATTGGTGCTTAAAGAGTGATACGTATATGTCACGCTTAAAGAAAAAAAAAGCATTAAGCAAAGTGATTTCCTCGGTACACAGTGAATGTAAATTTTAATTTTCAGCTGCTTATTCTTTCCTTGTATGTTGCTTTTAAAACTTCTGAAATGTAAGCTTTCAGTGTGATCTGAGGCTATGACTCATTTACTTTTAAAAGTACTCCCCCTTCCACTTTTTTGGTCTTTTATTGTATTCTGCAGCCAAATCTCAGCTATAAATACATTTATAGTTTCCCTTTCTTTTCATTCTGGAACTTGTGAATAACAGAGTAAAACAGAATCTTTGAGGTAACCAGGACAGCTGTTGTTGCAAGCTTCCTGTTTCACAATGTGGAACATTCAGGCAAAAGGGGATGTAGTAAATTTGAGTTACTTCAACTTAAATTACATTGAAATGGTGGCTCTCTATGTTGGCTCTCTACCTACTGACTTTGGATCTGACATAGTGCTACTTAGCATTGATATGTGAACAGATTCTTGATGTGTGTGTGCCTTTAAGTCAATGTTGATTCCTGGTGATTGCCTGGACAAGTCGCTGCAGTTTTCTTGCCAAAATTTCAGATGAGGTTTTCTCTTGCCTGATTCTTGGTGAGTGGCCCAAGTCATCTAGCTGGCTTTGTGTTTCAGGTAGGACTAGAACTCACAGTTTCCTGGTTTTGACTGCAATGCCTTTAACCACTGGATCTCAGTACAATAATGCACTCATATTTGAAAAAGACCTGTGTTTGAGCTATGTTCAGTAGACTTTATACATACAGATCTAATGCATAAAGATACATTAAGAATGAAGGCAAGTATACGTGTCCCAGGATAATGTTGCAGGATCCAATTTGAGTCGGACACCAGACTCAAAGATTAAATCAGAAGTTTAATCTTCCAAGCTTTCGGACTCATGCTGCAGCCCATCCTCAGGGAACTTCTCTCTACCAGAATGTGTGCTTTGGCTGCTCTATGCATCATATTTATGCAGTGCCTGGTTTGGTGTGGCTTTCTGTTGGTTGATTGGTATGTTGATGAACGGCTATTGGCTGTTGTTTCCTTGTGCTGCCAATTCCACAGTTCCTAAGTAACTGATAAGTTGGTGGTAAATCAAAACTCCTATTGACTGACAAGGGACCCGTTTCCCAAGCTTCAATAATTTCTCTGGTTATTTTTGTATCTGCTCGGCCAACAATCTTAGTAGCTATGAAACTGAATGTATGTCTTTATTCATTGCAATGGTGAGACTACCAACAAGTTTGAGATACATTATGTCCTATACAAGCTATCCTCCTATTTAGATAGGAGAAAAGTATGCATGAATTTCTAAATGCATAGCCCTCTTTCATCCAATTTGTTGTTAACCAAGTATATAATACCTTCATTAAACTTTTTTTTTAGAAACAAGGGTAAATAAGGTATTAATTGCCCCCCCAAATTGTAAGAATTTGTACACACATACATCAAAGCTCTATTTATATGACAAATCTAGATTTCTTAATACTACCAGCTTAGTGAAAATTAAATGTCTTCTATAGAAACAATCAGTGGGAGATCCTTCCTTAAACTTCACATTGATCTTAGTAGCTATTCAAAAGGGAAAAAAATATTTTTGCCTACTTTTATCCTATGATGCCTTTTAGTGTACAGAGAATTGTTTCAGTTGGATTCTGAGACTCTTCCATTGTTTTCACCCCTTTCTCATTTATCTGAATTCCATTTTCTCTACTTTGGCTCTCTCTTTAATTTCATCTTGTTTATACTGTTTGTTACATCTAAATTTTGAGCTGGCAAGCAAAGTTACACTTGCATTTTGCAGATCAGCCCATTAACCATCTGTATATATTCTGTTTAAAAAGGGGACTGTGGCTGGTTTACACATCACATTAAGCCATAATGGTGGATTTGGGTTTAACACATTGTGTTATTCCAAATCGTTCCAGTTTGAAAGCCATGGTAATAGCATAGTGCTTCCTGGAATCAGCCAATTATGAGATACTCAATTAATCATGGTAAAGCCAATGTGGAATTGGGCATTTTTGGGTGCCAAAGGACCATTCTAACCATTTGGGAGGCTTGCAAAGTGGGTGGGGATTCATCGGATATCACACCAGATAAATTTGTGGAAAAATGTTTGGAGTTCTTCTTTGTTTTATTTTTTTTAAGTTGTGAAAGTTTCATCCATCCCCCCCACCCCCCAAAAAATATAGTGGGAAACCCAGTGATTAGTTTTCAGAAATCTCTGTTTGAGAAGGGGTGTGAACTGTGAAGGCCTCAGAAGGGGGATGTCAGGCCTAGCATCATCTTGAAAACAACCTCTGCTGCAATGTCTAAGGGGCTAGCACAGAGAGAAGGGGATCAACCTATTCTCCAAAACCCTGAAGACAGGACAAGCAGCAATGGATGGAAACTAACCAAAGAGAGAACCAACCTAGAACTAAGGAAAATTTCCTAAAGGTCAGATTAATCAGTGGAACAGTGACTTTTTCCAGAAGCTGTGGATGCTCCATCACTGGAGGTTTTTAAGAAGAGATTGGACAGCTCTTTGTCTGAAATGGTATAAGGTCTCCTGTTTGACCAGGGGGTTGGACTTGAAGTCCTCCAATATCCCCTCCAACTCTTATTCTGCCATGAGATGACTTTCCAATTGAGGGATTTCATAATAATCACCAAACATAATCAGTCACAATGATCCCAAAAGACTAATCTAGGGCACATTGAACCATCATTTAATAGGGATGTGCAGAATTAAAAAGAAGTACATTGTTTGAATGATATTTCAAACCAAAGAAACCCTTGAAAGGGCTTTGTGAAGCAACACCCCTCCCTACATTAGAAAAGTACAGCAAAATACTCAGGGAACGAAATTGTATTGTCTTTCCACCCTAACAAAAGCCAAAATGGCTCATAAAGGGGAAAAGAGTTGCCATTATAACCTGATAAGGTGTGTGAAGCACTACTTGAGATTTTGCTGCCAATTCATGTAGGTTGATAATTCAACTGGAAACCCAAAAGGAACTTAAGCAAAATCCTCTTAGGAGATATGGTGCCATAAAATTGTGGAAAAATCAACAAGTAAGTGCTACTCAGTTCTTGCTCTTTCAGTCTGAGCACCGGGGTGACTGTTCTCACAATATAAGCTATGAAAATGGGGCACCATCATCAATGTCATCTCCTGGCTAAGAAGTGTGTTTTCAGGATGAATAGATGGGAATGTAAAAAGAATACAGTACAGAGAACCATATTTCTCAGATCAGTCTGATGCTTGGTTAAAAATAAATCATTTTGAGATAAGGGAATTTTCCAGATGGATTATTTGTTTCAAGAGAGTCCTACATCTGAGAGCAGTCAGTTATAATGATGACCTTCTTTTCTATTTTCAAAATACATATTTCTAAGTAAACAGGTAATCTCACAGACACACACACAAGCTGCTTATTATTTGTAGAGGTATGGAATGCTGAACAATTAGCACTACACAATCAATTAAATGGAGACACAAATTATAATATAAATCCAGATTTTTAATTATGGAACGAAGGAGTGCAAACTTAAGTAAAAACAAATCACCATTGTGATTCTTTAATGCAGCCATACATGCAAAACTAAAAACTAAACAACATGAATCTGTTATTTAACTGAATTTGCCCCAATGCAATGAAGATGTGCTGTTAGAAAAGCAACATTAGAGTATTCAATTGAAGAACACTTTCTAAAACTATTATTTTGTCTCTGAGATAATGGCTGGCAAACAGCTGCATTAGTATTCATAACTACTGTAATAATACTTTCCATTTGTTGAATGTATCCAGATTTTGTCAGCTGACATACTGAACAGGACTTTCTTATCTAGAGGGCTTCTGAATGTCTAACAGTGGCGAACAGTCTCAGGGATTTATATTATAAAAAGGAGAACATTCTAATCTTAGTAGGGATGAAACAAAAGGCAACTATTAAAATTACTTAACAACAAAACTTTTCTGTCCAACTGTCATAACATTGGATTATTTCTGTTAAAGCATCATGATGCAAATGCCATGACTGTGATTTTCAAGAATGTCCCTCACTGTCCCACCATTGTTAACATGGTGGGCTTTGATAGATCATCAACTCATTGGCAATCCAGAAAGAATAAATAGCGTCATAGTGATAATGTTCAATGCAGAGTTAGGTAAGCTTAGAACTCAAAGGTGCTTTTTTTAAAAAAAAGCTTCTGAAAAAGCTTCTTGGATGACAAGCAAAATGTCTTCAAGGAAAAACAAAGCCTTTTGAAAAAAAGGATCTTTGGGACAACCATGATCTGGATGACTGAGAATCTCCTCAGACAGTAACGTTAGAATCACTGCTCTGTGTATTAATTAAGTGAATAGAGTCACCCGTGATCTACTTGCTGTTTACTGTATGTTGCTGGATGACTTTGGGTCAGACACGCTCTCTCAACTCATTCCACCTCACAGGGTTGTTGTTGCTGTTGTTGTGAAAATAGAAGGAGGAAGGAGTATTAGGCATGTTTGCCACTTTGAGCTACTTATAAAAATAATAAAGATGTAAATAGATAGATAGATGATAGATAGTAGATAGATAGATAGATAGATAGATAGACAGACAGACAGACAGACAGACAGACAGACAGACAGACAGACAGACAGACAGACAGACAGACAGACAAATAATAGCAATAACACTTGAGCACATTGTTCAGTGGACAGTGGAATGTCCCAAGGACAGGATACCATTCATGTGGTGAAAGGCAAGATTCTCTGCCTCTCAAAATAGAGAGTAGAAGACTTTAAAGATTGATATCAAAATCATTTCACCAGAAATACTGGGACTTTATTGATTCAGGCTACTATAACATCGTCTTGAAAGGCTTCCTTTCATACCATAGAGAGTGCAAGCAGGGAAATCTTTTCCTGACTTGTTCTCTGAACTAATTCATGTTTTCTGTTTCCCTGTTTTGTTCCTTTAGGGTCACACACCTCACTTCAAGGTGACCTGCGACCTCTATTTACAGTCTCACTTTGAAAAAAGAGGAGGGAGAGACTGATCCCTGTGGCACTCCATGAGTACTCTGTGAGTAGCCACTAAGCCCATTTCTATGTACAGCTGTCCTTTGAGGTTAAACCGTGTCTTCAGTAGTTGGTCCCTATTTTTCCTCAATGCCATCTCCATACAGTGCAGGGCACCTGAAAGGGTTTATCTCTATATACAATTAAACTGTGATGCTGCACAAAGGAGTAGACTGCCCCACCCCCACACACTTTCTTTCTGTGTTAAGCTAGGGAGGCTAGTTGCTATACTTGCTCTGCTAACTCACCTATATTTTCCTCATTCCTCAATGATTATTAAAATAATCTGCAGGGATCAAGGCTAGCCTGAAGGTCTGGTTTCAACAGAGGCAAAACACAAGTTTATGACACAGAGAGGGATGATTATTCTGGGTTGACACTGTTTCGTACCATGGCTTGTTTGGAGGGGTGTCCAGAAGGCATTAAAAAAAGTGAACATGGTAGCAATGACCATGTCATTGAAAATATCTTTTTTGACCCCACTATAAAAGTCTCTGTTTATTTTACCAGGTTTTATGAATTAAATCACGAAGGATGAATTTCTGTAATATCCCAAGCTGAAAGCAGCTAAAAGACTTTGTGGTTATAACAATTGTATATAAAAAAGTAAGAAAACAGTTGTAGGTATAGTAATTGCAACAGCAACCATAGTGGCAATGTGTCAAGCATGACCAAACAATCTACATGTGAAGAGTTCAATTAGCTACTTTATGGTGGATGTCTATTTCATAGGAATCTTTCCAGACTGGCAGTTTGCACCTGGGCCAGTTTAGGTAAGGTTTAACTTATTCAAAACCTTGGCTTTTTGTGCCTATGCAATGATTCCAGACTAATTCCCCTGACTCCTCTCCCTGACTCGGCCAGTCTATCTGTCTGACATAATATGCATTCTATAATAGTATAGATTTTTTTTTTTAATTTGATTTATATACCGCCCTTCTCCGGAGACTCAGGGCGGCTTACAATGCGTTAAGAAATTGCTATTTAAGACAAGGCAAAATAGTATGACTATATCTGAAATTTATATTTGAAACATTTGCCAATTGCATTTTTTTAATCTGAAAAAAGCTCAAATACCACTTTGCTGGGTCTTCTTCCTGATCAAATTCTGTGCACATTTCTTGCATAACAATGCCTAGAATATTATTCAACTGAATTTTTCAATGGAGGAAGTTGGCAGAATCTCAAAGAACAGCTGTTGTATTCTGATGCTGCGGTGGGAAGCTGGGATATGTATCTAACAAATCTAACAAGGCCTAGAGTGGATAGCTTGGGACATATTCAACTTATACAGGTATTGAGCCCAGGTGGTGCAGTGATTAAAGTGCAGTATTGCAGACAATAATATATAGCCGTGATGGCGAACCTATGGCATGCATGCCACAGGTGGCACGTGTAGCCATATCAGTGGGCATGCCAGCTCTGGTGCGCATGCGTACGCCAGCCAGCTGATTTTTGGGCCTTCTGGGCCCACCAGAAGTAGAGAAACAAGCTGTTTCCTGCCTCCGGAGGGCCTGGGGTGGGTGGGGAAGGCCTGTTTTTCTTTCTTACCTGGACTCCTAGAGTTCTAGAGAGGCTCTGAAGGCTGGAGACAGCAAAAAACGTCACTTCCTGTCCCACCGGGAGTTGGGAAATGGGCTGTTTCAGGCCTCCAGAGGGCCTCCAAGGGAGTGGGAAAGACTGTTTTTGCCCTTCCCAGATGCATAGAGGGATCTGGAGCCAGATAAGAAAGAAAAACGGGCCTACCAGGCCATCACGTGTTAGGAGCGGGCGGGAGGGAGATTGCATGCAAATGTGCAGGGCAGGGCGGATAGAATTATGGGCGTGGTCACATGTACGCGCGAACCTCCCCCATCCCCCCTCTCCTGGCACGCGATGGCAAAAAAGTTAGCCATCACTGATATACAGTATATATATGGCATGTGTACATAATTATCAATTAAGATGTTAAGTATGCTAGTTATTATCATCTTTATTTTTCTTTGAGGTGACCTGTATCCTTTGAAAACCAAACCACAGTCAAAATCTTTCCACTATCCTAGGAAGTGGAGAGGATTTGCAATCAAACTAATATCTAGTATTTACCCTGGAAAATGCATTAGTGAATATTGCTCTCTCCTCTAATAGAAAGTGGAGAAGTGGACAAAATGTTATCAAAGAGGAAAAAGCCTGCTATTTTCCGCTTTTTATTATGGGTCAAATATTTATTCAATTGTAGCATATATGTTTACTTATTTTTAGCTGGAAAACCAAGTAGATCATACTGCTATTACAATATTTCTTTATGTTTCGGGAATCATCAACAAAGAATAAAATGTAGTGTAATAAAAAAATTGTATACCATCCAGAGTCACTGTGTGTGAGCTGGGTAGCTATATAAATTTATTTCATAAATAAATTTAATAAATAGATAAAAACATATATTCCTATAAACATTTTATAGCACTAGTTTAGCACGTTGAAAGTAACCTATGAGTTTACTGCTGTACTACACTATAATTCTAGCTTCTCCCTAGCTATTCCCAGAGTATATCTGTAATTATTGAAATATTTTTTATTGAAATAGTTGTGTTAGTCTGGCAAGATCCTGTCTATAGATGGAGAACAATAAACTATTGTTTAGTAACTCTATGTGTCATTGTTAGTTCTTGGGGCCTGAAACACATAACTACACAGGCATACATGTACATAGTTTAGTTTAGACAATTGTTTCACTCTGTCTCTGCTGAATAGAATAGAATAGAATAGAATAGAATAGAATAGAATAGAATAGAATAGAATAGAATAGAATAGAATAGAATAGAATAGAATAGAATAGAATTCTTTATTGGCCAAGTGTGATTGGACACACAAGGAATTTGTCTTTGGTGCATATGCTCTCAGTGTACATAAAAAGGCAAGATACATTTGTCAAGAATCATAAGGTACAACACTTAATGATAGTGTACATAGGGATTACATAGGGTACAAATAAGCAATCAGGTAACAATATCACTATAAATCATAAGGATACAAGCAACAAAGTTATAGTCATGCAGTCATAAGTCATAAGTGGGAGGAGATGGGTGATAGGAACGATGAGAAGACTAATAGTAATAGTAATGCAGCCTTAGTGAATAGTTTGACAGTACTAGTAATTGAGGAATTATTTGTTTAGCAGAGTGATGGTGTTTGGGGAAAAAACTGTTCTTGTGTCTAGTTGTCCTGGTGTCCAGGATGCGAGGTGTCTGTAAATATTTTCACGGTCCTCTTTTTGACTTGTGCAGTGTACAGGTCTTCAATGGAAGGCAGGTTGGTAGTAATTGTTTTTTCTACAGTTCTAATTATCCTCTGAAGTCTGTGTCTGTCTTGTTGGGTTGCAGAACCAAACCAGACAGTTATAGAGGTGCAGATGACAGACTCAATAATTCCTCTGTAGAACTGAATCAGCAGCTCCTTGGGCAGTTTGAGCTTCCTGAGTTGGCGCAGAAAGAACATTTAAAGCTTGGGCTATTCTTGGCTTCAGTGCCAGGACCAGAGTTGAATTTTCAGTGTGATGCTGGTGGCGTCAAACCCTCTATCCTTATGTAGGTGGTGAAAGTGTTATCATCCCCTGCCCACTTTCAGCACTGCTGTCCTGCTTTCTGACCTGCCAGTTACTAATGTTGTCACTAAGGCCATCAAAGTCTTTAAAGGAGTTCTCTCATTCACCAAGCCCAGAGCAAAAAATGCCCTCAAAATGGCTTCATGAAACAGCGTGGCCCCCCTCATTTCTAAAAGCAAAATAAATAAAAAAAAAACTGTTGTATTTTACTTCATATTGCTGTGAAGTATACAGTGACACTGGTCATAGCTGGAAGATGCTTCAAAGGGATAAACAGTGCCTTGTGAAGACAAGTTACATCACCTCTTTGTCTGCTCATGAACTGCATCATGTAGCCTTTTTGGTGGGAAACACTTTGTTTATGCAAGCCAAAGCCCCTTCATACATTTTGAACTGTTCCTGATTCATCTCATCCCATGAACTGAACTGAACTGAACACATTCCCCAGTAAATGGCCTCCACATTTTTATAAACCTCTGCTCTTTCTCAATTATGTTAAGAGATTACAAACGCTTAACCTTATTGTATAAAGGGGACGGGGCAACTTGGCCTTTATATTTTTCCTACTTTTTGAATTGTGAGTGGCCCAGAATCCCTGGGACTTGGGTGGCCTCCAAAGTGTACAAATAAATATATAAACAAACAAACAAACAAACAAACAAACAAACCAGTGCAGAATGGAGTGCCAAGTTGGCCTCCACTCAGAAATTATGCCCTCCCCCCAGAAAACATCTGATTAGGATCTGAGTCTATATTTGGCTCTAGTCCAAGCTGGCTGGCTGCCATTTTAGATTATCCCAAATGTCATTCGGAATATTGATGGTGAGTTGAACATTGTGTGGAGGGTAATCAGAGATGATAAGGATCTAGTACAAACCAAACAGCTACTTGGCTGTTATTCAGTAGCGTCACCATATGCATGATTAGAATAGTTTGTTTTTAATTTGATAGTTGTTATAGTGTCACGCAATGATAGAACCGGAAAGGCCGTAAGGGATCATCTTGTCCAATACTAAATGTAGGATTTATATTACGATGTTAATTCGGAATCTTGAAAGTGCTTCATGGGAATCTCCCTTCATTTTATATCTACAAGAAAAACTCTGTGAAAATAGATTGTTCTGAGAGAGAATGATTGGCCCCAAATCACTGAGTAACTAAAGGTCAATTTGAATTTGGGTTTCTCCTGTTCTAGTCTGCCTACCTTAACCACTGTATTACACACTGGTTGGAGATAGGCCTTTCTGAATCCATTAGTGTTTGAGAGCTGCCAACTCTGAAACTAGGCCTCTATAGATCATCAACATCATGTTTACAGTACTTTTAGCAGAATAAATAAGGTCTCTTGACTGGTGACAGAAAAAAAGAGTTGTAAAATTGGAGGGAATTGGACATCCAGCCTGCTTAGTCTAGTCTTCTCAAGTATATGAATTGATAGTCTGTGTTGAAGACAGCATTTGAGGTTATATTCAGACAACAGGGTTTTTTTTAAAGAATATTTTTCATTTGGTCTTTAGAAAGATGGTCTGTAACTAACTACAGCAAATAAAAAATGTTGGGCCTTCTACTATTTGCAAAAATGGTACAGTCGGGAAATAAACTGATTCAGCTACTTACCTTTGGTCTAATCCAGCAGAGTACTTTTTCTCAT
Organism: Pantherophis guttatus; assembly: GCF_059756535.1. Classification (NCBI taxonomy): domain Eukaryota; kingdom Metazoa; phylum Chordata; class Lepidosauria; order Squamata; family Colubridae; genus Pantherophis; species Pantherophis guttatus. Next base: position 227,631,425 of record NC_142063.1, on the reverse strand, counting down.
TGCAGGGGTGCCAAACTCAAGGCCTGGGGGCTGGATCCAGCCCATGGGATGCTTAGATCTGGCCCACTGGGCCGACCTGGAAACAGTGAAGGGCCAGGCCTCATGCCTCTCCCAGTGAAAATGGAGCTCAGGAGTGCTGCGTGTGGCCCTCTTGAGCTCCATTTTCGCTGGCAGAGTGTTGCAGGAGGCCATTGCAGCCCAAATATAGAGCTTGCGAGGGCCATGGGTGGCACTTCCAAGCTCTGTTTTCGCTTGCAGAGGGTTTCAGGATGCCGTTGCAGCCAAAATGGAGCTTGGGAGCCCGTTTTCATTGGTAGAGCGCTCAGGCCACCACAGACGTCCCCAACATGAGTGATGTTGAGCTGGCCATGCCCACCCTGGCTATGCCCACCCCAGCCCCACAAGGTCAACACAACCCTGATGTAGCCCTCAATGAAATCGAGTTTGACACCTCTGTCTCATAGGATGGATTTCATCAAATATTTTGTGAACAACTATTAACCTGTTAACTACTCAAACATCAAATCTTTGCTTTCTCTCTCTCTCTCTCTCTCTCTCTTTCCCCTTTCCTTTCCTTTCCTTTCCTTTTCTTTCCTTTCCTAGGAAATGGAAAAATAAAGTAAATGTTTTGTAGGCACAGTTACGTCACATACAATTATGTACACCACATTTGTCAACTTCTAAAAAACAAAATGTTACATCGATTCTTGCCATGTCAAGGAATGAATATGCAACTGACAGATTTACTTAAATGACAAGGACCAGACTTATTGTAAGTCAGAGTCTTAATGATTGTTCCCTGAGACAAGTTTTTTTTTAAAAAAATCACGTTTCTTGCTGTGACTAGAATAAATATGGTTATTTATTTAGTAAGGCAGCTGAAAATCATAGGAAAAGACAAATATAAACCTGTCCATGCCAACTTTTTTCCTTGAAGAATTTTCCAAGAAATTTATTCAGGTCTAATGTATAGCACTCTCTACAGCTCAATAAATTAAATTGCCCTTATAATGGAAAAATTGCTCTAAATTTTCCCACACAGGTAAAAACAAAAGCTGCCAAGGAGTCCAGTGGGACTGATTTTCTGTATTTCATTCCACAAGGATTCCTGGATAGCTGGACATTAATCAGAATGAATTTTAGATAGCATCCATCTTTCCTTTGGGGGAAAAAATCCACAATGGATAGATATGGAACTTGTGTTAGAAGCTTTAAGAAATAATACATAGGTTTTCTTTATACAAAGTTTTTTCTAATCTGCTTTATCTACTTCTATTTACAATACACTGAAGAGTGTGTATATATATATATATATATATATATATATATATATATATATATATATATATATATATATATATATATATATATATATATACATACATACATACATACATACATACATACATACATACACACACACACACACACACACATACATATGTTTTCATAGATTTTCAAGGGTACAGGTATGCAAGTCTTGGCATATTCGGGTCTTTTCCCATATAAGATTGAGAGTATCTTGGCAATGTTTCGATGAGGTCCCACTCGTCATCTTCAGGCTGGTGTCTTTGGCTTCATGCTTGTGCGAGGAAAGCGTGATCAGAGCTACGGTCTCTCTATAAATACTGGTGGGGAGATGTGGGATGCTGGCTTTGTTGCTTTGAATGGGTTGGTTGCCTGTGTTGTAACATCTTGATTAGTTGATGGAGTTGATGTTTGCAGATTAGTCAGCTGTTTTGCAACATCCTGTGTGGGTGAGGTCCTTGATGTGTGCCCATTAGTCTTTTGTGTTTTAACGACCTGGGTAATGGGCTGTGTGTTAACATCCTGAGTTCTAGTGTTGTGATATCCTGAGTTTTTTGATGTCCTGAGCAGATGGCTGTGATGCCACATCCTGGGCTTTGCTTTGGCTCCGAGTTTGAGGTCACGCTTTCCTCGCACAAGCACGAAGCTGAAGACACCAGCCTGAAGATGACGAGTGGGACCTCGTCGAAACGTCACCAAGATACTCTCAATCTTACACGGGAAAAGACCCGAATACACCAAAATTTGCGCACACACATACACACACACACACACACACACACACACACACACACATGTCTTTGGTTATTCGGGTTTTCTCCCGCATCAAATTGGAAGTGTCTTGGCGATGTTTCGACGAAGTCTCATTCGTCATCTTCAGGCTGATGTTTTCGGCTTTGTGTTTCTAGGAGCAATGTGTGATCGCAGCTGTTTCTTCCTTTTAACTGCCAGTGGGGGTGAGAACTGATTGGGTGGGAGCTTGGCTGTGTTCTGATTGGGTGGAGGTGTGTTCTGATTGGTCGGAGCTTGGCTGTGCTCTGATTGGATGGGGGGTTGGCTGTGCTCTGATTGGATGGGGGTGTGCTCTGTTTAGGTGGGGGCTTGATTGTGCTCAGGTTAGTCTGAGTTGCAGGGGGATTTAAGCTGGTGAGCTGCATTGCTGTTGTTTGGCTTCGCATTCGTGGTCGTGCCACATCTTCATGGTGGGTGTCAGTTTGCTTCATGTATGGATTGGAGGGGTTTAAAGTGGCTAATGATGCAGCTGTGGTCTGTTGGCGATAGTTCTGGTCTTTTTAAAGTCAATTTCATGTCCTGTGGCTTTAAGGTATTGGACCAGGGAAGAAGTTGGTTCCTCTTTTCTGACTGAGTTCTTGTGTTCTTCAATGTGTGCACTTATTCTTCTGTTGGTTTGTCCGATGTATGTCTGATGTACCTACATACAAACACCCGCGAAAACCTCAGAAAACATATAGATAGATAGATAGATAGATAGATAGATAGATAGATAGATAGATAGATAGGAATAATCTATCATCATCACCATTTTAAAATTAAATCATCAAGGGGCCTAGAGCTTGTAACTAATAACCATTATATCTATGTTTAAATCAGGTTGAAGAAAATCTCTTTTTTTCCTCTAAACCATGTACTGAGAAAATGAACATCTCACATATAAATAAATAAATAAATAAATTCTTCTGAATTGTCATTATATTGAGGCCTTCTTCTACAAGCTAACATTTTCATTAGAGAAAATATATTTGCTATAATACAAAAATATTCAGATTCCTTCCTGTTTTCCAAGGTCTTACTGTTACCCATAATATTTGGCTCAATCTTCATCATCTTCATCTTTATCATTAACAACAGCTGTCAAATCTTTATGCTCTAAGTAATTATTGGTGTTATCACCCCCTCCTCCCCCTCCCCCAAAAAAAAGAAATAGAAAAAAACCAAACAAAAGTCCTATCTACAAGGTGAGCTTAAGGTGTACTGTAATAAGCTGTCCTATTTTTAATGAAAAATCCAGTCAAAAATAATTGAATAACTTTCCAAGCCGTGTACAGTATCCAGTTCTTTGCATTTTCTGATGCACATGGGACTTATCCTAGAATTTATAATGGTAAGTTGTCTTGGTTTAAATGCCATCTATAAAATACTGATTTTCTCCTAATTCAGCTAAAAAATGATATCAGTAGTTTCTCTTCCAAATGGATTAATATAAAGTCATAGGTGAAGAAGCTTTTACCTCTGATTCCCATATTGCTTTTAACCCATTCAAACAACTTGTCTTATCTTTTAATAGAACCTTACATGTTTTTGAGATTCTTCTTTTCTCTGCATTGGGTGACAAATTTAATCCAATTTCAAATTTAACCTAATTTCATATTTGGATGTATCTGGACTATCTTGTATTCTGACTGCTGAGACTGCAGTGACTTATGAAAATTGAATCTGAAACTGTGAATAAGCCAAATTTCCTCAAATTATCTGTAATTACCTGTTAGGTAATTCTTATTTTTATTGTTATTCTTATTTTTATTGTTGAAAAAAAATCTGATCCATTAAGAGGAGCCTTAGGCTTTTCAAGAAGACTGATACTGGCACAAAAATGGAAGGACATTTTGATTCCTACTATGGACGAACGGTTGCAGAAGTTGATGAAGTTGGCTGAAATGGCAAAATTGACTACTTTGATTTTAAAAAAGAACCTAAGTACTTTTGTTTCCACTTGGAGACCGCTTCTGAACTTCATGGTTAAAGTGGAAAAGAATGAAACTTTGATTTTGGGTTTTACCAAGTAGATTGATAGATCTTTACAAAAATGGCTTGTTCACATTATTATGAAAAAGCAAAAAGTTGTGATCCAATGTTAATGCCTTATTTTACTGCAACAGAGAGAGTTGGGAGTCAATGTTTCTTTTTCTTTCTTTCTTTTCTTATCCCTCCTCACTTCTCTTCCCGCTTTTCCTCATCACTGCTTTTCTATTTACTTTTGTATTTTGTATTTTACAATATTTTATAACAATAAAATGATAAACTGGAAGAAAAAGAAGAAAAAGGAGAAGGAGAAGGAGAAGGAGAAGGAGAAGGAGGACAAGAAGACCACCGATACTGCTACTTTTTCAGCACTTCTGAAAATGGTCACATGAAGTCACTAGCTGGAAACTAGCTAGCTTGTAGCTCTGTTCTAAAAACAGATGACCAAAAGAAATGGATTTTTTTGTGATCCAGGCATATTCTCTAACTTCTGTGACTTAATTCATATTAATGTTTCTTTTTGAACCAAATGGTACACTTGTATATTCCATAAAAATATACATGCTGGATTATATCCATTAATTATCCAACTTCTTTGTTCCGCTAACCACAAAAAGGGATCTTTTCATTTGAGATGTTTTCAAAATGAAAATCCTTCCTTCCTTTGTTGTCGCTTCCAGTCAGCATTCTGTCATCTTTTCAAGAACTTATTAGTAACAAGGAGGTCAGGATTTTTCAAGCATATTCCATCATGTGCTTTATTGTTGGTAGTTCAGGCTTTCAGTAATATTTTCTACATAGTTTGGGGTCCTGTGCATCATTTTGTAAATTGCTTGTAAGTCATTACTAATTTGCAGACATGAAATTAAATACAATACAACCCAGAATGGCTCAGAGTGTGTTTATAAGGATTATGTTAAATGAACGAAAACTCAGGTTGGCCAGGTCCAGCAACCAGGCGAGGCAATGTGGGTCGGACCTGACTACTACCCTTCAGATCCTCCAGGATCATGGGTTCTCACAAGCATATTCTGATAACTCAGCAATCTGTTTTTTATTTAAAAAAAAAAAACTTTTCCAAGATTTCAGTGGCAAATATATGCAGAACATCCAATCATTGCCAGACTTTTAATACTCACACTTGACTGTTGTTTTTAACGGGGCATGGCTTGGTGGGCATGGCAGGAGAAGGATGCTGCAAAATCCCCATTCCCTCCTCCACTCCTGGGGGAAGGATATTCCAAATTCTCCATTCCCACCCCACTCTGGGGCCAGAGTGGTATTTGCTGGTTCTCCGAACTGCTCAAAAGTTTCGCTACAGGTTCTCCAGAACCTGTCAGAACCTGCTGGATTTCACCACTGCCCAGCATACTTGGAAGATTGAGGATACTCCCTCAGTTTGAGGGAGACTGACATTGCCTATCTGAATTGTTTAAGACATGGAAGTATCAGTTACCTCATTAACTACAAGAGCTATTAAGCTTACCTATAATTCTGGTGTTTGGCAAAGTAAATGTCACCTACTTTAAAGAAAGATTACTTTCACAGGGGAAGCTAGAACATTCTCTGAGGCAATTAAAAGCTAAATTGTTGAAAGGTTCCAGTGAATTCAAAGCAACCTACTAAGGCGCAAGCTTTGAGGAACTGGAGAAAAGAAATGGATTCCCTGTAAAGAGCGAAGGTTGAGGTGATTAAAAAGAAAAAGACTGAAGTGTTAACATTTTGGTGCAGAAGTAAAAAAAAAGTGTTTAAGATGATAGAGATCTTTTCCTTAAAACAAAGTCATGCTTGAATAAAGAAATGTGTGTCACCATTTTTAGGTAATTAAAAAAAAAAAACAAAGCACAGGTGAACTAAGAAGCAAAATATTGATTAAAAGGAATCAAAGTATAATTAAGAATAGGGATGCGAGTAATTATTATCTTCAAAAAAAGAAAGATATAAGAGATAGTGTAATGCACATTAGTATTCATAATCTACTAATGAAGTGCAATTATTTTTCTATTCAAAACACCTGCATTCAAATGTATGACAATTTTTTTCCCTCTTCACGCTATGACTCAGGATCTGAGCATACTTCGGTATTACAAAGAAAGGAAAGATGTTTTACTTGTGCCCTAAATGGAGGGAAAAGTTTTCACCCCTGTCCTAATGACCTTGCTCAAACCAGAATCTATTCACAAAATTTTTATGTGTGCATAAATATGTGATAAGTAACAGGTTATTGTTGTTATAATTATTATATATTCTTTTTCCCAAATATGATTCTATCTCAAGGATGCCAACTGATCTGTACATGATAACTGTGTCACTATGTTTTTTAAAAAAATTAAAAAATACTAGACATAAGAATTTACACTGCTGAATCATGTACTTTTCTCTGTTCGGTACTGAAGAAATAAAATAAATTTCCCAATTAGTTTGAATTTTTTCCCCCTTTCCCCTTTCTGCAGAATATTTCAGGGAAAGACATCCTTAGAAAGACCTCTAGCTTATTCACAGTGGCTCCATTTTCTGAAGCGGAGCAGAGGAATATAGTTCCTATTGGATCAGCATTTTCAAATAATACAGTTTACAGTATATGAGGGTGGGTTCTTTTTTTGGTAGGTTTAGAATCCTTAACATATTTTATCTCTCATGGGTTGCACTCGTGTTTTATCCTTTAGTCATTTCTTTGATACTGCATTGAAAATGGAGAGTCTGTTAAGACTCTTGCCCAAGTCATTATAATAGTAAAAATTGGCCAGCTGACTGTTTCCTTGGTGAGGATCAGAGATAGTTCATTCTGCTGGGTTGCAGCTCTTTGTGTACATGTGTCTCTGTGTGAGGTGGTGGTAGGAATATCAAATGCAGATATACTGTATCCACAGAAACAAATTACGCTATCCTTGCTGCTGTCAAAAGGAGGATACCAACACCATGGCTACCCTCTTGGCCCTTTCCAGAAAGGAGTAAGAAAGGGCAGATGGCAAAGCTTCTCAGTGTATAATCTAATCAAACAGTTATTAGGTTTCCTGACCTCCCAGTCCTTCTACTTCCCAGAGAGAATAATTAGGGGGTGCTATGATTTGTCAAGGCCTACTTGCCTTTCCATAAAACATTTTTGGTAAATCAACAGGGGAAGGCTGCTGCTGGGTGAATCCAGATAAACTAGGCAGCTCAAGGAGAAGAAGAAACTGAAGTGAAGTTCAAATCCAAGCCTGGCATTTCTGTTCCTCTTTGACATCAAAGGTATAGAGACCATCTTCATCTTCAAACTTCTGTCCCTATTTTTATCTATTTATTATATTTGTATCCTATCTTTATTACTTTATAAGTAATTCAAGACGCCAAACATACCCAATACTCCTTCCTTCTCCTCTTTTTCCTACAATAACAATCCTGTGAGGTAGATTGGGCAGAGAGAGAGAGAGAGAGAGAAAGAGAGAGAGTGGGGTGGGGGGAGAGAGGGAGGAAGGGAGAGAGAATGAGAGTGACTGGGCCAAAGTCACCCAGCTGGCTTTCATGCCTAAAGTGAGACTAGAACTCACAATCTCCTTGTTTCTACTTGTCTCTACTTGTCCCTGTTAGGAGTACAACAAAGTGATCCAATGTTAATCATATTTAGTACAGAGTATCCATTACGTAGTTTCAGATTTTTCATAATAACTATGAAAGTATCTTTTGATAGTTTTTGTGAAACATTTTTAATAGTTTTAATAGTTTTGGTGAAACATTTTGATAGTTCAAAGATCAAAAAACTTTTGATAGTTTTTGTGAAACTTTTTTTAAAAGTGGAAATCCAACATAAAGGAAAACATCCCACTTATTGGTTTGGCTATTTTTTGAGAGTTAATATGATTATTATATTTACCTTAAGGGAAGACTAGAGCTGCTCCCCTCTCAAATAATTTATCTTTAAAATGGAAGAATCCTCTTAGACACATTAAGATTCACTAAGAATCTAAAAATATGATAATGACAGCAGCTGAGCCTCTCCCCCCACCCCCATCTCATCGTCCTATTTTGGGGGGAACCATTCAAGTTCAATTTCTTTTTGCATAAAAATGTATGTTAATGCTTTCCTGGGGGCTATTATTCCAATTCTATATCAAGGCCAGCTAATAGTTCACTTCTGGGTTCATTTCAAAGTTCTACCCATCATGTCTAAAACCTTCAATTAGAAAATGCACAATCTGAAGCTCCAGAAATTATAATTTTTGAATGTGACAGAGAGGAAAGTTAGTATATTCATGATTGGAGAGTAATCAGATAAACCATTTCCAATTTTAATTATACAGTATATAAATATAACATAAAATAAATTCAAATTTTGATTTTATTCTGCCCTCTAACTATCCAAAGGCTGAATGTGAATATAGGCTTTCCAAAAAGTTGTATAGCCTATTTTATAGCACTAGCAATAACACTTAGATTTATATATCCTATAAGCAGTTTATAGAGTCAGCGTATTGCCCCCAATAATCTGGGTCCTCATTTTACTGACCTCGGAAGAATGGAAGACTGAGTCAATCTTGAACCACTCAGAATCGAACTACTGGCAGTGGGCAGATTTAGCCTGTAATACTACATTCTGACCACTTTGCCACCAGGGCTCTTTATATTCATATACTCTTATACACTATGAAGTAGGAAATAATAGGCAGAATTTGCTTCTCTCCAGGTTCCATATTTGGTAGTTAGATATAATTGTTCCATTATATTTGGTCTCCACTTTCTCAGAAGGATGATGCACAAATGTGTGTGGAGAAAGATTTCCCTTGCCCTTAATGCCATAATAGCAAAAGTAAAAAGGGTTGTAAATCTGACACTGCAACTGAAGACTGTTGTTTAATGTAAATGTAACAATTTTTATACCATTGAGTACTTTTAAGAGTGAGTCACTGGCATATTACTAGGGACTCCTAACTATAAAAAAAAATTGCACAGTCCTGTCTTGAATAATTTAGGAGTTGAATGCTCAGGTTGACATTGTATTGATACTTACTGGTCATGATTTTTTCTGAATATGTAAGTGATTTAGTTTTGAGAGAATGTAAGTTTGCAGTGTAGAGTACAAACATATGCCAAACGTATTAACCTGGAATAAATCACTTAAATAATAAACTTTGTGTAAGATTTTGTTGCTAAAGAACAACAAGAGGATACAGCTTGACTCACAAAATCAGCAGGAGAATTCTTGGGCTTCCACTTCAGAAAATGTGGATGGAAATAGGGTCATACTGAATTGCACCAAGACTTTGGAAGTCCTTGCTTGAAAAGTAATAAGCTGAAAAGCATAAACAGCTAAATAGGTAAGCAGTCACATGAGGATAATGTCTTGTTTAGTAATTCTTACTAGCAACCTTTCTTTTGATGAATTTTATATGCTGCTGTGGAGGCATTACATCCTGTGACAATACCTTTAAAAACATCAAACAGCAACATCCGAGGTCCTTGGGAAGGATTTGATAGGTGGATAAAAATGTCAAATCCAGATCCACAGTCTGGTTGACTGTGTGACCAACCATAATGGGAAATACCATATTCAGTTGTTCAATAATAATGCACTTGAATTCTGTTTCACCTGGAGAGAATTTTCATTGGTTGAACATATTGACATGTAATCAAGTATTTAGAAACACAGCAGAACGCTTCGGTGAAGATTTTGCTCACAGACTGAAGTACTGATGCTGATGTCAGACTTCATATCAGACACATTTCCGTTCTCCAGGAATTTAAGCTGGCATTCAGGAGGAACTGACATAAGAGACTTCATCTCTGACATGGCTTAGAAAAGCTGCTCTTTCTGTTCCTGAACACAAAAATCAAGTCATCTCAAAGGTGCTTTTTTTCCAAAGGGTAACTGGACTTTCTTCTTGTTGTTTTCTTTGAAAATGTTTCGCTTCTCATCCAAGAAGCTCCTTCAGAACTGAAGGAGCTTCTTGGGTGAGAAGCGAAACATTTTCAAATAAAAGACCGAATCTGCATAGACACAAAATCCAATTCTCTCTCCCTCTCTCTCTCTCTCCCTCTCCCCCCGCTCTCTCTCTTGTGCACACACACACTCACACATACAGCCCATGGTTTAAATTCTATCTTTCCTTCTGCCTTTTCATGAACTGTTGACAATTTTTTCCCATCCTTGAGATTGCTCAATGTTTAAAAAAATGGCCTAACACAGGGGTCTCCAACCATGGCAACTTTAAGACTTGTGGACTTCAACTCCCAGAATTCCTCAGCCAGCTTTGCTTCAATTCTGGGAGTTGAAGTCCACAAGTCTTAAAATTGCCAAGGTTGGAAACCCCTGGCCTAGCATCTGGCTTCTCTTTATCAGCTTCAGCCATGATAGATGACATTTTTCTTTCCATGGTAAAATTACAGATGTAGAAGTGAGAAAAACCACAGTAGTCAATACCTACCCATTCCCAAACATACTTCTATAATTGTGATGAGAGAGAGAGAGAGAGAGAGAGAGAGAGAGAGAGAGAGAGAGAACACTGTGTCTTATCCCATTTGTTTATAGGGTACTTAATCAGCCTTATTTCACTAGTCCAGATGATAAAAATACCTTGTATGAACACGTAGTTTGTAAACTGCCAAGAGTCCCTTAGGTGAGATGGGTGGTGTAGAAATGTAACAAAGAAATCAATACAAATTAATAAATAAAACCAAAATGCAACATTTGAAGGAGATTTTATAACTCCCTTTCCACTTGTTAAGCTCTTCCCTCCACTGACGGATTTTCTTCTCCCCCCCTTCTTTTATTTAAGAGACAATGGATATTTTTATTTCATGGGAGAAGGCCAATGGAAAAGAATTCCTAGTACGTATTTTGCATATTTTAAGTTGCATTCCTTGGCTGCCAATACATCTGTGAGATTTCTCTCTCCCCCGCCCCCTTTCTCTCTTTCTCTCTCTCCTTTTCTGGATTTCTAGTACATATTTTGCATATTTTATGTTATATCCTTTGGCTGCCAATAAATGTGTGACATTTCTCTTCTTTTTTCTTTCTCTCAGTCATTAAGCTTAAGTAGTGTTACTTAGTTACTTTTCAATACACTGTGATTTTTGAAACTTTCTGTGTCTTTGTGGATGGCACTTTGCTGTTCCACCCACCCCTCAGTTTCATCTGTTCGTAAAGCAATTCTCATTTGTGCCTCCCACAATTCTTTCCCCGTTTCTGAAATTTTTGTCCTTTCCTCCCTTCATACATTATAATGTCTCAGGATGATCACTATTATCCTTAATTAGGATCCTTAATTAGGATTGCACTTTTTCATGCATCCCTATTCTCTCTCCCCCTCCCACCTAAAACCTGAACCCTAATAGCATCTTTGTCCTTTCCTCATTCCCCTCTGCCCACTGAAGAATGCCAGTCACTCTTCAGTGAGCATCTAAACACAAATGCAGTATATTTGACTATGGAGTATGACTGTATTACAATGGTAAGATGCTGTCTAGGGGAGAGAAAAAGAAATCAGAAAATAGAAAAGAACATGGTTAGTGTTCAAGGACATGTAACTGTAATAGTGTATGTACAATATTGATCTTAGTTTTAAATTCCTTTATATGTTGAAAATTATAGTTAGTAATAGGTTGATAGCCCATGGGCACAGTTACAATAGGGCTTAATTCCTGCTGTTTCAAGCACTGATGAATTTATTTTTAGGCATAGTAAATAGGTAGCCAAATCATTGGAGGAGGAGGAGGAGGAAGAGGAGGAGGAGAAAGGGGAGAAGAAGGAGAAGGCATTATCCGTTCAGTTGAGTCTTGACTCTTGGTGATTATATGGGCCAGGTCTCTCCACATCTTTCAATCTTGCACTACTTCTTTAAATTTCTCTAGGCTCTGGTTGGTGTCAGCTTTGATAGTGTCCAGCCATCATGTTCTTTGGTGGCCTGGTTTCCTCTTACCCATAACTCTTCCCATTGTAATTGCTTTCTCCAGTGAATTCCCCCACATGACATGACCAAAGTAAGTGAGACAATGCAGAAAAGAACTTCAGTAAATATGGATGGTTCTCCTCCACTAAAAATGATCACCTGACAATGTGGTATGTACTAGACACTAATCATACATCTGAGCCATCTTAAAATTTGAAACCTGACCTTGGCAACTGACATACATTTTATGTTAACATTATACATTAACACATCCATTTTGTACCATTTGGTACAAGGAAGAAGAGGACAGTATTGATAAAAATCTGGAATGTTGTGTGGTTGTGTGTAGCTTGTGATTCATAATACATTATCCCAGCTAAGAAAATATAACACATTCTGCCCATTTTCCATTGCTCATCTGGCCCTGAGAGTTAGTGAAAAAATAAGGTCAGAATAGAATGCCCTGAGAAGGACTACATTTTCACATATTTTCACATAATTTCATATTAATATTTTTATATTAGGACCACCTCTGTTTCTTAAAAAAAGGAAACAGTTCACAAATTGGAAAGGCAAAGAGAATTTGCACGACATGGAGGATCGTAGAAAGCTAGACCCCAAAGACACATGTGGTAGAAATATCTTGTACGACTGGGCAAAAGAAAGACTAGAGAATATAGAAATAATATCTTTACCACTTTGTATCCTGGTCATTAGTTGTTCTGGGCCGTGTATATATTTCCCAGAGTCATTGTCGTGATGGGTTGTGATATAAATTTATTTATGTTTTTATATATACATACATACATTATACATACATGCATACATACATACATACATACATACATACATACATATATATATATATATATATGTAGGTCTTTGGTTATTCGGGTCTTCTCCCACGTAAAATTGGAAGTGTCTTGGCGACGTTTCGACGAAGTCTCATTCGTCATCTTCAGGCTGGTGTTCTCGGCTTCGTGCTTCCAGGAGCAATGTGAGATCGCAGCTGTATCTTCCTTTTAACTGCTAGTGGGGGTGTGAGCTGATTGGGTGGGAACTTGGCTGTGTTCTGATTGGGTGGAGGTGTGTTCTGATTGGTTAGGGGCTTGGCTGTGCTCTGATTGGATGGGGGGTTGGTTGTGCTCTGATTGGCTGGGGGTGTGTTCTGTTTGGGTGGGGGCTTGGTTGTGCTCAGCTTAGTCTGAGTTGCAGGGGGATTTGAGCTGGTGAGCTGCGTTGTTGTTGTTTGGCTTCGTGTTTGTGGCCGTGCGAGCTCTTCATGGTGGGTGTCAGTCTGCTTCATGTATGAATTGGAGGGGTTTAAAGTGGCTAATGATGCAGCTGCGGTCTGGCTTCTGGTCCTTGGTCATGGCTCATTATCAGTGTGGGTTTGAGTCTGCTTTCTGCGTGGATGTGTGGTGGTGACATCCTGTGTGGCTCTCGTGAGTGTGGGTCTGGTGTCATTCATCGTGTTAGGGACTCGTTTGTCAATAAGGGCGGGTTTCCAAATGGCTGGTAGGCGGGAGGTATCGTCTCGTTTGTTCATGCTGTGTGGGCGTTTTTCTATCTCGATGGCTTCCCGATACCTTTTATTTGAGGATAAGAAATTCAAGGATTTTGAAAAAGAATTGCAGGAAGCTGAGTGTGGGGAGAAGTTACCAACTTTTCTCTGAGAGATGAATTTAAGTAGACTACCCGAAAGAAGTGACCCGACCATTGGCACGTCCCCTCTCCCCCACTCTCTTTATAGAGGCGGAAACCAATTGAGGATGTGGGGGACGAAGATTGTTTGTTATTCAATGTTTGATGTTTTTTTTGTCCTTTTTTGTTTTTTTTATTGTTTTTTTTCTTCTATGTTGAATGTTGTTTGGAATGTGGGAGATTGGTGCTGGGATCTGGGCACAGAAAGGAAGAGGAGGGGAAAGGATTAAAAAAGTTACAGTTTAAATGGGTTTAATAAAAATAATGACATGGAATGTGAAGGGTACAGGGAATCAGATCAAGAGAAGACGATTGGAGCTTAAAATTAAAAGAGATTTACCAGATATATTATTTTTGCATATATATATGTGTGTGTGTGTGTGTGTGTGTGTGTGTGTGTGTGTGTGTGTGTATGTATGTATGTAGTTTATACACTGCTCAAACAACTAAAGGGAACACAAAACTATTGTATGTAACAAACAAAGTATTTAATAAGGCTATTTCATTCATTCAGATCTCGGATGTCTTCTGCTTGTGTTCCCTTTATTTTTTTGAACAATATATGTATGTGTGTGTGTGTGTGTGTGTGTGTGTGTGTGTGTGTGTGTATATATATATATATATATATATATATATATATATATATATAAAATAAAAATTACACACACACACACACATATAAATGTATCCTAAACACATACTTTATTGTTGAATCCAAACTTTCTAGGGGAAACTAACTATATATCCATCTGTCTATATCTGTCTATCTATGTATCTACACATCTATCATTATGTCTGTCTGCCAGTCTCCCATCCATCCACCCATCTATCCATCCATCTCTCTTTCACATGTGTCTATCTGTTTGTTATCTCTCTCTATCATCTCTCTTTTTATCTCTCTTTTTATCTATCTATTTATCTACCGTGTTTCCCCAAAAATAAGACCCTGTCTTATAATTTTTTGAAATAAGCGCTTAGACTTATTTTCGGGGAGGTCTTATTATTTTGGGGCGCATGGAGGAAACCAAAGGAAATGGTGGGGACCGGCTGCGCATGCATTTAAATATTTTTGGGGAGGGCTTATTTTTTGGGGGGCTTATTTTATTGCATGCGCTCAAAAGCCCGATTGGGCTTATGATCAGGAAATGTTTTATTTTAGGGAAAACAGGGTATCTATCTATCTATCTATCTATCCACCTCTCTATTTTTATTGGGCTTACAAGTTATTCCAATTGTGATCCTGTCTAAACAAGATGAAGGTCAGCCTCTTTAAGTTGCATTTACAATGATATAATAAAAGAAATCCCATGAATAATATTGCTTAACTTACATATGACATTAAAGAAAGATTTTCTGCAATGATTTATCAAAGGTCTACTGTAGCCCTTAAAAGACCTGAGGCAGCCCTCCTGTGCCTTCCCTGCATGTGGCTGTGAAAAAGCTGTTTTGGCTGGGGAATAAATTCAGATTATATACTGAAGAAATCAGCAGTATCAGTAGGGCAATCCTAGGAGATTAAAACAAGTCTTATATCAGGCAAACTTTTTAAGGGAAGAAAATAATAAATTCAACCTCTTTCCCTATAAAAAAGTTAAAGGCACTTGAAGTAAATCTCTTTAATTCAAATGTGGTTGGCGATGACATTTACTGAACATGTTGAGAATTTCCTGCAGATCAGTCTTATGATTTCAAAGGGAAGTCTCAGTGCTGAAAGATTGCATTTGGGATGTGGGGTCATTTGGATGTGAATAGCATTTTTGCTCCTGAAAAAGCAATTGGAGCTGGGGGAAAAAAAATTTTTTTGCTAAAAATAAGTAAACAAGCACAGAAGAGAATAGACATAAGAGTATTTCCAGATTTTTTTTTGTCTCCTCTAATAAGGCGACAAACTCAACTAAGGCAAACCTTTCAGTTCAAATATATATACTGTCTGTGAGAGAAGGCACTTATAGAGGACCAAGTCAATGACGCATCTGCACAACTTTACAATGTAGCAAAAATAAAAAGAACTCTACTTTGACTATGTTTAGCATGATCTCTTACTCTGGCGTAACCCTTACCCTTCAAAATATTCTGTTGGGTTTTAAAAAAGGATAAATCGGAAAGATAGATGATGTATTCCAGAATAAGAAAAATATTGTTTTTGCCTTCAAAAAAAAAAAAAAAAGTATTGAATGTGAAGGATTACTATTCAGAGTTTTTAAATCAGGAGGTGCTTTCTAAGCTTGGTTAAACAAGAAAATACATCCTTAATACCTACTGGCTCATTTTTCCTTGTTCAAAGAGTTATGGTGACATTTCTAAATGCTTCACAAAACACCCAGAGGTCAAACTGGCACACAACTGCCACCGCAATGTTGGCTTTAGAAGATAGATATTCTACTCCCCAGATCCTTGTTAAAGTTTATATTGGGCAAAATGCTTTGCTGGTGTAAATCCATTTACTTTGGTAAAGTTATATCCTTAGGGAATTTTGCCCACTTTTAACAGCATTTATATATGTGTGTTTAGAGCCAGTATATTCTGGATGGCTGCAAGCCATTTTGAAAATGACGAGAAATAACTAATTACTTTCCAAGACTGCCTTACTTGATGGTATAAATACTATTCCACCAGGCTTAGCTCTAATTTGCAGTGGGTGCTACTGCAGATGATTATTACAATTTTGCAAAATTGCCTATGTGATTTTTGTAAAAAGTCTAGGTGCCATGCTCATCTATTTCAATTCATTTCAATTTATGTATATATTTTATTCCCCTCCCTCTTTATTGCTTTATAAGTAACTCAAGGTGGGGAACATACACAATACTCCTTCTTCCTCCTGTTTTCCCAAAACAACAACCTTGTGAGGTGGACTGAGAGAGAGTAATTAACCCAAAATCACCTAGCCGACTTTTATAGCTAACCATTTCCTGATTTCTAGGCCAACATCTAAACCACTAACTAGAACTAACTGCCTTTTGAAGTTTGATCTCCATATTACTTAACTCTTAAAGCTGTCAACAAAAATGGCATCTTGTATGTTATTTCTATTGTACTCTAATCCCAGTCAGGCATTCATTTTTTGGAACACTTCATCCAAAAGCAGTTCCAATCAGTTACTCATCAGTTTGGTCAATCAGTTTGGTCATCATGATATAAAAAAGATGTTGAGACTCTAGAAAGAATGCAGAGAAGAGCAACAAAGATGATTAGGAGAGTGGAGGTTAAGACATATGATGAATGGTTGCAGGAATTGGATATTTCTAGTTTAATGAAAAGAAGGAAGAAAGATGACATGATAGCAGTGTTCCAATAACTAAGGGGCTGCCACAAAGAAGAGTGGAGTCAACCTATTCTTCAAAACATCTGAAAAAGAAGCAATGGATGGAAACTAATTAAGGAGAGATCCAACCTAGAAATAAGGAGAAATTTCCTGACAGTTAGAACAATTTATCAATGGAACAGCTTGCCTTAAGAAGTTGTGGGTGCTCCATCACTGGAGATTTTTAAGAAGAAACTGGACAGCCACTTGTCTGAAATGGTATAAGGTCTTCTGCTCAAGCAGGGGGTTGGATTAGATGACCTCCAAGGACCCTTCCAACCCTGTTATCCTGTTCTGTTCTGCTGTGCGCATTGCTAATGCCTCTTAAATAATGTTGGTTGCTACATTAACTTGGGGTTCACAAAGAGAAGCCAACAAGCCTGTATGTTGCTGAGACATTCACACCCAGTGAATCTGCAGTTTTTGTTTTGTTTTAAGAAAAACAATTGACAAACACTACCATGCCTTCTTGTTTATATGCATTTCCCTAAGATACATATTTTGTGTGCTCTTTCCCTATTATTTTGTATGTGTTATTAGGCATTCCCTCCTCCTCCTTCCCTCCCCCTTTTGGACCTCCAGAACAGGAGAAAGTGCAATGATCAGTAGTCCACTTTGCATGTAGGCTTGGGAAATGCAAATGAAATGCAAACAATTAAAATGCAAATTAAATGACCCCCCCCCATTATTCCCATTCTAGTAGTCTTTGAGAAAGATGCTGAATTTACATACTGACTAGAACATACCAGCCCAAAAATTTGGTTGCTAGGCCCTAGCACCTATGTTAAAGGGTATATAAATATTAGAAGGAAAGAGTGAGTGACGGATTCCATTTTTAAGTAAAACCTAGATGCTGTTCAATGAAATGGAAGTTTCAAACAAATGATAGGATTAGTCTATGATGATAATCTGTGAAACATAACATGTTTCCCAGAAAATAAGATCCAGTCTTATATTAATTTTTGCTCCAAAAAATGTTTTAGGGCTTATTTTCTGGCTAGGTCTTATTTTTGGAGAAATATGATACTAAATGTGTCCATTGTCAAGGTTCCAAGTAACACCCCTAACGAAAGAAAACTCTAAGGCTTGGATTTCCTCAAAGTCACATTTTATTAGAGATGTCATATTGGCACATCTGGGGAAACCTGAATCTGAATGCTTCCAGGGTTTCCCCACCCAAAGGAAAGTTCAAGTCCCTGCCCAACACCCACAAGTCCATCACATGGTCCAATTACAGCACAGTCCCAATTGGACAGGCCTCCCTGTTACAGCCTCCCAGGTGCAGGACAAGATAACTTTGACTTTCTGCGAAAGGAATGTTATTATGACTATGTATCACCCATGCTCCATACAATCCCCCCTCCCAGTTTCCCACACGAGGAAACATGGCAGGCCTGAAGACACAATGACAGAAATGTCTTCCGGGCCTGACATCCATCTGGCTGATGATCTTAACTGGGGCTTATTTTGTGGGTAGGGGTTATATTACAAGCATCCTGAAAAAAAATCGTACTAGGGCTTATTTTCCGATTGGGTTTTATTTTGGGGAAAACATGGCAGAATCCCATTCAACTTGTCTATTAAGTCAATGCCTGCATTTCAAAAGCAAATATCTGCACATCTTTCTTTACCGAAGCTGATTCAAGGAGCAAAGAAAGAAATCAAAACCACTTTCTGGTAAGCAAAATGAATGTTCATGCAAGCTTATACTGCAATTTTTGAAAGAGACATTTTTTTTTGAATTGTGTCACATGGAAGGCTCAGTTACCTTAATAAGAATTGTGAAGGAAACTTCAAAAGAGGAGAATGAGATGTTCAAGGAATCAAAAGTGAGCCTGTTCAGAGCATTTGCTCCTTGACACATCATGCTACACCAATTATGAAAGGAAAGCCTGTATCAGAAAGAAGTTAAGCAATTTATACCGTCAAACTGTGCCTAAGCCTATTGCCATCCACGCAAGGGCCATTTCTTCTGAAGCCATGAAACCTGCGTCTATGGCGTAAACATTTAGGCAAATCTTTTTGTACTGGTGTGTTAATTCATGCTGTTAACATTACTTTTTATTTTATTTTGGAATTTACTAAAGAACTGGCTGGAAGAAATTTTGCTAACAGATATAGAGATCAAACTGGAATTTTTCTTATTGGGAATTATAGAAAGAAAATATAAGAAAGATACAAATTATTTATTACTGCATATAGTCACAGCGGCACGAATAGCCTTCGCTCAAAAATGGAAAGAGAAAGATATTCCAACTGAAGAGGAAATATTACTGAAAAATTTTAACTGCGCAGAAATGGACAGACTCACTTTGGAACTCAAAGATAAAAGCGAAACTAAGTACTACAAAATCTGGGAACAATTTTATGATTGGATAGATAACAAGAGGGTAGCCAAGACAAAAATATAGATGTTATTATAGATAAATGTATATTTAAGAGATAAATAAATATACAGAAATAAGGGGAAAAGTATTAATATCATATCATATTATGCTTAAATAGTGACCAAAGCTTAAGAACTATATGTTTATATGAGTTCTAATATTATTGCAAAGTGATGGAAGATGTATGGAACCAGTGATGTCATATCAATGTCCAATGTTTTTTTAATTTTGTATTATTAATAAAAATTTGGGGAAAAAACCATTACTTTTTATTTTGTTGGGGCAGTCAACCTATTGCTTCTTCCTTTTGCAAGATCTCTCTCTCTCCTTCTGGATCTTGCAACTTCATTATACATACTGCAAATTACACATATGAGAGGATATAAACCTGGCCAGTATGTTTCTATACATAGTCCACCACGGTGGAGCCCAACATTGCCATTACTAAGCTAGACAATAAGTGAGTTTTGCCCCATTTTACAACCTTTCCTACCAGTTGTTAAGTGAATCACTTTCAGATGATAATTAGTAACATGGCTTTTAAATGAATCTGGCTTCCCCATTGACTTTGCTTGTCAGAAGGTTGTAAAAGGGGATCACACGATTCCGTGGCACTGTAATAAATATGAGTCTGTTGCCAAGTGCCTGAATTTTGATCATGTGACTATGGAGATGCTGCAATGGTTGTAAGTGTGAAACAGTCACAAGTCACATTTTTTTCAATGCTGTTGTAACTTCGAACAGTCACTAAATGACTGGTTGTAAATCAATGTAATAATTCAAGACAAACAGCTACTGCTTTAAAAGAAAGAGGGGGAGGGATAAGGTAAAGTGAACAATTTTACTATCTGACCTCTGGATTTGGGTCAGATTACAATATCCTATTACTAGTGACTCAAATGTAAAAGTTTCAGAGATCTGCTTTTGAATACTATGAACATTCTTGACTGAATGACTCCCTGTACCAAAATCCAATTATATCCTGGTTGTATAGCCTACAACCTACAAGACTCGGTGGTCTCTCAGTTATACCTTAGCTGTCACCAAGTTTTGGTAAGTACATTTTTTGACCTTTGCTTTATTGGAAAATTTAATCATTCCCATCTGTTTTGCTCCAAATGCATTATCCCACAGGAGCAGTGGTGGGATTCAGCCTATTTGGGCCAGTTCAGTGAACCAGCTGTTAAATTGATGGCTGGCCCCACCCTTCCCCTCCCTGCCCTTCCAGGAATCCCCACACACCCCATTTTGGCTCCCAGGTAAGTACAGGGAGTCCTACTAGGCCCAAAATGGGGCATGGGGGTGTGTGCTGCCCCCCCCGGTCCATTTTTGCTCCTAGGAAGCTGCAGGCTACTGGGCCCAAAATGGGGAACGGGGTGTGTGCACTGCCCAGCTGGCAGCCCGTTTTTGCTCCCGGGGGTGCAGGAGGCTGAGTGCTGCCTGTCATACCCCCTGGCCATGCCTACCATGGCCATGCCCACCCAGCCGGTCATTAGGCAGAGAACCAGTTGTTAAATTATTTGACTACCACCACTGCACAGGAGATAATGAAATTCCACGAAAAAAAGCCAGTAGCTGGGACTATAACAAAGAAGCCGTCCAGCTCTAGATGTTTAATTCAGCAAAACACCACATGTATAATGCTGAAGAAGTGATAAACAGACAAAACAAGTAACAATCTACAAATGAATAAAACTTGCAGGAGGCTCATTGTCAGATACTTTTAGCTATCCCATATGTTAAGACACAATATTTAGTTGAGAATCATGCTATCCCACATGTTAATGTTCAATATTTGGTTGAGAGTTACATAGTGTTTCTCAAGCTTGGCCACTTTAAAATTTGTGGGCTTCAACTCCCAGAATTCCCCAGCTGACATGCTTTGAGTCTACAGCAGCGTTTCTCAACCTTAGCCACTTTTTGGTGGGAGGACTTCAGTTCTCTGAATTCTGCAGCCATCTTGTTTGGGTCTAGAATGGTTTTTCTCAACTTTGACCATTGTGTGGACTTCAACTCCCAGAATTCCCCAGCCAGCAGAATTCTATTGACCTCTTGAAGTTCACTTATGGTTGGCAAGGTGGAGGATATCATTAGCGAGCTCTTTCTGTCCTTGGATGTAGAAACCGAATATGCTTAACTACAAATAGACAGGGAAGAAGATACTTCTTTCCTGCCATATCTTTGCCCCAATTTATTGGTAAAAATGCCAGCCCTGAATGATAGTGAACTAGTTCAGTGGAGAATCAATGATCCCTTCTCTCACAATCTGGGCCTGAAGAAATCTCCACTTGCCCTCAAGACTATTGGCTGTTAAGCAACATGTATGGTCAGAATAAAGTGGGATATGATTGTAGTGTCAAGCCATGATTTTAAATTTCAATCCTTTTATGTTATATTCTGTGAAGACTTACAACAACTAATATCCCAAGTGGGGAAGGGGAGAAGAGGAATGAAGTGGAATATTTCTTGACTTGTGAAATATATAAGAAGGATGGCCTTGATGGGAATATGCAAGAACTATTATCTAGAAA
This sequence comes from Pantherophis guttatus, assembly GCF_059756535.1. Taxonomy (NCBI): domain Eukaryota; kingdom Metazoa; phylum Chordata; class Lepidosauria; order Squamata; family Colubridae; genus Pantherophis; species Pantherophis guttatus. The sequence goes on along the minus strand of NC_142063.1, from coordinate 227,609,566 downwards.
AAAGTGCTGAAACATTTTTAAAATCCTGAAAATGAGATAATATTTGGAACCCGCTCAGGTTGCTTTCCTAATTCATTCATGGGTAAGACAGGGAGGAGGTATAGCACCAGAGGTGGATTTCAGCAGGTTCTAACCAGTTCTGTAGTACCGGTAGCGAAAATTTTGAGTAGTTTGGAGAACCGGTAGTAAACACCCTCATCTATTCTCTGCCTCCCAAGGCCCAGCTGATCGGGAGGAAATGGGGATTTTGCAGTAACCTTCCCCTGGATTGGGGAGGGAATGGAGATTTTGCAGTATCCTTCCCCTGGAGTGGGGTGGGAATGGAGATTTTACAGTATCCTTCCCCTGCCATGCCCACCAAGCCACACCCACCAAGCCATGCCACGCCCACCAAGCCATGCCCACAGAACTGGTAGTAACCGGTTGAAACCCACCACTGTATAGCACAATCAATTTTGCAAGATTCTATTACTATAATCAACATTAGTAAACATACAGTAGTTTTAGTCTTCTTGTGGAGCTGATTTTCTGGTCTAGTTTATCTTTTGGGACTGACAGCTTGCTCTTCATTGTTAAACACAGTTTTATAAAATGGCAGTTCTCTAGGCTGATCCTTTTTAAAAAAGTGTCTAAAGGCCACTTTTTTTTTTCAGAGAATGAATTACTTCTCCATAGGCAGAAATTCACAAATAGGCAAATCACCATCTGTTCACTAGCCAATCTCACAGGCTTACCTTCCGTGTGAAGTGATATATATTCCAAAGCAATATATACACTTTTATAGCAATCATAGGTACCATGTGCTCCTGAAGGTCAATAAAAAAGTAGGGGTAGGCAGGCAGGCAGGCAGGCAGGCAGATGATAGATAGATAGATAGATAGATAGATAGATAGATAGATAGATAGATAGATAGATAGATAGATAGATAGATAGATAGATAGATAGAACATATGACTATAATTTCTCCAAAGCCTTTTTGAAAAACAAACAAAATTAAGCATTTTTTTTCATTATTTCACAAAGACCAAATCAGAGGTTAAGTGAAGGGAATCAAAGTTTGCCCCAATAAAAACGAAGCATTTTAATATTCCAGGGATTCTGTGCCTTTTAATGTGTTAATTAATCATACATATAAGGTTGTGAAAAATAGACTTATTGTCAGGCATGAAAGACCAGGACTATATGTAAAGTTCCAATTAAACCAATTTATTATTGCTCATGCCTATGCACAGGAATCTACTCAATTAATGATTAGCACTATTTTGACACTAAATAAGGGTCAATGAAATTCAAGAGGCGTTGGATTTGGATTTATTGTTTTGTGGCTACAGAGAGATTTTAAGCCAGTGATGGCTAACCTTTTTGGCACCGAGTGCCGAAAGTGCATGTGCGCACACCCATAATGCAATGCATGTGTGACCTCCCCCCCCACATGCACCCCTCCCCCCTGCCCATGCACATGATCCCCTGCCAGGGGTGGGTTCCACTTACCTTTGCTACCAGTTCGCAATGGGAGTGCGTACGTGTGTGTGTTCGCTTCACTTGTGCACGGCACTTCTGTGCATGTGCAGAAGCTTCTGCGCATGTGCAGAGAGTCTGTGATGATGTCCAGATGTGTGGGCAAAGCCTCCCGCTGCCGTTACTACCGGTTCACAAGATCTGGACTGAACTGGTAGCAACCCAGCATTCCATGTGTGCGTGACACACACACACACATGCGCCTTGCCCCTGTACACACGTTTATGATAGATGATAGATTTTTTTATTCCAAAGGAAGGAAAAACTGGGTGTCATCAAATCTACAGCTTGGTGTCTAAAAAATGTCAGGGCACTGTTAAGGAAGATTCCACACAGTAAAAATGAATGGGAAAAAGATTTCAAAATAATTTGGAATTAAATGGCAAATATTTCCTGACCTGAAAGGGAGAAACATATTGCAAATGGAAACAGAGACAGTTGACCAAGGAAGCATTTCTGAGGCATGTCACAGGAATAAAACTGGCATCAAGTTAATGAATAATACTAAGAACAGTAACTAGGTTTTCTTGAGGTATTTTAAAATAAAGGAACAGGAAAGATGTCAGGTGGTTAATAAAAATGGGGAAATGCTGACAGATATCCAGTGCTTATTTGTGGTTCCTCATAAAACCAGAGTGAGGTATCAAGCAGAATGTCCCAAAATACAGTCTTGAGCCCAGTTCTCTTCAGCATTTATAATTAGCAATTTGATGAAGACATAGAAGGAATTTGAACAAGCCTGGAAGATAAAAGTAATGAATGACAGTGCTAATGACTTTTGTGTGTGTGTGTGTGTAAATATACGATGATAGAAATATCAGTGACAGGACAAATATAATTAAGTAATGTCTCATTGTGGATTTCTTAATAATGGACAATCTGTTGCAATTAAAATAATAAAATAATGTAGGGAAATATTGTATTCTAATTTAATTCAAAAGTTAACTCTTTTGATCTATATGTTGATCATGTTTTTTTTTATTTTGAAAAAAATTCCCCTCAAAGGAATTAACGATGAATACCTAAATCATATTTTATTATTAACTTGTCTATTTTTTGTCACAAAGTAGAAACAAACACAAAAATATCTAAGACAATCTAAATTACAACCCCACACATTTTAGCTGGAAAAAAACACCACTTTATTTGTATATGTATATATGTCCATGTCCATGTGCATGTATATGGTGTGTGTGTGTGTGTGTGTGTGTGTGTGTATTGGAGACAGATTGATGTAATATTCAAGGCATTAGGCTAGAAACCAGGAGACTGTGAGTTGTGGTCCTGCTTCAGATACAAAGCCTGATGGTTACCTTGGGCCAGTCACTTTGTCTCAGCCCTAGGAATGAGGCAATGGCAAACCACTTCTGAAAAACCTTGCTTACAAAAATGGCAGTCTCCTTGTACATGTTTGATTGGGAGAAATACATATGCTAATGATAATAAATTATTATTAAAATCCCCCACTGAGAGATAGATAGGGAAAACGTAATTAAATCTAAGTATGTGTTCACACACACATCTACATACAGGTACACAGAGGAGAAATATAAAGACAACACTGAAATTCTATTATGCAGAGTTGCTTCTCAGATTTTTACTTAAAATGGAAACATATAAAGTGGTCCCCAGCAACATTCTTTCAAAAAGACTTCCTGTGATGATGCTATCCAGAGAAGGAGGAGGAGGAGGGAGGGAGGGAGGGGGAGGAGGAGGAGGAGGAGGAGGAGGAGGAGGAGGAGGAGGAGGAATTAAACAGAAACAGACCTGTACCCTGGACTTCAAAAGAATGGATTGGATGAACCCTGAGGGAAAGAAGGTTGGTTCTCATTATTTGAAATCCTGAAAGAGAAAAATGCCCTGGAAGGATTGGAAATTCTGTTAAAGAAGATACTGACAATACAGTCATAAGAAAAAAGGGAAAAAATGAAAACAATTTTAAAAAGTCAGTATGGATAGATGCTAATTTCTTTAAAATGGTGATAAAAAGGGCCATCTACAGAAAAAGGAAGAAGAATGCAAGACAGTCCCCAGAAAGCTAGAAAATGGCTGGGTTTTGATTGTGCTGCTAATCTTTATGTGAGGGACTGTTTTGAAGTTCTACACTGCCCTAATATATTACCAACTGATTTAAGAAAAAAAATGCTTGAAAAACATGGCTTTGGAAGAATGCATATATTGGGCCAAATGCATACATTTTAAATTATTCAGGAGAATAGATTTATGGATGTTCATACAAAGTTTTTTAAAAAATAGACTATTGCAGTAGAATTGAGAGGAATAGGAACTAGAAGATCTGTCTCTCTCAACAACTCTAGTTTTCGACCCAGTTAACTGTCACAAATATCAATTACTTTAGCTCTCATTTGAATCCTTCTTTCCATAATGCTCCTGTAATGATTGTCTAAACCAATTACACTTAATCCTTAAGGGTAGCAGTCTTAAATTCAATAATTTCATACAATAAGGTCTGAAGTAAAACACAGGGAGAATGCAAATGTTGTATTCCAACAGAAATAGCTGAAGCCCTACCTCCGGTCAACGGGGAAGTCAGAGAAAGTTGTCCTAGGAAGACAAAGGCAGGATGGTGACTTTTCAAAGTGAGCAAACTCACAAACCAAAAGTAGAGCGAGAGATAAAACTGGAAGACAGGATAAATTTGCAACTACATACCACACATTTTCAGCAATGAGGATCATAGTAAGATGATTTGATGATAATGGGTCTGAAAATTGTAGGATGAACAGGTAACAAAACTAAGTATGTTTATAGGAACCAATCTGGTTCAGTCACCAGGACAAGAGGTTTAGCCTTCTGAGCTTGGTGGAGCCCATCCTCAGGGAACTTCTTTCTACTGGAAGACATTCTGCTAGAGAGAAGTTCCCTGAGGATGGGTTCCAGCATGAAAGCTCAGATGACTAAATCTCTGGTCCCAGTGACTGATCCAGATTGGATCCTGCAACCTATCCTGAGACATTTATATTTGCTTGCATCCATAGGTATATTTACCCTAAGGAAAAGAAGACTTAGGGGAGACATGATAGCCATCTTCCAATACTTGAAGGGATGCCACAGGGAAAAGGGCATCAATTTATTCTCCAAATCACCTGTGGGCTGTACAAGAAGCAATGGGTGGAAGCTCATCAGATGGAGATCCAGCCTGGAGTTAAGGAGGAATTTCCTGACAGTGCCAACGATAAATGGAACAGCTTGCCTTCTGAAGTTGTGACTGCTGTATCGCTGGAGGTTTTCAAGAAAAGATTAGACAATTTATAGAATAGAATAACAGAGTTGGAAGGGACCTTGAAGGTCTTCTAGTCCAACCCCCTGCCCAGGCAGGAAACCCTACACCACTTCAGACAAATGGTTATCCAACATCTTCTTAAAAATTTCCAGCATTCACAACTTCTGCAGGCAACTTGTTCCACTGATTAATTGTTCTAACTGTCAGGAAATTTCTCCTTAGTTCTAAGTTGCTTCTCTCCTTGATTAGTTTCCACCCATTGATTCTTGTTCTACCCTAAGGCTTTGGAGAATAATTTGACTCCCTCTTTTTTGTGGCAGCCCCTGAGATATTGGAAAACTGCTATCATGTCTCCCCTAGTCCTTCTTTTCATTAAACTAGACATACCCAATTTGTCCGGGATGATATAAGAACTCCCTCCTTGGACTGGAGGTTGGACTATAACACCTCCAAGGTCCTATCAATCCCTGTGATTTTATAATTTCTATTCTTTGTTAACCTTTTTATCCCTGATGCAGCAATCAATATGTATTCATATACAGTATGTGTGACTCCCCTGCACAGTTCTATACATAACGTGCAATAGGGCAATGTCTGAATCTAGTTCTAGAAGGGCTAATATGCGATTATTTTGAGACTATTATTTTAATTTAGTCTGCATTAATATTTTCTTGGCATTCCTGAGTGCAAGTCTTTTATATATTTTACCCTGACCTTAGATGAAAAGAATAATCAGCAGAATGAAGGTGGGATAAAATTTTTATGAATGCTTTAGTGAAGTCATTGGAAGGTCTGCCATCCTTCAGTGGAAGAAAGACTCGGCTCTGAATATGCAAGCAAGGCTCTCCAATCTAAAATGGATGGGAATCTGGGGAAATGTGGTCCATAAATTCAGCCAGCCCCAGGTTGCTTCATCTTGCACAAGCAGTATTTATGCAGCAAATATCCATTGATCTTTCTGACCTTGGCAGCAATTATTTTTCTGTAGAACCAGCTGTTCTTGAACAATTCATGCAATTCATATTCACTTTTCTTCCATCATAAATAATATGAGCAGCACAAAGAAGATAATCCTGGAGGTCAACTTTGTCTTTCAAATTGATCTCCTAATCCCATCTTGGTTTTTTGAAGAAAATCTTTTCTTCATAAATCATGACCATACTAGAAATACTGTTAGGTTCCCCCCACACACACACAAGTTAGGATTTCTTCCTCAAGGCGTTATTTGGAGAGATGGGAATAATTCTGATTATCTGGATGACTGCTTGATGCTTTTAGTCACTGAATTGTCCCAGAAGATACTGAGAGTCTGCATAAATTTCAGAATCCAATTGGACCTGAAATGCTAAGTGGTTCCTTTCATATTGGTAGTTACAACCATTTTGTCTCTATCTGATTATGAGTATCCTTATAATATAAAATTCTTTCTGTAAGTATCACGTCCTCTCTTATTTCTGAGCAATTATTGTTTAGATGCCCATGTAATCTCCCATATAATAGTATATATCATATTGTATATTTTGTAAACCATATTACATAAGCATTTTACATATATAGTAAACTATATATACTATGAAAAATATTCCTATTTTCAAACAAAATAAATTGAATCACAGCACAAACTAAATAAGTAAAATCAGCAGCAGTAATAAGACCACAACTTGATGGTGAATGAGCAGCAGAGCTGTCATATATTACTGTCATCTGTCTGGATGAAGGTGATGAAACTACCTTGTCTGAAAACTCCCTGCCTTAGTTTGTGATCCATCGGCAACCTTGATGACCACATGTTGGAGTTGGTCTGGGGATGGATTTGATTGTGAATGACATCTTACCTGTGATCAGGAGCTCTGAGATCAGGTTGAAAGTATGGTAGATTGGGCTGCAGAGACAAACTTGGTACAAATCTGGTACAAAACTGGTACAAACCTGGTACACGTTTTGGTGTACCAAGGGCCATGCTTCCTGGCACAATCCCCAAGCTGCTGTAAGTGGCATCTGGGTTGCCAATAGAGAACTCCCCCTATCTTCCTTGCATAGTCAAAGCCCAGGAGTTTATGGCCTCTATGGCACCTACGCAGGGGTGAAATGTAAAATTTGTTACTACCGGTTCTGTGGGCATGGCTTGGTGTGGAGAGGTAATGTGACTGGGTGGGCGTGGCCAACTTTTTTTTTTTTTTTTTTTAGCTTTTCAAAGCATTTTTTTCTAATGCTTTGAAAAGCCTCTGCTGATCAGGCAACTCAGCTGGGATCATTAGAGACTATTCAAAGCATTTTTTTTACCACCTCTTCGGCCAAAAGGTTGCAGAAAAAAATACTTTGAAAATCCTCTGACGATCCCAGCTGAGCTGCACGATCATCAGAAGCTTCTTTTTTTTTTCTTTTAAAAGCATTTTTTTGTCGGAAGAGGTTGTAGAAAAAATGCTTTTAAAAGTAAAAAAAAAAGCCTCTGATGATCGTGAGGCTCAGCTGGGCATGGGGGGGGGCATTTTTGCTACCGGTTCTCACCCACTGCCATCGCTATCGGATCGGGCAATCCGGTCTGAACCGGGAGCATTTCACACCTGCATCTACAGATATGTTTCAAGTAATCCCAGTTCTGACATATGTAGGTGATCATATGAAAATGATCAGCTACACTTTGGAGCAAACATTATATGACCGGGGGGTGGGGGGAGAGATTTCCATCAACCCATTCTTATGGTCAGATCATACCTTGATCCAGGTGAGATTAGAAGCCACAGGTCATCTCAATTGGGCAAAGCCACCTATTCAGATGATCTACCCCAGGTGCCAAATGGATTCATATGGTTTCCAGAGAGGATTTGAGGAATTTCCCAGCTTCTTGATAGACAGGTTGGTTCAGGATCTCATGAACACTGTCAGCAGAACACAAGTTGGGCACTGGACACAATGGCACCTGAGCAGTCTTTTTGTGGTGGCCAATCCTAGCTTGTATCTTGGTTTACTAAGTAAATGAAGCACCAGAAACAATGATATTTTAATGATGCCAAGGAGTTTTGTATGGCCCAGGAGACTAAAATGAAGCAGGAGAATGTCTTATCAATTTTTACTAGTCCAATGATTTATTCATTACTGAAATTGTCTTTAAACAAGCAAAGCAACATCTCTACAGAATATGTAGAAATTAAAATTACTACATTATTAGTACAAGGAGATAGAAGATCCTAGTTATAACAGCAAAGATGTAATCAGGACCAATCTTGGAACAAACTGTCACCTACTAATGTGAAAGTTCACTGATAGGGAACCAGCAAAATTGAGCAAAGAAATCAAAGACATTGTTAAGGTTAATGTGAAAAGAGACTGCCAAAAACCAAGAAAGTACAAATGTCAGAACAAACGATAGAAGTAGCCAAAAAGAAGGGACAAAGCCCAGAATAACAAAGTTCTCAGGAAGTAACTTAAAGAATTTCAGAAAGCTGATAGAAGAGACAAGAAGCAGTATTACAGTGACACTGCAAATAGAAGCAATCATGAAAAAACAAGGGAAGTCTTTCAAAAAGACATCTGAATCCAATAGGAGGTTCCTACTTTGAACTGGTTTGCTAAAGAACACCAATTGAGAGATAGTAACTGATTCAAAGTAGTTCAAAGGAAGGTGGAAGGAGTGAAACATTGTAAAGTAATTGTCCAAGATACTTTAGAAGTTATTCCCCATTTGCAATACCACACTGGAAGATTACAGGAACCAATGAAATATTAAAGGAACTATGGCAAGCAATAGAAGAAGTATCTGTAAAGTTCTAATGAATCTACATTAGCTATAGTATACTATAACTATAATATACTATAGTATGCTATTAATATATTATACTCATTAATCTGAAAAATGACACAGTGGCCACAGTAGTTTGGGAGAGATCAATTGCACAGCAATTCCTGAAAAAGGATACTTAACAGGGTATGTAAAGTATCATACTTAATTTCATACACTAGCAAAATAATAAATAGAATCATCCAATACAAACTAGAATCTTACATGGAAATGGAGATGCTAGATGTCCCATCTGGGTTTAGCAAAAACTGAGGAACATGAGACATTATTGCTGATGCATGCTAGTAATTGAGAAAGTGCCCCAAATGCAAAAAAAAAAAAAAGTCACTATGTCCTTCACTGATTATATGAAGGGTTTTGATTGTGTTAATCATGTCAAGCTATAGAATATTATTACAAAAATGGGAATCCCAAAACATCCTATTGTTCTCATGCAAAACACATGTCAGAAAGCCAGAGTCCAGACAGACTATGCCAGTCTGGCTCCAGTTGGCACCAGAATGAGGAAGACTATACACTGTTTCCTTATTTTTTCAAACTATACACTAAATATAGTGCATAGTGGAAGAAAATTAGTGTGATTTTGAAATTGGAAGAAGAAACACCAATAGCCTATGCTATGCTGATGATACTACTCTTATAACTGAAAATACAAATGTCTTGAACTCTGGTACAGAAAGTCAAGGAGGACAGTGAAAAATAGAACTAAATAAAAGAAGAAGAAAAACGAATGATACAAGTGTAACTAACAGTCTTAGAAATGACAATGAAGATATCAAAGTGGTGGATAGCTTCTACCTTTTAGAACCAGCTATCAACAGTAAAGGAACAGCAGTCAAGAAATATGTCACAGGTCCAGCACTTGGTAGAGTAGCAGTAAAGGCATTGAAAAATATTTCAGATGCTGTGATGCCTCTTTACTTACATAGATCAAAATGGTACAAACAATCATTTTCCTTGACACTCCGAAGAAGGGAAAGTTGGACTTTGAGGAAACAGAATAAAAAGAGGATGAATGAGTTTGATCTTTGGTGTTAAAGAAGATTCCTGAAAACACCATGCATGGCCAAAACAAACAAACCAACAGACAAACAAAGAAACAAACTGACCATTTGAACACATCAACTCAAGTTCTCACTTGAGGCATAAATAACCAGCTTACTTTATCATATTGGGGATACATCATGTGAAGACTTGGTTCTCTTGAGAAGTTTATAATGCTATGAAAGATGAAATGAAGGAGAAAAAAGAGGACAACCAGCACCAAGGTGGATTATCTCAATTACAGTGCTCATGAGTGTACCATGGGAAGGCCTGAAGGACAGGTTGGGGACAGGTCATCCTAGTGAAAGTTCCTCTACTGAATCTCGTCCCTCATATTGATTTCATGGTACAGAATCAATCATTGCACAGGGTCATTAAGGACCTTGTTTAGGATAGTGTGAAGATTCATGACAAACCTTGAAAAAGCAGGGATGGCATTCTGGCAGAGATTGGCAGTGAGATGGTGAATTCTGGTCGGCAAAGTGACTCTTGAAGGAGAGATGTGAGATCACTCACATATACTTCAGAGAGCTGTTCCATGTGAGTAGACTGCAGGAATCATGGTTTTTGTGGTTCACTTGTGAGTCGAGTGGCTGGGACTCAAGGGATTTCAACCAAGCTCATAGCCATAATGTAGCCTATACAGACACAAGGCTCACTGAACCTCATTTCTTAATCACTTTCGGAATTAGTTCTTAATTGCTTTTCAATTATTAGTAACCATCGGAGCAACACGGTTTATAGCACTCATCGGGTTTCCTTCAATCCTTAGTAAAAAAAAATATATAAATAAAAGATTAAGGACTTTAAAAATTCATTTTTGGGGGATGAACGCAAAATGGTGATTACAATGTTGATTTTAGAATATTACAAACAGACTAGGGGTCCAGATGGATTTGAAATAAAAATTGGAAATTAATGATAAGAATCTTTCCCATGGGAAAGTGCTGTCATTTTAAGTCTTAAAAAAATAAGATGGGACTTTGAAAGTTGGGCACTAGGAGGAATTTGAAGGAGGTAAAGATTACAATTAAAGGGAAAGAATGCTTAAATTTGATTTATTAATACAGAATTGAAGAAAATATTTTAACACTAGACACTAGACATAGGCATTAATGAACTATGGATTTCCTTAAAATTAAAAGTGAATTTTAAGGTCTGCCATTATCAATAGACTGTGTTTAAAGTATATTAAAATATATTATGGAAGAGAAGCAGGTTTTACCAGGCAAAAGTGCACCAATAATTTTCCAATATTGGATTTCCAAAAGAGATCTGTTAAAGTTTCGAAGGATTTTGTGAGAAGGGACAAAAAAAAAACAAGAAAAGAAAAGAAAAGAAAAGAAAGAAAGAAAGAAAGAAAGAAAGAAAGAAAAGAAAGAAAAGAAAGAAAAGAAAGAAAAGAAATCAAGTTTTGAGACATTATTGAAGGGATTAAAAATCAAGATTGTTAAAAATAAAACAAAGAAATATGAAGTTGATGTACTGATAAAAATTAAAATAGATATGTTGCTATCTCCTTAATGGACTTCTGATGACTAGGACTGAATGCTGAGACTTTAAGTATTTGTTTATAGGTAAGAAATGGGATATGAGAAGAAGAGGTCACTTGTTATATTTTAAGAGAAGATGATAAGTTACTAAAATTATTTATACTTATGATGAAGGGAAAAGCCATTTCTTTATGTTTCCTTTTTCTTCTCTATATTCTTTTTCCCCCCTTTTCTTTTTATTTACTTTTCTGGATTTTCTATTTCTTCTTTTTATACTTCTATTTTTTATTATTTGGCTCAGTTCAATCTTTTTACATGTGATGTTTGATAACATTATTATAACAAAAAGACAATGTGATAACTATTGGTTTATTTGGAAATAAATAGCTTCCCTTAAATAATTCTCATGTTGCTAATTTCTTAACCATATATTCACTATAGATGAGGTTGCCCTTAAAATGTCCAGCCATTTTATTTAGTTTAAAATATGACTGCTAGACTTCTACGCTTAATCTGGGCCATGGGTTTATATGATTCCACTAAAAAGTAAAATTTCTTAATAGTGTCCCCACCCCTATGGGCCTCATGCCTCCTTTATTATATTTCTGAAAGTAGATGAAAACCGTGATTCTTCCAAACCTCTCAGGATGCTGATAGAGAAATATCTTGATCTTTTTTATTTTTTATTTCTTTTTTAAAATAGGGATCCTTCTTCAGCTCTGTAGGGTGGTGTGGTGACTCAGCAATTGAAACACTGAGTTTATCGCCTGCAAAGCTGGCAGCCCAGGTTCGAGATCTGAATGCCAAGCGATGGAGTGAGTTCCCATCCTCGCCCCAGCTCCTGCCTACCTCCCAGTTCATGCAATTGCAAGTAGTTAAATAGATACCATTTTGGTGGGAGGGTAACAGTGTTCTGTGATGTCATGCTGGCCACATGACCATGGAAATGTCATTGGACAGTGCTGGCTGAATGGTCTTGAAATGGTTTTTAACCCTAGAGTCGGCAATGACTAGCAGAGTAAAATCCTCAGGGACCCCTTTACCATTTTTTACCTTCAGCTTTATTCCTTATCCTTTATAGAATAGAATAACAGTGTTGGAAGGACCTTGGAAGTCCTCTAGTCCAATCCTCTGCTTAGACAGGAAACCCTAAACCATTTCAGACAAATGATTATCCAATCTCTTCTTAAAAACATCCAATGTTTTTATGCTTTTTACCTGTTATTTTTATTATTGAGTTGATTTTTTTATTTCAGAATTTAAGCTGCATATTTATGATTGGTCAGCTCCCTTAGGAAAACTTTGTTTTGAAGGAGACTTTACACATTATAAAATTAAAATAGAACCCAGAAACAGAAGTCACAACTCAGGTGTAAAGCTAAACATTTATTGAGATTCCCAATCATCCAGGTCATGGTTGTCCCAAAGGTGCTTTTTCAAAAGGCAACTAGACTTTGTTTTTTTCTGAAGACATTTTGCTTCTCATCTAAGAAGCTTCTTCTTCACTGTTGCGAACTGGTAGTAAAGGTAAGTGGAACCCATCCTTGGAGCAGATACCATTCAAAAGAAGCATACAAGTCCCCACTGTGTGGGCTTCCTACTGAGCCTATTTATTGAATTCCAAAGTTTCGGGATGCTGTAATTCTGAACAATAACCGGAATGATAATAACTATTGCCAGAAAATGGAGCATCTTCCTTTGTCAGACAGATTTCCCTGCCTAGCACTTGATTGTGTTTACTAACGGCTCTACACTTATAGTCGATAATATTATCGCCTTCAATTTCTAGCATGGAGGCAGATGACTTAAAGAGCCTGTCAGTGAGTGATCTGTTCCATCTCAAAAATCGAAACCTGCGCTCAGAGTTGCAAGCCACTTCTTGTCACGCCAAGGGAGCATCATCCAAGGAGCTGATGTATCTGAAATTTAGGGAAGCATTTTGCCAGTCCTTTCTATCATCTGTGACAGAATCTTAGCAAATGTTCCAGTGTGTCACTACTACGGTGGCGCATTAAGTTCCCTTGCTTGGCAGCACTTTCTGAAACTGCTTTTCAAATTCAGTTTTATTTTATTTTATTTTTTGCTGATGGGCCATTCTGCAGCTAAAAGTGAAATCCTGACCCTGATGAACTGAGTGGAAACTTGCCATCACAAGGTTTCATTTTTGTTTCCTGTGCAGAATAGCAAGGGGGAACGGTGAAGAGAGAGGTGACTTTCTTATTAAAGCTAAAAACAAGTCTATGTGCTGTGGAGCTTTTTCTCTTTTTTTGTTTGTGTGCCAAACGCTTTTTTGGCTTGCCCAAAATTTGCAGTACTCAGGTTTAAATTTGCATTTATCCTTTAATTACTTTGAAAAACGGAAAGAAAACAAGCTTCTGAGAGAACGGATCAAAATATTGAAATCAATCTGACAAATATAAGCTTCTCTGATAAATCTTTTTTTTTTTTTATGGAGAATGCATTTGAAAGTTAAAAATTAACCTATTGATCATTACTCTCTGTTCCTCCCCCCCCCACACACATGGCTTCGTTATTCTGATATTAATCTGCTAACAAACAGCGTCATTGATAATTTGAAGGAAAGAATAATAACACATTTATATTAATTACAAAAGAAATTACTTTTTCAGAGGGAAATGTCAATTGTCAGAGTAATACTTAATTCCATTTTAATTAGCTGTGAGCAATAAAGAAAAAATCCCTTCGAAATTACAAAAAAAATAAAGCCACCATTGTCTAACTTTTATATTTGTTCTCTGGAGCTCAGCTATTTCATTTAATCAGTTGTGGTGTGGGGTTAGAAAAGATCCCTCACTTAATCATGGCAGTTCTGCAAACTAATTTATGTTTTCTTCTTCTTTCGTTGAGCAAGCCTACAACTTTAGGAGATGGGATTCCTTAGAGTAAATTCCTATTTCGATCTGTTTTAAAGTGCATTTTCTCACAAAAGAATCATTCATTACGGTATTTACCTCCATTTATTTATATGAGATATTTTAGAGAGCTAGTTTGGTCTAGTGCTTAAGGCACTAGGCTAGAAATCGGGAGACTGTGAGTTCTAGTTTCCCCTTATCCATGAAAGCCAACTGAGTGACCTTGGGCCTGTTATTCTCTCTCAGCCCAACCCACCTCATAGTGTTGTTGTTGTGGGGGAAAATAGGAGGAGGAAGGTACGTTGGATATGTTCGCTGCTTTGAGTTGTTTGTAAAAATAATAAAAAATAGGAATGAATAAATAAATAAACAAACAAATAAATAATAAAACAGAAAATATACCTATACAGATAATCCTTGATTTACAGTCATTCATTCAGTGACCTTTCTAAGTTACAATGGTTCAAAAAAAAAGTGACTTATGACTGTTTTTCACACTTAACAACAGTTACAATGTCCTCCCCGGTCATGTGTCATGGTCATGTGATCAAAATTCAGGCGCTTGGCAATTGGCATGTATTAATGACAGTTGCGCTGTCCCAGGGTCATGTGATCACCATTGGTAACCTTCCCAATGATTTGGGACTTCTGGCTTCTGACAAGAGAAGTCGATTGGGGGAAGCCAGATTTTCTTAGTGACTGCATGCTTCGTTTAACAACAGCAGCGATTTGCTCAACAACTGTGGCAAAAAGGATCATAAGATGGGGAAAAAACTCATTTAACAGCTGCCTTGCTTAATGGCAGAAATTTTAGGCTCAGTTTTGGTTGTATGTTGAGTACTGTTTGTATTTAGGATTCACCTGATCGCAAGATATAACCTTGATTCAAACTATTGATGTGGAATAGTGCCTAGAGTTCAGATATTCCAATCACTTTACCTCAGAGGGGACTTCATTTGGCCAGCTGTTTTGCTGTGATTTAGATTGAAGAGGATCTACTCCAATCTAGATCACAGCTGTCATTATAGCACTTCTATTTGAATTCATCCTTGGAAGCTCATCACAGCTATAGTGTTTGGTTGTTTTTTTCTACGAACTGATCATTGTACTCCAGAATTTAGAAAAGGGTGACAGCCAAAAGATAATTATACTCCAAAGCTCACATTAGTTCAAAGATCAGATAATTTCTCACAGAAACTCACATAGATAAACATGTCTCAAGTGCTTGTTTCAACATCTCTTGTCTAATCACTGCCATGGTTTGGGCAGGAGACAAGACACTTGTATAGCTTTTCTCTGTCATCAGGACCAGAGTCTAAGCAAGATGACAGTAAAAACAATAAAACCCAGAGCTTTTACTATATATCATGCTGTTTTGGCGATCTCTATTCAATTTTGCATTCCAATTCCTTTCATAACAAGGATAAAAATACCCATAATTAAATTTTGTTATTATGGAAACATACTTGAATTCAAGATTGGGCTGTTGTCATTTCAGACACCAGAATTTTCTCTTTCCTTTTTCTTCCATCAGCTATAGTTATGTCCTAAGAACAATCTTTTAATACCTATAAGTGATGGATGAATTAATAGCAGACCAAGATAAAATTTTGGAATATATATATATATATATATATATATATATATATAATGGTGTCTCGATAGAAAAACACTTAATCTCTCCCCTGGCTCAAGCTGAGGAAGTGAGGAGAACTTGTGGCTCAAAGGTTAATACAACTGCCTAATATGCAGGCAGCCCAAGTTTGAATCCAAGTAAGGGTATGGCTAGCTGATGAGAGCTAAATAGCTTGAAATAGATCTATACTAGTTTCCCTTTATTTCTTTATCAGTGAAATTATATATATATATATATATATATATATATATATATATATATATATATATATATATATATATACATACATACATACATTATATATAATGTATATATATATATATACATACATACATACATTATATATAATGTATATATATATATATAAAATTCAGGAGTTCTGGTAAACTCAGTCCATTAGAAAGGATTTCCATCACAATGCACTACTGTAGATTTGTATTACCTTACAGCAAATTACTAAGCGAGGGGGGGGGGTGGCAGCCAAATAACAGTTATTCTCTTTTCTCTGACTGATGTCAACAATAATTTTAGTCAAGCCTTTTTCCCGCCACTCCACAGCACTGAACCTCAGCAAGATACTTTCAACTTTTGGAATTGGTTGTTATAGCCTGGGATTGTTTTTTTAGAAAAGGACAGTCTATCAGTGTCAGGGCATGAAAAATCGTATTTTGCCAAAGTATATAACCAACAGCATGAGTAATGCTTTACAGTAAAGAGTTCCTCTTCCCACATAATCCAAACCTTCCATTTATTCTTTACTCGCATGCGGTTGGCAGCGTTACGTCTCAGATCATTTGTCTCTTTCTTTGACCCCTGTAATAAATGGCAGAAGAATAATTTTTTTAAAAAATAATAATGTTTACATACTTTGATTAAGTAAATGCTGAATATGCACAAAAAGTGTTTTAGGGGAATAGTACTTTGATCTATTTGCCAGCTGGCGGTTTGTGCTCAGCAATTTTTGCTTTTTGTTTGTTCTTTGCTTTCGATTAGAAAGGAATAAACTTTGAGTTTACATAGCAAGATTTACAGCTATATTTGCTTCAGGTTTTTAACTATGAACTTTGAGCTCAAAATAGCTCTTATCCAGGAAATATACCTGAAAATAATATTCAGTCAACTGGCAAAGATTTTGTTCATATTAAAAAATACATTCTTTCTTCCATATAAACTTATTTTGATATTAAGTTACTATACTAAAAAGCAAAGTTTGTGATCTTTTTGTCCAGAATATCAAATTTAAGAAGTGCTGTGATCCAGGTAAAATGAAACTTTCTGCAATATTCACGGACTGACAAATTTTGCACACCATTAATAAATACAATTCAGGTTTTATAAAAAGTATTTTAAATGTCATTTTGGTCCATTTTATCTAATGATGGTAAACCCAACATAGAAATATCTACGTTAAAAGAAAGACCACATGATTTTAACACTTCATGGTTGGTGAAATATTTTAAACCACCACCTTATAACCCAAGATTGTAAGAACGTCACATGCTGATCATAAAGAAAATAACTTTATATCTGGATACATTTCTCTGAAGTTGGTTTGAATGGCTAAGATTTTAAGATTTTTTTTAAAAAAGACGATAAATTTACTTCTGAAGGTTTCACTGGTTGACAGTGAGAACAATCAACCAGTGTTTTTATTAGGGATCTTACCAGAGACATTTAATAAAGAATTGCAATATTTAATTTTTGAATGTTTTAACAGCA
Source organism: Pantherophis guttatus (assembly GCF_059756535.1). Taxonomy (NCBI): domain Eukaryota; kingdom Metazoa; phylum Chordata; class Lepidosauria; order Squamata; family Colubridae; genus Pantherophis; species Pantherophis guttatus. The sequence goes on along the minus strand of NC_142063.1, from coordinate 227,592,240 downwards.
GCTAGAATTTACCAAAAATTGGAAAGGAGAGAAGATACCTATGATGAAGAAATTATTAAGAAAATGTTGGACTGTGATGAAATGAGTAAATTGACATTTGAAATAAGAGAACAGGAAGATAAACGATATTATTTGACATGGGATTTATTTTATCAATGGATAGATAATAAAACATGGAAATGAAATATGATATATGAAATGAAATTAAGATAAAATGTGTAAAAATTTGTTTTTCTCTTAGTGGAAAAGAAACATGTGTCATATATTGATATTTTGAAGAGTTTGTGAGCACGAAAAGATTTTAACCAACCAAAACACTGTCTGTAATTGTTTGAAAGGATGATGCTTTTATGTTGTTTTTTGTTTGAAAAATAAAAAAAAAACTTTGAAAAAAAAATCAACCACTGGAATAACTTGCCTCCAGAAGTTGTGGATGCTCCATCATTGGAGTTTTTTAAGAAAAGACTGGAAGCTTCTTGTCAGAAATCATATAAAGTCTCCTGCTTAAGCAGGGGGTTGGATAAGAAAACCTCCAAGGTCCCTTCCACTGGATGACCTCCAAGGTCCCTTCGAAATCTGTTAATCTGTATTAATCTGTAAAGCTTCTTGTCCTGCCTTAAGATGCTTTGGAAAATCAATCAATCAATCAATCAATCAATCAATCAATCAATCAGAATAGAGCTGGAAGGGACCTTGGAGGTCTCCTAATTCAGCCCCCTGCTCAAGAAAGAGATCCTCTCCTATTTCAGACAAATGGCTGTCCAGTCTCTTCTTAAAGACCTCCAGGGATGGGAGCAACCATAACTTCTGGTGGCAGGCAGTTCCACTAGTTAATTGTTCTCACTGTCAGGAAGTTTCTCCTTCATTCCAGGTTGCTTCTCTCCTTGATTGGTTTCCATCCGTTGCTTCTTCGGCACATTGTTAGCTCTGCACAATCAAACTGCTATCGCTTTTTATTCAACCAATGACCACAACTGAACCCAGAATGTCTTTTGCTAAAATAGACAGTGGTTAAATGAGCTTGGCTCCATTTTACGACCGTTGTTAAGTGAATCATTGCGGTTGTTGAGTCGGTGACGTGGTTGTTAAATGATTCAGGGTTTCCCCATGGACTTGGCTCATCAGAAGGTCGCAAAAGGGGGATTGTGTGACACCTGTCCCCCCCCCCCCGAGTTGCTGCAACCATCATAAACGTGGGTCAGTTGCCAAGCGTCCAAATTTTAATCATGGGACCATGGGGATGCTGCGACGGTCGTTAATTGTGAAGACCGGTCATGTCACTTTTTTCAGTAACTTTGAACCGTCACTAAACGAATGGTCGTAAATCAAGGACCAACTGCTCCTTCTCATTGCAGGAATTTGTCAGGCCCCGAGAACCAAGAACAATCTGTGGAGTTACTTCTGATAGTCTTTCCCAGATTAAAGCAACTACCTTTAACTAAGTGTGAAAAACGGCCATAAGTCCGATTTCTCAGTGTAATTTCGAGCAGTCGCTAAGCGAACTCTAGGTCGGGGACTGGCTATGTTTCCCCTGGGGCTGCCATCTTGACTTTTATTTATTTTATTTATTTCATGTATTTATATGCAGCCCTTCTCCAGAAGGACTCAGGGCGGTGAACATAAGTTAAAATATGTACAACAAAATCCCATTTTAAACCAAATTAACTAATAAATAATAAAACCCAGGAAAAAAAAAAAGAAAAAAAGAAAATCTCCAAGGTCCCTTCCAAAGCCAGCAGATTCTGACAGGTTCTGGAGAACTGGTAGCGGAAATTTTGAGTAGTTTGGAGAACCGGCAAATACCATCTCTGGATGGCCCCAGAATGGGGTGGGAATGGGGATTTTGCAATATCCTTCCCCCAGGAGTGGGGAGGAATGGGGATTTTGCAGTATCCTTCCCCTGGAGTGGGGAGGGAATAGAGATTTTGCAGTATCCTTCCCCTGCCACACCCACAAGCCACGCCCACCAAATGACACCACACCCACCAAGCCACATCCACAGAACCAGTAGTAAAAAAAAGTTAGGATTTCATCACTGCTTCCAACTCTGTAATTCTGTTACAATAATAATAGACCATTTTGAAGATTAAGGGGGTTTTCAGGGATCTGCTACCCCATTCCCCCAATGTAGAGGAATCAAGTGGCCTTTCTATATTATAGTCATGTATTATCTGTCCCTCCCACCCCCAAATCAAACTTCTGTAGAGAGTAAAGAGAATGACCTTAAGAGAGAAAAGGAGAAAGGGAAAGATTACAAAAACATCTCAGGTAGACATCTCACTAATTCACAATACTATAAGAGGGAGGTGGGGAAGCACAATCAGTCTTGTAATATTATGTCAGTAATTTACAAAATAAAAGTAATTTTTGGCCTTCTGTGCAGCTAATTATTGATCTGGTCTACCTTGTAGGATTGACATAATAGCTTCATTTCTAATGTTGTTTCTTACCTCCAAAGTAACAGAGTCTCTCATTTTATTTTTACTTAGTATCTTCATGAATTTCAACTAGTTAAGATTGAGATAGACAATCAAGGATCACAAGATTTCTTCATTGCTTAAGAGAGTGTGAGAAAACTAATATTAAGCTGCTTCTTCTTCTTCTTCTTCTTCTTCTTCTTCTTCTTCTTCTTCTTCTTCTTCTTCTTCTTCTTCTTCTTCTTCTTCTTCTTCTTTTCCTCCTCCTCCTCTCCTCCTCCTCCTCCTCCTCCTCCTCCTCCTCCTCCCCCCTGCTTAGGCAGGAAACCCTACACCACTTCAGACAAATGGTTATCCAATCTCTTTTTAAAAACTTCCAGTCTTGGAGCATTCACAACTTCTGGAGGCAAGTTGTTCCACTGATTAATTGTTCTAACTGTAGAGAGTAAAGGAAATTTCTCCTTAGTTCTGAGTTGGTTTTCTCCTTAATTAGTTTCCATCCATTGCTTCTTGCCCTGACTTCAGGTGCTTTGGAGAATAGATTGACTCCCTCCTCCTCCTCCTCCTCCTCCTCCTCCTCCTCCTCCTCCTCCTCCTCCTCCTCCTCCTCCTCCTCCTCCTCCTCCTCTTTCTTCTTTCTTTTTCTTCCTTCTTCCTTCTTTGTTTCTATTAAAAACATTGTTGTGTAAAACACAGCTCTTCCCCCAAAATATCAGTAAATACATGAAATTCACTGTCAAGAGTTAATGCCTTCTCACTTCACATCTTTCGGTTATTAATTATATGAGATGCAGAATAAATTATAAGCTTTATTGTTTTTGTGTATTATAATAATAAGAAGGAAAGATTGACTTTGGGAGACAGGTAAAACTATTTATCAGAGCCTTTAGCCTTGTACAAAACTAAAAAAAAGTAAAATAATACCATTCTTCATCTAAGACAGCTATTATTAAGGTAAGATAAGATTAAATCAGTATCTAGAAAGCTTAAAATGTATATAAAAGTTTCCACAAAGAAAAATAAATGATGTTTCCAATATATACCTACTTTGATGCATTTATATCAGTAGGATCTTCAATTAAAAGTATTTTTATTGCTTTAAAACATATAATTGAATTTTATTCTATTTTTTCTCTCTCCCCCCCCCATCCTTCCGAATAGCAATAGCCTACTTGCTTTTTCTAGGTTATTGAAATAAAGTTTTTGGATTTTTGGATCAGGGAAAGGGAAAAGGCAAGAAAAAGATACTTCAAAAGTGAAAAAGTCCTATTTACTTTTTGTAGATTGATTGCCCTTCTCTGGCTCTCTGTGGTATTTTTCTGGAAATGAGGGAGAGAATCATATCTATATTTGCACACATTATATTGTAATTTGTAATATTAGAATGCACTTATTTATTCTATCTACTTGGCAGAGACTGATTTGTTCTGGGATCTGTATTTGGAGATCTAGAAATATCTGATTCACCTCAGGACATCTGATTTCATCTCCAGATCTGCACCATGATTTTGAAACAAACAAATAAATCTGATCTCTCTTTCTCTCTTTTGAGATGGCGGGGATGATGTATTTGGTTAATTAAACAAACAAGCCAATCTCTTCCCTTTAGTCATGCAGCTGATTGCAGTTTTTCCTTGATCTGCTTAGGGAAAATTACTGTCCTGCTGTCTGACCCCTTTTCACAAAAAACATTTAACTCTTCCCTCCCTTTACGTCAATTTAATACACTGAGTAGGAAGACACAGAGGCCAGTTCAATTGAGCAGGATACATGTAAGAATGATCCGAAGGAAAACAGAGAAATGTTATCAAAAGAATGAATTATAGGGGAGGCCTAAATAAAGAACTGAAGATGAGCATTATTTTAAATTATGCAAATTGAAGAAATATGTTGGGAAAGACCAAACAAGAAAGGAGAAGAAAGGAAAAATCAACTGATAAGAAATATATACATACACATTACATGCATAACCATATTTATTTATTCAATTTCTATTGTTGCCCATTTCAGTCAATGACTCTGGGTGGCTTACAATTCAAAAAAATATATTACAACCAAAATAATGAGATTTTTTTTTAAAAAATAAAAAACAATAGAAACATCCAAAATAAATATGCATAGCAGTAGCAGCTGAGATACTTGGCCAATTAACAATATAGGAAACAGGTTGTTTAACACCTTTTCTATGCATAGATAGAAAAGAGGGATTCCTGGGCAATAGCTAAACACTCATCACAAATGTGGAATTGTTACGTTTTGTATTAACTCCAGCTCTTAAGAATAGTCCCATGTAGAGAATATTACAATAACGGAGGCATTGCTAGCATGTCCAGCACAGGCTTATATACTGCCTTGGTAAGACCATACTTGGAATACTGCATCCAGTTCTGATAACCATGATACAAAAAAGATGCTTAGACTCTAGAAAGACTACAGAGAAGAGCAACAAAGATAATTAGGGGGCTGGAAGCTGAAATATACGATGGACGGTTGCAGGACCTAGGCATGTCTAATCTAATGAAAAGAAGGACTAAAGTCGACATGATAGCAGTGTTCCAATATGTGAGAGGCTGTCACAGAGAGGAATGGGTCAACCCAGTGGTGGGATTCAGCCAGTTCGCACCACTTTGAGAGAACCGGTTGTTAATTTTCTGAGCAGTTTGGCAGACTTGTTGGAAGAAATCATTAGGGCAGAAAACCGATTGTTAAATTACTTGACTCCCACCACTGGGTCAACCTATTGTCCAAAGCAGCTGAGGGCACGACAAGAAGTAATGGTTGGAAACTTATGAAGGAGAAATCCAACTTAGAACTAAGGAGAAATTTCCTGACAGTGAGAACAGTCAGTAAAATGGTTGCCTCCAGAATTTGTGGGTGCTCCATCACTGGAGGTTTTTAAGAAGAGACTGGACAGCTATTTGTCAGAATGGAATAGGCTTTTCTGCTTGAGCTGGAGGTTGGACTAGAAAACCTCCAAGGCAGGGGTGAAATGCTCCCAGTTCGGACCGGATCGCCCGATCCAGTAGCGATGGCGGCGGGTGGTTCAGAGAACTGGTAGAAAAAAATCCCTGCGCTCCCCCCCCCGTGCCCAGCTGAGCTGTGCGATCATCAGAGGCTTTTTTTTTTAACTTTTAAAAACATTTTTTCCACAATCTCTTCGGCCGGAAAAATGCTTTTAAAAGTAAAAGTTGCCTGATCGTCAGAAGCTTTTAAAAGCATTTTTTTCCTGCAACCTCTTAAGGTTATAGAAAAAATGCTTTTAAAAGTTAAAAAAAAAAAAGTTGGCCACGCCCACCCAGTCACATTACCCCCACCACCACCAAGCCACATCCACAGAACTGGTAGTAACAAATTTTACATTTCCCCACTGCTCCAAGGTCCCTTCCAACTTTGTTATTCTGTCCAAGAATGTTTGTAGTTCAAGCATCCATCCAAGATTGTAAAGTCACTCTTTGACATTTTAGCTCCGTGGCTCTCTAATGATATTCTGGACAAGCATCCTCTGGTTGTCAGAAAGTTGCAAAGAAATGATCACATGACCCTGGGACACTGCAATCATCATAAATGTGAACCAGTTGCCAAGCATCTGAACTTTGATTGCATGACCATGAGGATGCTGCAATGGTCTTAAGTGTGAGAAACAGTCATAAGTCACTTTTTTCAGTACCATTGAAAAATCACTTAATGAATGATTGCAAGTTGAGAACTACCCGTAGTAGAGCATAAATTGAAAAATGTACAAGATAAAAAGGTCAAGACTGGAGTGTGCTAGGAAAAGAGAAGTGTCATGCATTTAGGTGCAAACTTTTATCCATTTTATATTCCTATCTTGCAAATCATTTCATTCAGATATCATAGCAAGGATCTGTTGGTGACTGTGTCAATACGGGCCAAATGTTTTTGATCATGTAAAACAAAATATCTAAGAATTTTCAGTCTTACAAAGTAACAAAATTATTATTAATCATTGCCAGTATATATTCACCTCTGTATGATTACAGAAAAGCATTTGAATTAGTATTCACAGGTGATTTTTTTTTTTAAATGGAAATTTTGGGAGTTAATAAGATTATTGCAAAATTTGTAAATAATGCAATTAAAAAAAAATACACACACACAAACCCAGAGAAGTCAAAATCAGAAGAAGATTTGTTCTGGGAAACTATTTGTCTTAATTGCTTTTTAATACAACTCTGATTCCATTACTAATAAATTAGAAGAAAATGCCTTTAAACAACACATTATCCAGGTAGTACACAAATATTTCCAATTTGTTCAATGCCAATCATTTGAAACCATACAAATAAGTGTAATTATTTAAATACAGTTTAAATCTTTAATTATGTCCTCAAAATGAGATTTAGAGTGAATATGTTTGCCACACTGGTAATTAAACAATGAAAAATTCCATATTCAGATGGTATTGAACTATAAAATGGCACAGAAATCAAAGCATCAATGATAAAGAGGTTACAAATATTATGGTCTTTTAGAAACTAATAATGTCTTGCATGCTTAACTGAAAAAGAAAATATGTAAAATGAATTAGAAAAGCTTCAAATATGTAAAACAAGTTAGAAAATTTTTAAGACTGAAGGTGAATAGCAGTAATATAATCTAAAGCCTTTTAATACTTGGACCATCTCTGTAATATGCTACACAGTGAATGAAAACTGGACCAGACACCTTATATGATAAGATCCAAAAGCATAAAACAATTCATCATGCATTACATCCAAAAAGTGACATACATAATTTGTATTTACCAAGGAAAATTGGTAGTCATGGTTTGTTTCCAATATAGCAGACAGTGGAGGATGAAATCAGAGGCTTCAATAATTGCATAAAAGAAAGCATAGAGAATATATTAATGTCTGCAAGAAAAAACATTTTGGAAGTGACAGAATTAAAGGAGGCACACAAAACTAAATGGCTACAACAGCAAATGAACATTTTGGAAGATAAATCTCTGCACAGTCCAAAATCTGAAAGACACTGAAGGTAAGGTGAATAGTAATAAACTTGACAATGGTTTCAGATTGGATTCATCAAGAAGGAAACATTTTAAGGCTTAATATTGCCTATATAATACTAGCAACAATGTCACCAAACAAGAATTCCAAAAACTGAAAACAATAGCAATTGTAGGCTATGCAAAGAGAAAGATTATTAACTACTAATAAGCATCTGTAGCAAAATTTCTCAGACCAGATAAAACAAGAAATAGTTTGTGGCAAAAATAGTTCATTGGAACAGCGTTTCTCAATCTCAGCAACTTTAAGATTCTTAAATTCTCAGAATTCCATGCTCAACTTTCATTCCATGGGATCCAGCATGGACATCTAGGAGTTGACATCCACACATCTTAGACTTAAAGTAAGGGAGCCGGCCTGGCATTCTTGGAATTGAAGCCTATGATTCTCAGTCATTCACGTCATGGTTGTCCCAAAGGTGCTTTTTCAAAAGGCAACTGGATTTTCATTGTTTTTCCTGGAAGACATTTTGCTTCTCATCCAAGAAGAACATTCAGAATTGAAGAAGCTTCTTGGATGAGAAGCAAAACATCTTCAAGGAAAAACAAAGAAAGTCCAGTTGCCTTTTGAAAAAGCATCTTTGGAAAGTCCAACATCTTAAACTGTGGGAGCCAGCATGGGATCCTGGGAGTTGAAGTCCACACATCTTAAAGGAGCTGAGATTGAGAAACACTGCATTGGAATTAAAGTAAAAAACAAATATGGAACTGATGCCCCAAATTATGACCATAACATTCAAAATATGCTTCCAGAATGATGCAAACATTTATGGGACTTTCAAATTCAGACTGGCTTCTAGAAGACAAGCTGAAGGACATCAAAGTAATTGAAGAAGATCTGATTTTGCTTATAGCCAATACTAAATGATGGTAGAGTAGCTTAAAAGGAGCAAGATATTATTGTAAAATATTGGGACATAACAATTGAAATACTGAGGTTGTGGAATAAAACAGCAAAAGTTTTTTCTTGAAGTTACTGGAGCATTAGGAGCTATAACAGTAAAACTGTCAAAACAAAAAATTAGAATGATTTGACCTCACATTCAGCTTCCAAAAACAGTTTTCTTGGAACAACCAACATATTGTCATGTCATTTGAACAGTTTTTTAGGCTTTTGAAATCCTGTATTAGTTTTGGATAGATTTCCACTAATTTAGAAACTGTCCAGGGAATGAATGAAGAATCTCATCTAATCACTTTTCCATATTATTTCTGGAATAGAAGCTCTACTATTGTACAACATGTAGTCTTTCAAGTCTTCTAATAAAAATAGATCTTGTCAATAATTCCTCATCTTACACAACCAAAAATTATAAACAAATGACTTAGAATTACATTAGATCTCAGATAAGTAAAACAACAGTTCCCCCAAACTACTGTTCTGACTTAACTAAGATATTCCAAAGGCTCCACAAATGCTACAGTTTTGCTTTATTTCCAGGGTGGAACACTTTATTGCTGATAACTATAACTATAATAGCATTACCAATGGCATTTAGGCTTATATATCAGCCTATAGTGCTTTACAGCATTTTCTGAGTCATTTACAATGTAGAAGCATTATTTGTGAGTGCCTCCAACAATATGGGTCCTCATTTTACCAACGTCGGATAGATGGAAGGCTGAGTCAACCTTGAGCCAGTCAGGATTGAACTCTTGGCAGTGGGCAGTTAGCCTACAATACTGCACTTTAATGACTGTGCCACTAAGGCTCTTGTCATTATCATTATAATAACAATAATTCCACAAAATACTTCCCTTTCTGAACTTTGTCAATGACAATAGATCACTCTTAGAAACTCATTAGGGAAGACATGATATTTTACTTTAAATGGCCTCACTTGTTAGAGTGCTACGAGACTAAATATACTATAGTGCCTGATATGCACTACATGTCTAACTGAGAAAAAGGTACATAGATATAAACCATATATAAATAAATGTAGATATAGCCCTATAAGCTGATTCAGTGAACAGGTTTGTCTTTACAGTATTATGCCAACAAATACAGGCAATTGATGTAGACCAGTGATTCTCAACCTCAGCCACAAAAATATGACTTCAGTTTTCAGCAATTTTCAGCCAACATAGAAGTCCATGCATCCATACATCGATTACCTTTTCATGACCTGTTTTCCTTGTTATCTTCTGGGTGGAGGGTTCGTAGTAGCAGAACATCCAGATTCAGCCACAGGTTTGTTCCATACAGTATCAACTTTGTGAACTCTCAAGCTTCCTTTATCCACTGTGTATTCAAGATGGACAAGATTTAAATGTTTTTATATGTTAGGTTGTAGGTATATACATATACATGCATACATACATACATACATACATACATACATACATACATACAATATCATATCTATATGTGTGTTATGGAGGTGTACACTTTTGAGAGCAGGAAACAGAATTTCATTTTTAATGTGTGCCAGTGTGCCAACAGGAAAAAATGACAATATTCTCTTCTCTTCTCTTCTCTTCTCTTCTCTTCTCTTCTCTTCTCTTCTCTTCTCTTCTCTTCTCTTCTCTTCTCTTCTCTTCTCTTCTCTTCTCTTCTCTTCTCTTCTCTTCTCTTCTCGTCCCGTCCCTTCCCTTCCCTTCCCTTCCCTTCCCTTCCCTTCTCCTCTCCTCTCCTCTCCTCTCCTCTCCTCTCCTCTCCTCTCCTCTCCCCTTATCAAGTTGTTGAGGCTGAGAAATGCTGATCTAGACTATAAACTGTCAAATCCTTGTCATAAGGATGCAAGCACCCCCAAATTCCATTTTTAGAATTCATGCAGCGATCATATCCTTAAAAGAAGGTCACATCATTTCTGGGAATTAAAAATAAATAAAAAAAGAATTGCAATCATATTTGCAGAACCCCCAAGAAGCTAAAAAATCAAGGTATCCCCCCCCCCATTTGTGTGATGCAATAGCAATACTCTCCACAATTAACTCAACTGCAAACTTGGCAAAAAGGAAAAAAGTGCGCCTCTGCCTATAAGAACAGAAGTCACACTTACTGTTGATTCTGTGCGAGGCAGGCTGGGTTTCTTACAATTCACTTCCACTTCGTTTACCATGAAGTATTTATCAATGTTTGTTTGTTTAATGAAAAGTATTACTTACCTCCACGACTATGTCTAATATTAAATAATATTTTTGTTTGATTTCTTATTTTATTTGACTTAAACAGAAATTATGCATTGCCTTTCAGTCTGCAGCTGAGACAACAAATTATCAGAGAATAGAAAAACAGTTACAAAAGACATGTAAATATACCTAAGAGAAACATACAGGAATGAACTGACAGATGTGGAAATGTATTTATTTATTTAGCAAATGGAGATGGCAAACCATCTCACACAAGGATGGACATACAATAACAGGATGCCATGTGTGTCAAAAGTTACACATGTGAAAAAAGGCTTAAAAGGTGCCTGTCCTGACCCATTTTCCCCTCTGTCTCTCCCTTAAAACCAAAATCTTGCTCTGTGTCTTAGCAAATCTTTTTTTCAGTGAAAGGAAGGCTACAAAGCAATTTTGCAACCTTTGATTGAGGTTTGTAAAGGATACATATCAGAAAAAGTGATTCTGAATAATTGGAAGAACCAAGCAATCTATACACTGCTTATTGTCATGACCTTTAATTGGTTGCAATGGTGCATCATGGAGCAACAATTTTTGAAACAATGTATCTCATAACTTACAGAATGAGTCCACAAACTGGGACCCATGGCTTCCAGGAGATTAAAATTTGAGAAAGTTGTAACTGCTTCAATGCTATTAGTTGCTGTTGCACTGATGGCCTGCTGCTGCAGTCATGTGATTTTCATTTTCAATACAGTTTCCTAGCCAGTCTTGCAAACCTTTGCTCCAGGGGTGAAATGCTCCCGGTTCGGACCAGATCACCCGATCCGGTAGCGATGGCGGCCGGAGGTTCGGAGAACCGGTACCAAAAATCCCTGCGCGCCCCTCCCCCATGCCCATCTGAGCAGCACGATCATCAGAGGCTTTTTTTTTTACTTTTAAACCTCTTCGGCAAAAAAAAAAATGCTTTTAAAAGAAAAAAAGCCTCTGATGATCGCGCGGCTTAGCTGGGATCAGCTGAGTTGCCTGATCGTCAGAGTCTTTAAAAAGCATTTTTTTCTGCAACCTCTTCAGCTGAAGAAAAAATGCTTTTAAAAGTAAAATTCAAAAAAAAATTGGCCACGCCCACCCAGTCACATCACCCCCCTCACCAAGCCATGCCCACTGAACCGGTAGTAACAAATTTTACATTTCACCACTGCTTTGCTCTCTCCCTCACCCAGCAGCAGCAACTTACTAGAAAGGGAAGGGAGGGAGGGAGGGAAGGAAGGAAGGATTTCTGATGCTCCTTGCCAATTCCCACAAGGAAACTCAGTGGGGAAGCCAGCAGGAAATCAGAAGTTGTTCCTACTCCCACTAATTTTTTGCCCACCCTTGATTGTTCTGTTTCTCTGTTTAGATTTTTAAAAAGCTATATCTGTAACAATGTCACAATGAAGCACAAGTTCTCTAGTTGGCTCTATGTTAAACATGCCACATGACTTATTAGTAAATAATACTCATAATTTAAAGCCATTCCTGTTGAAACAGTGCATATATAATCAAAGTCATTACATCTTGATTCTGTCTATGCATACCCTTATTGGGTATAACATTGAGTGAAATGTTTAGACAGTGGTGAATATTTAATGTTGAGAATTTGCTATCCAGTTTTTTTTTAAAGCAGATCAGAAAACATTGGAGAAATGTCTGAGCTTTTGATCATAAATTCTCTATATTTGTTTTACTTGTGAAAGAAATACCTAAAGGAATAGCATATCATAAATTTATTTCAAAATGAAATATTTCCAGCTGAGAAGTGTACATTTTTATCTATCCACACATATATTACATATGGATATTTTCTCCTAGGTTTTTTTTTTTTTTTTGCTTATATTTTGTTCAGGATCACATTGCAGCTGCTATAACTGGTAATTCTAACATTAAACTAGAATGGTTGGTTTTGTAAATAATTTTGCTTCATGATTTTAAGGGAAACTTTTCTCTGGGTGTAAGCTGCACAATCTCCCAAAATTTGTATTTTGCTTTTCAACAAGGTTATTTAAGAAAGACAAAAAAAAAAGTTTAATTTAACCTCCCACCAACACACACAAAATCTTCTATACAGATCGATAAACTTAGGTGATAAATTTAGTGCCAAGTGACCTAGTCGAATGGAATAAAGTAAATTATTTCTCCTTAAAAGCAATACGTTTGGGAATTAAGACATGTCAAGTGTCTGTGGAAATAAATATGTGAGTCAGGTACAGAGTAGAGGTTATTGTATGGAATGGATTGAATAATATAAATTAAGCAATTCTATAGGAACAAAATAGAAGAACACAACAGAAATATACAAAAGTCTATATGAGGAACCTTGCTCCTCAATGTGCATGTTAGAAATAAGTTGAGACACCACTGATGGACACAAAATTATAGAGCTGGTGGAAAGAGTATACCCATTTTTTTCTCTTAAACGTAAGTCATTTTTCCGCCAGTGCTTTACAAATTCTGAATAGCCTTATCCAGCTATTGTTGAATAGATCTAAAGGATGAGTGTAGAAAATGCCACTAGTTGCTAATGAGTATGGATTCATTTCTGCAATTGGATTTCTGCTGATCTACAGAATCAATAAACTAGAGAGATACATTGCTTAAGCACTGATTGTTTTATCAGTTATTAAGCAACATTTTTATACTGATCCCAGTTATTTTTTTAGCCTGGAACTGTGCATACATTTGGTTTCCAGTTCACCATTCTTATTTGTTATTGTTGTTCTTTAGTCATTCAGTTCTGAATCTTCATGAAACGATAAACATGTCAGATTATTCATGAACTGGCAGAGACATGGTAACAAGGTCAGCCAATGAATAGGCATAGCAACTAAGTCAACCAATTGGGAGCTGAGACAGACTGGAGCCAGGGTGTGTCTTAGTCTGCAGCTTCTGAGTCTGTGCTGAGAAAACGAACCTGTGCTGAAAACACACAGTGTGTGTGTGTGAACTTGTCTGCTCTGCTAAAATGAAACTAAGTGTTCTCTCCTGCCTTATGTTGTAACTGCTACTATGTTGAAGAAGAATCTATATTGGTATTGTAAATACTTCATCTGTTATTATGTATATAAAGAAGATAATGAATCCAGCTGAATCAGTTATCTGTGTGTGCTTCTGGATTTGATTTTTCCAAGAAACGCTGATAAAACAATTGTTTAATTGATTAAACTTATATGCCACTCAATTCCAAGTTAGTTTGTCAGGACTGTTCTCTGAGTTTTCACAAGCCCCTGTTCAAGATGTGAGTATCTAGCCAGCTTGTCTTCTGCTTTTTCTGTTGCCTTAGATTTGTCCAAATATCTGGTTCTTCTTCAAAAGTTCTTGCTTCTGCAGTGTATGTCCAATGCACTTAGCCTGTAGTGTTATTATTAGTATTTCCAGTGACTTGTCCAGTTTTACTTCATTTAGCACTGAGTGATATATTCTTTTTGCTGACTAAGGCATTCTCAACAATTTTCTCCAATTTAACCACTCAAATGGCTCATCTGTGTGCCAAACCCTCTTCAGAGGTGAATGTTCAGCTCCAGATATTCTGCACCGTCCCACCAGCAAGCTATGGAAAAGCTCAATTTTCTCCATTTTTATCTCATTTGTAAAGATCTGCTGTTCATGTTTGGGAAAAAAAATATGTTAATGATAACATGGATGTTTAAAACAGAAGTGGTTTTAAGGGCAGAGTGAAATCATTATCGCAAGTTTGCATTGTGGGCATTGATAAAATTTTCAATCATGCATGACATTTTAGCTTAATTTTTCACTACATTGTATAACTCACTAAAGTCTTCTGCCGTTCAGTTAAGGAGGCTTTGATCAAGCACAGAATATCAAGGTAGCTGGTTTTTAATGTCTGTAACAAGACTTTGGCTCCACTGATAAAAAAAATAAAATAAAATCCCTAGTCATTTAATCAGTGTCTGTGCAGTGATAATAGGAAATGGAGATTTTCTATCAGCTGTGAAGGCAGTTGAAGTCTCACCCAATTGACAGGCTAATCAACCTTTTAAAAATGCAGGAATGCACAAAGAATCACCTCCTGCATGCTGATAGTAAAGGCCTTGGGTAGCTGAAGCTCCCCACCCTTTACGCAAATATATCGACACACGTAGAATGATCACACGCTGAGAGAACAACTTTGTACCACAGCTACATCGAGACACAAATATTAAATTGGGCTGTGGATTCAATCACAAAATAAACAAATAAAGAACAATCCAACTGGGCTCCCCAGATCACAGAATCACAAGCAATTTGCACTCCACAAGAAACCGGCAGCTACTTTTCAATGTAAGTGTGTCATTCATAAGGATAGAATATATTTTATTTTGGCCACTTCATTGTAATGTTCCATAGCAGTAGTTCCACAGTCAAACAGGAAACATAGGGGTGCTTGTTCTAACGTTTATATATTTAATGAGAATCTGATCTCTTAATAGCAATAGCACTTAAACTTATATACTGCCTCCTAGTACTTTACAGCACTCTCTAAGCAGTTTACAGAGTCAACCTATTGCCCCCCAACAATCTGGGTCCTCATTTTACTGATTTCAGAAGGATGGAAAGCTGAGTCAGTCTGGAGCTGGTGAGAATCAAACTGCCAAACTTCTAGCAGTCGGCAGTCAGCAGAATTAGCCTGTAATACTGCATTCTAACCACTGCGCCACCATGGCTTAAAGAATATACTCTTTGATATCTATTTATTTATCTGTTTATTTTAAACTGCACTTGTCATTTATGAGTTCATGGCAGCTTCTATGCACTTACTCGTCTATCCCCACCCTTCCTTCAACCCTAATGTAAATTGGATTGAGAAAGAGACTGGCTCAAACATTTTAAAATTTGGAACATAAAATGGAGTAACTTCTTAAGATTAGCCAGGCAAAACTCAGCATGCAAGGCAATTTCTTATCTTAAGGTTATTGACCAATTGTAACCCAAATAAGACAATCATAATAACTCAGAAATAATGATATTTGGGTGGGTTAATGGTTAAGCCAGCATCTTCAAATTTGAAAATGGCATCTTTCAATTTCTTCAAATATTCCTTCTAGGTGATGCTGTGAATTCCAAGATCATCTAGGAAAAAACTTCATAGATTGTTCCTCTGCCTGGAATAATTATGTCCATTAGTCTCTAGAAGTTTGAAGATATGCCATGGGAACAAAAAGCATTTTTAATAATAGGCAGCTGAGGTAAACCACAAACAGCCATCAGTGTCATTCTACCCCATTCAGTTTTCTTTCTTCTTCAATTTTCTGCCTAGGCGGAGTACCCAGCCCTTGGCAACTTTAAGACTTCTGAACTTCAACTCCCAGAATTACCCATGCTGGCTAGGGAATTCTGGGAGTTGAAGTCCATAAGTCTTAAAGTTGCCAAGATTGGGCACCCTGGCCTAGAGAGTTCTCTTTTCTCTAGTGGCTATTTCATGGAAAGCTTTGATTCATTCAATGTCCATTTCTGATAGAACTAGAATTACACTTTAAAGAATGCCTTTGGGTTTAGTATCAGAGGCTTCTCTCCTGTTTCCATGAATGAATGAAGGGTTTTCTCAGCCGTTGACTTAGCACAGGATTCTGTGAATCCTGAAAATCTTTCCTTTGTCTTTGCTATGTCTGCTTTTGTTGTCATCAGCCCATCAGCTAATTTATCTGCAAAGGACCATACATCTGGTTTCATCCCAAACTCTTGCAAGATCTTCTGGATTTTGACAAATTCCTTTTTCTTTCTATCCTGGTCATGGTTTTTCATACCTCTCCCACCACATCCTTAAGAATAATAGACAAAGGACAGCACACAAGGATCTTCTTGTAAACCAGTCATTTTTTTTTTACCTTATTGGTAGCATAATCAAAGAACTCATTGGTTCCTCTATTAGTCTACTAAATTAACTCTTTCATCCAGATAACTGTGCAAGCAGCATTCAAGCAATACATGTAAACAGAGCTTCATCTCCTTCCTGCTTTCAGAAAGTGAATAGAGTGCAGTGAATGGCCTAATAGCTCCACCATTCTGAGATTAACTATTTCTCTGCCCACAGTTGCTGCCATAATAATGTGCCTACCCTGAAAGGCAATTGCTACTAAATTCCCCAAAGAATTAATCAAAGGTTTTAATTAAAATTTAACTGGCAACCACTCATGGTTAGCCCAACCTTGATCTTCTTTTCATTTGTCTCCAGTCCTTCTCCTCTGTGTATCTATGCTGGGTAGACAAATCCCTTGTTGTGTCATGTTGTTCTTTGATGTGTTGAAACACCCAGGAACCGGCATCTCTTTAGCAGTCTGTTACCGCTGGAGCACATCCTTGCTTGTGAGCATTTTCTTTTCTACGATTCCAACTGCTTCCTGTCATTTTCTTAGCTCATTTCAATTTTTCTTCCCATCTTCCTTTGTGAGAATGTGAAAAAAACACACAGCTTATCTGGTTGTTCTCTCAGCTTGGGTTATCAGACAAATACAATCAGTATATCCGGGAGCTCACGTGACAGGATGGCAGAGACTATTTACCATTTTTATTCACTCACACCGAACAGATCAAAATAGAGCGGTGTAGAACAGGCAGTCTGACAAATCAAAGTAAATGGCCAGGGAAGATGCTACCTCAATCATCTGCTATTAGGAACAACTTCTTTGCTGCACTTCATCTTTCTCTAATCTGGTGTTCCAACTTTGGCCATTCTAGTTGGAATTCAATAAGGTTTTCAAGGCATTAGGTAAGGCAAGACTTCTCTTCCCAATGGTCTGGTTAGTTCTGTTATTTATTTTTACTTTGTCCACAGTGAAGGTCCATTTGACTAAGATTGTGATGGATTGAGGAAGTCACTTGAACAAGATGTGGATGGAAATATTTGTGGTTGTTGTGGCTTTATAACAAATAAAAAATAGAAAATCTTTATTAATTCATCTGTCCAAATTTTCTCCCTGGCCTTTGCTCTGCTAATGTCCAGTTTTTGATAACATCCAGCAGATTGAAAATGAGTTAAAATGGACTATAATTTCATTTTTTTTCTGTGCACCTGGATTAAAGGACTAGCAACTGTTTAAATGAACCATTATCCTAAACTAATTCAGGGCAGTGGACAAAGCTACTAAAGGGAGAATGTTGTATGACACCAAGACCAATGTCCCTATCATTGACAATCATGATGTAAGTAGCAGAATGACAGAAATGATTGGAGGATGGCAGAGTGGCATGGGGCTTCCCTTTTCATATGATCATATTTTGCAGACTGTGGGGGAAGACATTCTGGAGTTCGAGGCTTACATGCAATTTAGCCCCAGATTCTCCCCAAATCATGATTCAGACTTTGCACCAAACTAGACTTGGATAAAGTCTGCATGATTAGAACAATTCTATAGCCATGCTTTCTCTACAGTTATGCGTGCAGTGCATTTAAACCATGTATCCCCCTGTCCCTCCCTTTCTAACAACATAATGACGTGTTTTGTGTAAAATGTGGGCATTTCAATGAGGGAATATAATGCTGAGCTTTGAACTGAATCATCAGAGACCCTCTTTATGCCATTGTACAGAAGTTCTGAGCACGAAAAAAAAGTCAAATAACATGAGATAGGGCTGTGACTTTGATTTAAATTCATCTTATTCTGAAGGTGAAAGGAGCAATTTATTAAGCTTATACGACAAAGCTGTTAGGGATTCAGGTTAGAAAATGACACATCTTCCGACTGAGTTGATTATGCTGGACACCTTACTTGATGAATAAATTGGAGTTCAGGATTATCAATTTGTTCTGACATCGCTCCTTAAATGCTCTAGAACATACCTATATCATGTTTGATCCGGTTAGGAGATAAATAATTTCTGGACCAATTTGGCCAGACAAAATGGAACAAGTGTTAAAAACAAGAAATGAGACAAGGATGATTTTATTGGAATGTATCGGGCAGTAGAACCAGGGCATTAGGCAAATGTTTTCTTTCTCTCACAGTCCTCTAGGGCTGTTTGACAGTTCTTCCACCCAGGGATGCCAAGCTGAAAGGACAATGCTAAGTCTGCGTAAAGTGTCTGCAGCTGGCCTCAGCAATGTCCTTTGCACTGCAGTAGTGATGCGGTTTGCCTGGTTGAGGCACAGAAGCAACGCTCTTCACCTCACTGAGCGCTTTGCACGCCTTCCAACTGTCTCTTGCAACAAATGGGACATGCCAAAGCAGGCACTCTATCAACCTGAAGCAAAGCTATGCTGCAACCTTGCCTCGCTGTTCAGAAGCAGAGGACTGTGTGGCTTTGGGGAAGTGACTTCAAAGGGCTGCTGTGCTCAAAGCATTGTCAAATCAAAGCGGGCCTTCCAAATGTTGTCCCTAAGAGAATACTATAGAAGATTTGCTCTTTTTTAAAAAAAATAAAATAAAAATAAAGTTAAGTACCCAGAGGTCTCCTTTTTCAAAAGAAGAATCTTTTTGAGAATGCTGATAGAGTGAGCATTGCTAAAATGACGGGAGATCCAATTTGGGGGGAATTTCAGTTGCTGGTAACACATATTTCTACGCTATCCTCAAAAGGCTGGAGAGAGGGAATAAAGTAAAAATATCCTAATAGTTCTGGGCAGACCATTGCTATTATGTTATGTTGCTGATGGGGGAAAACAATATTTTTCAATCCAAGGGTCACCTCTCTTGCTACTTCAAGATTAGTCACACAACCTTTTACTCATCCTTCTCTGTGCCTCTGAAGAGTGTTTCAAGAGGATAGACTGATCTGCAATGTCAACCAGGACAGATGAAAAATGACAGAATTCGGGACTGGGGGGGAGGAGGGGAATTGGCAAATCCTTGAATCTGACTCTTTCCTTAAAGCTTTTTGAGAAGGCATAGGAACAGTGAAACTAAGGAAGACCATATATCAGAGATGGGGATCCCTGACCCCATGGGTCGATATTGTCAACTTTATGTGGCCTTTTATGTGGCTCCTTTGAATGTGATTGCTAAAAACTGATAATAGACTTGTTTTGCTTTAGGGGATATGACTGACATCCCCTAAAGCTGTTGAAATCTTTAGAGCTCAGTATCAACACATTAAACCAGAAGCGTCCAACCTTGGCAACTTTAAGATCTGTGGACTTCAACTCCCAGAATTCTGCAGCCACCCATGTTGGCTGAGGAATTCTGGGAGCTGAAGTCTACAAGTTGTAATGTTACAAAGGTTGGAAACTCCTGCTTTAAGCAGTATCTAGTAAACAATTAAGGGACACAGTGGCTCAGTGGCTAAGACACTGAGCTTGTCGATAGAAAGGTTGGCAGTTCAGCAGTTTGAATCCCTAGTGCCACATAATTGGGTGAGCTCCCAGTACTTGTCCCAGCTTCTGCCAACCTAACAGTTCGAAAGTACATTAAAAATGCAAGCAGAAAAATAGGGACCACCTTTGGTGGGAAGGTAACAGCATTCAATGCACCTTTGGCATTTAGTCATGCCAGCCACATGACCACAGAGACGTCTTCAGACAGCGCTGGCTCTTCGGCTTTGAAACGGAGATGAGCATCGCCCCCTAGAGTTGGGAACGACTAGCACATATGTGCAAGGGGAACCTTTACCTTTACCTTAGTAAACAATTGGCAAGCAACATAAATATTCTTTTAGTATCATAGTTTAATGTAGTATACTATATGTCCTGTATCTTGCAGTGGCTTGTGACATCTATTGTGGTCAATAGATGTCACATTTTATACTAGTTGTACTTTCTGGTTACTTTCAAGGGTAATGATTGCTGAATCTTAGTCCCTGAGTCCTGGTTTGTTTTTATTTATCCACAGCTCTTTCATCTTGTCAGGATTTAATTCCAATATGTCAAGTCTTATCCAGTTTAGACAATATTTAAGGGTACTTTTCGCTTCCTTGAAATTGGATAGTTAGGAATAATAAAGTTGGGTATCATCATCCTGCTGATAGAAACCCAATGCAAAATCTCTAGGTGGTTTCCTCCAGCATTTTACATCTTTGCTAAATGGCAACAGGAACAAGGTAGTGTAAATTGTATGGCAAATCATTGCTCACAAAGAATGATGCAAATTGTTCACAGCATGCCACTGACTGTTCTCGCTCCTTCCAGCTTGTTCTGAGAAGATGTAATCTGGGACATCTACAGCAAGCTGAGCTTTCAACAAGATTATGAAATCATCCTCCCTTGTGTGCTTGTATGCCATTTCATAGCATATGTATCGGATGTATTGGAGGGTGTTGTGATGCCCAATTAATCTGTTCCCTTGCCATACCTTCAGACACCCTTGATTGCAATGAAAGCAGAGGAAGCTCCTTTGACTGACAGACTTGTTGTGGAGTTTCTCACATATTCAGGTAGGGACATACAGTTTGATCGATCCTGAGAGACTTGCACTGGAGCTGATGTTCCATCATCTTCATCACTCTGCCTAGTAAACTAAAAGGCTTATCTGTAGTTGGGGATCAATACTGTCATCCATCTGGATTGCCAGGGCATCAACAATTTTTCTGATAAATGTCATGGGAAATTTATTCATGGAATCAGAAAAACCACCCAGATTCATAAGAAATCCTAGCTGGATCACATTAGCCTTTTCAGACCTTGGAAAAGAAGAATTAAACATTGCAAATGTGACATACACATAATGCATCATTATCTGTTGCCTCCTGTTCATCAAAGAATTGTTACTGAGAAATTGAACAACATTCCATCCTAATGAACTCAGAGATTATTTGAGTCACAAAAGTGAAAATATTCATTTGTTGATATATGTCTACATACACACCCACATACAACACATACACATTGATCCTATATGTCTATCTGACTGTCAATCTCCCCATTTCTTTTTTTTTTAATAAAGCTGATCAGAGAAGTCGGTATCAGAATCTTGTGCTTGAATGTAATAGTCTGCCAAGACAGCTAATTCTCCATCCCTGTAGAGGTCATCATTCTAAAATTTTGCTGGGAGTGAATCTCCTGTCTCCAAACCCTGATCAACGCATTTGGGTGACATGGCCTGCGACAATTTGAAATTTGCAGCCCTGCCAAAAACGTTAAATACAGTTCTCATCTATCGAGGGTTGCCCATCTTTGTCATACACAGTTGCCTTGTTTGGACCAACAATTTCATTCATTTCCAGACTGGAGGTTATTTTTCTGATCTTTCCCATTATTAAAATTCTTCAACACCCCCTTCTGTTCTCACATTCTTAAAGTCAATTAATAAATTCAGTTCTTGGCAGCATGTTTTAATATGCTGATGGTACCACATGGAGAAAATGCATGGCAATTGCGATATGGATGTGGAAACATTTGCAAATATTTCATATTTCACAGAAGCATTTTTCAACCCAAAATTCTGCAGGCATTACAACATTTGACAGTAACTGACAGTTGCTTGTCATGCCCTTGGCCTATAAATCACCCTCAGATGAGGAAGGAAAACAACTTGAGATATTGAGCTAGATTCAGAAAAGCCTGGTGCCAATAGTAGTAGTGGGGCAAAATTGTGTTCCACAGTTCCTGTCTCCTTGTGCTCCCACAAGGTCAACCAGTGTTTTGTCCACCTAACATATAGGAACCTTCTTTTATTCATTTTAAAGGTAAAGGTTCCCTTCACACATATGTGCTAGTCGTTCCCTCTAGGAGGTGGTGCTCATCTCCGTTTCAAAGTCGAAGAGCCAGTG
This sequence comes from Pantherophis guttatus, assembly GCF_059756535.1. Lineage (NCBI taxonomy): Eukaryota > Metazoa > Chordata > Lepidosauria > Squamata > Colubridae > Pantherophis > Pantherophis guttatus. Next base: position 227,570,046 of record NC_142063.1, on the reverse strand, counting down.
CTGTCCGAAGACGTCTCCGTGGTCATGACTCAATGCCAAAGGCACATGGAACGCTGTTACCTTCCCACCAAAGGTGGTCCCTATTTTTCTACTTGCATTTTTTAGTGCTTTTGAACTGCTAGGTTGGCAGAAGCTGGAACAAGTAACAGGAGCTCACCTCATTACGCGGTACTAGGGATTTGAACTGCTGAACTGCTGACCTTTCAATCGACAAGCTCAGTGTTTTAGCCACTGAGCCACCACATCCCTAATTTTATTCATTTTAAAAGCCAGAATTAGGAGTGTCCATGGTCTCCTGCATTGGAGAGCTGCATAGGGAGAGATCTATTGCAGGACAATATATATGGTTATATATTAATGCCTTAAGTAACCTGGGATGGGGAATCAAATCTGACATCTTCTGGAAGGTTCAGACAACAGCATAAAGTTCCTGTCTAATAACAATAGCAATAGCACTTGGACTTATATATCACTTCATAGTGCTTTACAGCCTTCTCTACGTGGTTTACAGAATCAGTATCAGGGGTGGGTTCTAAATTTTTTTACTGTCGGTTCTGTGGGTGTGGCTTATTTTGTGGGTGTGGTTTGATGGTCATGTGACTGTCACTGCGTTCTTTTATTTACCAGCTGAGCTCATTATTTCTGGACTATCAGACTTTCCGTAGCTTGCCAAGAATTGTTATCAGTAAGCTAAACTGCGCATGTCCACCCCACATTCTTTCACACTTTCTCCTTCCTTTGTTCTCTTGCCAGAAAGCTCCGGCTAAGAAATAGCCGGCACAAACTATTTCAAAATGTAACTCTTAGATTAGTGAGATGTTTTATTATTTTCTTTATAACAAATAAATGAGTTTTCTTAGAAAATATCTTCGGGTTTTGTTTTTCTTAAAGTATACTTGCAAGGAAAGGTCTCGATCCATCTCCTCTAATCAGGGTGATTATCCCAAAAGCAGAATGGGATTAATCAACGCCCTGACAGTGACAAACAATTCTTTAGGATTTAGCAGAGGTACTTTTAAGTGCTTGCAGAGCCGTACCGGTCTACCCATTTGTTTTTGGAGCACACCAGTCTACCCATTTGTTTTTGGAGCACACTGGTCTACCACCACACTGCCTTTTACTGCTGATCATCTGTGGGGCGGCCCTTTGAAGTGCCGCAGCAAGAGTTTAAACAGTTTTTTGCCGCTCTGTCACCACGATAGCATTGGAAACTGCTTTCAGGAAGCTTGGCCTCAACTGCCAATCTACCACCACCGAGCGATTTACAAAGAGCGGATTGGTTTTAGCTGATCAGTTGGGAGGCTTCTTGGCTTCTCAATTTAAAGCTATGGTGTCTTGTTTTTTTTTCCTCTTCTTTGTCAAGTGAGCCCTGATTTTTTCCTTCTAGCCGATCAGCTGGGACTCGGGAGGCAGCAAATAAATTGGGGGCGGGGCCAGGTAGAGGTGGTATTTACCGACTCTCTGAACTACTCAAAATTTCTACTACCAGTTCACAAGAACCGGGAAGAACCGGTAGCAACCCACCACTGGTCAGTATATTACCACCCAACAATCTGAGTCCTCATTTTACCAACCTCAGAAGGATGGAAAGCTGAGTCAACCTTAAGCTGGTGAGAATCGAACTGACGGCAGTCAGCAGAATTAGTCTGCAATACTACATTCTAATCACTATGCCACCATGGCTCTAATGGTAATATGATGCTGGAACAACTAGAATACCTGGACACTGCATTCTTAGTATTTTGCTTGGCATTGTGAAAGCCAATTTAGAAACCTTGACCCTTGACCTGAGTTGAAAATGTCAGTTGATTTGCCCCTTAAAACTGGGTTGTTGGAAAGAGCTTGACTTCAACCTGGAATCAGTCTATGAGTTTGTCAGTTGAGATTTACTATTCTTGCTTATTGTCAGCCTTGAACTGGTTGCTATCTGACTTTAGCTTAAGGGCCAAGACACTGGCATACAGAAGAAGTGAATACCTGACAGTGGCTGACATGGGAATAGTTGATGCTTGGCAGTATATCACAGCAATTGTGCAGCCGCAGCATTTGACAGTATGCAAAAGTTTTTTTTTCAACGGAATTGGACATAGTTGAACTTCCTTTCAATAATTAATTCATTTAATCACAACTGTCAAATGCTGAGGTCAAATCTGTATTCCCAGAATTTTGCTGCCTAATATGATGAACTAATTCCGGCAGCAAGATGTCTAGCCTAAAATTGGAAAAACTGTCAAATGTAGCTAAACTTTATTGCAGAACTGCTGTGCATTATACATCTTTTGCGCATAAATCTCATGGGTCATCAACATAGGGCTGTAAAACTAGATGTAAGCATATGTGTATCTAATCCATCTGGGTATGAAAATAAAGCAGTATTAGTATAAAGTTTGACACATTAGCATTAGTGTGTTTTTTTCCAGTAGATTCCAAATGGAAAAATATAATCGAGAAACCAATAAAAAAAAATCTAGTCTATTTTGAAAAGAAACATATATCTTTGCTAGCTTAAACAAAGTGCAATATGAATAATATATTGTTCCTGGTTACAGTTTATTTCTTTCTACAGCCTCTTGGTTCAATTGTTGACTGTTTTCAAGGAAATTGAGAACACCACATATGAGAGATAAGGCCGCAAACATAAATATATGCATTCGCCTGTCTAAACAAGGTAAAACGAGACCGAGAGACTTTTATTCCCATCCTTTTGTTCACACATTCTTCATTCAGAATCTATAAGGACCTGTACTGTTACAATCTGAAATCACAGAGATTGTCTGTATTGTACATTGATTTATAGAAAGAATTCTATAGGAAGAATTCTAACCAATGTATAGAATATACATGGCCTTTTCAATGGAAGGTACTGAAATGTGTTTTCCCTTACCTGTGTATCTGTTAGAAATATTAATCTGAGAGAGAGGATCGAGAAAATATTTAATTTGGCTTGTATTTTATAGTCAACTCATCTGAGAGTTGCCTCACTGCAATGGAATTGGCCCATCCCACTGTGCTAGCAGAAGGGACACACTGTCAAATCTGTCATTCAAGAAATTTTTGTGGTATGTTCCAGGAGAAGAACTTTTTCTGCTGTGGCTCCTGTTGTTGATCAGGAATCTGATAAATTTGATGATTGGTAAAAAGGGACATACCTTGAGAACTAAAATTCAGGCCTCAGGAGGACTTCAAGGCCATGGAAAGCTCCATAAGAAATCACAAGACTGTAAGTTAAGCCGGACCATATCTGCTGTGTGCTAGCTTCCTCTTACGTAACTAAGTAGAAATAAGAAATCTATATACCATATATCTGCTTTACACTGTGTTCAGGGTTCTTCTAATTTGAGGAAGGATCCGCTTTTGTTCAGCTGAATAAACACATTTGGCTTATCAAGGGACATCGGGACTCTGTCTCCTTATTTCTGTCAAGCAACGCCTGAATCTTCCTTAATACTGTCCTCTGGAATATTGAATTGTTTTAATAATTTATTTTGTAATCTGCCTAGATTACAGAATGCAAGGTAACACCTAGAATCTTGGCAGCATATAATTTTCATGAACAAATGAATTAACTTTGTATTTCCTGAAAAAAATGCACATTAGACCTTTCAGATTGCATATTTCTCACACTCTTGGAATGTAGGCATCATTATGAATTCAAAAATCTTTTATTGGGGAAATCTGTGCATAGAGTTATAAAAGAGCCATGGTGGCACGGTGGTTAGAATGCAGTACTGAAGACTACTTCTGCTGACTGCTGGCTGCCAGCAATTCAGCAGTTCGAATTTCACCAGCTCAAGGTTACTCAGCCTTCCATCCTTCTGAGGTCAGTAAAATGATTCCCCCAGATTGTTGGGGAAAATATGCTGACTCTGTAAACAGCTTACAGAGGGTTGTAAAGCACTGTGAAGCGGTATATAAGTCTAAGTGCTATTGCACTATACAACTGAGATGAAATAAAAAATAACCTGCTTTGTCCATTCCTAATTTCAGAAGAGGGATTACAGGCCATATTTTAAAAGCTCAATATCGATTTTATGTAGTACTAATAAGCTACATTTTAATTAACATAATTCCCATATACTGTATTTATCCAAATGGAAGATAACCCAGGAATATTGGAAAGGGGAAAAAAAAATAACTGCCTCTGCAACCACATCCTTAGAAAATCGATAGCTAAATTATTTCTTCCTTTCAGGTAAGTACAGTAATTTTCACTGAAATGAAAATGTTTCTGTGGATTGAACTTTTTATAGAGTATTAGAAGCCAGCAATGGCATGCTAATTCTACACTGTGAATCACTTTTATTGGTATATTTATATTGCCTTTTTAAAATACTTTCTGATTAATTACTGTTAAATAGACAAACCTATAATTGCAAGTGTTGCAGGGTAATTACAAATGCCAAAAAATAATTTAAAGTAACAACAAGAAGTGATTGAAATCTCAGGACTAACACATGCCCACACACACACACACACACACACACACACACACACACACAATTCTTCACAGAAGCAACTTTCTTTTATTCTTCTGGTTTCCCGAAAAACTTTTTGATGTAGTTTTAAGATGATGGTTTTGGGGTATGAAGGAGAATGCTGATTGATGTTTTTGATACATTGGGAATGCTTCCAGGTTTGATCCCATAAAGGTGAGACTGAGAGGACTGTATCTGTTGGCTTGGTTGAAGCTAGATGAAGAGTCAGGGGATGAAACAGAAGCCGAGGAAAGAATAGTGAAGGTTTCAGTGTACATTATCAAGGGTGGTTTAGCAGGATCGAAGATCAGAGGCATTTTTCTGCTGCTGCAGTTTAATCTGTTTGAATTAATCTATTTGAAGTGGCAGGAATGGCAGGGATTGTCTTGATTTAATCCATGCAGCACAGTGAAGCTGCAGCCATGGGATGACATTGAGATCATATGGCAGTTACTACTTATTGGTGGAACAACTAGAGAAAGAGAGAAGATGATTAGAAGAGAGGATCTCAGGATGAAGCGCCTCACTAGACTTCTGGAAAACTGAATGCTAAGTGGAAATTGATGGAAGTTTTGGATCTGTCCATCTTCTGGATCAGGACTCTGTCATTGGGACTTGTAAAAATGTGGATATTAAAACTGGAGCTCTGGAAGAGAGATGAAGATCTCTCCTTCTTCTCCCCCAGCATTTTCTAATATATGGTGTTTGCTCTGACTTTGCAAAGTCAGTCTCTGGATCAGATTTGGTGATGATTTCAGGTGGGAAGTAAGGTAGCAAGTGGTAAGAATGAGAGTGTATCAGAATGGGGAAGTTTAAATGATTACTGTCGTTAATAGGAGAGTATCTTCAACTGTTTTTTCTAATTATCTTGAAGTTCGGAATACGTATTGGCAGGGTGTACATGCATTCATTGAATCTGCCATAATTGGTGACATTGCCAAATTGTGGTTATCTGGTTTGTATGTGGGGAAGTATTGTGAAACTGTGCAATTTTATGTATGAGTACTAGAGTATTTGCAGCCCTAGATACTATTGATGAGTGGCATTCTCATGTGAGTATGCTGGTTGGGGGACATGAAAGATGAAGTTTGTGATAACAGAGGAAGAGACACCTTGCAGGTCAATGTACTTACTTCATAAGGGTCAGAATTTTAGATATAGAGTCTTTAATGCTCCCTAAGGATAGACAGGGGATGTGGTGGCTCAGTGGCTAAGACGCTGAGCTTGTCGATCAGAAGGTCAGAGGTTCAGTGGTTCGAATCCCTAGTGCCACATAATGGAATGAGCTCCCGTTACTTGTCCCAGCTTCTGCCAAGCTAGCAGTTCGAAAGCATGTAAAAAATGCAAGTAGAAAGATAGGGACTACTTTGGTGGGAAGGTAACAGTGCTCCGTGCATCTTCTGCATCAAATCATGCCGGCCACATGATCATGGAGATGTCTTTGGACAGCGCTGGCTCTTTGGAGATGAGTACCGCCCTCTAGAGCCGGAAATGACTAGCACACATGTGCGGGGGAACCCTTAACTCTACCTTTAAGGATAGGCAAATCACTTAGCAAGCAGAAGAAGAGTATTTTGGTGACTGCTTCTGATGTATCTGATGACTGATTTTCTGATAAATAAATTGAGGAATAATTCTCAATTTAGCACTATTAACTATTAGGGAGTTTAATATTTTGTACAGGATTACAGGCTTTGTTTAACTTCAGTTACTACAGTTAGTACGATTCATGTCTAAAAACGTATAAAGAGGATGTGTATTGTTCAGCTGCATTCCTATTGTGAAAAAGGAGCCTGGATAGCTCAACAGACTAAGCCCTGTAATTTAACATCAGCTGTCTGCAATTAAAGTAATATCAAATCTCGCCAGGCTCAAGATTGACTCAGCCTTCCATCCTTTCTAAGGTAGGTAAATTGAGGACCCAGTTTGTGGGGGCAATAAGCTGACTTTGTATAAATATACAAAAGTATGAAGGCTATTGCTTAATGCACTGTTAGCCACCCTGAGTCTCCGGAGAAGGGCGGCATATAAATCATTTAAAAAAAAAAAAAGATCACCTTGTATTGTAATTCTGTTAACAGAGACTCAGCTTTTGGTGCATAGTTCTGGTTAAGCCCAACAAATCTGGGTCTCAGTGGTCAAATCACTGGTTTACATGCCCATAAGGTTTTGAGAGACCTCCAAATACCTGATCATTAATTCAGTCTCAGAGATGAAGTTAAACATTGAAGTCTATAAAAATAATAACTTATGCCAATTTGTCAGAACTCCTAAGTAGACATTTTTAACTGCAAGAGAAAAACTGTTGGCCCTCCATTGTGGTACCATCTCCCCTCCCTCACAAAGCCCCAAACCACAACAACCTCCCCACTCTCCATCATCATGATCTAATGGTCCATCCCTTTGATTTTGTCTTGCTTGAGATTTCAAACCATCCTTTCTTGCTTCACGTGAGATTATTGCTACCAGGGAAACTATCACGAGCAGATTAAAGAAAAGGCATCCAAGCACAGACTAGTTACATTCAAAGACGAACGATACACTCGTGCCCAATGCCAAAGAGACATCAGCGCAGGAGACAGCCCAGAGAGTCGATCAGCGCAGTGTGTCTGTGTGGCAGAGTAAACGAAAACTCCAAAGCTGCCAGCCCAGATGCCGGAGCATTCTGCCAAGCAGCCAGAAACATTTGCCGGAGAGAAATATCTTCACAGTTTGACATCTGTGACTGGTGTAGGAAGATAAGGCAGATAAGCACAGTAATGAGCTGGAATATCGGAGGTGGCAATCCAGTAAACGATTGCAGGACTTTTCTTTTTCGGTTTCAATTAAAAGAACCCAAACTGGAGGAAATAAAATATGGAATACCAGGTGAGAACGCGCACAATTCTATTTGTGGAACTGACATTTCCCTGAGAATTAATGGTGGTTTTAGAAGAAACGCGTACTCATTTGTTTTACTGAGTCTGCAAGCCCTGTCACATAGATTTTGTGTTTTCTAAGAAGTCGTCCTTGCTACTGAAATATTAGCATTTGGTTGAGTGTATGAGCTTAGATTGTTGTTTTTTAAAAAAAATCTGGGACAAATGTCTAATTTCAACAGCCCTCTGCAAGTGATCAGTTCAGAACTTTAATAGGAGCTAGCTATCCATGCCTTGTGCCAGTTGATGGAGAGACAAAGAAGTGATACTGGGAAGAGGAGAAGGGAATGAATAGATAATGTTAGAAAAAGAAAGGGGGATTGAAAAGAAGCTGGTGCCATTCATTTAAATCTGACTTAATCTATGGCTTGCTTTGGCCTTGCCTACCGTTGGCATTAGACTCCAAAAGACAACCCCTAAAAATGCAGCCAGTAGGAAAAGCAGCCTGGTCTGTGGACTGGCACTGGTCAGTGGCATGCCCGCGGGATGCTGGCAGCACCCAAAACTATACCCCCTCAGGTCCACCAAAAAACCTCTCTCCAAGGAACTGGTCCCTGGTGTCCAAAAGGTTGGGGGCTGCTGCTCTATACTATATTCTAAATTTTTGTCAAGACTGCAAAAATATGGACAATTACTAAACAGCAGCAAAGAATTAGAGTTTTCTCTCTCTTTACTGCTTATAGGATTGTTCAAATGAGCAATAAGGTGTGGTAGTGTTAGTAAGTAGCAGTAAGGATAGATAGCATCACCACCAAATGGATTCGTAACTGGCTGACAAACTGTACTCAACATGGTACTCAACATACTCAATATGTCTACATGGAGGGAAGTAAACAGTGAGGTACTACAAGGTTCCGACTTAGGCCCACTACTCTTCAATATCTTCATAAATGATTTAGATGAGGGAATAGAAAGGGAACTTGCCAAATTTGCGGATGATACTAACCTGGCAGGAATAGCTAACACTCTAGATGTTACAGTAGGCTCAAGATCCAGATGAGCCAGCAGTATGTGGCAAATCCAAAAAGGCCAATGCAATCCTAAATTGCATTAATAAAGGGATACAATCAGGATCAAGTGAGGTACTAATACCACTCTATAAAGCAGTGATGGGTTTCAAATTTTTTTACTACCGGTTCTGTCGACGTAGCTTGGTGAGCATAGCATCACATGGCTTGGTGGGCATGGCAGGGGAAGGATACTGTAAAATTTCCATTCCCACCCCACTCCAGAGGAAGGTTACTGCAAAATCCCCATTCCCTCCCAATCAGCTGGGACTTGGGAGGCAGAGAATAGATGGGGGTGGAGCCAGTCAGAAATTTTACTATTGGTTCTCCAAACTTCTCAAAATTTCCGCTACCGGTTCTCCAGAACTGGGCAGCACCTGCTGAAACCCACCTCTGCTATAAAGCCTTAGTAAGACCACACTGGGAATACTGTATACAGCTTTGATCATCACAATGTAAAAAAGATGTTGAGACTCTAGAAAGAGTGCAGAAAAGAGCAACCAAGATGATTAGGGGACAGGAGATTAAAACATATGAAGAATGGTTACATGAACTGGGCATGGCTAGTCTAGTGAAGAGAAGGACCAGGGGAGACAGGATAGCAGTATTCCAATATTTGAGGGGCTGCCACAGAGAGGAAGGGGTCAAGCTATTTTCTAAGGCACCTGTAGGCCAGACAAGGAATAATGGATGGAAACTGATCAAGGATTAAGAGCCTGGTGGCTCAGTAGACTGATAGCATTGTGATTAGCACCAGCTGTCTGCAATTACTGTAAGTTCGAATCTCACCAGGCTCAAGATTGACTCAGCCTTCCATCCTTTCTAAGGTAGGTAAATTGAGGACCCAGTTTGTGGGGGCAATAAGCTGAATTTGTATAAATACACAAAAGTATGAAGGCTATTGCTTAATGCATTGTAAGCCACCCTGAGTCTCTGGAGAAGGGCGGCATATAAATCAATTTTTTTTTTTTTTTAAAAAGGAGAGAGTCAACCTAGAAATAAGGATACATTTTCTGACAGTGAGAACAATCAACCAATGGAACAGCTTGCCTTCAGAAATTATCAGTGCTCCATAACTGGAGGCTTCCAAGAAGAGATTGGACTGTCATTTGTCAGAAATGGTGTAGGGTCTTCTGCTTGGGTGGGTGGGGGACTTTGGACTAGATGCCCTACAAGGTCCCTTCCAACTCTGTTAATCTGTTAAAACTGTATGGAAGAGAAACATGACTCACTGAGATTTGTGTGCAAATCAAAGTTTCTCCTCCTTTACAAAGTTTTCTACTCACTTATTTTACTTTGCTGAACAGCTGAGCTTAACAAAAGTCATGGTTAACTAAAACTAAAAGCTTCTAGTTTAGAAATAGGCCCTTTTGTCATAAAACATGTCAATCCACATTTTATTTTCATAGTTGAGATTCTTATCCCACCTTCCTTCTGGGGAGAAAGTCCAAAGTAACCTGCAATGAATCCATAGCCATACAGTCAGTCTCCATTTATAGAAAGTAATATAAAATTTTGAGCAAGACCTCTGGTCATGCAAGTCACCCTTCCATGCAGCTCCCCAGGCATTTTTTCTGAAACAGCATAACAATCTGGACAGGTTGCCTTAATTGAAAGATTTATCATCCTCTTTCAATGAGAGTAATAAATTCCATCAAACTAAGCGTAATTTACACTGGCTTGCCATCACAAACATCCTGGAAAAGGGGGATTTAAATCCCCAGGGTCATTAAACAACATGGCAACTGCTTCTTTGCAGCTTGCACAGCATGTCTTTCAATGCATGGATTACTAGAAGTGACTTCGTTCCATAAGTCCTTTTTTTCCCCCTCTCAGTCGAGGTCAGATTTATGTGGTGAACCAAAGGCGGCTCTTAAGAAGTGGGAAGAAAAGGGATAGAGTCAAAAAAAAAAGGGGGGGGGAGGGGGAATCAAGCTACCAAAACCAAGCTATGAATGGTTATTTAGCAAATTAAATATGGAACAAATGAAAGCAAAAATTTTGTTCTGAAGGTAGTTGGATGTTTTAGAGGACCAGAAAAGTTACGCTAATGTCTTAGCAGACTGGACTGTACACAGGTTGAGAGAGGGAGGGAGGGGGCGGAGAGGGAGAGGGAGAGGGAGAAGGAGAAGGAGAAGGAGAAGGAGGAGGAGAAGGAGAAGGAGAAGGAGAGAGAGAGAAGATATTTGTCATGGAAAATTGCCAAACTTAGCACTTGGTGGAGAACGTCTTCAGAAAACTTAAGGTTGTATACTAGACTGGGAAGTCAAAAAAAGCCCCCCAGACAAAGCCAGTGACAAACATGTTTGCCTTGTTGCTAAGAAACACAAAATGAACACTTCCATGAAGTCAGTGGGGTAGGGGAATCCAGCTTTCTTTCTAAAAATTGAAGATCAGAACATAACATGGAGCATCGTAATTCAGTAATATCTATTGTCAAGCCACTATGAACACAACTCATCATCAAATATAACATTTGAAAATATTGAATGGTAAAATTTAAAAAGTAAACTGATAAACTAAAAAAATATTTCCATAGTTGAACTCTATGCACATTGTAATTTCTATCCTGGATTTTTTTTATTTCTTTAATTTATTGGTCATCTTCTTTTCTCTGGGCTTCTTCCTTTCATGTTGTTCCCAAGGTATTTGTACCTTATTTTCAAGGGCAAAGAAGGACAACACTCTGAGAGCTTCAACAGCACTTCAAGGAGGCTGCATGGAATCCAGAAGTTGTAGATTACCCATCAATATGTGTGAACATTTGAGAAGTATCCAGGAAAATAAACAGCAGACAAGTGAGTTTTTGCTATGCTTTGTAAGTCAATGTTGACATTTTGAATGGAATCTAAAAATAAACCTAAAAAGCTCTTTGCCTGTTGAATGTTTAATTCAGGCGAGTCTCACCTCTAAGGTGGTAACTTGCAATTTGAAAAGGTCCAGTCCAAAAGCAGCAGAGCTATTTACCATCCATTTTTTGGGGGATGAATCCGCTTATCCAGGGATGAAACTGAAATAGACATATCAATAGATCATATCAATATGTTGCAACAATTGCAGGCAGTGGAGATAAAAAAAAATTGAAATGAGATATTCAGGTATTTGAGATAAAAATCTAGTAGCACTGTACATAATAATTAATAATAATGGAGAGCTAGATGAAAATGTGAGATTGATTAATTTCTTTGGCAAATCTGATGAATAGCAATAAAATTGTGCATAGTTACCAGCAAAAAAGGAGAAGTTTGTAATTCAGTACTGCAACAAACCGACTTGCAGGTAAATACCAGTAAATGTAAGATTACAAGAACTGGCTTTCAATTTTCTTCATAGCAGCTATAAGTACAATTATATTTTAACCTCTCTCTCTAAAGTTACAACATGAAGCACTTCTTTCTACACTCTATCCTGCCTTATCATCAAAACCATAAATCATAAGTTCATTTTTTTCTTTTTTCACAGGAAAAGTCCATAAGGGATGAAAAATTAATAGACTTGTCATATGAAAATTGGTGTCTAATGGAAGGTTGGAATGGAGCAGTTTGCCTGCAAAAAGACCAATCCTCTGTGAAAAGAGTTAAAATAACACAAGCTAAATGACCGAAAATATTTTTAGGATTGATTTATACAATTTACAGCTTAGATTTGTTGGTACAAGAGCATGGGAAGCTTAAAATGAAGTCAAGAGAATTACTAGGTGCAGTGATATTTACTTCTCAATGTTTTATATATGCACAGTTAAGAAAGATATTTAATGGATATTTGAAAAAATGGAATTGAAAAATAAAATGGTATTTGAAGCTGAATTGTGTACAAATGTTGAACATATGATTGCTGAAATGCATAAAATTCACTGAGATTTGAAATGTAAGAAGAACAAATTAAAGACTGCATTATATAATGAGCTAAGAATTTTTTTAATAATATACAGGTGGACAATGAGATGAAATCTGGTTAAAAGGACTGACAATCACATTGTTTGACAATTTAAGACAGAACTTTTACAAAATGATGTACTGTTAGTATCCAACACAACAGAAATTAGCTAAGTTGTATAAATGTACTTCTAATATATATATAATGACATAAAGAACTCTTAAGAATAACATCCAGATGAAATTTTAATGGGGGAGGAGAGAGGGTAAGTTTGTAACAGTTGTAAAGAACATTGGAAGTCACTACTTTATATATTTTTCTATTTGTACTTATTTTCATACTTTTCTTAACTTCTTTACATTTTTCTTTTCTTTAATTGTAATCCAAAATAATTAATAATTAATCAAAAATAATAGAACAGAAGCTAGAAGAAATATAAATATATTTAACTTATTCTGAAAAAAGGGAGAGTTGGCTAATCAAGTAAGGAAATATTAAGAAAGAAGAAAGAGAAAGAAAGAAAGAAAGAAAATGTATGCTGATATCTTAGGAAGGAGATCTTCAATATGGCAAAATTTATTATAGTAGATATTTATTATAAGTAAGGGGTAGTGTATACATATTACTTTTAAACTGATCTAGTTAAGGATGGAAACATAAAATATCAACAATTCAATAGTTAATTCTTAGCCTTTTACCAGAGACAGTTTTGCTGGTTTGTATACAGATATTCTTTCTCTTCCAGACAAATGATTCAGTTCTAATCAAGATACAGATATCCGTATTGTTAATCCGTATTGTAAGAGTCTGATCAGAGATTCTTTTATCTAGTTATTCTCTTACAATGTTCTCGCTAATCTCAAATAAAATTAATATAGTTTTTATTTTCTAAACCAATAAAACTCAAACTTCAGTGCATTGGAAGGGAAAAGCAACCTGATTTGCTAATCAGAAATCTGCATGTTCTTTTGTAAGAATTTCCATATTTTACTATTATTATATAGTATATTGTAATTGTCTCCAACTATTTTAGGGATTATTTTAAAGTGCTATTCTATCTGTGGTTTCCTTGGGTTACCATCATTCATTTGTGATTTTTGCATTTTTCCTTTTCCTTATCTTTCATAAAGATATGAGAAAAATGCATAATTTAGCTTAAGTTTTGGCATTCACATCAGCCCAGCAATATTTGCAGGATGAAAGGCAGCTTATACTTATTATGAGTGGGCGAGGACTCACAAATTACACTTTAAATAGCGGCTCCCTCAATGTTAACTTGACTAGTGAGAAAAAAGGAATTAATTTGGCCTTTAGTAATTCCTGTCAGCTGGTATCAGTGACCTTTTCAGCATATCTTGTTTGGAGTGAAGAAGGAGGTGAAGGTTGGGGTGAATTGACATTAAACAAAGGATTATGATGTTGAGAAGTTTGATTGAAGTTATCTAAGGTCAGTCAGCATTTTGTAGGCAGAACTGAAACATAGGTATGTGTAGGTGACATTTCATGAACCAATGCCCTACTCAATGTTCTTCCTTTTGGAGATAGGAGCTACAGAGAGGTTTAAAGGTCTTCTAAAATATTTAGAATGAAGCCTTTTTATCTTTGTTGTCATTTTAACTGATTTTGTGATGCTGAAACTAAGTGTTATTACTAATTCTAATCACAATACTGACATTGTGATTCCTCATTGCCTAGGATCATATTTAGTTGGGTTAGCATTAGACATAGCATTAGAAATGGAAAGTTAAAGTGCTCAAAACTGTGTACTGGGACATGTGTGAAAGCATTTACATCAGGGCTGTCAAACTCACGGCCCACAGGCTGGATGCACCACACGCTGGCCATGCCCATGCCCGGTTTAGTAAAGGGGAAAAAAGTCACCATACATCACATGGTGATGCCATGATGACGCAAGTTTGACACCCCTGCTTTAAATGTTCTGAAGATAACATTTGATGCTGATTTGTTCATTTCTTAATATTACAGTCACTTTTCTTCTGATATTCAGGAAATGTTATATAAACTTGTATATCCTGGCATTTTAGCATATGTTTATCTTTTCAGCATATGTGAGTTTACATTAGAAAAGAACATTTCCCCTAATTCTAAGGAAATTATCTTGCAGATAAACACTATAGGGTATATCATTAGCCAAATGCTTTTTTCCCCATCTTGTTATTCCTATAACCTACACTCACTATACTTTAGTGAAAAAGAAAAATCTTCCTAATACATTGTATATTTAATCTACTATTAGACCAAATATGAATTCTGGAATTCAATATTGTTCCTGTGAGGAGGAAAAGAGGCAGTGGTGGCGATATTAGGCTCTTTTGCAAAATGTAAATGCTTTTACTCACAGCAAAGTATTTGGATTAGGGAAGAGCTCCCTTTAATTTCCCACTGTGCCTTGCTGAGGTGAAGATTATGTAACATCCAATAATTTCCTATAAAAATGAAAGCTGGAAGATGCAATTTCTCACACATGTGAAAGAGGCGAAAGCTGTGGTGGCAACATGCACTCCTAATATTTAACTTATTCTGAAAAAGAGGGAAATAGATAATCAAGAAAGCAAATGTCTTATATTTCAAAACAATTGTACCATCAAGATATTTGGAAAGATATGATAAGGCAAGATAAGATAGAACAAGACAGAATAGTTGGAGTAGGGCACATAAATGTAAAAGGAAATAAATAAGCTTCAATAGGCTAAGTTATAAAGTTCTGAGTGGTACTACTGTTACCCACAACAGAACTTCACCAGTGGCCAAAACATTTGTCCCTAGGGCATTTTGCTTGAGTCAAAAATTTGAGAGTTCTTCCTTGGTGTTTTGGAACACTTTGGAAACTTCTTTCCTGGAAGTTTCAGTTTCAGAGAAAATGACTGATTTGATTTAAGTAGTTAACATGTAACTAAATATATTAGATTATCATTACTGGTGTTTTTTTTTTTTTAATTTGAAATGCTGGTGCATCCTTTCATTCCCCTTTTCTTCCCAATATCCAGATTTCCCATGTAAAATGCTTTTTATGGCATGAAATTTGGTAGTCCTGATACTTGATCCTAGAATTCCTAATAATGACCGTGTGGGTACAGCTATTATAGAAACTGAACTCCAATTGCCTACTAAATCAGACTGGCCAAATAGGCTCAAGAATCCACCATTATAGTCTATAACTATAATGAATGAATTGATTTTGGGTGAATCAGTCCACTATAGCATATTCAACAAACTGTAGAGTTCAATGTTGCAGGAATCTCGGTGCCAAACTACACCCTACCCTTCCTCTCTGGGAACATGCATAAACCCTTTTCAATATTGTGAAGTCCATGAGGTTGAGAATTAGTAGCTGGATAACGGTTGCTTGTGAAAACTAGAAAAGAGTTAATTTTCACATAGTGGGGACCGACTAAAACACTTTCAGAACCTTGGAGAGTTCACTGAAGACAAACCAAATGGGTCTATAGGTCTAAAAGCTGTTGCATCATTATTAGGATTTGCTCCACTGAGACATTAAACAAACTGAGAACCAGTTAATTCCTTAATTCTACCACTCAATGCTGCTGATTCTGGAAAAAAAAGACTCTGTGACTCTGTCTGAAGTCTGAGATTCAAGTACGGTTGGAAAATTTTAGAGACAATGGAAGGGCCTAAATGGCCTACATAATTAGATAGGGATGGCATGAAAGAAGCTGCTGAAGATTATCCTTGAATTAGGGAAACATGAAGTTAATTCCCTTTAGAACAAAATGAGCAAAATCATCTAACTGGGTAAATCTCTACTGGTAAATATTTCAATTACAGGAGAACACAGGACTACATTTTTTCACTGTAGAACAAGTGAAACATAAAAATGAGCACAACTAAAAATAAAGTATAATATTAAAACTTGTTCCAGTGTCATAAGAAGCATATTGCTCATGCCTTGTTTTTTTTTAAAAAAAAAATTAGTGTGAACCAGTTAATTTCAATCACCTTCACAAATCTGTAAGATTCATTGTGAATCACAGGTGTGAAGAATTTCTAGCATAAGCAATTAGTAACTTGCCTGGCTCTGTCTTCTCACCCTTAGCCTTCTCATTTAGGTTAAGGTCATGTAAATAGAGTGCTGCATTGAAATCTTAGCACTTAGCAATTAGTAATATAGTAATAGAAAGAAAAAACCAACTTTTAACAGTCAGGTTATTTCGGATGAACTGTTTTAAAAGCTCCACTTCCTAAAGCAGATGAGATTTCAGTAGAACAAGCATTACTAATTGGAGAACCTGTGCTTGTTGAACTTACTTGAATTCTGATGTTTTTTTCCCCCTGCATTTTTCAAAATCTTTTAATACTCTCAGAATTAAGAGATTGCATAGCAGGATGTAGAATGCGTGCAAGGAAAAGCAGAAGATATAATTAGAGCAACAGAGATAATCATTGCTTTGTTATGCTGTGATTTCAGCATAATTACACAAACCAAGACAAAAGGATTATTCTTCCATTAGATTTTCCTCTTCTTACACATAAGGATTAAATAGATGATCTTTGGTTAGTGGGGTTAGTTAGGGACTGTACATAACAGTTTTAAGGAAGGATGAGGCACAGGGGCTGGAGTTATGATGAAAAGTTAGTAGACTTGTGTCACAAAAACAGTAATGCAGGAATTCTTCACTAGAATTGCTAGAAAGCCTAGAAACTAGTGGATTGGGATTTCACTGAACTAGGGCTGCATAAAAATCTTGGTTTACATAGGAAGAACCTGTCTAAAGAGAAATACACATAAAGGCCTACGAAAAGAAAAGAAAACAAATACTGTACCTTTACAGGGACGATACATGAGATGAAGGTGTGGCTAATTGATGAGGGCTTATAAGTCCGAAATAGATCTATCTTAGTCTCCTTAGTCTCCCAATGGGCAGCAGGGTGCTTGCTGGCTGCCGAAAAAAAAAAAGCCTAGAAACTAGTGGATTGTGATTTCACTGAACTAAGGCTGCATAAAAATCTTGGTTTATGTAGGAAGAACCTGGCTAAAGACAAATACACATAAAGACCTACGAAAAGAAAAGAATATATATATTCTGAGGTTTTCGCGGGTATTTGTATGTAGGTCTTTGGTTATTCGGGTTTTCTCCCGCATAAAATTGGAGGTGTCTTGGCAATGTTTTGACGAAGTCTCATTCGTCATCTTCAGGCTGGTGTCTTCGACGTCGTGCTTCTAGGAGCAATGTGTGTGATCGCAGCTGTTTCTTCCTTTTAACTGCCAGTGGAGGTGTGAACTGATTGGGTGGGAGCTTGGCTGTGTTCTGATTGGGTGGAGGTGTGTTCTGATTGGTTGGGGCTTTGGCTGTGCTCTGATTGGATGGGGGGGTTGGCTGTGCTCTGATTGGCTGAGTGTGTGTTCCGTATTCCCCCACCTAAACAGATCACACACCCATCCAATCAGGGCACAGCCAAAGCCCCAACCAATCAGAACACATGATACGTCACATGACATATGTCACGATTGGGTTTGACACCTGTGAGCTAGAAGAATGGCTATAATTTGCTTCATCCTTTCCTTTCCTTCTCCTCTTCTTCTAGGAGCACCAGCTTCTGTAGAAGTGCACAGCTAAAGGGAAGTACAGCCTGTCCTTATCTTATCTATTTTCTGATGAAACTTCTTTTGCAACAAATACATCAGCCAGGGTATATCAGCCCAGTCTGGAGAGATCTAAATGTTACCAGTAAAGATTAGCATTTGATTCTGACTAAAAATAATAGATCTCTCTTCTCTCCCTTTCCCTCACCCCCCCGTCCCCCGCCCTTTTTATTTCAGATTAAAGAGCTGGGGTTGACTGCCTAATTTTAACAATACAAACAACATTTAGAGACCACAATTGTCCAGAAAGCAGAATAAAAGTGACATAAATAAATGAATGGCTGCTTCCTGCTATCTGGTAAGCTCCTTGGGGCAGCAAAGTTTCCCTTTATACTCCAAGCCATGCTATGCACTTGGATCGCGTTAAAAGAAATTACAACAATGATGGTTACTGATGAGCTTGTCATAGAGAATGGATAAGTTGGCTTCACTTTGATGGGCCACAAACTGTGCAAGCTTTGTACCATGAATGCACAGGAAATGCGGATGGATTTCACGGATGGGAAATCATGTTGGAAATCAGTCTTTTAGTTAGATCTATAATCTCAAATCAGCTTTGATTATCATTTTTATTGGTGCTCAAGAGATTCCAAGTTATGAGTGGTTTGCCATTGGAAGCATCTGTTTCAGCAAAAATAACTGCTTCTCTTCAAATGGAAGAAAAATTAGTGTGGGGGGGGAGTGTTTTCCTCCTTCCTGGATTGTTTTTTTAAAATGTATCTCTTATGTAACTTGAGCCCAAACTAAAACAACTGGCATGTGGGACTGCCTACAGATGGCTCAGCAGAGGCACACATGGCTATATGTAACTGGCTGAGAGCTGCCTCATTTCATACTTGCTCCATAGCCAACTTTTATAGGAGGAACGATGCTGGCAGAAATTGAGAATATATAAACCATGTCTACTGACAGTAATGGTGATGATTCTCAGCAAGATGCCATATATTAAAGCCAAAGCTAATCCCTTTCCCCATCTTACTTTCTCTTTCCTGAGCATGGCAACGTGACTATATTACCTCCAATTAGCAAAAACTGGAAACTCTTAGATAAAGATTATTTTGTCTGGAAATGCTATATACAGATGGTACCACCAGCTGTGTGCACTCTATTCCTTGTTGGTCATCTGATAGAATAAGCCATTCGCTTTTCATGTAGCTGTAATACATATAGTCCTGATACTTCTTTCCTTTCCTTTCCTTTCATTTCCTTTCCTTTCCTTTCCTTTCCTTTCCTTTCCTTTCCTTTCCTTTCCTTTCCTTTCCTTTCCTTTCCTTTCCTTTCCTTTCCTTTCCTCTCCTCTCCTCTCCTCTCCTCTCCTCTCCTCTCCCTCTTATCCCCTTTCTCCCATCCCATCCCATCCTTTTTAAAATCAAATTTTACAGAAACTTTAAATAATTGAAAAATTCTGATCTAAAGTAATTAGAAAACCTCTCCTCCCTCTCCGTTCCCTCCTCTTCTCTGGGCTTTTCTTTGCTCTTTCTTTGTTCAGTGTATCAACACTTTGAGCGATTGAGTTAGGGAAAGTAAGAGGTACTGAGGGCAAATATGATGACTGGAATATTCAAAAACATTAACAAAGTTTGAGCAAAGAAAAGATTTAAGTCAAAGTTAAATATTTGCATTCAGTCACCTGGTAGTGTCAGCACTTGGGTGAACCTACTTAATTTGCTCTCCCGTTTTCTTAAATCTAACTCTTAAGTGCTTCTAAGCAGCATGCAGTGATATGAATAACTTTTCTTCTTGTGTATCAAATGCAGGCTTAAAGCAGGGGAGTTAAAACACACAGCACATGCTCGCTTTCACATACATATCATATCTGAATGCATTAATAGAAAGCAAGTGGAAGTTACGGTGATCATTTTAAGAGCATTTAAGCAAAAGCTGCTTAGCTTTCAATCCCAGATTCCATTCATAGAATTTCTTTTGCGTATTAAAACGCAACCGAAGTGAATTATGTAACTTCAAGGAGGCCCCCTGCTTCTGTTAGAGAGCAACAAAGAAAGAGATAACAACAGCTTCAGAGTGAAAATAATGCAGAATTAAGCTCTTCTGAAAGATTGCTTTTTGTTCCAGGAGGTGCTTGTGTATGTTCTAATATTCAATATATTGAAGTTGCTCTAATATTTAAAGTATTGGTAGTCCTTGAGATATGACTGTAATGGTGCCTGCCCATTACAGTCACAAATTATGATGGCCATTAACAAGATGCTCATGCAATCACTTCGCTTAATGACACCCCCCCACACACACACACCCTTAATCTTCCTGATGAGGATATTAAGTAACTGTGAGGGTCATTAGGCAGAGCATAGAGTGCCTCAATGTCGAGACCCTGGGAGGCCTAGCAGGAGCCCAGGCTCACCTGCCCCAGTCTCCAAGGAGTCCCTCACCCCATGCTCTGTGTCAGTGGTAATAAGTTCCGGCCGAAGATGAACGATTCTGAGGCGAAAGGGAACGGCAACAGTAATGTTTATTCAACTAACTTCGGCATACATAACAACAACAACTCCCGCGCTTGACAGCTCCCTTTTATACCCTGAGCTGTCATCTTCCAACCAATCAGAGCATAGGTAATAACTAACTTGGCCACTAGGGACCGACGGTATTTGAATATTCAACAGGTTTCAATTTTTTTTACTATCAGTTCTGTGGGCGTGGCTTGGTGGGCATCGCATGGCTTGGTGGGTGTAGCTTGGTGGGCATGGCAGGAGAAGGATACTGTAAAATCTCCATTCCTCCGCAATCCAGGGGAAGATTACTGCAAAATCCCCATTTCCTCCCAATCAGCTGAGACTTGGGAGGCAGAGAATAGATGAGGGCAGGGCCAGTCAGAAATTTTACTACCGGTTCTCTGAACTACTCAGAATTTCAGCTACTGGTTCTCCAGAACTGATCAGAACCTGCTGAAATCCACCTCTGCTCTGTGTCCTGTCTCTCAGGCTCCACACAGGCCTTGGGCCTATTTCCCCCTACCGAGTCCCTGCAGGGCTTCCTTCCCATACAGCGATCCAAGGAGCCTAAAGCCAGTAACAGATGCTACCAACACCCACGGAGCTGTTACAACTTGTAGGTTGAAGCCTGCTTTCCACCCAGTCACTTGTAGCTTTTGCTGCTGGCTTTAACCTCCCTTGGGCAGCTAGCTGGGAAGCAGGCTATGTTACTGGTCATAAGTCAAAGATTTCCTGTAAAGCTGAGTAGCTGAACTTCTCGGCCATATCGCAGCTTTCAAAAACTTCCTAAACGAAGGCATGGAATTTTCTTCTTCTTCTTTTAATTTATGACCGGGAAAGGGAATTATTGCCTGATAGGGCCCACCCACTTCATTGTCTATAGTGTTTGGAGTTTGCCTAAACAGACCACTCAAATTGTGGTCTTCAGCCTTATGAAACAGTTGATCCCAAATGTACATTTAAAACAAATGATCCCAATTGGAGATTAAAATTAAATAAATAAGGGAAACAAGTTTAATCTCTGAGATGCTCAACAAATTCCACTTTTATACTGTGTGAAGCTACTCAGTGTGTCCCTGTCAGATCAAAGGGAGAAATGGTTATCTGTTATTGAATGGGTATTATACTGCTCAACTGTCAAAATGCATTGCATTTGCTTTAAAATATTTTGTTGATACTGATCCTAACCTTTGGCTTTTATTGCATCTTATCACAAACTGGGTTCATAGTTTTAGTTTATTTTCTTTAATTGTTGTAGGGCACCGTGCTGATTTATACAAAAGAATGGAGCATCACTTTGATAACAAATAAAAGAAAGAAAACACGTTCTTGTAGACTTATTTTAAATACATAACCTTATGCCCATAATTGACAGGAGGAGAATGTGAATTACCTTTTTTTCCTCTAGGGTTGAAAGCAACACTCTGCTCAGTTTTGAGTAATTCTTTTCATACATAATACATCCTACACTTTTCAGCCTCCTCCAATGTCCAAGAGAAGATTTTGAAGGCACAGAGAATTGCAATGATGTGTGTGGAACTGATACTGTAGATATGGCCCACAATCACTAATATGCTCATTTTAAAAAAAAAATGCATTAGATCAGTGCAAAACTGGAATAGATTGGAATTATAGGTTGACACATGCAAAAAATGCATAAATAAACAAAAATCAAGGAGAGGAAGAGAGCCATCTATCTCTTACTGTTCTCACACACATAGCTGTACATTTTAAACACAGCAAAACTGTGGAATGAAATGGAAAACAGCTCCATGACCTTTAGAAGTTACCTCCAATATGGCCTACTCTTTATCAACATTCGCTGCTCTTTTTGCTTTGTCCACACCGAACACTTCTTGCCAAGAAGATTGATCAATTAACATTTTATTTAAAAAGCAATTATTTCTTTTTACAGGAACAAAAATGCATTTCTGCCCAAACTGAAAGTTTCCCCACAGCTTTTCATGAATCTTTCAATTCTCGTCATCAGCCTTCAAATTCACAGCCCTCACCTAGTCCAGCATGAGGTGTAACATGTTTAACTCTGATGATTGGATTTGGATGACAGGAATGATGGGTGCATGGTAGGGTGGAGCGGGATCATTCTCTCTGTGTGGGCTAATAATCAAAGCCCTGTATGATGTGAATGCCACTTCAGTTTTGCCAGCTTTTTATGTGACATGACATATCAAATCTGCCAACCTATAGACCATCTGGAAGCAGCTCAACAGAATGGACACTGACACTGACAGACAACAGTTAAGATGAAAGACCAAAAAGAGTAGAAGATTGGCCTATATAAACCAGGAGGTTTGTTGAAACAAACCTAGTTTTTATTCTGTGAGCAACCATTATCTGTAATCTAAGAGATGCTATCTAGAGTTGTCTTCAAGAGCTTAAAATTCATTTGTTTTCCCCTGCTGAATTATTTCAAATGCAACATCAATGTGAAATTGAAGTCACAGATATATTCTTGAAGCTTTTCTTTGCGTAACTATAACTGTCTTCCTGAGGAGCAAGAGGGATGGTTGCTTTTCAGCCATATCCTCCTCTCTGATCAAATTAAAACATGTACCATCTCATATGAAATTTGATGGCTTTAGTGTCATCTCTGGGTCTGTTGTGAGAAGATGCTGTATTGTCATTTTCTTATAATATAAAATCAATGTTTATATCAAATGTCAGCCGGTTATTTAAATATCATTAATGTTCATATCATG
Source organism: Pantherophis guttatus (assembly GCF_059756535.1). Taxonomy (NCBI): domain Eukaryota; kingdom Metazoa; phylum Chordata; class Lepidosauria; order Squamata; family Colubridae; genus Pantherophis; species Pantherophis guttatus. The sequence goes on along the minus strand of NC_142063.1, from coordinate 227,546,977 downwards.
ACCTTAATGTAGCCTCATCATGCTTTATTGATATTATCTGGAAGTCTGATAATTTTGGTTCCCAATTCTGTGAAATCTATGTGAGTACTGCTCTACATGTATATGTTTTCTTTTTATAGTTTTCTAAAAATCAAATGTGGATTTAAGGATGTAGAACATGCAATATTGGGCATGGACTGGTGATAACATCTTACTTCTTCCTTGCACATTAACCTTCTATGCACAGTAGCTACAGTAAATCTTTCAAGAATCTCTGTGACAGCCAAACAAGCGAGAATATTTACAAAGGATCATTGGTTATGCAGCTTGGAATTAACCTTGAGTGGTAGCTAAGAATGATCACCTTAAAATATATATATTAAGAATTTCACATTTGTATTGTGAAAAAGCTTCACTGGAGCAAATAGGAATTTATTTTCAGTGTTTACTGAATGTGGAGACTGACTTTAACATAGAACAAAAATATTCCCTCATCTGGATGATGATGATGATGATGATATTGCTGTTGTTTCTTATCATGATGAGTTTGCAATGAGCTGTTTTGAAATAAAATATTTGGCCAAGAATTATGGATGATGGATAAATATCTGGGATCTGCATGTCAAAAATCCAGTTGAACTCTAGATGGTAGCAAAGAGATACATAAATATCTAATTCTTTGTTAGTAGTTAGCTATATTTTTGCAGCTGTGAGTGAAGAAAGAGGGAGAGAGAGGGAGAGAGAGAGAAAGATGAAAGATTGATAGAAGATAGATAGATAGATAGATAGATAGATAGATAGATAGATAGATAGATAGATAGATAGATGGGCAATCATTTTCACTTTAGAATCAAAGAAAGAATCGAGCCACCGTGGTGCAGAGGTTAGAGTGCAGTACTGCAGGCTACTTCTGCTGATCACCAGCTGCCAGCAATTTGGCAGATCGAATCTCACCAGCCTCAAGATTGACTCAGCCTTCCATCCTTCCGAGGTGGGTAAAATGAGGACCCAGATTGTGGGCAATATGCTGACTCTGTAAACCGCTTAGAGAGGGTTGTAAAGTGCTGTGAAGCAGTATATAAGTCTATGTGCTATTGCTATTGCTAAAATGCAAACTTTTAAAGTAGCTTTTTAATCTGGTTGTGGAAAAATATTTGGCGGCGGTATAGATGAAAGAAGTTCATTTAATTTAGGAAGCATATGCAAAAATGAATAATGAAAAAGTGTAGAATAAGAGGAAAATGGCTACCAGTAACAAGAAGGAAAAGCAGGGAGGGGGCAATGTAAGGAGAGCTGAAACATAAAGAGATAAATGGCAAGACTGATACCAACACTGAACAAGAGACTGGATTGCTATGTACTGAGCATTCATTATTTTACTGTTAAGAATCAGGAATCCAAATGAGCAAATCTCAGCCTTCTTTATCATCAAAAACTTCCATGATCTGAAATGTTTTATGTTCTTTATAGAATATAAATCAGATTGGCTGGTACATAAATTGTGCTTGTTTGATGTGGATGCATTTGCACTGGAATGGAAAGCTCAGTATAATAATGGTATTCATTCTCAATACTCCAAACCTATTTCCTTTGACTTTTCTTTAAATAAAAGGAACATATTAGCTGCATTTTAAAAAAGCAATCTTACATGCTACACCGCAACAGATTTAATTATCTAATTTTCAGAGAGCAAATTCCCCAGCTACCAACCCCTTATTTATTTACTAAATAATGGCAAATTAAAGACACAGTAAAAATGTATTCTTTACTTACGTATTTCTGTGGAACAGTTTATCAGCAGAGGCCAAAGGGCAAGTGCAGTTACACAAACATGTCAGTTGTCGAAATTACAATGGAAATAATTTCAATCTGGGCCTGGATACCTCAGCAGACTAATGCATTGTAATTTAACTCCAGCTGTCTGCAATTAGTAAATTCGAATCTCTCCAAGCCTCAAGGTTGACTCAGCCTTCCATCCTTTCTAAGGTAGGTAAATTGAGGACCCAGTTTGTGGGCACAATAATCTGACTTTGTAAAAATATACAAAAGTATGTAGGCTATTGCTTAACGCATTGTAAGCCACCCTGAGTCTCCGGAGAAGAGTGGCATATAAATCAATTTTTTAAAAAAAAATAAAATAAAAAAAATCTGTTGAATATTTCCCAGAAGATTTTTTTTAATATAAATATTAGCCAATAAATACATTTTCTTTTCCTCAGAATTAATTAGTAGAACACTCCAATAATGTCACTGCTTTGATTGTTTATTACTTATAAAGGCCTATCTGGCTTAGATCCAGGCTACTTATGAGACCTCTTCGCCAATGGGAATCTACCCATATCATTTAATTGGTACATGAAGGGATTAACTGGGTTTCCCTTCCTTTATAGATCAAGGAGGAAATGGTTCTGAAAATGGCCATTTTTGCCCCATCTCCTTGGAATATTTTGCTTCCTGAAATCCACATGGCCTCCATTCTTGTATCTTTGTGCAGAAACAAGACAATGGCCTCAAAATATACCTTTACAATGTAAATTGTCTGTAACTTTCATATTTTTTTCATTTTCTCCTTTTGATAGTACTGTTGTAAAAATAATGTTTTGATGATTATTTTATGAGTTTTGTTTGCATGCTACCAAGTAGTGTCTCTGGAGTTAGGTGAGATAACAGTGCTAGAAAAACAAACAACAGTTGCATTTGGATGTGATATTATACCAGGATACTGATTTTACTGAAGCAGCTAGTGAACTACGAAAACACCTTGTGTGGTTTGTTTTAACCTGGACTCATAGTTTAGTCCCATCTTAATGATCCAGATATTGAAGCAAAGAATATCTATGATTTCTAACTTAGCTGTTAAAGCATCACAATAATAAGCCACAAAGGTAAATTAGCTACTTCTGCTGACAAGAAGAGACTGATATATGGAAAGATTTCCAGACTTAATGTGACATATGAATATGATCAATATTTAGTTATTTATTTACGAATGCCATTTTACTCCCAAGGACTGAAGATTGATGTACATAGAAAAAAAATCCTGAGGATTTAAAGCAGCACAACCCTCAACATCAATGAGGGTTGATACCAAAACTTAACATCCCACAAACACTTTTTCCTAGACTGAATTTTTTGTATCTTTATATAAATCCACTTGGGAAGAAGGGATCATTCTGTAGGCTCTACTATGAGGTTCCTATTAAAGGTAAATATTTCCCTATCCAGTCATGTCTGACTCTAGGACACAGTGCTCAATTCTATTTCTTGGCTGATGGACTCAGCATTGTCTTAAGATATTTTCCATGGTCATATGTCCGGCATGGCTATACCCTTAAGGCACACAAAATACTGTTACCTTCCCACCAAAGTGGTACCTATTAATCTACTCACATTTGCATGCTTTTGAACTGCTAGGTTGGTAGGAGCTGGGAAAGGAATAGGAGCTCATCCCATTGTGAGAAACTCAGGTCTCAAGGGCAGTCCAAAAATAAATTGTAATAGTATAATCCTGAAGTGATGAATGGCCTGAGATGATGATGAGTGATATGATCCAGGAATAATCATTAAATGTACATAGTTACGTATGAAAACTTAAACATGTATATGTGGGAGAGGCTGAATATATACAATTAAGCAAATAAGATTTTCAAGTCTACCCACCACTAACAGGAATAAAAAGTTTCTTCTCTCTCAGAAGCTAACAATATTTTTAACTGGAACTCTACACTATGCTCAAGTTTGTAACTGTAATACAACATATTTATACAAAGGGTCTCCTGACAACAGCTTCTAACTACAGCTTGAACAAGAGCCATGAGTGCAGGAGAAGCAAGAAATTACAATCCAGGTCCATCCAAGGGAGAGCATAATCCTACCGAGAACCAAAGTATGAAATCAGAGCCATCATGATAGGTTTCAATTTAAATCTGCTCCTCTACATAGCCTAACTAGGCACCAAGTCAGTTCCTATAAATATTCAACACCTATCTGGTTGGAGACAATAATGTATAACTTGACATCATTCAAATACGGATATCATCTTAACCCTTGCCAGTGTACAAACTCTTCCAGGTCATCAAATAGGACAACCAATGTGATTTTTTTTTTAACCCGTATCCAGAATCTGCACTGATAAGGATTGAGACAATCCATTTCCTCTGGAAATGTTTGTAGTTGCAGTTGTGTGTCCATCACCTTCTCTACTGTCTTTCTTTAAAAAGGAAGGATAGACACTGCATGGATAGTTATTCAAAATAGCTGGGAAGATACACGAGTTCTTGAGAAGGGAATGTATTAACAACTCACATTAAGGGAATTGTCTACACCAGGGGTGTTCAACCTTGGCAATATTAAGACTTTTTAACTTCAACTCCCAGAATTCCCAAGCCAGCCATATTGACTGGGAGTTGAAGTCCTCAAGTCTTAAGATTGCCAAAGTTGGAAACCCCTGGTTTACACTTTTCTATACTCTTTCCCATAAAATGAATGTAGATTTTATGTAGAAAATATTAGTATGCTTTTTCCTGAAATACATTTGGGATATTTGTTCTACAAATAAGAACATACGAAAACAGTGCAAGTGATGTTGTTACTGTTCAAAAATCTTTCATATTTGAAGCATCGCTTGTTAGAAAAGTTTTCCTTTTTTTTCTCCCAAGACTCCCAAGATGTTACCTTAATATAACCTTTCTTCCAAAATCTCATAATGCTTGTGTGTGCTCATTTTGTCTTCTATTTGAGAATGATAAAATCAATGTGCAGGAGAAGGTATGTGTGGGAGAAATATGAAAGTACAATATTATTTTGTAAGGGTGCCAAGTTTATTTATTTATTAGTTTGATTTATATGCCGCTCTTCTCTGGAGACTCAGGGTGGCTTACAATGCTTTTAAGCAATAGCCTTCATACTTTTGTATATACCTGCTTAGTAGGGCTTTTGCCCCCCCCCCCAAGTGGTGTTCTTATTTATACGAAGTCAGCTTATTGCCCTCACAAACTGGGTCCTCATTTTACCTACCTCGGAAGGATGGAAGTTATTTCAATAACTCAATAGGCATAAATTATTATTACAGCATGTTTTTTTTTTCATTCTTAACTTTGCGGGGTAGATCTTGCAATAACTTTTTGAAGTCAGCTCCCAGAAAACTATATAAAGAACACATGTATGCATATGTTCAAAACACACAATACACAGAGGGAGGCCACTATAGAGAATGAAATATTGTCTCAATTCTTAATTCTCGGCTATGTTCTGAAATAGCTAAGACTATTTATATATTAATATGGGACTAGATTGAAACTTAAGGCTTAGAATTTAGATATTAGTATAAGGCATCCACATTTGCTAATTATTACATTTTTTTTTTTTTACATTCTTGGAGTATTTACGTCCTATTTAAAATCCTTATGTGATTTTTATTGATTTTTTTTTTAAAAAAAGAACACTGTTAACAAACTAATGCAAAGTAAGTAGAAGAAAAGGAAGAAGGAAGAAAGCAAAAAAATAAGGGAAAAAATTAGGAAAATTAATTTAAGAAAATTAAGAAAAATAGAAAAGAAACAAAAATGATACAAAGATAGCTTCCAGTATTCCTCACAGCAATTATAAGCACAATTATATTTTAACCTCTGTCTCTCTACAGTTACATCTAATTCTTTTCTTTCCATATTCTAGCCTGTCTAACCATCAAAACCATAAATCACAAATTCATTTTCTGCACTTTTATGCAAAAAGTCCATAGGATGTTTCCAGTCACCAAAGAATGTAGATAGGCCCTTTTCTCTAATCAAAGAAGTTAATTTATCCATCTCACCAAGATCTATCAATTTCACATTCCACTATAATGGATAGTGTTAAATCTTCCCATCTTTGTGCATATAATAATCTTGCTGCAATAATCATAGATTGAAATAATCTTCCATGACTTTTTTCTAACTCTTTATCTATTATGCTGACTCTGTAAACTGCTTAGAGAGGGCTGTGAAGTAGTATATAAGTCTAAGTGCTATTGCTATTAGTCATAAAAGGTTTTAATTGGATATTAAACTTTAGAATCCTCTGTATCAAAGTATGTATTTGAACCCAATTTTTAAAGCTTTTTTACGTGTCCACCAAGCATAATAAAATGTCCTTCTGTATTGTTTGCATTTCCAACATTGATCTGAAGTGCCTTTATGCATTCATAATTTTATAAAAATTCTCTTTAGGCTTTATCTTGATTGGATTTCTATTTTTATTGTTTTAGAGACATGTATTTGTTAGGATTTTAATGTTTTAATGCTGGAAGCTTCCCAAAGTTGTTTTGTTATAAGATGGACAGCAAATAAATTCATTCATTCATTCATTCAATCAATCAATCAATCAATCAATCAATCAATCAATCAATCAATTCATAACCCCAATGTAAATTTTAACTCTTTTGACCACCTATTTTCCCATTGCTCCGTCTATAACAGGACTGTCCAACTCCTGGTCCACGGGCCAGATGAGTCACACTCTGGCCACACCCACGCCCAGTTTAGCGAAGGGGGGAAAAGGTCCCGATACGTCACGTGATGATGCTGTGATGACGTGAGTTTGACACCCCTGATCTATATAGTATAACCAAAATTCTTAGCCCATTTTATCATACAATCTTTAAGCTGTTCTTCCTCTGTTTCAAGTGTCAACAAAAGTTTATACATTATAATAATTACACGTTCATCATCACTGATGATGAAGTTGTGACCTTTATGGCCAGATTTTCACAAAAGAAATGTTTCTTTTAATTCTCAAATGAACGTTAAAGACTTTTGCTGACATTAGCTATCTGCACAGTAAAACAAGTAGAAACAAAATCCATCCATCCCATAGTGAAATTTCAATATGAAATAATTGTACACTGTGAAACTTACTCATGAGACAACCTGATCCTTAGTAATCACACCAAGTGGGGACTGCAAAAAGATTTGTTGTTAAATTTGTAACCTTACAATGCTAAGATTCTAAGTAATATGAAAACAATAAAGACACCTCCAACCCATAAATCCCCTGAAGTCCAAACCCAGATTTTTTTATATTATTGAAAAGGGAAGAGAACCAGAAGGAATGAAAGGACTTCCTCCAGTTTTTAAAATATCAGAAAACAAATTAGAGGGTAAAGCCTCATATATCACAGTTAAGTCTGTGGATGAGCGAATCCAATTAAATAGACTGCCATCAATGTTCTTGGAAGATTCCCCAAACTGAAACGTTACCGCAGTGAATGACAGCCAACTGTCAGTTCACAATTAACCCACTTTGCTGCCTGATTTCAGAGAAATGCATGGCTAGTCCTGCACCCCCAGAAGGAGATATAGATGTCGAACAGCAAAAACTCTCTTCTCTTTTGCACACAGAGGGAGTAGCCTCTTTTGAAAGGGAGCAGAGTTTCAAAAGTACAGCTAGTCCTTGACTTAACATCATTTGTTTAATGATCAAAATTACGATGGCATTGGAAAATTCGTTTTATGCAGCTTTTTAAAATCACAAATGCGTAAAAAGAGATTTTATGAGGGAACACAAGTGAAATAGAAATGGACCAGAATTAAACTGATCCATTCTTTTCTGCAGGATCCAAACTGGGTCAAACATCGAGATCAGACATTAAGTCTTCCAAGCTTTCGGATTTGTGCTGAAGTCCATCCTCAGGGAACTTCTCTTTACCAGAATGTATGCTTTGGGCTATTCTATATAGGGTTGCCAGGTGTCCACTATTTGAGCGGACAGTCCGCTTTTTTCACATTATGTTCATTATTTTTTTTCACAAAATAGTGGTCATTTTTTTTAATTCAAAAGCTTTATGATGAAATGGTACATAAGTTTTGCGAGTCAGAATTCCATGAAGTTTTGTGCCATGTTCCAACATGTTGGTTAAGTTTGTTTAAAGCGGTCAAAAGACTTATTTTAAACTGGATACCTCTACAATCGTATTTTATTTCTCTTGGATCTGATGAGTGCCATAAGGTTATCTGGAACTTATTTCGGATCAGGAAAATGAACTCGCAAAGGACGATGAACCAACAATTTCAGAATTGTATTTATATTTCACGCACTTCTTCATGTCAATAATGCAAGACACCCTACTGAAGCTGGAAAGCAAGAAAATTCTTGCATGCGATCTTCAATTATCATGTGTAAGCTGCGTGATTCTTTGCAAAAAAAAATACGATGAGCAGTTTTTTGGAATGAAAGTTTTATTTGCCTTATGTAAAAAAACATTTGCCTGAGAATGCCATGCAAAAGTTCAAGAAAGAAGCCATCAACGTGTATCAAAGAGCCATTGTGTACCTAGAAAAGTGGTATAATTTCACCGATTCAGTATATGAGACGCTAAGTTGTTTCAATCTAATTGATCGCAATAATCCTCCAACTTTAGAAGAAATGACAAACATCTGGTTATTATCACCATGGCGAGAAGAACTTCCACCCAACACTCTCTTTGATGAAATTTCTGCCTTAGAAGAAGTTTATGTTCATCTGCAGGGCGATTCATCCCTTGATAAGTGGACATACTTTTTCAAGAAAGAGCCAGCTCGGAGTTTACTGAAACTGTTCCAGTATTGTGCATCAATTCTGGTATCAAATGCAAACGTTGAATGAATTTTCAGCGTCATGGAAAATTTGTGGACTGACGAACGTAACCGACTGCTTGTACCATCAGTTTGAAGTGAACTTTGTATATTGTTTAATATTTCTCAATGTTGTACTGAAATTAAAGAATTATTCCTTAAACACAAAGAATTGATCAAAGCTGCGCAGTCAAATAAAAAATACACACGACAGCAAAGTAAAATGTAATTTAATATTTTACATATTATTATAATATATTTGATGTTTTGAATTTTAAGTAAAGTTTTGAAGTGATTATTTTAATACGTGTTAAAATGTTTGTAAGAAAATATATAATTTAATTGTATTTTTTTTTTACTACTTAAACCCCCCCCCCACTTGTCCGCTATTTTTTGGAAGCAGACCTGGCAACCCTAATTCTATGCATAGTATGAGCTGCGTTGGCACAGTGTTTAGAATGCAGTACTGCAGACTACTTCCGCTGACTGCTGGCTGCCTGCAATTTGGCAGTTCAAATCTCACCAGCTTGAGGTTGACTGAGCCTTCCATCCTTCTGAGATCAGTAAAATGAGGACCCAGATTGTTGGGGGCAATATGCTGACTCTGTAAACCACTTAGTGAGGGCTGTAAAGCACTGTGAAGTGGTATATAAGTCCAAGGGCTATTGCTATAGTATTTATGTGGTACCTGGTGATGGGGCTTTTTAGTTGTTGATTGGGTTATTGATGGCCAACTATTAAGTCATTGACTGTTGTTTCCTTATGTTGCCAAGTCCTTGGCTCCTAACTACCTGATAAGCCTGCTGGTAAATCAGCACTCCTGTTGACTGACAAAGGGCCTGTTTCCCAGGCTTCAATAATTTCCCTGGGTATCTTTGTACCTGCTCGGCCAACAATCTTAGTAGCTGTGAAATTAAATGTATGTCTTCGTTCATTGCAATGTTATTGAATCCATCCTTTTCTATTCCTTGTGGGGGAAAATTAAGGATGTACTTATCACTTTATTTAATTATTTTTTTTAAATAAATAAAATAAATATACATACAGCATATACCACTATCTCACTATTTGGATGATTCTGGGCTAATGCCCTGCCCATTTACAGTATATATGCATGTGATATCACTGCAGTTAAAAGAAGGAGGGACTTCATGTTGACTTTTTGTACTTCCCCTACTGCTGTTCTAGTAGTCTTCGTAGTACCTTTTGTTCTTATGCAGCTGTCCTAGTATTTCTTCCCTGCATTTCTTTCATGCATGGCACAACCATTGAAGGAATATATGTAAAATAATTAAAAGGTATTTAAAATGTTAGATATTCTTTATTAGTGAAAATATTAATAGCATGTAAGAAATTTAAACTCTCACTCAAATTTATAGGGGGAAAAAATCATTTTTAAAAGATGAAAATTCTATGTATGTAAATCCCCAATATGCTCATATTCCATAGTTGCATAAATACCAAACTCTATCCAGTTTATATTGCATATACAGGTACTCATTGACTTATGACCACAATTGTGACCAGAATTTCCATTGTTAAGCAAGTTGGTTGTTAAATAACTCGTGCCCAATTTTATGACCTTCTTGCCATAGGAGTTAAATGAATCACTGCTGTGGTTTCTAAGCGAATCAGGCTTTCCCTGTTAACTTTGCTTGTCAGAAGCTGGCCAGGAAGGTCATAAATGGTGATCAGATGACCCCAGGATGCTGCAACCATTGTAAATATATGTTGGATGACAAGCAACCAAATTTTGATCTCATGATTGTGAGGAGGCTGCATCCAGTGTGAGAACTGGATGCAAGTCACTTTTTTCAGTGCCATTGCAACTTTGAACAGTCCCTAAATGACTGGATGTAAATCAAGGACCATTTATAATGACCTTGAATAAATTAATTGTACCTTGAATTGGTTTATTACAAAAGTTGTAAAAGACATCTAACTTCAGTAATTCATCTCTGGATGATTGATTTCTGTTTTATGCTTCTAGTTTTTTTAAAAAATCATGTTATAGTTACTCTAGATAACAACCAGATTATGCTTATTCCCGCTACTTGCTCTCCCACTGCAGGCACTAAATGATTGTTTGCAGCTGGTAGGTCAACACAAATTACCTGCAAAATTCCATGGTAAGTTATTTATTTCACAAAATTACACATGCATACATAATATGCACTGCTGGAGAATAAACAATGTGCTGTGAGACTCTTTCTATGAGTGCTCCTGCGTTCATTTGCTATGCAAGGCCTTAATTTTATTATGATATGTATTCATCATATTAGGCTAAATCTATAAATTTTATACTAATGACTAATAGGGCATCAAGTTCATATATCTGGTAATTTAGAATAGATTTTGAGTTGAATGACTAAGTTTTGGACGGACATGATTGCCGTAAGAAACTTTGCATTGCATGGAATAAGTTTTGAAAAAGGCATTAAGCCCATTCTTGATTATAGGGCCCTCATAATCAGGAAGCTAAAGTATTGTAACATTTTTGGTGCAAGATCATAAACAAAACTAATGAGTATAATATATATAAAAAAACAGCAAATAACTAACTACATGGCTAATTGAATGAATACAAAGCAGATGTACGTTTGGAGTTATAATTTACGGTATTTTTCGGAGTATAAGACACACTTTTTTCCCTCCTAAAAGAAGCTGAAAATTTGGGTATGTCTTAAACTCCGAATGTAACCCCGCATGGTGCCCATAATGGCTACCCAGAACAGCTTCTGCTTTCTCTTACCTCTTTCATGCTTTGCCTGCTTTAGTCACTGGATCTCCCTCTGAGTATCAGCTGTGCTTTTGAAGCTGTTTTTTAGCCCCAACGTGAGCAAAGCAATCTTCCATGCTTTACCTGCTTTTCTAATTGCTGCTCCCTCTGACAATCAGCTGTGTTTTAGAAGCACAGCCCCAGCCAGACCCAACCTCAAAACCAGCAAGCGAACTAATGTGCTAGGACTAGCCAGATGAATATCTGGTAGGCAGATTTTTTCTCTCCCTATTTTCCTTCCCAAAAACTAAGGTGCGTTTTATACTCCAAAAAATATGGTAATAAATTGTCTACTTTTCCTTCTCCTTTTGTAAAAGGGTATTCTCTAGATAACACTTTCTGCTTGTTGATCAGCTTCAAAAAATGAAAAGGTTTTATTTCAAAACATGCTGTCTCCACAAATTGAGATTTGTCTCCCATAATGTCTGCCTATTCTGTGTGCCTTGACTCCTCTGACTTAGCTTGCTTCGAGTCCCATTGATCCAGCAATAGCATCTAGCACGATGATGGCAAACCTATGACATGCATGTCACAGGTGTCACCCATGCCATTTTCTGTGAAACACCAGAGCTCCAGATCCTTTAGAAGTTGCACAAGAGGGCCTTGCTCTCATGTAGCCTCTGAGGCATCCAAAAATCTCGCGAATCTTCTTGCACAATTTTTTGAAGCTCCAGAGGCCTTATGAGACGGGGGTCTTCTTGCATGGCTTCCAGAGAATGCAGAGAGGAAAGTCTAGAGAAGAGGTCCAGAGAGAGGGTGTGTGTGGGAAATGGGAGGGGTGACATACCAGCAGATTCAAGCTAGGCATTTTCTGAATATTTGATACACCAAGCTCAAAAGTTTCGCCATCACTGATGTATCACAACCCAGGGGGGAAGCCCTCTCTCTTTTCCTGGATATTTATATGTTCTCCAATTTTCTTCAAGCAATCTTTGACAACTTTGCTTTTTTTCCTGATTTTGGATTAAGATGATTGGGCAGGTCCTTTTAAGTTTGGGAGTGATGGGCAAGGATGACATGTTTGTTCCAGGGGTGGGTTCTACTTACCTTTACTACTGGTTCGCAATGGGATCACACGCGTATGCTTGCTTCACTCGCGCATCTTGCTTCTGCACATGCACAGATCACAGATGACAACATCCAGGGTGGTGGGTGGGGCCTCCTGCCAGTTTTACTACTGGTTCTTGTGAACTGGTCCAAACCCGGGGCAACCCACCACAGGTTTGTTCCTTTAAACAATTGTTGGTTTCATTAATGCTGTTTTTTTTTTTTTTAAACTTTTTGAAGCTGTCCAGTGTTTACTTTGGAATTGGGCAGCCTAGAAATCTTACAGATAGATGAGCAAACAAATCTACAGAGTTCTTTGATATTGGCAATATTATTTACTCTTTTAAAAAGGCAATATTATATATATATGCAAAAAATTAAAATCTCGGGTGTTTTCCTGCATTATTGTAAATAAGTTGGTTAAAATGTTTAAAATTCTGGTTAAAATCCCAGTTTAAAATCTTCTAAAAATCCTTACAGAGCACTCTGCAAGGTCCTTTAAAACCTCAGCTAAAATCCTACCAGTGACTTTAAAAGTTTTTCTTATAGCAATGTTTCGACAGGCTCACAACCCTGTCATCTTCAGGCTCTTGTTTCATTAGAAGCTATGGGTTAGTTAGAAGCTATGGGGACCTCGCAACAGAGAACCCATAGCTTCTAACGAAACAAGAGCCTGAAGATGACAGGGTTGTGAGCCTGGGTTGCTATAAGAAAAACTTTTAAAGTCACCGGTAGGATTTTAGCTGAGGTTTTAAAGGACCTTGCAGAATGCTCTGTAAGGATTTTTAGAAGATTTTAAGCTGGGATTTTAATCAGAATTTTAAACATTTTAACCAACTTATTTACAATGACGCGGGAAAACATCTGAGATTTTAATTTTTTGCATATGCACACCTGCGAAAACTTAAGAAGACATGTATGTATGTATGTATGTATGTATGTATGTATGTATTTCTCTTTAGCCAGGTTCTTCCTACCTAAACCAAGATTTTTCTGCAGCCCTAGTTCAGTGAAATCCCAATCCACTAGTTTCTAGGCTTTTTTTTCTCCAGCAGCCAGCAAGCTCCCTGCTGCCCATTGGGAGACTCCTTAGTCTCCCAATGTAGTATTTCTTAGTATTTCTCCTAAAGAGAAATACACATAATGACCTACGAAAAGAAAAGAAAACATACACACACACACACAGAAGAGTCATAAAGTTTGTAAAGGAAAAATGGCAGTCTTCAGAGGTTTCATTTTTTAAAAAATGGATTATTTAAGGGAAATTGGTATGCTCTGATGATCTGTCATATATCATTGAATACTCTTATTGTTTAAAAGAGCACCATTGTGCATTCTGATGCATGAGTTTGAATCACAATGACCAAGTAATAACCCACACGTACCCCATTCCACCTCACCCCGAGCCCACAAGAGAAGCTAAAGAACAATGATTACAATTCCAGCATAACACTAACCTGCCTGTGAGTGAGAAAGAATGATTTTGGCATATATTATTCCATTCCAATAAACCTCTCATTTGTTTTTACAGCCTTCAAGGTACAGTGGATATTCAAGGGGGAAAAAATAGAAGAAGTTATAGAGCTGACAGTTGTCAGATCTGGTGATACTGCCCTTGCTCTTCTTCATCGATTTTTAAATAAAATGATCAATGAAACCTTGTATTTTTTTTTTCTGTATAATGATTTTTACTTAATTAAATAATATGAGGGAATGTCCAGCTTCATTGTGATTTAAGCCTATCTAATTTGCACCTGATCAATGAGTAAATCGATAAAGGCCGTAAATAGAAGTGTAAGCATGCTGAACTGGAGGTGGCTAGGTTTATAGCAGAGGTCCTAAAATTGGGGGAGCTAATTGGCAATTTGGGTTTTGAAAACCTGTCAGGAATAGTCTCATGAAACGGTTGACATGTGGGTTAGGCTAATCCCCAAATACCCATATATCAGAAGGCAACACAAAGAACTGCAGTCACTGTGCATTTTATAGTCTAAGAATGTTGGCAGAGTTACAGCTCAGAGGCTTTGCTAGATATACAAGTTATACCTAGGATTGGTGTTTTAATCCACTGCTTTACAGCTCCCCATTTTTTAAAAAATAATAATAATAATAATATAAGAATTTAAAATAAGTAACATAATTCTGGGAATATGATGAGCATCCAGGCTTATGCTGGCAGACATGCTGTTACCCCTGAGTACTAGACTGGAGAATCAACATCTATGATACCTTTTGCATTTTGTTTTGTTTTGTTTAGGGATAAGTTTCTAACTTTTCTATTGAAGCAAAATCAGTATTAAGAATCTGGCAGATGCCTCAGAGAATTTAGGCTGTTTCATCTTCTGTTTGCTGAAGCACTCCGAGATGTGATTTCCAGCATAATTTTTAAAAAAGCTAGTTTAGGACTTTTCAAAAGGTAAAATGTTTACTCTGCCCAGATCCATTTTGGTAGTCTATTTCACCAGAAGTCATTCAGTCCTCATTTGTTTTCATATTTAAGTGAAGCTTCAGAAATTACCTATCCAGAAATCACACTTTAAAAAGCTCCAGTAAGAAACACTAAAAAAAAAAGATTAAATGGAACAACTGAGTACATAAACTTTCCAAAACGTTATTAAGAGAATGCAGTCAAATAATCCTTGTAATCTGACTACAATTTCCGAGATCTTGTGCCTCGAGATAGGGGTAATTATCCCTCCCCCTCAAATCCCCTTATTTAAAACTTTTGTTTCCTAATCTTTTATATCCTTAATTAATTCCATCACACTTTGTTATGCATTACCCTAAAATTTTCAGATAGAACTATAAAATAATATTAGGCAGTCTGATCTTAATAAGTGAAATGATAACCAATAAATTTAATGGAAACAGAATAAAAAGGTCATGAGATTTTAACCTTAATGTCTTAACAGAAAATGAGCATCATGAACAAAATGGTATGACCTGTATTGTTTCATTGACCAGTAAAGTAAAAGTTGAATCTATTACCACTTAAGGCCAAGATGCAGAGTTTGAAAAGAAAAAAAAAAAAACACCAATTGATTTGCCTCTCTGTGCATGGAGACATTAATGAGACAGCACCCTTTGAAAAATGAAGCCCATATAGTACTTACAGGCTAAAACACTCAGACCTCTTTAACATGGTGTAAACAGACACATTTCTCAAATAAATCCTTAGAGACAAATCAATTGAATATTAAAATTATTTGCAAAAGTGCCTTTATAAACTACCCTTTTGCCTGTTAGATCAACTGGCTCAGCTTTAAGTGACATGATTGCAACCTTTGTATTTTGGGTTTGTAAAGAAGTAGCACCAGATTTAAATATCAGAAGAATATATTGCCACAGTAAAACCTCAATGCAATAGACCAGGCAGGAAAAGTTGTTAAAGCAGAATATCCATTACTTAACTTTGCAACATCAAACTTTCTTTTTATACATTAGTGCCTGCACATTCTTCCAATTTTAGGCCAGTCCTGTCATGAGTAACACCTAACTGTATTTGCTCTTTATCCTTCCCCAGTAGTTTGTAGGCTACCTTCTGACATAGAGGGTTCATGTTTACTATCAAGTTAATACGGTCATGGTTGTGAATCTCTCTTTGGTTTTCTTGGCAGAAATGGTGTGAGTCGCCATTTCGTTTTCCAATAAATTGTATTTCTTCTGACTGCTTGTCTATAATCTACACATCATAGTGGTCCTTCTGGAAGTGTATCCTCCCAATTGTTATAATCTACCCTGATTCCTCAGAGATATAGGCTGAAGTTCTTGATCCACCAAGCTATCTGTCACTACCGTCTCAGGTCTATGCATGATTTGCTACCAACCTGCCTTCCATTGAGGACCTGTATACTGCACGAGTCAAAAAGAGGGCTGTGAAAATATTTACAGACCCCTCGCATTCTGGACATAAACTGTTTCAACTCCTACCCTCAAAATGACGCTATAGAGCACCGCACACCAAACCACTAGCCAAAAGAACAGTTTTTTCCCGAACGCCATCACTCTGCTAAACAAACAATTCCCTCAAGACTGTCAAACTATTTACTAAGTCTGCACTACTATTAATCTTCTCATCGTTCCACCACCCATCTCCTTCCACTTATGACTGTATGACTGTAACTTTGTTGCTTGTATCCTTACGATTTATATTGATATTGTTTCCTGGTTGCTTATTTGTACCCTATGACTATCATTAAGTGTTGTACCTTATGATTCTTGATGAACACATCTTTTCTTTTATGTACACTGAGAGCATATGCACCAAGACAAATTCCTTGTGTGTCCAATCACACTTGGCCAATAAAAAATTCTATTCTGTTTTATATGAAGAAGACTCAGTCATTCAGTCTTGGAAGTAAGTAGACAATTAATCATCTGAAGCACACCAGAGAATGCAACACTAGCTTGCATCTTATTAATGAAGCCACATCTATTTTCAGCTACTGTATATATCTTTTCAATTAAATCTGAGACATTGCACAGTTCTAATATATATGATTTTAAAATACAGTATACATTTTTCTGAGATGACTTGGTTTATGTGATCTATGTAAGAATCCTTAATTTGTGCTACAGTACAGTCCACATAGACAGATCTATCATAGAATTCAAGATACATTTCTTCATACTTATAAACTAACTACATGAGTTATACTGTATATGAACATTCTTATTTATTAATCTGATGGGGATTTTTTTTTTTGGTAGATAATTCACAAAAACAACTCTTTGATGATGTTATACCCAATACCCATATCCAGTAAGGCAGTACAAGCAGTAGGATTTCAATCCTTCCACCATATCTCCATTTCTACATGTAGACAGATGTACATTCATTGGAACGTGATGGTAAGTTATTAACAGAGCTGTGCCACTCTTTGTATTCAAAAACGGGAAAAAAAATGTCCTTCATAGCATAGAGGTACCTACCTGAAACTCTTTACTTCAAACACACTTACTCCTGGGATTGTGATGCAGCTGCCTTCTGCAGTTGCAGTGTAATCTCAGGAAGAGACACAGCCACTTCAAAGAGTAGCTGGCACATACTACACAACTGTCCCCTGCACACTTCAAAGCATCTTTCTGTCTTTGAATCTGAAATGCACCTCAGCCCACTATTTTTGCTTGTACAGCTCTCTCATCCAAATAACTCTACAGATTTTAAGGAAAAGAATGACCTGACCATACTTTCAGGAAGTTCCAATGAGCTAGTGATCTAATTTTACATAACAGTTACATGCAATCAACTTAAAATACCAGGATCAGAATGATTAACTTCCTAGTTCCTCCCAAACTGTCTATGCTCCTATCTATGTTCACTATAGACTCCTGGCAATGCTACAAATTAAAAATGGGGGGAAAAGCTTGTCACCGAATGATTTGTTCCTAAGACTTTCCTCTCTCTCTCTTTAAATTGAAGCAGAGCATAAAGCATAAAAAGGGCGATGAAAGAGAATGACAAGGCAGACTGATAGAGCTGAAAGACCATTGAAAAATCAGACACAGAGACAAAAAGGAAGCACAATAAATTTGAGATGAATAAATTAAAGAATGAAAAAAGATAAAAGGCTACAAATTCAGAGGATTGAATAGTAAAGTGCACACCAGATTAAAAAATATCAGCAGAATAAATCTGAGTTCTCCCTTTCTACCCCCTTTCTCTAACCTGCTTAAACTAAGTTTTTCAGAAGAGTGAGACAGAAACAGCAGAGAGTCACCCGATCAGTGAGATGGTCAGCATATACATTTAACAAATGATAATAATCTGTGCCACCCTTTCATATTTTCTTTGTGATACTTTCTGCCAAATTCATAAACCCAGCTTTGATGCCTTACATTAGAAGTCTCCAAACTTGTTAACTTTATGACTTGTGGACTTCAACGTCCAGAATTCTGGTAGTTAAAGTCCACAAGTTTTAAAGTTGCCAAGTTTGGAGAGCCTTGCCTTACATGATATAATGTATAATGAAATGATTACATGAAGCATCTCATTATACAATAATAAATTCTTCCCTCTTGTTCAATTTTCTTTTTATTTATTTTTTTAAAAAACCTTTATTGTTAAAAACAATTTGTACATGGTGAAACCCTCTTGGCAATATCTCCACCATACAAAGTATAACACAAGTATTTAATATAATTACTGCTTACTAATTATATACACATATTTAACCTCTTATACACACTTACACTTACACACTATATTACATATATTGCCTCTTGTTTCAATCTATGCATCCTTGTTCTTATCCATTCTGATTTCTATTCCTTAAATCTAGCCATTGATAAAATCTATTCCAAATCTCATAGTAGTCTGTGTCTCCTTTATTTTTCAGTTCTAGTGTCTGTCTATCACATTCTGCACAGAATGTTTCCCTTTCTTTAGGTATGTTTTCACTCTTCCACTGTTGGGCATAAACTATTCTCACTGCTGTTATGATATGCAATATTAAATATGTTAACCCTTTACTTAGATCTTCTTTTATAATTCCTAATAGGAATAATTCTGGTTTGAGTTCCAATCGCTGTCCGGTCATTTCTTCCAACCACATTCAAATCTTTTGCCAGTATTCTTTTGCTTTTCTACATATCCACCACATGTGGTAGTAGGTGCCCGGTATTTGGTCACACTTCCAGCATTTAAGTTCTTGTTCAATTTTCAATAGCCCCATTGAACCATAAATTTACTCTCTCTCACTGCCAAATCTGTATTCCTTGTCCTAGGTGAGAAAAAGGGGACTGGTGGATTTAGATTAAAACATTTCCCTAATAGGCTTTTTGTAATTTTTAAAATCTTCACATGGGTGGGAGTTCCAATCTCTCATCACAGCCAGATTGAGAAAGTGCTTATCCCATGCTCTCAAAATCCATCATGCTCTTGCCTATCTTTTTTTTTAGATATCTAGCTAAATCTTTGGAAGCATCTGCAGGCAAAACAATGCCTCCACTGTAATATCCTAATTATGTAATCAATTCTGGTATGTCTAGCAAGTGGGTAGAAACAGAATGTTTTGGGATAATGAACTAGATTGTTTTCTTTCTTTTTTTTCATTTTGAACAAAATGGATAACAGGCTAGCACTGGAGCCAAATAGGCCTCTGCCACATCCTTGTTCATAACTTCTGGCTCTTTCTATTGATAGTGGAGTGCATAACATATGCAACACTTCCTATTGTTCATTTTAGAGACTGGCCCGGCTTTCAAAGAGAAGGAAAATGGTTTAACCCCAAGTTTAAAATTAAAGCTAATTTATATCCCTCTTGAACTGAAGTATCAATTATCAAGTAATGCATAAGTAAGTTTGCAAATATGATCCTTATAGTAACACATTACTGTAAATAAAGGGATGGACATATTGCCATAAGAGATGTCAGCATGAACTGAAATGCAACGGTGTACATTTATTTGCTTTGTATATGTGCAGTGATGTGTGTATAGGTGGCAGGTTTTGAATTTTTTCCTCTACAACTCATAATTTATGTATAATTATACAACTATGCTAATTGTTCCTTTCTCATTAAGAAAATGAGTGAATGATTGAATTAAAAAAAAAGACACAAATTCATGACTGAGAACAATTCTTTCAAACCGAGCATTTTGGAACTGGATTTTTTTAAAAGTGAGTTTGATGCATGTGCTTACCACAGATTATTATTTCCATTCTTCACTAAGTATCCTCGTCATTCTGTCTTGTTTTATATTATTGTTATTATGAGGTCAATCTGATTTTAATTTCCTTTACCACAGCCAAGTACTATTCTATAGTTCGCATAATACGCTGTACTATTTCCTTTAATTCTTTTTAAATATTTTGGAACAATTATATTTTTCCTTTTTTACACTAATAAATTGTGATGGGGGGGGGTTATCTGTTGGTCTATGACTGAATAAATATTTATTGATTGCAATGATTTTAGTTCTAGGGTGGTATCTTTAATTACATTTTAATTGTTCTTGTTCTAAATCATCATTTCTTGTGTATTTTTGTGTGAGTGTGTCTATAATTCTGATTGATTTGACTGACTTCCAGTGATGTAAAAGTGTGTTGTAAAATAAATAAGACACACGTAAGCCTGCTTAGGGTCAAAGTCCAGAATTCTCAGTCCCTCCTACCCCAAAAAATATTTAGTATTTGTTTTGAGGTTTCTTAATGATACCTAGGGATGTGGTGGCTCAATAGCTAAGACGCTGATCTTGTCGATCGAAAGGTCGGCAGTTCAGCGGTTCGAATCCCTAGTGCCGCATAACAGGGAGAGCTCCCGTTACTTGTCCCAGCTTCTGCCAAACTAGCAGTTCAAAAGCATGTAAAAAATGCAAGTAGAAAAATAGGGACCACCTTTGGTGGGAAGGTAACAGTGTTCCGTGCACCTTTGGCATTTAGTCATGCTGGCCACATGACCATGGAGACGTCTTCGGACAGCGTTGGCTCTTCGGCTTTGAAACGGAGATGAGCACTGCCCCCTAGAGTTGGGAACGACTAGCACATATGTGCGAGGGGAACCTTTACTTTTACTTTTTTACCTTAATGATCTCTGGAACCTTAATTTTTAACCATGCAGCATATCAGACACTGCCATTTGCAATGTTTGCCCTATATTTTTCCACCATCTCTCTTCCAACTTGAGAACCCAGCTAGGTAGAAAGCCAGGCATTATTTCAGAAGGAAAATAAATCCCCAAAACTTTTTCTCCAGCTTAAAATTAGATCCTTAAACTCCACATACTTTGTATGCCATTTAGAACAGACAAGAATTTATTTTAAAATAGAAATGGCAATAACAATCAGATTAGACTGAATCTTCACATTACCATAACATCATTTTTAAAAGTATACCAAGTGTATACTGCACATTTTCAGATAGGATGAAAGAAATGCATTAAAAAGCTAGCAAAATATCCTAGGAATTAGAATTTACAATGATACCATTTTCATACATAAGAAGACAATAAGAATTTAACTATCCCAACATGAATGTGAAACCTGAATTGGCAGATCTGAGGCTATCAAAGGAATACTTCCCTGGAAATAAATCCGTTAGATATAGTGGGACATATTACTAAATAAATGTCTTCTTTTTATTGCACTATCTCTCTTATATCAATATATATCTTACATCTTTATTTGTATGTAAACTGAGAAAGAAAAAGAAAGACATCTCTGATTTCATTTCTGCTTCATTTACTGTATGTTGCTTCACGTGTTGTCCGATTTAGTTTAGAGAATATTAATGATATTTAGTTTGACATTTTGAATCTACTTCGCTTTTAGGATGGGAGGTGAGCAAGTGGAAAGTCATTTCAGTGTAAGTCTGACCTTGTACATTTGTGCTCAGCTTGCAATAAGTAGATATCTCCTGAGTTGTGTACTTGGCCCAATGTTGCCTGTCATAACAAGAAAAGGGAGGAACGGTATTTCAGTTGGAAACCTCAGAAGGTGATGTTGACTTCAGTTTTCTTGCATCCCCCAGTGACACATGTTCAAATTCTTCTGAGCAAGAAGTGCTTAATTTGCATTGATTGTTCAATTGTCTGTCATTTTTAATTAAAAATAAAGCTGCAGGCTATATTTATGTGCGCAAGTAACAAGACAGAATTGTCACAAATTTATATTATATATATAAAACTCTATAGGACATAAGGATGTTCTCATTAGTCATCTCTGGAAATTTTGGTGGAAAATATGGGTTTCAGGTAACTCAAATTATATTACACACACACAGAGGGAGATAGAGACAGAGACAGAGACAGAGACAGAGACAGAGACACAGAGAGAGAGAGAGAGAGAGAGAGAGAGAGAGACAGAGACAGAGACAGAGACAGAGACAGAGACAGAGAGAGACAGACAGACAGACAGACAGACAGACAGAAAGAGAGAGAGAGACTTTTCACTATTGAGGCATCTTCTAAATCCTAGATCCCTGAATAAATTATTCCTGACAATTAAGTTAATATAGGTTGCCACTACTCTAAGATGACTTTATATAATCTCAGCATTGTTTATATAAAGGCATAATCATGATATGAAGGCCAGGTTAAGGCACAGTGAAATAAAAATGGGATCGTGTGTATGTGTACAGTATTAAAAAATAATAGCGAAGATGAGAGTGAATTTTCCAACGTTCATTCAAAATGTCAAAAGATATGAGATTATTGGGAACATTTCTAATAAAACATCTCTCCATTCCACTTTACTGATGTAACATAGATTCACTTTTCCAATTTGAGACTTACTTCATTACAAGGACCTTTCAAATGCTACCGCTTTCTTTGAACAGAATTTTTAAAAATGGATACAACAGTTGATAATTCATGCTCATGAAGGAAAACCATATGCCATGTCATCATTTACAGATTCTTAAAGCTGTAAATAAACAAAGTACATCAAATTATTTGCCTTTGTTTTACGAAAATGCTCATATCTTCTCAATCAATAGATGTCTCCATGGTCATGTGGCTGGCATGACTCAAAGGCACACAGAATGCTGTTACCTTCCCACCAAAGGTGGTCCCTATTTTTCTACTTGCATTTTTTACGTGCTTTCGAACTGCTAGGTTGGCAGAAGCTGGGACAAGTAACAGGAGCTCACCCTGTTACACGGCACTAGGGATTTGAACCGCTAAACTGCTGACCTTTCGATCAACAAGCTCAGCATCTTAGCCACTGAGTCACCATGTCCCATTAACTACCAGTAACTACCAGTAAATAGAATGTGTAATGGGCAGAGAGAGAAGCTTGAAGAAGAGGAGGAAGAGCCATGACCAAGGAAACAGTTAGATAAGAGAAATTTGGGACCAAGGTAGAAATGTAAATCACAAAGGCATCTCAGTTTTGACCTTCCTAGTTATCACAAAAATAAAGAGAGGAAGAAGCATGTTTAGATCTGCAAGATTCTACAATAACAATATTAGCAATCATAACTTTGTTTTCCTAGTTTGAGCTACCTCAAAGTATTGGCAGGATACAATTAGAGTTCATATCTTTTTGCACATATTGAAACCTTGAGCTATTTGTTTCAAAACTACTACTTTTATGAAGACCAATCATACTCTTAGAGGGAGCTACCCATTGTTCTTTTGTTCATGCTTCCTTTGGAAGCCACTTTTTATTTTGAAGCCTTCCAGGTTTTTCTTTGTAGTTGAAAGAAATACTACAAAGAAATACTACTTTAAATACTACTTTAAAGAGCTATTTTTCCTAACATTCCTCAGAAAGGCTAGGTTTCTCAGATTAACATTTTATATCTCATATGTACCCTTAGATAACTTAATTAGCAGAAAGAATGAAAGTATTCTCATTCTGTTGGCCATGCTTCTCTAATCCTGGTTAAGCAGGAAAAGAAGAGGGATATAACAAATACCTGCCAAAGGCAATTATGGTTGCATCACACTAGGCTGTCCTGGTTGGGTGCACAGTAAAATATATATGTGCTAGCATATTCCCAGCACAAAGCAATATTTTTTTTTTGTCTGTGTGTGTTTAAACTCAACATGTGGAACACTGTTCCATTTATATTTTCTTTTAAAAAGTACACTCTATTTTTAAGATAACCCTGAGGATGGCTGCAATATGATGAACAGTGGTTATAATACACATATAATTTATGAATGAACAAGTCAGCACAGATAATCATTTTCAAAACTGAAAAAAAAAATCAGAAACATGTTTTGAATCCAGGAAGCATACAACTAAACCAAGTTCAAAAGGGTTTTGCTTTTTTGATATTTACAATGTAGAGCAGTGCTTGAGAATGAAAGGGTTTTGATGTAGAAAGATGAATGGTATTAGTCAAGAATATATTGAACTCTAGATACCTTCAAATTCAATAGATACTTTTTATGTATGGATCCTTTGGCAGATAACGGTCCCATCATAATGGAAAAAGCTATTGGAGATAAATATGCATGTTGAACCTAATGAGCTTCTCATTGACATATTTGTTTAACACAACCCACAAAAGTTCTTGTGATACTGTATATCCATGAATATTAATTAAGTTCTTTTGTGAGCATAACAATGTATGCAAAATAGAAACAAGAAAGAGTTGAAAAGGGCTGAGAAATGTTGGTCTCCCGATTCTCATCAATCTAGCCTGCCTGGAGGAAATGACTGGGCGATCAAACTCCACACCTATTTAATGTGCATTGCAGACATGGCAGCCTGAAGGGGTGTGGCTTTGATCACCGCCATTTTGACATCACTGACAGCCCCTGCAGATGCCCCTGGCCCTTCCTTTTCCTTCTAACGTTAGTTGGCATTAAATGGAATCTTTGCTTTATTAGCATTAGATAATTTAAGACATGCAAAGATTTTTGTAGTGGTATAGCCCTTAATAAAGATCATTAATTTGAAATGCAACTTATATATATATATATATATATAAATGCTGTGCACTCTTGAGTTCCCCCAACTTCTTGTTTCCTGGTATTGGTGAGCAACTCCCCAAAGCGATTTGAAATGGAAAGAAGTGCCAGTGGTGAAATCCAATTTTTTTTACTACCGGTTCTGGGGGCGTGCTTTGGTGGGCATGTCAGGGGAAAATCCCCATTCAAAATCCCCAATGCAAAATCCCCATTCCCTCCCCACTCCTGGGGGAAAGATATTGCAAAATCTCCATTCCCACCTGCTCTGGTGCCAGCCAGAGGTGATATTTGTCGGTTCTCCAAACTACTCAAAATTTCTGCTACCAGTTCTTCAGAACCTGTCAGAACCTGCTGGATTTCACCCCTGAGTGGTGGATATCTTTATGTTCTATTTACTGTAATACTTAATTTGCCATGAGAAATTTTATTTTCGTCATAAGTTGCTTCTTGAGAAACTAGGTTCCTGGATGATATCATATATTGATATCATCAATATATCCAATTACATGGGAGGTTAAGGGCTGATGATGGTGTCCTTCATTCTACTGAAAGAGCTTCCATGTCCAATTACATTTCTCCTGTGGTCTCAGTATGTTTCAATGCTCAATGGTCCTGATTTATTCACCCAGCGTTTTCCCCCTTCTCTTAACCTATCGTAAGTAAATCAAATTTACTTTGAGAAATGAGTAGAAGGTTAGTCTGTTTTGGTAGAAAGAACATCAAACCATTTCATATGGCTGGAGGGATTTTTTTTCCTTCATCCTTCAGACTTTAAAGTACAGGTGAACAACCTGCGGATGGAGCACAAAAAAAAAATACTTGCCACTTCACCCCCACCTTTCCAGGTCTTCTAATAAGTGAGGTGAGATCAATGCACAGGAATGCCATAAAATGCTTTCCCTTGGGTATCACTCCTCATTTCCCTTTTTTTTGTGAAACAAAAACCAGAAAAAATATAGTCTCAAGTTCAACAAAACTGATCTCCTTTGACCACACAGTTTTTATTAAGAAAATCCCATTTGCAGCTTTGCTGTGATGAGAATAATGTGAAATATTGTTCTTTCTGTTTCTTTATTACGCTGTGTCTCTTCTGAACCCAGCTGCATATAAATAAGAGATGTTGCATCTAACAGGCACTCTGAGAAACAGAGACATTCCTATTAAGACTCCCATCACATCTATCATAGTTAGTGCAGTTGTACAGCAATCCATGTTGCAGATTCCCAAATATTTTGCATCTTTCCATTATACATGCTAGGAAGAGGAGTCAGAAAATTAACAACTAACTTATTCTGTCCAATAATTTATCAAATGGGTCATTATTTCATAATGAAAAAACGGTTTGGGAAAAAAAATCATATTTCAGTTTGTGCTTTGGATTATTTGCATTTCAGATGTTTCTTTGGTATTCTTTGGAATTTCTTAGAACTTGATAATGGAAAAAAATGGTTTAGTGAACAAGCTTATTTGTAGAAGACCTGATAAAATTAGAATAAGATATAATTAACTGATTGAGTATTCCTAAATCAGAAATCCTTCTTTGCCTTTAATTTTCAATTAATACAAACTCTAGATTAAGAGATAAAATTGAACAAAATATTCACATGATTTTGGAAATGACTTTTAAAACATAATTTGTTCTGCATTCATACTTAGAAAAGGAAAACAAGATACTTCTTGGCAGATTAATGAGAACCACAACATAGGTAAAGGTAAAGATTCCCCTCACACATATGTGCTAGTCCCATGATGGCGAACTTATGGCATGCGTGCCACAGGTGGCATGCAGAGCCATATCGGTGGGCATGCGAGCGTTGCCCTAGCTCAGCTCCAGTGCGATGCGCACTGGCCAGCTGATTTTTGGGCCTTGCAGGCCCACCGGAAGTCAGGAACCAGGCTGTTTTCATCTTCCGGAGGGCATCTGGGGGGATGGGGAAGGTTGTTTTCACCCTCCCCAAGCTCCTAGAAAACCTCTGGAGCCTGGGGAGACTGAAAAATGGGACTTCTGGTTCCACTGGAAGTTGGGAAATGCCAGAGGCTTTCTAGGAGCCTGGGAAGGGCGAAAATGGCATACTGGGCCATTGCATGCCAAAAGTGGGAGGAACAAGGGGGTGCTAGTCATTCCTGACTCTAGGGGGTGGTACTCATCTCTGTTTCAAAGCCCAAGAGCCAGTGCTGTCCAAAGACGTCTCTGTGGTCAAGTGGCTGGCATGACTAAACACCAAAGGCACACATAACCTTTCCTATTGTTTTACTTGCATTTTTTACATGCTTTCAAACTGCTAGGTTGGCAGAAGCTGGGACAAGTAACAGGAGCTCACCCCGTTACGCGGCACTAGGGATTTGAACCACTGAACGGCTAACCTTTCAATCGACAATCTCAGTGTCTTAGCCACTGAGCCATTGCATCCCCAGTTCAACTTAAAATTAGGTTGAACATTGTTTCATGTATAGCTTCATTCAAGTTAAGGTGACCTTAACCAAGTTGTGAGTTGGACCCTACATCTTAGTAGACTTTACCATTAGTAGTAACAGTGGTAAAAGAATAATTTTGATCAGAAATGTGCTGTTCTTCAACCTTCACAAAAGAGTCAGGTCTGAAACCCCAATACTGGAATGTTTTAAGCTTTGTAACATGACACTGTAACATGGCATAACAACAGGGCACGGTTTATGAAGAACCCTCCTTCCTTTACTTTCCCCTCCATCTAGCCCCGCTTCCAAATGTGACCTTTTCCTGTGGTTTAATATTGCCTCTAGGGATAAAATTTCCATTCTAGGCAAATGGAACAAACAGGTAGGCCATGCTGTTGAAAAGCTGAATTACAAATGTCATCAATGCTTCACTTTGAATACAGAAGGGAAGAGATGGTACATTTTTAAACTAGGAAACTTGAGTTTGTTCCTAGTGAGGAGATTACTCATTAGCCTCTCTGAATAGCTCACATGGGTAGACGTCACATAAAGTCCTGGCTTTTTGGCCAGCCATAAAGAAAAGAAAGACAGCCTCACTTCACATTCTTTTCTCCCTCTCTAGCTGAAGTCATTCAAAGGGAGCCTGAATTGGACAGCCAACTCTGAGCTTCTCCATTGATCGCTTTGTAAAGGTTTTCAATGCTTCCATTGTCCTGTCTCTCAATATTGCTTAATGCTACTTTTCCTATAATTGCTATTTTCTCCTTCTTTTCTCAACGACATGATTTTGTGATTGCCGTTCATTAATACAATCCAACCTGTTCCTCTAAGGCAAATCTGTTTGCCTTTTAAAGCCCAACTCTGGAATGCATTGTTCTTATTTTATTTTATTTTATTTTTCTATTCAATTTGTATAGCCCTGAGATTCTGTATGGCAAACAATCATAAAACAAATGAAAAAAAAGTCACAATCTCATTAAAAAATTGAAATACCCACAGCAGCCAAGGAGGATATTATAACCCATGATTATTAATAGAGCCAGGGCCCTTCACACACTCAGGACCCCATAACCAGGTCTTTAGAGCCTTTGAAAGGCCACCAGATTTGGGGTCCTCCTGATCTCTGGAGGGAGGATGTTCCATTAGATGGATGCTATGGCAAAAAAGGCATTCTTCCTCAGAGGAAGGAGAACCAGCATAACACAATGCTGCCCACCCTAACTTCTGAAGCTGGTCCAGAAGAATATCATGATCAATGGTACTGAAAGGTGCTGAGAGCTCAAGAACAGGAAGGATGGATTCACTACGGCATTCTGCTCCCATAAGAGATCATTACAAGAGCCTGTAGTACAGTGGACTAAAGCATTATTGTTGTTATTAACAACTGCTGCTTGGAATTACTGCAAGTTCAAATCTCACCAGGCTCAAGGTTGACTCAGCCTTCCATCCTTTCAAAGGTAGGTGAAATGAGGACCCAGATTGTGGGGGCAATAAACTGACTTTATATACAAAGTATGAAGGCTATTGCTTAACACATTGTAAGCCACCCTGAGTCTCTGGAGAAGGGCGGCATCTAAATTAAAGCAAAAAAGAAAAAGAGAGAGAGAGAGAGAGAGAGAGATCATCCAAAACCACTATCAATATAATCTCAGTCCCATGCCCTGAATTCTGACTGAAAGGGGTCCAGATAATCCAAATAATCCTTTTCAGTCCTTTGAAGCTGTAGTGTGACTACCTTCCTGGTAGTCACTGAATACATGATTAGGTGCAGGGGTGGGATCCTACTGGTTTAACAACTGGTTCGCTGAGTGCATGCATGCCATACACGCACTGTACGCGCATGCACAATTTGCAGAAAATTGAACGGAGAGCAAAGAAAACAGCTGAGGTGCGGCAATTCACTCTGCCGCACCCGATCAGCTGGGCTTTGGAAGCAGAAATATACGTTAAGTATAACACGGGCAGGAGGGCAGGCCCATTTGAAAGAAACAGAGGACCGGTTTGCTCATGGCTGAAAGTCGGAGCTAACGTTTTGCCCGAACTGGTCCAAACCGGTAGAAACCCACCACTGATTAGGTGGCTTGATCATTGTTTTTCAGAACTTTCTGGGTCCTTGTTTTTTCTCATTTTTGCAAAACCAGATCCCTTCAGTTATATTTTACACAGCTTGAATTTGCAGCTGCTGGGTTTTTTTTTTCTTAATCTTATCCAGATACCTACCCCCCATACAAGACTTCCTCTTTGAATGAGTCATATTCACATCATAGTCTATTTGTACATTTCACAAAGGAATACGTTTCCTGACGAAGATTGTGGGCTCACAGGGACATCAAAGCTTTCAAATAAAACAGTTATGTCTTCTGTGTCTACAAATTTTATACTGTAAGTTCCACAAGTTTGGCAAAAGTTTGCATGATGGCATCTAGGATGTCTTCACCAAATCATAGACAAAACCTGTCCAGATTGGTTGGGGCAAGCGATGGGCTCTTGAGAAGAAGGCTTCTCAAGAATGGTGACTAACTCTCCCTAAGGAAGAGTTAGTCACCATTCAAACCCAATCTAACACCCCTCCCAAGCACTTTCACCAACTAGGAGGGCCATGCATACCTAATAAACATTTATATTATGAAGACTACACCTGCTACTTCCTATCAATAAATTGCCTCGGCGTTAATTTCCTCTTTAATTATACTCACATAAAATATAATCTCAGTCATTACTGCACAGCATCTGAGAAAATATAGTGCTAAAGGCAGTAGCAAAATCATTTAGAATCTGAGGTTAAAATTACTGGAATCATGTAGAGTGGAATCAATCAACAATGTTTTAGTTCAGTCCAAATTTTGACATGTAGAGAGTTTGGCTAGGTTTGATGATCAGAATAGAAAGAATTGTTGGGTCCATGTTGAGGTTCTGGGTTTTCAGGGAAGTAGACATGGCTTGGACATAAATACACAATAGGCTGGTCTGACTTAGAAGTTGTTCAAACATCATACTACACTACATAGAGGTCTCTATGCAGGACATTCTCAGCATCCACCTGAATACAGTGTGGACTGATTGATTGATTGATTATGCGCTATCAAGTCATTGTGAAGTCTTAAGATTCACATAGATAGCTTCTGTTCATGACAATCTGTCCCTAACCTTGCCTTTCAAGTCATTGCCACTGAAACTATAGCCATTCACCTTACTGCTGGTTCTGCTCTTCTTTTCTTTCCTTCCAGTTTTCCTAGCATTGGAACCAGTGATGGTATTCAGCCAGTTCTATCCGGTTCAGGTGAACTGGTAGAGGTGGCAGAAAGAGGCTCCGCTCACCCATCCGGACATAATCACATCCCATTTTTGATGCTCTGCACATGTGCGGAAGGTCCTGTGGATGTGGCACATGTGCTCACATTTGAGAACCGATAGCAAAGATAAGTGAATATCACTTGTTTGTTTTCTTGTCCATCCATGGCAGTGGTGAAATCCAAATTTTTTTACTACCGGTTCTGTGGGCATGGCTTGCTGGGTGTGGTATGGCTTGGTGGGCATGGCAGGGGAAGGATACTGCAAAATCTCCATTCCCACCCTACTCCAGGGGAAGGATACGGCAAAATCTCCATTCCCACCCCAATCCTGGGGCCAGCCAGAGGTGGTATTTGCTAGTTCTCTGAACTACTCAAAAGTTCTGCTACCGGTTCTCCGGACTGCTCAAAAGTTCCGCTACCGGTTCTCCAGAACCTGTCAGAACCTGATGGGTTTCACCCCTGATCCATGGTATTCTCCATTCTTCTCCAACACCAAACTTCAAAATATATTCTCCTTATCCTTCTCCTGCTTCTAGGTAGTCCTTATTGGGGGGTGGTTGGGATTGTCTATTTTTAAGTAAGAGGTGAATTCAAAGAGATGTTCCCATGCAAAATTATCTGGTATTTCTTTGCTTCTTTGTCTCAAGGCTTTCAGAACCTATCAATGTCTTCCCATTTGTCTTGACCTTCCCCTGCTTCTTATGATGAAAAGTGATATGCTAAGGGCTGGATGTTTCAACGAATATTTAAGATAAACTCCGGTTTGTTAAAAAAATATTTGTTATTTTTGTTTCCCCAGATTCACTCCGTTAGTTGAAATCGTTGAAACTTTGGATGACATGGTCTGAATCATTCTGGAGTCAAAAACATTGTGTCAGCCTTGGAAGCCATATTAGGCCGGAAGCTTCAATGCTGCCATCTCCTCATGTGACACATTGATTCTTCCAAGTTCTCTCTACCTTCCAACTTACAGTCTATAGGTTGAATTAGGATTGCTTTTTGCATGGTTCCAGATCATGCAGAGAGGGTCATGCCCTTTAATTTCACATATGTTCAGTTTGTCAGAATGAGGGCCAGCTGGGATGGAGAGAGAAAGAAAAAAAAATATGGGCATGAGAATATATGACAAGTGTTAATGGTTTTTTGAAAGTATAATAATGGCTGCCATGTGAAGAAAGGAATTCTGAATGACAAGTATTTATTATATATTACATCTCCTTTTCAACAGAGCAATTATACGAAGGAGTTAACCAGCAAGCAGCACACGGTGGCCCATAGTGAATCATGTCCTGTCATTTTAGACCAGGAATGTGATAAATGGCTTGCTAAAATGAGGAGGAAATGAAGGTGATAGCTTATTGACTGTTAGGAAGCATAGTCCAGGGACTCCCATAGGCGAGTCCGAAAATGTGAGCTAAGCAACCTCTTGGAAATAACTAAAAGCTATGAATATTTTAGAATTTCCAGAAGGCATTTAGGTATCAGTTAAAATACTAATGGGACATTATGGCTATTTTGACAAAAAAAGAAAAAAGAAAAGGAAAAAAAAGCACTTTCCACTTTTTAATTCATTTTGGAAGGTTGTGCTATGCTCATCTGAGTAAGAAAGAGGTTGATTTTTTTGGACAGAAAAGTGGTCTCAATTCCCTCTGCTTGCTTCTCTCTTTGACATAAGCAGAACAGGAGTCTGATGCCTCTTTCCCTACGGCTTTTTCGATAGATTTTTTTTTTTTTTTAAAAAAAGCAGCTTTTCAGTATCATCAGCCCTTTTCTCTATCTCTGTTATTATTAAGGAGGACAACGCATAATATAAACTGATTCAACTACTTAGGTTGCAAATGTAAAGTAAGACAAATTACTGAATAAGATAAACACATCCTAAAACAAATGTCATCCTATATTTATTTTCTCATGCTGCATGATCTAGAGAAGGTTATTCCGAAGATCTTCATGGATGCGGTAGAAGGGACTGAAGTGGGATGGTGTCTGTCTGCCCAGGGAAAGAGGTTTCCGTGCGGCAAATTTGATTTGATTATGACTGACTTATCCAAAAGGATAGTTTTTGGTTTTCTAAATGAAATACTTTTTATTCTTAGTTTATTAACAGATTTTTTTATAAAAGACCTTGCAGATTCTAGCCTCTTTGATAAATAGGATTTTTGCTTCCTGACTCCAGAATTTTCAATATTCTTTGCTAATGCTTTAATTTTTTAAAAAAAAATATCTTTCTAGCACTACATTATTTTATTATTCTCATAAGTTTAGGTGGGAGAAAGCTATATAAACAAGATTATTATTGGTCAAAGCTTTACACATTACAGTTTCAGTACAAAAGAACGATTTTTAGTTTATGTTCTGGAATTCTCAGAAGCTGTATTTGAAGTCTGTTCCTAATTTCCCACTTTCTAGAATGGTTTATCTATTAATCTGTTTTATTAATTATTTACTGTATCTATGTCTCTGGATCTACAGTCTTTATCTACAGGTAAATCTATAGAGAT
This sequence comes from Pantherophis guttatus, assembly GCF_059756535.1. Classification (NCBI taxonomy): domain Eukaryota; kingdom Metazoa; phylum Chordata; class Lepidosauria; order Squamata; family Colubridae; genus Pantherophis; species Pantherophis guttatus. The sequence continues at coordinate 227,514,013 of NC_142063.1, read as the reverse complement.
TTATCCCCTCATTTCTCAAACGTTCCATGTTTACTTCGGCTATCTATTATTAGTAACCATGACTATCCCGTTCCTAATGGTGTCCCATGATGTAACCCAACCCGTGAAACCCTCTATCCTTCCACTGAAAGCATACAGTCCCACTTCTCATGTCCATATATTGTAACTCCTCCCTTGAGGTTCTTTCCAAGGCCGCTGGTTACACCTTCAAGATCATCTCAATGGTCCAGAACCACCCCGCCTCACTTGCTCTTTCCAAGGCCTTTGGTCGCACCATTTATATTAGCTTTGCCTTGCTGGCTGAGGAATTATGAGAGTTGAAATCCACAAGTCTTAAAGTTGCCAAGGTTGGAGACTCCTGCATTACAGAATCATTGGGGGGCTTGATTATGTCAAAGATCCCCAAACATTTTAGTACACATTGACGTTTTCATGACATTTCTGATTGGTTATCAAACCCCGCCCCCAACTATTTACTATATGAAAATAATAAATGTATTCTTTAAATTTAGTTACTTTAACTAATAGTATGAACAACAATGACAATAACAGCAATAACTCACGGTTAGTCCCATCTACCCTTGGGGGTCATAACTAACCATTTTGAGGATATCTGGGTTATGTGGAGCACAAACAGCAATACCACTGATGCAATGTAGACTTTCCTAATTTGTAAATCAAAATAAAGTTGATAATAGGAAAGCAAAATTAACTGTATCTCAACACTGGTGCAAACCAGTTAGCAAGCTAATAATCAACAAAGACTGGTTATATTTACAATGAAATATCATCCCAACGGTGCTTTGAACTTTGTTTTTCCTTGAAAGTGTTTTGCTTCTCATCAAAGAGGCTTCTTCAGTTTTGACTGAACAGTGGAAGATGGAAGGATTTATATCTCCCACCATTCAGTGAGAACTGAAGAAGCTTCTTGGATGAGAAGCGAAACATCTTGAAGAGAAAATGAAGTCTAGCCACCTTTGGGACAATCATGACCTGGATGACTGCACATTTCCATAGATAGTGAAATATCATGTTTCACATGCCACAGTTCAGATACAGGTTTATTTTATTTTATTTTATTTTATTTTATTTTATTTTATTTTATTTTATTTTATTATTTTATTTTATTTTATTATTTTATTTTATTTTATTTTATTTTATTTTATTTTATTTTATTTATTTTATTTTATTTTATTTTATTTTATTATTTTATTTTATTTTATTTTATTTTATTTTATTTTATTTATTTATTTTTATTTTAATTTATCACATTTTAAAACTGCCCATCTCCCTCAGAGAGGTTTAATAATGTCTAGCTAAACAATTAAAAAGCAAGGGTTGTTTTATTGATATGTGATCCGAAATAAAGCTGCCTTTGCAGTGTGTTTATTCTTCCCACTGGAGAAGAATCATGGCATCATGGCTGTATGCCACCGTCTAATTACTACATTCCATAAACTAACGTTTGACAGAACTCTGGTCAAATTCCATTGCTGGGCTCTGAAGAATGAACGAAGCACATTTCTACCGTGTAAAGTTTGTATTTGTTTCACAAGATGCACTTCCCTTGACAGGGAATCCTGGCCTTACAACAGTTCATTTAGTGACTGTTAAAAGTTACAGTGACACTGAAAAAGTGACTTATGATGGTTTTTCACATGGTTTTTCATGGTCGCATGATCAAAATTCAGACACTTGGCAACTGGTTCATATTGATGACGGTTGCAGTGTCCTGGAGTCATGTGATCAGACTTTGCGACCTTCTGGAAAGCAAAATCAATAGGGAAGCCAGATTCACTTAACAACCATGTTACTAACTTAACAAATGCAATAATTCACTTAACTGAGTGAATCGCTGCATTTGTTGAGCTGAGGTGGCCGCAGAGGTTAGAGTGCAGTACTGCAGGCTACTTCTGCTGACTGCCAGCTGCCTGCAATTTGGCAGTTTGAATCTCACCAGGCTGAAGGTTGACTCAGCCTTCCATCCTTCCGAGGTCCGTAAAATGAGAACCCAGATTGTTGGGGGCAATATGCTGACTCTGTAAACTGCTTAGAGAGGGCTGTAAAGCACTATAAAGCAATATATAAGTCTAAGTGCTATTGCTATTGCTAACACGGTGACAAGGAAAGTCTTAAAATAGGACAAAACTCACTTAACAAATTGTTTCACTTAGTCACATAAATTTTGGGCTCAATTGTGGTCATAACTCGAGGATTTTCTGTACTTTATTTGGGGATGCTTCCGTGTGCCAATAGTGAAGGTACTAATTTCTGACATGTTAGATCTAGCCACCTCTTACCCTTTATCATTGACTTTTTACTTAATCCTGCTGCTTTTAGAAATCTGAGCATCTTCTAAGTATGATCCATGCAAAAAAGTGTTTGTGATGATATTTTCTCTTTTCCCATCTTGGTCAGCTCATTACTCATTTCAACAAGGAGACCCGCAGACCCTAAGAAAATTGTTGAGCTGTGTCTGTTAAAATAAATGTGTTGGCAGGTGCAAAATTGATAAGGATTTGGGTGAGCATGCAGCGTATTACACATGCCAGCACTTCCTTGAAGGCATCTGCAAAATGCATTCAGTGCAGTTAAATAAATATTTGTATAGACATTTCATTTTAATTAAAGAAGCAATGCAGGCATTTTGACTAGAGGAATGTAAATGCAATCTGAAGAAGCACGGAAATGATCAAAATTAGAATGATCGCTAAAGCAAGAAAAAGATTTACGTTCTCTAGGAAATACTGGGTTTCTAAAATGGAGCCTCTCTCAAAAAATGAATAATGGTTTTAGTGAACAGATCACTAAATTCTTCTCCTTTCAACAGGACTAAAAGAGGTTAAACACAGCTTGAATTGAGTTACAAGGTCACTACTCCTGGAGCAAAAACAAGCAGTTTTAATCTGCTGAGGACATTCATCACAGCCAGAAGTGAATCCTGTAATCAGGTTCATAGGGCTAATATTCTGAAGTTTTCCTGCCTTCCTGGAACACCTGTACATGGCAGCTGTTCATAAGTACAATTATGAGGAAAAGGGGAGATTTCTTTTCTACAATCACTCCAAAGGACCACCTGAGTCAAATATTTTTTCACTTGTATTCTAGCCATCCCCTCCAGTGATTCAAAAATTTCGAAACTCCAGGGTTTCAAAATTTTTTACTACTGGTTCTGTGGGCATGGCTTGGCTTGGTGGGTGTGGCAGGGGAAGGATACTGTAAAATCTCCATTCCCTCCCCACTCCAGGGGAAGGATACTACAAAATTTCCATTTCCTCCCAATCAGCTGAGACTTGGGAGGCAGACAATAGATGGGGGTGAGGCCAGTCAGAATTTTTACTACTGGTTCTCCAAACTACTCAAAATTTCTGCTACCAGCTCTCCAGAACTGGTCAGAACCTGCTGAAACCCACCTGTGATTCCCCCAATATTTCTTATTTAACTATTTAGTTTAGTAATTCAAATCATAATCCACCCACCTCCATACAACCCTTCCAATATAGGGGCCCCAGCCCTCAAACTTTAAATATAGGCAGGGCCGGATTTTCCTATAGGCTAACTAGGCTTCAGCCTAGGGCCTCAAGATCAAGAGGGGCCTACATTCAAATTGTTAGCAAAATTAAAATTACACTTTTACTATAGGTGAAAGGGCCTCATAAGTGGAATAGCCTAGGGCCTCTTTTCATCTAAATCCAGCCCTGAATATAGGTAGTCCTAACTATTTGAGGTTACAATGGCATTGAAGAAATGTCTTACAACTCTTTTTTGCACTTATGACATTGCAGCATCCCTATAGTTCAACTTCAGAACACTTGGTAACTGGCATGTATTTATGACGGTTGCAGTATTCAGGGTCAGGTGATCCCCTTTTGTGAACTTCTGACAAGCAAAGTCAATGGGGAAGTCAGATTCACTCAACAACCATGTTACTAACTTAGCAACTGTAGGGATTCACTTAACAACTTGGCAAGAAAGGTTATAAAATGGGGCAAAACTCACGTAACAACTATTAAACAATGGAAATTTTTGGGTTCAGTTGCGGTTGTAAATAGAATAACAGTAATAGTAACAGAGTTGGAAGGGACCTTGGAGGTCATTTAGTCCAACCCCCTGCTCATGCAGGAAATCTGTACTAGGGATTCAAACCGCCTTTCTGTCGACAAGGTCAGTGTCTTAGCTATTGAGCCACCTAGTCAGGCAATACTACCTCTACCTGCATGAGCCTTGCTGGGAATTTTGAGATTTGGAATTTATACACTATAGGATGCACCGAGAGTGTTTCTATTATGCCCACTGACTCTGCTTTCAGGTTCCTTGATTATTCGGTCTTTCAAATGCTGTAGAACAGAAACAGAATGGTTCTGTTTGGACCTTTACTTTTATAAAAAGTTAGTTTTAAGCATTGCACAGGTGTTGCAGTGGTAAGATGACTTCAGTGAGGACATTGTGATGGGTTTATTTTTTTATTGGAAATGCCAGACTTTTTTTAAACGTAAAGCACTACATTATATGGAGACTTAATATACACACTTCTTATGGTTTTACTTATTATATTTTTTTAAAAAAAATCTGTGCTGTTATTTTTGCACGTTTTGCAAAACTGAGAGCTGCAAGTTGGTGAGGGCTTCGTGGGCTGCTGCGTGTCCATCTCTGTGAGATGCCTGTTCCAGCCTTAGTTAGCATTATATCCAATACAGCCTTTTACCATACTAAGTTACAGACATAACAAGTGCTTGTGCTTTTTAAAGTGACAATGTGCTAATTTCTACTGTGGTTGGGAAGGACCACAGTGCCTATTATGATAGGCAATATCCACATCTTCTGAAGCTCTTCCTGACACATCACACGTTTTGCAGGGGAAGAGCCCATGATCCTGTAGATGTGATTTGGGAAAGATGCTTGCAAGAATGCATGCATGTGGCTCTTGGGTTGGGGGCAGGGGTGGGTTCTATTTACCTTTACTACCGATTCGCAACGGGAGCATGCACGCTTCTGTGAATGCACAAATCATCATTTATCACGTCTGGACGTCCGGGTAGGTGGGCAGAGCCTCCCTCTGCTTTTACTACCGATTCTAAAGAACCGGAGAGAACCAGGAGCAACCCACCACTGGTTGGAGGGAGAGGGAAAAGGGACAAAATCAGCATTTCATGAAGTGTTCCAGTTAACCAATGCAAGAGATTTGCATTAATTGTGTTTTAGGAAACCATGTTACAGGAAATGATAGTGGACATAATTCTATGAGCCCTGGCACTTTTTCTTGTAATTCTTCACCAGCATTTCAAAACGTACATTCAGTATATTTTCCTATCTATGAGCATAAATGTCACATCATCAATCCCACTTAGAGGGAGAGAGAGCTCACTCTTTGTTCCTGTCTTAATTCATATTGAAAGTAAGAATAAAATAAAATCTATACTAATTTTTCCATATTTTTTTTAATACAAGTAATTTTAGCAGAGCAGCTAATATAAAATGTCCTATTAAACCAGAGCACTCTAGAATCGGCTTAATTGGTACACCCTAGTGGAAAAAGAATGTGCCAATTAAATGATCATCCCAATTATCCTAAACTCATGGGAATACATTGTGCTGGCAAGGTTTATAATCGCTTTCATTTTATAGATTGCCTTAAAACTCGGGCAATGGTCTCAGACTTCACAGCTTAATGGTCTAACCAGAGTGGTATTTCTCTATTGATTTAATAGCCATAAGACAGCTTGCCTTTTCCATGACAAAATTAGGGACAATCCCCTAGAACATCTATTAGACCTTGTATCTAAGACAACAGTTGGGATGCTGAATGCTAAACTTTACTTGGAGTCTGATGTAGAGCAAGGAAAACACTGAATGGACTATGATCTGATCCAATAAATCACCTTGCTTTGAGGAACCCTTTGTTTATGGGTGTGCTGGGAAGAGCCGTGGTGGTGCAGTGGTTAGAGTGTAGCATTGCAGGCTAACTTACTACCCACTGCCAGGAGTTCAATCCTGACCATCTCAAGGTTGACTCAGCCGTCCATCCTTCTGAGGTCGGTAAAGTGAGGATCCAGACTGTTGGGAACCATATGCTGACTCTGTGAACTTCTTAGAGAGGCTGTACTACGAAGTGGTATATAAGTCTAAGTGCTATTGCTATTGCTTGATAAATATTTGGCAAGGGAGAATATTGCTATTTATAAGAACCAACCACTAACTTTGATTTCTCATTCTAGAGAGAACACACAAAAACTGAGGATTTTTTCATCCCTTTTCATTCTTCTTTTGGCAACAACATTTTTTCTTTGCCAAGTAGAGTTAATAACAGAGAGGGGAGGAAATCATGCAATTATATTTGTGTCAGTCACATCATGATACACAGACAACATATGGTGCATCTCTCATGTCTTTTGCATGATGATTTCACATCATGTACAGTAGTGGCTTAATGATACTGGAGATGGTTTCAGCTCCAGCGGTTCGAGCTCTAGCACTGCATGGTGGGGTGAGTTCAGCTTCTGTTCATCTAACAGTTTGAAAGCATGTTCTATGCAAGTAGATAGATAGGTATGGCCGGTGGGGAGATGAGCTGGTGCTCTGTGCAGGCAGTCAGATTCCTGACTTTCTGAACTTTCCTGATTACAGCGCCCACTTGTGAGGCAGCTCTGAGAAGGGAGGGGACTTGTGTGATGCTGCAGGAAGAGCTGCTTGCCTTTGTCTGTGGGATGAAGTCAGCTCATCCTCTTGTGTCACACCTTTGGAAGTGCACAAGCATTTCCTACAACAGGGCTGGTACTTTTGCAAGCCAAACTACTACTTTGTAATAGCATTGTGGTCTCCTGGGTACTGTAACAATGCTGTATATTAATAATAATTATTATATGTGTAATGTTGTCTAGAGAGGTCCATGTTTCTTGTACTGTACTAGCTCAAGCCCTCTGTACATATAGATCAATGCTTGAATAGGATCATTGGAATTCTACACATTTTGTCTGACATCTCAGTTTTACAATGTGCAGGAAATTGGCTTTTGTGGCTATTTCAGATTTCAAAATTCTTCAATGGCTTTCTGCAGTTGAGTATTAGTCAAAATATTACAACAATTTGAGAACATCATAGAGGATTGAAGAATTCCTCCTCTGTCCTTATTCGACCCTATCATGCTATCTACCTACATAAAGGTCTTCTTGATGCTACAATTTTCAGTAGGCTTATGAGACCAGCAGGGGAAAAGAAGGTGTTTTGGCAGTGGAGCAAAGTATTCTAACAAATACAGTCCCTGAAAATTTCATTTTCCCTTTCTCACCAGGTATCAAAATCTAGTTAAGTAGTTTATTACAAGAATTTCACTGTTATGGTAAGTTTCATGCTTTTCATGACTCTGAAGGGAGAAATTTTCAAGGTGGTGAATGAGGAGTTAGATAAGCAATAGCTATTATTGTTAATGGGAATCATGGCATAGTATCCCACATACGCTGCACTAAAAAAAGTCTATATTTTGATGTTTAGGTCATGCTTTAAGGCATGGCTGGGCTCTAACACCTTATAACTGACTGGAGAAATGAAAACAAAAACAAAACCACAGATGAATGACTTCTTAAATTTAAGGTGTTGTGCTCTTGATTGCATTTCTGGTACATTGAAATTGCAAAAAAGTAAGGACAATTAGATTGGGGGAGGGGGAAATGTCCTATAAGAATTAAAAAAGGTCTTGGAAAATATCTTATTATTTAGATAATCATCAAATTCTGAAATGTGGTGGGTCGATTGCTATGCTTGAAAAGTTATCTAAAGCAACAGACTGGATAAAAAAAATGGAGCAAACACCTTTTTACAAGATCTTTATTTATTTTATACCCACAGAAAAGATCTGTCTTTGAGTGATAAAGAACTGTGGGAAATGATAGATTTGTGATTAGAATCTAAAATATAGGTTAGTCATATTCTCGTCAATTAAAATAAAATGGGGGGAAAGTAGTCTATTCCCTATTATGTTCCTATTAGTTAAAGTAACACTCTTGTTATATATAGAGAGAGAGAGGTATAGGTAGATATATAAACATACCAGTGAGGTATAGTGTGAAGACTCAGGTTCTAGTCCTCCAATATACAAAGCCAGCTAATCATGAAAGAAAAAAAGAATATCTATCAACCAATCCACAGCATGTAGATAAGAGTCCACAATCTTCAATAAGGAGGTTCATTGATTGATCGCAGTAGATTTTTTCTCTCTACATTTTTGATTTTATTCAGAACAAAGTTAAAATACAAAATACAAAACTAAACCAAAATCCAAGAAGACATAAAAGAAAAAAAAAATCCACAAGACACAAAGCAATCAAAACATTAGAAAGTGCATCAAAACAACAACAACACATTATACACGTATTATCTCCTCTAGTTGAATACTGATTAATATATTACTACATTAGATCCCTTGCGATACAGGCCCTCCCAAAATTTTTAAACTACTAAATCTATTAACAACTTGTTGACCCATCTTCTCTATCCGTGATGGCGAACCTATGGCACGGGTACCACAAGTGGCATGTGGAGCCATATCAGTGGGCACGCGAGCTCAGCTCCGGCACGCATGCATGCGCCGGCCAGCTGATCTTCGGGCCTTCCAGGCCGACCAGAAGTCAGGAAACACATTATTTCTTGCCTCTGGAGGGCCTCTGGGGGGTGGGGGGTGGGGGTGGGGAAGGCCATTTTCGCCCTCCCCAGGCTCCTAGAAAGGCTCTGGAGCCTGGGGAGAGCGAAAAACGGGCCTCCTGGGCCCACTGTGTCATCACATGCCAAAAGCAGGGGGAGCATGAGGGGGGGGCGTATAGAATTATGGATGTGGGCACGTGTGTATGTGACCCCCCCCCCCCCGCTTTTGGCACATGATGGCAGAAAGGTTAGCCATCACTGTTCTAATGTTATATTAGTGACAAAGTAGTTAACAGGAAAAACAATAATAGGAAAACAGAACAAAATTAAAGTTTCAAAACTCTCTGTTAACAAACTGTTATTGTAATCCACTTGTAGAAAATTTACCACAGCATCTTGACTATCCCAGTTCATCCCAAAAGTTATAAATAGATTATAATCGTTCAAAAAACCATGCCTGTTTCTTAATATTCTCATATCAATTGTTTAATTAAACGTAGTAAATTCAGTCTCCAGAATAGGTCTATCTTCAAGCAGAAGTAGTTACCAGTAAACTATAATAAACCCATCCAGTCTCCCTCCATCTTCATAGAGGAAAGGAATTTGTCTTCCTCTATTCTAGCTGTAATGTTGGAGAAGTATACAGACTTAAATTTTGGAACAACAAATGAAATCCACTTCGCTGGTTCTTCAGCCGTGAGATCTCTTTGATCTGTACTTTTATCCAAAAGTAAAGCTTCAGATTCTACCATTCTTTGAATAAATATTGAACTTTGATCAAGTTTTTGTAATAGAAATTCAGCTAAAAACTGCATATTTCACCTTCTTTCGTACGTTTCAGACACTGTTCAGCCATTTTAATCTGAGAAATTTAAGGAACAAAAAACAAATTAGATAGATAGATAGATAGATAGATAGATAGATAGATAGATAGATAGATAGATAGATAGATGATAGATAGAGATAGAGAGATAGAGAGATGATAGAAATGATAGAGAGATAGAGAGATGATAGAGATAGAGAGATAGAGCGATAGAGAGATGATAGAGAGATAATAAATAGATAGATAGATAGATAGATAGATAGATAGATAGATAGATAGATAGATAGATAGATAGATCATTCTAATCACTGCACCACCACGGCTCATTTATATATAAATATTTCTCTATATTTCAATCCAAAATTCTAAGAAAAATTCAATAGAAATAAACTCCAGGTATTTTGCAAATTCAAAAAATGCAGAATCCAATGGTGAGAGTCTAATGTCTCTTCCCCAAGCATTGCAATGCTTTCCATACGCAAGAGACAAAGGTTATCCAGAATAGCATATATCAAAAGAAAAAAAGGGGGAAAAAAACAATTAAGAGTCCAGCAAGGGGTTAAAATAAATCAGCATTCTACTGCTAATCAACTTTTAAAGCAAGAAGCAAAATAAAACGAAGTCAAAAAGTGAAAATTATAATTCTGGCATGCTTAGAAAACAAAATTGCTTGGCAGGCAGGTGGACATGCCCAGTGACTTTTCAATCACTTCCAGAGGGAATTGGAATTTTTCCCACTGGGTCCATGATAGTTCAAAAGTCATCTTGGGTCCTGTCAGCACTTAGTCATCTAAGTGTTCCCACTGAGAACCAGGGAGCAACACTGCCAAAGAGCCCCATTTAGCAGTGAAATCAGCAGATCTTCAGTAAGAGAAAAACCAACCAGCAAAAACCTTTAACTGTGCAGTGGCCATCTTGAACAGGGCAATTGATTGCAGTAGATTGATGTGCTCCGATTTAACTCAGGTTAATTTGAACATAATCTGCATGACTATCAAACATAATAAAAAGTATGCCATAAATCATAACTCTAAGGAGTTGGGAAGGACCTTAGAACAAGGTCCCCAGCCCCCAGTGCTGGTCCATGGCATGCCAGAAACTGGGCTGCACAAATAAGCAAAGCTCCATCGTGGATGGGGAAAAACCTCTCTCAACGGAACCAGTGCCTGGTGCCCAAAAGGTTGAAGGCCGCTGCTTTAGAATGAAGAATTCATTAAAGCACCTCACCATCCATCCTTTGCCTGAAAACTTTCAGCAAAAAAAAAAGAAAAAAAAAGCAACTCATTTCCTTGCTTGGTTTGTTTTTCAAATCCTGAATAAGATTTAGTATGTGGTATGCATGTATGTGTATGTATGTGTGTGTGTATGTTTAAGTATATGTGTATATATGTATAAGTATATGCACACACACACACATCTTGCCCCCAGAGATGGGCAGTTAAGAAAATCATTCAATCAATCAATCAATCAATCAATCAATCAATCAATCAATGAGCTCTAGTAGCGCATCAGACTAAAGCACTGTTATTAACATCAGCTGCCTGCAATTACTGCAAGTTCAAATCTCACCAGGCTCAAGGTTGACTCAGCCTTCCATCCTTTCTAAGGTAGGTAAAATGAGGACCCGGATTGTGGGGGCAATAAGCTGACTTTGTATAAAATATACAAAAGTATGAAGGCTATTGCTTAACACATTGTAAGCCGCCCTGAGTCTTCGGAGAAGGGCGGCATAAAATCATTTTTTTAAAAAAAAATCAATCAATAGTACTTACGTTTGTTCATTTCCATTGATACAGATATCTTCTCGGTCTTGTGCTTCCAAGCCTGCTAATGCTGATAGTCTTTTGGTCATTCTTTGTATATTACAGTATGTGTTGGCTTAACTGCTGAAAAATATTAATGTAGCCTAAAAATGTACACTTCCGATATCTCCCATATGGGACCTTAAAAATCAGAAAAATAATAGCTGGGCACATTATGGTTTTTAATACCAGTGCATAAGACATATAATCCTAATTATGATTATTCAAACTAAATTCACATCCAGGGCAGAGTCATAACATGGAAGGCTTTCCAGATCACATTGTGCAACAGATCATATGCTCCAATTAAAAAGAAAATTTAAAAAGCCCTTTGCTGAGTATTTTGAGCAAACACTTTAGGAAATAAAGAATCTCTGAGTCATTACTTTATATCTGTTTAGCCACATTATTTAAACATAAGAATAATTTTTTCACATATTTATTGAAATTTGCAAGCTGCCTGGAGTCATGTAAAAGTGAGATGGACAGCTGTATAAATAGAATAAATAAATAAAAATTGGCTAGAGTTTATTAAAAAAACACTGTCGTGACAAATTCAATTTTGCTGTCTGCTTTTTAATTTTTGTGCTCATTTTATTATATTTATTGGGGACATTAAATGCCTTTTGATCAGTGCTTTTGCTGGTCTGTAGCCATTCTTCAATTTATGTCAGCATTGCTTGTTATTGCCACACTGTAGTCTACAAGTGATTTATTTGGCTTTCCAACACATCATGGAATATATCTAACTTAAAAATCCTCCACGGCTGTCTTTATAATTCATCCGCCTACTCAGTCAATAACAGACATTGCTGTAACAAGTTGATTAATAGAAAAAGAAAAAAAAAGCAAGTTTTATTTTAATCAGACAATATTTCTGGACTTTCCTTTACTGGCCTTTCGTTTTTTTCTTATGCTGCATTCTGTAGATATTAAACGTTGTCATACTCTGATAAAATAATTTAAGCAAATCGTAATGTTTACCAAATTCTGATTTTAGTTCTGTCTACCTCCCATGCTTGATCAGATGAGAATTCACACACACATACACAATAGTGAAAATAGTGAAAATGTGTTCTTCAGTTCTTTCGAGCATTTTCTGAAAGAAGGGTTGGTATGAACTTTTGACTTGAAATTCTGGGCTTAGAAAACTTAGAACTATGCCACCTTAGGTAAGCATATCTGCTACAATGTCCTATCTGTCTATAACTACTTCAGCTTCAACCACAACAATACATGAGCACACAATAGATACAAGTTTAAGGTAAACCACACCAAACTCAATTGCAGAAAATATGACTTCAGCAACAGAATGGTCAATGCCTGGAATGCACTACCTGACTCTGTGGTTTCATCCCCAAACCTGAAAATTTTAACTTAAGACTGGCTACTGTTGACCTCACCCCATTCCTAAGAGGTCTGTAAGTGGCATGCATAAGTGCACCAGCATGCCTACTGTCCCTGTCCTAATGTTTATTTGTATCTACTTTATGTATCCAATCCATGCTTATATTTATTATCTAATATGTTCTTGACAAAATAAATAGATAAATAAAATAAATGCTAGAGATCGTTCAGACATGAGTTTTCAGCAATCATGACAACAATATAAGCCATGGTTCAAGTCTTTGCAAAATTGAGATAATGTAACTATTTTCAGACGAGGCCAAAGACACAAGAGCAAAGCAATCTATTGCAGGATTTTATAATAGTATATGGGAATGAAACTCTGGAAAAAACTACAGCCTAGGCAATGTCAGATAGGAAGCAGTTTGGCTTCATCCTGACTTATTTGGTAAGCATTAGGTGAGAATGTTAGAATGGAGGTCCCAGTTATGTCACAAATGATATTAACAATTTCCACATAATTGCACATGCCAAGAAACTTCACACCGATAGAAGGACTAGTGCTATGGACTTGAAGGAAATGGGAGGAGAGCTTGACCATTACAAATACAGCCTTGTTTCTGAATGTTCTGCCCCAGCTCCGGATTTATTTATTTATTTATTTATTTATTTATTTATTTATTTATTTATTTATTTATTTATTTATTTTTATACCGCCCTTCTCCCGCAGGACTCAGGGCGGTGCACAGCCAAAATAAAACATAGTATACAAAATTTAAAAACAATTTAAAAACAATTAAATAATTTTGGCCCAAATAATTTTAAACAACCCAGATTAAACCGAATTCAATTAAAACTGAGAGGATGGGATCAAGCCAGCCCGGCTAGATGGAATAAGTGTGTTTTCAGGGCCCGACGAAAAGTCCGGAGGTCTGATATCGTGCGTATCTCAGGGGGTAAGTCATTCCAGAGGGCTGGTGCCGCCACAGAGAAGGCTCTCCCCCTGGGGGTCACCAGCCGGCACTGTCTGGCCGACGGCACCCTGAGGAGGCCCTCTCTGTGCGAGCGAACCCGCCGGTGGGAGACTATTGGCGGCAGAAGGCGGTCACGCAAATACCCCGGCCCTAAGCCATGGGAAATCCTCGGATTTCCGAGGATATTGACACACACCAACAGTCCTTATCAAATTTATTAAGTAGCAAGAATAAACCAAAGTCCGGCAAAGGTTGGCAGCCAGCCCAGAAAACAAAATACGATAAGACTTTTCCAAAAATGCTCTGATGATAATTATAAGTTGTTTCCAGCAAGAAACTTACTAACTGCGTGTGACTTAAATAGGCTAAGAGAGTGGCCAATTATCCTCAAGCCTTACTCTCGAGGAGACCTCCTCCTCCTGGGTAGCCACTCCAGCCTTTTGGCAGCCCTGTGTGCTCAAGCATTGAGAAGAGGCTCCTCCACTTCGCTCTCTCCACTTGAAGGAGCCTCTGGAGGTTCTGAAGGCCCTGGCTGAGTCTCTGCTTCTGGCACCACATCCTCTTCAGCCTCCTTGCTGTCCGACGCAAGCGCCGGCTGCGCCGGCTACTGACGCAACACCACACCAGCCTCCTCGTCGCCGGGATCAGCCACGATCCGCACAGGCTGCTGGCGGGCCACAACACTGAATAACTTTTCCAACAACACTAAATTCTCAATTCACTGAAACGTTCAGCCAGACATTGCACATTGGTCGTACATTGAGGACTACTTGTATTCTGTTACACCATACGAAATAAACAACAGAGGACATTTAAGGGCACATGACTTTGAATAAATCAGGGTTGGTGAAGTGATCTCCTTTTCCTCTGCCACTACCAACTTCTCCATTGAAGGATACAGTATATTTATCTGAGAATAATCTGAGATGAGCTGCTTGATCTGAGTTTCAATTTTAAATAAAGAGCAACTAGTAGATTGGTATAGGGATGTGGTGGCTCAGTGGCTAAGATGCTGTGCTTGTCGCTCAAAAGGTCGGCAGTTCAGCAGTTCGAATCCCTAGTGCCGCGTAATGGGATGAGCTCCCATTACTTGTCCCAGCTTCTGCAAACCTAGCAGTTCGAAAGCACATAAAAATGCAAGTAGAAAAATAGGGACCACCTTTGGTGGGAAGGTAACAGCGTTCTGTGCACCTTTGGTCTTTAGTCATGCCAGCCACATGACCATGGAGACGTCTTCGGACAGTGCTGGCTCTTCGGCTTTGAAACGGAGATGAGCACTGCACCCTAGAGTCGGGAACGACTAACACATATGTGTGAGGGGACTCTTTACCTTTACCTTAGTAGACTGGTATCTAGTTTAGGTAGTCTTTTCAAAGAACTTGCAATTGCAATTACAAGGGATATGAACATGCATGACAACACCTTATCATATTGGATGGTGAGATGTGTTTTCTAAATATCCAGTCGCCACCACATGCTTAATTGGAGCTCAGAGTGCTCCAACGTACTTACTATTCAGAAAGCAACTTCTTCTCTATCTCTCATAATTCATGCTTAAGAGTTTTACCACTTGGATCATACAGGTAAATTGCCAGGGGTTGAACTAGAGGAAGGAAGTATAAATTAAGCATTTTTTTCCTGATCAGCAGGTTCAACATTTTTCTAGCAAATGTTCTAAAGTCATGAAGAACTTATTTGATGAAGCCAGTCGTTCTTTCTTTTGCTGACACTCCTTTTCCCTCATTCTCTTTTAGCCACTAACCTCAAACTCAAAGGAAAACAGAAAGTCAGAACTTAAGCTTGCCTACCGCGGATGCAGAGGTGGGTTTCAGCAGGTTCTGACCAGTTCTGGAGAACCGGTAGTGGAAATTTTGAGTAGTTTGGGGAACCGGTAGTAAAAATTCTGACTGGTCCCGCCCACATCTATTCTCTGCCTCCCGAGTCCCAGCTGATTGGGAGGAAATGGGGATTTTGCAGTAACCATCCCCTGGAGTGGGGAGGGAATGGAGATTTTACAGTATCCTT
The DNA here is from genome assembly GCF_059756535.1 of Pantherophis guttatus. NCBI lineage: Eukaryota > Metazoa > Chordata > Lepidosauria > Squamata > Colubridae > Pantherophis > Pantherophis guttatus. The sequence continues at coordinate 227,498,408 of NC_142063.1, read as the reverse complement.
CCCCTGCCATGCCCACCAAGCCATGCCCACCAAGCCATGCCATGCCCACCAAGCCACGCCCATAGAACCGGTAGTAAAAAAAAATGAAACTCACCACTGCGCAGATGCAGAAATCCAAGGCTCCGAGGATACAGGAGAACCATGCTTGTTTTCATGTCAGTCCAGGTTTCTCAATGGCCAATAGAGCATTATCTGAGAATTTTAGTTTGATTTTTCTCTGTGTTTGTTTTGAATTGAATTGACAATCACGAGGGTCTTTGTTAGAGGATGGAAAGAACTTGAGACAAAAAAGGCACTTGTGTCGGAGGAAGCAAAATGGAGAGCTTCAAACATTTCTAGTTGCCGTGTGAGATTCTCTTCCATAGTCTGGAACTCCTCTTATTATTAAGAAGTAAATATCTAAATCCTCCCTCCCTCCCTCCCTCCCTCCCTCCCTCCCTTCCCTTCTTCCCTCCCCTTCTCCTGTCTTTCAGTGTCAATGGATTGGTCACTCTCTGGATGGCCTTAAAGGGCACATGATTTATGTGGATACATTTTTCTTTAACCTGGGAATCACTGATTTCTGCCTCTCCAGCTTAACTCCCTACATCCTGCGGGTTAAACTCGCTGCATTACGTTGCTGTCACGTGACATATCACAACATTTTTTTCCCTTCACAGAGTTGGGGTGGATGTGGCCTATGCGTGATGCATCCATCCTGTGGGCCACCAGTTTGTCCTTTCCTTTCCTTTCCTTTCCTTTCCTTTCCTTTCCTTTCCTTTCCTTTCCTTTCCTTTCCTTTCCTTTCCTCTCCTCTCCTCTCCTCTCCTCTCCTCTCCTCTCCTCTCCTCTCCCCCTTTTCCCTTCTCTTCCCTTCCCTTCCTTCCTTCCTAAAAAAACCTAGTAAATTATCACCACAGGAAAGTATGAAGCAGACTTTCCAGATATATCGGGTGCATTGGATTCCAGCTTTGTTTCTCCCTTTTGGAAATAATATTTTTTAGAAAACCAAACAAAAGAGCATGCTTTGGCCACAGAATGCATAATGATTAATCTGCTTATTGTAGGGAGGGAATGGGGGCTAAACAAAATAAGAAATGATTAGTTAATCACTTGCAGTCAGGCACCTACATCATTTTTCCACCAGAATATTTATGCATTAAGTATTCAAAAAAGACCAGCCTGATGTGCAGCATTATCATCATAAATTACTGCAAATGTGAACAACTTTTCCATTCTTGTTTTTTTTTTTTTTTTCAAAGTTGGTTGGTAAACAAGCTTAGACTCTGAATATTAAGATGAATTTGGGATCAGGCGTATTTGTTTTTCACTTTGGCATGCTTTGTCCTTTTGTGCTTTGAGAAATGTCAGCATCTCTTTGAATGCCATCCTATTCATTTGTGTTCGGGGATTAATTTATACCCTGCCTATTCAAAGACCCATAATATGGGCCAAATCTGCCTCTCATTTATATGGATGTACACATGGGAAATAACCACTTGTGGTAAATTAAAAAAAAAGTTTCACATGTTTAACATGGACATGAATGTAATATTCATCAGATGTAATTCTGTAATTCACATCCACAGTCTCATGCAGAAATCATTTAAAACAGCCTAATAGTGAATTTGACATTCTATTCTTTGTATGATCCTATGGAAGTTGTGTGAGAGAGGGCTGAGGAGGATTTTTGAATAGCAATAGCACTTATATACTGCTTCACAGTGCTTTACAGCCTTCTCTAAGCAGTTTACAGGATCAACATATTGCCCCAAACAATCTGGCTTCTCATTTTACCCACCTCAAAAGGAAGGAAGGCTGAATCAACCTTGAGCTCTTTCAGGATCAAACTCCTGGCTATTGGCAGAGTCAGCCTGCAATACTGCATTGTAACCACTGCGCCACCTTGGCTCCTCCTCCTAACAGTTCTGGAGTTAATCATGGAATTGTACATTTTCTTCATTAATTGCAGCTCCTCCTTTCTGAAAATAATTTGGACCAACCAGGTCCCTAATAATCCAAATGAGAAGTGTGGTTGTCCAAAAGTTTCCAGTTGTCTCATAAGGCAAGGTTATCAAATTGGATTTCTTCGAGGGCCGGATCAGCATTGTAGTTCTCCTCCATGGGCCAGTGGAGGGGGGAGAGGAGGGGAGATGTGATGGACGCCTCCTGCAGCACTTTACTGGCCAAAATGGGGCATGGGAGGACTGTGTGCAGGCCCCCCGCACCTTGTTTTCACCCTCCATGGACTGCTGCAGCACTCCGCCAGCCAAAAACAGGCTGAAAATGGGCCTCCTGAGGCCCCTGTGCAGCTCATTTTCAGCCGGCAGAGTGCTGCTGGAGGCTGTGGAGGCCAAAATGGGCCATGCGGAGCCCATTTTCAGCCCGTTTTCGGCCCATTTTCACCTGCAGAGGCACCATGGACCGGTCCTTTGCTATTCCCAGACCGGCCCCATGGGCCAGATTTAAGCATCCTGCAGGCTGGATCCAACCCACAGGCCTTGAGTTTGACACCCCTGTCATAAGGGGTCCTTGGTGCTCTCTGAACATGGTTGTTTTCTTGCAGATGTTTCATTATCCAAACTAGGTAACATGACTAGCACTGATGATATTACCTACTTTGGGTAATGAAACATCTGCAAGAAAACAACCAAGAGAGCACCAAGGATCCCTCACCTCAACCATGAGCTACAACTATTCTCCTTTATTAGTTCTCTCATAACAATTCATATCATCCTCACTTTTTCTCCCTTACCTGCTAGTTAGCAAAAACCAAACAGTTCACATCATGTAATTATTTAGTATCTAGATTTTAGATAATTTTAGATTTAAACTTTTCTGGATTAAATTAAAGACCAATTTCAACTGGTGTAGGTTCTTACTTCTCAAAGTGGCAAATTGCAAATCTTTGGGAAATTCTCAATTTGTTGTCTTGTTTATAATTCCTTGCATTTTCAATTTCAGGAATGAGTATCGACGCTGCTTTAGTTAAAATGATGCAATTCCCGTGCAAGAAAAAAGTATTAGGATTATTGAAATCCCAAAGATTTGCAATAGCATAAGCATTCATTGGCAAGCAAAATCGTAAGAATATGGAATTGTGTGAAAGTTACTTTTCTGATATTATTTCCAGGCGCTATGCAAACAAGAGACATGTGAAAAGTGGATTTCTCATTCAAAATAAGTGGCTGAATGGTCCATTATGCAGGCAAGAGAGGATTCTAAGGATGTTTTTTTGCAAATTGTTCTTAAAGGGCTGCAGTTAGTAACAACCATGGAACATATGTCAAAACTGGCACGAAGCCAGACTTTTGAACATATAGGCATAATGTCAACATATCTACGAAAGGAACGGGATACTTGTATTGCAGCATGTAACATTTTGCTGATTTTAACTCCCCTCTCCCTGCAAATTCTTATTAGTTTACTGGAATTCTTTCATTATGGCTTTGTAACTTCTCTTCCATAAAAAAAAAATGCTTATCAGAGGTTTGGGGATTCTTGTGACCTTGCCTACTTAGTTCCATTCCTGCCTGGTGGCCAAAGCTTGACAGTAACTGCGATATTTCAAGAACAGTTGAAATTTTACTTACCCTCAAATCTTTCTCCAGCTACTGGGAAACTTCTGAAACATGTATGAAAGGGTTCCTAAAAATTAAGCTTGGAGGAAAGAAAAAGTGATTATCAAAATGATTGTTCCTAATAGCAATAGTACTTAGACTTATATACCACTTCACAGTTTTTTAAAGCCCTCTGTAAGTGGTTTACGGAGTCAGCCTATTGACCCCAACAATCTGGGTCCTCATTTTACCCACCTCTGAAGGGTGGAAGGCTGAGTCAACCTTGAGCCGGTAAGAATTGAACTCCTGGAGTAAGCAGTGACTTAGACCTACAGTTTTGCATTCTAACCACTGCACCACCACAGTTCTATATACTAAATGGATATATAATCGTTAATTAGTAAGTTTTAGAAAGTGTTGAATTTTATTTAGATAAATTTTATTTTATTTTCATTTGTCCCAGCATCATCTTCAAAGATGATTCTACTTCAGGGAACCGAAAGCTTTAGGTAAAAAGCCTTAGTCTATTTTCTTTTTAAAAAATAAATATTAGTGTAAATCGCTTTCCATATCTGCTGGGTCTCTTTTACATGATACAGTCACATCAGCATCAATTTTATACATTGATATTTATTCGAAGAGGAAAATAATTCTCAAAGTTAAACAATGATTTCATTAAAGCAGCAAACTAGATGGAAGGAGAGAAACAGACATGATCTCTGTATGCATTTTATAATGGATTCAGTCTGAATCCATTTTGTAGATAGAGGTCTGCAAAGAAATGGGTGTTTGCTTGCAATATCAGTGGCTCAGGGGGAAAATGCTTTTTTTTAATTTCATGAAACATTCCATCATTTGAGAGAAAGCTAGAGAGTTTTAGGCACCTGACCTCAGTTCTTTTTAAACCCATCTGCTTTCCTGTCTGCTTCATTACCACCTACTACTACTGATGATAATGATGATGATGATGATGATGATGATGATGATGATGATGATGATGATGATGATGATGACCTGGCCATCGAAACTACACAATTATGGATGAAACATGTAACAGTGATACCCATTGTCATCAGGGCACTTGGTACTATGTCCAAGAATTTTATAAAATACATCAAGAAATTGCAGCTTCCTGCAATAACACCAGCGGAACTGCAAAAAACTGTGCTACTTGGAACATCGTACATCTTAAGAAGGTACTTGGTTGATACCTAGGATTCTGGCAGCAACCCATATCAACCATTAGCACCAGTCAGTGGTATTTGTGATGCATTTTTGAATGTTCAGTTGACTGAGTTTCATATTTAATGAATAAAGTAAATAATAATGATGATGATGATGTCTGCTTTAGGCAAGCTGCATAAAAAAAGTCATATTTTGGGCATTTGGAAGCCCTGTGTGTAGTAAGACTTACTACACAACTGAAAAGGATTTTTTTCCCCAGTCCAAAGTTGATGGGTAAATACCTAATCAGCAAAGACATATATACATTCATCAATGATGATTGCAACAAGTACATCTGTAGCTGCATTGGCCTCTGAATAGATCATGATCCTGAGAGCACCAAATTCTGGTTCATATGGTTGAGATGGAGAAAGGGGTCTCATCCTTGCTGAATGTATAGTATGCATGACTGACAGTCAACAAAGAACAAACCGTGAAGTATTGGCATGGTAAGATTTCAAAGCACATATTAGAATTTGCAAAAATGAACACATACAAAGGGCAACTTCACTAATAGAAGTTGCAAAAACCCGTGGTCTAGAGCAGGAATAGCACTTCGCAATAGCAGTTAGACTTATATACCACTTCACAGTGTTTTACAGCCCTCTGTAAGTGGTTTACAAAGTCAGCATATTGTCCCCAACAATCTGGGTCCTCATTTTACTGACCTCGGAAGGATGGAAGACTGAATCAACCTTGAGTCGGTGAGACTCGAACTGCCAAACAGTTGGCAGTCAGCAGAAGTAACCTGCAGTACTGCATTCTAACCACTGTGCCACCACACATGAAAGTATTGCAAAGTATAGTGCCAGATAATTGGGGGGGAGGGGGGGCTAGGCATGGATTAATAGTAAATACTCTGAGAGAAACAAGATTTAAAATTAGAGGACTTTCTCCAAAGAAAACATTCTTGATGACTTAGTTAACCTAAGCTACCATATGCAGAAATCCAGATAAACACTAGAATGAACTATCTGTATCTCTTTGCTGCCATCCAGTGGCCATCCAGATTTGTGCATTCCAGAAAATTATTTTTTTAACCCTAATAATGCATAGAGCAACTTTCATAGAATCAAATTATTCCCTTTATATGTGCCATATCCATGCGTGGTAATCATTAATAGATATTTGCCTGCTTGGTTTATGGCTATACAAACTATAGGATATTGTTATCAACTCAAGGGTATAAGCCAGTGGTGAAATGTAAAATTTGTTACTACCGGTTCTGTAGGGGTAGCTTGGTGGGTGGGTGGGGTAATGTGACTGGGTGGGCGTGGCCAACTTTTTTTTTAACTTTTAAAACCACTTTTTCTATAACCTCTTCAGCTGAAGAGGTTGTAGAAAAAATGCTTTTAAAAGCCTCTGACGATCCCAGCTGAGTCGCCTGATCTTTTTTTCTTTTAAAAACATTTTTTCTACATCCTCTTCAGCCGAAGAGGTTGTAAAAAAAATGCTTTTAAAAGCCTCTGATGATCAGGAAACTCAGCTGGGATCGTCAGAGGCTTTTAAAAGCATTTTTTCTACAACCTCTTCGACTTTTAAAAGCATTTTCTCGGCCGAATAGGTTGTAGAAAAAATGCCTTTAAAAATTAAAAAAAAAAGCTGGATGATTGCACGGCTCAGCTGGACATGGGAGGGGGGGCAGGGATTTTTGCTACCAGTTCTCCGAACCACCCGCTGCCATCGCTACCAGATCGGGTGATCCGGTCCGAACCGGGAGCATTTCACCCCTGGTATAAGCACACTATTATGTTTTTGCTTGTATAAAGGCATTCTTGCAGATATGCTGTCATACTTCATTTATTTTTATTTGCCGGGGCAGAACATGACAGGAAATGGTAGTTGTGAGGCAGCAGAACTCTGCTAATCTCTTCTTGTAAACCAACCGAACTATGACATTTGTCCCAAGAAAACCATCTCTTAAAGATATGCACAGCTAAGCTCAATTTTTATACCAGCTTATTCATGACTCTTTGTTCTACACAGGGGTCTGCTCTACTTTAGCTTTAAAAAAAAAACTTTAAATTTTATTTTATTTGTATTTTTACTTTGTTTGATAAATTTCAGAGCAGGTTCAATAAATCAATAAAACAAGTACAACTTATGAAATAAAGCCTCCCTCCTTCTCACATGAAACAGAGAAGGACATGATAAACCAACACACAAATCATAGTTATTTGGGGCATCAGTGAAAGTAAAATCTTAACTGATGCCAAAAATAAAGTTCTAGTGCAGGGAAGGGTAGGATGCCCATAACTGGAGCCACTCCATTGCTTAATTGTATTTGAGGGGGTTCCTGGTGTCTGAACAGCACTGATGATGTTACCTAGTTTGGGTAATCAAATATCTGCAAGAAAACAACCATATTCAGAGTGCACCAAGGATCCCTCATTTCAACCTTGAGCTAAAAATATTATCCTTTATTGGTTAATTGGTTCACCCCCATCTTTTCCTACCTTTGAGTCAATCTTTGACTCCTGGTGACTACCTGGATAAGTCCTTCCAGTTTTCTTGGAAAGATTGTCAATTCCCTCCTTCCTAGGGCAGAGAGAAAGTGACTGACCTGAGGTCAAGTTGATTTTGTGCTCAAGGCAGAACGAGACTTCCTGCTTTTCTGGTTTCTAGCCTGGTGCCTTTAACCACTACACTAAATGGTTTCTCTTGCACAATGTACCATTCCCAAGAGTAGAACATCGGGTGGGGGGGAGTTCTCTCAACTGGTTTTATTACTCAAGAAGGAGAATAGAGGGAGAGATGCTTGTTCAAATATTGGGCTACCCAGTCATTGTAAATATAAGTAGTATATTAATGAGAACCAGGGTCCTGGTGGCACAGTGGTTAGAATCAGAGGTGGGATTCAGCCAGTTTGGTTTGGTTTGGGCGAACCACTAGTGGCGACTGTGGGAGGCTCCATCCACCCGCCTGGATGCAATGCGTGAGCCCTGTGCATGTGTGAAAGGCCACATGCATGTGCAGAGGTGGTGAGTGCAAGCAAAGCTTGCAAGCGAAGCTAGCGCACGCACACTCACATTTGCAAACTGGTAGGGAAGGTAAGTGAATCCCACCTCTGGTTAGAATTCAGTATCACAGGCTAACTCTGCCCACAGCCTGGAGTTTGATCCTAATGGGCTCAAGGCAGGAGTGAAATCCAGAAGGTTTTGACAGGTTCTGGAGAACTGATAGCAGAAATTTTGAGCAGTTCAGAGAACCGGTAGCGGAAATTTTGACTAGTTTGGAGAACCAGCAAATACCACCTCTGGCTGGTCCCAGAGTGTGGTGAGAATGGAGATTTTACAGTATCCTTCCCCTGGAGTGGGGTGGGAATGGAGATTTTGCAGTATCCTTCCCCTGCCACGCCCACCAAGCCATGCCCACCAAGCCACACCATACCCACCAAGCCATGCCCACAGAACCGGTAGTAAAAAAATTTGGATTTCACCAGTGGCTCAAGGCTGATTCAGCCTTCCATCATTCCAAGGTTGGTAAAATAAGGACCTTGATTGTTGGGGAAAATATGCTGATATTTGCAAACTACTTAGAGATTGCTGTAAAGCACCATGGAGCGGCATGTAAGTCTTGCTATTGCTCTTGTCACTAGCACCTTGAACAAAAAGGGTATTGGAAGATTCTCCAGCTACTGATTAGATGATATATTGTGAAGGATGATGCAGGATTGCAGTAGTGACATTTAGGTGATGTGCATTTATTTATTAGATTTTTATCCCTCTATTATTACTTTTATAAGTAACTCAAGGCAACAAACATACAACATACCACTTCCTGCTCCTATTTTCTTTACAACAACAACCCTGTGAGGTTGGTTTGCCTGAGACAGAGTGGCTGGCTCAAAATCACCCATCTGGCTTTCATGCCTAAGGTGGAACTTGAACTCACAACATCCCAGTTTCTAAGTCAGCATCTTAATCACCACAACAGACTGGTTCTCCCTTTATCAAGTAACACTAATGTGGTGTCTGGCTTTTGGCTTGCTATACAATGTGAACCAAGTCATTGCTTTTAAAACAATAGTTTATAGCAATTTATATTGTTTTTAAATCTTGTAATTTTGCTTGTCACCCAGAGTTGCTTTAGCAAGACGGGTGGCCGTAAAATTGCCTAATTTAAAAAAAAAAAAAAAAGTTTTCTAGCAGACTTTACCTGATTACCTTAATTACTTGATTACCTTGTTTTTGTGATTCCATTGTTCTTTGGTTGCTGCTCTAATGCCTTTTGATAGATCTTAAATGTTTGTTTACTATGAATATATTCCTATTCCATTGAAGTGAAGTCAGAGTGCAAATGTGACACATAAACAAGATAATGGCACCTATTGGTGGAAGTCTGGCTCATTTTGAACTTAAACAAAGCACAGATGACTCTAACAAGAGGAATCACTTTGCACGTTGCTTGCTACAGTACATTCATCGAAGTTCAACATTAGCATGCAAGGTGTGTGTGTGTGCCAGGTTGTCTGAGGGCATTTGTTGAGAAAAGGGAACAATCCAGCTTTCTGAGTGGATCCTTGGACCAGAGCCAATCCTGCAGAGATTAACTGCAAATAACAGGCAACAGTTTGCAAAGTAAATGGTATTTGGGGAGGAGACGAGGTGAGAAAGGGGGGAAAAATGCAATTTATAAATCAAGGGAGCCTGAACAGGAGACGCAGAAAATCACTGAGTGTTTTCTATGATGGGAATGTTGAGGAGGAACCTGATTACTTGCTTGCTTTATTCAAAAGAAGGATGCCGGTGTTTCTAAAAATCACTCTGACAAGGAAGCTGTAAATAAATACTCGGCAGCGTATTTTGAGTGGGACAGACGTTTTGCAGAAAGAACTCGTGCACTTTTTTTTTTGCAGTTCTGCTCAGTCATACTTTATCTGATGTCAGGCTGAAGAATACCAAAATGATGAAATGTATCACTGGATCTTCAGCTGGAGAATTCCCAGGGGGAAGTGAAAATCGCCCTAATGACTATGAGCTGCAGTGGGTTTCAGAAGATGTTACTACTGGTTTGCTGTGCATGTGCACGCTCTCTTCATACACGCACCTGGTTTGCGTGCACACCTGCCTTCCGCATGCGCCCAGCCTTCCACGCATGTGCTTTGCTTATGCACGCCTTCTGCACATGTGCCAGACCTCAAAAACGTGCCTAAATAGGATGGCATAGAGCTGGGGCGGGCGGGCCCACCCGTGATTTCTGCTACCAGTTCAGGCGAACTGGTCCGAACCGGCTGAATACCACTTCTGACTATGACACTGTCCCGTATCATCTTAGACTGGTTTAGCTAACACAAGATAATACTCATTTCAGATAGCCTAGCAGACAAAGGAATTGACAGTTTCATATCTTTATCCTATACAGTAAATCATGTGCACAGATACACACGCATGGACATACACACACACATGCTTATAATGACATGGATAATGTTCATATTATGTTGGGATAAGATGGGACAAGACAATCAGCAGGTTCCCAAAAGTGCTTTTTCAATAGATAGTTGGACTTTGTTTTTCCTTGAAGACAGTTTGCTTCTCATCCAAGAAGCTTCTTCAGTTCTGGATGACTGAGAATCTCCATGGACAATTGGTGGGGTTCTTTTGGCTAGACTACAAGAGTCTGAACATTTCAGAATTCTGAATATTTTGCTCTTGATATATTACGCTGAATTTAGATTTTAGATTCCATATTTATTGGCATCTGCAATATGGATTCTTTATAAAGATTGTGGTTGAGGATGATGTTCCAGGTTCTTTGGGTGGCAACAGTGATACTGATGATGCTATGAAGTAATATAGGAGGGGAAAGGTGTTGGTGGCTGTAGGAGAAGAACCTCTTCTGTCATACCTCCCACTCTTTGGAACATCATCTCTCTCAAGATGAAACTCACATCCAATCTCTTGGCCTTCAGAAAGCCCATGAAAACCTGGCTGTGCCAAACGGCCCAAGGTTCCCTACCCTGGAGGCAGTTAGTAGATTAGGAGAAGATCCCATGTCCACCCCATTTACATATTGGTTCCCTTTATCCAGTTACTTATTATCCAGGTAATTTTAAGGTTTTAATTTTAATGCTTAATGTTTTGGACTTCTACTTGCTTTATAGTTGTATTTTACAATGTTGTAAACCACCCAGAATCACTTGACAGTGAGATGGATGTCATATAAATTTAATAAATAAATAGATTCTGTTTTCAAAAGTTGCAGTTGTTTTCATTTAAAGAGAAAGAAACCATCCTACTTCAAACATTGTACTTGGGTCAAGGTCTGCATCAGATCCAGACAAACCAGAACATCTGGAATGAGTTTCATCTTAACTCAAACTCCTTTTCATTCTGCTTTTTAATTTACATAAACCTTAAAGAGGAAGCCTAAGAGGTTCTAACATACATTGGAAGTGATATCTATCTATCTATCTATCTATCTATCTATCTATCTATCTATCTATCTATCTATCTATCTATCTATCATCTATCTATCTATCTATCTATCTCTACTTCTCTATTTCTATTTCTCTATTGCTAACTCTGTCTGTCTCTAGATCGATCTATCTAGCTATCTATCTATCTATCTATCTATCATCTATCTATCTCTATTTCTCTATTGCTATTTCTCTATTGCTATCTCTGTCTGTCTGTCTGTCTCTATCTCTATCTATCTATCTATCTATCTATCTATCTATCTATCTCTATCTCTATCTACAGTATCTATCTATCTATCTATCTATCTATCTATCTATCTATCTATCTATCTATCTATCTATCTATCTCTATTTCTCTATTTCTATTTCTGTATTTCTCTATTGCTATCTCTGTCTGTCTGTCTGTCTGTCTGTCTATCTATCTATCTATCTATCTATCTATCTATCTATCTATCTATCTATCTCTATCTCTATCTCTATCTCTATCTCTCATCTATCTGTCTATCTTTCTTTCTTTCTTTCTTTCTTTCTCTATTTCTCTATTCTCTATTTCTCTATCGCTATTGCTATCTGTCTGTCTTCTGTCTCTCTCCTCTCTCTCTATCTATTTCTCTATTTCTCTATCACTATCTCTCTCTGTCTGTCTGTCTATCTATCTATCTATCTATCTATCTATCTATCTATCTATCTATCAGCAGCATGGCATTGATTCGGCTGATATAGGCTGATATACATAGACATACAGGCTGATATACATAGACATTGCCATAGACATAGAAAGAAACAGAGACAGATTAACAGAATAAAATAATAACAGACTTGGGAGGGACCTTTGAGGTCTTCTAATCCAACCCCCTGCTCAGGCAGGAAACCCTATACCATTTCAGACAAATGCTTGTCCAATCTCTTCTTAAAAACCTCCAGTGTTGACACACCCACAATTTCAGGAGGCACGTTGTTCCACTGGTTAATTGTTCTAACCCAGGAAATTTCTCCTTAGTTCTAGGTTGCTTCTCTCTTTGATTAGTTTTCATCCATTGCTCCTTGTCCTGCCTTCAGATTCTTTGGAAAATAGCTTGACTCCCTCTTCTTTGTGGCAATCCCTTAGATATTGGAACATGGATTATGAAGTTAAGAACACAGAAATGCAAAAAGGTGAGAAAATATAAAGCAAGCTAGTTAAACACACAGCAAACAAACAAAAATCCAATCTAAACCTAACAGAAAACCCAATGCAGTCTAATGCTAACACACAATAATTAGTTGTTTTAAGGGAAAAAAATACATATACATGCAAGGTCATGGCAGAGAACCTCTGCCATTATTAAAGATTATCCTTGTAACCACCTTTGCTAATAAGGCACTTCTTAATCCAGCATTTGTTATACTGATGATGTTACCTAATTTGGGTAATGAAACATCTGCCACAGTGGTGGATTTCAAAAATTTTTACTACCGGTTCTGTGGGTGTGGCTTAGTGGGTGTGGTGTGGCTTGGTGGGTGTGGCTTGGTGGGCATGGCAGGGGAAGGATACTGTAAAATCTCCATTCCTACCCCACTTCAGGGGAAGAATACTGTAAAATCTCCATTTCCTCCCGATCAGCTGGGACTTGGGAGGCAGAGAATAGATGGGGGTGGGGCCAGTCAGAATTTTTACTACTGGTTCTCCAAACTACTCAAAATTTCCGCTACCGGTTCTCCAGAACTGGTCAGAATATGCTGAAACCCACCTCTGATCTGCCAGGAAACAACCAAACCCAGTGAGCACGCAGGATCCCTCTGTTATACAATTTGACTTGATCCTTGCCAGTTTTAAGGTATTTTCCTATCAAGAAGTAAACTTGCATGGGGAATGAAGTTGTCAAGAAAGAAAAAAATGTGGTCTACTCTTATCACACCACTCCCCCCCCCAAAAAAAAATTGCTTAGCTACATGGTGAACTCTGTCAAATAAGTTATCAGGGATAAGAACAAAAAAGCTTTGTCTGCAAAGGAAAGCTGAAGTGTGAGAGAGCATTATCTGAAGGGTCAGTCTGATTCATTGTCACGGAAAGTGAGAACACTCTGTTACTGGAAAGTGGGAGAAGGCTGAACCATGAAATAATTTAATCCCTCTTCCTTTTTTGTGCACACAGGGATAGGCATACACTCTAACAAACACATTAGCCTATGACATGCCAGTATTTTAGCAGGGTTATGTCAAGATCAATGTTTAATGAATTAGAACTCTAAGACTAAACAGATGGAATGCAGACAGATTATAGGATCAATTGAATTTGCCAAGCATCTCTCACACTAGACGTGGGACCAGACTCTTGGAAACATTTCCTTTTGGTTATGTTGTTAGGTGATATCTCTTTATGCTTCTTTTCATGTCCCTGGCAACCCCTGGTTTTAGGTTAGCTTGAGTGGTTCATTGGCGCTAGAAGGATGACATGCTACTGGTCACATAAAGTAAATAAAATGCACGTTTGATTGACAGAAATATAAATTTTGCAAGCCCAAAAACCCAGGGCTGCGGCAGGGCTGGGTGGCACTGGAAAAAAAAAAATTAGAATTCTGCAACAAATACAATCCACTTGCCAATCTCTCCAAAGTTTGTGATCAAATTCCTGAATCTAAAAAGAAGAAGAAGAAGAAGAAGAAGAAGAAGAAGAAGAAGAAGAAGAAGAAGAAGAAGAAGAAGAAGAAGAAGAAGAAGAAGAAGAAGAAGAAGAAGAAGAAGAAGAAGTTGTTCTTGCTATGTAAAATACACATTGAAATAATGACAAAAGGAAAATCTTTTTCTGAATTCCTGAATGAAAAAAAACATAGCTGTGTTTATGTGTGTGCAGAGAGAGGAAACCACTCCTGGATCTGGCCGGACATGAGGCAATGCAACACGAGGCAAGGAGAAACTAGATCGGCAGAAGAGCCCAGAAAAGCCAGCAACCTGAATGCTACTAGTCAGCTGGTGTAAGCAAGTTCACTGCTTGTGGTACACCAAGGCTAGGCATATAAGCGCTGAATAGAATAAACTAGCAATTAAGGCTGTCAGGACTGCATTGCATCTAGCATTTGTAGATTTCCTTGCCATGTGCTAAATAAATAAATAAACCAGACAACCTCCATACTGTATACACAATCCGATGCTCCTTCCCAATGGTGATCTCACAGAACCTTTGTGTCCTTGTTTCAGAATCCAAAAGAAATCTACTTCTGTAGCCTATATACAGAAGGATTAGCTATGTGTCAGGATTAGCCATGTGTCAGATGCATGTAAATAAGTATTCTGTAGAGTTTTTCAGGGAACATATGTACATCCATAATATATAATGAATGGAGTGGGATGTGCAAAATGCTGAGGAAATGGAAAATTGCAGCAAACCTTGAATTCTCTCATTTTAGAAGTAAGCTTAAACTTTCCTCATTATACTGAAATGCAGGATAATTGAAAACAGGGGCAGGGAAGAGTTACTCTATGACAGGGTTGTCAAACTCAATTTCATTGAGGGCTGCATCAGGGTTGTGTTTGACCTCGGGGGGCTGAGGTAGGCATGGCCAGTTTGACATCATTCGTGTCGGGGGTGCCTGTGGGGGCCTGAGTGCTCTGTCAGTGAAAACGGAGCTCGGGAGGGCTGCCTGCAGCCTTCCTGAGTTCTGTTTTTGCTGACAGGGGCACTGTGGGGCGGTCCTTTGCTGCTTCCAGGACGGTCTCATGGGCCAGATCTAAGAACTCCACAGGCCGGATCCAGCCCTGGGCCTTGAGTTTGACACCCCTGCTCTATGAAATATGCAGCCAGATAGATTGATTCAATATAATAAAAGAAAAGGTGCTTCCACTTCTTACACACACACACATGCACACACACTTTCCTGAGTAGAGAAAACTTCCATGGTCACTTTTTTTAATTTGGTTCCCATTGAGGGGAAAAAAATAAGTCACCAGAAAGGCACTACAATCTCAGCACTTCTAATATGCAACAATTTCACTCTCCACCATTATATATCTCCAGAGAGTGTCCTCAACAGCTCCCAAAGATGACTTCCAAAGTTCAAAGCAGGATCTACCTCTGTTCGAAATTCTACTTTCTTTTCTTCTATACACAGAAAAACCTAAAATACATCAATCTTAGCTAGGAAAAGGGCAAGATGCCATTTACTGTTATTCTTGGTTTCTCCCGTACAGACTACTGCATGAAGAAATGATTTCTGGTAAGACATGTAGCCATTATTGTGAATCTGGCCAGAATTCTTGATACCTGTGCTCAAGAGTGGTCTTCCGGGTGCGCTTCAAGGTATTGGTTCTCATCTTCAAAGCGCTCCATGGCTTAGGGCCAGGTTATTTACGAGACCACCTTCTGCCACCGATAACCTCCCACCGGCCAATACGCTCCCACAGAGAGGGCCTCCTCAGGGTGCCATCTGTCAGGCAATGTCGGCTGGCGACCCCCCGGGGAACAGCCTTCTCTGTGGGGGCACCCACCCTCTGGAACGAGCTACCCCCAGGGATACGACTGATCCCGGACTTCCGTATCTTCCGCCGGGCCCTGAAGACTTTTTTATTTCAGCAAGCCGGGCTGGGTTAAAAATCTTTTAATTGGTGAATTTTATGGGTAAGGGGTTTTAAATTGGGGAAGCCATAGATTTAATTTCGTTTTAAAGTATTTTAATATTTGTATTGTGTGTTTTTAATTTTGGCTGTTCACCGCCCCGAGTCCTTCGGGAGAGGGGGCGGTATAAAAATTTTAAAAATAAATAAATAAAAATAAGAGAAGAGAGGCTAGGAATAGAGAAGTGCATTATGAGATCACTATGCAGGTGACAGGTAACCTGACAAAGGAGTGGCTGTCTTTTGTGAAGCAACACAAAGAGAAAGATTATTTTCCCACCCCCCCTCCCCTTTGTGTGTGACCATGTATGAATGAGAATAACTGAACCTTTAGCTTCATTTCTGTGACTGAAATATTTTTACATACATATTTGGGTCAAGTTTTTCTGAAAGTTCCAGGGAGAATTATTGCCACCTTTGACAAAGATGTAGGCTTTGCTTGTCTTTTATCACTTCTGCTGAGAACCTATAATTAGCCTTCTAGATGACCGGTTAGAGAGGTCAGAAGAAAAATGGGAGAAAGCTATGTAGGGCATATCAAACCTACATTACTGTATATCCTCCTGAGCAACTGTACTGTAGGCAGAAGGTACACATTGCTGTGTATGGAGCTTTTAAAACATTTCTTGGTTTACGATAGCCACAGTTCTCAGACATTAAATCTCTAGATCTCATGTATTATGCCAGTGCATCATAAAAAGTGAGGCACGTTTGGAAGAGCAAAGAGTTGATTAAGCTGTGATGAGCATACAGGTACGCTAGACACAAACCATAAGGTACTGCCTAGAAAACTGATGTAGCCATCTCAGATGGTGGAATGTTAAGAAACTTGGAACTGTTTCTTAACAGTTCTATCGTCACTGCAGAAATGACACTGATAGTATAGAACCTTACCTATAGTCACCTAAATTGGCCAGCTGCACATAGTCAACACATAGATCTGCACACCTTTGCATTCAAGTCCTCTTCCTGTGCATGCAATAGGAACTAGATGTGGCAGCTGAAAGAAGATACAAAACTAACATCCCTGCAATAAAAGTGATCTTGGCTTTCAAAAAACCTTGACGTTTAGTCACAGAAAAAGTATATCATTGTAAAATCTTATTGATTCATACAATTTAGCCCATCTTTTATTGTTTTTTAACCATTAGCACCAGTAGTTTCATAATGGCAGCCCGACCCACATGATGAATATTTTACACATATGAAGAACGGTTGCAGGAACTGGGTATGTCTACACTGTAGTTTAATGAAGAGAAGGACTAGGGGAGACATGATAGCAATGTTCCAATATCTCAGGGGTTGCCACAAAGAAGAGGGAGTCAAACTATTCTTCAAAGCACCTGAGGGTAGAACAAGAAGCAATGGGTGGAAACTGATCAAGGAGAGAAGCAATTTAGAACTAAGGAGAAATTTCCTGACAGTTAGAACAATTAATAAGTGGAACAAGTTGCCTGCAGAAGTTGTGAATGCCCCAACACTGGAAATTTTTAAGTAGATGTTGGATAACCATTTGTCTGAAGTGGTGTAGGGTTTCCTGCCTGGGCAGGGGGTTGGACTAGAAGACCTCCAAGGTCCCTTCCAACTCTGTTATTCTATTCTATTCTATTCTATTCTATTCTATTCTATTCTATTCTATTCTATTCTATTCTATTCTATTCTATTTGTAGCAACTAGAAGCATGGTGGCTCAAGGAGTTAGAATGCTGGGCAGGAAGTTAGCAAGTTTGCGCTTGAGGTCCAAGAACTGCCTCAAGGCAGGGTTGAGCTCTTGTCCTTCACTCCAGCTCCTGCTGGGGACATGAAAGGAGCCTCCAGCCTTGGGTGTGCCCAAAGTAGTGGTGATGTCACTGGCTAGTGCTTTCAACCCGGAAGCACCTCAGTGCTTCTGGCTCAAAATATACGTAGCAACCAGTTCCTGTTCTTAACCAACTGAGGAGCAGTTGCCCGGATGTCCCAATTTCCCTTGTTTCCTGCCCTTGTTGTCATACATTTTTTGTTTTGCCTAGAGCCTGTTTTTGTTTTGCCTAGCTATCAGCATGTCCAAGTGTAAGGAATTCATATAGACAAACCAACAACTGTCCACTTTTTCCCTGACCATGGTTCCAAGCTTCCTCACTTGCTGAACATCCCATGCCAATGCTCCAGCTCAGGCAGGCAGTGCCAGAGGCTGTGCTGTCACAAGCACAATACAATATTATGGACAAATAGATAGCAGGAGGATAGCATGAAGAATAAGAGTTGATAAGAAGGACAACAGGGTCCTTGAGAGAAAACACCATTAATACACAGGCATCAGATGTATGCTACAGTGAAAGGCTGCACACATGCGTTATTTCACTCTTCTTTTAAAAGGACAGAAAACAGATGCTGGAACTAGAGTTACATTTCCCAGGAGAAGAACATGAAACAAAGGAAGAGTACGATCACAGCTGAACAGGTGGCCAAAAAATTAGGATGTTGGATGTTTGACAAATCACAAGGGTTCATCTGAAGCTCTGAAACTAGGAAGATTTTTTTTTCTTGAACATTTTCAGAAATTTGTTTAGAATGAATGAGACATCTTAAAGCCAGAGCTATTGGCATATACAGTTGTAATGTTGTAGTGCACTTATTTCAGCACACCAATGCAGATGCCATTCCCAAGACACTGAGACTGCATATCAAACATGCAATCCTTGACTTATGACCGCAATTGAGCCTAAATTTTCTGTTGCTAAGTGAGACAGCTGTTAAGTGAGTTTTGCCCTATTTTACAATCTTTCTTCCCACAATTGTTAAGCGAATCACTGCAGTTGATAAATTGGTAACCTGGCTGTTAAGTCAATCTGGCTTCCCCATTGACTTTGCTTGTCAGAAGGTTTGCAAAAGGCAATCACATGACTCCAGAACACTGCAACCATCATAAATATGAATCAGTTGCCAAGTTTAAGAATCTTGATCACGTGACCATGGGGATGCTATAACGTTTGTAAGTGGAAAAAACAGTCATTAGTCATTTTTTTCAAATATTGTGGTAACTTTAAATGGTCACTAAATGAACTGTTGTATGTCAAGGACTACCTGTATTCTGCTAGTTCATTGAATAACAATTGTAGCCATCCTTACCAGCGTTATTGTGTTGTTGAAATGAGATCCACTCATTGCAGCAGAACTTATCACTAGCAAAAAATAGTTGAGAGGTGTCACAAGTGTTTCCAGGATTGCTGTGGCTACCTGCCTACTCACAAACAGTATGGTTTCAATCAAGCCATCTCCTGTTGGCAATTACCTGCAAGCCTTCCCCGCCCTAGTTAATTGCAGGTTAACTCCCCATATAAGCAATGACCTTTTCGCTTGCTACTCGGGCCTAGATTCTTGGTTTAGGACTAAATGCACAGCTCCTGCAGGAAGCTTAGTGCAATGCCGCAGATGGGAGAAGAATGCAGATAAGGACTCCAGATGCCGTTGCAGAGAAACTCCCACAGATGCTTGCCTTTTGCTGTTTTGAAGCACGCAAGCTATCATCGGGACTGCTGCTGGACCTTTTTCCTCCCACAAGCTTCAAGCAATGTTTGCTGTTTGAACTGTTTTTACTTCAGGTGACTTTTAGCTGTGAAGTTTGTGCTGCCCCTACCTTGATGATGTATCGACGCCGAAGCTGCTTACCTTCATGTTAGCTTTATTCTTTTGTGAACTGTTTCGGTATTGTGGAGCGGAATCTAGGGAGATAGCCTGGCTTCACATACCCAGATAAGACTTTGTTTTTAATGTGCTTTCTTAAAGACATAGTGCTTTTTAAATGTTTTAAAGTAAATTATATTTTTACACAAGATACCTCAGAATTATTTCAGTCTCAGTGTGTTTACTCATGAGCTGGTTCACGGTCCGGGGTACCCCTCAACCCCATTTCACAACAAGAGGAATAAATTAACTGTGGTCCTTACAGATCAGATCGCTAATTCTTTACTGAAGCAAGCTGACATTAAAATTGCAAAAGGAAACTTCTGTAGATAGATGGCATTGCGCGGTCAGGCTTCATTATTCAACTCTCATACATGTGATACGTGTGATTAATCTTTCAGCTGAAGAATGGAACTCAAACGGATTTGGATGCCTGTGTTAGAGTTTGATTTTATTAAAATATCATCTCTGACAAACCACAGTCTGTTTTGGAAAACTTGCTGAACTGAGAAATTAATGCACTAGTTTTGAAGAGAGTTGCTTAAGTTTAACGTGTTGGCAATCCTCACACTTTAGAAACATGACAGTATGCCCTAGTTCTGCTTCAAGGTTACATTTCTAGAATTGCATCTGATATTTATTTAAATTAGTTATAGCTACCCAATTCAGTAGACTCCGGGCAGCTTACAAAATCTAAACATAAATAAGAACAGTTTAAAAAAAATGCAACAATATGGAGAGCCTGAACTCAAATATCCATACAAATAAAAGAGAATCATAACTCTCCTCCCTCCCCTCCAAAAATGCATTAACTTGCTGCTCAGTCTACTGCAATGGTCAGTTATAACAAATATAAATACATATAATCAGTTTAATGTAGGATGCAACTCTAGAATCATGATTTTGAGACAAAAGCCAAGTCTTAAAAACTTCATGGAATTGCAGACTAGAGGGTACTGTCCATGGTACTTAACTCACATAATAACAATAAGAATGGACTTTGCGAGATGAATCCATCCATAGGAAGCAATGAATGGATCCCGAATGATTTCACCAAAATTTCCAAAGCTATGACATACTTTATTGATCTGTCTGTCCTTCAGAATTTTTCTGCTGCTTATCAAAGCTGCCTCCCTTTGTTCAGGCTTTTGAGCAAGGTACAGATGATTTGAGTCAGAGGTGTCAAACTTACGTCATCACGGTGGCATCACATGATATATTGTGACTTTTTCCCCCTTTGCTAAACCGGGCGTGGGCATGGCCAGTGTGTGATGCATCTGGCCCATGGGCTGCGAGTTTGACACCCCTGATTTAAGGAATTCATCCATTAAAGATAGAAATGTGTTTCCTTTTTTAAAAAGGAGCCATAGTCTGTTGACTATAGCAAGTCTTATTTTGAGAACCATGCCATTAAACAATGCCATCAATGTATTGATGACACCCAGTGATGCCTTCCCACAGTAGAAGAACTGCGTATAGAGAATTTTTTGAAAGGGAAAGTGGATCTTATTCAGGGGTGAAATGCTACCGATTCATACAGGTTTGTGAGAACCGGTAGTAATAAAAGCTACCAGTTTGTGCGAACTGATTGCAATAAAAGCTACTGGTTCAGATGAATCGGTAGTAAAAAAATGCTACCGGTTTGTCCAAATCGGTATTTCTGATGATCAACTGTGCCGCGTGATTTATGTTCGCTAGAAAGCAGGAAATCCTGCTTTCTAGTGAATCTAAATTGTGCAGCACAGCTGTTTTCCCCCCTTGCTGTTCTTCTTACCTTCTTAAGCCTCCTTTTTCCATGTGAAGAGTGCATTTGGTGCGCACTTCGCATGCGTGCACAGAGAATTGGTGACAAACCTCGGAGGATTTCACCACTGATGTTATTGCCATTGCATTTTCTTGGAAGAAGCAGATGTACAGTTTGATATCAATGGAGACAGAATGGCCACAGAAGCCTAGGCTGCTTGTTTCAAAGTCAGGCTTAGTTGCCAACTACAGCCATTGCCAGATATGTATAGCAAAGGATATCTTGACCTTTGCTATTGGTATTCAGGTAATCGAATTGTATAGCCCAACAGTTTGGTCTGTAATAATGGGCTCTGTAGGGACCATCTTGGAAGGTAATCAGAATTTATAACCCATCTATCATGCACATGGGAGCATTTGCTTAAATATAAATATGACTGTACTTCTTGATTTCTGCAGCCTGACTCAGGATTCTCACAGATCAGACATTTGCAATAAGGGTAGCACGGAAACTTACAGAACTTGGAATAACTGTGTAATTAACACTGAAAAAATAAATCAGTTAATAAACAATACTCTCCATTCAACTAAAATGAAAGATAAAAGATGCATGTACATTTACTAAATATATTAGAATACTTTAAATCAAAATCACTTCAAAGATATATCCTTCTTCTTAATAAAGAATTTGCTTTTGTTCTGTAAGAATTTTAAGTTTATTTAAAACAATAGTTAACCTCTCCTGCTTTTTTTCTCTTTACATAAAATAAATTACCATATGACAGGGTTTAGATCTGCACTGGAGTTTGGCATGGAAATATTTGCTGTTCTACAACTCTGATATCAGACACTTTCATACATCTGTATTATATCAGCCTATGTCATTCATCTAGAAAGGATGCAAAGAGATTAATTAGTTCTCCCAGTTCTGAAATTGGCATAAAATGGACACATTCATATTTAATCTGTTAATCAATAAGAGAAGCAGTATGGAGAATTTCTGCTATTCTTTGCTTGGTGGAGTGGAGACTGTATATGAAAAATACATGTATTGGCTAGATAACATTCTTGAAGGCTTGTGATGCAAAAACATGATGAGAGGGGATCTTGATAACCGGTTACTAGAGGCAAGCAGGAAAAAAACAAAGATTAAAGAAGAACTCCCACTAACACAGAATGGAGGAAAAATATATTTTAACTCTGGAATAATTTAAAGATACTTGACAACAGCATGCCTAGAATTTACTCTTTAGACTGACTATTATAATAAAAATGAGCTTTAAAGAACAGATAGAAGAGGTTATAGCTGAAAATTAGACTGTTTTGGATATGGATTTAAAACTGACAGAATATAAGAATGATATTGACAAAGATGTTATATAAGACCAAGAAATGAAAGTGGCTGAGATTTCAATACAGTAGTTAAAAGGGACTCACAAATAATAAGCCAGAAGAACAATTTGGATATGTAGATCTTAACTCAGAAAAGTGAGAATTTTCTACTTTAGATTTGTTATACCTATGAAAGAATTCCTGAGAAAAGTAAAAGAGAGAAAATATCAGCTTTAGGGACTTTACATAAAAGAAATAAAACAGTTACCTAAGGTTTATTAAATGGGTCTATTTTTTCAAGGTTAAACTATATATGATATTCTTTTTTCTAGCAGTTTTTAATGGGTTTTCTTAACTAGGACTGAATGATGAGGCTTTGAAGATTTGTTTATGGATAGAAGTGAGGTGTTTTGAACATTTAAGAGAAAATGATAACATATGATATTATAATTGAGAAGAGATGAAAAGAAGATAAAAATTAATTTGTGGGGTATCAATTGAAGGGTCAGGGATGAATATTTTAATGTGTTTTTTTCTAGTAACTCTTCGTGAATTTTTTTCCTGATTAAGTTTGAATGATGAGATTTTAAAGATTTGTTTATAGATATAAGACATGGGAAGAAGAGTTTTAGTGAAAATGACAAGTATTGTGTAAACTAAAGAATTTTGAAATTTACTTATTTAAAGCAGATATATTGTAGATATACTGTAGATATAGATAGATAGATATGGATACCCATAGATGCATAGACACATATATATTTTGGTAGCACTTAATAGACATTTGCTGATTAAGATTGAAAGATAATATTTTATTATTTATCAATAGATAAAAGATGAGATATGGTGTAGAGTTTGGTTGAAATATTAGAAAAAGTGTTAAGCTATTGTAAATCTTTATATTTGTCTTGATGAAAGGACAAGTTATTTCTTTCTATATTTTTTTGGATTCCCCCCCTTTTTAATATATTTTTCACCTCACCCCCTTCCCCTTTTACATTATTTTTCCTTATTTATATTTTTATTAGTTTGTATTAATTTTTTTATCTCGGTAATTTTAAATTTCAGTAAAAATTATTAGTAAAAAAAAGTCATGATGATTTTGACATCAGTTGGGTGCTTGTTCCATTGCCGCTAAACCATACTGAACGAACAACATTGCTGCTCCATTCCAACTGTTTACAGGGTTTGGGCAACTGAGATACTGTGAATAGCTGCATCAATATATAATTGTTTCATTACAAAAATAAAGAGAAGAATATGCTTAGCATAGAACTCTGTGGGATGTATAGAAAAGTAATTGAGAGAACTCAGGGTGACATCCATGTGCCAGTTGACACCTCACTTGAGGGGATGGGTCTTCAGAGATCAAATGCCAGGAAGACAGAGGCATCACTTTTAGGATAATGAGTCATCCCATGGTAAGCAATCAAGTACTGACAATTTGAGTGATGTTAAGTGCAAGTGTGAGGTAGCCAAGAACACATGTTAAATTTGCACACAGGTGAGCCATATTGCACCTGGAGCTCTGTTCATTGTTTACTGCTACAATCTTCAATCAGATAGCAATTTGTCTCCTTGGCAGAGGAAATGTGCTGTTACCAAAAGCAACAAATAAAACTCTGACAGCAGTCATGCTTCTCTTTCACATACACACATTGTCAAATTTGGATTCTGCCTTTCAGGACTATATTGTTATACTTTAGAGTCCTTGAGCAAAACCTGCAAGTAGTTTGGTTGATTTGGAAAGCTTTCTATAATGTTTTGGGTTTAACTCAAAGGTGCTTTTTCAGGAAGCAACTCGACTTTCTGGTTTTTCTTTGAAGATGTTTCGCTTCTCATCCAAGAAGTTTCTTCAGCTCTGAAGAAGCTTCTTGGATGAGAAGCGAAACGTCTTCAAAGAAAAACCAGAAAGTCCAGTTGCCTCTTGAAAAAGCACCTCTGGGACAACCATGACCTGGATGACTGAGAATCTTCATAGACGTTTTGGGTTTAGCTGGATAAAGATATCCAAATCTTGGAAAGTAAGAACAAATGGTAAGAGATGCTACTTTTTATTAATCTGTGGCAAATAAGTTTGTGGTTATATTTTATTCATGCCTTTGGCAGAATGCCTTTGGTAACCTTCCTATTCTATTTTTTTTTTTAATCTGGAAATGTGAAGGGAAAAATAATTATTTGGATATTTCACTGGATAAGTAAGTAGATGAGAAAATATTTTACAAGTCAGTGTAGTTAATGTTAAAAATGTTTACTGCAGCTTGTTGGTCAAGTGCCTAGTTTGTTCTTTCACAATGAATATGCACCAGGTCATGTGACAATATCCTCTTAAGAACCCCATTGCTAAACTCTTAATTACTGTTATATAACCCAACAACTGTGGTGTAAAGCTTTAACAATTTTCTCAGCACTTTAATTGGTGGGAGGACCACTACTAGAGGGTACGTGAAAGTTGCATTCAGAAGCAGCTATATGGAATGAAAGGCAGCTGTGCATAGGAGTATTTTCTACTAATATTGAGGATACTTTTCAGATTTCCAAAGAATCAAATCAATGCATGGTATCTAATTAAACATTTGGGGTAACTTTTATTTAAAAATTACAGTATAATTTAACTTTATATTATAACCATCACTGATATGTGAAAGGTTGCCAATATTTTTTGGGGGGGAAAATCAAATGGAAAGGAGAGGGAAATTCAAAGGGAGGGAACAGAAATTGAGAAGAAGCATTTTGATGCTCAAAATTGATGCCCTGATAAGCAATAGATATCATCTTTGAGCAAATTAACTTTCCCCCCAAGTGGAAAATTATTTGGTTTCTAATGACCTATAATCTTGTTGAAATTACCATAACTTGGCTCTATGAAGCTTTAGAACCAATTAAACTAAGAGAAAGTGAGTTGGTGTAGTAATTAAGGTATATGGCAAAAACCTGGACATTGTAAATTCTAGTCTGCTATAGGCATGAGGTCAACCGAGGGACCTTAGACCAGTCATTCCTAGGGAGAAGACAAGAACAAGCCACTTCTGAAATCATTCCAAGAAAATTGTAGGGACTTTTTCAGGCAGCCCCCAGGAGTCAAGACTAACTGGAAGGCATACACACTCCAAGTATTCCTAAGAGATCCTCCCATCCATGAGCAAGTGGGGACAGAGTGGCATGAAGCAAAGTAATATCAGTTTCATGTTGTACCCAGGCTCGGGAACTCCAGTCACAGAACTGATATTTCTGGATCAAAGGCTGAATGTTTTTGTTAATTTAAAAGCTACTCATTGTTATTGCATGCAGCTCAAGGATCTTCTGCATGCAAAAGAGTCAGAACTGAAGCAGCTTCTTGGATGAGAAGTGAAATGTCTTCAAGGGAAAAAAAAACAAAGAAAATCCAGTTGCTTTTTGGAAAGCACCTTTGAGACAACCATGATCTGGATGATGATTATTATTATTATTATTATTATTATTATTATTATTATTATTATTATTATTATTATTATTATTATTATTATTATTATTATTATTATTAAAATTTCTATACTGCCCTTCTCCAAATAGGACTCAGGGCGGTGCACAGCCAAGGTAAAAACAGAGCATACAAAATTTAAAAACAGTATTAAAATAATTAAATATTTGGCCGTAAATTAAAACAACCCAATTTAAAATCAATTTAAAATTTAACTCAAGCCAGCACAGCTAGTTGAAATAAATAGGTTTTCAGGGCCCGACGAAAAATCCGGAGGTCTGTTATTGTATGTAACTCTGGGGGAAGGTTGTTCCAGAGGGTGGGCGCCGTCACAGAGAAGGCTCTCCCCCTGGGGGTCGCCAGCCGACATTGTCTGGCGGACGGCACCCTGAGGAGGCCCACTCTGTGCAAGCGTACTGGCCGGTGGGAGGCTATTGGTGGCAGAAGGCGGTCTCGTAAGTACCCCGGCCCTAAGCCATGGAGCGCTTTAAAGGTGGTCACCAACACCTTGAAGCGCACCCGGAAGACCACCGGAAGCCAGTGCAGCTCGCGCAGGAGAGGTGTCACATGGGAGCGCCTCGTCGCCCCCATAATCCCCCGCGCGGCCGTGTTCTGGACCAGCTGGAGCCTCCGGGTGCACCCCAGGGGGAGCCCCATGTAGAGAGCATTGCAGTAGTCCAGGCGGGAAGTAACTAGTGCCTGAGTGACTGTGCGTAGAGAGTCCCAATCTAGAAAGGGACGTAACTGGTGTATCAGGCGAACCTGATGAAAAGCCCCCTTTGGCCACGGCCATCAAATGATCTTCTAAAGACAGCCATGCGTCCAGGAGGACGCCCAAGTTACAAGCCCTCTCCGTGGGGGCGAGTGATTCGCCCCCAATAGCCAGCGATGGCGTCAGCTGGCTATATCGGGATGCTGGAAGCCACAGCCACTCGGTCTTGGAGGGGTTGAGTCGGAGCCTGTTTCTCCCCATCCAGGCCCGCACGGCCTCCAGGCACTGGGACATCACTTCAAGGGCATCGTTGGGGTGGCCTGGGGTGGAGATGTACAGCTGGGTGTCATCAGCGTACTGATGGAACTCCACCCCGAAGCCACGGATGATCTCACCCAGCGGCTTTACATAAATGTTGAACAGAAGGGGCGAGAGGACCAACCCTTGTGGCACCCCACAAGCAAGGTGCCTCGGGGTCGACTGCTGCCCTCCCCGTCAACACAGATTGTGACCGGTCAGAGAGGTAGGAGGAGAACTGCCGCAGAATGGTGACCCCCACCCCCAACCCCGCCAACCGGTGCAACATGATACCATGGTCGATGGTATCAAAAGCCGCTGAGAGGTCTAACAGGACCAGGATAGAGGAGCAACCCCTATCCCAAGCCCTCCAGAGATCATCCACCAACACGACCAATGCCGTTTCCGTGCTGTGCCCAGGCCGGAAGCCAGACTGGAGCGGGTCTAGATAGACAGCTTCATCCAGGTACCGGGGAAGCTGTTGCGCTACCACACTCTCAACAACCTTCGCAACGAAGCGAAGGTTGGAGACTGGACGATAGTTAGCCAAAACAGCCGGATCCAGAGAGGGCTTCTTGAGGAGGGGCCTCACAACCGCTTCTTTCAAAGCAGCCGGCAGGACCCCCTCACTCAAAGAAGCGATAACAATCTTCCGGAGCCAGCCTCGTGTCACCTCCCGGGAAGCCAGTACCAACCAGGAGGGACACGGGTCCAATAAACATGTGGTCGCGTTCAGCCATCCCAGGACCCTGTCCATGTCCTCGGGAGCCACAGGATCGAACTCCCCCCAGATAACACTCTCAAGACCTGCCTCAGTCATCCCGTCCGGACATACCCAGTCAGAGGCCAGCCCTTCCCGAATCTGAGCGATTTTGTCATACAGATACTGCACAAAGTCCTCAGCTCAGCCCTGCAAGGGGTCATCCCGTGCTTCCAGATGGAGGAGGGAGCGGGTCACCCTAAACAGGGTGGCCGGGCAATTATCTGATGACGCGATAAGAGCGGCAAAATAGCTAGATTTTGCCGTTTTTATCGCCACTAGGTAGGTCTTAATATGAGACCTCACCAGTGTTCGGTCGGATTCGGAGCGGCTGGTCCTCCAACTACTCTCCAGGCGTCTTTTCCGGCGCTTCATCTCCCTGAGCTCCTCGGAGAACCAAGGAGCTAGGTGAGTTCGGTGCCGGGTCAGAGGCCGCAAAGACACGACACGGTCCAAGGCCCCGGCAGCCGTACTATCCCAGGCGGCCACCAGGTCCTCAGCCGAGTCATGAGCCAGAGTCTCAGGAAATGGCCCAAGCTCCATCTGGAACCTATCAGGGTCCATCAGGCACCTGGGGCGGAACCACCTGGTCGGTCCCGCCTCCCTGCAGTGGGGTGCAGTGGTTAGAAAGTCCAGTCGAAGGAGCGAGTGGTCAGACCATGACAAGGGTTCGATGACTATATCCCCTGTATCAAGGCCACTCAACCACTGACCAGAGACAAAAACTAAGTCCAGAGTGTGTCCACCCATGTGAGTGGGGTCATGAATTAACTGAGTAAGGTCCATGGCCGTCATGGAAGCCATGAACTCTCGAGCCACCTCAGACATTTCGCCGACAGATGGCAGGTTGAAATCCCCCATGACTAGAAGTCTGGGGGTACCAACCGCCACCTCAGCTATGACGTTGAGCAGCTCGAGCAGGGCTGTTGCCACGTGGCAGGGAGCCAGGTACGTGATCAACAAGCCCATCTGTACTCCACGACCCCACTTCACAAAAAGGGACTCACATCCAGCTATCTGTGGAACAGTGGTCTCCCTCGGATCAAGACTTTCCTTTATAATAACCGCCACCCCCCCCGCCCCTGCCCTGAGCTCTCGGCTGATGGAATGCTCGGAAATCTGGTGGGCACATATCCACGAGGGGAACCCCCCCTCATGGCCCAACCAGGTCTCTGTAATACCCGCCAGGTCCGCTCCCCTCTCCTGAATAAGATTGCAAATGAGGGGGGCTTTATTTACCACGGACCTGGCATTGCACGACAGCAGCCGAAGGCTCGGGCACTGAGAGTCTGAACAGCCTGGGGTATGAGAAGGGCTATGGGGACCGGGGCGTGCCACCACTCGAAGATAGCGAGTGCGCGCCCCCACTACATGATGCGGCCCCCTGCTCCCGCCATATCTGCCCCTCCCACTCAACACATTGATAGAAAAGCCCTCGACAGAATGGACTCTGATGTCCCCCTTACCCCCGGAATCCGCACCCTCCGTGGCCCCACTAACAGCTGGGCTGGACCCCTCCCCCCGTGGGTTAACCCCCAAACCCACACAACCCTCCCGCCCCTTAAAATCCCTTAAAATCTATCAAAAAGTTTCCCTAAAAAACCCCTCAATCCCCTTTTTCCAGCATGCCACCTCTCGGGGTGCTAAAGCCTGTCATAAAGGTAGGCCCTTGATAAAGTGGAGGGCCACACCTGCGAGAGGGGGGAGTCTCGCAGAATAAGAAGTTCTATTGGCAAATACATCTAATCAATCAGTTAATTAATTAATCAATCTGGGGGAAGTCCACAGCCTGGGGGTAATGACTGAGAATCTCCATAGATACATGTAAAAGAGTTGTAGGATCCCTATTTTTATGTTATCTGTTCATAATTGAAGTGACTGGCCAAAGGTCACCCAACTGACTTTGTGCTTAAGGCAGAACTAGAAGTCATAAAGAACAGTATAAAGAATGGTTGCTGGGTGTATGTCTACTCTGATTAAAAGAAGGACTAGGATAGCAGTGTTCCAAAATCTCAGGGGCTGCCACAAAGAAGAGGGAGTCAGGCTATTCTCCAAAGCGCCTGAGGGTAGGACAAGAACAATGGTGGAAACTAATCAAGGAGAGAAGCAACTTAGAACTAAGGAGAAATTTCCTGACAGTTAGAACAATTAATTAGTGGAACAACTTGCCTCCACAAGTTGTGAATGCTCTAACACTGGACGTTTTTAAGAAGAGATTGGATAATCATTTGTCTGAAGTGGTGTAGGGTTTCCTGCTTAAGCAGGGGGTTGGACTAGAAGACCTCCAAGGTCCCTTCCAATTGTGTCATTCTATTCTATTCACACTCTGTTTCTAGCCTGCTGCCTACATCACTACACCAAACTGGCACTCTACAATATGGAATCTCAGCAATATAACCTAAATGATTGTCTCCCTTTCCACACCAGCTTTTCTATATTCTGTACCAAATGAAGCGTTTAAACCATCCTCAAAGGCAAGTAGAACACCTCTCATAGATTAGAGTGGTATTGTTGTTATTCCAGCCAGCCATCAGATTCTCACTCAATTTTTCTAGCTATACACATGATAACATGGAGGGAGCACTGTCCCTGACTTTGCCGAACAATACTAGAGTGTAGCCTTTATTGTCATTGTACATCATATATACAACGAAATTGGTTATTCTTCTCTCCAAGAAGTTGAGTTTCTCCTATCGCCTGCATATAGACCTGGAGATAAATGATCAGGAGGAAGAAAAGGCAGAGAAAAAGAAAATTAAATTAATAATATGACACAACAGAGCCTCAGCCTGCAAACATCCAAGCAGCAGACCTGGAAAATTCCTCTTTAATAATTAGGTACTGAAATTCAAGCTCTTACCCAAGCCAGGTAAGAGGTTTAGATAGATATATTAATTTTAATTCTCTTATTTTTGCCTTGTTTTCCCCATATTTCAATAAAGTCTTTTTATAAAGTTACAATTGCAAGATGGGCAACTATATAATTTAATTAGATAAATAATCCAATGATTTGAGTTGATTGATTTATAAAGAAATTTCTCATTAAACCTTATGTTTTAATAATAATGTTAATATATATAAATATTACATTTTAATATTTTTAACTTTAAAATTGTCTATATTGTTATTTGCAATTCCATAAGCCACCCAGAATTACTTACAAGTGAGAGGGGTGGCATATAAATCTAAGAAATAAAATACTTCCATACATATAATACGACACAGTTATATAGGTTTTGCATCCAGGATTGATACAAGATTTGCTGAATTTTGCATTTCTGTGCTTTGGTCATGAAGATTCAAAATATCTTTCATTCTGATTTTCAAGATCTGGGCAAAAAGTAGTTTTAAGAACTCCCCAGCTAAACTGATTAGCAGTTGTAGTGACATTGTGGAATACCATTATATTTCAAGGAATGTAGTGACACCTTTCAATCTCTCATTCATATTAAGAAGTGCATTCTGGATCATATTGATGTATAAATTGCTTGTTTTCCACCCTTCCTATAGACAAAAGGGGAAAATCTTAACACACCTGTAATACAATACAGAGGACTCCCATTACCTAAGTTGGCACTTGCTTATCAGTATGATTATCAAACTCTGGTCTACATTCCATGTGCTGTCAATTTGCATCATGAGCAGGTGTACTAACCAGCTAAGGTCTCCATAGCCCAGACCTGGGCAGTCTATGACCTTTGGGCCACATATACAGTAGATCTCCAGCAGTTCCTGACTGGCCTGCATGGATTGCTTTTATTTTGAAGGCGACTGCTGGGGTGTTTGTTTTTTTTTTTCTTTTCAATTTACTCATGAGTACCTTCACAGCTCTATTGATTCAGCCCTCTATATCAGTCCCAATTTCTCATGTGATCCCTTGGGAAAATTAATTACCTCCTCTGCAATAGCTACAGACAGATTTTCTATCAGCCTGTTTGGAAAATTACACAGTTTTATTTCTGTTTAAATCTACTGAAATTCATAATAAAGTTTAACACCTCCTTACCTACGGATGTGTTTATTGTCTCTGGGTCCCTCAATTGTCTAGCCCGTGGCCATTGCCTGACACTTTGCAACATCACAAGTTCAGCCTGGTTGGTTCAACCTATCATAATTATCCTTTGTTGAGGAACCTTTCAAAGGAGTCTGCCGATTACATTATCTCCAAAAGTCCCAAGAGGACTTTTAAAAACAAACAAACAAACAGAGATTAGAAAGAAGGAGTGATGAATTGAAGCACATAATGCTGCTTTTTCTCTAGCTACACTTTCAGTTTCAGATCACCACTCTAAGGGCAGACTCAGAGATGTATAATTGCAGAGTAGAAACAGCTGCTGGAAGAAGAATAAAGAATACCCCCCTGCCCCCAAAAATTGTGGATTATTCTCATCAGTGTTTTGATCCCTTTATTATCATCCTGAAACAAACATGCATTTGGAATCACTGTCTATTGTGTGACATGATCTTCTATCTGGCATTCTTATGTACTCTACCTGCTTTTCAGGCTGCAAAGACCTCAGATGCGTCTTCACCAGGCTACAATGGTATAAGCACTTTGTTCTTCTCAAATGAATGGAGCATCTTCTGGAACACATGCTTATTTGGACATTGTTACAAAGGAGTTTCCCAGGAGAATTCACATCATGCATATAAATAGTGTGCCTAAGTGAAAAGAGATGAAAGCGCTGCGGTTTCATGCAGCGTAACCAGGGACAGGATTTTTTTTTTTAAAAAAAGAGGCATTAATGAATTTGACAATTAGTGGATATTGGCAAGTCTCATCAGGTGTCACCAGGGAGTCTTCACGGGCTTGAAGTTGGGACCAACCGAATTATTCAGTTGATAAGCCGTCCAGCAAGCCTTTGCTGCCAGGATGATCATAATGCACAAAACACAAAGGGTTTCACACATTTTATGTCTCTATAATCTCTGACTTGGCAGGATGAATGGGATGCATAAAACGTAGGAACGAATTGGGACTGAATTGAAGTCCATGGGAATTTTGCCATTTAGGTTGACAAAGCCAGATTTCCTCTATCGCTTCTAAGTCTTTCATAGATGAGAGCTAGCTGGCTATAAAACAATCAAGAGAATTGCAGGTTGTCTGGGAATCATAGCCAGGCTAGTTGGCAGTTGTGTCATTGGCATCACATTTGACATTGCTTGTTTGTAATTAGTGTGTATCTGAGGAGAGTTATCCCAGCTAGGATGATTCAGAATCCCTAATAATGAATGAATCCATCACCAAGGCATGATATCAAACTTTTCTTGCATATGTTTCATGACAATTACCTGATGAGTGGAGAGTTTTTTTGGGGATGGGGGAAAACACTTTTTTGCAATAGGAAACATTTCATTGATCACAATGAAAGAAGAATGGAACTTCTTTCTAGCTAGAAATAAATTTCATAAGAATGATTGGCTTGCCTATTCTCAGTGCAGATTTCCATTCACTAGAGTATTAAGCTGTACAATTGAAGTGTTAAATGTAACACATTCTCTAATTATAATATACATCTCAGAACAAAGAAGGAGTCAAGTATGATTCATAAAGATTACATAGGTGACAGAACCAAAACAACCTTGGCTGATTTGAAAAGCTAAGTTGAGTCAGATCTGATTGGTATTTGGACAGAAGACCGATGATGGGAAAACTGGTGAACTTGAAAAAACATCTCAGAAGAGGGTAGCAGCAAACCACTTCGCTAACTATTGATCAGTGGTGGAATTCAATTTTTTTTACTATCGGTTCTGTGGGCATGGCTTGGTGAACGTGGTGTGGCTTGGTGGGTGTGGCAAGGAAAGGATATTGCAAACTCTCCATTCCCACCCCACTCCAGGGGAAGGATACTGCAAAATCCCCATTCCCACCCCACTCCTGGGGGAAGGATATTGCAAACTCTCCATTCCCACCCCAGCCAGAGGTGGTATTTGCCGGTTCTCCGAACTACTCAAAATTTCTGCTACCGGTTCTCCAGAACCTGTCAGAACCTGCTGAATAACACCCCTGCTATTGACCCAGGAAACTATAGAGACATATCTGTGCACTCCACAGGACTTGAAGTGACAGAGAAGACTTCACCTTTAAAGAAGCTGCAACTTTCCCCAGGATTCCAGGAAAAGTTAAGGCATTGCAGTCGGATACTGTGTTCCAATTCAGTATCTTCCTTATATACCCTTTTACTCTAAAGTGATATGTAGGTAGGCATCAGTTACCAAGAACAGAAACAATCAGCAAGCAGGCCAAAGCAGTTTATTTATTGCAGATCCCCTATTTACAAGAATCTTGTCAGACTAACTGAATTCTCTTTGCTAGATTAAGACTTCAGTTGTCTGGCTTCAGTTGTTTCATCCCACAGACTGATGCCATTTTATCAGGAATGTCTTGTTATTCCCTT
Source organism: Pantherophis guttatus (assembly GCF_059756535.1). NCBI lineage: Eukaryota > Metazoa > Chordata > Lepidosauria > Squamata > Colubridae > Pantherophis > Pantherophis guttatus. The sequence continues at coordinate 227,464,270 of NC_142063.1, read as the reverse complement.
CTCTAGCTGATGATTCCACCATAACAGGTGTGATTTTTTAAAAAAAAACAGATTTAATTGTGACAATTATTATATTAAAAAAAAACCAATTTTCTAAAGAAATTATCACTTTTATCCTTTTATTTCAGACATAATATTACCTAATTTGTATTAATTAATTGGGGGGATTCTATTTGTCCACTTAACTTGCTATGCCTACCCCAACAGTTATACCTTGAGGGAGGAGCCAAAGTGACTGCCCCCCCCAATTCAGTTCTGTTTTGATTTGCTATGTTTATATTTTGCTCTTCCACTCTGTTGTTTGTTTGTTTTCAAATAACTTGGGTTTTAGTTGTAAACTGCCTGGAGTAATTTGGTGGTTGAGCAGCATATTAAATAAGTAAATGACATATTAAAAACTCAAATTCACAAGTAATGGTGGACAACTGCATATAACTTTCTATGAGTAATGTAATTTTGAAAAAAAGTCTGTTTAATTTCAGGACAATCTATTGCAGGTGGGGGGGGGAATCCTCAGTCCAGATTTCCAACATATACCCCTCAAAAATTACAGGAAGTGGACAGAGATCTCTGCCTATTTCACAAGGATTTAACTACATCACCTTCTTTCCTTTATAGTCCTTTCTTTCATAGTTATTTCAGTAATACATAATTTAATGATCATAGCTTTGGAGACTTTGTACACCGAGAGAGCATTTTGCTCGTTTTCAGAAATGTTGGGAAATGTAATTTCACTTTTGGGAAAATGCAGTTATCCCAAAAGCAGTTTGATAACCATGAGGTAAAATGAGTTATTGGAATTCAGAATGAAGTGCATTGCAATTTTAAGTATATAACTTTCCACATGTGTATGCTTAAAAACTGCTCTATCCGTGTACTAGATAGTGCGTTAATAGGAGGAGAAGGAGTATGTATGTTCACCACCCTAAGTTACTTATACATTAATAAAGACAGGATTTAAAAAACCATATTAAATAAATATTGTATGAGATGCAGTTGGAGGACCAATGGAAGATAACTTATAGAAAGTCCTTAATCTATAACTATTCATTTAGCAATCATTTGAAATTACAATGGACTGAAAAAAAATGACAGATGATCAGTTCTCATACTTATGAACATTGCAGCATCCTCACAGTCACGTGATCAAATTTCAGGCACTTGGCAACCAGCATGTATTTATGATGGTTCCATGTTCTGGGGTCATGTGATAACCATCTGCAATCTTCCCAGATGGCTTCTGACAAACAAAGTCAATGAAAAGCTTGATTCACTTACTGACTGCATGACTCACGTAACAACTACAGTGATTGGCCTAATAACTGTGGCAAAAAAATGGGGCACAACTCATGAGCCAAGGTGGCGCAGTGGTTAGAGTGCAGTACTGCAGCTACTTCAGCTGACTGCTAGTTCAGCAGATCAGCAGATCAAATCTCACCGGCTCAAGGTTAACTCAGCCTTCCATCCTTCCGAGGTGGGTAAAATGAGGACCCAGATTGTTGGGGGCATATGCTATTTAGTATACTGTCTTTGGTGTAAGCCGCCCAGAGTCCTTGGAGAGTGGGCAGAAATTTTGGGCCCAGTTGTAGCAAGTTGAAGACCACCAATAATTATGGAATGGAATGGAACGGAATGGAACAGAATGGAATGGAATGGATGAATGGAATGGAATGGAACGGAATGGAATGGAATGGAATGGAACGGAACGGAATAGAGCGGAGTGGAGCAGAGCAGAGCAGAGCAGAGCAGAATCCAAATTTAGTTAGACACACAAGGAATTTTTCTCCAATACAGAAGCACTCAATGTACTTGTTGCTGCACTGAAAATTTTTATTTAAAATATTATTTATCAAATATCCTTTCTTTTTTTAAGGAGACTTTTCTATACATTTTCATTTCTGAATTTACTGACTTTCTACTGTTTGTTTGTTATCAGTATTATAATGGGGCAACTCATTTATCTCTCTTTTACTTTACTTTTTTTTCCTTTTAGTATTGTTTTAAGATCTACAGTCTTAAGCAAGCAGTAAGTATTTTTGGTGTTCAATTCTGGAGCCTGGGTCAGCCTAAATTATTCATTTGTAGATAGATTGATCTATGGAAGGATGTAAATCTCAACAATTAGATGAGAGATCAATTGATCAATAGATATCTTAGAAAATAAAGAATGGTGAAACAAAACTGAATTGGGTGGGAATGAAATATTACAGAGTAAATTCAATTGAATGTGTAATATATGGAACTTGTTTGTATGAAATTAACCTAAGTCCCCCAAAATAAAGAATGGAGGGGGGGGAGAAGGAGTAGTAGGCTAGAATAGCAGTTTCCCAACTCTTTCAGGCCTCAGAACTTGTTAATTTAAAAAATAAAACAAAACCCTAGATCCGCTGAGTAAGGAAAACTATTGTTTGGTTTGGAGACAGTCAAGTCCATGCAGATTTTTTGGCAAGATTGCAGAAGTGGTTTGCCACTTCTTAGGGATGAGAAAGAGTAATTGGCCCAAGGTCATTCATAAGTCAGGACTAGAACTCACAGTCTCCCACTTTCTAGTCTGGTGCCTTAACCACTACACCAAACTGGGCATTCGCCCAGATACATCTGCTGCATCAGTTGCGTTCCTACTTGGACTGAGATGCCCT